>NC_057852.1:45189424-46439424 GCF_015237465.2 Chelonia mydas
GTATAATGATGAAGCAGACTTGTATACAGTACACTTGGGAATACTTCTGAGTGGTTTCAGGGCAGAAGGCTGCCTTGTAAAGGTGACTTTACTGTATTTTAGAATAACTTGTAACTTTTTTTTTCTATGTGCTTCATGTACTTTGCCAAGAGTGCATCACGTACACAATTAGGAAGGGTGAATTCCTTGAGCTGTAATAAGGATTGGTAATTGAAAGGAAGTGAGAAAAAAATGTTATGTTTTGTGGGATGGAAGAGGGGTTAATGGTCATTTTCCTCAGCAAACCGTGCTTCCTGCCATAGCCATAATCCTGAAGCAATGGTACAGGACACTGTTTCAGTCTGTGTGAATCCTTAAGGCATTCACCCTCTTGCTCTTCTCTGTTGCGTGATTGCTTTACCTGTTGTGGTAGGGAAAACAGTTTCTAATTGTAACTTTTAAATTAGTTTAGTGGGAGAAGGGACTGCTCAAGATTATTTGTGTTTTCATTATTGTTAACTTCTGTGCCATCTTATTAGTGATCTGTTACATGGTGTCCAAATATCTGGTCTCTTGTGTATATATAACCTATACATCACACAAAACAGATTGGTTCTAGGAATCTGCTTTATATACTAACTTCTAGGGCAGTGATTTTTTTTTTTTTCAACCTTTTTTCATTTGTGGGCCCATAAAATTTTTCAAATGGGGTTGTTTGACTCATTTGGAAATCTTAGACATAGTCTGTGGACCACAGGTTGAAAACAACCATTCTATGGTAACAACAACCTTTAGGGGACCCATTAGATGTAGTCTGCGGACCCCCCAGGGGTCCTCAGACCGCAGGTTAAAAGCCACTGTTCTTGGGTGTTCAAAAATAAAATCACTGCCCCATATTAACAAGTTGTCAAAGCATCTAGGGCCAGTTTTAAATATTTTCATTTTGAACTCAATTTCTTGATTCAGTATGGTTTTGCACAGTGGCAAAGAAACAAATTTGATTACTAGGATTACAACCCCGATTACTGTGTTTCATGGATTTGCCTTAGAAACAAATAGTCTTGGTGAGGCAGCTAAGCAGTATGGTAACAGCAAATCTCTCCTCTAATCTATTATATAATGACAGTTACATTACACATTTTTAGTAGTAATTTGATCCTAATAAATGGATCTGATTGGGGCAGATAAGATACTTAAAAAGTCATATTTTGATGCTTACTGTTTCAAATATTCTACTAAAACCAGATCTTATATTTCTGTGTTCTTACAGCACGACATTTTATGCATCAGATTATCACAGGGATGTTGTATCTTCATTCTCATGGAATATTACATCGGGACCTCACCCTTTCTAACCTTCTACTCACCAGTAATATGAACGTCAAGATTGCTGATTTTGGACTAGCAACGCAATTGAAAATGCCTCATGAAAAGCATTATACAATGTGTGGAACTCCAAATTACATTTCTCCAGAAATAGCCACACGGAGTGCACATGGACTTGAATCTGATGTGTGGTCTTTGGGGTGTATGTTCTATACTCTTCTTATTGGGAAACCCCCTTTTGACACTGACACAGTCAAGAACACATTGAATAAAGTAGTATTAGCAGATTATGAAATGCCAGCTTTTTTGTCAGGGGAGGCTCAAGACCTTTTACACCGGTTACTTCGCAAAAACCCAGCAGATCGTTTAAGTCTTTCATCTGTGCTGGATCATCCTTTTATGTCCAGATATAACTCAACACGAAGTAAAGATTCAGGAACTGTGGAGGATTCAATGGACAGTGGAAATGCCACAATCTCTACAGCCTTTACTGGCTCCTCCAGTGTCAGTATAAGTGGTTGCTTGAAGGAAAAGAAGAGGGTCTTGGTTGGTCAGCCACTCCCAAATAAAATGACTGTATTTCCTAAAAATAAGAATTCAAGTGACATTTCATCTGTGGATGGAAGCAGTTCTTATAATCGCTGGGGAATTCAGGGAAAAGAAACTGGCATAAGTGGTAGGGGAAGAACAATGCAACTTACTGAAGAGAGGCCACATTCACGTTATCTTCGGAGGGCCCATTCTTCTGATAGGTCGGGAGCATCTCGCAGTCAGACTCAAGGAATATCAAACACTGTGGAGAGATGCCATTCCATAGAACTGCTTTCAACGACCAGAGTAGGAGTGATGGAAAATACAGAAAGATTTTCACCTGTAAACAGCTATGGTGATATTCCCCCTATATTTAAGGATAAGACTTCCTGTAGTTCTGGTTCTTTTGAAAAGCACACATCTCCACCTGTGAAAGACCAAACACAGTAAGAATCAGTCTGATTTAGAATTGGCAGCTTTAAGATAGTTCTTCTAGATTTTATCTATCTTGTTAAATGCATAATGTCATGAAATAAGCTATAGTAGAAAAACATATATTTAAATTTCAGTCAGCACAAATGCATTTTCTATTAGTGTTTCAAAAATGAGCTCTGCTCCTGTATGTCCCTGGTGAAAGCTGAAGGGTCCCACCATGAGGGAAGGAGCAAGTCTTGACTGTTGAAAGTCTCTTTAAGCCGGGTTTAGATGCCAAGTAGGTGGAGGATGTGGCTTCTGCCAATGTAACTGGGGGCTGCAGAGGGGTGGGGGAAGAAAGCACCAAATGCAATGCTTGACCAGTAGCCATTGTCCTCTGCATGTGCAAGTTCCAGGTCCTAACTGATGAGAGCCCTGGCTGGCTTGAATTTGTCAAACTTCAATTAACTTCTAGTATAACTATAAACCAATATATTTATTTGAGACTATATTAATGGAAATAATATTGGCTTTTTTTGCTATATTTTCCTGATGCACCTGTCCCATGTTATCTGGAATCTCCAAAGTTCCACATGATTCTCTTAGCTCCCACAAAAATGTTCTGTTACTGTCTCTGCATCTGGAATAGTATTACTCTTGTTATACAAACATACAGTATAATCTTGTTATAGATGTCACTTTTATTTCACAAAAGCTATACTACTCAGTAAAAGAGCCCCTTTGTACAAATTTATTTAGCTTTAGGCTCAATAGCCAATAAATATTCATGTTTATTGTTATGGAAACACTTACAAATATTTCTGTGTATTTAGCTCAAATTATCTCTGTCCATTGAAGCCAGTATTGGTTTTATTAGAACAGAGTCCCAGACTGAAACAATGCAGCAGTGGCTTGGAAGCATACGGACAAATGGTATGAATTTACAGAATGTTGTCTTTTTAATTGTCAAGTTTGCATGACCTATACAAACTAAAGAAATGCTGTTACTTGCCCCAGGCATGTAATTACTTACTTGTCTTATTAAATTAATATTTCCTTATTTGTGAGACAAGGACACATCTAATTATGTGTTGTGAAATAATCCAGTACAATGGGATGGACTGCTAGTATTACAAAAGAAATTGGACATTAAATAGTATTCACTTCCATGGGGAGATGTGGGAGGTGCAGTCTGGCTTCCTGGAAGAAACATGGGAGGATACTTAAAATAACAGATTATTGTGATGTGTTCCTTTGTGCCGCCTTCAATATTTAAATGTTTTTCTATCCAGATAAACCCATTATGAACTAAAAGGATAGTAAATGGTACAAGAATAACTGCCTACAATAGCATAAATGAAGCTTGATAGTCCAATTGTATAGCACTCTGAAATGAGGTCATCCTCTCCTTTGGCTACCATCATTAACTTTCTGAGTTTTTTTTCATTTATTTTACTAATAAAAACAACTAGTACCATCAGGAAGATTATAATACAGAATTTTATAGACCTTCCTCATTGTTCAGTGCTGACCAGAAGCAGAACAACTCTGTGCCTATTTAAATGATTTGAAGTGTGAAGGGTAAAATTTTCAAAAGCACTTAAGTCCCACTGACTTTTTCTAATGGGATTTAAGTTCCTGAATGCCTGTCACTTTTGAAAATTGGACTCTCGTGCTTTTGAATATTTTTACCTTAACTTCACTATTTTGAAGATACTGCGATGTCATTCTTTGAATAACATAAAAACATTTTCTGTATGAGTGTAGAGTATGAAAGACAGATGATAATTAGCGCTGCAGAAGGGAGGGTGGAGAGAAATACAAAAGACACAGAAGGGAAGGAGGAGTTCTTTGCCATGCATTATATTACATCATATATGCAAACTGTACATAATAAAGATGTAATTTAACTAAGAGGTTTAAATAACACAAAACCACTCATTTTTCTTTGTTTGATATTGCCAGACTCTTTCCCCTGGGGGAATTGTAACCATATGATGTATAGTTGGAATTACCCTATTCCTCATAACCTAGCTATCTCTGCTCTCTTGCGCTCGCGCTCTCTCTCTCTCTCCTCAACTCTTTTATTCTTTTTGTAATTCATCTATGCCATGGCAGAAAGAATGCACTCAGTGTTTAGGTGAAGTAGAGATGAGGCTGATTAAATATCTGCCTCATTTAATCAAATATATTTGATTAAATATCAAATCTGAAGTAGCAGTTATGGCCAAATCAAATATAAAAGCAATCTGTTCCCTTCGTTAAAGGTGGGAATATCTAGCATAACAATTCACACCTAGTAGTGTAATCTAAATTTCTAATCTACCCTTTTGCTGACACATTACACATAAAGAGCAGAATATTGTAAATATTAAGTTTATTTTTTTTTTATGGCAGTAGCATATTCAAATATTCTATTTGTCTAGTTTATAGCTAAAATAGAAAACACTTCTTAAAAAGTGCATTTGAGAAGTGGTTTTTATTCTATCAAGAGTTTCCGTAAAACTCGGTAGTCCTTTTAATAGTACTACATATATTACCTGAGTGGTAAATTAACAATATTTCTTTCCACCGAGGGAGATCAAGTTTGATTCCTTTTTTAAATTAAATAAATATTTAGAAGTGTACTAGTAGTGGTATAATTTGGAAACAGAAATGGTGTTTCAGTTAAGGTACTCTGCACTCACTATATTTAAAAGGCAGTGATTAACACATTAGTTGCATAGTGGAATTTATTTTAAATTGTATTGGAGTTCAATACATATCTTTCAAATTTGAGAGTCATTTTAGTTTATTCCAAAATAAAATGGGCACCCTGATGTCACAGCCTAGAAATGGTACTCAGTATTGAGGGCTAAACCAGCCTTTCTTCTTCAGTTACTTAGTTTTATTTTTAAATTTTAGTTACTTTGATATTTTTTTTAAAGACCATGAAATAGTTCCTTCCTTTCTATCCCACCTCCCCTTGCCCCTTAAGAACTCAGAAAAATCTTCCAAAGTAATGAATTTCTTAAACCTCTAACCTGAACACACTTATGCTATTTTTCAGCTCAGCTGAGAGAGCCTCTGGATCACATCAGTACTGATAACGCAAATGGAGGTTTCCGATACCATCTAGGTGTGCAGCAAGAAACATCAAGAAATGCCTGGAATGGCTTAAAAGATAAAAAAAATCCCAGTGCCCCCACTGACATTGCACATTCTATAAATCAGATCAGTACAAAGAAATATACCTCTGGACTTCAATGTAAATCTGAGAAAGCTCAACCAGCATCTGCATTTGGTCTCTATCCAACTTCAGAACAAGGAAAAGCCAGGGGCAAAGAACTATTAGGACATCAGAAACCTACACTGCGAAGTATTGTGTCTCCTCTGAATGCTCACAGGCTAAAATCAATCAGACAAAAAACAAAAAATGCAGTGGTGTGTTTCGTTTTTTGAAATTATAAAAATATATATTTATGGATTAAGTATAGTGAAAACGGAGATCCTTTTCTTTTATGCAGTTGTTCAGTAAAACAGGTGTGCTCACATGCTTTAAGATGTATATTAAAAGAAATAATCAAAGATTAGTATGGTACGGTAAATCTCAGTCTTCATTAGTATGGTAAATCTCAGTCTTCATATAATCTAATGCCATTACTGATTTTTGGCACAAATGTTAGTGTTGTCTCATTCTGAGCTTACAAGTAAAAGAAAACTACAGCCTGACACAAACTAGATATTATTAAAAATAGGCATGCTTTTCTAAGTATTTGAAAAATGCACACTTTAACTTTACAGGTCTTGTTTTGAATGTTAATGTGACCAAATTAAACTATTGTGTGCACGAGGTAGCAATATAAAACATGAACATTTCCTTTTAAGCTATGTATCTTAATTGGAATTGAAGAGAATAGTCTTGCTCTTTCTCTCACAAACACCCTTGACCTCTTCTCCTCCTTGCTCTCTTTTTTTCCTCCATCTCTAAAAATAAAGTTCTTTCAGTCCCTGCTTATCTCAATTTCTTGTTTTTCTCATTCTTGTCTCTTTTTTCCTTTGTTTCTCTTACTGCTTTTTTCCCCTTCATCCTCCATCTGTTCTTTCTCCTCCCTCACCCTAGTATTTGAAAAGGTATTAGGGCTGATCTACCTCCTAATTTCTGATTGGTCGCTTCAGGAAGCCACACACTTGGCTATATAACTCTTTGTTCATGCTGAACAAGCATTAGAATTGTCCTAAAGAATAGCATTACCTGTACAAGTTACTTCAGGGAGCACAAAATCAGCTGCTTGATCTTTGTAATACCATTGTTCATTTTTATTATGAGTTTGCTATAAACATGGAGAGGGAGGAAACACATACTTCTCTGATACATTTGTGGGGAAAAAATGTATTGTGTCATTTGGGCAAGAAATTACGTTTTAATATGGCTTTTATTTTTATATGTATTTTAGGTGAGTATTTTAGATGCAGGAGAAGTGTGTATGGAGTTTCTAAAAGAACTCCATTCCCAAGAGCTTGTGAAAGAAGTTCTCAGAATATCTTGTGATGGAAGTGTGGTGAGTAGTAATTTAACTTAAATTGAGCATTTCCATTTATTATAAATATCAAGTGACTGTAGTACTAAACTGTTCAGTATATCACAAATAAAAATAATAACCTTTAGCTATATTAACCTTAATTTGAGTATCAGTTTGTTTAGAAAGCAGTTGAATATTTTGCATCAAGGATGGGTGCGAAACTGCAGATATTTTCTTCTTCGGTAGTGCAGCCTTTAAAATGCAAGTAGCAGATTGATTTGTTTGTCTTTTAAAGAAAAGAGACCTCTGATTTTAGTTTTAGAACTAAAATTGGCTAAACTTTTAGTTGAAACCTGCCAAAGTAAATTAAAATAGCTTGGACAGAGGAATGCAGTAGTTAAGCCTTGCATTGTGTAACTTCCATCCACAGCTTTCAGATAAGGAATATTGTGATACATTGTATAGCAATATAACTATAAGATTTTGGGGGGCTTTTTGTTAGATCACAGTTTATCATCCAAATGAAGGAAGAGGCTTCCTTCTTGATGATGGACCTCCCTCTCCTCCTGAAGATGTCGTTATGTACAGCTTTGACAACTTGCCAGGTAGTGTGAAATTTCTTTTGTTTTAAAAGAAAAAAAAAGTAGATTAAAAGTGTAATTTTTAATAAACTTTGTGCATGGTTAGAATGAGTACTAGCTTTTAAATACTTCATGTTGAATACAATGGAGAAAATGCCTATTCATTTAGGAGCAAGACAAAAACTAGAGCTCTAATTGAAACGGACTACTTTTTTCTCCTTTGAAATGTAATGAGATTGTTATATAACAAATGAGTAATGTATTTCACTGAATGGTTAGTACAGCACCCTACTTTTTACTTTAAAGATCATTCACTGACTACCAAAGCTACCTTGAAAATATTCATAAACATGTCCATTGCTTCCTAATTTAAAGAAATCACTAACATATGCTTTAAATGATATTAATGTATGAATCTACAGAAACAATACATTCCACATGGATATGAATGTCCTGTACCGGCCTAACTTTATTTAAAAAAAAAAAAAAAAAAAGGTCAGGGGTAAAACACTTAAATAGCTCTGTAAAATACTACCAGGTAAGTTCTTGAAAGCTGACTTCTCCCCATTTTCAGTTAGTGACAGCTAGACAGTGACAGATCTCACAAATTAAAAAGAATTCATTATAATTTGTACATACATATATATTTTTTCCTTCTGAATTAATCAATTAAGAGTTTTAAATCTTCTTCTTTTAGAAAAGTACTGGAAAAAGTACCAGTATGCAGCCAAATTTGTACAGTTGGTAAGATCCAAAACACCAAAAGTTACCTTCTATACAAGATATGCTAAGTGCATGTTGATGGAGAATTCACCTATTGCAGATGCTGAAGTTTGTTTTTATGACGGTATGTATTCATATGGACAATATTTTTAGCTTTTTACTGCAACAGTTAAACCTTATTAGCAAAATTGTACTGAAATCCTGGTGATCAAACAGAAACCATGTGTAACTTCGTTTTATTTAAAATTTTTTCCTAAGACCAAATGGTGAATGCTTCCAAGTTTAAAAAGGAAAGAGTATTAGAATTTTTTAAAGTACTATATATATTTTAATATTTTGTCAATTGTTCTTCATCCTAGCGCACACAGGCCATTTAAATACTGTTAAGTTACAATACACACTATCTCCTTGCAGATTCAATTATCCAGTGTTTTAAGCATGCACCACAAGAGTGGTATTAAACTACTGTCGCTCTCTTGTGGCTTTGTGGATCATCTTCCTGCCTACCTGTGTTTTTCTCATTTTAGATGGGTGAATAGTGTGCTTGCTCTTTGATTTTTTCCTGTCATTATCTAGGAGAAATTGTGGCGTTTTTAGTAGAAACCACAAAAGCAGGGGATCCAACCACGTCTCTAAATGACTTACAAATAAAGTAAAGATTTCAGGCCAAATTCTTTTCTGGTGTAAATAGGCATAACTGCATTAAAATACAATGAAGTCAATCTTAGCCCTTCCAAAGCAATAGTAGTAGTAGGTTTTTTTTTTTTTAAGATTGTGTAAGAACACAAATAGATTAGTATTCAGGTAAGTGCATTTTTCAGTAGCACTGCTGAGAAGTGCCTGTTCCGCAGAACAAGCTCTTGTTTTGTTGTATTTAAGTGGCCCCTTTCATTTAATTAAGACAAATAATGACATTAACATTAATTAAGACAAAAACATTCTTCATCTTTGTTACAACAGTTGTAACACAAGAGCACTATCCTCCAATACTTGATTTCACTGTCTTAATGTCTTGAGTTGGAATACCTTAACAGTGATTTTCAACCTTGCCAGACTACTGTACCCCTTTCAGTAGGCTGATTTGTCTTGCGTACCCCAAGTTTCACCTCATTTAAAAAACAGTTGCTTACAAAATCAGACAAAAACACAAAAGTGTCACAGCATATTATTCCTGAAAAATTGCTCACTTTCTCATTATTATATAATTATAAAATAAATCATAACCCCAGGTAGAGAGATACTGCTATAGTATATACAGAAGTATAAAAAAGTGATTGTATGAAATTTTAGTTTGTACTGACTTTGCTAGTGCTTTTCATGTAGCCTGTTGTGAAATTAGGCAGATACCTAGATGAATTGATGTACCCCCTGGAAGAACTCTGTGTACCCCCAGGGGTACATGTTGGTTGAGAACCACTGTCTAACATAAATGTTTAAGAAGTAATTTAAAGGTGAAGTAGGTGTGCTATGATATCCTGGCCCGGATCTCATGTATACTTGGTTATTGTTTTGTTTTGTGTTAAATGCATGTTTTCAAATTTGCACAGGAGCTATATTGGATACTGAATATACACTAATACATTAATATATGTTAACATTATAGTTGACCTATTTAAGTCGCTTTTTGATTTCTACTAGTTTAGAGTTCATCTTGGAGTGAGTTAAAGGAATTGATATGTTTCTCTTTGCAACAAGTCTTACATATATTATTTCTTGACAATTTCTGAAGAATGTAGCAGTAGTAATTTGCTGTACTTGGTAACTTTTGATATTTTAGAGAAAAAATAGATTAGACTTTGTTTTTATAGGGGCAAAAATACACAAGACAGCAGGTATTACTCGAGTGATAGAAAAATCTGGGAAATCCTACACTTTGAAAGAAGAAAGTGAAAGTGGCCTGAAGAAGGAAATACAAATATATATGGATCATGCAAATGAGGTAAATATTTATTGTATAGGCACCTCTGAGTGCAAAGTGCCTGCCTCTAAACTTGCAGCCTTTTTCACTGAGGTTGGCTACAGCACTATTTTCTATCCTTTTGGTGCCTACTTTTCTCTTTAATGTTATGACTTTTTAAAATGCAGTCAGAATTTATAAAGTAATGCTATCCCTATATTTGATTAGTTAACTTTCAATGTAAATTAAAGATAATTGTGAAAAGAGCCTCTGTTGCTTTTTCTGCAAAGCAACATTGCAGATATGTGAAGCAAAAAATGCCGCTAATCTGCCCTTAGTGGAATACCCATTTACCAATCAAGCTTTCAGGCCCCATGAATCCCAATAAGCAGTCACAGGAATAATCACACCACCTCTCTGTGGGCTCAGGGAATAAGAAAACCAAGACCACCCACCCACTGTGTGCATTTCCACTCCCTACCCTCGTTTTACTGTGAGCTTCCTACACTGGGATCCTGCTTCTGTCTCCTCCCTTGGCCTTTGAGAAGGGAAAGGGGGGGTGGTATGGACTTTGGATCTTGCCCTTTAGGGGCACATTTTCAGTGCCCCTATAGAGTGTGATCCAAAGTCCATTGAAGATAATAGAATTCTAACTGACTTCAATGGGCTTTGGATCAGGTGTATGGGGAGTGAGTTTTTTTGAGCTAAAGGAGAATGAGTTGAGCTCCCCCTAAAGGCACAGCAGTGTGTGTCTAGCAGCTTCTCTCTATACTGCTAACAGCAGAAATGTTGCAGCCTTGTCAAAACCAATTTCCTCTTTACCAGTAAGCTTTAGCAAGGTTGTTGCAAACACCAGGCACATCTGTCACATTAAATAATCCATGTTACAGATATTTATATAGCACTTCCATGTTCTGAATATAAACTAACTTTTTTTTTCTCTTCCCCAAAATCAGGGACACCGTATTTGTCTTGCATTGGAAACTGCTGTTTTGGAAGAAGAAAAGAGAAGTGGAAGTGTTCCCTTTTTTCCAATAATTGTTGGAAGGTAAAAGTTCATTTTAAATTGTAGCAAAACTAGGTATGTAAACATTTTAAATCTCTGGATTAATAGATCTTCATTGGCATAAAATACAATTAGACTGCTTGCAGATGAGTTAAAGAAATCTAGATCAAAAGATAGCAAACACATATGAAACCTGAAATTCTTAGCTGAATGGTGTTATAAAGTGCTTCATAAACACAGCCCAATTTTACAGATCGGACAGTAGAGCAACAAAGGTTAAGTAACTTGTCTGAAGCCACACAGTCAATTGCAATTAAGAGAAGCCAGGTTTCCTGACTAAGTCTGCTGCACTTCATGCAATTATCCCCAGTAAGAAGATTCACAAAGACCTTTATTCTTGTGCTCTTTTTAATTTCCAGGAAGCCAGGCAACACTGAATCTCCAAAGGCTTTGGCACCTCCCTCTATTTCAGTGGATGTAAACTGCACAGTGAGAGATGCTACCTCAGTGGATAGAAATATAGCTGTGAACTCTACTCCTTGTCATGTTCCCAGCATAAATCCTTCTGTAAGTAAACAAGTACGTAGACTTGAAATTGCTGTCTAGTTAGAATTTAAATACTCAAACATTACATTCAAATACAAAGGTACATTTTTATGGATTTAACCTTTGTACCTACCAGATTTGATTACAAATACAGTTAGATTAAAATGTTTTATAACACAAATTGACAAGCAAAGAAATTGCAACTTTAAGCTCTTGATCTTCAGCTCATTTGTTCTGTCTAGGTTTTATAGGAATCTGAAAGAGACATGTCATGCAGTACCTAACAGCAGAAGGGCACAGTTTGATAACCTTACTTAAGAATTTATTTTTCTAAACATAGAAGTATTTTAATTATTGCAAAGCACTATGGAAGAGCTTCTGAGGCACCTTCTGGTTTGGATGTGCTGGAAATGCCTCATAGGATATTAACAAGCATTCAAACTATGGTTCTGGGACATCAATGTTTTTTAAAAGCAATGCATTTTATGTGAAGCTTTGTTTGGTATTAGTGTTCTCTATAAAAAACATGTCTAGCATGTCAAAAGGCCCAACGAGTTTCAATAACTGAATTGAGAAGAAGCAGGTGCATCTTGTATGTTGCCTCCTTTAAACGTCTGCTAGACAAAAATATGTTACATACTAAGAGACTAAAGAATAAGAACAATCCGCTGTATTCCTCTCTTCTGTTTGTTTCTCTTAGTTATTGGTCAAATGATCATCTTAGTGAGAACTATTCTTGTAACTAACATGGTCTGAAGCCTGTTTATGAAGTAGAGAATCGCCGCAGTTGTGACAGTAGGAGACTCTGGTTAAGGGGAAATAGGCTTAAAGTAGAAGGGGGAATCTGCTCTCTCAAGATACTTAAGTGGTCGAAAAGAGGTCTTGTTACCAGTCCTTTAGTTCAGAGGATGAAAAATATAGTGAAAAGTATCAATTGCTGGTTTGTGATCCATGCATGCTGTAGAGTAATTAAAGTGGTCAGCTGATGTACATAGGAGACTAAATATTTTAACCAGGAATAAAGGAGCATAAACCTCTATTTACTGCTAAAACTGTAAGTGATCATGATCTCATCATTAGTAAGAACAATGATGTTGTGCAATTCTTGGTGTTCTATTTTTAGATATCCTATGAAGGCTCTGCATTCACAACTACCATTCCTGAAACAACTTGCTCGTCCAATCAGCAAAAGGAATGTAGTCCAAATTCAGCCCAGCTTTTAAAATCTGTTTTTGTGAAAAATGTTGGTTGGGCTTCTCAGGTGAGTAGTGAATTGCTAATAAAGTAGACAAGTCCACTTTTTCTTGGACTTGAATTAAGTTTTTTTTTTAACTAGAAGAAATGATTAATTTTGAAAATGTATTTAGGCTTCACTTGCAAGCAGGGAGTACACAGTAAGTTTCATTAAACTACAGTTTTGGTCATTTTTTGAAGGCAGATAGGTTGGAAAGTACAGGATAGGGCAACAAGATGTTGGAGGGGAGGCTCAATATGAATGAAGACATTGGGAACTAGCCTTCAGAGAAGACCTAAGTGGAGTAGTTCAGCTAGCCAATACTACTTATTGAAGTTCAGATTAACTATCTATTTGAGACAATGGGTAAGACCAGAACTAGTGGATATATATATATAAATCTACATGAAGAAAGAATTAACATAACAGAAAGAGGCTCTCTTCTGTTGTGGTATATACAGAATGACCTCTCCAACAGACATGGTAGTGAATTAATACTAACCTTTTTAAACAAAGGGATGACACTATGTGTTAAACTAAAGAGCTATTGGTCACTTTTGTACTTGTCATTAGTTGGGTACTATTTTGGAGGAGGAATTAGGAAAGAATTTTCTATTCATTGTTGGATATGTGGTTTCTTCATGGTCTTTGTGCCAGATAAGCGGGGAAAAAAATTGAAGTTTACAAAAGACCAAATTGTTTTTACATAATCCAGACCTGAATTTATGACCTGCTTCTGGTCCTAAATGAGTCTGTAAATTTGTGTAGTAATTTATCTAATTATACCACATACTGTAGAACCAATAGCCATACAAACCAACCTTGTATTAGTTTTTCTACAAATGTTATTGCACAATTCTTAGCCAAATCGTACTAGTAAAATTTCCAAAAGTGCCAAAGTCCTATTTTTCAAATCTGCCTAAAAATCCCTTTGAAAGACAATGAGGCTTGGGCTCCTAGGTGACTGGCACTTTTGAAAACTTTACCATAAACTTCTTAAAATAGATAGTTATGGTATGCAACTTTAATTATTTGAAGTTTTCAAGCTGTAATAACTTTGGACACATCTCTTGTCAGTTGACTAGTGGAGCAGTGTGGGTTCAGTTCAATGATGGATCCCAGTTGGTAGCACAAGCAGGTGTTTCTTCTATCACTTACACATCTCCAAATGGCCAGACAACTAGGTGAGTCTTAATTCTATAAGCACATACATTACATACAAAGTAAATAGAAATACAAGATAAATTTTGCGGTGGGTATCTAATGTTGACCTTTCACAGTTACTATTTTTTAACTCCTACAAATGTTTGTTTTGATTAGCATGTTAAGGAAATTAAAACCATCTCTTTACTATAATTTCGTCATATGGAAACTACCCAAATAGTCTGTATGTGTAGTACTATGTTCATAGTGTGTAGATAAAAACTTTACTAGTGTTTGTAGCATCAAAAAAAAAAAATCCAAAACAAAACCCCAACTGTGTATAACTTCTGTGTTTTGGTGATCAAATAAGTGTAGGAATAGCACATAGTCAGGACTGACCCATGATAAATTTTACTAAGATGGGAATGGGTTCTGTCCATATCTCTTCAGTATGAGATTTTTATTTATATGGCTTGCTCAGTGACTAGAGGAAGCTTTAATGAAAAGAACTATGTCCATTTTTCTGAAAACATGTCCACAATTTACAAGTTCAGGGAATGCCTTAGTAAATAACTAAGCTACATCAAGTGTATATACCTGATGATCTCAGCCCAAACCGTAGATGACGTTTTAACACAGTAGCTGTTCTATTCTGAGTCTCAGGCAACTATGGCAAATAAGTTTTATTGCTGTTCAATGAATAAAATTAGGAATTTCACACAATGGAGTGTACAGTAAGATATCCGTCTGGATACTATATTTGCAGTTAGCTGCTCAACTTTTCTCATGTAGTTTATCAAGTTATTATATAATCTCTGCAAATAAAAAAAAAAATTAGATAAAAAATTCACTGTTGGTGCTCAAGGCACCCAAATACATTTTTAGAAAAATCAGTGAGTGACTTGACTTCAGAGAGGCTGGGCACCCACAACTCCTGAAATCAAGTTAAGGATCCACATATTCCTAACTTGGGGCACCGAAGTTTGAAAATATCTTTACTCTTTTTAGTATTTTAAACTGCTGAATCATATGGATGTTCTGGTCATAGAAATTGCTTCTCCTACTTACTTGTGTAACTTCCTCCACCTGCTAGGTATGGAGAAAATGAGAAATTACCAGAATACATCAAAGAGAAGCTGCATTGTCTGTCTTCAATTCTTGTGATGTTTACCAATCCATCTGGCCCCCACTGACTAACATAAAGCAACTCTTTGGGCTTGAAGGTTTAATAAATAACTTGCTGGCATTCAAGTAAAGTGACTGGTTTACTCAGTTTACCAGAAACTTTTACAGTTCAGAATTCTACTCCGTGATGTCTGCTAAACAGCAGGAAGGAAAGTGTTGCTGTTACAGCTAGCCAGTCATGTAATACTTTCCTCCGATAGAGGACACACAGTTGTTCTACGAAACAGATTCTGGGCAATCTCTGAGACTAACTGATTTTTCAGGTAAAGAATTCCTGAACAATCAATTAGAATTGTACATAGTGTTTGTTTTCTCTGTGTGTGTATGTGGTTTTTTTTTCTCCTCCCCACTGCTCAGTCAATGCTGGCCATCAAAGAAAAAGCATTTGTGCTGTTGAAATATTTGTACCTGTAAATAAGTTGTATTTTATGTGGCTTACAAGTAATATATGTAAAAATATATATTGTTTTATACTTGTTTTATATTTTTATAGCAACAGTTTCTAATGAAATTTCCCTGCAAAAGCATTTTATAAAACAAAAAATAATAAATGCAGTGGTAATTGTCCAGATGACTTGGTTCATTTAACAAAACCATTGCCTAGGGCATTCTCAGATGATGGGGTGTGTGTGAGAGAGAGAGAGAGAAAAGGTACAACTTTAGCGGTACCATTCTGATACTGAATGTTTTATACCAATAAAATAAAAACCATCAGGATCTTATTAAAGGGAATAAGGTAAAATGCCACATTTATTGTGAATACAGAAAGAATCATCGTAAGCAGTTATAGCTATAACATTCCATTCAATTTCATATTTATTAACACATTCATACACACACAAAGGTTCTGCAAGGTTATCATAGTTACCAGCCTTAGAATTGCTCGTGCCAAGCAACTGGCCAGGTGGCCTAGACATGAGGAGGAAGCAGGGCCTTATCAGATGCTCATCTGATGCTCCTGGAAGTTGGTTTGCAGAATCAGACCTCAAAGTTCTCAGTTTCTAGAGTCCATTTTTATAGGAATTTATTCCTATGTCAGTCTATGGGAATTGCTTCATCATGCTGTTGCTGAATCAATCAGCAGATGGCACATTCCTGACAGCTCCGTATTCTTCGGTTCTCCCATTCTTGAGGCTGTTGAGTGGATTCCAGTCTGCCCTCCGGGGGTCCTCTGGTTGTTTCCACTTGACACCTTCTTCGGCCGATGGACACTGGATTCTTAGGCTGGCACCTCCCTGATCATTCATTTATTATCCACACCAAGCATCCATCCACAGACATCCTCTCTCTCTATTTTAATCACAATTGTTAAAGTGAGATAAATACAACAAAAGGGCGGGGAGTCTGTGTGTGAGTAGTTGTTGTTACAAAGTATTGCTCTGAGAACAGACTCTGTCTTAGGATGTACTAACACAATTAGCAGCTTGCAAGTTTCACACAGAGAGGGAGAGAAACAGTAAAAATGAGACCAAAAACCAAGAGACCTCTTAATTAGTAATTTAAACTATGGGGAATCAAACTCATTTGTGATTTTAATACATTTAATCTTTAATATGATCCAACATAATGTCCCTGGGCACATCACCTCTGATTGAATCCAAGGGTGTATAAGGACTAGAAAAAGTGCAGCAAATTGTTGTCCAAATGCCAGGCTTATAAGGCCACCCTACTTCTAACTTGCATGCTGAGAAGCTGAAAAAAATTCAAGTTGCACCTACTTATGATCATTATGTCTACCTACTTTATTTGGGTATAGATCACCTCTGCATTTGGCCTAGTACTATGCTGAATTCTTCTCAGACTTACTATGTGGGGAAAAAAATCAGAAATTCTGTTAAGTACTATGCCAGTTACTTTTTACATTGTAAATGCTGTTGTAGTTCAAAGTATAGCTACATGTAGTTTTTTTCATAATTAAGACAAAATTTCAAGAATTTTTATCATGTACTGGGAAGCGTGGTCTAAGAATCAGCTATGTAAGTGGTGTCAACCAAAGAGCTCAAGTTTCTCTGTTTAATTTATTTTAAATCTGAACATACTTCTGGAGTGTCATTTTAATTCTAGCTAGCTTCTTAGGCAAAATGAATTAGTACAGATAAGCAAAAAATACAGCAACACACTATTTTTAATAGAGGTCAAAGATCCTTAAAACTGGAAAAAGTATAAACACTCAAATATTACATGTTCTAGAGCAGGAAGAACCTACTTGTCAAACTTTCTGCATTGTAACTAGAAAATGCAGAATGTCTAAAAGTGAAGTCTTTCTAAAGCAGGTAATATCTCAAATTATAATAATAAAGCTGTTAGAAGAATGTCTTAAACTTAAATTAGCTATTGCCACTGTGGAAAAGTATAGCTTTATTGATATGTCAGATCAGTGTCAGGATAAGGAAGGATTATTGTTGGTTGTGGAATTTGTAATTAACTGAATTAGTTACACTATTCATTCAACTGGTGGAAGGTGCCACTGGCCTAATATATTAACCTCCTCTCCATCAAAACTGAGCTTGCTCATGGTTGGTTCATACCCTGGAACTAGCAACAAGCAGTTGTGGAGCAGAACAAAATGGAGAAAGCTGGCAGGACTACATCTGCCTTGACTGTGTTGTATTGCTAGGCTTGTATATACCCCCAGTCAGTCACATGTTCACCTGAAAGTGTATGTTTTTGGGGGGGGGGGTTAGAAGCCTCAAACTTTCATATCTAAACAGTGAAAGTGTGGTTGGCCAGTCTTGGAAGGACTTGGACCAGGAGGGTGGGGGGTCCTAAAAGAGTGGCAATCTGAAATTTGTCCCAATATTAATAAAAACAAACATTTTTCAACTTTCATTTAAGATAGCCAGTATGCACATGCATTACTTGAAAACTTGTTTGTGAAATATTCCAATTTTGTGGGTTATTCAGTAAGATGTCTATCTTCAAGTGCTTATGTAGTTTACAAGTACAATTCCCATTTTGTGTAGTCATTCCACCCACCTGTTTTTTTGAAAATCCCACCCTTTTTGCACATCCACCCCATGGCGACTACTACTTATTTGTTGATTGACAATATGGAGAAGTTGTCAGAAAGATATGTAGGTACTCTTCCATCTTTCTCACAATCTACATATGTAAACAGTCAGATAATTGGTCTTTGGATTTTACTTTCATTTAAATGGCTTTGAAGAGTTTTGCTGACCTGGGAAGCCAAGTACTGAGCTGATATTCCTCAGTGAAGGATGTCTGGCTACCTTAGTTTTATGTATCTATGCTGCATTTCAAAACTTGAAACTATCTTTTAAATAAATGAATATGGTTGACTTTGATGAATAGCAAAACAGAAACCAGTTAGCCTTTTGATTAAAAGATATACACAGAGGCCTTTGTGCTCTAGAGAATGGGTTTTAAACATATTTATATCTATTCATAAGCTTTATTTTTAATCAAAAAATTCATGCTTTAAAGGAATTCCTTTCACTGTAAAGTTTTAAGCTACTCACTCTTTCAATGTACAAATCTTTCAAATTTATGGTATTGTGAAACAAAACCAAGACTTATGATTTAAATTGCTAAGCATACTACCTTTCTATTAAATATTGTAAAACACTTAAGTCTACCATTTCTGCATATTAGGAAATGCATTTTCCAACATTCAACCTACCTCCCTGTAACATTGCAACTTACGTTTTTGTCCTGAAAAATTCTCATGACTAGGAGTAGCATCTGTTTTAGATCAAGTCAAAAGTGTCTTTAAATTAACTTTCAGAGTAACAACTGTGTTAGTCTGTATTTGCAAAAAGAAAAGGAGTACTTGTGGCACCTTAGAGACTAACCAATTTATCTGAGCATAAGCTTTCATGAGCTACAGCTCACTTCATCGGATGCATTCTGTGGAAAGTGTAGAAGATCTTTTTATATACACACACAAAGCATGAAAAAATACCTCCCCCCCACCCCACTCTCCTACTGGTAATAGCTTATCTAAAGTGATCACTCTCCTTACAATGTGTATGATAATCAAGGTGGGCCATTTCCAGCACAAATCGAGGGTTTAACAAGAACGTGGGGGGGGGGGTAGGAAAAAACAAGGGGAAATGGCTAAGTCATTATGCAAGGTAGCCTATTTCCCCTTGTTTTTTCCTACCCCCCCCCCCAACATTCTTGTTAAACCCTGGATTTGTGCTGGAAATGGCCCACCTTGATTATCATACACAATGTAAGGAGAGTGGTCACTTTGGATAAGCTATTACCAGCAAGAGAGTGAGTTTGTGTGTGGGGGAGGGGGGGGGGTGAGAACCTGGATTTGTGCTGGAAATGGCCCACCTTGATTATTATACACATTGTAAGGAGGGTGATCACTTTAGGTAAGCTATTACCAGCAGGAGAGTGGGGTGGGGGGAGGTATTTTTTCATGCTTTGTGTGTGTATATAAAAAGATCTTCTACACTTTCCACAGAATGCATCCGATGAAGTGAGCTGTAGCTCACGAAAGCTTATGCTCAGATAAATTGGTTAGTCTCTAAGGTGCCACAAGTACTCCTTTTTTAAATTAACTGCAGATAATGCAATGTCCCTCTTCATCTTATCATTGCATTGTTCAACTCTTTATTGGTAAGTTTATTGGGAATACGGGAAGCGTTTGTATGTACTGGGGTCTACAACTCCCAGCCATTAAGGTTAAGTCAAGTCTCATTTGTGCTCAGACTGAGTAAAAAAAAAAAAAATCACTTTATTCTGTGGTTCAGTCCTGTTAAGCATTCTGTTCTTGATTGAAAATGGAAAGATGACATTACTTAACCTCTGTGCTGCTTCTAAAGTCTCTGCTTCGCAGGTCAAAGCACCCTTTGAGATGTTCTATTACAGCTGCTCTGTTACTATTCAAGATCACAAATGGCTAACATACCTTTCTGATAGGTCAGCTAAACCAAACAATCTTGCTTTGAGTTCTCTGTAGCATAAGATCATCTCCCTTACAATGCTTAAGGCCACAGCAGCTTTCACTTTAGACCAGGGGCAGGCAAACTTTTTGGCCTGAGGGCTGCATCAGGTTTTGAAAATTGTATGGAGGGCCAGTTGAGGTGGGTGGGGGGTGAATGGCCTGCTCCCCCCTGGACCCTTCTCTCTAGCCCAACTGCCCCAGAACCCTTGACTGTCCCCCACTGCCCCATCCAAGCCCCCCTCCTTCCTGATTGCCCCCCCAGGACTCCTGCCCCATCTAACCACTCCTTCTCCCTGACTGCCCCTGACCCCCCCACCCCTAACTGCCCCATCCAAACCCACCCCCTGGTCACCACCGCCCTGCCCCTCTACTGTGTGGCACAGAGCAACTGGTCAGGCCGGGCTCTGCAGCTGTGCTGCCCCAGGAGCTCGCTGTGCTGCCCAGAGCATTGCGCCGGCAGTGCAGTGAGCTGAGGCTGCAGGGGACGGGGGAGAGCCTCCCAGGCCAGGGGCTCGGGCCAGGCAGGAGGGTCCCACCGGCTGTATATGGCCTGTAGGCCATAGTTTGCTCACCTCTGCTTTAGACAGCATTTATAACAACAACATGTAGACAGGTCTGCCATTCCAGTAGAAAATTTACCAAAAGTGAAGAATGCTTATCCTATTTCCTCAATGCCCTTATTAAAATAAATAGATCATATACTATACACTTATGGTAGCTGTATCCAGCTTTGGACATATGTATGATCTACCTGTGATAACAGTGGAACAACATCCTGATAGGGGTTATGCAATTGAAACTGGATGTTGCATTTTTAGCTAGAAAAAAAAATCTAACTATATGCACAAATAGGTAATACAGGATAGATAAGTAAGTCTGCTAGGTGAGAATGCATAGAACATAATAGGAGAGGTCCATTAAGACTGACAGTCTTAGAGCCAGAGTGCTCTAAAGAAGTGGTTCTCAACCAAGGTTATGCGTACACCTGGAGGTACATCAACTCATCTAGAAACTTGCCTGGTTTTACAACAGGCTACATAAAAAGCACACGAAGTCAGTACAGATTAAAATTTCATACAGACAATGACTCGTTTATACTGCTCTATATACTATATAACAAAATGTAAGTACAATATTTATATTCCAATTGGTTTTATAATTATATGGTAAAAATGAGAAAGTAAGCAATTTTTCAATAAGTGTGCTGCAACACTTCTATTTTTTTGTCTGCTTTTATAAGTAAGTAGTTTAAGTGAGACGAAATTTGGAGGTACTCAGACAAATCAGACTTCTGAAAGGGGTACAGTAGTTTGGAAAAGTTGAGAGCCACTGCTCTAGAGCTCATTTTCTTGTGACTCAAGGAAGGACTCAATTCATAAATATATACACTGAACAATGCCACCTTTTGAGTAGGAGTGTGCTATACAGCTATCTATCTCTAACTCATGTTTTATATTTAAAAGTTAAGTTAAAAATCTAGTTAAGATACTTTAAAATACAACACTACAAGCTCCTTGGACACTTGCCACAGAACTAGCAAAAGCTTACACTTTAGGGTATGTGCCCCATGGCCTTAAAGAACTACGTAGCATGTATAGTGTATGAGGTAATTTTATTAACCATAACAATCTAAGTGACAATATTTTATTATAATAGTATTAATCATATTCCTCTTTGAAAGCTAGAACTTACTCTTGGCTTTAATCAGAAAGGTGGGTCATTGAGATCCTCTGTGTTTAGAGGGCCACAATCACAATTTCACAGCTCTTCCCTCAAGAGAATTCTTAACATTAATTGGTTCTTATTTTATTAGCTAGTTTGTGCTGGAATGCTTAAAGTATCCTATTCTGCAGTATAGAAGTATCTTTGACAGCAAGCTCCTTTCCTATTTTAAATGCTCTTGATTCTGCAGGGGGAATGGAAATGTTGACCTCCCTTCGGTCAGCATTTAAAGTAACTTTACTTCAGTAGTCTGTGTTCTGACCTTGGCTTATAGATACTCAATTACAAATTTAATGCTAAAATCAGGGTACAATTAGACATACTCAAGAGCAGCCATGGCTCTAATTTCAGCTAACGAGGGATACTTCTCTTGTTTGAAATACAGTTTAGAACACAATTCCTATCCATTAGTGAATCTGATTTGATGTCTTTTCATAACTTTACTATTTGATTTATATAATTACACAACTGCATTCTTGAACTTTTATGCATTAAATTATGATCTGCAAATAACTCATTTTAGACTGGGATTTTCACAGGAAAACAAGAGTTAGATACCCCAAACCCATTAAAATTCAATGGGAGTTGGACACCAAACTCAAAGATGTTCCTGTGAAAATTCCAGCCTCGGTGTTTATATTTCAGCTTAAATCACTCAAAGTTGTTTGAATATTTTGAATAGTTGCCACCCGTATCTATTTCACAAAAATTACAGGTGTCTTGTTAGAACAAAATGTTTATTTTTCCTATTAGCTGTTGGTTAATCTGTTGAAACAAGCTACATGTCAGAAAACATTCACTTATTTGATTAAAAGAGGTAGGTGTTTTGATTCAAAGTGCACATGGCTCAGTCAACTTTGTAGTTACAAGAAGCTTTAGTAATCCTGATTCACAGAATCAAGGCAGCATTTTTTTTCTTTTTAAAAAGGGTGTGCTTACAATATGGCCACTATACTTCTACAACTGGGGCCTACGGTTGCCATTTCATTTAACACAAAGGTCTGACACTTTTGGAAACTACAAACTCCAGCATGCACTACGATCAAACATAGCTTTCCCACTTTTGCTATCAAGGAAGAATGCAATCTCAGAATAATTGCATTAATCAAGATGTAGCAGTGAATACAGCATTAGGCTATGCATGCTTCACAGGCTGCACTGCTCAGTTACAAGTACAGCTCTATGGCCTGTAGTAAGGCACCCTTGTTTAAAAACAAGACAGTTACATATTTCTGATTTTCATTTTACATATCTTAAAAAAAAAATCTACCCTTGCATCATTCCATATCTGACTGAAAATGCAGTAAGTCGCTTGTACACTGCTTCCAGGAGTAAGAGGGAGAATACAATTATTCCACAGATTAAGCTGAATGCCCAGCGAGGTCCCAAGTGAGTATATATCTGGCTCACAAATACTGGGCCCAGTATACGTGCTCCACTTCCAGAGGCAGTTAACCAGCCCATGTAGACACCCTGAAAAGGATCAAAGAACTGTGGTTAAGAAACAAACAAAAACTTTAATTTTCATCGGTTACTCTAATTACAATAGAAAATATACATAAGTTATCAAGAAAAGACACTGCTCATTTTTCTGAACTGTTGGTCTATTGCTTTTTTTTAAAGCAATAAGAGATAAGCAGTCCTAATCAGATGCCTAGAGAGATATACAGTAAAAAGACAAGTTCCTGTTGAAAGATCTATTTTATAACAAGATGCAACAGATGGATGAGAACAAAACAAGAGAAGATGGAGATAAAGGAAGCAAGTTATCTATATTAAGCAGTGATCTCAGATTACCACCTGATTAGCCATTGTAAGCTACTAGTGTTTTATAGGCGGCATGACAGAAATGAAGCTAAAGGAGAGAAATGAATAAATTGCAGCTATCTAAATCTATCCCTTTTGATAGCATGGACATATGTTCACATTCATATTTATTCTTTATATTGCTTCACTGGTGTGAATGACGTTCCCCAGCACTGATGATTAACATCTAATTTAGATATAACAATGGCACACTTTAAATAATCATAAAAATTACAGGAAAGTCTTGGAATCGATAGATTGATATTCTCGCCTTATAGTGTAATTTTTCTTTTTCATGAAGGGATTTGTATTAAACAGTAAAAACAGTTAAGATCACTGGAGACTTCTCTATTGTTGCAGAATGCCTTTGTTGTTGGCAAAAGCAGCAAATTTAACCAATTCTTCCCACAGCTATGGCTGCAGAAGTGAAAAGTAGCCATAGCTGTAGGAAGTGTTAAGGAAAATATCCAAATAGTTATTACTGCAATGTACTGCCATACTGCAATTAAAAAAAAAACAAAAACAAAAAAACCCAGATTTTTAAAAAAATTCGATGCCTTGAATTCAAGACAACTCTGACTACCAAACTGGGCAGTAAGAAGGAACTGAGGGGGGTCTGGGGCGACTCTGCCCTTTCAGCCACCATGCAGCAGCGTTGGACTGCTCAGGGTACATATGTTGCCCCAACAGGTACCACTTTGGGAAAAATCTGACTCTGGTGCACAGGGCACAGACACCTGAAGTGGAATGGACATGTGCAATCACTTGAAGAAGAATTAAAAACATCAAACCTGCCAATCTTATTAAAAACACAACTATCATTCTATCTCCTATCCTTCCTCCCATTCCTAGACAAAACTGTTGAATACCATTTGGCAGCTGGCAACATCCTGGTGACTTCACAATTTTCAAATGAAGATATTTAAATTTAATCTTTCAAGTGGAAGCACAAGTGTAGAAAGCCAAGTGCTACTTTTGCATCTTTGCTAGTGTTTTGAAGTGGCCCAACTGCATGAAAGAAACCTAATAAGTTTGACTTCACATACCTGTACCTTTGGAAGTTAGACCCCAGGTGTTAATTAGAGGTGTGTGGAGACAGAAAAAAACCCAATATTCTATATCTAGCTCTCTTTAATGCTATTTTCTATGTCCTTAAGAGCAAATGAACCTTTAGTTCCATTAGTAAAATATGTTTAATATATTGAAGTAAATAACATACGTTTAGGTTTCAGAGTAGCAGCCGTGTTAGTCTGTATTCGCAAAAAGAAAAGGAGTACTTGCGGCACCTTAGAGACCAACAAATTTATTTGAGCATAAGCTGTCGTGAGCTACAGCATCTGATGAAGTGAGCTGTGGCTCACGAAAGCTTATGCTCAAATAAATTTGTTAGTCTCTAAGATGCCACAAGTACTCTTTCTTTTTGAACATACGTTTAGGAACACAAAAAGGAAGGTCCTATTTACAGGATGGGGCACTATGTTGTGGAAACCAGTAATTCCGTAAAGAGCTTAGGGGCCATGGTGGATAACTGCTAAACATGGGCTCACAGTCTGATGCTGTGGCTAAAGTTAGCTTACAAGATTCTTGGATGCATGAGCAAAGCAAATGTAAAGAAGGAGCAAGGAGCTAGTATTACCTCTGCATACAGCATTTGCAATACCATTATTAGAATAATGGGTCCAATTCTGGTATCCACATTTCAAAAAAGGGATTTGAAAAATTTGAAGAGGGCTCAGAGGAGAGTCACAAGAATTATTAGAGGACAGGAAACCCTGGCTTACAGTAAAAGATTTAAGAAATTTATTTAGCTAAACAAAGAGAAGGTTAAGAGGTGACTTGTTCACAGTCTATAAATACCTACATGGGGAGAAGATTTCTGACCATGAAAGGCTCTTTAATCTAGCAGACAAAGGCATAACAAGATCTAATGTCTGGAAGCTGAAACTAGATAAATACAGTGCAAATTTTTAACAGTGAAGATAATTAATTAATCACAGGAACAGCTTATCTAGGGAGCTGTTGGATTGTCCATCACTTAATACTACTATAATCTTAGGATCCCTAGTCATGGACTTGGATCCCACTGTGCTAGATGCTGTACAAACAAGACAAGCATATTTTTTAAAATAGCATCATAGTACAACCACAATACAAGGGTCTGGGGCAGGAATTATTGGGTGAAGTTCTGTGTCCTGGGATATGCAAGTTAGATTAACTGATCATTCTGATCTATAAATCTAACAATTTTCTTTAAAAAAGTTAATTTTAGCAGATGTTTTAAATGGGTATGTTGTGTGTTGATAAAGAGCATTCAAAAGTAGAAAAAGTCATACACATTCATTGTCTTCAAATGTCTAACAAACAAGAGGATTCATCCCATAACCAACAAAGCAGTTTTGATCCTAAAGACCAATGGAACAAACTATGCCATCAAGTATACATGTTACAGTAATAGCAAAATCTGAACAAATTCCCTAGTTTTCATGCTTACCTGAGGCTTTGGTCCTAGAATTTTTGAGTATAACGTATAGGACATGACATTACAGGCTGGATAGCCCAATCCTATCAGTATATCAGAGGTGATATACTGGGCCAGGTGGATCAATGGAGTGTACAGGCACCAGGACTGCACAACAGAGCATCCTGTTGGCTCTACTGTGTGATTGGATGGTAGTTGTGTTGTTTGGAGCTTCCAGAAAGGTGTAAACATTTCATTGAAGATGATTCTGGGAATGGAATTATTCTTTATATCTGTGAAATTAAGCAAGGGATCCCATTTTAAAAAGATATTAATGAAATGCTTAGACTACAGCTGAGCGTTATTTATAATTATACCTTCCCACTGGATATTTGGTAATTGTTTTCCCCAAGGTAACAAGATAAAGAATCCAACCAAGACAATCAGTAGGCCTCCATAGAGTATAGCACGTTCACCAGTCCTGTTGAATAATGAAAACTATAACTAAATAATACATATTTATAACCAAATATTTCTTTTTAAAGCAATACCTAAAATAATCTACTATACACAAATACAAATCCTGTACAACTGATTCATGGGACTAGTCCCAATGATTTAAGTGGAACTATTTGGTTGAAAGAATTTGGCATATTTACTTTAGTTTAGAGAAGAGAAGACTAAAGGGAGATACAACAGTTTTCAAATATGTAAAAGGTTGTTCTAAAAAGGTGATCAATTGCTCTTGATATCCATCGGGGCAGGACAAAGTAGCCGGCTCAGTTTGCAGCAAGGGAGATTTAGATTAGATATCAGGAAAAACGTTTTAACTATAAAGATAGTTAAGCACTGGAACAAGTTATTTAGGGAGGTTGTGGAATCCCAGTTCTTTGAGGTGTTTAAGAACAAGTTAGACAAACACTTATCAGGGATGGTCTAGGTATACTTAATCCTAAAACTCAGGGCAGGGGGATAGACTAGGTGATCTCTTGAGGTCCCCTTGTAGCCCTACATTTCTATCAGTTGCTAAAATAAGATGAGCAGAATTTGATTCAGATAATGAAGACCTGATCTAAAGTTCCCCAGACTTTTGTGAAGATAATGTAAACAGACAGGAAAATGTTTAAGGTAAACAAGAGCAAAAACCTAATGAATGACTCACTTCTTAGAAACTACTTTAACCACCATAAAGACAATGACTGATTCAATGCCAATTGCACCAAGGATTATTCCATTATAAAAAACTGCTTCTTTCCTGGTCCAGGAATACATATCCATTGTCAATGGAGTAGCTATGCTAGGCAGCAAAAAAAAAAAAAAAAAGAGACATATTAATAAAACCTGTACAAAGGTTATCCCAGAACAGCATCATCCATATATTTATTCTCTATAGTATCAGATATAGTCATACAGAAGGCTTCCCTCCTGACAAACAGACAAGAACATGTATGCTGTTTATAACATCATTTTGTGATGCATCACTTATAACAAATCCTCAGGGCCTGACTTTCCATTCCATTATAACAATTCTACACTGATGTAATATGAATTATTTCAATGGATTCACGGTGGTGTACAACTAATACAATGGAGAGGAAAAATCTGGTCCTTTGCATGTAAAAGATAAATATGTAAGGCTGAATAGTAACTTATTTATGGTGTTCAAGGTTTAGCTATACAGCTGTAGTTACTGTTAATGGGATATGTGCATTTGTTTCCTTTCACAAAGCAAAGAAAATTTGGCCATTCTGTTGTAGTCACCAGCCCCTTTGCCACTGCGGTAAAATAGATGTTCACTTACTAAAATCCCTCCCATTCATTTCTTCTCCTTCCCGTCCCTTTACTCTACTCCACCAAATGATCTTCAATTGTAGTGATCTTCGATCTAGCAAGAAAGGCTGGACACTATTGCCTTCAAAATTATGCTTTGCAATTCTGTTTCCATATAGAACTTCCAGCCTTTGTCAGTTCAAGTGAAAAAAGCAAACTTAAGATTCATCAGAGTTCTATATCAGATATCAGATATGTGATATTATAGCTCAAAATTCTGCACACAAGTTTATCCCTTCAAAATTATGTCAGTTTACCCATTTTAAGGTAGAAGAGTCATCTCAAACAGATGTATATTACATTTTCTTATTTTCACCCACTCATCTATGAAATCCCCTATTATTATTGTTAAGTACTGACTTATCCTTTTTCAAATTTAGTCTGCAGTCACATCTCTTATTTAACATAGCTAGATACTTTAATCCTTAAGGATACCAAAGTACTTTGCAAACTGCAGCTATATATAAGAATCATTTCAACCACTATTGAAACAAGTCTGACATGGAATGCACTAGCCATTTACAAATGCACTACAGGGCTACACAGTTTTTAGGACAGGAGATAAAAGACAATGTACCCAACTGAAAATATTATTTCCCTTTTAGAGATTTGGTAAATAGAATTAAATTACTTCTATTGAAATCTAATGTGGACATTGGGGTTTACATCTCAACTCGTGTGAGGAATACAATGAAATTTTCAATAGCCACGAATGTTCAGCAATTTGGGTTTACATTTCATTCAAAAGTTTAAATATAACTATTCCTTATATAAAAATACTACACAGTGATACTATGTGTTAAATTAATATGCCACACTAAATGGAAAATATCGTACAACTCAGTTTTAATTATGGCTTGTTTTTGATAAGGTGGGATTATGCTTATTAATATTTGCAAAACATTAAGTTATAGTAATGAGTGCAACAGAAAAGCCTATGAGCACTTTATGGTTTCCAAGAACTTTACAAACATTAATTAATGAGTAACAGAAGACAATTGATAGACTTACGTTTCAAAGACAGCAAAAACAAACAAGATGACAAAAAAAAGAATGTTGGTTGCTACAACAGCAACCTGGTCAATGTTTCCTTGGGCATCCTGATCCACATAATCACTTTCTGTAAAGAAACATAAGAATGAACTAAATTGCAAAATTAAGAAGTTTTACAATTCAATTAATAAGCTCTAATATTACTCTGAAGCTACAAGTATTAATAATATTGTGCATTGTGACAGAGTGCAGTGTGCAAACAGGAGAACCTGCACTCTGATCATTCAGTTATTACTTAGGTCCTCTTGAGGAAGCTGATGGGGGAATTAGTCAATCAGGCTGGCTGGTTGGATGGTCTAAGGAGCCAATTACCCCATCAGCCCAAGGCTGATAAAGAGACAGGAAGGAAATGCCAAGAGAAGAGAGGAAGGAATAGGGCTAGCTGGGCCTAGACACATAAGAGGTGGGAGACCTCCATTCCCCTTAAGCCCTGGTGAGAGGGTCAAAAGCTAGGTTAACAGTGTAAATACACTGTTGCATGGGGATTGTTGTGAAAAGGATGGAGGGAACTCAAAATAAAAGGACACTGTGATGACACAACCATGGAAGGCTGTGCAGTTTCTGCAGGAAGAAGGTGGGAGAGGAGCCATGCCCCATGACATGAATCTTTCTGGGTTTGGGTATAGATATATTTTGGGAGTAATTTATTTATTTATTTATTTATTTTAAAAAAGAAGTGTTTACATTCCAATTCCCCTTGACTTACATTTAAAAAATTGGCTGTGGCTAAGAGCAAGCATGATTTGATAGTGGGAAGAGTATTCACCATTTCCTAGAAAATATGTAAATTACCGTTGATTTCTCCTTATTTGTAAGGGGCAAATATTAAGTAATCCTGGAAAATACTGAAGATCACACTAAATAGAGAATCTGTTTCTTAATCAGCTTCTCCATAGCTCTATATCCCACAGATGAATTCTCAAGCAACAAAGGGCCCCAGCAACATCCTCCACAATAAATTTTCAATGTGGAAGAAATGGTAAATTTCAAAGATTTTTGTTTGAATTTGATAAAAACTGGATTTTTCAGATTGTTTGCAATGATCTATTTTTATAACTTAATATGGAAAACTATAATATATGGCACTGAAATAGTTAGATTACCAACATAATGTTTCCTTTTAAAAAGGGGTTTATGATTAGCTGTCATTTTTCATAAGATAGTATAAACCTATCCAAATGAATGGGATGTGCACACCATTTTAAAAAATTGAACTTTGCATAACAGGGTACACAAATGCTGTATGGTAGGTAGGAGCTGCACCTTGTGCAGCAAAAATTGTATGTGAATTGGTTACTAATTTAACTTATATATAAACACCTCTAATTTAAACCGAGACTTGTGTAACATTGATTTTAATAGGACTCTAAATTATAGCTCATACACAGTAAAACTGCATAATATCACACAAAATTATGTATACAAATGGTGGCTAGGTATAGCTGATAAGAGAATCATGTGATCAGTTGGAGCAAGTAGTTCGTTCTCCATGTCAATTTAATCCTTGGTTTCCGTTGAGATTGTCAGAACGTGACAATTTAGAAGGAACTGTACTGATCATTAGCTCATCCCACATATACTATCACCAAAACAACATCTCGATGGTAATAACTGTTTCAGTACCAACTTGGGCCAGATTTCAATCAGAGTTGTTCAATCCACCACCTTTTGTAATATTTCTAAATGAAGGCTGACTAATAAAAAAACAGTTTTATATACAATATGATAGTAAATTAAAGTATCATAGAATGTGTCAGTTTTCAAAGAAAAATATTACCTTCTGCTTCAAAATTGATACTTTTGCATGGTCTTCCCATGTCATCCACTTGATGTTCTCTAAAGATTGAAAACTGTTCTCATTAGCAAAGTTTACCCAATTCATTTCTTTTGTACCAAGCCACAGTTACATTTCTAACAATAAATAATTGGTACCATCTTGTATCTTAACCAGTCTTCACACTTTTAAACACTATGTGCACACCTTAGATTTCACTGTAATCAATACAAGTCTGGATACCACCTAAGCCCATTTATAGATGATCCTCTGTGAAGTTAATACGGCACTCCGTTTTTTGTCCCATCTATTCAAGATGTATTTAAAAACAGTTTCTGAAAGGATAAAGCCACCAAACCCAAAAAAACAAAACAAAAAAAAAAAAACCTAGCAAAATTTGGATTTAAGGCCCCAATTCAGGAAAGCATCCCTATTCATGAAAATTCTTAAGTGTGTGCTTAACTGCTTTCATGAATCAGGGCCTGAGACTGGCCCAACATCTTTGAGTCCACATTGCTGTGCCTTGGTACTGTAGAACATAGGATCCTTTCTCAGAAGTGCAGAACACAGTGATTTCAGATATTGGTTCTGTTCAGCTAAAATTCTGTATGGCTTTCTATGGTGGGAATAGCCCTACAAATTGACATATATTGGCTGTGCAACGGGATAACCTATTCAAATTAGCACATATGCACCAAAATGGCAACATACAAAATAAAGTGAGCTCTGCAGCAGGGAGGTACAGACGCATAGGAATGTAAATGATTTTCCTGCACCCCGCATATCGATAACTCCATATGCCGAGTCCAATCCTCTCCCTCTTCTGTGGCTAACCAAGCTATTGAAAAGTCTTATAGCACTAAGCCTGGAATAACTCTCCAGCACAACATGTGGTGAGGACCAACTATCCATACATACCTGGAAGAAGGGGGGAGCAGCAGCGAACCTTCTGATTCCACTAGAGTTGCTATTCTGCTGAATGCACCCTAATCTCAAATATTCAGGTAGTACAGACCACCTGAATGGAAAACTACAAGAGGCCTCTCTCTCCACCACCTGTATCTGCACAATGACGGGGTAAGTAATCTTTGGGGCGCATGGCATCTCTTCATGTCCCTTGCTTGGTTTTTTTCCAGAAATGATAGACACAAAGATATGCTTTAGGTCACATGGCCCTTTTATATTTATTCCCCGAGTAAAAGCTAGGCAAAGATTCCAAAAAGCAGTTATAGCATGGGACTAAGGATTTTCCTGAATTGGGGCCCTAGTGAAGAACTCCACCTACTACAGAAGCTTCATGAGCCAAATTGCTATACAGGGCAATGAGACTGGATGGACTTCAACTCCATCTCTATCTCTGGAAAGGGGGTAAGTTTTGCTGGAAACATGACAAATACTCATGTCTCTATTATTCGTTCATTGTCAGAGGGTGAAGAGCACCATGCAATACATAAAAATAAAGACAGTCCCTGCCCCAAAGAGTTTATAATCAAGGAGACAGACACAAAGACAGCAAAGTCTTTGCAGGTCAGCAGCTATGGAGGTTAATTTGAGCTGGGCATAGCCCTGTATGCATTTCAAATTCTATATACAGTACTAGGTATATCAAGGCTGAATTACTGACACTTGCATCCATAACGGTTTGCATCTCAACCATACATCACTAAGCTTTGTTTACTAAAAAGTGAGGATGCATGAGTCACAGAAGTTAGCCACTTGGAATAATACATTAAAAATATAAAGTCTTGAAAGTGCTCAAGATGTAAAGATTATTAATCTAGTTCTTTAAGATAGTGGTCATATTATCGCTATGTTCTTTTGAAAATACTATCCTTTACTCTTATAATTTCAGTGGATTTTGATAAGTAGCCAAAAATTATTTTCAACAGTAGTGGAAGTATCCATAAAAAAAACTATCCACAATATTCAAATAAGAAAATGTTTTCGTTTCTATTTAATTACCTGAACATGGCAAAGATTAGAATAATATTAATAACGCCTAGGAGAGCTCCCAGTAGAACTGGTGCTGTGTACATGTTCACCTGGAGATCAATGATTTCCCACATCACTCCTTTTTCTCCAATCAGAGAGAAGCAAGTCTGAAAAACTTAAGATAAAAAAACTACCTCAGGAAATTCAAACACTAAAATTATTAATGCATTATCTTTGGGGAATCCAGTGCACAGTCATCTGATGGATACCAGTGGGATCCTAACTATCTGGAAATACATGCAGCTTGTAGAACATACAATCCTCAGAAAGCCATATGAATATACTCAATAAACAGCAGTGTGACACTAAGAACAAGTCAGCTGCACAAGGCCAAGAAAGGAAAATTAACTATAGAGAATCACAAGTAGATGGTAGGTGTGGAGCTAGATAAACTGGATGTGCTAACTCCATCTACCCTTCCTTCTAAAGGAATGTCCTAGCGTGGGATGGGGGTATCCCTTCTCTAGGCCCAACAGAAGGGAAACAGAAAAAAAAAATTTAAACACTAAACAGGTGATGAGTGGGAACAAGAGTGTGTGTATATATGTAAGAGCTCCTCCCCTGCCTAGCCTATGATCATCAGGAACTTGGCTGAGTGTCTCTCAAAATGGAGAATGGGAAGGAAGAACGCACCCTGTATGCGAGTCATTCAGGGACACCGCCTCTTTGGTTGCGCAGACTCTTTAATGCTACTTCCAGGGTTGACTGACAGCTAGCCACCCACAGACAACTCTCACTCCCTGAGATATAAGGAGATGTACTAAACATGCTCAGCAGCCATAATTTCTTGTGGTAATTGGGCATGGTGGAGTCTTTAGCTACCTATGGAATGAGGTCAGGCTTCCACAGGGACTCAGTGCCAAACTCTCATCACCATAAATAAGGTACAGCTAGTTTGCAAAGTCTTTATGGACAAGTAGCTGCTGAAGCATTCTGGAGATCCCTTTTTTTTTTTGGTGATTTTCTGAACACCATCAACTAATTAGCAATGGAAGTTATAGTCCAAACCTACTTTGTTAATCCAGTTACACCTGGTAAATTGCCACCAAAATTACAGAGAACAGAACTGTACTCATAAACAATTAGATTTTTTTGGACGTAATATCTACATAGCTACTTATGGCTAAACCACAGCAGTACGCAAATATATTCAGTTTAATATTATGACAAAACGTGCTCATTTTTGTGCACATTGCTGCTGAGGAGATTCCCAGCCCCAAACTTAATGTCTGATTTTTTCCTAAATAACAAAAGGAGCATGAATTGTTCTGGAGGGATGAGGAAATAAGAGACGTTGTACCTGGTCCTAGTATGAATCCCGTTGCTTGACAAGCACTGGTGTTGGCCATGGCACTAGTTCTTTCTGTAAGAGAAGTGGCACCAGCAATGTATGATCGAACTACTGCTACATTTCCTAAAAAAAAGATCAAAATGATACATTTAAATCTCCAGTCACAGTTAGTTCAACTCCCTCCCCCATACACCAAACAAGCAGTTTACTAATGGTACTCAATGTTTCCCTATTATATGCACACAAGAAAGTATATAATTTTGTAGGTCCGCACACAGGGTTAGCGAACTACTTATGTTAATCATTTGTGAAGATATTATTTGCCTAATAAATTATTTTGCTTAACATAACCATAAAGCTTGTCCTCTCTTAGGTAAGACACAAAATAAATTAATTAAAACTTCAGTGGTTTAAATTCTGCTGCAATTACCTGCTCCAAACCCCACAAGGGCACGAGCAACCAGCATATAGTATTTGTTGTGTGAGGTAGGTAAATGGACATAGGCATAAAGGCAGTTAGCAGCCACAGAAATGGCAATTGAAACAACAAGTGGTTCTCTTCTTGGCCTGTAATTGGACCATAAACCAAACAGAGGTGAGGCTATCATTTGCCCAAGACTGTATGAAGCAATAATCCATCCCAAGAAACTTGCATCTGCTGTCAGATCAACCTGAAGAAACAAGTAAAGTGATTTTAAAAATTACAGTGTGCTATTCATCATATCAACAAAAACAATTTTGGAATCAGTACCCTACAACATGTAAGATTCTGTGCTATACACTGTATCTCTAAAGTGCGGAGCTTACAGCTGAGGGTCAGGGGGCACTAAGGCAACATTAGGCCATCTGGGCACCTTCCTGAACCTGAAATGCTTTGGAGGCTAGAGAGACCCCCTGCATAACTGTCACTGAGGGCCTGTCTCAGCAGTCTCCCCATGCTGCCATCATGATCCTCCCACCCACAGCACGCTTTCTATGCTGGAGATTATGAGGGGGTCTTTGGAAGGCAATCGTCCCACAGTTCCTGCACCAGGGGACTTCTACGATGGCCAAAACCAGGCTTTTAAGGGTTCCTTTATAGCACTCCAGCCCTTTTACATGTTGTAAAGAGACTGGAGCGAGGATGAGGCTCTCCCTCATCAAAGCAAAAAGATTGTAGTATCATAGTCCTTGACACAGTGATTTTTAATCTTCAAAGTTCTGTAGAAATGTTATTTTTTTAAGTCTGGACAACTTGTCCAACATACAGATAAATAGGATTCATGTAGTATATTTACAGCTTCGCTAAAAGTCCTTTTGGGGAAAACAAATTATCTAAAATATCTACAGTTTTCTACCAATTTACAATATAACTTGAAGTGAAGTAAGATTGAGAAACTTAGTGTTTAAGGATTGATAACATGAACCATTATTAATTGGTAAATTAAAGGACAGAATTTATGTGGAGAGTTAAAAATTGTCAGAGGCTAGGAGAGGAAATTTTCAGCCTAGTCACATGCTTCCACTTATTGACTTAATACAAGTGTTTTGGTTTCATTGTGAGAATTTCTTACAAAGTGTAATGTTTTCTACTGTACACTCTATAAGCAGAGCTGATGTCTCTCTCTGTCTGTATAGTGCCTAACACAATGGGATCTGAATGGAACCTACTTCAACAAAGTTAACAAAAAATAATACCTATCCCCAAATGGCCTGATTTTATTCTAATACTGTTTAAAACTGCAAGATATTCACGTTTACATCTATGTATTGCTTTGGCAGTCTTTTCTAAATAAATACAGAACGACAAATTTAATTAAAAGTACAAAAAAATCAACATGCTACATGGTAGTGCAAATTACTACTATGGAAGTAAGGATCAATCACTAAAAATATCAATACACTATTCCTACATTAAAGCGTGACACAGAAAACTAATTACCGTACATACTCGTTCGTTTATAAGCCGACCCCCCCAAGATGGATAGGTAAAAATAGTAGAAACTGTATGACCCTTTCATAAGCTGACCCTATATTTCAGGGGTTGGCAAACTTTGGCTCCCAGCCCGTCAGGATAAGCCGCTGGTGGGTTGGGACGTTTTGTTTACATGGAGCGTCTGCAGGCATGGAGCCCCTCAGCTCCCTCTGGCCGCGGTTCCCCGTTCCCAGCCAATGGGAGCTGCGGGAAGTGGCGTTGGCTGGGAACAGCGAACCAAGGCCACAGGGAACTGAGGGGCTCCATGCCTACAGACACTCCACATAAACAAAACGACAATGTATTAGATATTCAGTTCAATGATTTCATAGAGTTTAAAATCATCAAAATTTTGATGTAGACCCATTTATAAGCCAACCCCTGCTCTTTGATGCATCACTTTTTTACCAAAAATATTCGGCTTATGAACGAGTATACGGAACTGAAAATGCAATATTTAAACTATTAGGGGAGTTTAGATAAATAAGTCCCTGGTCCATCAATTAGATCTATTTCTGTATAGAGCTTGTTGAAGGATTGGGCCTTAAACTGTAAAGTCCCTATATACCACAATAAAGTTCTAACAGTGATTTTACGTTCTAATAGAGCAGAAAATAAAATCATCATTAATCATCATCATTAAAATTTACAAACCTTTTGCAGATATGGCCATACTGACATAATTACAATTGAAAAACCTGTGATGTATTAAAAAAATAAAAACAAGAAAACAGAATTGGAGTTACTTTACATTGCTACATGTAATCATTAATCAAGTTCTTGAAAACGGATATTATGGGGCTGATTCTTCTGCTTTTTAAAAATACCGTATTCTCAAACTGAAGCTCCACATGGCAACCAAAAGTACCATGGTTGCCATGCTGGATTAAAGAACAGTAATTGCTTTTCAGTTAGAAGAACTCTTATATAAAATAAGGGCACCACACTACGCACATGTGTACAAAAGTTAAATGCACTGAACACCTAGAGTGTGATCATGGTCCCACTAAAGTCTATGTAAAGGTGTTTTCCTCAATCCATATCAAGGAGTAGAGTTCTCAAAGAAACAGATTTTCTTGGTATCTAAAATTAATTTTACATTTAGATTTAATACTTTCTTCAATCCTTCATCACATTAAACCAACACAAAAGTCAAAGATATGCAGATATCAGAAATCAATTGAACTCACACTTTAATGAGTTTGGCTCTGGGGTCAAAGAGGAAACTGTTCTGCAGTTAAAGATAATTTTGATATATTGGGGAAACAAAAAATACTGTAATGCCCCAGGAGGAAAAACATCTGCAAGTATATGTATTTTAAAATCCAATATTTGTATTCCAGCATCGCAGAGAAATCCTCATTCATTAATACTAATGCTAATTCCTTCCTTTCAATTCATTAACCTTATTTTCTCCATTCACAAGTAGTCACTGCATTTTTATCATGTATAAAAGAAAAATAACTCTAGTAAGGGAGCAGGAATAGTTTTAATATACAAACTTCGTAGAATTCTCAAACCAAAACATATCCATTGTACAAATAGTGTTGAAATTCTGCTGGATGAATATCAAAATTACTTACCTACACTGCTGAGAAACATTGTAAGATACATAATACGAATGGACCTCCACCTACTCCTATAATGCTGTTGGGTTTCAACAACATCCCCATACCTTGAACAACAATAACAAAAGAAGAAGAAATCTTATTTTGTTGTTTAGCTCTTAGTGAAGAATTTTTCAGCCTAAAGGACATCAAAAGCATTTTTCATAGGTTACCTCTAATTTTACAAATAGAATATATATTTTGTAGCTTACACCGTTCATAACTATGCAATGAAGAACATTAAAACACACATTGTAAATGAGATTGATTTGTTTCTGACATAAAGCTCATCTTTTGATGAGACAGCAGCGTGCGCCAAATGACTTACCTTTTCTAAAAATAATGTTTACCCTATTTTCTCATGTTCTATTAATGATTGTTACAATAAAGTCACATATAACTCAGCAATGTTATATACCTAATAAATATGTCTTCCAATATTTTCCTCTCTGAGTTGCAGCATTTTGTGGTACGTCTTGCTGAAGTGAAAGGCACATCACCTATCATAGCACATATCTGCTTTTTGGCTCCCGCTTCCCTATTAAACTGTGGTAGCACTGAAGAGAAAAATCAGAATGTGATATGCCTTTCACTCACATGCTCAACAGGGCCCTAAAATGGCAAAACGACAAATCTATTGGAAAACTGCACTTTTGCCCATGCTGCATTTTTCTTTTACAAGTAAATTCAACGTTCATACAACATGCTAAACTGGCATCGGTGAGACTGATTTTTGTTTGCTTATGCCTAGACCCTGAATCCTGCAAGCCATTCATGTAGGCAAACTCCTTTGTCTCCACGTAGGCATAAGGATTTATGTGCAACAGATTATAGAACCAAGGCCTAAATCATGACAGCAAAACATTCCCTTTCAGTGTTATGAATTTAAGAGAAAAATAAAATGAAACCCTAACAACTGAAAATGACTACAATCAAAAGTGAACCTGACAAGCCTATTTTCGTGATTTCCAAGCTTTGTGAAGTGCAAAATGTAAACAACATAATTTTTTAGATATTTTATCTTGGAATGTTAAAGTATTGTTATAGTTACATGAGCAAGGATTTATTTTTATACGATGTATGCTGACAGTATTGTTAGGATACAGATATTCAGGCCTGTCTGTAAAGGCCTATGCGCTAAGAATTTAGGTGTATTCTTATCACTTGGCTAGTTACAGAGGTATAAAAGAGAGAATCAAAATCACTCTCTGCCGGCGTAAGGTCCTTCTCTTACTGTGACAGTCTCAGGCCCTGTTCTTAGGCTAAGGCCTTTGGCAAGGTAGCAGAGGCAGCCATAAGCTGGGAAGCGAACGGTCACATCCTCACATTCCAAACTAGTCACATTGAAATCAGGTGCTATTGGGCTGTTAGGAGTACAATCCTGTCCTGATAATGCCTATCGCCTCCAGAGAAAGGGAAGTGCCTAGAAAATGTAAAAGGAAACTTAGTTTGATAGCATCCTGTCTGGCAAGAACTCACTTATCAATACCTGGGATGTGAAATCCTCACTTCTGTATTGTTTTGTCATTATACTTCCCACTTTGCTATTGTTTGTCTGTATAATCTCTCTCTGGTTCTGTGATTGTTCCTGTCTGCTGTATAATTAATTTTGCTGGGTGTAAACTAATTAAGGTGGTGGGATATAATTGGTTACATAATCATGTTACAATATGTTAGGCTTGGTTAGTTAAATTTCAGAAAAATGATTGGTTAAGGTATAGCTAAGCAGAACTCAAGTTTTACAATATAGTCTGCAGTCAATCAGGAAGTGAGTGGGGGGGGAGAAATGGGAGCAGGGAATGGGGTTGGGGAAATTGGAATCATGTTTGGTTAAGGGCAGGAATGGGAACAGGGACACAGGTGTAAGGCTCTGTGGTTTCAGAGCTGGGAAGGGGGACACTAAGGAAGGAAACTGGAATCATGCTTGCTGGAAGTTCACCCCAACAAACATCAAATTGTTTGCACCTTTGGACTTCGGGTATTGTTACTCTCTGTTCATGCGAGAAGGACTAGGGAAGTAAGTGGGTGAAGGAATAAGCCCCCTAACAAGTATCTCTTGAGGATCTGTTTATTTTTCAGAGGCAATAACAATTGCAATTTCTTCACAGGATTCTTCTGATTAATTCTATTTGGGAGGGACCATCTCTGTTATAGGTACTTTGACCTGGTCAACACAGTTTTTGGTATTAGTATAGCTTTCACTTGGTGCGGTTTTCTTTTTTTGTTGTTGTTGGAGGAGAGGGGGAGGCGGGTGTTTGTTTTTTTACCAATAAAACCTAATGTGGATGCAATTGTGATAAAGGTTCCTTACACCAGTATAATTGTATCCCACTTTTTTCCAGCATACCTGAAGCAGTACCATTCATGTGTACAGATAAATCCTTAGAAGATAACTATTAATCACTTCTGGAGACAAGTGCTTATTTAAGCTTCAGCCTTTTGCTGTGAGGGTGGGGAAAGACACATGCCAGATACTGATATATAAAGTGCTGTATAAAATACCTCGATGAGAGAACTACAGAGAATGAGGGAGTTATGTGTATTATTTTTTCTAAATATTTCAGTTTCCTTGTTTGATATCCTGCCTGACTGTATAGAGTTAAATCAAAGGAGGCTGGTGCGGAGAAATCAAAGAGGAAACAAAACGGTGATAGAGAGAATACCCTTAACGGGAACAACAGTGGAAGCTTTTAATTAGCAATACCCATTCCTGGCTTCATTGACACTAGCAAGATTTACTTTTCCCAGGCCTGAGTTTAGACTAAAAGCGAATACTAAAACCTGATTGAAGTGATTCTCAGCAGCTGCCCAGGCATGAGACGCTAACAAGAACACACAAAAGTAGACAAAGAATGCACCAAAGTCATCTGCTTCTCCCAACCTAGAGATGGAGATAACTGGGCTGAATGGACCACTCCAAAGCTCGCAAGGAAACATTAAGGTTTAGATAGGGGAAGTATGCACACAGGCCTCTATTGTTTTTACTCTTTGCTCTGCATGGTACCTACCTTTGGATGAATAAAACAATGTGAAGAGTTAGCAACTTCCCAGCGCCAGCTGAAACACTCAGCAGCCTAGGGAGCGCAGTGAGCAGGTGCAAAAGGGAGGGGTGTTGCAGGGTGTGCTGGGAGTTGTACTTTGCATGCCGCTGTGTTCCACTAGGGCCCTGGGACCTGCGCTGCCAGCTGCACTATTAGTCCCAGAATGCCTCGCGCCATGCCACCAGCCACCCCAGCTAAAGTGGTCAGAGCCGAAAGGAAACCCCAAGCAAGGAAATCGTCTGGTGCAGGCAGAGGGTTCCCAGTGCTAATCCCGCTGTATTCCTCTCCCCCTTGGAGCTCCTGGTTCCCCCCACCTCTGTGTCTCATCCATTCTCCTGGGGCAGTGGGGAACTAGGGGCAGCTGCCCAGCGAACGTGATGCCCAGGGGCTCCTGGGCACTGTCTCGACCCTGCACTTCACGGTGAGAGTTGCTTGTCTGTGGTCCCTGGGAGCAGGGTGGGCGGTGACAGTGGGGATGGTCAGTGTTGGCTGCCATGCCCCCTGCCAGTGGGAATGCCCAGAAACTGCCCCCCTGCACTCCGGGGTGGGGGGGGAGGTGCAGCCCAGTTTTGGGGCAAGTCAGGGTGTGATGGGGGAGCTGGCGGCGACTCCGTGTGAGGGTGTAGGAGAAGCAGGGTGTTAAGGTGGGGGCGGGGGGGGGGGGGGGAAGAGAGGGGGGTGACAGCCCTGGGGTGAAAGTGTTTGGGGGGGGCAGTAGCAGGGAGATTGAGGAGAGCCTTTTTTAGGGGGTTAGTTGCGTGGGCAGGGGACAGTAGGAGGGACGGGGCGGGGGGGGGGGGGGGAGCCCAGATGTGAAGATTGGGGTAGGAGCTTGAGGCTGGATTGTGATACCCTTTGTGGTAAAGTGCGTGTTTTCTCTCAATGGCCTTTTCTCTCTGCAAAAGATGGGCACCAGCAATTTTCCTCCCCACACTCCGCCCCAAAGTTTCGTAAACATTATTGCACCAAAGTAGAAAATGCAGCTTTCAAAAAATGTATTTATGAAACATAACTGTGGGTGGAGGGGGAGATGGCAGGGAGATGCAGGTGCAACACCACTGACTGCTACATTCAGGCTTAATATGGCTCGTAAGTGTGCTAATTAAGCGCTTGCGTTCAAGGCCCCAAACAAGCCCCGAGTGTTTAAAGAAAAAAGACAAAACTAACAAACAACCCCCTCCCACACAAACCAAATTCAGTGATATTCTGGGTACATTTATGTTAGCCCAGTTTGTTCTTTACGGACTGAATGGAGGTCTCAATGTGTCTTCAAATATCTCATTTTGTTTTTGAATAAATGTTTTCATCCCCATCCCAGAAATACCACATTTACTATGGCATTAATGGTGCTGTCACGCTGGGACCACCCTTGGAAGAGGCCTATCACAACCACATGGGTGCCCAAAAATATGTTTGGCGCCAGGCCCACAAAAAGTTAATCTAGCCCTGAACAGTATCTGGGTGTTACCTGACACACGTATTTCCCCACCATCACAGCAAAAGGCTGAAACTTAAATAAGCACTTGTCTCCGGAAGCGATTAATAGTTCTCTTCTAAGGACTTATCAGTAAACATGAATAGTACTGCTTCAGGTATGCTGAGTTACCACTAAGCGACCACTATCACGGATACTGTGATACAAAGTGCTGCGCAGGGACAGCGATTTACACTTCGCCTTCCCTGGGAGAAATGAGCCAGCGGCACAGATTCAGTTTGCTATGAGCGATATCCCAGTAGTGGTGGCACTTGGGGTGATACCACAACCAGGCTATTTGACGCAATCAGGGAGGAGCCTAGCAGAGCCCACTACGTGAGTTACCCTTAGGGTGACCAAATGGTCCGATTTTATAAGGACAGTCCTGATATTTGGGGCTTTTTCTTATATAGGCTCCTATTACACCCCCCACCCCGTCCCGATTTTTCACAGCTGCTGTCTGGTCAGCCTAGCTCCCCGAGCTGCCCGCTGGGGAACCCTCTCCCTCTCACGCGCGCCTCTGCCCTAGGGTGGCTGCTGGAGCCTGGTTTTTCGCTACCACGAAGCGACCCAGGCGAGCCGGGCACAACCGGGCTGAACCAGAGCCCAGGGCGCAGCGCTCCACAGCCCCTGGCCCAGCCTCTGGCTGGGGCGCCGGCGGCAATGCCCGGCAGGACAGTATCACCGTGCGGGCGGGTCGGGGGTCCCCACCTGCCAGCGGCCGCAGGGTCAGACGGGCCCGGGAGCCGATAAAGACCGGTGCGCGCGGCCTACCTGCTCTCGTCATCCCCTCCTGAGCTGAGCAGAGGCTCCTGCCCCTCGGCAGCACCGGGGACCGCGGCCATGTCTGGTGCCCAACACAAGCTCCACCCCTGCTGCCGGCACCAGGCAGGCGGGGAGGAGGAGCCTCCTGCCCCTCTCCCCGGTAGTGCCCTCGCTACCGCCCCTCCCCGCCCGTGACGCCAGCTGTTGTTCTTCCCGCCGACACCGGCGGCGTCGCTCAGGAGCCGGCTATCCCGAGCCGCCCTCACGCGCTTCCTTTCCGTTAGCGCCGGCCGGCGGGCTGCAGTCACGTGGGATGGTAGGATGCTCGAGGAACAGGCGGGGGGTCTGCTAGTCACATGTGACTTTTGATGCTCGCAGCTAGTCTCCTCCCTGGTCCGCTACTCGACTGCGCTCCGGAAGGGGCCGGCTGCGGCGTAGCACCGCCCCGGGAGCGACCTTCAGCCTTTCCCCGCCCCACACCATCGAGACGGGCTGGCCCTTCCCCCATGTGCGGCCGCAGGGAGCGCGGGAAGGCGCCTGCCCGGCTCAGTGAGTGACCCCGGGAAAGTGTCGGGCGGTGGGAGTCTCCGGCCGGTCTCAGGGCCGGGGGTTCTCCGGCCGCAGGCGGGGATTTGCTGCCCGACGCGCCTCCATGCGGGGCGTGGGTGGGGACGGCGTCGCTCTCGTTTGCTGCTGGGGACGCCACTCGAAGGAGAAGGGCCCTGTCCGCCTGCGGTCAGTAACTCGGCGCCTCCAGCCTCAGGGGTGCGGGAAGCCGGGCTCGCCCCGCCATCCTCTCCCTGTGGGTGCCCGGCCCGCCGCCCTTCCTGCTCCCTTGGCGGGAGAGCGCTTGCCCTGCCCTGGCCCGCTGGTGCCCAGCGTGTGCGCTTCCCTCCGGGTCTGCGTAGCAGCAGGTGCCCAGTGGTGCTGAAACAATCTTATAGAGGGGATCTGAAAGCGGAAACTGTGTATCCCTAGTTCCAGCACCTGGCTGTGGCCATGCCCCCACCCCGACGCGGTCGTGACTGCTGTTTGAAGGCAATTCCCTATGTGTCCGTTTAAATCGATTTTGTCACCGCTCGCTCACCTGCCCCGCTCCAGAAAACCTCTGCGAAACTAATCCAGTCTTATCACAGCTTTGGCTTCATTCTTCTCCAACCTACAGTGGAAGGTAATAGCTTGGGAAAGAGGCGATTGGGGGGATATGATAGAGGTCTATAAAATCATGAGTGGTGTAGAGAAAGTAAATAAGGAAGTGTTATTTACTCCTCCCCATAATACAAGAACAAGGGGCCACCAAATGAAATTAATAGGTAGCAGGTTTAAAACAAATACAAGAAAGTATTTTTTCACTCAACGCACTGTCAACCTTTGAAACTACTTGCCAGAGGGTGTTGTGAAGGCCAATACTATAACGGGGTTCAAAAGAAAGCTAGATAAATTCTTGGAAGATAGATCCATTAATGGCATCCCTAGCCTCTGTTTGCCAGAGACTGGGATTGGATGACAGGGCATGGATCACTTGGTGATAACCTGTCTGTTTATTCCCTTTGGGGCACCTAACATTGGCCACTGTCAGAGGACAGGATACTGGGCTTGTTGGACCTAAAATTCTCATAGTTTAGTAGTGTCTTTAAAAAAAAAAAACAAAAAAAAACCCTGGCCTACATTTCACCATCCCTAGAACAGTTTACAACTTTTGATTGAATGAAATTCAGAATATCAGGACACTTAGTTTCTGTAAATTTTACTAGAATTTTGTGTTCCTCTCCCCTAAGTATCACCAATCTTATGTCATAGTGTAAATGATAGTTTTAAAAATAAAACTGGCAGTAACTAACCACAGTAGACCATTGGTCATTTCTCCCCTCTTATTCAATTTTATAGTTAGTATCCTGACACTAAATTGATAGATTTTAAGGCCAGAGGGGGGCCACTATGATCATAAAGTGGACTTCTAAACAGCCCATTTCTTATGGCGATGTGTAGCGTACATATACGCCTCGTCCCCCAAGCACAGGTATAATTAGCAGTGTAGACAGTGAGACATTGCTTAGACCAGTGGCTCTCAGCCTTTCCAGGCTACTGTACCTCTCTCAGGAGTCTGATTTGTCTTGCTTACCCCAAGTTTCACCTCACTTAAAAGCTATCTGCTTACAAAATCAGACATAAAATATAAAAGTGTCACAGCATCCTGTTATTGAAAAATTGCTTACTTTCTCATTTTTACCATATAATGATAAAATAAATCAATTGGAATATAAATATTGTACTTACATTTCAGTGTATAGTATATAGAGCAGTATAAACAAGTGATTGTATGGAATTTTAGTTTGTACTGATTTCACTAGTGTAGGGTTTCTCAAACTTCATTGCACCGCGACCCCCTTCTGACAACAAAAATTACTGCATGACCCCGGGAAGGGGGACTGAAACCTCAGCCCCACCACCCTGGGCTGTGGGACTGAAGCCCGACCCCCACCACTCTGCAGGGAAGGGAACAAAGCTTGAGGGCTTCAGCCCTGGGCAGGGGGACTGTAACCTAAGCCCCGCCAAAGTGGAAACCTGAGCCTCACCTCCCAGGGCTGAATCCCTCTGGCTTCAGCTTCCATCCTGGGTGGTGGGGCTTGGACTTTGGCTTCAGCCCCAAGCCCCAGCAAGTCTAATGCCAGCCCAGGCGACCCAGTTAAAACGGGGTTATGAACCACTTTGGCGTCCTGACCCACAGTTTGAGAATTGCTGCACTAGTGCATTTTACGTAGCCTGTTGTAAAACTAGGCAAATATCTAGATAAGTTGATGTACCCCCTGAAAGACCTCTGCATACCCCCAGGGGTGTCCGTACCCGTGGTTGAGAACCGCTGGCTTAGGCTAGTAAAGACCTATCTGAAGCCTGTGGGTATGTACCTTGGTATATACCCTGCATCAGTGGTTTTCAAACTTTTTTTCTGGCGACCCAGCTGAAGAAAATTGTTAATGCCCGCGATCCAATGGAGCTGGGGATGGGGTTTGGGGCATGGGAGGGGCTCGGGGCTGGGGCAGAAGGCTGGAGTGTGGGTGTGAGGGCTGCGGGGTGGGGCCGGGAATGAGGGGCTCAGGGTGTGGGAGGGGGCTCTGGGCTGGGGCAGAGGGTTGGGGTTCAGGAGGGAATCTGGGGTGGGGCCGGGGATGAGGGGTTTGGGGTGCAAGAAGGGATTCTGGGTTGGGGGGGGTCAGGACATGGGATTGGGGCATGCATATATTGAGTATAGAGTATATTGAGATAAAGAGAGCTTCTTAAGTATTTCAGTGTAAGTCATGTTTTCCAGACTCTGAATCATTCTTGTAGCCCTTTTCTGAACTCTTTCCAATGGGGTGGCGGCGGAGAGGGACTGTTACTCCTAGTTTCAGTCCCCTTTATTTCAAATGGTCCTGAGCTGCTGGGCAGTCCTAATGTGAATCAGTGCAGTTAATTGAATACAAGGAATTGTCTCATCCTGTGTCCTAGCATCCTTTTAACATGCTCCAGTTGTCCAGCAGTGTGTTTTGGGGTTGATGTAATATCAGTTTATTTTCTTAAAATCACTTGTACTTCTGATCTAATATCCTTTATCCTGGCCAACCTCAGATCTGTTCAAAGTACATCTCATTTACTGATTGCTAATAGATAAACTGAACCAAAAGCCCTTCTGTTGAGTGAGCTTCTAATTGGTGATACGTAACTAGAGGGATATGACTCCATTTTTGGAAACTTTTTTTTTTCCAACTTGATGATTGAAATCCATATTGCTATGTGGCCCCTTAACAGAAATGGAGTAACAGCTTGTGTAGCTATCAGATTTTTTTTTAATAATTTTCTGGAAGACTAGCAGAATTAACAGGCAGTAATGCTTAGCGTACTTAAGAAATCAGGTGAATAAAATGTAATAAACAGGGTAAAAAAACACATTAGCAAAGGAGGAAAGACAATTGAGATCAATAAAATATTTACTAGTAAGAGAGTCATTATAGATCAGCACTGAGCAGCAGCCAAGAACAGTAGCTAGAACCAAGCAGCAATTTTCAAGGTTTCTTGGTAAGTAAGGAAGCAAAATTTGTTTTGCAAGGGATGTTTGTTTTTGGGGTGGCTCTAACCTTGGCAATGGTGCCTTTTCCCTTCATTTTATATGGATTATTGCCGTAGTTACAGCAGAATTATAGCTCTCCTTTCTGAAAAAGAAAGGTTCTGAAAGCAGTTTTACTGGTTTACCCAAGTGTTTCTGATCTTGGCATGTTGCAAGATACCTATCTTTAAAATCATGTTCTGATGGTCCTCACATACACGTTTCAATACTAACGTGACTGATGTCATGTCTCAGATTATTTTATATGACTGAAGCTGTTCATTAATCTAATTTTAAAAGATTAGAAGGTATTGAAGGAAACACAGTGGGATAAACGAAGCAAGATGGGGATCAGAATAACGTGACTTTAAAATTCGCTGCTTGAGACTGGCAGGGCTAGGAATTAAGATTTCATACTACTAGAAAGCAAAATGTCCTGGCTTTTCAGTGGTTATAAAGCACTTATTTCTGTCCCTTAAATTTTATGTCAGAATTTAGGACCATTACTGCTTCTTTGGAGTAGCAGTGTTTTGGGGAGTCAGGGAGGGGTTATGTTAAACAGATTCAGTTTGAGTATAGGTTTCAGAGGAGTAGCTGTGTTAGTCTGTATCAGAAAAACAGCGAGGAGTTCTTGTGGCACCTTAGAGACTAACAAATTTATTTGGGCATAAGCTTTCGTGGGCTATAACCCACTTCATCAGATGGAGTGAAAAATACAGTAAGCAGGTATAAATATACAGCACACAAAAAGATGGGAGTTGCCTTACTAAGTGGGGGGTCAGTGCTAATGAGGCCAATTCAATTAGGGTGGATGTAGCTACACTAGAAAGGGTTTGCTGATAGAGCTATACCAGCAAATCCTCCTAATGGAGACGCAAACAGTTGACAAGAAAGTATGAGTATCAGAGGGAAAATTATTTTTTGTAGTGACCCAGCCACTCCCAGTCTTTATTCAGGCCTAATTTGATGGTGTCAAGTTTGCAAATTAATTCCAGTTCTGTAGTTTCTCGTTGAAGTCTGTTTTTGAAGTTTGAAGCTTCTGCTTACAAAAATAGACATTTATTCTACATATTAGTTTTTATTTTGTTTACAAATGACTGAGATCCTTCAATAGTTGGCCTTATAGACATGCGAAGTACTGCATTATTAGGGTGTGAATACTGATCATTTTTTTTATATTTAAAAAAGCTTGCAATTGGAGTGTGGTATGGGCTCAGGTTAACAGCACTTCAGATACAAAACTAGATGAATAAAAATTACAATTGCATAAATTAACTTCCATTGTCAGTAGGGTTGTAAGCAAGGTTCCTTAGATCATGCAGTGGATAGAGATTTGGAAATATGCTGATTATCCCATTTATCAGTACATGTTTCATACAACAAATGGTGTTTTGTTATATGTTGAATTTTTTAGTTGATTCAAAATCATCTGTTTTCTTAGGTGTAGAAAAATCCTGAAACTTTAATTGGAAGATCATATGCTCTGTGATGCACACAACCAATAGCTTAACTTTTTTGCCTGGTGTATCAAGTGCACAGAAGTGGTTTCGCATTATTTTAGTAAGTGTAGGTTTTTAACTAAAATTTTTGTCAGTAAATACTATTTACTGATCAAACTTCAACATAAGTAAGAAGCATCCTTCACTGAAAGGAATGCTGTCAAGGATTTTGATAGTATGATTTTCCAGTCACACCCCTTAACCAAGGGTGGCAAAAGTCCTTATGTAGAGGCAGTTATACCTTCAAATAAGTCGTTTTACCATTATAACTTTTGTTTGGGGAACCGGTATAAACTATACCGACAAAAGAAAAGTTGCTTGTATAAGCTGTGTCTCCATTAGGAGGATTTGCTGGTATAGCTCTATCAGCAAACCCTTTCTAGTGTAGCTAAAGCCTCAGTTACTGTCTCAGAGCTGCTAACTCTCAATTCATTGCAGCACTTCTCTGAAGAATGATAATTTTGCAATATTATTTTCTTAGCCATCTCAGAGGCCTGTGGGAGGAATCACTCTGATGAATCTGTGAGGTACAATCACTTCAGGCTTGCAAGAACAAACAAGTTGTAAACAGAATAGTTAAATGGGGAATTAAGAATAAAATTAATTTCAGCCAGTATATTCTTCCAAAACTCAGTAAGGACAGGACACTCCTGCAGCAGTGTTCCTGTACCCCACATTTCTAGCAAGTATCCATATCCTTAGCATCAGTCTCATGCATTTTTATAGGGATCTGTTGTAATCTGAATGAAAGCTTTCTTTTTATATATTGTTGAAGGAAATGGACTTTCCTTTCTGAGTTATAGTACTGATCACAAAGTTAAAGCCAAGCAAATTTAATGATACATATTGGGACCATATAATTGCCTGCTGAATAGCAGCCTCTCACTTCAGTACCTCAGTAATATGTCTGTGTCTTGACTTCAAAGAGAATTGCAATTTAAAGTGCATTACAAATTTTCTAGAATTTGTATGCACTGAGAAATGTAGGGAGAAGTGGTAACAAAGCTCTGCTAATCATGGGATTAGTTTATTAAGTAATAGGATGCGCATAGTGCAAAGGTGACAAAAAGTAGTATGTCTGTTCTATAAAAGAGCTTTCCATGAAAAACTGGATTAATGATAATGAGGTCTTCCCAGATCTGAAAAGCATTTTTTCCACTCAGATTAGTTCATGTAAAATGGCCTATTCTCAGCATGATAAGTAGATGTTATTCCACAGAGCATATATGTTTCTCTTACATCTGCAAATAAATCAAACTCCCCACATTTTTTCAAGCTCTCTCAATCTACAAGGATTCCATTCCTAAAACTTGGCAGCATTATTGTGATCTGGGAATTTCTAACACCACTGAGTAACCTGCTTTGTGTCCCTCAAAGTTTACCCCTTTGTAGAACAAAATAATCTCATTATAATTAAGATGCATTCCTTCCAGATTATTTTCATGATACTATTGTGTACTGATATAAAAACATAACACTTGTTTGTGGATAAGATAAGCACTTATCACTCTGGTAACTTTGGATCATTAGTTTTCCTTTGAATATGGAAGTAACTGATTACATTTCCTTACAGGTTTGTTTTTGGTCAGAAACTTAACTGTATTTGAAATTATAATTAAAATGTTTCATGTGTATTCATAAATTGAGACTAGAACAGATGAAAGAGGTTGAAATGTAGCTGATGGAACATGAATCTGAATTTCTTCTAGCATCTAAAATTGAAGGACCATATCTATGTTTCAAATCCAGTTTTACAGAATAGGCTGCATCACAGTTTGTTACATCAGAATGATAGTTTTACTTCTGCAGTTTTTCTCTGGAAGATAAGAGTGGAATTCAGGGACGAATGGGAGTAGAAAGGTTTTCTTCTAAGTTGTGCCTACCTGAGCCCTCAAAATTAAGCACTACAGATTATGCAGGTGTTCAAAATATGATCAGTTGGACTCTGGGCTTTGCTCCCTTTCACTTGGGTTTGACTTTCCCTCAGAGGGTTGTGATGCCTTGTTGAGCTTCTTTGCTGTGTCTGCTTCTTGGCTGAGAAGAAAAAATAAATGATATACTTCCAAAACCACCCACTTAAGGCCTCATTTTCTCCTTTTAGATGTTAGCTTGCTACTAATGGGTGTGAGTAAACTGGATATTTTGTACAGACGGCTTCTCCTCACTAAACTTTTCATCCAAGGATGGGGAAGACCAGAAGATCTGAAAAGGTAATTATTTTCCCTCACAGAAAAAAAAAAATCACAGAATATTTCATACTGTTAATCTAAGTAAATTTAGTTTGAAGACTATGAACAGATAAATGTTTTTTACTGAAAATACAATGTTTTATTTTCAATTTTCTAAAAAAAAAAAATGTGAAACAAAACACTATAGGATTAATTAGACTTCAGAAACTAACTAAATAGTTTAATTTTTAAATTAATGCATTTATACACTAAACTGTTTTATGTGAAGAAAAAACTACATGTTGCTGTTAAAAAGTCTGTTTAAAAACAAAGAATCCAATTAATGGAAACTTAAACATGGTGGTGTAGGATAACATATTTTAAAAGATCTTGAATTTATATAAAGCTAGCTAGATAGGTTGTGTTGTCCAAGGACAAAGCTTGTAAAACACCTTGGAAGGAGGCATCTCCTCTAAAATTAAAAAAGAAGTAACTAGGTTTCTCTTTTACATAAAGGTTTATAAAGAAGTTAGTTTGCCAAATATAAACTTTAAAACATACAATGTAGGATAGGTATATGCCTTGTTTTCTCCATTTGGTTTCTCTTGGAAAAACTATGGCTACATTTTGCACATCCATTTTTAATGAGTTATATAGAGAGAAAAATCTCTTTTTAGAGTTGATTAAGAACAAGAGCTTTTGGTCTGCAGGTTTTGATTTCATGCTTGTTTAAGATTTATATGTTAGAATGATATATTCCCAAAAATTTAATGTAAAATAGTTTAATACGATGGTAATTCCCCTTGATGAATCTTTGAGTGGATTGATTTTAAAAGGCTTTTGCTTTTATACGAGCAACGTACTGTGGGTTTCTTAAAATTTAAATATTGAATAATTGAGTGTATAAAATGAATAATATATCATATTAGGCTAAAATGGAAATTACAGATCTAAATTTCTGAGAAATTGACTTTGTGCAAACATAAACACTACAAGCAAAGGAATACATTGAGCAAGAAACTGTTGTTGGGAAAGTTTTGTCTGGAGCAGTTGGTGGAGATCTGTAAATGTACATTGAGACTACCAGAGAGATATAGTAGTAACCTTACAACACATCCTTAAATGGGAATTAGATAGCTTAGCCTATTTTCCCAACCGTTTGTCTGTTTAGAGTTGTCCAAATTCAAACAAAAACTAAATTTCAAAATTTACTGCAAAACAAAATTTTTGAAAACATTTTGTGTTGGGTAAATCAAAACATTTAATTTTTATTTTGACATCTTTAATTTTTTTAGAATATAATATTAAAAAAATCAAAACAGCATTTTGACCTTATCAAAATACTTTTCAATTTTTTTAAAAATGAAATTTTTCAAAATCACCGCGTTCTCTCAGAAAATTTCAGTTTCAATGAAACAGCATTTTTTTTACAGGGGAAAAACGTTGTCATAAATTTTTCAGCGAGATGTACTATTTAGTTTGTAATCTCTCAGGGGTGGAGTCTGTTTTATATTTGTACAGTGCCTCGCACAATGAGGCCTCAGTCTTAGTTGGCACTGATTTAATGCTAAGACTAGTAATAATGGTTTAAACTATTCCAGGGTATTTTAAGGATTATCACTGGTTAAATTAATTCCAAAATGTAGGATTCTTTAAGTGGATTGTCCACATATGTTCCAGTTCAGGTGCACCTGAACCTCATGCACATGAGACCCTTTGAGTAGCAATGTCTGCTGGGGCTGCACCTGTGACCTGTGCACCCTCCAGCACTCTGTAGACAAATGTATAAAGGGCAGGGACAGACTCAGTTGCTTTCCACTTCATTCTTACCTCCTGTGACTGCAGGAAGGAATGCCTGCCATCTCTGCCTCTGTGTTTGTGCCATTCCTCCACTCCAGAGTCAGCGAGAACATCCTTCACTGCAGCCCAGTCCTCTAAAGAGAGAGGCCTGAAGGAACACTGTTTGCATGGTGATGGGAGACATAGATCGTCCTCTCCAGTTCCAAACAGATCACGCTAGGAGGGAAGTCAAGGCTCAGATCAGGTTCCACTGGCCTTGGTGCACTTTTCAATAGCCATTGATGTTCCCAGTATCTGTTACCAATGATCCAAGCAGCTGACACTGAAGCCAGCCTCAAGAGCACTCTTCAGATCTCTCTGGACCAGCACTGAAAGCACATTCTGACCAAAACTGTGCCTTTGGTAACTAAAACCTTGGCACTGACATCTTTCACACCAACTTGATGATGGTACCGGCAACCCTTCCTTCTGAATCTTCGCCTCTGGAGCCTCTCTTTGCAGTACCTGCACAGTTCACAGGACTGGGAGAGTTGACAGTTCTGGAATAGCCTGAGTTTCCATTGCTCTCTTCTACTAAGAAACCCAGTGCCACCAGCTCAGAAGCCTCGTGGTCCTACTCGAGATCTGCTTCACCCAACTGCTTTGGTCCCTGGACCCTTATGAGCCTACTCTGCCTGAAAGAGCATTCAGAAATCCACATGAGGGACTACAGCGACAATCACAAGCAGTACTTTGCACGGGACTCATCATGGCCTGCACCTCCTTCCAGAACCTCATGCAGTCATGGTCTTCCTGAGCCCTATATGGCATGCATCCTACTCGCAAGACTCCTGTTGCATCTCAGGCAACTAGAGCAAGGTCACGCTTCCCTTGTAGGTCTCACTCACCTGGCAGATCATGCACCTGATGCAGAGAGTGAGCAAGAGGACTTTCACGAGACAGAAGCCCAACATGTCCGGACAGTGATTTTTGTCCTCTTCAGTGAACCGTTATAGCTTCAAACCAGCCTGATGGCTGCTGGATCTTCCAAGAACTTCTTGGGAGGATAGCTGACATCTTGGAAATCCCAGTCAAGATAGGGCAAGAGAAGTCATACAAATTTCTCCATGTTCTGCACATGTTCTGGTCCCCAGTAGATTGGTAGTGCCAATAAATAACAGCTTAATGCACAGGCACCAGCTTCCTCCAGACCCTGGGGGTGCTCAACCCCCTGTTCCACCACAGGCCCTGCCCCCACCCGACCCCTTCTCCCAAGCTCCCACCCCTGCCCCGCCTCTACCTGTCCCTGCTCCACCCCCACGGAACAGCTGATCGTAGTGAGTGGGAGGTGCTGGGAGGGAGCAGGAGGAGTTGATTGCCGGGGCTGCTGGTGGACAGTAGGCACTGCGGGGGTGGGAGGGAGAATCTGGCTGCCGGTGGGTGCTAAACACCCACTAATTTTTTTTCCCCATGGGTGCTCCAGCCCTGGAACACCCATGGAGTCAATACCCATGGCTTGCCTTAATGGAACCAGTTAAAGACCTTTGGACTCCTTCCTCTATGATGCCTAAATCTAAGAAAATGGACAGGCATTATCAGATCACCTCCAAAGGCTTTGAATAGTTCTTTAGCCATCTTACACTCGACTCTTTGATCATAGTCACTGTCCAAGAGAAGTCCAAATGACAGGGTCCACAGAAAGCAACTCCCAGGGTTAAAGATCCTAAAATGTTGGTGGACCTCTTTGATTGGAATTTGTATTCTTCAGCCATCCTATAAGCATTCATTATTAACTACCAAGCACTCATGGCCAAATGCAGCTTTCTGAACTGGGATCATGCATCCCAATTCACCAACAAACTCCAACAGGAACACAACAAGGAATTTAAATCCCAGGTGCAGGAGGGACAGCTGGTTGCATGGACCTCAATACAGGTTGCTCACAACACCTCACCTACAGTGGCTAGCATAATAGCAATTCATTGGGCCTCTTAATGCAGTCCTTGAGAATACTGAAGGAGGCTCAAGCAGCCATAGAGTGCTTCCCCTTTGAGGATTCTGACTTTTTTTTAGTAATACGGATGAGGCTATTTGCATGTTGGAGGACACCAAAGACAATCTTTTGCTATCTGCGTGTATGCATCTTTGCTCCACGAAGGAGATGGTACAAGACTTGGCCCTGTCTGAGGCAGACACAACCATCTGAGTACTATTACAGACAACAGAGACTGTTTGAGCCACTGAAGAAGAGGCAGAAGTTCCAGATGAAGATATCTTCTGCCCGTTCCTCCTCTGACACACACCTTCCATCTACCTTGCAATAGGAGGTTTGAATGTGCAGTTGAGAGCCTTGCAGAGCCAGCAGATCCAGCTCTTTCTCTCCTTTTGAGAACTGTTTGTTTTGGGAGGTATGGAACCAAATTACCTGGGACCAAAGTGTTCTGGAGTCCTTTGGACAAGGATTCTCTATCCAGTTTGAGTCCCCTGCAGACCTTCCCCACCTCATCCCCAATCCCTTCTGGGACCCCTCTCATGAGATATTGTAGGAGGGAGTCCTCTTCCTTCCTGAGCAGTTCAGAGCAGTAAAAGAATGCCTTTGGAATTCCAGGGCAGGGTGGGTTACTTTGATCATAAGCAGAAAGGGGTATGGCACCCGGTCCTGAAACTCTGACTCAAATTCATCTGTGGGTTCAAGTTCAGGATGGTGATGCTGAGGTCCATAATCCACACCTAGGATCCTCAAGATCGGTTTGCAACTCTGCTTACAAGACGCACACTTTCATATTGCAATTCACCTGGCCACAAAGAAATATTTCAGCTTACTTGTGGGAAAGTCTTACTACTAATGCAGAGTGCTTCCCTGTGGCCCCCCCCCCCTCTCTCTCTCTCTGACCTTGAGAGTCTTCCCAAGTGCATGGAAGTCATGGTTTCTCATCTGAGAAGGAAAGACATTTTAGTCTCTTCTTACCTCAATGACTGGCTGATTTGAGCTCGTCACCTCAACACCTGAACGACTCTATTTGAGTAGTTCTGAATCTCTTTGCTGAATCAGACCTCAGTCAATGGAATGAAGTCGCCCTTACATCTTGTTAGAGCATAAAATTCATAGGGGTAGTATGGGCTCCTGTCTGCCAGAGAACAGGTTTCTCACCATTCTAAGCCTTGACAACAGCTTCATTCACACCCTTAACATTAATCAGAACATGCCTAAGACTCATGGGTCACATGGCCTCCTGCTCCCACATGACACATTTGCCACCTGTACTCTATGCAAGGGTGTTTGAGATCAATGTATTTACTCAGCAGGTACCTAAGACATGTTGGTCACAATCCCCCAGGATCCTTTCCTTGTTAGATTGGTCGAAGGACATCTACATGTCTACAACAGATTGCCCATCTCCTCACCGATCCCCAGCATGACATTGGTGACAGACAAATGTACATTTGGGAACTCAGCTGGACCACCTTGTGATGCTCTGTACCTCGGGGGAACACCCTACACCAGTGGTTCTCAAAGCCGGTTCGCCGCTTGTTCAGGGAAAGCCCCTGGTGCTCCGGACTGGTTTGTTTACCTGCCGTATCCGCAGGTTCGGCCACTCCAGGCCAAAGGGGGCTGCGGGAAGAGCAGCCAGCACGTTGGCCTGGAGCGGTGAACCGCAGCCAGTGGGAGCCGCGATTGGCTGAACCTGCGGACGCGGCAGGTAAACAAACCGGTCCAGCGCACCAGGGGCTTTCCCTGAACAAGCGGCAGACCGGCTTTGAGAATCACTACACTACATCTCCATGTTCATCTTTATAAAATGATTGGGTGGTATCCAATGCAAAGTTTGTCATGTTGAGTGTCTTCGGAAGGCTCATAATGCACTGAGCATGTAACAATTATAGTAATTGTTACAGTAATTTTATAGTAAGCTTATAGGTGAGGCTGAAAATGTATCCTCATGGCTTAAAGCAAGCCCATGCAAAAACTCTCCAGGAACAGAGAGGCAGTTCACGCCTTATCAGGGCATGGATGGAACAAACCCAGCCCAGCCTCACAGGAACAATGGACACTGGTCTAGGCAGCAACAAAAGAATCTATTAGACCCTTGAGGGAGTCACCCCTTTCCTTTGGTCAGTTTGGGACTGCGATGAGGTAATGGTCACTTGACTGGGGGGCGGGGGGGGCGCAAAGCCAAGAGGAAAGGAAGGACATGATAAAAGGGAGACACATTTTGCCATGCTCTCTCTCTCCTACCTACATCTACAGACACCACCACCACCAAGCGACTGAATCGCTGATCAAAGGGGAGAGCCTGACTGAAAAGTAACCAGCCTGTGGTGAGAAGCATCTAAGGGCATGGCTACACTTGCAGATGTAGAGCGCTTTGAGTTAAACCTGCCTTCGGAGAGCGCAGTAGGGAAAGCGCTGCAGTCTGTCCCCACTGAAAGCTGCTGGCACACTGGCGTGGCCATATTTGCAGCACTTGCAGCAGCATTGGGAGTGGTACATTATGGGCAGCTATCCCACAGAGCACCTCTTCCCATTCTGGCACTGTGACTTGTGGGAAGGAGGTGGGGGGCATTCTGGGTCCTGTCCCAACACCCTGTGATGCATCGGTGCGCATCCCAGCAATTTCTGTGTTTCCATCCACATTTGGCGCCATCTTTCAATGTTTTTTGTATTGCGCGCTCTGTCTTCCCTTTCAGTCTGCGGGAATGGAGCCTGAACTGCTGAGGAGTATGCTGACGAGTCTCGCTAGCGTGTCACATTTGGCAGTTGTTATTCCTTATGATCCAAAGTGACAGTGAGGACTCCGATGATGATATCGACTCGAGTAACGCATATGACACGAGTTTGCTTGTGGCATTCACAGACATGCTCACCACCGTGGAATGCCGCTTTTGGGCTCGGGAAACAACCACTGCGTGGTGGGATCACGTCGTCATGCAAGTCTGGGATGACGAGCAGCGGCTGCAGAACTTTCGGATGAGAAAAGTCACTTTCATGGGACTGTGTGAGGAGCTCGCCCCCACCCTGTGGCGCAAGGACATGAGATTGAGAGCTGCCCTGACAGTGGAGAAGCGGGTGGCTATTGCAATCTAGAAGCTGGCATCTCCAGAGAGCTACTGATCAGTCGCTAACCAGTTTGGAATAGGAAAGTTGATCATTGGAACCGTTTTGATGCAAGTTTGCAGGGCCATTAATCGCATCCTGCTCAGAAGAACCGTGACTCTGGGTAACGTGCGTGAAATTGTGGATGGCTTTGCACAAACGGGTTTCACTAACTGCGGAGGGGTGATAGATGACACACACACTCCAATTCTGGCACCAGCCCACCTAGCCTCTGTCAGAACATACAGCTAAGGGTAGCCTAGAATTCTTCCTTACCTGTAAAGGGTTAAGAAGTTCAAATAACCTGGTTGGCACCTGACCAAAAGGACCAGTGGGGGAAAGAAGATACTTCCAAATCTGGGGAGAGGGAAGGCTTTTTTTTGCTCTTTTTTGTGTGTTCTCTGGGGAAGCAGAGAAGCATCAGGTCAGAAAACTCCTTCTCCTAAAATCATCCTAAAATGAGTCTCAATATTGCAAAAAGAGTAAGTAAATAAGGCAAGGCGCGTTAAATTATCTTTTGTTTTTAGCTTGTGAATTTTCCCTATGCTTAGAGGGAGGTTTATCCCTGTTAAGGTTTGCCTAGAGGGGAATCCTCTGTGTTTTGAATCGGGTTACCCTGTAAAGTTATCTTCCATCCTGATTTTACAGAGGTGCTTCTTTTACTTTTACTTTTACTTTTTTTTTCTTTATAATAAAGTTCTGTTTTTTAAGAATCTGGTTTACTTATTTGGTTAGTATATTATTCTCAAGCCTCCCCAGGAAAGGGGGTGAAGGGACTCGGGGGCATATTTTAGGGAACAGGAACACCAAGTGGTCCTTTTCCTGAATCTTTGTCTAACTCACTTGGTAACAGTACCCATCCAAGGACAAGAAAGGGTTTGTGCCTTGGGGAAGTTTTTAACTTAAGCTGGTAGAAATAAGCTTAGGCGGTCTTTTATGCGGGTCCCCACATCTGTACCCTAGAGTTCAGAGTCGGGGGGGAACCTTGACAGCCTCCAAGTACATTAATCAGAAGGGGTATTTCTCTATGGTTCTCCAGGCGCTTGTGGATCACCGTGGGCGTTTCATTGACATTAACGCAGGCTGGCCCGGAAAGGTGTATGACTCATGCATCTTTTGGAACACTGGCCTGTTCAGGAAGCTGCAAGCCTGGACTTTTTTCCCAGACCAGAAGATCACCGTAGGGGAAGTCAGAATGCCCTTTGTGATCCTTGGAGACACCGCTTACCCTTTAATGCTATGTGGCTCATGAAACCCTACACAGGGAGTCTTGACAGCAGCAAGGAGCAGTTCAACAACAGGCTGAGCCGGTGCAGAATGGCTGTGGAGTGTGCTTTGGGAAGCTGGACCTGGCCAATGACGGCATCCCCACGGTTCTATCTGCATGGTGTACCATCTATAACATTTGTGAAGGGAAGGGTGAACGATTCACTCAGGCATGGAACTCGGAGGTTCAACACCTGGAGGCTGAATTTGAACAGCCAGAGAGCAGGGCTATTAGAGGGGCCCAGCGTGGGGCTGCAAGGATTAGGGATACCTTGAGGGAGCAATTTGAGGCTGAAAGCCACCAGTAATGTCTGGTGCCCTGCATGGGAGTGAAGTGCAGTGGTTCCAATGTTAGTAGGAATCTGTGTTTTCTACACTGACTTGCAGTGCCTGTTTCTTTCCTGGGCTGAGGTATCTTTTACTTTATGCAGTAATAAAGAATGTTTTCAAAGCCAAAAAATGCCTTTATTGAAAAGAAAATTCATTTTTTGAAAAGAAACACAGCTGCTTGGGAAACAGAAAGGGCAAGGGTGTGGGATGGGGAGGGGAACGGTACAATCACAGATTTGCGTATGTCCTATTATCATACTCAGTCTTCCTGTCTGAAGTGCTGTGTAATGAGTGCTGCACTTCAGGATGGCTATATTGCATGGTGATGGGTAAGGGTCGTAGTTTTCAGGGCTTGGTGGTGGCGGGTAAGAACCCGGATTTTGGGGAAGAAGAGGGCTGGAGATGACATGTGGTCACAAGGAAAGAGTTTGTGAGTGCATGGCTACAAGCACCTGGATAGAGTCTGCTGGGCACTCCATTATGCTTATCAGCCGATCCGTGCGTTGCTGCTGGAGCACTGTGCTTTTGTGCCGGCGCTCCTCCTTTCACTGTCTCGCCACTCCTGCACTTTTTGATTTTCATTTCTTGAATGCAGCATTACTTCATGCAACATGTCTTCCTTGCTTCTACGTTGCCTCTTTCTGATTCTTTGGAGTCTTTCGGCCAGTTATAACACGGATGGCTGAGATCTCAAGGTTGCATCTGTGAAGGCAAAATGCAACACTTAACAGAGGCAGCATTGTTCACACCAGACAGCGCAATGAAGGGCAAGCACAGTCTACACAATAGCATAATTTGCCCGATCCGAAAGCGGGTGCACATAACCCACGGGCGGCCCCAGAATGGTGAGTAAGCACAGGGTAAAGCGTGGGAACTGATTGTTTCACAACCGTGGCTGTCCTCTGGGTTTCTGTGCCTTGGGGAGAGGCCAACAGCGGCAGGGGGCCCCTATACTGAACACTGTCCCACATTTTCTACAGGAGTTCTTCCTGGAAGATATCTCGCTGCTGAGGGTGACCTGGGGAAGCAAGGGAGTAGTCTTACTACTGCAATGCGGCTTCCGCCCTGGCACATACGCAGCTTGCCCGTGTGCAGCCATGGTCCACCCGTCCCCCCCTCACAGCACAGTGGCGCAGACATGTTAGCCTTACAGGGGCAAGGACAACAGTGGCTCTCCCAAGAAAACCTGCGCAAGCGCATTGCCCAAGTTCTGGATGAGACCTTGAAGAGATCACTGAGGCTGATTACCGCCAATGTGAGGAAAGCACATCAACTCCCTATTCCACATCTAGGTATGCATGCAGCCCTAACCCTCCTCACCCAAGAGCCCAAACCGAATAACTTCCTTCCCAAAAATAAAAGTCACTTTCCCGGGAACCTCCTCTGGTGTTTGTCCTTCCCCAAGCACTGGCCGCCGCAACTGGTTATTTTCCTCTGGCTTGAGAACAGCTCCTGGCTGCATGCATCTAGGGATTCTGGGGTGTGCTTTCTCCGCCTCAACACCCTCACTCCTGCTTTGCTGCTCTTCCTCCTGCCTTGCTGAACTGGTCTCTGAAGTGTCCATGGTGGTACTCGGAGTGGAGGTGGGGTCGGCCCCAAGTATCACGTCCAGCTCTTCGTAGAAACGGCAGGTCACAGGGGCAGCACCAGAGCAACTGTTTGCCTCGTGGGCTTTGTGGTAGGCATTCCGCAGCTCCTTCACTTTAACCCTGCACTGCAGTGCATCCCGGTCAGGCCCCTTTCCTTTATATCTGCCCAAAGGTATTGTAATTCCTACAGCTGGAGCGCACCTGGGATTAGACAGCTTCTTCCCCCCAAACACTGATGAGGTCCAGCACCTCGCCATTGCTCCATACTGGGGATCGCTTGGCGCTTGGAGGCATGATCACCTGAAAAGATTTGCTGAGAGCACTCCACGCCTGGCTGAGCAAACAGGAAGGGGATTTTCAAAATTCCCAGAGAATTTAAACGGTGGGTCTGACAGTTGGTCACCTGAGGGCAGGGCAGTAGAGTTCAAAGTGATGACAAGAGTGGCTAGAACAGGCATTATGGGACACTTCTGAAGGCCAATCAGAGCGCACTAACAGACCAGGGCGTCCAACACTGGCATCGCGGCGCTCCAGCAGGGGTGCACAAAACGTTAGTTCCACTCATCGTGATGGAGTACTATGAGTGCTCTAGCCGCGGAGTCCAGGGCACTCTACGTGCCTTGCCAGTGTGGATGCGTAGTAGGCTAGTGCACCCGGGGCTCCTTTAATGCACTTTAACTCGCAAGTGTAGCCAAGCCCTAAGTTGTAAGGACATTGAAAGTGTTAAAATCAGCTTAGAATGCGTTTGCTTTTATTTCATTTGACCAAATCTGTCTTGTTATGCTTTTACTTATAATCCACCTAAAATCTGTCTTTTTATAGCTAATAAATCTGTTTGTTTATTCTACCTGAAGTAATGTGTTTTGTTTGAAGTATGTCAGAGACTCCCCTTGGATAACAAGCCTGGTACATATCATTTTTGTTAAATTGACAAACTTGTATAAGCTTGCAGTGTCCAGCAGGCATAACTGGACACTGCAAGACGGAGGTTCCTAGGGTTTTGTCTGGGACTAGATATATTGGCTAGTGTCATTCGGTTGCTAGTAGCTGGGAGCAGATTACATGCCGGAGGCTATGCGTGAATAGTCCAGGAGTGGGGGCTCTCACAGCAGAGCAGGGTAAGACTGGCTCCCAGAGTCAAAGATTGGAGTGACCTAGCAGATCACCGGTCCAGATAATGCCAGAGGGCAACGTCTCACACCTCCGGACCCAGTGCCTCTGGCTCCCCTCAGGAAGTGAGCCGTCATATAAATACCCTGGAGTTGAGAACCATTTGACTAGCATACATAAGTCTTTCTCTTGATGTTTTGAGATGCCATAGTACAGGTGCTAACAGATATGTCCTATAGCAACAAGCAAGAAGGTGTTGGTTTGTTGCCCCTGTGCCAAGAGAACAATCCACCTTGGTAGTGGTGCATCAGCCACCGTTTACCACTAGCCCTCCACCTTCCCAGGCTATGAAACCTCATGGTGGACCATCTCACCGGGTGGACAATACTCTAAGCAACTATTCAATAGTTGTCCAAGACAGCATTCAGCAAGACATCTTTCACAGGTGGTGATTCCCAAAATTGGTTCTGATTGGATGTGAACAGGTCAAGGAGTGCTGCAGATTCTGCTCCAGAGGAGGAACATGTGCGGCTCCCTGGACACCTTACTGAGCCCATGGCCACCAGGGCTCTTGTGTGCTTGCTTACTACTACCTTGCCAATTCCCCAGATGCTGAGAGTTCTCAGGAAGATCATACAGGATGCAGCTATAATGATGAAAGCCTCAGCGTGGCCTGTACAGTTTTGGTACTCGGACTGCATGCACCTGTCATCATGGTCCCTGATCATGCTCCTAACACACCCAGACATTGAATGCACAATCAGGGAGACAAGTCCTGCACCTGGATCCAGCATCCCTCTCTCTCACAGCCTGGATGCTGGCTGGCTGATGTCTCTTGAGAGGGTAGCAAGCCTTGTGGATAGGGGGGGAAACAGTAGATGAGGTATATCTCGACTTTGGTAAGGCTTTTAATACTGTTTCGGATGACCTTCTCATAAACAAACTAGGGAAATACACCCTAGATGGAGCTACTATAAGGTGGGTGCATACTTCCAATTTCTTTAACAGATTGGAAAACAATTCCCAGAGAGTAGTTGTCTGTGGCTCACAGTTAAGCTGTAAGGGGATATTGAGTGGGGTCCCACAGGGATCAGTTATGGCGTAGAGAGTGCACTTGTAAAGTTTGTGGATGATACCAAGATGGGTGGGGTTGCAAGTGTGTTGGAGCTTAGGTTTAAAATTCAAAATAATCTGGACAAACTGGAGAGTGATCTGAAGTAAACAGGATGAAATTCAATAAGGACAAATGCAAAAGTATTCCACACAGAGAGGAACAAATCATTGCACTGTAGCATGGTGTGCACTCACTGCCACGGCACCTCCTGCTGGTTACCTCAGGAATTAGCTTTTCCATCTCTAGAGCGCCTTCTGTTGGGCTGTGTCTCTCCTGCTGTTGCTACTTGTCTTACCAGTGGTGTCAGTGTAGGCCCCATGGCCCGTGGTGCCCCTTCTCTGGGGTACTGCCCCACAGTAGTGCTCCCAGACGAAGGGGTCCTCCCTTTCCTGGGGAACTTCAATCCCCTAATCCCACCTCGCCTCAGTGACCCACCATTGCCAGTCTTCATCTAGCCCCCGTCCCTCGGGCAAGCTGCACGTCTGAAGTGGCCACTCATCATTGGCAAGGAGGTTGGACCGGCTGCCTCTTCCTTCCCTGGCTGCTTCCCCACTAGCCCCAGTACCATCCTCAGGCCTTGGAAGCAAAACCTCAATCGGGGAGTTCGCCAGGCTGGAGCGCCTCAGCTCCTCCTGCTCTTCCCACCACTGCTCTTGTCCAGGGTACCCTTTTCTGCTTGCAGGCAGCCAGTCTTTCCCTCTCCACGGCTGGAGAGAGATTGGCAGCCCTCTGGCCCGGCAGCCCTTTTATAGGGCCCATCCTTTATGCCCTCTGCCTCCACAAGGCGCAGCCCAAGAAGACACTGATGTCAAAAAGATTCTTATTTAATGTATTTGGGCCCATTCTTGCCAGAAGTGGAGTACATGTGGAGAATACATCTCGAAGAATTAAGTTACTGTAGAGTAAGTAAATAGTTACTTCTTTTAAGGTTAAAAAAACCCCAAAACCCTTAAAACAGATGTGATCTTTAATTAAAAATATCTTCGGAGAAAACAGTATTTTGTTTGGACTTAAACATTCTTATGCAATGTTTGCTATCTAAATCTTGTAGCATTGTACTAATATATGAAAACCAGAAACTTTACTAGTCTGTTCAGGTTCACAGAAACACAAAGAACAGATAGCATAAATGGTTTAAAGTAAATTCCACTTTGAAGATTTTTTCCCCCAATGTTAATAATTTACGGTATTTTTATAACAGAGGTTGAAACTTTACTTTCTGAGGACTATAAAATGAATATTGTCCATTTTTGACCTTTTTGTGAGCATTGAGGTGGAGCTATATTGACTGACTTTTTTCACAGAGTGAAAAAGCATTCACAGTTTAAAGATTATGGGCCAGATTAACCCTGATAAAACTCCATAGGACTAAATGACTGAATTTGGTGTGGCATATTCTGCACTAATTAGGATTGGTATCTAACAAACAATCTCATCCACATGTAATTTAAAGGTATCCTGGGAATTTTCCAACCTCAACCATGCTCCTTTAGTTCCTCGTTGTATAAAGTGCTCATAATTTGTGTTGCTAAACTAAACTAGTGGGAGGAATCCCCATTCTCGTCCTACGAAGTCCCTGGGACAGGGTTTCATGGTTAATGCTAATTTTGGCTGTTGATCTGTTGTATGGCAAGTCACTTGAGAATTTTGGCCCAATACCAACTGACTTCATAACTTCCATTCAGCCCTGTCTATGTCCATTAAAAATAGAATAGGGGAAAACTTCAGAGCTGTTTGTTACATGTAAAATTCTATTATTAGAAAAGGTCATCCTTTTGAGGATCAGACTCATTTTAATTTAGATGAATGGGAAGGGGAAGCATTTGATGAAGATTAATTTATTTTCTTTGCGACTATAGAAAAACAGAATGGTATTTTCTAAATATGTTCAAAATAAAATTCCAAAGGGTAATCTGGATGAGCTGCACCAGAGATATTGTAACATTTGGGGGAATTATGTCTCAACCACTAATGCTCCCAGAAAATCAGTAGAGTCAGGAAAGGCATGTGAATATTTTCCAGAAAGCTGTTACATGTATCTGAAATAATGGGTTAAAATGGAAGCCATTTTATAACTAACTGTAGCATTTGTTATAATTCACATTTCTGTATAATAGGGATTTAAAAAACCAAAAACCCAAACATACCAACTAGATAAAAATACTATGTTGTGGAGTAGAAATTGGTTAGATTGCAGGATATACTGGGGGGGGGGGAGTCAGCGTATTCCATGTGTATAATAATGTATGTAAAACTAGGAAAGTAAGTGTCGTTTGATATATATCGCAGGTGCAAATGTATCTATAATTATGACTGTAGTTCTGACCCTGACATCTACTGGAATTTTCTTCCTGAGCAAAGGTACAGGAAAAACTACAGAAAATACAAAGAGGTTGAGAGAGAGCCACTCGCCAGTGTTCTCTTTTAGAGACACTGATACTTTGCATGCCAGTTGATTTATTGCCAGCTCTTATTCTTATATTATGTCCTAGCAAAGGTCATAAGCTATTGCTGGAAAAAATGTTAGCCCACTTTCCCCCTGCCAGTGCAAGATCTAGTTCCTATGTAGTAGGCTTAGCTAATGTTAACTTACTTTACTAAGCTTTATTCCATGCTGCAGGTGTCACTTTAACAGTGTTCTGTAGTTGGCTTCCCTATAGGGGATCACATAAGTGCCATTTTCCCCATATTTGGGATTGAATTAAGGCTCTGTTCCCACACCTTTGCCTTGTGCTATGGCCCTGTACCCTACCAAGTAGCAGCAAGAAGATGGCTTGCCTCCTCTCCAAGCAAGACAAAGGCGGCAGCAGCAGCATAGGCCCCTATATGTTTGTCCCCTGTCTTCCTTGGCAGCAGCGGTCCCCTCTCCCTCACTCTGAAGAGGCAGGAGTGAGGCCTCAGTGGGTATGACTACGCAGCATAGAAAACCGTGTGGCTGGCCCATGCCAGCTGACTCAGGCTCAGGTTACAGGGCTGTTTCATTGCTGTGTAGACTTCCAGGCTTGGGCTGGAGCCCAACCTCTGGGACTCTCCCACCCTGCGGAGTCCTAGATCCCAGGCTCTAGCCTGAGCCTGGAAGTCTACATAGCAATGAAACAGCCTTGCAGCCTGTGGACCCGTGTCAGCTAACACTGGCCAGCTGCCAGTGTCTAGTTGCTGAGCAGACATATCCAGTGTTACACCCTGGGTCCTGGGCTAATTTGCTGTGGTGAGCGGACCCACCATTTCACTTTTCTTCTGAGGCAGTTTTGGACAGGGTCCTCTGGAGCCATAGGTCTTGCAGTTAACACCCTATTGAGATGGATGTGGCAGTTAACCCTGCTCAGATCTATTGTTTCAAGTGATCTGCAGATTCAGGTAGGTGTCGCTGCATCAATTACTCGGGCCACACTTTCAAGTATTTCTTTGCAACAATGAGGACTAAACTTAATTTTTCTTAAAATGAATGGTGAGAGTCTGGTGTAGTCACATGACTCCAGGAGCTAGTATTCTAGGCCTGGCCCTATAATGTTTATGCCTTAATCTGACCTAGGCTGAATTTGGAAGTTAAATCTTCATAAAAAAAGGTATAAAATAATGTTTTTAAAAAATTGGCAAAACCAAGCAATGTAGTAAAACAATTCTAGCTATTCCTTTTCTGCAAAAGCCAAACTGATACAGCTCTCACTAGGCTGGTATACTCAGAAATGAGAAGTTGATTTCAAATTAAATAACTTCCTGGTCTTTGTCTCTCCTTTAGTTTAGCCTCTTTCAGACAGGAAAGATGTACAAATTCAGATAAAAGCATGACTTCTGATTTTGATGTAAAGAAATACTCAGTTAAAAAAGGCTTGACTCTGTTCTGTATCTTGCTTTTTAACAGAATATTTGAATTCAGAAAGATTATTGGAAACCGGGAAAAATGCCAGAAGCTGGTTCCAAGAGATTATCCAGTGTTCATTGACAAGGTATTCAGTAGCAAAAAATGTAACTGTAACTAAAATTATGTTCCCACATATTATATATGAGTGAAATGAAATTAAGTCTTTAGTAAGCTCTCTGTACTGGAGAGGAAAGAAGTTAGGTTTGGTGCAATGTGAATTGTAGGTTTTATTGATGATTTGGCTCAGCCTAATGTCAGTACAGCATGTGTTACTGATTTGAGATCAGAATTCAGGGCATGATCTTGGGCCATCAGAGTGGCAGAAGAAATGTGGTAAGCATTTGCGGGGGGAGTATGTAGTTTGCTCTAGTAGTTCCTCTGTCTGACTGAGAAGTGGCATTGAAAGATTCCAGAGGGATGCACCAAGCTGTCCTTCGGTGAGAAGACCACTGAAATATTAAAGAAAGGAGTAAATATATAGGGGAGGGTGTAGAGGTGGTTGGAGATTATAGGATTCCACTGGGAAAAAGAAGAAAGCATGCTTTTCATGTAACTAGATACATAGTAATTAATGTCATGAGAAATTGCATATCTGCAGTCAGTATTATTAAAGAAGCACTTATAGTAGCGCCCAAATGCTCCAGTGAGGATTTAAGGACCCATTGTGCTGGGTGTGACACAGACACATATAAGGGACAGTTCTGTCCCTGAGATTATAAAATCTAAAAGGTATAAACAAAGGGCTGGGAGAGAGGAGTAACATACAAGCAAATGAAAATGATGACTGGCATAGTTCAGTAAACCAGATATTTTGGTATTTTTCATTGAGAGTAGAGGTAGTACGAGGAGAATGTCAGGACTGTTGGAGTTAGTAAGGAAGAAAGGAATGGGAAGGTGAGAAGTTGTTACAGTTAGTCATCTGTCTGTCCATCATCAGCAGACAGGTTTTTACATCATTGCAGAGGTGAGTTGTAAGAAGGGATTTATTAGGATAGAGCAATAGCCGTACAGATTTTATTGTGAAGTTTTTCCCATCCTTTGGGGTGGCATGGGAGAAAACACAGGTGTGTCCAAACAAAAAAACATCATCATCATCTCAACCCCTATTTAGGCTTTTAGTGCATTAAAAACTGAATTTTGTTATAACAGCTGGTTTTTATTTAAGTGAGGTGGAAATGGCTCGTGGTAGACTTTTTTTAATGCTCATGCATTATGATGATTGAAATTATACTTTCAAAACTGCTTGTGGATTTTTGTGCTAAAATTTGATTCCAGCCTAGGAACCCATACATTAATGTTCAGCCTTCAGTCCATATAAAGTATGCTGATCATACACACTTTTAACTTTCAGTTCTTTCCATAGGTTGAGGAGCAATCTGACTGTAAAATACTCAATGGGCACTTCATTTCCCCGTTGATTCACTACATTCCCAATATCCTGCCAACTGAATCCATCATAGCAAGGTAAGGGAAAGGAAGTAACAATTTGGTTCTGAAACTAGCTCTGTAGGTGAAATCAAAGAAATCTATGTTATAAAAATTACTTATACTACATTCTTTATTACAGCTACAATCAGAATACTCAGTTTTGTTTAAAAATGGTTCAGACTGTGATCTGTGTTGAAAAATATTTAGATGTTTTAAGTTAGAATGAAAATGCATGTAGTTCATTTGATGGTTCCATCTTTGGATGAATGGTTTATTTTCTAGATGAGCTTATTCTAAATTGGGGTGGTGCTAGCAAAACAAGACGTGCCATGATGTGGTTTAATTCTGAAAATGGAAGTGTAATCCCATTAGAAAAGTTTTACATGTTCACTTAGTAAAGTTTTAATTACTGGAACATCTATAACTACATATTGATAACTAGTTATGACGCAGGAAAGTCAGAGAATTCTAATATTACTATGATCTGTTCTTAACTACCTCCTTTGTAAAGGGGGGGAAATGGTTCATATATAAGCAAAAGTACTAACAAACAGCCTTGACTTGGATTTACTGGCCTTTGCCAGTCTGCCACAACATCAAGTAATGTTTTGAAACTGATCTCTTCCTTATTTTTAAAATACTTGTTTTGTTTTGTTTGTGAAATATACAACTCACATCACATGTCCAAGATGGAGAAATGCAATTCCCTTGCAAATATGAATTTTTGTAAAGGCTAGCAGTTTATCCAAGAAAATAGTTTCTCATTTCTGTAACTGAAGGAAAAAATGGATTATTTTCCTAAGAAACACTCTATATTTATTAACTTATTCCACTTTTATTATCAGAATTTAACCATGTATGTATGCACACAATCTGTTAACTTCAGTGTAGCTCATACATTGAATTTGGTTTGTGTTTTCTATTTGAGAAATCAAACAAAGTAGTAGTACCCTTGAGGAAATCTTGTTATGCATACACACTCAAGCAGTTGGGTGGTGGTGGTATACTAATAATCTCACCATCTCTCAAGGTTCACTGAGCCTTGCTTTGGAGTTAGGGTAGGGAACATCATTTTGTATTGGCTTCTAGCTAACAGAGCTAGACTTCTTGCTAGCAGAAGTCTTAAGTTTTTCAACCTTTGCTTTGGGCATAAAAATTTACCTCAATCTAGGAGGCCTTGAAGTTATGACATCAACAGCTGTGACCAGTCAATACATCTTTGTTACAGCTTACCTTCTCTGAAGACATTATTTAAAAAATGCTCAATAGGCATCCATAGTGTCTTCTTTTACTCCCTGTTGTTGAGTATAAAGGGAGTCACTACTTAAAATTCCTGGCCTGACTGATACCACAGCTGAAAATGCAATTTACTAATAGTTTCCACATACTCTCATGCAGTGGTTAGATAAGTTATAGGTGCTATTAAAAATCCAAAATACACTAGGTAAGATAAAGACAAGTTGATTTTCTTTCAAGCTCATAACATCAAATTAAATCCATTAATAAAAGTTATTTTGAGTTTTAATGTCTTCATGTGTGAAAGGCAGCACTGTAGTGGACTTTGTGTGCTTTTCAAATATGGTTAGTTTAGCTAGTTGTGTGTGGATGTTTTTCCATAAAGAAGCAATTTTTATTGCACCAGGACACCCTCCTGTGGTGAAATACCAGTAGCTCAACAGAAGTGGTTTGCTTGTGTAGGTTACAGCTGGCCTGAGAAAAGCTTGGCGGGGGTAAAGGAAGGAGTAACTGAAGAAACTGAGTGATTTTTTTTGGGGGGAGGAGGGGAAGAGGGTGTAGAAAACCGTTTTTTATATATAGAAACACTTGTTGGCTGTATTTTTTTTAAAAAAAACTGTATTGTTCCTTTTTAATTTTCACTTTTAGTTCCTGCCCATTTAAGGAGAAAAGTGTGTGTGGCTTAGGGGATCTAGCCACACTTGCCTAATCTCAGGCTCCACTTCTCTATTCAGTAAAGTTTAGAATACAATAATGAAGTGGTAATCTCATTTGGAGCGTGACCTTTCAGCTTATAACTCCCTTTCTTCTTGGTGTTTGTGACTTTCTGAAGGTGAAAACTTTTGGATGTGCTCTTAATTTCATTCATGAAAAAATTATATTGCTAGACTAACAGCAGTTTGCCTGAGCATGTAACCAAACTATTTTTTCAGGGTGTAGTTTGGTGGTTTAACTTTCATGAGTGTGAATATCTTGCTATGTTATCTTGTATATTAAATAGTGTGCTTTTGATAGGTTTCAGTTCATAATACCCAAGAGATGGAACAGCAAATACAAACCTGTGTGCATTCATCTAGCAGGCACTGGAGATCATGTAAGTATATAAAAGTTTAATTTCTCATTAATATTTTAAAGTTTAACAGTAATCTTTTAACTGTATTCTTGTTTTAACATTTCCTCTTCAGTACTACTGGAGAAGACGCACACTAATGGCCCGTCCAATGATCAAAGAGGCTTGCATGGCTTCTCTATTGTTAGAAAACCCTTACTATATCCTTTTGTTGAAAACAAAATGCTTTAACATGTCTCAAAGTGCTAACCAAGGGGAGGAAGACAGAATAACATTATTTTATCAAAATGGTACAGATTACATAGATGAGTGGTTTTCAACCAGGGGTACACAGAGGTCTTCCAGGGGTACATCAACTCATCTAGATATTAGCCTGGTTTTACAACAGGCTACATAAAAAGCACAAGTGAAATCAGTACAAACTAAAATTTCATACAGACAATGACTTGTTTGTACTGCTCTATACATTGAAATGCAAGTACAATATTTATATTCCAATTGATTTATTTTATAATTGTATGGTAAAAATGAGAAAGTATGCAATTTTTCAATAATAGTGTGCTGTGACTCTTTTTTGTAATTTTATGTCTGATTTTGTAAGCAAGTAGCTTTTAAGTGAGGTGAACCTTGGGGTACGCAAGACAAATCGGACTCCTGAAAGGGGCACAGTAGTCTGGAAAGGTTGAGAGCCACTGTCATAGGTCAGTTGAAAGCTGCTTTGATAGCTGCTTTCAACTACCTGAAAGGGGGTTCCAAAGAGGATGGCTCTAGACTGTTCTCAGTGGTAGCTGATGACAGAACAAGGAGTAATGGTCTCAAGTTGCAGTGGGGGAGGTTTAGGTTGGATATTAGGAAAACCTTTTTCACTAGGAGGGTGTTGAAACACTGGAATGCGTTACCTAGGGAGCTGGTGGAATCTCCTTCCTTAGAAGTTTTTAAGGTCAGGCTTGACAAAGCCCTGGCTGGGATGATTTAGTTGGGATTGGTCCTGCTTTGAGCAGGGGGTTGGACTAGATGACATCCTGAGGTCCCTTCCAACCCTGATATTCTATGATTCTATGAAAGTCAGGATATGGCTGTTGGTCATAGAGATGTGACTCCTTACTGTAATCTTATTACATCAACCATAGTGGTGTCTCTAAGTGCATAACCATGGAATACAATGCAGATGATGTGTTAGAGTGGCTATTTCATCAGGTGTTGCTCTTCTGGACTTAAAAAAAAAAAAAAAAAAAAAAAACTTCCAAACCACTATCCTTGGTTACTGGGGTACTAGTTTGATACTGATCTCTTTGTAACCCAATCATTTACGTAGTTGACAAACTTCTCCTAGCCATGGCCAACTAGGAGAACTAGCCAAATATGTCTTTTTTTGAAGGGTGGAGGGGGTGTCTTTTTTTGACAAAATGATCTCTCTCCCTCCGCCCCCCTCCCCCGCCCAAAAAAGTGTTTGCTTCTCATGCCTTCACCTGTTGAATACAAACTGTTGGTACCACAAATCTGTTTGATAGTGTTCACCTGCCTTATCACTAACATTTTAGGTATTTTTCTTCTATATGTTGACAAAAGCTACCATCCTGTATCCATCCTCTTTTCCAATGTTCGGTAACTGCCCCCAAATGCCTACACCAGGTTTCACTCAGAAGACTCAAACTATCACACTTGTTTTTTTCCTTTATTACTTACTTCATTAGAGCACTGTCCTAAATTATGAATGACTTCATCACAATCTACACTTTTTTGTTTTATTTTGTACCAATAAAACAATGTAATTTGGTAATAAGTTAATTTACAGAATTTAATTCATCACTGTACAGCTGACATAAGTGTTTTTTTTAATTTTAGTCTCAATTTTAAAATGTAAGAGTTAAAATAAAAAGTTATCTAGTGGTGCCTGCAAAATGAATGTATTTACATTTGTTTATTTTCTTTAACTTGAGTCTTTACATGGCTGCAGAAAACCTAAGGACCAAATGTAAGTATTAAGATGACTTCTCACAGCTATTTTCTGTCCTCAAGACACTGGGTTTTTTAAGAAGACCAGAAACTTAAAACATAGAAACCTTGATAACTTGTTATAAATAGCGGCAAACTTGGCTCAGCTATACCTTGTTTATGTGAAGTTGTAGACACTTTGCTTGACTGCTTTATGTGGATTTTGATGCTTAAATGCATAGGTTCGCACTTTCCACCCAAAGTAGATGGACTTTTTTTAAAAACCACATCAGCAGGGGTGCAATCAAGAAACAGTGCATTTTACCAGTTCATACATTGCACTTGTGCAAATTCTGTGCAATATTGAATATCTTTGAAGAAATAGTTTTTGGGCCACATTTAAGTGTCTAAAGTTAGGCAACTGAATAAGTGACTTGATTTTCAGAGATGCTGGTTACCCTGAAGCTCATGCTAGTGGGAGTTGCAGAGTACCCAGCATCTTTGAAAATCAAGTCACTTATTCAGTTGCCTAAATATGGACTTAGAAGCCTAATCTTAGGGACTAATTTAAAAAACAAAACAAAACAAAAAAATGTTGGCCTTTGTATTTGCAAGTGCTAGAATATAAATAGGGCAATAGATCCTGTATCTGAGGCAAAATAAAGGTGTTAGTTTGCCAAATGTTCCTTGCAGACCAGTAGTTACAAAAGATGAAATGGGGCTGACTGGTTTAAAAAGACTGGTTTTATTCTGCTTGCTTAGCTACCTCCAAAAAGAAGAGGAAACTAATTTGTTTGTAAACTACAATTCTTAGAGCTTGTTGCTTTCAGTAGTGCTTCATCAGCATCTTCCATGAGTTAAACATTTAATTTTCTTCTAATTATAAAAGCTAATTAAGGATTTACCCTTTGAGAGAAGTGAAAGTTAAGGCAGTTTTAAAAAAAAAATAGCCTTGAGTACCTTCCAAAGTAGTTGTTGTTGCATTATAATTAGTTTATTGATCTGAATAATTTAGTAAACCTAATTCATTATCTTTATTGGGATTTTTTTTTAATTAAAGATTTTTTGGGGAAAGTGCTCTTTTTGACACCTACGGTTTTTTTTTTTTGAAAAAGATATAATTGTTTTGATAACATTTGGCATTTTTAAAATCACAATAAGACACACCAGATAGGTACAATGCTGAAATATAGTTAGTGGGTTTTCTGCTATTGGGATACTATTCACCTTAGAAAAACAAAGAAGTATAAAAATCTTCCCTCCACTATGCAAATTCTGTGCACTAGTCTCAGCTGTCCAACTTGATAGAATAATACTTCCATTTTGCAGATAATGGGCAAATGCTCTGTTGTCCCAAACTGAAAATATGCACATTTCAGTAGAAGGCTTCAAAGCAGTAGTAGCATTCTAAGGAATGTACTTGTAAATCATTGAATTAGCATGACAGGTCATGGTAGAGAACTGAAGTACCTTTAATAACAAAGTACTAAGCAATAGGAAGTGTTAAAATATCCTATAAATATTGGTCCACAACAGCCATTGGTATCCTTGCTTCTCCCCTAGCTTACAGAACAGTTCTAATAGTCTGTCCCTTCTGTCTCAAAAATGTATCCCAAGTATAATGATATTTTGGCACAAGAGGGCTATAGCCTTCTGTAACTTAGAGACATGATATTGAAAACACGATAATATTTACAATAAACTGCTTTGTCCAAGCACAGTGCTGTAGTTGTTCTGTAAGCCATACTCCATTCACTTAAAAGTGTTCAGCACATGGAGTAATTGCACCGTTGAGGCCCAATATGCAAATAACTATTAGACTTCTGGTCACTGTGAGAGTTCAAAATTGAATAGCTTTCCATTTTTCTTTTTTGTTTTCTTTAAATGTGTTTAATGCATTGTAGGAGACACTACACAGATTTCTCAGGGCAGTGACAAACTTCCCACTTTATAATTTCAGTCTTACAGTGGCACTGATGATTGTTCCAAAGCTGACTTACTAATTGCTCTTCACATGTTGTGTGCAATTTTCAGTGATGTACAACAGGTAAATAAGGAAAAGGGGTTGTCTCTGCCAGTGACATCTTGTATACCTAGCACTGTATCATTTAGCTTTGTTTGATTTAAAAGAAAAAGGACCGTTGTTACTTCATAGCATAGAAGATTACTGCTCATGAGTTTCCAATGCTTGCAATACCTCAGTTATTTGACGATACGGTGTTCCGTAATTCTACACTAGTAATTTAGATGGTGCTTACTTCTAGTCTTCATTTAGGCCTAGATCACAAACAATTATAAAAAAAAGAAACAAACACAAGTCATGTGGGCCTTGAATGTGAAAAGCTACTGAAGACTCTGGACTCACTCCTTCTCCTATTGATTTCAATAGAAATTCAGCCATTGGCTTCATTGGGAGTATGACCAAGCTCTGTTTAATAGTAAAAGTAGACTGATTAAATGAAGACACTGCACATCTGATATTGGAAAATAAACTATTTCTTTTTTCTTTTCTGGTGAGGAAAGAAGATCAAGTTTAAAAAATGTCTCTGACCTGTTTGTGATGGGAGGAGCTCTTGTTTTAGAATCAGCAGCTCTTTTGCACTGGCTAGAGAGAGAGGGCTATGGACCTCTAGGGATGACTGGAATATCCATGGGAGGACATGTAAGCCTTTATATTTACTGTTAGCAATTGTTTTATTTATTTTTTATTTCTTGCATGATATATGTACGTTAACAATTAGGGAAACCTATCAGTTTACGGTGTTCATATGCTGATTATTTTAAAATGAACAAGTTTAGAATAACTAGCAACATAACTTGATATTTAGGCATGACATGCACATATTGAGAATATGCAGATGTATTCTCACTGTGTATATATACCATAAAACTCCCTTACAGATGAATGTTCAGGTTGTTGCAGGTTAATCTAGTAGTGTAATTCTCAATAACTTTTATTGTCATGCAGTTTAATCTGTTAATTTAGCTATTTAAATGTTGACATACCGTAGGGCTCAGGCCCAGTGGGTGAACAGTCCTTATCCTCAAAGGAAACCTATACAAACCTTTCAAAAGACAAGCCTGGGAACTTAAATTTGTAATTCTGCTAGACACTGAAAATCATGGACTGAATACAGTTACTGGATTTATATCTTATTGCAACAATCTATAACCCACTAACAATTCCCCAGCTGCTTTCTCCCTCCCCCGTTTCCTCCCTATGACTGGAGGGACATTAATGGGCCACTTCACCTTGAATGGTCCCTTGAAATATGTGTTAACTACTTATGCTAAATTTCAGAGTAGCAGCCCTGTTAGTCTGTATTCGCAAAAAGAAAAGGAGTACTTGTGGCACCTTAGAGACTAACCAATTTATTTGAGCATAAGCTTTCCTGAGCATCCGATGAAGTGAGCTGTAGCTCACGAAAGCTTATGCTCAAATAAATTTGTTAGTCTCTAAGGTGCCACAAGTACTCCTTTTCTTTTTACTTATGCTAAACAATCTGTTCCATCTTGTATTTATCTGTGACACTGAGTAAGACCATGTCTACACTACAAAATTATGTTGATCTAACTTAGGTCAGCATAAAGCCACCACAATTATTAAATCACTTGTGTGTGTGTACACTTGTCTCCTTGTGTTGACAATGCACTTCCTTACCAGGAGAGTTCGTATTGATTGTATTGTCAATGTGGGGCATCGTGGGACGGTTCCTGGAGGCCAGTAACAGTCTATGTAAGCAATGGAGTGTCTACACTGACATTGCGTCAACCTAATCACATTGACCGTGACACTGTGCCACTCGGGAGGTGGTGTTATTAAATCAGCATAGAGAGGCACTTAACATCAGTGGGAGCCAAATTTACATGAAAACACTTCCCTAGCAAGGTTGATGCAAGGCAGCTTACATTGATCTAATTGTATAGTGTAGTCAGTCCAAAGTTTTTCCCAGACCTGAAGAAGAGCTCTGTAAGCCTGTCTCTCTAACCAATAGAAGTTGGTCCAGTAAGAGATATTACCTCACCTGCCTTATCTGTCTGAGATTGTAAACTCTGTAGGGTAGGGACCATATTTTTATTCTGTGTCTATATAGCACCTGGTACAGTGGGGTCCTGGTTCATGTTGAAGGCTCCCAGACACCATCACGATGCAAAAAGTTCGTATGTAGTGTTCTTCATCCTTAGAAAGCGCTTTAAAAAGGAAAGTAAGCCTTGTTATCTCTATTTTAAAGTTTGGGGAAACTGAGGACAGGGATGGACTTCATACTCTCTGGACTCCCAGGCTGTGGCCCTGACCACTTCGCTATGTTGCTTCTTTTATTAATGAAGATGCACTTAATAGTTCTCTGTATTAAAAATATCTGGAGTGTATAAGTACTTTTTCTTGCTATCTTCATGGTTCTGCAGTATGCCCAAGAGTATTATATTAAACTATAGCTTTGCAAAACCATGCAATTGGTGTGGGGGAAGCATTTTTCTGATCCTCCTGTATGCTGTATCTATGCTCCAGCATTTAGTGATGAATGGAACTTACCTCATTGTGCACTCTGATAATTCTGAGGTGAGAGGGAATTATCTGGACTCTAAAGGAGATGAAAATAGAAGTCCATTTACATGCTCAATTCTCTTCTTGCCCTTGCTGTTTGCGGCATGCAAATTCCCTAACACTATTTCAAAAGCTGCAGAATTTTTGATAGTCCTATTTGTGAGTCACCTTCAAGTAGTTTGTTTGTTTTGAAATATGTTTATAAGGTTATTGAGAGGCCTTGAGGAGAGGGACATGTTGAGATGATAAATGAAGTTCTCATGGAAGAATCCTGATTCATTTCGCATCAGGATGAGTGTTCTATTAAAAGAAAACTCCTTTACCTAAAGCAGAAATACTGTTACTTTGGCTGTGAACCAATTTCAAAGCTAACATGTATCAAAGAGACTATTGGAGAGAATAGACTTTATCAGTCTTTCTGGATTTTGTGGAGGAGAAGTATATAACTGTAAAGATGCTTAGCATTGATACTACACGAGACAAGCTGTTGCTGTGTGAAGAAATTCTTTAAAGATGAGAATTCTAAAAATGACTAAAGAGAAATGTTGTTGAAGTGTCTTATTAAAATATGCAGTAGATCATCTGATATTTAAGTTTTTTTTTGTTTTTTTTTTTATTTAACAGATGGCTTCATTAGCAGTGACAAACTGGCCTAAACCATTGCCATTGGTTCCTTGTCTTTCCTGGTCCACAGCTTCTGGTGTCTTTACTACGGTAACTAAATTATTTTTAGTTTTGTTAATATTATAGAATATGAACAGATGTGAAATCTCAAAGGTTTGAGTTGGGCAAATTAACATAAGGGAGAGATTTTTTCAAAGGCACAAATGTGAGTTGGATGCCCAACTGTCCTCTGAGCCTTCAAAAATCTCCCCCATAATGATGCTTCTGGATAGTTCTAGAAGCTGCCTTTTGTCTCATGCAAGAAATAATTTATAAACTATTTAGAGTTTTTAAAATAGTAAATTTACAGAAAATATTTCAAATTCTATAGTATATTTAAAACTAATATGTTTATGCCCAATATTTTTATATCCTAGTAATATGCAACACAGTAGAATATGACTTAACAAACTTGCTGCTTTTGATGAGAACCCTGAAATTTCACTGGGAAAGGGTTGTGGTTTTTTAATTATTCCTCTTCCTGGTAACTCTAGGTTCCAGACTGGTAAGGGAAATTCTTACTTGGTGTCTTAAAACAGGTTCTCAAACTGTGACCACCATTGAGAACATGTCTTCACCACTCCTTCTTGAATTACAACAGCTTCCCTTCTTCCACATAAATTTAAAAGTTCCTCACTTTCACAGCACTCCATAAACTTTACTTTCTGGTCTTATTCTCTTTCTCACTCGTTAAACTCTGTCTAAACATCTCTCCTTACTATTCCCTTTGTTTCTTTAATTAACTTTTGATTTATACTTTCTTGTACGCTGCCCATTGCCCCTAGACTCATATTTTAATTAATATTTGCCAAGTACCTGCTCCTCCTGAAAACCACACATGGAACAGTCTTCCTGGAGTGCTTGTCCATATATATTCCACTGGTGCATCTGTATCCCCTGCATTCAAGTTTGGATTCTTTGTGCATCAGTGTCCTTTGGGGCCATGCCTGTGCCCTGAAAATCCTTATATCTTCCACCTGAAGATATAAAGAGTGTTGCGTCCTGAACTGTTCCTCAGTTCCTTCTTGCTGTCCGTGGCTATGAATCAGAACTTACACTGTCCAGATTTTTTCTTCGTGTGGTCTGTCCATTGATTTGTAAATAGATAAGTACTTAGCAGTTAGTCATTAGGATTAGGTTTAGTTATTTTGTTTAGTGTTTCTTTTCAGAAGAGGAAACTCTTCTTTGTCCCTTGACACTTCCCTCTACTGGGTCTAGTCATTAGGACTGAATACAAATTTCCAGGCTTTAAAAACTGCACTTCCTGCTGGGCAGTAATGCCCCTTAATGAAGGACAAAGACTATGCTTATTGTGTCTAGGTGAGAGCGATGTACCAGACAGATATACCATTTATTAATTGTTCTCAAAGGGCAAGGTAGTCTCACCTGAAACTTTCTTCTGGAGAGGCCAGGGCACCTTTTCAGATGGTGGAGTGGCTGGGACTGAAAATCCTGAGCAGTGCTCCTCAAAAAGTGCACTTGGTGGCTCCTGCGCTTGCATATGTAAAACTAGCACTTTTCACTAATCCTCCTCAGCTGGTAAAACCTCAGAGGTTCTGGGGAGACAGGAGCACCAAGGGTTTTCAGGAGAAGAGATCTGGGTCTCTCTTTCACTGGGTCCTACCTCGAAGTCAGAAATCACACTGGTTGCCTTTGGGAAGGGTAGTTCTAGGCATGAAAAGGCATCCTCTGGCATCCACTTGGACATTGGTCACCATGCCCCAGTACTGGCTTCTTCAGTTAGTCAGAAATAACCTGGTACCGATGCCTTGGCTGTGGTGCACCATGGTACACGTATCTTTGGTACCAGTGCCTTCCATTCGCTTGCCTACAGTGTTCACTTACTTGCTACCGAATCCTTATGTCAATGGACCTTGTGGTTTCTTTGGTACTAGACTTGCATCTCTAGTATCTCCTCTGTACTGGCTGCCACCCGTACTTCAGTACTGAGTACATCAACAGTACTCATTAGGATGCAGTATGAATGTGCTCCTGGCACTCCAGCTGAGACTGCTGCCCCCTTCCAAGAGAAGCACTTCTCCACTAGCTCAGATAATGGCAGGAAGGAGTCACCAGTAAATTTCCTGGTGTCTAAGTATTCTGATCCATATGCCTAAGAGAGAGTATCTAAGGCTCACTTTTATTAGCTCAGGCATAGGAGCTCTCAGCAGGATACTGCCTCATGGACCTCTTCTTCATATACGCATCAGCACCCCCTGAACTAATTGGGCATAATAGGGATTACAACTGGCCAGAAAACTAGTTTCTTCATCTCAGCCCAGAACTAGATCTTCTTCCACTACAAAACACAAGGGAGCATTAATCATCTCTAGCTGTGCTGACTGAACAAGATGATCAGGGTTCTGATGAAAATTTGCAAATGGATGATCAATCCATCCCAGAACCCCTCTCCTTAATATTTCCTGATGAAGCTGTGGTATCTGCAATATCTACCTCAGACCCCTATGATTTCAAAACTTTCCAGTGCTTGTTGCACAGGATGGCAGATCCACTGAAATTTCCAGTGGAAGTTGTCTGGAGAAGTCGCACAAGTTCTTGGACAGCTTACACACCTTCATGCCTGGAACTCTTGCAGTGCCCATAAATGAAGAGACCATTGGAGTCCAACAGGTTACTTTGGTAGACCGCCAACTTTCCTAGCTCTGACAAAGAGCAGATTGTTGCTACTAGGTGCTTTCATCAGGCTTTGAACAATTTTATAGGCACTGTGTACATGGATTGTTGGTGTAGTGGTGCCTGATGAGAGAATCAGACACTGTGGTCAACAGAAATCTACACCCTGAGACAAAGAATGCTAGAAATTTTTATTTTTTTGGTCGTAAAAATTATTCATCAAGTCAACATATGAGAATCTCCAGTTATCAGGCCTTATTGGCAAAATATGATGACTTGAATTGGGAATCCATATTCAAATTTGCTGACAAAATTCCACAGAAGAACAGAGGCCTGGAAATCTGTGGTTGTAGAGGAACAACTTGTAGCACACATCTCTTCAAGTGGCTGGTCGATGCTGCATACATGACATCCAGTTCCATGGCTACTTTGATTGCCCTGATAAGATCCTCTTGGCTTCAGTTGTCTGGAATCCCTAAAGGGGATGCGTGTAACAGTAGAGGCTGTACCGTTTGAAAGGTGCAAACTCTTCAGTGCAAATACTAATGAGCCTTTTCATTCTCAAAAGGACTCATGAGTGATGCTGAGATCTCTAGTGCTCTTGCATGAAAAAGAAAGCAATTTAGGCGTTAATCCTGACAAAGTCAATCCTATTATGCACATTATAGACAGTCTGAACTTCCCGCAAAATGCCAGCAGTCCCAAAGGAGAGACTCTTCTACCTCTACTACATTTTTCTTACCAGGCTCTGTCTTCATCAAGGCAGCAAATATGACTTCTCCGTCAGGAGAAAAGTGTAACCTATACTGGATCTCTTTCTTTCCCTCTTCCATTCCCCTCGTCCCCCCCGCGCGCGCACACACACATCCATCCTCCTTTTGGGAAATGTTAATTTTATTTTTGTGGGGCCTGATACACCATTACCACAGACCTCTGGGCCCTACAAACTGTAGAGATTAGACACTCCATCCAATCCCAAACCCTCTCTATCCAATTTCCCTATCATTTTCTCCGGTACCCTGCTTATGAGTATGCTACTTTCAGAAGTTCAGTCACTTCTGAATCTTGGAGCAGTGGAAGATGTGCCTCAAGAATATATGCAAGGGGCGTTTATTCCCATTATTTTATAATTTCTAAGAAAAAGGGAGCAGGCGGGCACTCTATTCTGGACTTCTGAGGCAGCTGAACACCTTTACGTGCAGGTTGAAGATCAGGTTGGTAACTCTGGCCTCAGCAATTCCAACCATAGATTCAAAGGATTGGCATTCAACTCTTGAACTCAGACGCTTATTTTCATAAGGCAGTCCATCCTGCCTACAGGAAATACTGAAGGTTCCAGATGGACTATTCCCACTAGCAATGCAGAATCCTGCCATTTGATCTGTTGACAATACCATGGGTATTTATAAAATGTGTAGAAGTAGTGGCAGTTTACCTGAGAAGACAAGGAGTCCAGAGTTCCCCATACTTAGATGATTGGCTCATTCATGTGAATACTCTACAATAGGTGACCAATTTCACACAGCAGACAAAAAGTGGTCTGGAAAATTCTGATGAAACGTTTTTCTTTGGAATGTGCAGACTTGTCAATTGAACCATTCCAGCAAAAGTTTCAATTTCAATGACCTTCTCACGGACTACAGACAGGGCCAGCACTTCCAGGGCTTCCTGGCTCCCCTTCATCCCTCTAAGATGGCTGAGAAGGGCCCTGGGCTCCCAGGATTCCCAGCAGTGCTGGCTGCCAGGAAATTGGGAACTTTGGAAACTGGACTGGGACTGGAATTGACATTTTTTTGTCAGATTGATCTGCCCATCACTGAATAGCAGTCGTAAAATTTACTAGACTTTTGTTGTCAAGCTAATAAGAGTCTTGTCAGATTCATGGCTGCTATTCAGTGTTGTGCAGCTGTGAAACTGACCATCATTTTAGTTTCAGTCAGCGGCTGTCAGGTCTTCCAGGGTCTTTGGCTCTGTAGCAGCCTACCAGGTTGGCAACTGGGGATCAAGGGGAGCACACTTTGGGAAATACCACACTTTATTGCTTCTGAAACACAGTATTGCAGGATTTCCATTTTTCATAATTTGCACTTTTGGTTTTCATTCATTTTGGGATGAAAAATATTTCTGAAAACTCAAATTTTCACAGAAATAAAATTTGTTTTTTCAGTCAGCTCTGCTGCATATTCTACAACTTTTCACCTCTCTAGGGCTCAAGGTAATTGAAGAGAAATCAGTGCTAGTTCCTATTTGAAGAATAGAATTTATAGGGGCAGTTCTGGATTCCACTAAAGCAATGGCCCATCTGCCCCAGAAAGATTGCAAGCCATAGCAGATCTTGTTAACCACCTACAAGTTCATTTTCTGATATCTGTGAAATTTACCTCAGACTTCTAGGACACACGGCAACCTGCTTAGACATAGCTCAGCATGCCTGACTTTACATTTGGTGAAGAGTGGCTAAAGTCTGTATATCAACCCAACAGATATCACCTATATGTGAGGGTACAGGTCCTCCCAAAAGTCTTGTCATGAATTTGGTGGAAGGACCTTGTACAAGTTTGTAAGGGAGTGCCCTTCTCTCCACCATTGCCATTAGAAACTTTGACAGATGCTTATTGGGTGAAGAGCCTACTTAGACAATCTTCAAACATTAGGCTTGTGGTACATCTACACAGCAGCTGAGATATGTAATTCCCAGCTTGGGTAGACATCTGCACTAGCTCTGCTCCTAAAAATAACCACCCAACTACAATCCAAGCCAACCTCCTGGATACATACTCAGGTGGCTAGCTGAAGCCATTGCCTGTGCTATTGCAGTCACACTACTATTTTTAGGCGCTAGCTCAAGCAGAGCTAGTGCATGCATGTCTACTCGAGTTGGGAATCTCACCTCCCAGCTACTGTGCAGATGTACCCTTACTGCTAAGTGCCATTTATCGAGTGTGCACAGGATTCCTCCAAATTCTTAAGAGTTATTCAGATCATGATGAACAATACCACAGCAATGTTTGTATGAATAAGCAAGGGGTCTCACCCAAAGTTCTTGACGAACATAGTATCTGACTTCCATCTTATCAAAGTAATACCTCTGCCTGTCTTTTTTCCAAAGCCACATTCCAACAAAGGGAAAGCTAAACTTCAAATCTTAGACATACTTAGGGTACTTTGCTTCCAACTTGATAGGTCTAAGCCTAGGTTATTAGTCTGACCTCTCTTTATAAACTACTATCCGTGCAGGGGCTTTCTCATTTTATTTCCACATGCATTAAGTTGTGCTATAAGAGACTCACCTTTGAGGGTTACACATCCTTCCCTCCTCCACTGTTATGGAATTCTGTAATACCTGGTTTCTGTAGTGGTGAAGGAATTGAGAGATGGTGGGGACACCCTGCCATTTACACCCTTAGCTCGGAAGGACGAGGATATTGAGGGTGTAGTCACAGTCCCAACAGATTCTGCTGGCCAAAATAATCTGAACTTGAATGCCTGGGGCACATGTGCACCAACAATTGAATGTATAGATGTATGTAACAATATGAATGAATATGGACAACACATCTCAAAGAATCACCGTTACTGTTAGGTGAATATGATTCTTCCTGGTATAGTAGCCCTACACCACTCAGAGTTCTGTATTACACCCATGTCTCTTTTGATTATAAGCGCTCTATAGCAAGGACTTTAATTCTTTTTTACACACCTGCTTATTGTAGAGTGGTCTGATTAATGTACAGGTGAGGGATGGAGCTTGGGGGGGAGGTATGTTTTTGTAATGAAAAATGTAGTTTTCAGACAAGAAATATGTTTATGGATATTCTTGTCTGATGTGTCCTGTGGAATTTGTTACAGCTTCTAAGTCAACACTGGCCAGAATAAAGTTTGGGAATCTTAACTTTAACATATACAGATTTAGCTATTTTCTGCATCTTTCCTTAGTTGTACTGCCTTGGACTTTGATGATCACTTCAGAATACATTCTTTGGATTTTTTTTTTTTTTTAATTCTGGGAATTCTTATTTGCACTGTAATTTCAGGGTGTGTTAAGCAAAGCAGTGAACTGGAGAGAGCTAGAGAAACAGTACTATACACAAACTGTTTATGAAGAAGAAATCATTCAAATGCTTGAATATTGTGGAGTAAGTACAGTTTGTTTTCCCTATTAGCTTTATGTAAAATATAGTTTACATACAAAATCTGATCGAATACATAATGTCATGTCTAGATACTTTCAGAAGACATTCATTAACATTAATGGTTTCTTATTTTTTATTTAATTTAACAAATATTTGATGCAGAAATAACCTTTATATAAGCAAAGATTAATACCTCCTATTGTCATATAATGCATTTTTATAAGTGTTGAACTCTTTTCAGATTACTGTTCATGACCAGCTATTACAGACACCAGTTTACTTTAGTTCTCAAAATAAAGGTACATAAAGTACATCTATTAATTTATCGTATTTCCATGTCTAACGAAAAAAAAAATTCTTGAGTGCCGGAAGGTTTAAAAAATTAAGAACTTTCAGAATGTTCTTTGAAATGTTGGTTTTTGTAGGGGTGGGGAATCAAAGCACTGAAAACCAAATTCCCGAATCCCAGAAAATTAGCCATATAGTTTGGAATAGTGTATTGAAGTGCCAAATAAAGAAGTGACTTACTGTTGAATCAGTTTCCTTGCTTATTCTTTTGTTGAAATTTTTATACATACTTCAGCAATGAAAGAAGACATAACCAGGTGTAAGTATATGATTTATTAGGAAATAATTCTTCTTTACCCTAAGAAGAAAATATCTTTTGTGAAGGTGTAGTGTGGTAAAATTATTCCTATATGAACACTGTTATGGACTGCATTAAAAAGCAGTTGCAATTTTGTAGTGTTTTAGTAATCTAACCTTATTCTCTAAAGATACAATTTGTGCAGGTTTCTCCGTTCTGGTTCTGATTAGAGTAGGATTGGTAGAACTCCTTTGGTTTTGCAGGGTTTCTACCCTGATAACAATGGCAGTGGGGTAAAAATATAACCCAGGAAGTTTTAGGTTGTCTCATTGCCCTTTACCAAAATGCTGCCCTGTGTATGTTTTAGTTCTTTCCTGACCCATTGTCAACAACGGAGCTGTGCGTAGGAGACTGTTCAATGGCAATCACTTCAGCTCTTCACTAGATCCCAACAAAAAATTGTTGGGTGCCCTTTGTCTTCTAACCATATCTGGTATAGTGAGGACACTTAGTTTTAGACCTTTGCTCTGCACTTTGTTTGCTTTTCTTAGTGCTTTGGTACCTGCCTCAGAACTGAGGCACAACTGCTTTGGTACCTTGCTTTGACCTCTGCTTGTTCTTCTGGCAACACCACAGCAGTGCTAAGGTATTGACAGCAGCAGAGGAACTGTCAGCTGGCTGTTTGCTGACAAACTATCAATGTACACTAAACTCAGATTTGAGGATATCTTCCTAGTATCCACAGGCAAATGGATTTTTCAAGCTCTGACTATAGCCTTTTCCCAAAGGAAATTTGGATGTCTGCTTTCTCCCCAACCTCAACAGTTATGGTCAATAAGTTGTCTACTGGTATCTGACTTTCTTCTAGTCTTTGAATAAATAACTATTAGTATTAATTTTTCAGTCTCTTCTTCCTAGCAAATTCAATGCTATTTTGTAGAATAGCATTTCTGAAAAGCGGACCACTTGAGCTCTTTTCCCAGAAACTGAAGTACAGTGTTTTTATACAGAAATAACATAAACGTGGAAGCATAATACAGAATTATAAATCAGATGTCCAGATATAGCTCTGCTCTAGTAATATCTGCAACATTGTAATATGCTCATAAATATGAGGGAAAGCTTAATAGAAGAAACAAAATTGGAAAAAATTAGAGAAGTTACAAAGAAATTTTCAGGTAGTTTCCTCCATGTATAATGTTTCCTAATATATGCTTGCTTTACTCGTCAAAAGACAGTTAACACAACTTGTGATGGGATTGAATGGTTCATAGGATTCTTAACAGAATAAGGGTACTCCTTTTTTAATTACTTGTTTGATTCTAGATCAGTTCAGTAATAACCAAAAGTAATTTGCATCTGACATGGTACTCTGTGTTTTAGTTCCATTTCCTAATGGACAGACATCTGCATCAGAGGAGCCACCACCATATTTGAGTACTTATTGCTCAATGATGGTCTGCTTAGGACAGGCCCAAAACTAGGATATAAGGTGGTGATATGGGTCAGGATGTAGATCATTGACCAAGCTGTATGCCAGAGTTTGGACTTTGCCTGTGCACCTAGCACTGTATCTGGCTCATGCCAGAGCTTTTGCTCTCTGTCATGAGCACTGAATTCACTCACCCTTTTTTAATCAGGTTGACCAAAAAATGTGAAAAACCCTTAATAAAAGGCCTGTATTTCTGTTTAGACAGACTCTTTCAAGATGGGACAAGACTTTGTTAAAAATTCCCCCAACAGTGTGGACAGTCTGAACAACCTAGCTCTGACTTCCAGAATGTTGAATCTGGATACCACAAGCAAAATTCTGTCTACAGAAGCCATTCACTGCCTTAGCACTAGTAAAAGTACTCTAAGTGCCTCATCAGAAAAACACTTACTGCAAGATGCTCCTACAATGCAGTGTATAAATCAAACATTTTCAACCAGCAGCAATAAGAACTTCACCAGCCTACAGAAGCACCTGATAAGTGAAGAAAGGAAAAGGGACGCTTTACAGAGAGAATCACTAAGGTTCATGAAAGGAGTTATGGATGAATGTACCCATGTAGCTAATTTCTCAGGTACTTATTTATTTTAATGTGGAGATTGGGATATTTGTCTAGAATAAACTTCTATTATCTGTGCAGTAATTTTGTATTCATACTGTTTTCTCAGAAAGCTTGTATATTGAATTAGAAAGTGTGTAATGGCTGTCTTTACAGAATGGACATATAACTCCGTTGTCTTTTAAAAATATGTATATCAGACTTATATCTGACACAGATCATCTAGTTTCAGAGGAACCTCTTTTTTGACAAATACCCTGGTGGTTCAAAACACTTGCTTAGCTATGTCAGTCTAGAGATATGCATAGAGGGATGCTTCAGGAGCTCCACCAAGTCTCTAAGTCCGGTTTCAACTTGTGTTTATTTGTTTTGTTTTTCTTTTAAGTATGTTAGCATATTACACAAAGTGTGGTTACATCTAGCAAGTGCCCATAACGTGAGCTCGTCTGCTTCAGGTATTGCTGGGGCTCTTTTTAAAGGGGGAAAACATATTTCCTAATCCTCTATTTCCCTATGTAATCATGCACACCCATGGTATGTGATTTATTACATATTTAAAGGGATGTCTGGATTTTTCTAGGCGCCCATTTTCAAATATTTGTAGCATATCACTGTTTACCACTGTTACAAACCACAGGTTGTCTTTAGAGGTCAAGAGGTGGCTGTGCTGAATATTGCCTTATTCCCTCAGTTTGTCATCAGATTACTCCATAATGAGAACCATAGGTGCTGGAACTAGGGGTTATGGGGGTGCTGTTGCACCCCCTGTCTTTAAGTGGTTTCCATTGTATACAGGGCTTACAGTTTGGTTCAATAGCTCTTAGCACCCCCACTATACAAATTATTCCCGCACCCCTGATTAGCACTGGGCCTATGGAAGTTATCCATCATTGAAATTGCTGCTGAATTACATTATAAAATTGATTTTTGCCCTCACCTCTCATCTCAAAGCAAGGCCCCCCTCTACCTCCCCCCCCCCCCCCCCCCCCCGCGTAATGTGATATTGAGCTCATATTGGTAGGCTATGTCTGTCTGACATTAAGCTGTTTTGCAAAATTTGATATTACTTGGATAATGAATTCTTGGCTTGCAGTACCCCAAAAAGAGAGGTTTATGAGAGTTCGAAAAAATCTTCTAACTTTTTTACCATCTTTTAACAAACACAGAAGGTAGAGGAGAAATAAAATTTTGTTCACTGACTCCCCCAGCAGAGATCTAGTGCCAAGGATCAAAATCTAGTTATGTAATATATCTTTTATTTTGCAACTACACTATGGAATATCTGCTCCATTGATCTTAATACACTATGTCCAAGGATGGCTGGAGACCTAAGCTTCCATTTCAAGAGTTTTTCATAATTTTCCATGCAGAGAGCTCAAAGTGTATCCTGATCATTACGGAGACTTGCCAATGAAAACAAGAGATGCCCCCCAACTCATGAGGGATTTTCCTACTAGCCACATTACAGTAGCCTCATAAGTTACTGAGGAATGCTGATTTGGGAGTAGAAAAAAGTTTAACCAGAAAAAGTGAGCGTATACTGGAAAAAATCAGCTTTTTCTTTTTTCTGCTCAGTTCCAGTTGACCCAAGTCTAATCATAGTTGTTCAAGCCAAGGAGGATGCGTATGTTCCACGAACTGGAGTGCGCAGCCTTCAAGATATCTGGCCAGGATGTGAAATCAGGTATCTGGGTGGAGGTCATATCAGTGCCTACCTCTTCAAACAAGGACTCTTCAGGTGAGAAGTTAAGTATAAACAGGAAAGCAAAAATATGGGTGATCTTTCCCTAATACCACATTTTTGAGGGAATTAGTTTTCTACATTGGCATGTCATTCTTCTTTTTAAAAAACAAAAAACGACTGAATGATGAGTAATACAAGTTCACTCATTCATTGAACACTATAATTTATTTCCTAGCCAGTGAATGTATGTGCAGTAGGCAACAATTGCCCTACATTTATTTTTGCAAGTGTTGTCTGTTAGAATGAAAAGTAGGTGAAGTCCAAATTTAAAATATTAGCTTACCTGTCAGACCAGTAATATGTTGCTGTAACTCCAGACTTGACATTGCATCTCAACCTTCTGAAATGTTATTTATATAAATACAATTCTTAAATCTTAATAAGTTACAATAATATAACACTCCTGACATACTAATAATTCCCTGGAGATGCAGGGATTAATGAGGACCGGATAGCCTGTTTGAACAAAAAGTTCAAACAAAAAAGGAAAAGATCAACATACCAAGGTTCACGATCAATATCTGTGTAAAATTATCAGTTTTTGAAAGATGTCGCAATAAATAGAAAATACAGGAGAGAGATCTTGGTGCGATCAGAATTTCTTGAGAGAGAGTTGAGTACAAAAGGCCCTGATTCAACAAAGCATGTGCTTAACTTTAAGCATCGACGGCTCACATAAATGTTTTGCTGGATTGGAGTCCAAAGAGAGCTGGGGAAGTGATTGTGGGGGGGGGGAAGAATTCCTAGAACGAAATTAGAGCTGAAGAACACTGTTTGTTTGTTTCTTTTTAAAGCATGGCATGTGGACACAATTCTCTCCTAATATCATCTTTGGTTTAATCACATGAGATCAGATGGTCTGCAGCATTGTTCCCATCAGTCTAAATAATTTCTGAAATGTGACACTGGAGAGCATTAGACTCTATACTCGCAGTACATATATAATTGTTTAGAATGACTGGCATTCTGTATATGAATTTAAAGGTATTTCCCTCAGTATTAGAGCCTTCAATGTTGCTGCCCCCCTCCCCTTTTTGCAGTGCTTACATTGTCAATTAAATCTTTCTAAGTTTTGGGAAGGTTGATTGGATATTTGTGGATAGCCCTCTTGTGAAAAATGTTTCCTCCTTTCTCTGGCTTCCTTTTGTTCAATGTGTGATTTATTCCTTTACTGAGTGTGTTAAATAAGTCATCTTGTTTGTTAACAGTGTTGTAGCCATGTTGGTCCCAGGACAGTAGAAAGACATTGGATCAACTTCTGTTGGTGAAAGAGACAAGCTTACACAGACATTAAGAAAAGCTCAAAAGCTTCTCGTTCACCAACAGAAGTTGGTCCAATAAAAGAGATTATCTCACCCACCACGTCTCTCTCATAGTGTTTGTCTCAGACTTGTGGACTACTTCCCTGATTTCTCTTTGAGATGTTCCAGTTCCCATACTTCAAGCAATTGCAGTGTAGGGCCCCATTAATATTTGTTTACCAACTCCTTTGCTTTTGAGGAATTCAGATTTTACACAAATATCTTGTATTTCTAGCTGACCAAGTGAAATTCCTCACATTTGGGAAGCTTTAGGAACTCTTGTTGTTTAAAATGTTATTTTTGCCTGATGTAAACTTTTGAGTTAAGCCTATTTACATACTTAATCCTTGGCTAATCAGATTGCCATTTGTTAATAGTTTTACTAATGTGGAACCCTGTGCATTTTGGTTTTAGACCACTTGCTTATTTCACATAGATAACTGAACAGCTCTTGGTGAGGATTCTGACACTTACTGACCTTTGCAGCATTTGAACCAGTATCCTTGAAATGTGCATTATGCCATTATTAATCCCCCTTGAGTCATTTAGCCCCCTAACAAGTAAATGTTAACCTTCCAAAAATAAAAAGATTGAGGGCTCTGAACCTGTGCCTCATTTCAAGTGCTTTGTATTGGTGCAAAGAAGCCCTAAATCCAGTTCTTGGAAAATCTTGTTGTGTGTATTGGGGGATTCTTTAGATGTCCTAGAAACTACCACACCACATTCTCCTGCCATGGGGGGTCTGGCTTGGCTCCCTATGCCAGGCTGATTCCCAGTTGTTGTAGGGGGTCCTTGGGACTTTTGGCAGCTGGTGCAGATTAGATCTTGGGGTTGGACTGGCATAATGGTGATGGATCAGGAAAATTAAGAGCTCTGGCCCTCTTCAGGTGTACCGAGCACTTCTAAGGCCCTATTTTTACAAAGGAAAAAAAATAAGCAGCCTGCATCTACCCGTTCCCAAATTATACTAGTAGCCTATAATTCTTTCTCTCCATATTCTCTCTTTTAGGCAAGCCATTTATGATGCATTTGAGCGCTTTCTCCAAAAATATGCTGCTTAATGGTCTTCATTATTAATTTACTCAATGTGGTCTTGTGTGAGCTTTCCGTATCTGGAATTGTATATTGGCATGCTTTGGAAAGCCAGCCTATTACACCAATCCTGAATGGATGGACACCAACACTGAATGTCATACCCAGCAATTATCAATATTGGCAAAGCATTAATAATAGTAGTTTCAGTTCAACCAAATGCCCATCTAAGACATATCTGCATTAATTTGAACCATGAAAATTTTGGCAACGTTGGTTAATGTATGAGGGATTCTATGTACTTCATATTGTCTATTATTTTATCACTTCACGTATGACATTCTGTTCTGATTAGTTTGCATATCAGCTGTAAAGAGACCAATATAATTCCAATAGAACTGTTCAAATCTATCCTTTAGGATTTTAATACTTCTGTATTTAATGCATTGCTATTTTTTCCTGTTACCAATTTTTTTCCTGCCCACACTGTTTTGCCTGCTTTTTCCTGTGCTGTTGCTAAAGATTTGTTTTTAAAAAGGGCTCCTCCTGCAAGCCCAACGTCATGTGTTTCATTGCCATTGTTTTTGATTGTCCCAAATTCACCGTTGTGACTTAAAACTGCAGGAATAAATAAGAGAAGATGAACAGCAATGGGAATAGAAAAGTCTCTCTCAAAAAAGCGTTATCTAGGAAAAAAGTAAATAAAGGCATATTTTATTGACATGTTTGAAAGTTTTTTCTCTTACGAAAGTAGTTTTTTATTAAAAAAACAACACATAAATCATTCACAGTAACTGCATAGATGTTCACAGCTGAAAAAAGAGTAACTGAAAACAGAGCACCCAGTAACTGATTTTTACATATTGTATAATTGGACAATGTAGAAGTCTGGTCCCATGAACATTTTATAATAGAATTGCTTTATCTGAAAATAGCTTCTTGGGAGTAATCTTAATGCAGAATATGATAGCACAAAGACTGTTGATTCTATGTATTGTTTAAAGCACCTTATTTTCTGCTGTAGAATTAAGACCACCGATGTTTTAGATACGTGGGCAGTCCCTTTTTTAAAGTGTAATCAGCACATGGCTACAAACATACCTTTCTTTTTACTGTTAAAGTTATACAGACTACATTACAGAAGATGGCAGTTTAGATCACTCTCTCCTAATTTTACAACAATAAAAGTTTTTAATTGGATGAAAGTAAAATATTTAGGATTCTGAGCATGTTTAAAGAATTAATAGAATTTGTATTCTCATACAAGACATGAAACTTCATTTAGTAAACTAGTAACACATCTGTAGTTTAAAAGTAGTTACCCATTAAATACTTTTGGCAGTACTCTTTCAAAGTAATAGATTGGGGGAGGAGGAAGCTACAGTTGAAGCAATTTTTTTTTTTTTTAGCATTGTTTTGATATAGCAGATGACTGGGAATTACAAATCTTGTTTTTTCAGTTCAGTGTAATAGTACTGGATATGTGCCTTTCACCTTTCAAGTAGAGCATTTTACTTCATTAAGTTTAAATGCTGAAATTTCTACTTTACATATAAAGGATATGGAGCAAATAAAATTTTGCTTGTACAAACACACTCTTGAAAAAATAATCTTGCAAATGAGGATTGTAAATGGGACCAGATATGTCTATCTGTAAACTGGATAACAGGGCCAGGAAAAACTGAAACACATAAATTTTTAATAATTAAATTTATTTCAAGATCCAAATGTACTGGAACTTTGCCATAGTACTTTTCTTTTAATTGAAATTTTTAAAATGGAATTTGTTTCCTTGATGCAGTGTTTGATAGAAAATGTTTAACATTGTGAGAAAGTGATAAGCTTCATCCAGTGACTAAATCATTTGTGATATTAAAATACTGAATGTTTATAATTTAGAAAATGCAAGTCTTGAAAAGCAAATACATGTAAAATTAATTTTTAAATTAAAGATGTGAGTATGGGACTAAAATGCATACAAATTACCTGATACACATCTTGTTGTTTGCTTTTGTTAACTAGGATATCTTACGAAAGAAAGTTGTTTAAAAATTAGCTAAGAATTGTCAAAATCCAGACAGATGGCCACATTCTGAACTTGTTTGTTTCTGTACATTAATTACTGTATTTATGCCATCTTCCTCTTGCAGCTGTAAAGGGGGGAAATCTGTGGCAGGGGAAAGGCTTGAGTGCCTGGAACAGAGAGCAAAGACAAAAACTTGACGGGTGTCTTAAATTAACTGGTTTCTAGACTACAAGCTATAACCTGCTAAAGTACTGTAACTATTTCTAGAGAGCTCAATACTAGGAATTACAGATCTAATGGAAAATTGGCATCCCAAGGCATCAGATGGTTGCACTAGTAAGATTTTACTCTCAAAAAAGGTTTAGTGTGTTAAGCAAACTTGTTTTAATAAATCTTCTCTTTGTAGAGGCAGGAATATTGGAATAAGTAGTGGTGGTACTGACTCTTAACAAGAGCCAATTACAATACTTGATTCATAACAGTGAACAGTGTTGCCAAATGAATATCAGAGTGAGTGCCAAGGAGAAGTATTTGCTATTTTTCTTAGGTTAGAAACAAAGATTTATAATAAGGATGTTTGTATGCCAGTCTTTTATGTCTGAGGACTGGCTGAGGTAACCTGTTTGTTTGGTATGTGGAGATTATTAAATTAGGCTTTGCTGTTTAAATATGTTTTAGCCTTTTTGTAGATGTCAATTTTCCAATTTGCATAGTTAAGTGTTAGTAACAAATTATTTGAGTCTTAACCTAATATGTAATTCTAATATAACAATTCAATGAGAACAAAAGATACTATATGCCTATACTGCAAGTGAAGGTGTGATTGTAGCACCGGCAGGCATACCCATGCTAGCTTCAAGCTACCTAGCATGGGTAACAGTAGTAGTGAAGAGTTAGCCTGAGCTGAAGCTCAGGCTGCCATCTGTCCAAGTACATGCCCACTGGGGACCCTGGGTACATACTTAGGTTGTTAGCCCATGCTGAAATCTATGCCACCACATCTTCACTCTAATTGTAATTTGTGCTAGCTAGACTAAAGGTAGCATATCCCACTTCCATTTACTGTGTAGACATAACGCTTAGAGGCTAGGCTTCTGCTCTAAAGCTGAGTAGCAAGTGAGCTGTTAAGCTCTCAATATTTTAATTTTGTCATAAACTGTCATTGATCATTTTCCTGTAAAACCCTTCAAAGGAGCTAGGCATGTCTTTCATGACAACATAAACTTAAGACTTCATTGTGTTCTCATTCCATATTTCTTCTCCTAACAGTACTGTATTATAATGTAAAGAAAAAGTAACTATCCTGATTCAGAAAATATAGTTCAGACAATAAATAGACACTGAGATACAGATATTGCTTTTATATTATTTTTTGCAGATACCACCTAATACAGAAAATAAACTGTGCAGAAGTAGAAACTAATCAAGATATAGTTATGATTGAGGTTTCAACTTTAATCTCTTTTTAGTAGCTTACTAATTTTTCTCATGCTTAATTGAGTCTGAGAGGAAGCAACTGATTTTAAAACCATTTAATCAGAATTATTCGTTTGAGCTATCTGAGTAAAGTGTTGCAAACAGTGTGCAGAAACTTTTGAGCTCTGATAACTGTGAATTTAAAATTTCATGTAGTCCTCCAGTGAGGATTGTTTGCTTTGCTATATCTGAGAAACAGCATTCTGTATAACTACCACATCCTTCTGATGTTTCTTTCATGTACTGCTTTATCCAGCCCCTATGGTAATCCTTGTCATGGGGGTGCGTTAGAATACACACCATTTGGAACATACAACTGCAAATGCTACTGTGAAAAATTGGTCAATGAAAAATGACAGATTGTCCAATAAAAGATATTACCTCAACCCTTTTTTCTCTCGACTATGAAAAAACTGGGAGATCTGTATTTTTATTAATATTGTGTGCATATCTGAGTATTGTGATTTGGCTTGATCTGTGAAACACTAAGGGTTAGTTCCAGCTGAAGCTCTCCACGTGTACCCATGGAAACAGGCAATTCATTTGCCAGTGATAAAATGGACAATACAGGGAATCCACTACTGAAAGTCTACCTCTGATCCTCCTGGAGAGATGAATAAAAGCAGATTTACCATGTTCTGGTGTCGCAGGACAAAGGACTTTGAAATGGTTAAGACAGTAAACACGAGGAGGGGGAAACACGACTGAGAGTCAGTGGCTACAGGAGTGTTGGTTCCCCCGTATTGGGACTGGTGAAGTGTGCTGGGACAATGGGAGCCTATCTACACTTGCAAGAAAGGGATGAGGTTTAGGTAAAATAATACACAATAAGCCTTTTGTTTGTTTTAACTCTTCTCTAATGTTCCTTTAGATAAATTCAACTTTGTTTTGAACAAGCTGTTCTGTCACTTGCATTTTTATACTGGTCTCAGGCTTCTACAGGAACTTCTGTGGCAGGACACCTGCTGAGGGCCTGGTTTGTAAATGGGGGTACTGTAACCTGCTGACAGACTAAAAGTTGGGGGTCAATTGTAGAAGTCCACCCTGAGAGTAGTACCTGAGCGACCTGTCACTTGAAAGGAGTGTCCATAGAGAGACTGAGAGAGGTCAAAGGTACAGCTTGCCCTAAACCATAACAATTACTTTATTTTAGAAGTATGTGTGACAGACTGACAATTTCCTGCAGTGGCCTTGTCATAAATATAAAGGGAAGGGTAAACACCTTTAAAATCCCTCCTGGCCAGAGGAAAAACCCTTTCACCTGTAAAGGGTTAAGAAGCTAGGATAACCTTGCTGGCACCTGTCCAAAATGACCAATGAGGAGACAAGATACTTTCAAAGCTGGAGGGGGGGGAACAAAGGTTCTCTCTGTCTGTGGGATGCTTTTGCCGGGAACAGAACAGGAATGGAGTCTTAGAACTTAGTAAGTAATCTAGCTAGATATGCGTTAGATTCTGTTTTGTTTAAATGGCTGATAAAATAAGTTGTGCTGAATGGAATGTGTATTCCTGTGTTTGTCTTTTTGTAACTTAAGGTTTTGCCTAGAGGGATTCTCTGTTTTGAATCTGATTACCCTGTAAGGTATTTACCATCCTGGTTTTACAGAGGTGATTCTTTTACTTTTTCTTCTATTAAAATTCTTCTGTTAAGAACCTGATTGCTTTTCATTGTTCTTAAGATCCAAGGTTTTGGGTCTGTTCACCTATGCAAATTGGTGAGGATTTTTATCAAGCCTTCCCCAGGAAAGGAGGTGTAGGGTTTGGGGAGGATTTTGGGGGAAAGATGTTTCCAAGCAGGCTCTTTTCCTGTTATATATCTGTTAGATGCTTGGTGGTGGCAACAATAAAGTCCAAGGGGAAAAAGGAACATAGTTTGTACCTTGGGGAAATTTTAACCTAGGCTGGTAAAAATAAGCTTAGGGGGTTTTCATGCAGGTCCCCACATCTCTACCCTAGAGTTCAGAGTGGGGAAGGAACCTTGACAAGCCTAAATGAAATGTACTGAACTAAGTTAAACCTTACTGAATTAATTTTACCATCTTTAGAGCTCATTGTATTAAAAATGCAAATTTGTGTATGTGTTGTGGAATTGTATATATTTCTGTAAGAAGGGTAAATAGGAGAACAGCAAGAGCTGAGTAGGCAAATTCACTCAGATTGTAACATCGCCAGAGAAGCCACCCACTTGGAAAGATATCCATATGCTAGTTCAAACTGATTCACCAAGGATCAGCAGACAAAAGATTTTTGGATAAAAAGCCCAGCTTTAAGCTGGCTCATTGCCTTCTACTTGATCCAGCAGAAACCCTGCTCCATGGAGGGCCCCAATCCTGAGGGTAGGGTTGGAAGGATGGAGGCTGCCAGAATGCATTTCAAGGTTGGGGTTAATTCTGGTAAGCTTATTAGCATGTGTGTAGGTTTTTATTGTTTTGTTTTTATGTTTTCTCTGTAATGCTCTTTTACCTTAAGAATAAAGTAGGCTGGTGTAGGAAGTGCTGCATGGTAACTTAAACAACGGTTGACAATCACTCTATCAGTCTCTGAAGAGAATGCAAGCAGGCGGTCTTTGGCAATCTGTCTGTGCTAGGAAATACACTGTAAAGGCAGTAAACTGTGCAGCCTGGAAATACTCTTGTCAGAAAAGGAGGACATGTGACTCCACCCAAGAGAGGCAACAACTGGGTAGCTGGAAGCCAAAAGTGGGTGCCCTTGCTAAACCACTGAGGGGAAATACAGTTGCAGCTGTCCTGAGCTGACACAGTATGGAACACGTTACTATATGCAAAGTTGGCTGATTTTTTTTGTATTAATCTTCTCATTTTTTTTTGTAAAAATTTCCTTACGATTAAATGGGTTGGGATCTTGCTTTCTTAAAAGCAACTTACGGAACTTTCCCACTCTAGTGATCAAAGATTAACTGGTGGTTAAAGTTACAATCCTCCAAGCTAGTCTGGATGGGTGGACAGTTCATAGCCATGGGAACTATGGGTATGGCAGGTGCTGCTGCACCCCCAGCTTTCACTGTGAAAAGTTTGCTGGTGCTGTAAGCCAGTAGTATTTCACAATTCTTGAGACTCCCAGAGTTGTGCTGTACCTATGTGATGTGAGCAGGAATTGTGCTTTTTTCACCTTGCTTTTGAACATACATGGTTTACACAGTTTCATTAGCTGGCTTTCAGCACCCCCACTATAAAAAGTGTTCCAGCTCCACTAGGACAGTTATGTCTCTATACAGTGAAATCATTAGGGCTCCACACAAGTGCAGGGAATCCATCAGCACAGATCAAATTGTAGACTGGAGCCATCACGTATAAATTTATCATGGGGAATAAAAGCATCTGACTTTCATGTTTGTTTAAATTACTAATTATATCCGATGTTGAGAATTTTTTTTTAAAGAAAGTTCTGGCACAGCAGTTGAGGTTCAAAATTACCTGCAATGCAAGCAGGTAGTGCACAGTTCTATTTTTTGCAGTAAAATGTCCAAAATGGAAACTTAATATAAAAAAAAATCTGTAACATGTCATTTTGTATTCCTTAGACTTTTGCCATTTCCTAAAAGTTGCTGTGATAAAACAAGTCTAATCATTCTGTAAGATGCAAGTTTTGTGGATTTTTCTCTGTACAATTCAATCAAGATTTGGATATGTAACTAAAAACATCCATTCTTTTAATAAAAGACAAATTGTACTGTGTTTTACATTAATCTTACAGAATCAGTATTTAAACCACAGAATAGTGGTGACTTCTTGAATTAACAAGATGTTACTGTTATTCCACTGAAATGGGTTATTGCCCTCACAGCCTATCATCACTTTGAAAGACTAGTGTATCAACTTAAATTGTGTTGGTCTATTAAACTACTTTGACGGACTATCATAGCATTACAAGCACTTTTTAATGGCTTTTGTCCACCCACTAAATTCAGCACTTTTGCTTTTTTGTGTGTGTTTTTTTTTAAACAGATCTTAATTATTTACAGTTAGTACAAACTGATCATGACAGGGCTCTATTTTATTTTAAATTTGCAGGTTCTGTGTCAGCTTGAACTGGAAAGGAGCTTTACATATTCTCTAGTTATGTAATTACATGCATAAGTGATTATCAGAAATATGAATAAAATGCAACTTTATCATACAATATTGCCATGACCCACTATAATGGTGCTCTGTTCTCACTTCCCACTGGTACACACCAAAATTAGAAAAATAACTTTGAGATTCTAAAATAAAAACATAATGAAATAACTTAAATATATTATTTAGATTGCAGTAGTGCGCATACTGTTGGTTGCTTTCATTAAGGAGGTACAATCTAAAAAATACTTTTCAATTATATTCTCTTAAGCATTTTCCTACTTTCTTTCCTGTTCTGTAGCGGTTCTTATACCATGTTGTTCCTTAACAGTCTGTGGCTTTACTTCATTATCTCCACATCGCCCTTGTGAAGGGGAGGAGGAAACTAAGCTAGAGCTAATTCCCTGCTTGCTAGTTAATAGACAGGGCCTCTGCACCTCACATTTCCCTGAAATTGTTAATCAACTCCATTTCTGATCTACAGCGCCCACTCTATTCCACTTTTGAGATGCTTCAGACTCCTACATCCCAGATTAGATTCGGTATATTAATTCAAGACTTAAGGGTGGCAATTCTGCAACAGAAAAGCTTCAAAAACAGACTCCAACAAGAAACTGCTCAGCTTCAATTAATATGCAAACCAGATACCATTAACTTGGGTTTGACTGGGAGTGGCTGGGTCATTGCACATATTGAATTCATTTCCTTATGTTAAATATCCTCACACCTTCTTGTCAACTGTCTAAATGGGCCATCCTGATCAGCATCACTACAAAAGTTTTTTTCTCCTAATAGCTCATCTTAATTAATTAGCCTCTTACAGTTCATATGGTAACTTCCACCTTCTCTGTATGTGTGTGTGTATATATCGTCTGACTATATGTTCCATTCTATGCATCCGATGCAGTAGACTGTAGCCCACGAAAGCTTATGCTCTAATAAATCTGTTGGTCTCGATGGTGCCACAAGTACTCCTGTTCTTTCTGCGGATACAGACTAACACAGCTGCTACTCTGAAACCTATGCAGCATCTGGGACTGATCCATTTATTGCAGTATATAAAAGCATGCATTTTTAATTCAGATGCTTGTAACAATTGCATCAGTTAGCAATTTCTGCAAAGATTAATCTAACTTTAGTAATTAGATTTCTTAACTAGAGACCAAGGCAAAACTATATATTTACTGGCTTCCAGCAGAACATCAATTCTAATAAACAGCCATCACAATGTACTTGGGTACATTGATAAAGTGACTAAAATATCCTTTCATGTTAATCTTGTCTAAATACCAGAATTGCCTACAACTGATGTGGAAATTGGTGTGATTTTTATATTCACTTAAAACAGTGTCAAAGTGGACGGTTCTTTCAGCACTCAAACTGACATCTGTATAGTGTTATGCACTCTATCAGTTCATACCATTAAACAATGGAAAATAGAGTTCAAGCTGCTGAAGCTGCCATCCAAGATCACAAAGAAATGACTAGTTAGTTGGAGACAAATTAAAAAGTGGGAATTTCTCACTGCAATCACCTAAGTATCTAACAGGGAGATATAAAGCATTTTTTTTTAAACCTGGGCACAAAAGTCACACCTAACAGTCTTAATAATTGCAGAAATTTAAAAATGCTCCTGCAACTACTGTTTATCACCAGGGGGTCACTGACAGGAAACGATACAAAATTGCAAAGTAAAAGATTGATGGCACTCATAGGTTTCAGAGTAACAGCCATGTTAGCCTGTATTCGCAAAAAGAAAAGGAGTACTTGTGGCACCTTAGAGACTAACCAATTTATTTGAGCATAAGCTTTCGTGAGCTACAGCTCACTGTAGCTCACGGGAAGCTTATGCTCAAATAAATTGGTTAGTCGCTAAGGTGCCACAAGTACTCCTTTTCTTTTTACTCATCTTATAAAAGCAACTGAAGGAGATTTTAGAGGGATTTCATTGCTTAATAGCCTGCTGGTGCTACTGTTGCAGTGTTACTTAAATTACGGCATAACCTAAACTAGCACCACATAAGGATAAAGAGTGAAAAACTTAACAGAAAGGTACAGAATATGTCCATTATATAGCTGTTGTGGCTGATGCAAAATACAGCGGTCATGGGATGGGCTCAGAGATAAAATGCTGCGATATAATGTAATCTCGCTTGCCTTCCTTATTTTCTACCTACCATATAACACACGATGCAGATTTCTACTATCAAGCTGTTTGCAAAGAAGCCACGTAATAGTTTGTTGCATCAAAATAATGGAAAGCTCAAACTAAAATTATGGAAAACAGGAAAGCTGAAATCAGAATTGGATTCAATTTTAAAGTCCTGCCAAGCTCACTGCGTATCAGTCCAACGTGGTTTTAGTACAGCCTTTGGATAAGTTTAGTCAAAACTTCCGGAGGAGGTGAGGTGCTGACAAAGTAAATGGGGCCCTGCTCTCAGACCTAGGACGGCGGATGCAGGCGACCCCAGAAGCCTCTATCTACTTCAGCAGGACTCAAAAAAAGCCAAAGTGCGCGCCCCTGTGAATCCTTTTACAGAGTTGGGGCTTCAATGGGGAAAGCCCAACGTCTTGGTGCCTCCTAAGGCGCAACCATTAGCTTAGCCCCACTCCTGTCAGCGCTAAGGTAAGCACAGTCTCACGGGGTAGGTCCAAGGTCGTAACAAATGGACGCGTCAGTGCGCTTAGCTTATCACCACCACGCGCCCGCAGCGGGGGAAGAGATCTGCTCCTGGAGCGAACCGAGCCTTGTGTCCATGCCGCGGTGCAGCGCTGGGTATCCCAGGAAGTGCTTGGTGCCTTCAGGACGGAGCGCAGGGCCCCCCCTCGCTCCTCTGGGGAGCGCCGCTTCCAAGAATCATGGGGTACGGAGGGGTCATGTGGCTAGGCCCGCCTCTAGTACTGCCGTGAAGGGTCTCGCCGGGCACTAGCTGCGCCGGTAGAGCTACCGCAGCAACACGCCTCAGAGGGAGCGGGACAGGACTCCATCCCTCCGCTCCCGAAGATGACGCGGGGCGCAGCCCACTAGCGCCGCCCGCTGTTTACCTTATCACAGCTGTAAGGCGGGCGGGCCCTCGCAACCCGAACACCAGCGGGGCCGCTACGGGCTGCTCCGCCCTAGAGCGCCGGAAGCACGCGCGGCCCGAGGACGGGGCACGCGCGGCCCGGCTCCAGCGCCGGCCGTTGTGAGGTCATAACGCCCTAGAGTGGCCGGAAGCTCCGCCCTAGCCTAGCGTTGGTGTTACAGACGCTGCCTGCCGCTCTCACCTCCCTCCTCGTCCCCGCCGCTGTCTCCGCCCCCCGCAGGCGAGGCAGGGGCCGGGCCGGCCGCGGCAGCTCTGTAAGGGAACAGCCGGGCCGGGAGGAGGGAGCGGCAGAGGCGCCCCCGCCCGACCCGCCCAGCGGCTGTTCCTGGCTGCGGCTCGGTATCGGGCGGGGACCGGAGCGTGGCAGTTGAACCATCCGCGGTGAATGAGCGACGCCGGCCGCTGCGGGGGCGGGGAAGGCTGACAGCGATCCCCTCCCACCCTCGGGGACCTGACGGGGCCGGCGGGTGGCGCCGAGGGCGAGGACGGCTCCCCAGCGCAGGCGGTCCGTCACCACGCCTGAGCCGCGCAGCGACCGCCTCAGCCCAGCTGGAGCCCGGGGGGCCGGCAGCGGCCCGGCCCCTTGGCATGTCTGCCGCCGCCCGAGTGTCCGTAGCGCCCCCGGAGCAGCAGGTTGGGGGGCCAGAGACTGGCGGGGGCTCGGGACAGACTCGCTCCCAGGAGCTGGGGGAGACGGGACAGGAGCTGCCGGAGCCCAGCCAGGTGTTGCCGGAGGTGGATGAAACCGCGGAGAGCAGCGGTAGCCGAGAGGCGGATCCCCCAGGGCAGGACGAGAAGCAACGGCAGTGGCAGGTGGTCGAGGCCCCCCTGCCCAAGGAAAACCCCTGGACCAGGAGAAAACCTATCCCCAGAAGCCCGTCCCCGGCAGTAGCGGACACCCAACTCGTCCTGCAGGACTCAGGTGTGGGACGGGGGGAAGGGAGCCGGGCGGGGATGGGGAAGACGAGCTGGGAGAGCCGCTCCCAGCGTCCGAAGGGAAAATAGTTTCGCTGCTGCTGGCTGAATCTGTCCTGGTTGGGAACTTGTTTGTTTAAAACACACTGTCCCTGGGCCGTACAACGTAACAGCGGTTGCCTTACATCGCTGGCGCCAGCGCCTTGGCGTATGTCAGGCCGAGGTATTTGTTTCCAGGAGTCGACGCGTTCACACGCTCGCATTTTACATGCATGGACACATTAGGAAAATGAGCGTGGAGAGGTGTGGTCTGTCCCCGTCCGTTTACTCTGGGCAGGGAGGCATTTAAGAGAGTGGATTTGTAGTCGTATTACAGTTTGTTGGGGAGAACAACCAAACTGAAGTTTAAAACAGCATGATGTCTTTTTATTCTTGAGTTCAAATTTACTCAAACCATGTGGGTGACTGCGTGAGTGAACTCAAATGTTTTGTCCGTAATTTAATCCTGTTCTGACTGTTTTAAACATTTAATATTTAATTTCTTCAAGCTTTAGTTTCTCTTTTGCAAATTCCCAAACTCTGGAGCCTCTTTGTTTAGAAATTCTAGTGGTTCCAAAATCAGTTTGGAAGGATATTACCCATAATTCCTTGTAACCCATATGTTTCTTAAGGAATTGTTAGATTTTAAACTAGATACCAATATTTACTCTGGTTACAAGGAAGTGAATGAAAAGTTACTTGGTTAGAAAAGATTTCAGAGTAGCAGCCATGTTAGTTTGTATCTGCAAAAAGAACAGGAGTACTTGTGGCACCTTAGAGACTAACAAATTTATTTGAGCATAAGCTTTCATGAGCTACGGCTGAGCTTATGCTCAGATAAATTTGTTAGTATCTAAGGTGCCACAAGTACTCCTGTTCTTTTTGCGGTTAGAAAAGAGTTACGGTCAAAGTTAATTAGGGTATGGAGCTGATGGTAGTAGATTCAGTACTACTGTTTATATTGAGTAAATAGTTCTTGTGAATTTCAGGTAGCTCCTCTTTACTAGCTGGGAGATAGATTATGCTACAGCTTTTAAAGTGCTAGTTGCGAGATTTAGAAATTTCTGAGATGTAGCAGTAGCAAAATAAGACAAATACTGTAATGTGTTTACTTCATTTCCCTTTTTTAACAAATAGTAACTAACCCAATTGACTTTTTTAGATAATTTTTACATAATTACATGATAAAGCACCTAATAAAATCCATGGTTCAAGTTTAAAGTTTTAAAAAATATTTTAAAAAATAGTTTTTAAGTGTAAATATTAATGAAAGCAATTGACTTGGTAGCTTTGGGGATTTCAGCTGTTCACTGATAGCACAGGTATAGTGCAGACAGTAGCCTACTTCTTTAAGATGTAGGGGCTCTCTGTCTGCAGAGATAAAGTTATTTCAGTCTTAGGGCTTGACTACACTTGCGAGTTACAGTGCAATAAAGGAGCCTCGGGTGCACTAGCTCATTACCCGACCACACTGGCAAGGCACGTAGAGCGCTCTGACTCCGCGGCTACAGCGCCGGTGGTACTCCACTTCGGCGAGTGGAATAACGTTCGCTGCACCCTCGCTGGAGCGCCGCAGCACCAGTATGAACGAGGTGTTGGTTTACTGCTCTCTGATCAGCCTCCAGAAATGTTCCATAATCCTGTTAAGTCAAGTGGCCCTCTTGTCATTGTTTGGAACCAGCTGTAGGAATGCAGAAATGCCCTTTGAAAGCTCCGTTTCTGACAGCCAGCTGCTTATCTGCTCCGAATCAAAGCAAGCCATTAGTGTGGAATGCTGTGTGCGAGAGGGGGAGGCGAGGGAGGTGTGCTGTTGTCTGAATTTACAAGACATACTCTCAGCCCCCCAAAAACCCACTCTCTCCCCCCCCACATACACACAACACACTCCCTGTCACACTCCACCCCACCCCACCCCATTTGAAAAGCATGTTGCAGCCACTTGCATGCTGGGATAGCTGCCCATAGTGCACTGTTTCCAGTGCCGCTGCAAGTGCTTCAAATGTGGCCACGCCAGTGCGCTTGAAGCTGTCAGTGTGGACTCACTGCAGCGCTTTCCCTACTGTACTCTACGAAGGCTGGTTTAACTCAGTGCTCTATATCTGCAAGTGTAGCCTGCCTTTAATCACTATAGAATCTTCGATTTCTGTGTGCAGATTGCTAGCAGGGGAATTGGATTGAAATTACAAACTTGTATAACGCAAACTACCAGCTTTCAGAGGTTAGCAGTTTTCAGTCAGTATCATCTCGGGCCAAGTGCAAACCACTGACATTAAAGGATCTCTGTTTCAACTTGAAATTTTTGACACTGGATTGATTTCAGGTACAGCACTTGTCCCTGAATCCCCCTGCCAATTTTTTGTTGTCTTACAACTGCAATTTAAGTTTTGTTTTGTTTTAAATAAGTGTTTTCTCCATTTCTGCTGTGTGAAAAAAGATGAAAAAGGGGACTGTATAAACATTGTGGTCAAATACACATATAGGGAGAAGCTGTTTCTGAACCTAATACAGTGGAGTGTTTAGCAAATAACTCTGGTCTCAAAACCAGAATCCTTTACCCAAGTTTAAAGATCTAACTTGTAGGCACTCATTGAAGACTGTTGGACATACTGTCTTCTGTCTTTTAGTCTGTTCTTTCTTTTATGCTGTCAGTGTTCCTTCCCCACTCAGAACTCTAGGGTACAGATGAGGGGACCTGCATGAAAAACACCCTAAGCTTATTTTTACCAGCTTAGGTTAAAACTTCCTCAAGGTACAAACTATTTTACCTTTTGTCCCTGGACTTTATTGCTGCCACGACCAAGCGTCTAACAAATATAACCGGGAAAGAGCCCACTTGGAAGCATCTTTCCCCCCCAAATCTCCCCAAGCCCTACACCCCCTTTCCTGGGGAAGGCTTGATAAAAATCCTCACCAATTTGTATAGGTGAACACAGACCCAAACCCTTGGATCTTAAGAACAATGAAAAAGCAATCAGGTTCTTAACAGAAGAATTTTAATTAAAGAAAAAGTAAAAGAATCACCTCTGTAAAATCAGGATGGTAAATACCTTACAGGGTAATCAGATTCAAAACATAGAGAATCCCTCTAGGCTAAACCTTAAGTGACAAAAAGACAGAAAAACAGGAATATACGTTCCATTCAGCACAACTTATTTTGTCAGCCATTTAAACAAAACCGAATCTAACGCGTATCTAACTAGACTGCTTATTAACCCTTTACAAGAGTGCTGACCTGCATTCCTGCTCTGGTCCCGGCAAAAGACAACACACACAGAGAACTTTGTCAGGTGCCAGCGAGATTGTCTTAGCTTCTTAACCCTTTACAGGTGAAAGGATTTTACCTCTGGCCAGGAGGGATTTTAAAGGTGTTTACCCTTCCCTTTATATTTATGACATATGCAGATTCCCAATTTTTCCTATTTATGTACAGCTTGCAACCTTATAAATATGCCCCCCCTGCCCCGCGCGCACACACACCCTGCCGGGGATATTGGTTGGCGGCTCCTTCACAGAGCTATGAGCATGGGCATGTACTTGGCGTGTTTCACCCCGTCCCTGATGCCTGTCCCTTCTGTGGCCTGAGGGAGACCCTGGCGCAGGTTTATCTGGAGCATGCTAGGTTACAGTCCCTATTCTGGCTCCTTGATCTTTTATTACATTTTTGGCTACACTTCTCTCCCCATCTTCTCATTTATGCATACCCTATCCGTGGCCACACAAAGTCGTGGGACCTCCTCGTCCGCTTCCTCCTGGCAATGGCCAAAATGGCCATCTGTAACACCAGGGAGAGGATGTTGGCTGAGGGGGTCCTTTGCGACTGTGGGGCCCATTTCTGGCCCTGCCTCCGTTCACGCATCTGGGCGGAGTTCCTCTGAGCAGTGTCCACTGGCTCCATTGACACCTTCAAGGAGCAGTGGGCACTGTCTGGGGTTTTCTGCTCTGTGTCCCCTTTAGGTTCTCTCTTTTTGACCCTATGACCTTCACACCTGCCCTCGTTTTCTTTTTTGTTGTCTCCCGTAATCAGTTGAGTTCCCGGGCTCAGTGGATCCTCCCCAAAGGCTGGGCGAGGGTCCTTGAGCCGTGGCCAGGCTTATGCCTGCCCACTTACCCTGGAAATTTCAACTGGACACATTCTCTTTTTCTCTTCCTCTGCTTCTCTCTCTTTCAGGAACCTGTCAGTCACTCAGTTTCCTCACTGGCTAAGCCAGTAACAGTACTGGTACAGCACCAAGGAAACTTCTTATTTTTATTGTGGTAGTGCTCTAGGGCCCTGGTCAGGATTGGGGTACTGTTGAGGTAGATTCTATACAAATACAAAAACTTGTTTCCATGAAGTGCTTACTTTCCCATTTAAGATAAGATGCAAAAATAAAATAAGTGAAGAGTAATGTCACTGCCCCTCAAATCAGTAAAAAGAAAAGGAGTACTTGTGGCACCTTAGAGACTAACCAATTTATTTGAGCATGAGCTTTCGTGAGCTACAGCTTGACACTAAGTTCTGTCAACACATGAATGGTGCAATAGAAAATAATCTTGAACATTTTAGTTTAAAATACCCTTTGTTACAGTGTCAGCTATTGCAGTGACTAAAATTGCTTTTCTCTTGCATTATCTAGTTTAATATAGTAATTATGGTAATATAGTTATTGCAATAATTGGTTGGTTTGTGTCCAGAAATTTTGGTGATCCATTAGAACACTTAGAAGGGGTAAATCTTTATGCAGCCCTTATAAAATGGTTGCAATGACTTATTGTTTTCTATTATGGAATTTATTACATAAAACTACTCCCACTTCATGCTCATAGAAAACCACTAAAACTTTTCAATAGGATATTTCCTCTTTTGTAAATTTGGCATGAAGGATAGAATCCACTGATAAGTTCTGACTGTTCAAAAGTTTTGTATAACTGCCTGGGTCACCAGTGATTCACTGGCTAATTGTTTGAAAATAGCTTATGAAAGCAGTAAAAACACTTCACAAAGTAACTATAGTGAATATCTGTGCTTCTCAAGTGGTTAAAACCTTTTGGCCTTGTGTTTCACAGAGTGCTTGAAGCATAGTTAACTTGTATTATGGCAAACTTCATTCTGTTTTATGTTGTATTCTATTTGTTTTACTGCTGTGCATTTCTGAATAACTCATTTGATTGTTTCTGTAGCAGAACCAGTTCACTGTAACTATTTTTGAATAACTGTGTTCTTAATTATTATAAAGTGGGTTGTGTGTCATGCAAGTGAGCAGTTTATAAAAGTAATTTCTTAAAAGCTATATTGTGCTCGAGCAATCTTGAGTTTTCTGGCTGTATTTAGTTAATGAGTGTCTGTCTAGCAGTCTGATTAGCTTGCACTTGTTCCACTGGTATAACTAATACAAGACACTTCTTTTGGCATGAACCCTTGAGTTCATTGGATGTTAGAACAACTTAGCTTTAGTTTATGGTTTTAAACTCCTGAGTTATCAGGGGACATAACCTTGACAGTTTCCCAACCTTAAAGGGATTTAAAATATTCCCATTATTTACCTATTCTCAGGACAGGTTTCAGTTTCTCAACATATAGTTGTGTGCTGTTGTTTTTGTTGACTTCTGATTTGGGGCTCTGATACAATAGGCAGGGTGGATAAAAATCGATTGCTCTTAAAAAAATCAGATTTTTGATATTTTAATGTAAATTGGATTTTTGTAATTAAAATTATATACAGGTTTAGTTTTTTGAAAATAAACAGTTGAAAATTAAATTTGAAATGGACAACATATGTTAAAGCCTAAACTCTCTGTAATCTATTAAAATAATTAAAATTACTTAAAAAAAAAATTAAGTGGTACATGTTTGCTGCCAAGTTTTAAAGAGAATCAAACCATTAAGCTATGGAAGTTACTGGCTAAGCACCTAGAACCTGAGTTTGTTGAAGTGCTGAACCAGCATTTGATAACCGTACCCTCTTTTTCAGGTTCAGGGACAATATTTTCTTTTCAACTTTTTCAACTTGTTCAGTGACTGACTCATTCAAAGTTGAGACACAAAAAAACAAGAAAACTTATGTTCTTCCAGTCTCTGAATAAAAACTGAGGGCACGTCTTCACTGGTGGAAGCATTTTAATGTGGCTTGTGTAGTCATGTCATAGCGCTGGGAGAGAGCTCTTCCAGTGCTATTAAAAAAAAAAAAAATACCCCCACGAGGGAAGTAGCTACTAGTGCTTGTGCACTGTCTACATTAGCACTTTATAGTGCTGAAACTTGCAGCACTTGGGGGGGGGGGGGGTTCACCTTTCTAGTTCTAAAATCTTGAAGGACATGGTGACCAGAAACTATCAGTTCAGTTAATTAACTACATATATATGTAATAGGTTGAATGGCTTATGTGGCAGTGCAGGAAGCGGTAGAGCTGCAGAGGGCTCCCTGTGCTGTAGAAGGGCTGGTGACACCTGATCCTTGCAGGTGCAAGATTCAGGGAAGACTGCAATCCTGACAGGGCAGAGTTCTGTCTGGGGGTCTTTGCTCTGCCCCACATCTTTCCCCTGCTGGGGTTGGGTGTCACTGCCCCTGTGCAGTGTAAAGAAGTCTTCTGCAGCCCCACTGTCATGGGAGTGAGTGAGCGCGGGCAGATCAGAGATCCCTTGGCCAGGACTGTGAAAAGCGGACAGGACCCCCAGCTGTGGGGGAGGCCACTCTGTTGCTGAATGGCTCCTGCCCTCTCCAAATCTGAACTCCCTGTTATCCAGATAAAATATCTCTCTCATGCTATTCAGATAATCAGGAGTATACTGTACAGCTTTTGATAAACTTTTTTCTTATGTATCCATCGCTTTTAAGAATGTTACTTAATAAAAAAAATTGACTGTTTCTGTGCATTTTAATGGAATTTGAGTTCTCATCCAAATAGAGCTAGACACAATCACAAGTAAAATAAATAAATAAAATAAAAATTGAGACATAAGCTTGGTGAGGTAACGTCTTTTATTGGACTCACTGCTGTGGGCATAAGGGACAAGCTTCAAGTTTCACAGAAATCTTCTTCAGGTCACCTGAGGAAGAGCTCTGTATAGGCCAGCCTGAAAGCTTGTCCCCTCCACCCACAGCAGTTGGTCCAATAAAAGATGTTACCTCAAGTATCTTGTCTCTCTCATATCCTGGGACCAGCATGGCTACAAAACTGTAAACAGTAACCAAAAAAAAGAAAACCGAGGCAATAAGAAACACACAATTCACCATTTTATAGCATAATAAAAAAAATGTGTACGCTCTTAGTTGTCCTCAGGCTGCTTACATTGTAAAACACACTGGGTGACAGTTTTTTGATGTTGACCCTAAGGGCAGTTAGACACTGAAGGAAGTAGGTAACTCAAATTATTCAAGTAGTGTGAAGGTTGGGGGGGTCCAAGCTGTTGTAGGCTTGTGGCAGCCCCAGGACATGCTGCAACTGTTACTTGGGAAAGATGCTGAATTAGACGACTGTTCTGCTGTTATTTTCCAGAATGGTAGGGTCTGATTTTAGTCCTTACTTTAATCTTTTTAAAATTCTATGGTCTTGTTAAAATTCTTTTGAAGCATTTTTTGTCACTTCGAAAATTTCTTTCATCTAAATCTTTATAAAAATCGAATCCACCTTTCTACGAAGATGGGTCGGATAGTGAAATTTAAGATTGACGGTGCAGAGACAATCTTCCATATAATCTACTGAAGTCATTAAAATCTACAATATTGCCTGTGGGCATTTGTCATAGAATTGTCACCTTGAGGCACATTTTGTAGAAATACTATTGGTGTTTGTGGCATATCTTATTTCCTACAGCAAGACAATATTTCACTTACAGTTCAGAAAATGTTTATGGTTATTTTTATTCAAAGATCAATAAAGTACAGTATAAAATATAGCTGTGTCAAAACTGAAATTTTCTACATTCCTTCTGTTATCAGGGAATAAAAGTCCCCTTAACACAAATGGAGACAGGAAAAAAACAAACCTGTAGTACCGTCATCTTACCCTCTCCACCCAGTTGGAATAATGTTTTAAAAAAAGCTTCACATGACCCCTCAAAATAACTTTTTTCACAAACATTGCTTATAGTCTTCTGTGTATTATTGAACAATGTAGCCAACTTTCTGGGCAAAACTTGTGTGTACATGTCAGTCATGATTTTCTGATGTTCTCATTCTTTGTGCTCTCCTTGCCCTTGCCTCTCCGTTACTCCATACTAAATCTAACTGGAAGTTTCAAAGAGTTGTTTTTCCACCTCAGAAGGTCTCCCTGAAAGAGTCAGTTGCACTAAAAATAACTTTTTTTAAAAGCAAGCACTAATTTACTTTGGTATTATTTCAGTAAGTAAAGTGCAAGTTTGAAAAGGTCACATGTTGTAATACTTGTACCCAAGACCATACCTGCTTTCCAAGTGCACGTGAAGGTGCACAGCTTGAGTAAAAACTATACAGTATTGTTGCCACATTCTTTTAAATACTCTAAATCAGAATATTTGTCAAACCAACTCAGTAGGGTTACTAGTATGGATAAACCTAATGAAAGAAGCTGTGCTGAAATTACATATTTTTAGCACTAGTGTGCCAGGTGTCCATCAGTGTTGTCAGATGTTCTTATATTGGTAGCAGCAGCTCTTCTCTTCTGGAAGATAAAATTTTTTTCCATACCTACTAGCTTTTCTGGCATTCTAGGAGTTTGTCTCATTACCTAGTGACGGGTTTTGTAGTAAACACAAGAGTGAACTTGTTCCTATTCAAATTAATCTTCTTGGAGTCCTGTTCAATACCAGCCTTCTTATCAACAGGTTCTAACAGTTGTTAATTTAGCCAGCCAGCTCTTGCCATACCAGTACATATTAGCCAAAGTGGTTCTAGCTTTTGTGGGCACCATTAATAAAATGGATTAAATTTTTTAACTGGTTCAGGGTCTGAGACAATTTCTCTTGCTATTCGGAGGGTCCTGTGTATGTGAGCGGTTGTACTCTATTAAAAATTCCACTAAACGGCTGACACTATAAAACTTTTAGCTTAAAAGGGATTTCGTAAAGCCGTGGAAAAATTAAAGGCGACATCTCTCTTGTCATTGCCTATCTTACTGGGTTCAGGCCGGGAAACAAGCCTTCATGAAATTAAAGGTATGCAAAGCCTAAAACTGGTTTCAAAATTCTGGATAGCTTTCAGGACACTTTAGAAGTCTTAAATAAAAGAACATAGGTCTGATCTGGTATGTTAATTCCTGTGTTCCATCTAGTCCAGTATCCTGTCTGCAACAGTGGCCAACACAAGCTGATTCAGAGGAAGGTATAATAAGAAAACCCTCAATGAAGATCTTTAATCAACGTTCAGCTGCAATTAAAAAGGCAAATAAGGTGTCCAGATGCATAAGGAATGGGATGAAGAATACAAGAATTGTCATTATCTAAATCAATGGCCTTTCTCTGAAACGCTTCTGATTCTGTAATATCTTTTTTGAGATGGATGACCAATACTGCACACACTATTCCACATGAGGGCATACCATTGATTTACTGTGTGCTACTGAAATTTATTATTCATCTGTATTTATATACATACAGTAATTTTAAAAAGTGAGGAATTTGTAAATTCTCTTCTCTCTGAATTTATGGTTTCATGTTTGTGTTGGCTGACTGAAATCCATTTTCCAACTAGCTGTGCTAAGAGTGTGGATCATTGGGGTAGACGTTTGCATGAATATTTTGCTGAGGCCAGAAGTAGCCTAAAAGACCTGGGTCTTTCATCAATTGTATTGCTTCTGGCTACAGTAATGTAAAGATATCTGTTCAGAGCTCAATACCAGAGGAAACGATAACTCTAGTAGCATGGAAAAAAATGTGGCTATGGAAACTGATTCGGATAGCCTGGAAATTAGCTGAATTAACTGGAATCTTTGTTTTAATACACTTCTTTAATTTAGACTTTTCCCAGTCTTCAAGAACTTAATTGTTGGCTAATTTACTATTGTGTTCCTATTTTAACTTTTTGCTTTTGTGTGGTGGTTCTGAGTAACAGACTGAATTGAATACTTCCCAGTTAAGAGCACTTGCATGCTGCTTGTTTATTAAATAACACCCTCTGTGGCGCGCGCCCCTCCCCCCCCCAGTTTAGAAAGTGAGAGGGGTGGAGAAAGTAGGAGAGAATATTGAATAAAACGTTTTTAGGTAAGCCCTTAATTTTTTAAAAGAGTACAATATATATTTGCATTATAAGCTTCCTCTAAACTGTCATGTAGCTTGATAACACAATTCTTGATGTATGTTTTAAAAAAAAATCCCCTTAAAGAAAGGGGTTATTTAAAGCTAGATACTGTTTATGGATAAGGCTCCGTGATTGTCACGGATTCCGTGACATCTGTGACTTCTGGAGCAGCCCATGCAGCTGGCCCAGAAGCTGCCTGAGAAGCTTGGGCAGCCCCTGGGCCAGTCGCACTGGCTGCTGTTGGGGCAGTCTCCAGCAGCAGGAGTTTGGGGAGAGGGGGTGCTCAGGACTGGGGATTGGGGTGTGGGGCTGTGCTTAGCTGGGGGGGCTCCCTGGAAGGGCGACAGGAACTCCCCTCCCTCAGCTCCTAGCTCCAAGTGCTGCCTCCACCCACAGGCACCACCCCTGGAAGGGAGGGATGTGCTTGGTACTTATGAGGCCTGGGAGTACAGTGGGCTTGGTGACTGGGAACCAGCTCCCTGCCTGTCTCACTCGCCCACCACACAGAGGAAGTGTAGGGGCTGTGCTGAAGGGCTGGGACTAGGAGGAGGCCCTTTCAGGCTGGGGTATGGTCTTGGCTGCTGTAACCTGGGTCTCTGTCAGTCTTACTCCCCAGGGGACGGAGCCATGTCTCCTTCTGCTGGACAGATCTGAAGGCCCAGGCTCAGGAAGGGACTCTATCCAGCATGAGGTGGGGCAGTACTCGCAGGGTGCAGCCTTTGGCTCCCCACTTGCAGAGTCCCTGCCAGCTTGCCTGTGCAGAGGAATGTAACTGCCGGTTCGTGAAGTGGGGGAGCAAGACGGGCAGAGAGTCTAGTTCCAGCAGCCAAGAACACCTGCACCCATGTCCTTCACCACCCATCTGCTTCTGCTACAAAAAATTCCCAGGTCCCCCCAAAAGAAGCCAAAATTCTGGTAAACATTAGTAAAACCCACCTGTTGGCTTTTTCAAAACCCGGGAATTGTTCTGAGAAAATTGGTAAATGCCAAAAACAAAGGCCTTATAAGTACCCTGTTAATTTCACTGTGGTCTCATCTGAATGAGAACACCCCATAGAAATGAATACAGCCTGAAATAATAGTTCTGAGCCACGTGAGCTGCTCCATCGATTTCAGTGGGCGTTCCCATTCCCTTCTGTGGCGCTTGAGAAACCTATCATGTGCATCAAGCGTGCCCATTCTCAACTCCACCCCAGTCTCAATAGTGTGTTCTTGGTTCATACTCTGAGGATGTTTGTTCTCCGATCCCTGGGGCTTCCCCAGATGCATCTCAAGTCGGGTAGAGAGAGAGGGACTCTGACCCTCCTTGAGGGGCCAGGCCTTAGATCCCATGTGGGGCCAGTAAGAGGGGCTCCCCCAGATTCTAGCTCATGGGAGGAAGGAAGTGGGGGGGTCAGACCTGTGTAGATGGGTCACACACACACACACACACCCCCTGGATCCTGGCACATGCAGGGGGTAGGGAGAAGGGCTAAAAGCCAAAGGGGCAAGGTCCTCCAGTTCTCAGCTTGTGGGGGTGAGAGGGGTAGAGACACCCCCCAGACTGGCAGTGTCCCCCAGATCCCAGCACACATGCGTGGCAGGAAGAGTCAGATACCCCAGAAGGGCAAGGCCCCCCACTTCCTAGTTCCTATGGGAGGGTAGGAAGAGGGGGTTCTTAGCTCCTAGGGGGCAGGTGGCCCACAGATACTGGCACACACCTGGAGGAGAGGGGCTCAGATCCTGCAAGAAGTGGCATTTCCCGCCTGCCCCCTCCCAACCAACTCCTGGTTGACCCTGCTCCTGTGGCGCTGGCCCTGCCCCTTTTCTTCACCAGTCTGCCTGCCACTTGCCCCCAATCCCTCTCCCTTACAACCCATCCCAATTTCTCTCTCCTTCCCTTTCTGCAGCTCCAAATTCCTGTCCCCCATTCTCACGAATCTCATTTCTTTCCCAGCAACTATTCACATATATAATTGTTTTCAAAAATATTTTGATTTTATTTCCCCGAAAATAATAACCTGACAGATGGGTTTTAGCAGTGTGGTTACAAACCTTTTCCAGATTTCTGTTCTAGGTGGGATTCAGACTGACCCTAGCTGGATTGGTCAGGCTATTTTTCATCTCCTTGAGCTATCCGGTTGATGTGATGCAAACCCTCCTGGCTCCTCTCTCTGAACATGCTTGGTGTAAACTGTTAACTCATGAGCATTAGGCATGAGAGCTAAACTCTTTGGTGAACACTACTGTGAAATGTGCCCTCCCAAAGGGGAAGTGGGTGCCAAACTTTAGGTGGGAGTAACTCTTGAGCACCTGAGATTTCTGGGCCAGGATCAGAGCCCTAGTTTGATCTCCAGGTCTGGGCAAAAAATGTTGGTAGAGTGTATTAACTAATCTTTTTTTTTTTTAAAGCTGTTTGGGGGCTGTTCAGGAACCATTTTGTCAAATTACACCAAATTTGGAGTCACTAACCTCCAAGAGGCACACCAAATTTCAAGGCAATCTGAGTAAGCCTGCAGATTTTAGAGCACTTAGAATATATCTACAATGCAACTGAAAATCCATGGCTGGACCATGCCAGCTGGCTACTGCTGTGCAGTCTTCTGCAACCTGAGCTCTGGGACTCTCCCACTTTGTGAGGTCCTAAAGCCCAGGTTCGAGCCTGAGCCTGGAAGTCTACATTGAAATGAAACAGCCCCACACCCTGAGCCCGAGTCAGCTGGTATAAGCCAGCCATGGGTGTCTAATTGCAGTGTAGACATACCCTTAGAGTCAAGCTTTAAATAGAAAGCTGGTCTGAACTTTAACTAAAGCAGGCTGAGTGGTCTGCTGTAATATCTTTCTGAAAGATGTTCTCTGGGTCAGCCACACATTATTGGACCTTGTGATGTTTTCCTGGATAGTAAGGGGAAATAATTCCCTTCATTACAGGCATTACTGGATGAAACTTTATGGCCCGTGTTATACAGGTGATTGATCAGATAGTTGTCAACAGCATATGTGAAAATATACAAAGTAAACAGCCTTAAATCAAACTAAGATCTCAAGAATCATTTTTCTTTCTCTTCCTATCTGAAATTTGACACATGTATGTGTATATGGAGAAATCAACATTCACTGACAAAAATCTAATCCTTCCAAGCCTGGATATAAAGTAGCATTGTTGAATGGGTTTCACTCCTGCTTTTCTCAGCTTTTTTATTTACTTTGCTGACTGACTGTGGCTTGGTTATGAGCAACAATTGTTTTCTGCACAGAATTTTTTTTGCAGTCATCAGTGTTTGAAATTGCCCATTTACACAGAAGTACCTAACTTCTGTTTAATACGCAGTTTGTGTGTATCTTTTTTTTTCCTCGTTTTTTATGTTCCAGGCAATGTTCTCTGGTGAAACTAGCATATGAGTTATTAGGGCAAAAAAAAGATTACTAGGGATTTATGAACGTGTAATAATTTCTTTATCATGTACATTTACACAATTGTAGGTATGAAAGAATTCGATCTTTAAAATATTATAGCTTCTGATAAAATATACCTTGTTTTGCAGATTTGCTAATTTTTTAATTTGCTTTTTTTTAGATTTAGGTCCAGACTTTTAAAGGTAACACTTAAGTGATGTAAGAGCCTAAATCTCTTACCCCCCCCCGAAAGGGGAAATCCCATAGACTCCGAAATCCCCTTTGAAAATAAGATTTAGGCTCCTAAATCAGTTAGGCATTGCAATGCTGAGTGCTGCAATGCCTAAATACCTTTAAAAATCTGGGCCTAAGATTCCAACATTTTATGATGCAGACAATTGTCAAAGATTTTATTTTCATAGTATAATTTACCTAATATTGAAATCCCTCAAATCTGTAGAAACTTGTAAATATTTATGAAAATAAAAAATATAAGCTTCCAATCTAGCACAGCACTTAAACATGTGCTTAACTTCAAGCATATGAGTAGTCTCAATTATTTAAAAATACACTGACATGCTTGGCTGTATTGGGGCCACAGAAAAGAGCTTTAGCATTGTATTAAGGGCTAGGGAGCAAAATTTTTGAATATACTCTGCCACATTTGGTTTTTCTAATATAAAAGCATAATCAAAATGTAATTTCTTATCTGGAAATGTTTTTCCTCTTTCCCTTTAGAACGGCCAAGTTCCACTAAAGTTATAAAAGCGGGGAAACCAAAGACCAGGAAACCCAGCAAGGTTTGTATTTGCCAGAAAAGCAGTTTAACCTGTGAATCTCAGGTTTGATTAGATTGAGACCATTTAATACAATCTGTTGATTCGAACTAACATTTTAACTGCACTGTTGATATAAGAAATGTAAATTGTCAATAGAGAAATATTTTTTTTCTCTTTTATCTGTATAAGTATCTGGTATCCAAGTAAATTTTTAGTCTGCTGGAAAAAATTTTAAGATTTTATGATCTCCCTGGATGATAGGTTAATTCAGGTGATAGTTTGGGGGCAGCGGGGGTTCAAAAAAAAGGGACATGGTCAAAAATTTAGAGTTGAAGGCTGTAGCGTCGGAAGCAGCAAAGAAAGATTTTTGTAAAGGGTATAGGATTATCTGGTATACAAATATAGAGGATACTATGCAGAAACAGTAGTACTCATAAACACACAAGCTTCTGATGGGGTGGTAACCTGAGAAGCAAAGCTAGATTGGTCTGTGGTGGTATCTTTTACCCCTGGGGGAATTCTTTGCACCTGTGCATGCGTGGAAAGCAAAGGGAAGCCGTGTGGGGAGGGGAGGCTTGGGATGTCCATGAACGTAGTTGGGGGCAGGCAGTGCCCCCCCAAAACAGGCAAGGTGTGGGGCGGGCACACGGGGTCACTTGCCATTGCCTCTCTCAATTTCTGCAAGTGCAGAACTGCCCTGCTGTAGGAGGGTGCTGCTCCACTCTGCAGCAGGATGCCGCCTCCTGGGTCCTAGTGCCAGTTGTGCTCTTTCTGTGTGTACAACAGTGAGTGCCCACAGTGTGGCAGGGCAAAGGCAGGGAGAGGCACTGGAGAAGGAAAGGGATGGGATGGGATGAGGGAGTGAGGAGAGAGGGATGGGGCAGGGGACAATTGGGAGAGATGAGGAGGGAATAGGGAAATCGGGAGGGGGGAGCGGGGGCCTGACATGCAGCAACCCCTCAACGGCAGTTGCAGCTGGAGCTCCCCGTTAAGCAGACCCTTTGAACCCCTACTCTGAGTCCCCCACACCTAGACTCCCACCCTACCAAGCCCCACTCTCTCAGCACCTGGACCTCTCCACTAAGTTCCCCACACCCAGACGCTCCTGCTGAGCCCTAGACCCCACACCCCCTGCTGAACTCCAGCCACTTTCACCTGGATCCCACTGCAGTGTCCCATTGCCCCTGCAACCCCCCAGCGAGCCCCTGTGCATCCACATCTCCCACTGAGCTGCCTACACCCAGATTGCCCTGCGCAGACCCCTCTTTCTCCAAGCCTGGATCCCCCCACACTAAGCCCCTCTACACTTAAACTCAGCCCAGCAGAATCTGTCTGCCCACATCTGGTGTGCCTAGTGCAGAGAGGCAGGGCCAGCCCTTGCACAGTGTCAGGGTTGGGTGCAGCCTCACCGCCAAGTCCCTGTCTCAGGGAAGAGGGGGTGCTGTAGGGTGATCTCCCAGCCACTGCCACGTTGGAGCTCCTACATTTATTTATTGACAAAACTTGCAGAATTTTAAAATTCTGCAAGTTTTTGGCACAGAATTCTCTCAGGAGTAATCTTTGGAGCCTGATAATTAGTGTTGTCTTATATTTCTTTTGTTGTTTTTAATATGGAGATATACCTATCTCATAGAACTGGAAGGGACCTTGAAAGATCGAGTCCAGTCCCCTGCCTTCACAGGCAGGACCAAGTGCCATCCCTTATTTTTGCCCCAGATCCCTAAATGGCCCCCTCAAGGATTGAACTCACAACCCTCGGTTTAGCAGGCCAGTGCTCAAACCACTGAGCTATTCTACCCCCACACCCCCCCATTTTATAGTAAGAATAAAATCAATTTGTATATTACGTTGTGTATATATAACATTTCAGATTTCTGATGTCTGATTTCTAAGAGTAGATTGCGTATCTGACTCCAAGTGTGCAAACTAATTTTAAATATGAAGCAGCAGTTATGTTTGTAATCTGATGTTGGAGAAGAATTTTCAATGGTTTTAAAATATTTTTGACTAAAAAGGTCATTGAATTTTATTTAGGGTCAATTATATTTCATTTTTATAATGAGATGATTCTGAAGCTTCAAAATAATGTCTGGTGATGTTGACCTTAGGAGCAACAACAGATTGGTTCCAGTGAAAAATTTTCTACATTTTAAACTTTTCTTGTTTTTCAGAAAAAGCTATTGTCAGGGCTGTTTTAGCATCAAATGCTTTTTTTTAATTGAAAGCCTAAGATTCTTAAATTTTATGAGTTCTTCTCTGAATGATTGCATGTGTCCATTGTAGGTGTTGCATGGCTCATGCAGCTGTGCAGAGTGTTTTCCCTAGCAGTACCTGAAGAGATGGCTACGCATGCACCCTGGTTTCTCTCCTGCCCCTCCCTTCCTTCAGTTCCTTTTAACTGTCTGGTTGGTGGCTGGAGCATGTTACTGCGCTTTGGTACAGTCCCTCATTCCTCTGTGAACACACACAGGTTCTATATAGTTATAATTCTTAACTAGTAGTACTCATTTTTTTTGTCCATTTGGACCTTTGTTTCTTTATTTTAATTTATTTGCTTAAAGTCAGTAGGCTTCTCCAAGCTTCGGTTGGTACTGGGGGAGCCTATCCCAGGGCCCCTGGCTTTATGCCTTGCTCCCAGTGTCAAAAGCCAATGGCTCATTAGTAACCCCCACTCTCACTGTTCCACATTAGAGACAGGCGTCTGATCTGCTCCAGCTACAAATCAAGAACAAGGAAGTGCCTTATATATATTTTCACAGAGGCCACTCTTCACATGACTCAGTTGGTGCAGGGGAGCTCATTGACCACTCCTTCGCAAGTGCTCCTCCAACCTTGCTAACTGACATAGACCAAAGGAGATCTCCTTCACCAGAGCCATCTTCCAGCAAGCCTACGCACTTCTTACCTGAAGCCAAAAAAGAAGACTGCACTGACTTCTTCAAAGTCCTTGATGCAGGACTCCTCTACAGCAGAAGTAAGCCACTCCGGTACCAAAGGTTACCTACTTTGTCTCATAGGTCCCTGGTACCATCTCACAGTGACTGTCATAAGACTGAGCTGTTGACTCTGGTACCCATAGGGGGGCCATTGAGGCAGGCTACTTTATTGGTGACTACATGGATCTGGCACTTCTGCTTACTGTGGATCAACTGTCTATCTTAATGTCAATTAAAACTGAAGCTACATAGTTACAAAGGACCTGTTGTGCCTCTCTGTTTGCATCACCACTTATTTATGGTGAAGGCCATTTACTGGTGTTGTTGCATGCAGCGCAGACTTTTAGCAGCATTGGTGTCTGTTATGGCACCCTTTCTCTGAGGACCAGTACCATCTTTCTTAGCTTCTTCTGTGATGACATCTAGGCCTACGGAATCTGCTCCACCTCTGTGCTCAGTACTGAAAGCCAGGAAGCTGCTGCTGTGGTACCACAGTCTCACCATAGATCTCAGGCCTGGTCCCTTGTCTTTTCCCAGAACTGCACTGATCTAACTTCAATGTATTCCTACCCATTGGAATCCAGAGTGTGTTCCTATGCCTCCCATTACAGACAGTCCAATTCATCCTCCAGAAAACACTCAACAAGAGCAGATTGAAGAATTGGATGGCCTGGTCTTGACACAGTTTGAGTCTCCTACCATATCAGTCTCCTCATTGGCCTTTCTCTGCATCAAGATTGTCATCCCCACTTCCTCAGAGAGGCAGGTCTCTGAGAAAGGAGAGGCTTCCCTGCCTAGTATCAATAGACCAGCGATTTTTAATACAGAATAGCGTACAGACACTATACGAAAGGCCATTCCTCAACCTCCGTTGGATTTATCTTCTTCTTTGGCTGTGCAGGAGTTGCCTCGAGGGATCTGATGAGGTTCTGGTAAAAGAAGCTTATTCTCTGCTGCCGATGACTTCAGAGTTTACCAAGAACTGAAAAGGATGGCTATAGCTTTTGGTGTTCAGATAGAACTGGTGGAGGAAAATTCTCCTACATTTATAGATATATTACACCCAACTATGGCAGTGAAGGTAGCCCTTTCTAAAAATGAGGGGATAATGCAGCCTACTAAGTCACTCACAAATCCCTTCATCTATTCAACCTGTGGCAAAACCCAGAGAATATATACCAGATACTGTCTCATGGGTTTGACCAGTTCTATTTTGCACCCTACACCGGGCTTACTGGTGGTAGCTGCAGCGAATGAATGGCACTTCAAAGATTGAGTTAAGGCTACCCAAAAGGAAAAGGATGCAAAAAAGCTAGACCTTTTAAGGAGAGAGGCGTATTCAGTGGAGGGGTTATAGTTATAGTTTCACATTGCCCCTCCCCATTTGAGTAGTCCTGTTGCCATGCCCTCTTGGACCAATGTCTAAATTCCTAAACAAGTTACCTGAGGACTCTAGGAATGAGTTTCAGTCCCTCTTGGTGAGAAGTCATCTGGTCCATATGTCAGCTCTGCAGACTTCCTAGGACACTGCAGTCCCAGCTTCAAGGATCATGGTGATGGCAATAACCATGCACCATTTCTCACAGCTGTGGTCATCAGGGATTCCTTGAGAAATACAGCAGACAATTAAAGACCTTCCTTTTAAGGCCTGTGAATTATTCTCCACCAAGACTGGTGAGGCTTTACATACCCTGAAAGACTCCAGGGCAGTGTTAAAGTCTCTAGGTCTTTATACGCCAGCCCCCAGGGGGACAAAACATTGTCCTCAGTTTCAGCTGAGGCAACTCTCCAGGCAGTTTGACTAAACCAGGCACAAATACAGGCTGCAAAGAAGGAGGCTTCCACTATCTGCCTCGTTTCAGAGTAACAGCCGTGTTAGTCTGCATTCGCAAAAAGAAAAGGAGTACTTGTGGCACCTTAGAGACTAACCAATTTATTTGAGCATGAGCTTTCGTGAGCTACAGCTCACTTCATCGGATGTATGCATTCACTATCTGCCTCGGTCACTTTGTCAAGGCAGCCACAGGCCTCAAAGTATCCTGTTTGACTCCTCCGTTGAGGACAGCATACCCATCAGTGCAGCTCTCACTGGCCCTTTCTCTGCCTGTGGGAACAGGTTATCCAATTTCCTAAGTGTATGGCAGACTATCACCACAGAGAAATGGGTGCCAAACATGGTGGATTCAGGATATACCCAGTAGTTCCTTTATATCCTCCTCCCACTTCCCTTTCAGGGACTCCTCTCTCAAGTCCATGCTGAGGCAAGAAGTGGAGACTCTGTGTTCAGGAGCTAAAGAAGAGGTGCCTCCTCAACATGGAGGCAGGGGGGTTTACTAGCATTATTTCCTAAAGCCAAAGGGGATCTCAGGCCCATTCTAAACCTTCAGATCAAACAAGCTGTATCAGGAGACACTCATGGTGTATCAGGAACTCCTTAACTCTCAATGCATCATACCTGCTGGGAGTTCAGAATTACCTGGGAGACCGCCTGAGCAGACTGTTCAGCCTAGATCATGAATGATCTCTCAACACGACAGTTCTAAGGTCAGTGATTTGAGTGGGGATTCCTATGATGAATTGGTTCGCAACTCAGCAGAACAGGAAATGTCCTCAGTTCTGTTCCTGAGCTGGCCACAGTCCATTTCAGATGCTTTCATGGGACAAAAACCTGCTGTGTGCATACCACCCCAGCACCCTTCATTCCAAAGACATAGTGAAACTAAAGCAAGAACGAGACAGAATGATCTTCATACACCAGCCTGTCTGAGGCAACTCTAGTACTCGGATCTGTACAGATTTGTCTATCAGAGAAGCCTTACTTCTGCCGCAAGGCAAAGACTTGATCTCCCAGCATTACATGCACATGTTACACCTGAATTTGCATGTGGTGCACCTCTCATCTTGGTTCCTCGGTGCTTAAAACCAGAGAAGCCACACTGTTCAGTGACAGTCCAGAATGTCCTGCTCAACAGCAGAAAGCCATCCATGAAAGCTCCTGACCTTTGTAAATGGAAGTGCTTTTCTACCTGAGCAGCTAGCCATAATGTCTCCTACACAATCTACAATTTAAAAGATTTTGGACTATCTTTTACTTCTTAAAGAATCAGGTCTAGCATTCAATGCCATTAAGGTGCATTTGATTGTAATTTCAGCGGTTCACCCGTATATTGCTGAAAGGACTGTTTTTGCTAATCCTATGACAACCATGTTCCTAAATGGACTAGATAGACTGTTTCCCACCTGTTCAGGATTCAGGTTCACCTTAGGATATGACTCTAGTTCTGTCAGGTCTTACGGATCCTCCATTCAAGCCCTTAGCCTCTTGCTCAATGTTACGCCTCTTGGTGAAGGTGGCCTTTTTGCTAGCCATCGCCTTTGTGGGGAGAATGGGGGAGCTACATGCTCTGGTAACAGATTCTTCATGTAATGTAATCTACAGGGACACGGTGCTATATAGGGTTTGGCCTGTTCTACAGGAGGTCAGACTAGATGATCACAAGGGTCCCTTCTAAGAGCATAAGAAAGGCCATACTGGGTCAGACCAAAGGTCCATGTAGCCCAGTATCCTGTCTTCCGGGCCCCAGAGGGAATGAACAGAATGGGTAATCATCAAGTGATCCATTCCCTGTCGCTCATTCCCAGCTTCTGGCAAACATAAGCTAGGGACACCATCCCTGATCATCCTGACTAATAGCCATTGATGGACCTATCCTCCATTAATTTATCTAGTTATTTTTTGAACCCTGTTATAGTCTTGGCCCTCACAACATTCTCTGGCAAAGAGTTCCACATGTTGACTGTGTGTTGTGTGAAGAAATACTTCCTTTTGTTTGTTTTAAACCTACTGCCTATTAATTTCATTTGGTGACCCCTAGTTCTTGTATTATAATAAGTAAAGAGCCCTTCCTTATTTTATTTTTCTCTACACCAGTCATGATTTTTATAGACCTCTATCATATCCCCCCTTGGTCATTTCTTTTACAAACTGAAAAGTCCCAGTCTTATTAATCTCTCCTCCAACAGAAGCCATTCCATACCCCTAATAATTTTTGTTGCCCTTTTCTGAACCTTTTCCAGTTCCAATATATCTTTTTTGAGATAGGGCGATGACATCTGCATGCAGTATTCAAGATGTGGGCATACCATAAATTTATATTTTCTATCTTATTATCTATCCCTTTCTTAATGATGCTCAAGATTCTGTTTGCTTTTTTGACTGCTGCTGCACATTGAGTCGATGTTTTCAAAGAACTATTTACAATGACTCCAAGATCTTTTTTGAATGGTAACAGCTAATACAGACCCCATCATTTTATGTGTGTAGTTGGGATTGTTTTCCACTATGCATACTTTGCATTTGTCAGCATTGAACTTGGCATTTATCAACTTGCTGGCCTTAGAATCTGTAAAACCCTAAGTTTCTTTCCAAAGTAGTATCTGTTTTCCACTTCATTAGTCAATACACTTATCGGTCTTTTTTCCGAAGCCACATGCTCACAAAACTTTTTTAAAAAAGCTGCGCACTTCAGGTGTCTGCCAAGCCCTACCCTTTTATCTGTGTAGAACAAAGCCCTTTTGGTTTCTTCACAGTGCTTTGGGTCCTCTGTAGAATGGTTAAGAGGTCATCCTGTTATGACACAATGGCTCTTGAGATGGATTACCAACTGCATTGCTGTATGCTATTCTGTTAAAGGTAGAACACCTCCTGAAAAGTCAGCACATTGTATGTAGGGTGCATTTGTCCTCTACTACATTTATGGGAAACACCCCTATCGTCAACATTTGTACAGCAGCAATGTGGTCCTCTGTTAACATATTTGCTAGATTATGCAGTTACTGTGCCATCCAGGGAAGATGAGAATGTGGGAAAAACAGTCCTATATTCTGTCTTCAGATGAGACTCGTAGCCCCACCTTCACTGAAAACCGCTTGCTGGGCATCTGCAGTGGAATGGACATATTCAGTCATTCAAAAGACAAAATGGTTACATATCTTTTTGTAGCTGTTGTTTTTTTTTTGAGATGTTGCATATGTCCATTCCAAGACCCACCCTCTTTCCCCAGTGCATTGGAGTCCTCATCTAACATTCTGGTAAGAAGGCTCCATCCTTCATATTCTCTGTTCAGAACATGAGGGAAACCAGGGAGCATGCATGGCAGCCCTACAGTTGCAGCATGGGAAAACTCTCCAGCACCAGTGCACGAAGTGCGTATTACACCTATAGTGAAATGAACATATGCAACACAATTCAAAGACAAATAGTTTTGAGGTGAGTAACCTTTTTTTAAACATAATTTTTTCTTAGGACTGTTAATGTAGCTGCTAAGAGATCTGTGGGCAGAGGGGAGATTATTAGAGATTTAAAGATGGGGAAAAGAGTTTATATTACATTTAGCAGCCTAGTTGCTTTCATCTAAAAGATTTGTATCCAAATGAAATACACCTGTCCGGTAGTATATTTTAACTGTGACATACAGGGTTTTTAATTAGTTGCTGAGAGTGCTTTTTATGGCCTATCCATTAAATAGAACTCTGTCCATCAAGGAGTTAGGCTGACAATTATGGTGACAACAAGCTGGAGAAGTTTGTCATTAGGATCCCCTTTTTAACTTAATTTTATTTTAAATCTCAGTTTACTGTTGTGTAGAACTTTGCATTGGAGGCAACCACTCTGAGTAGCTGACTGGATTGCACACAGTTTTCTTGTTGGTTAAAGTAATGTTGTACCTGATTTCCCTTACAGTTCTCACATGTCAAATGAGAAGTGATTTATTCTGATTACTGCTATGAAACATAGTCCATCTCTGACCATCACCGTTAAGTATGCCAGACCTCATCCACTCATTCTGAAATGCTGTTCTGGTAAACATATAAAACGTATATTTTGTAACTTTACAGGCTAGTGACTTCAATGATATCACAAATTGGCCGACACCAAGTGAAATAGCAAACAATGAAGTGAGTATACTATGTTGTTTATATACTTTTATATAATAGTCTGAATTATATTTTTTATAAGCCTACAAAGCTTGTGGACCCCTCTCTTTCAAGCTCATGTGGTGAATCTGATTAGGCATTTTAGGGTTTCAGCAGAAACACTGAAAAGGATTTTGCGGTATGAGTCAGAGTTCACTGAGTACAGCTCTTTATGGTTCAGGTGATATTGCCTATTCCCTCCCCATCCCACAGAGGTGGAACAACACCAGTTCTCCTGACTTCAGGACCCTCCTGTACATGGAAGTGTACAGTATTTACCCCATAATTTTACATCTTAATTCCCCCTTAAGAAGTGTCAGCATGGATCTTCCTTTTTGGGATATGTATGCATGGAGTATGAATCCTTTGCAACACTATAACCCTTGGGGCTGTGTACATGCTTTCTCATGGATCTAAATGCTTAGTGCAAGGTTCTATAAGCAGCCATGGCCATGACTCCATCCTGCTTCAGGAGTGATCATTGAATCCCTGGTTAACTTCTTTTACATTCAAATTCTTACTCTGCCTGTCACCATGATTTGTTGAGCTGGGCTAATAACTGATATTTCAGTCCACAGGCAGTACAAAAGAAAAACCAACTTTGGTTCAGCTCAAACCAAATCTAAATACTGTGACAACTTTCGGTGAATTGAAAAGATCTGTTTTGGGTTAAACAAAACATTTTCTTTGGCCTGAAACAAGTTATTTTGGGTGGCTGAATGGCTAGAGCACTTACCTTGGATGCGGATGAGACAGCTTCAATCCCCGAGTCTGCTTGATGTGGAGAAGGGATTTGAATTTGGATCTTCCATATTGCAGGAAAGTGGCCTAACTGCTGGGCAAGAGGGTATTCTGGGACAGACATCGCTCTGTCTCTTCTGTTGAAGCTGTTCGACTTTATAAATAATTAGTCATTGGAGCAGGCACTTGAACATCCTAGGTGAGTGCCCTAGCCAGCAGGCTGTGGAATCATTCTCTCTTTCCCTGGCCCAATGACTGTTCTTCGTCATTAATAATAAAATAATATATTGTTGGATTAAGATAGGCTTCATACTAGTTTTTGTGACTTCAACAAGTGCTGTTTCAATCTTTGGCTCCATTCTGGCCATTTCTCTATCTTTCCCCTGCCCATCATGATTTTCTTGATGCTGGGACCAATCCAACGGTTTTGAGGTTCAAGTGATACAGTTCATGCTTCCTATGATGGTACAATGTCTGATATGAGCCAAAGAACCACCTTAGGGGTGTCTCTTAGGGATATTCACAGACCAAAATCTGTTCAACCTTTGCTCTTCAATTGTGCTGGGAAGCTGAGTCTACTGAAGGCATTTTGCATGGAACTGTCATCCTCTACTGTCAGTGTTCTTTTGGGGGCCAGATCTAGCCAAGTTCATTGACACCAATGACTACACTGATGACATCAACATTGAAAATTATGAAAATATTAAAGAAACTACTCTAGGATTTGGGTCTGTGATACCAGGGCATATGAGGAGTGTAAGATGAAGCAGCACCACTAATCTGGGTGTTCTCTCAGATTCAGTTAAAACAATGGAAACGTATAATGTGTATTGTGCTTCAGGATCTCAACTTCCATTTTTTTTAAGAATTGTTATTGGCCCTTATGGCTGCAGAGAAAACCTGAACAGGATGTAAACCAATGACCCATGTGGGTCTGCAGAGAGCCTGAAACAGCAGCTCTAAGAGGTGCATACCACCCTTGTTACTCATGCCACCTATATACAAGTTGGTGGATAGATTTTATCAGGCTCCTTAGTTGGATTTTGAGTATTTATATACTCATGAAACACCATGGCATTCTCAGCAGTCACTTGAGAGGTCAAGGATATGAAGAGAGCCACTTGCTACATCCTTTGACAAGGAGACAAAGATGATGAACTTAACTGTGTCATAAGATGTGCTCAGCAGCAGCTTTGCACCATAGAGTTGCAAATTTATGTGTCCTCTAAGTGAGGCTCTATAAAGACAGTCTACTTGAACTCTAGTTATGGGTAAGTAAACTTTAATCTCTGAGTGCTGGTCTCTGTGTATTTCACTGTGAATACAGCTAAGAAGAGGGAATTTTTGCAAGCAGTGTCCGAAGGTCTGCACCTGTACCCCTGCTCTCAAGCGCCACACTGATGGTATAAGAGGTGGGGGAGAACGAACTGCCTCTCCAAGTCCTTCCTACAGCTGCATAGCCTGAGTCAGAATCCTACAGTTCGGAACTGATCCTTTCTCGTCTCCTATAAATGTTTTCTTAGGTTTTATTTATTTATTTTTTTAATAGTTCCCTAGTTAGTGTTAGAATCCCCACCCCAAGGAACCCTCACAGTGGAACTTAGATTATGCCCAGGATACTGGTCTTCAAAAACTTTCTCCTGGCCCCACTCCTTTTTGGAGAGCAACAACTGCCTCTACTGCCTCAGAGAAGCTCATATCTCAAGTATCTAAGTGCAGTATCTGCTGCTCTTTTCCCAGCTGAACACAGCAGGTGTGAGAACTCTAGCTTTGGAAGCACCTTATTGAGCATACAAAGAGGTCCCAGCGAAACCTAGGCCAGGGGGTTCCACCCCCATACACTGGCCAGAGTCATCAAGAAGCATGCCACCTAGTATTATGTTGGAGTCCTGAGCAGATAGGAGTAGAAGGAAGGACCCTTCACCTGGGCCCTATCATGAGAGTAAGGCACATTCTTACACACACACACACACACACACACACACACACACACACGCCCTCCTTGACCTTCTAAGAGGAGGGATGCCTCCTTTTGACTCTGTCCAAGTCAGGTGAGTCTTCAGGCCCAAGTCATATGGAGTTAGAGCGCCCATCCCTCCTAAGCCACATCAGAGCAATGCTCCTTCAGTACCAACCTCCACATTGACTGTGATACTGACTGCAGTACCTATTAACATGACATACCAGGAATCACCAGTACTTTTGAAAACAGCTGGGTTGGAGACTCATTCACTGATGGTACTGTCATGGTCCTGTGAGGAACAGCCATCTACACCTACTTTGAAGGTATGGAGTGATAAGACATAACCTCCAAAGGAGAGGGGAGGGGGACTTGTTATCAAGTCTGATCCTCCCCAGGGAGATCTAACAGCAGCAGGAATTAGACTTCTTCCAGAATTCCCATCTGCCGTCCTGTCCACTAGCCATGGTTTCCCCTCTGTGTGATCAACAGTACTGCCAGTGGAGCCAGATCCAACTTTTCCATGGTCAGGAGATTCAGCTTCACTTCCACCTAGAGGGATAAGTCCAGGCAGGACATTGAGAATCTCCTGGCTCCAATCTTGGCCACAGAAACAGGCACCCTCCTGTCCCAGAAGATGGGTGGTACTAAATGCCTCAGACCACTGTGACCTACTTCTGACTCCTCATACTGGCCTTATTGGGTCCCATGGTACCTTTATGTGTGGTACTTGGAATCCATGTGATCCAACAAGGAGCCTTACCACCCCTCTTCTCCAAAGGGTCAACTAAAACCTCCCTCTGAGGCCATGGAAGAAGAGGAAGATGAGTCAGATCCATTGGCATGGCTGGTACTAATAGGGGTAGGTCCTCATCACCCAGTGAGGTGGTTGCTCCAGCCTCAGTCTTCCCCCAGACTATCATAAACAATTTCAAGAGCTGTTAGAGTCATGGAAGAGCTCTACATCTCCTTAAACGAGGTTCAGGACTCTCAAGATAGGCTTTTAGGTATCCTGCACTCCCAGTAAATGAAGCCATACTAGAACCAGCAAGGGCTGTGTTGCACATGCTGACTACCTGTGCCCCTAGGCCAAAGAAGGCAGAAAAGATGTACTTTGTTCTAGCTAAGAGAGTGGAGTTATTGTTTACCCATCCTACCTCAAACTCCTTGGTACTCTATATGGCCAAAAAAAAAAAAAGGATTCACACAACATCCAGCAGACACCCCTACAGATAAGTAGGCTGTGCATCTATACCATAGGGGGAGGAAGATGTTTACATCTATAGTTTAGAATCTCAAACTATCAGGTTCTTCTTGCCAGATATGATTTTCTGAATTTTTCTAAGTTCCTGAACTTTAGGGACAAGTTACATCAGGGGGACAGGGTTCAATTTCAAGCCCTTATTGAGAAGTGCAAACAGATGGCTAGAACTTCATTGCAAATTGTGCTTGGTGCAGCCAAGGTCTGTGGCAACCACCATTGTGCTGTGATGGGAATTGTGGATGCCCTCTTCAGGGTTTTCCAAGGAGGTCCAAAATACTGCTGAGGACTTAATATTTAATTAGGCTAATATTTTCAATGAGAAGACAGACAACTCTTTGCCGTCATTAAAGGACTCCCGGGCAACCTTCTGCTCTCTGGGTATATAAACATCAGACCCAAAGAAAAAATACTATAAACACCCCTACAAACTGAACCCCTTACCACAACCCTTCTATCACCAGCAGTTTTATGAGCCACCTCAGAAATGGCAGAAAAATGCCAAGGCCAACATACTCTTGTGATACTGTCCAGGGTACAGTCTGGACGGATGAATAGCTGCGTCCCCTCAGTTCTCCAATGTGGGGTTTCTTTTACACTGCTTCACTGAGAGCTGTCAGTCCTGGTCTGCTCTCACACAGCTTCCAGCCTGTAAGTTACTCCCAGTTATAGTATGAGTGCGATAGCCAGCCACTCTTTAATTACACCAGCAAATTCCCAGTCCCAGACTTCCCATCAGAAACGTATGTTTTGTACAATGTCAGCACATATAAAGTCCATCATTTTATTGGTGGAAAATAATATGCACAAATACCATTATCCCAAATGGAGGTTCCCAAACACGTCAGTCCAAAATAAACTGAGTCTAAATAAAACAAGAAAACAAATTAACTACAAAAGACTAGATTGTGACTAGAAATAAAGAGGCATAAAGTCAGAATTGGTTACAAGAAAATAAAAGTAAATTGCAACTAACACCTAACTTAACAAGCTAAATGAATTCAAAGCAAAGGTCTTTCTCACCATGTGTTTCAGCAGTCTTACTGGCTGAATTCCTTTCAGTCAAAATCCCTCCCCCAGTCCAAAGCTGTTTCCTTTGTTCTTCAGGTGTTGTGCATGCTGTGGGTAGAGAGAAAGGGAGCAATAATTTGGGGCATCTGCTCCCCCTTCTTACAGCTTTCTCTTTGAGAATCAAAGGTTCCTTTTGAGGTTCGGGAGATGAAAGGTCTGTGTAAACAGGAACCCCCCAGCTGTTTCTTTAATATGTAGATTTTTACCCACATCCTCTTTCTTGCCAAAAGAATGGCCACTTTAACCAGGTGATGGGTCCTTTGATTTTGCTGACAGCTGGCTGAGGCATCGTCTAGCCTTTTGTCTCTGGGGAACTGGTTTGTGACTACTCTCCCAGCCTTGGAACATGTCTTAGTAATATCATATAATAGAGTCTTATAAATTTACATACTATGTTGCCACACATTTTATCAGGGCAATAATGAGCAGCAAATTATGAGTTTTCAAATGATACCTCACAAAGCATGCTCTGTACAAAACTTATCGTAACCTCGCAGAAGAGGTGAACATAAGGGTACAGACTGTCACAATGCTGCATCTTCCACTTCAACTGCAGCTACCCAACCAAGAGATATTTTTGACAAAACCATGCGAACCAGTATTGATGCCATCTTCACCCAGCGCCAAGATACTTTGGGCAATGTTTAGAGAACTTGTCCCACAATTGGAGGTTGATAAGACAAGTCGGTGCTGGATATCACTCATTCTAGCTATACCATTGTTTCTCTCCCCACCTCCAAAACTTTCTTCCTCATCCCTTTTCAAGGACTTCTCTCATGAGGGGATCTTCCAAGAATTTGAATCTCTTCTCTAGTAGAGAGCAATAGAGCAGGTACGCCCTCAACATTGGGGGAATATTTCCTAGTTCCCAAGAAGATAGGAGGCTGGAGACTCATTCTCGAGCTGCATTAACTCGACATTTTTATTTGCAAACTGAAATCCCATATGGGTACCATTATATTGATTTAGATGGAATATATGGGCTAAAGGTGTTAATCCAGCCGCTGCTCAACATTTAAACAGTGTTTAAATAAGGTTCAGGTTCAGAGCTCTCAGCTTGCTTAGTACTATTGCACAAACACCATTAAAAATCCTTTGAACCTTTACAAAAGGATAAAGAAAAAGAAAAAATATTTGCAATATAAGTAAGGCTTTCATTTTAAAAACATCCCTTGTTTCCTTTCCCTTTATCTGAAGACTTTTTTTACATGGGAAAAACTGCTTGTGTGACAGTTACTTAGACGGTATCAAAAATGGTATCAAATAACTGTCCTTTTGAGGAAAGGAGAAATTAGTTATGGGTTACAGCTGCTGCTATTGCTGTTACAGTCTAATCCTATTTTATCCCACATGGTGGTTGAGATTCAGCCAGAGCCAGTGAAGGTTGCAATGTCATCTGGCTCCCTCCCTTTGGCCCAGTCTGGTCATCTTTCAGGATCGGGATGAAGAAGGTCCAGCGTCCCACAAGAGGGTGGGAGTGGCAGCCAGAATGATAAAGCTGGCTCCAGTAGCCAGTATTTCAGTCTCTTTAAGGACCCACACAGAGAAAGGTTGGGGAATAGTCCATCCTGTCATTATTTTATATACTGGTTAAGCCTGGTTTCGGACACACCAATTTTGGTTCACAGATTTCTCGTATTTACCAAACATGATCTTAACACAGTCCTCGTGTTACATCAGTAGGTCTTTTTGTTTGCACTAATTCAGGCTTTGTCTCCTTTTCATAAATTTTGACATCAACATTTGTAGGTTGTTGTGGCATCTTATGAGCATTCACTTTTTTTTTAACTCTTGAGCTCCCAATTAGGGTAAATTTGTAGACCCAATTATCACAACAGTACAATGGCATCAATAACACCATCCCCAGAAAAGGACACATGGCTCACAGTTCTTGATGTGAAAGATGTGCTTTCATTTGGCTGTTCACTCCACAGATGATTCCTCAGGTTGTGGTAGGCCTCCAGCACTATCAATTCAGGGTATTTCCTGTTGGGTTAGCCACACCTCCCAGAGTCCTCACAAAAGTGTTCTCAGTAGTAGTAGGTCAGATGAGGCAAGTCCACCATGCTTGCACAGTTTGCTTCTGATGTGCAGCTCTTGCCTGGCAGTCTTAATGCCAACCTCGTTGCTATTCAACCTTCTAGCATCCCTGGGAATCTGCATAAATATGAAGTCTACCCTGACTGCAACACAGAGCATAGAATATATAGGAGCTACCATGGATTCAATCAGGGCAAAGGCTGATCTTTCTAAGGACCGATTTCACTACATCGGCATTCAGATCTACCTACGCGCAGCCCTTGATCATTAGTTCAGATATGCCTCACTCTTCTGAAGCAGATGACATCATGTACTTATGTGATGCCATTTGACAGACTCCAACTCCATTGCCTACAAGCTTGGCTCTGAACAGTATATACAACAGAGCAAGCACAGCATGAACACCTTAGTGACCGTCCCCACTGAGTTGAGGGTCTCACTGAAATGGGGAGGGACCCTGTACATATGTGCGCGGCGTTCTCTTTCTGTCCTGCACATCTGACAAGATAATTACAGATGTCTACCTGATAGGCTGGGGAGCCCACATGGACAATCATACAGCATAAGGCACTTGGATGCCTAAGGAAGCCAGAATCCACACACAGCTTGTAGAATGGAGACCTGTATGAGAACCTTGCAAAGCATTCCTACCTCTCATACAATCCCAGAATGTCCTGATAATGTCAGACTTTGTTTGTTCTGTTTTGTTTGTCTGTCACAAGCATGGAGGGGTGAGATCCATCCCCCTTGTTTATAGAAGTGATCAGCTTATGGCATCCTATTGGCAGTGTACCTCCCGGGAGCCCAAAATTCACTGGCAAACAGCCCGCGTTTTGCCACCCATCAGAAATGTGAACTACATGATTCAGTGGTAAACAGGATCTTCAATCAGTGGAGAACCCCCACTTTGGATCTGTTTGCCCCCAGGCATACAGGAATTGGGAACATATATTGCTCCAGGGGAGCTGAAAGACAGTACGCCAGAGGCGATGGTCTCCTACTGCCTTAGTCAGATCACTTGAGCTATTTCTTCCTTGTCATCCCTCTATTACCTCAGGTTCTTCGTAAGATTTGACTGGATAGGGCACGAGACATCCTCGTCACCCCCAAACAGCCCAGACCGTTCTGGTTGCCAAGTCTCCTACAAATGTCATCCTGACAACCTATCAGCATTCCAACCATCCCAAACATCTTGACCCAAGAGAATGGCAGCATCAGGTATCCCAACCCAGATGCTCTTCTTCTCACAGCTTGGTATTTGGAGAGCATCAAGCCTAGAATGGTCCCACCCTGAAGCTTTGGAAACTGTTCTTTAAAATAGCAGAAAGGACTCCATCAGAAAATGTTTCCTAGCCAAGTGGAAACGTTTCTCTATCCGGGCCCAGCAAAACCATGTATTTCCAGAGACAGCAGTTAGTACAAAATGGCAGGAATATCATCTTACTCTTAAGAGAAATGGGCCTTTCCCTTAGCTCTCTACAGGTTCATCTGGCTGCATATCAGCGTGTCTCCTGCCAATGGAAGTTTACACAGTCTACTCTTTTTTGAAGGGTCTGTTCAGAAACTTTGCACCAGTAAAGTCACCAACCCTTCACTGAGATCTTCTAAATCCCCCTTTGAACCACTAATCATGTGTTCCATGTCTTGCCTGTCAGAGGAGGTCATGTTCCTCACTGCCATCACTTCAGCCGGAAGATTAGGTGAATTTGGGGCCCTAATAACCGATGCACTATACATAATAGTCCATAAGGACCAAGTCTCACTACAATTACACCTGAAATTCATTCCTAAGAGACTTTTTTGTAATTTCACATAAACCAGTCAATTCACTTACCTGTGCTTTTTTTTCCCCCCTGAAGCCCCATGCCTCAGACAAGAAGACTATTCCCTTGATGTTCGGTGAGTATTGGCATTTTACCCACAGAGAATGAAACGGATCAGAAAATTATCTAGACTGTTGGTTGCCATAGCAGAACAAGTATGAGAACAAGCTATATCCTTTCAAAGAATATAAGTGGATCTATGACTGTATCCTTGGCACAGATTCATTCACCTCACAGGGTAAGGGCTCACTCTACAACGGCACAAGCAACCTCTGTAGTATCACTTCATGAGGTGTCCCAGCTTGATAGCTGCAGGGTAGCTGTGTGGAGTTGTATCCACCCATTCAGGAGACATTATTCCTTGGTCCAAGACACTCTGACACATCCTTTGGGACAGCATTTCTATAAGCAGTTATATCGCCTGCATTCTTGCACCCTCCTCCTTTGAGTACTGTTTCAGTCACCTACAGTGGAATACACAAGCACCAGCATTTGAAGAAAGGGAAGTTACTTATCTTATTGTAAGTGTAATTCTTTGAGATGTGTAGTCCCTAGCTGTATTCCATTACCCATCTTCTTTTCCTTCTGCTTTGGATCATGACAAGATTCACAGTACAGAAGAAACTGAAGGTGGTCAGTCCACTTCACTCCTTATATCCTCACAGTGGAGCATGAGGAGAGCAGAGGTGAAAGCATGGGCCAACAGACACTGCTTGCAAGAATTCTCTGGTCTCAGGCATGTGGTCCACATTCTTACCCACAGTGGAATACAGATAGGGACCACACATTTTGCATACAATAAGATAAGTAACTTCCCATTCTTATGTTTTGCTATAATGTAGATAATTTCACTTTAACAAGATATCATTTATACATTGTTGTTGAAAATACCATAATTGTACGTTCTGCAGTGTTACATATTTAGTACATCTAATTGTTATAACTGTTTGCATTCTAAAGTTAATTTTTGTAACCAGGAAGACTTAGAAACATTTTTAAAATGAAAACTTAGAATCTGTTTAATAATACAGGGAGTCCTCGGACTTACGACCCAATTCGTTCCTCAGAATTGCGTTGTAAGTTGAAACATTGTAAGTCGAAACTGGTTTTCCCATAGGAATCAGTGGTATAAAGGGGCGGTTGTTCCTGAAGCAAGGCTTGATGCACTGTTTTCACCACAATAACCCAGATTTTTGAACTAAATGAATTATAGATGACTAATGTAGCAACATCAGTGTATTTACTTGGTAAACAGCATTCAAATAAACACACAATCACAAATGCTTTGACTTTCCAGAACTTTTTGGAGGGCTCTTGGCTGGGGGCTTCTCTGAAGTCTGGGCTGCAAGTTTCCCTGGAGTCTTCTCTGGAGCAGCTGGGCTGGCTGGGCAGACAGGTGGCTGCTCAGAATGCAGGCACCATACTACGCAGAATTGGGCTTGCTTTTAACAGAATTGCTTGTAACAGAATTGCTTGTAAATAACTTCATGGTTGCGTTATAATGAATGAAGCTGGAAGGGGGTCCCTTGCAGTCGCTTGTCTGATTGGCTTCCATGGCCAGGGTAGCTTGTTTCTGATTGGCTCCCAGCCCGAGGCTCAGCCAGTCAGAAAGCTTGAACAGTGAAATCCGTGATTGGCTGAGGCTCACATGTGATGTGTTCTGTTCTCCCTGCCAGCTTTTGTCGTAAGGGCGAAACAAACGTCGTAGGGGTGAAGCGGGCAGTCAATTGAAAAGCATTGTAAGTGGCATCCAATGTAAGTCAGGCATCATAAGTCTGAGGACTCCCTTATAATAATAATTTTTATAATTTACACAACTTACAACTTTGGAGCTTATCATGCTCAAAGATTGAGAACCATTTATCTTAAGTCATGTTAATAAGTACAGAAACTTGCTTTAAATGTATTTTATGCAGTCAGGATCCATAAAATCATGTTAAATATTTAGCAATATCTCTTGCAGTGCAAAACCATAAATCATCAGAATAAAAAGCCACTAAATAAAAAAGAAAAGGAGGAGAAAACTGAAAAGAGAGCTACCACTGAAATTGAGAACCTGCAAGCAAAGCCAGATGGTCCTGAAGAAAATGTCAGTGAAGATGAGGCTCAGTGTAACAATCAAAGGAAAAAAGGTTGGCCTAGGCACTACGCAAAATTATAACAATTCTGATTTATTGCATTACTAAAATTTTTCGATAATAAACCTTCCAGATGATAGGAAGGTGAGTGACTTGACATGCTTTATGCTTTTCTATTTTCACCTTTCAGTATGTGCATGAGACTGGATACGTTGTTTGCAGTGTAAAGTTTTAAAACTACTTTCCCCCCTGCCCTTGTCATTTTTGAGGTGTCATAAAATAGAAGATTAGGGTTGGAAGAGACCTCAGGAGGTCATCTAGTCCAACCCCCTGCTCAAAGCAGGGCCAACACCAACTAAATCATCCCAGCCAGGGCTTTGTCAAGCTGGGCCTTAAAAACCTCCTAAGGATGGAGATTCCACCACCTCCCTAGGTAACCCATTCCAGTGTTTCACCACCCTCCTAGTGAAATAGTGTTTCCTAATATCCAACCTAGACCTCCCCCACTGCAACTTGAGACCATTATTGTTCTGTCATCTGCCACCACTGAGAATAGCCTAGCTCCATCCTTTTTGGAACCCCGCTTCAGGTAGTTGAAGGCTGCTACCAAATCCCCCCTCACTCTTCTTCTGCAGACTGAAGCAGCCCAGTTTCCTCAGCCTCTCCTCATAAGTCATATGCCCCAATCCCCTGATTATTTTCATTGCTCTCCGTTGAACTCTCTCCAATTTGTCCACATCCTTTCTGTAGTGGGGGGCCCAAAACTGGACACAATACTCCAGATATGGCCTCACCAGTGCCGAGTAGAGGAGAATAATCACTTTCCTCGATCTGCTGGCAATGCTCCTACTAATGCAGCCCAATATGCCATTAGCTATTTGGCAACAAGGGCACACTGCTGACTCATATCCAGCTTCTCATCCACTGTAATCCCCAGGTTCTTTTCTGCAGAACTGCTGCTTAGCCAGTCGTCCCCAGCCTGTAGCGGTGCATGGGATTCTTCCTTCCTAAGTGCAGGACTCTGCATTTGTCCTTGTTGAAACTCATTTGATTTTTTTTGGCCCAATCCTCCAATTTGTCTAGGTCACTCTGGATCCTATCCCTACCCCCCAGCATATCTACCTCCCCACAGCTTAGTGTCATCTGAGAACTTGCTGAGGGTGCAATCTGTCCCATCATCCAGATCATTAATAAAGATGAACAAAACCGGCCCCAGGACTGACCCCTGGGGCACTCCACTTGATAGCAGCTGCTGACTAGACATCGAGCCGTTGATCGCTACCCATTGAGCCCGACTATCTAGCCAGCTTTCTAGCCACCCTATAGTCCATTCATCCAAGCCATACTTTTTTAACTTGCTGGCAAGAATACTGTGGGAGACCGTATCAAAAGCTATGTAAAAGTCAAGATATATCATGTCCACCGCTTTCTCCATATCCACAGAGCCAGTTATCTCATCATAGAAGGCAGTCAGGTTGGTCACGCATGACTTGTCCTTCGTGAATCCATGTTGACTGTTCCTGATCACCTCCTTCTCCTTCAAGTCCTTCAAAATGGTTTCCTTGAGGACCTGCTCCATGATTTTTCCAGGGACTGAGGTGAGGCTGACTGGTCTGTAGTTCCCTAGGTTCTCCTTCTTCCCTTTTTTTAAAGATGGGCACTATATTTGCCTTTTTCCAATCATCCGGGAACTCCTCTGATCGCCACGGGTTTTCAAAGATAATGACCAATGGCTCTGCAATCACATCAGCCAATTCCCTCAGCACCCTCGGATGCATTAGACCTGGAGCCATGGACTTGTGCATGTCCAGCTTTTCTAAATAGTCCTTAACCTGTTCTTTCATCACTGAGGGCTGCTCACCTCCTCTCTATACTGTGTTGCCCAGAACAGCAGTGTGGGTGCTGACCTTGTCTGTGAAGACCTAGGCAAAAAGAGCATTGAGTACTTCAGCTTTTTCCACATCGTCTGTCACTAGGTTGCCTCCCCCATTCATTAAGGGTCCCACACTTTCCCTGACCTTTTTCTTGTTGCTAACATACCTGTAGAAACCCTTCTTGTTACCCTTCACATCCCTTGCCAGCTGCAACTGCAGTTGCGTTTTGTCCTTGCTGATTACACCCCTGCATGTTCAAGTAATATTTTTATACGCCTCCCTAGTCATCTGACCAAGTTTCCGCTTCTTGCAAGCTTCCTTTTTGTGTTTAAGCTCACTGAAGATTTGATAAGCCAAGCTGCCTCCTGCCATATTTGCTATTCTTTCTGCACATCGGGATGGTTTGTTCTTGCGCCCTCAATAAGGCTTCTTTAAAATATAGCCAGCTTTCCTGGACTCCTTTCCCCCTCATATTAGCCTCCCAGGGGATCCTGCCCATCAGTTCCCTAAGGGAGTCAGTCTGCTTTTCTGAAGTCCAGGGTCCATATTTTGCTGGTCTCCTTTCTTCCTTTTGTGAGGATCCTGAACTCAACCAACTCATGGTCACTGCTGCCCAGATTACCACCTACTTCTGCTTCCCCTACCAATTCTTCCCTGTTTGTAAGCAGCAGGTCAAGAGGAGAATGGCCCCTGATTGGTTCCTCCAGTAGTTGCACCAGGAAGTTGTCCCTAACACTCTCCAAAAACTTCCTGGGTTGTCTGTGCACTGCTGCATTGCTCTCCCAGCAGATGTCAGGGTGATTGAAGTCCCCCATTAGAACCAGGGCCTGTGTTCTGGAAACTTCAGTTAATTATTTGAAGAAAGCCTCGTCTACCTCATCCTCCTGGTCCGGTGGTCTATATCAGTGCTTCTCAAGCTATCTGATGTGGGGGACTGGCAATTTTTTTTCCCAATATTCTCGCAGACCGGCAGCTGATGGCTTGTGGACCGGCACCAGTCCGCGGACTACCACTTTGAGTAGCACTGGTCTATAGCACACACCCACCATGACATCTTGTTGCTCTTGCTTCTAAACTTAACCCAAAGGCTCTCAACAGGCTTTTCTCCAGTTTCATACTGGAGCTCTGAGCAATCATACCGCTCTCTTACATACAATGCAACTCCTCTACCTTTCCTCTCCTGCCTATCCTTCCTGAACAGTTTATACCCGTCCATGACGGTGTTCCAGTCCATGTGAGCTACCCCACCAAGTCTCTGTTGTTGCAATCACATCATAGTTCTTTGACTGTGCCAGGACTTCCATTTCTTCCTGCTTGTTTCCAAGGCTTCTTGCGTTCGTGTACATGCACCTAAGATAACTAGCCGATTGCCCTGCTTTCTCAGTATGAATCAGGAGCGCCCCCTCCCCCCCCCCCCGCACCTTCCTCCTTGTGTTTTCTCCCGGTATCCCACTTCCCCACTTACCTCAGGGCTTAGGTCACTGTCCCCCGGTGAACCTAGTTTAAAGCCCTCCTCACTAGGTTAGCAGCCTGCCTGCAAAGATACTCTTGCCTCTGTTAGTTAGGTGGATCCCATCTCTTGCTAGCAATCCTTCTTCCCATCACAACATCCCATGGTCAAGGAATCCAAAGCCCTCTCTCCAACACCACCTGCGTAACCACGCATTTACCTCCACAATTCGACGGTACCTACCTGGGCCTTTTCCTTCAACAGGGAGGATGAACGAGAACACAACTTGCGCCTCAGACTCCTTTATCCTTCTTCCCAGAGCCACGTAGTCTGCAGTGTCCCACTTAAGGTCATTCTTGGCAGTATCATTGGTGCCCATGACTTGTCAAAGAAGAGTAAATTCGTAAGAGAGTGCTCCATGGTCTACTGTCCTTCCTGAGAGCTGTTTACAGAAAGAAGTTTTGCTAAATCTATTGATTCCACTTCTGTCTTAATCTGGACAAGCTAGTTTAGGAGGGGCCACTTGAGATTTTGGGATTTAAAACAGTATTTTCTCCACAGTAAAATATGGAAAATAAAATGGATACTGTATTATATGCATCTTGCAAAGACACATTTTAAAAACTCAAATGGATAAAGTATAACCCATACGCTTAGATCAGTTTGTGGGACAGCACAAATAATGAGAACTATAACTAAGTCTGAAGTTGGAAAATAACTTGAGATCTATAAGCCTTCAGCTTTAAGAAGTTCTGGATAGGTTGTATACTGGTATTTAAGGCAAATATATCCAAAAATTGGAGAACACTTTCTAAAAATATTGATCTAGAGTTGCAAATAGTGGATAATGCACAAAACTGGAAATTCCAAATACAGCTGAGTTTTTATTAGTGAATAACACGTCATATTCTTGGCTCCTTTTATAGAATATGCCAGGCAAGAACAAAATTTGTGTTCTATTAACAGAGAATCTTATGCTTTGGAACACAGTTTGGTATCATTTATACCTAAAAAACTGACAAAAACAATACTTGTTAAAACAGAAGTCTCCACTATAGGGTAAAAGGTCTTGGTGTTCTATCACACGAAACTGTTATTTTTTGTAATGATAATGGTGAATCTTTTAGCCTTGTGTTGATGCAAAAAAATATTTGTCAACTTTAAAATATATATTCCATCGGAAGTCTGAAGAACTTAAATCTGAATTATCTGATTCATATGTTGGTATCTGATATTTTTTATTCATGATCCATATTGCTTTTTTTTTTTTTTTTTTTTGCATAAGACTTAAGGTGCCTCTCCCACCTCCCAACCAACTGCAGAATAGCAGATGTTATGGTTAAAGAGCTAGATCAGAGGTGGGCAAACTATGGCCCGCAGGCCACATCCGGCCTGCGGGACCGTCCGGCCCGGTCCCTGAGCTCCCAGCTGGGGAGGCGAGCTCCTGGCCCCTCCCCCACAGCGACGCCAGCGCTCTGGCCTGCCGCTCCTCCTGGGCGGTGTGGCTGGCTCCAGCAGGGCTGCAAGCTCCTGCTGCTCTGAGCAGCATGGTAAGGGGGTGGGGAGCGGAGGGGTTGGATAAGAGGCAGGGGACGGGGAGCAGGGGGCGGTTGGATGAGGCGGGAGGTTCTGGGGGGGGTAGTCAGGAAACGGGGAGAAGGGGGGGTTGGATAGGCATGGGAGTCCTGGGGTGGGGGGGGGAATGTCAGGGGTGGGGGTGTGGATAGGGCTCGGGGCACTCAAGGGACAGGGAGCAGTTGGGGGTTGGATAGGGGGTGGGGTCCCAGGAGGCCTGGCAGGAATGTGGATAGGGGTCGGGGGGGGCACTCGGGACAGGGAGCGGGGGGGGTTGGATAGGGGGTTGGATCCCAGGGGGGCAGTTAGGGGCGGGGGTCCCAGAAGGGGCGGTCAGGGGACAAGGAGCAGAGGGGGTTGGCTGGGTCGGGGGTCATGAGGGGGGCAGTCAGGCAATGGGAAGTGGTAGGAGGCAGAGGCCAGGCTTCCAGCCTTCCCTAACCGGCCCTCCATACAGTTTCACAACTCTGAAGTGGCCCTCCAGCCAGAAAGTTTGCCTACCCCTGAGCTAGATAACGTTATGAATCTTTTTACCCTTTTGCTATTAAGATATTTTTCTTATATGCTTCATCTTAGTGTTTGTTATACTTTAGCATACCACAACTTATCGTTGTCAGGAACATAAAATCTCCATCGCCTGGAACTAAGGTCTTTTCTTTCTGTTATGAAGGTATCCCACATTCTTCTTCTAATGATGGTCCCTATGTATATTCCACACACAGGTATGCATGCGTGCCATGCATCTAAGTCTGGAAATACTTGAAAGCAGCATCTGTTGGTCCACATATGTACAGTAGCTTACCTCATGCTCCTGACCGAGGGTATAGGAGGCAGTGTGGGTCAATGCTTCTGTAGTTCCTTCCTGATGCATGGCCTGAGTTACAATTGTCCTTGTTTTCATTGCATAACTTATCAAAAAAAAATTGTAAATAGTTGAATTCTTAAGTTAGTTAAAATGTATAGTATAGAGTACTTTTCTCCCCAGTTGGGAAGCCTTTCCCCAGCTCTGGGACTATGCCCAGGGTCCTGGGATTCAAGAATTGCATCTTCTGCCATTGATCTTCTCCATCAGTCACAAATATCAATGTATCCTGTACTGTCAGGGTGAGGTGCATATCTCTGCAAAGTGCAGCATCTGTTGCTCTTTCCTGCCCAGGAGCTTTGCCTATGGAAGCCCTGATGGAGAATACTATGACGTCCCTCTCCGATATGGGCCATCGGGACCCCTATGTACATCAGACCCCTCAATTGACCAGCAGTATCTCTCCAAGCATGTGCCTTGGAGTGGAGCTCTCACCATCTAAGCCCATCTTTGCAGAGCGCTCTCATGGGAGCAAGGACAAATCCCTATTGAGGACCATCCATAAGAAGCACATTTCCTCTGAGCCTGTGCAGGTGGTGTGAAACGTCACATATGGAACCTAAGGAACAGGCTCCGATGAAGACCACCTGATTGGAGGGCAAGATGTGTAAAAAGAAAGCTCCATTTGTCACCTTGATGCCAAATCATCAGTGCAGTAAGTAGGCATTTTAGCACCTGAGGCGAGCAAGCATATTTGCACCCCTTACTAGAGACCTGTGAGGGACTATTTTTTTAATTCAGTCCCACTCTGCGATACCCATTCCCACCTGCTCCTGCATTGTTTGTTGAATTTTTATCTTGCAACTGCTGTTATGCCAGCAGGTTCTGCAGGATCCCAGTCATGCTGCCTACCCTGCAGTATTAAGTATTGCCACTCTTACGTCTGCACTGCTGCTGGCAGCGGCGCTACCTTCAAAGCTGGGCAGCCAGAGAGCAGTGGCTGCTGGCCAGAGCATTTCATGTTGTTTGTGGTGCAGGAGGACTATTTTTTTTAATCCTGATCCCCTCCCACCCCACAATTCCCACGCCTACCTGTTACAGCATTTTTGATTTAAAAAAAAAAAAAAAAAATTATCCTACTCCTGCTACTGTGGCAGTGAGTCCTGTGGGATCCCAGTCCTGCTGTAGGGCTCTACCTCCTATCGTTTATTTGTCCGCCCCATTTTTCTACTCTTCTGCACGTTTCTCCCCTCCTCTCCCCCCGGCTTTGCACCCTGGGTTCGCCCCACCCTGGTTATGGTCCTGTGAATCATCAGGATAGATGTTCGCTGGTTTTGTCTACAAGTGATGGTCTGGACCCATTGTCAGTACTGCCTCATCCATGTAAAGACTGTCCATTTGCTGCAGATGCACTGGATCTGTCCGTTTTAACTGTGGGAACCCCTCAGGCATGAGAGCATACCAAGACTTTTGTAACACCAGAGGATATATTCCTTCCTTATCCATGGTCTCCACTTCTTTCTGGCCTGGCCCTCCTGAGGGATGTCCTTATCCAGAGGAGGCAGGTACATAACTGTCTGAGAAGCTGTCTCACCTCCAGCCTTCTGGAAGGAGTGCCCCGGCACCGACAGTACTGCTGCTGCCGATGAAGCAATTCTCGAACTGAGATGAATCAGAGGAGATGGCCGCATGGGTATTTCCATGGAGGCAGTTGAGCCCCAATAGACAGTTGAGAGGTTACATTTGCTGTTCCACTGGATACGCCTCCCAGGGACCGCTGGTAGTGGTTTTCTTGGGAGTTCCCCGCAACTGATTGATCCCTCTTTCGAGTCTTATTGGGGTTCATTGGATCCTTATGGCAGGCATCCGGACCCCTCTCAAGTTATATCATGCCTGTTCCTCTCGCAAGCTGGTTCCATCAGTGTACGAGGAGGGAAGAGGTGCAACTGGATCCGATGGTTTCACTGGGTGCTTCTTCACTGGGCAAGGTGGTCACTACTTCCTCAGATTTCATCAGGTTGGCGACAGGGTTTTTCATACAAGTTTTAAATGCCCTAGGCATTTCTCAATGAAGAAAAGTCTGTTTTGTTACCCACCAGTCAATAAACTTTTTATAGGGGCGAAATTTGGACACAGTTTCCACTAAAGTGTTCACAAAAGGTTTCATGCAATGAGCAACTTGATGTCACACATCATCCACAGAACATGAGCCACAGTACACAAGGTGCCTTTTACTTTTAGGCCCCCACGTGCACCTGTGTGACTCCTTTTGCCAGACTTCACTTGCAGTGCCTGCAGGCTTGGCTCCACTTGATCTATCAACCATCAAGGACCACATCAACTCCAAGGTGGTAGTTCCCGTTAGAGTTGTCACCTCCCTAACTAAGCGCTTGGCTACACTTGGAAGTTGGATCACATTAAATCAGCTCTGGGCGCCCTAGCTCCTGAGGTGTCCACACTGGCAAGGCACCCTGAGTCCGCGGCTGGAGCACCTCTGGTAATCCACCTCCACAGAAGCACAGAGCTTGCTGTGCCTTGGCTGAAATGCTGGGGTGTCAGTGTGGACGAAGTGTTGCATAACTGTGCTGTGGTTGGCCTCCGGAAACGTCCCATAATCCCTTGAAGTCAAGTGGCCATTCTCATCATTGTTTGGAACTCTGCTGCAAACATGCGGATATCCCCTTTCAAAGCTCTGTTTCTGACAGCCAGCATGCTTATCTGCTCTGGGACACAAAGCAAACCATTACATAGGAATGGTCCTGCTGCAGAGGCAGGCGTGTTTGTGTGTGTGTGTGAGAGAGAGGCCGGGGGGTGGGGGGGACTGATGTCAGGGTTCCCCCTGCTGCTGTCTGAACTTACAAGACCACATGCTGACACATTCTCTGTCCCCCAAAACAGTGTCTCCCCCCACATACACACAACACACTCCCTGTCACACTTGACCTACCCACCCCCCCCCATTGAAAAACAGGCTGCAGTCACTTGCTACACGCTGAAGCCACTTGGCATCTGAGGCATTGCAAGAGCTGCTAATGTGGCCACGCCACTGTGCTTGCAGCTGACAGAGTGAACACATGGCAGCGCTTTCCCTGCTGCGGTCTCTGAGGGCTGGTTTAACTCCTGGCACTCTACATCTGCAAGTATAGCCATAGTCTTAGTGGTCAAACCCAGAAAAGGTCATAGTGGGAGTTCCCTTCAACAATGCCACTTCCAGGGCCACCAGTATGACAGACAAGCTTCCCTTTTGGGGTGGGATGCTTAGGGCACTAGGTCCCCATGAAAAGCCAGACTACATATAAATTTACTGGAACTGAGGTTGATCCTCCTTGCATGCAAGGTCTTCCTTTCACTTATATGCTCACTCTGTATACACATAATATTGGACATTATCACCATGGTGGTCCTATATAAACACACAGGGAGGTCTCATCCATTCTGCCAGGAAGTTGTCAGACTTTGGAAGAAGGATGTCAGGAACTGCATTGCAATACAGGCCACATATCTTACGGGTATTCACAACTCCCTGGCATACAAATTAAGCAGAATCTTGTTGATAGGCCATGAGTGGCAGGTTCGTGATGCAGTCCTAAGTGAGATTTTACACAGCAAGTTATTTTGCTATGGGACCTCTTTGAGTTGCAAATGAACAGAACGCTCCCCCTATTGTGACTCTCAAGGTAACACTTTACTGATGTCCTGGATGAACGGCCTCAGATTGCATTGCCTCCCATTCCACTGCTTCTGCAACTCATAGGGAAGATGCATCGCAACAAAGCCAACATCATTCTTCTTGTACCCCACTGGCCCAGACAGCTTTGGTTCACAGAATTTCTATTGATGTCTGCCCCCCAACAATCAGGATCTGCCTGTTCCTGAATCTCCTGAAGCCAGACGGGGGAAGACCAAACATTCCAGTTTGGGCTCATGCCACCTTACCTCCCATCCTGGTTTTTGGATGGGTGTTGTAAATAGAATGCTCCTGTTCTGCCCCAGTTCATGTGATCCTTAACCACAGTCCAAAAGAGTCTACTAAAACCTATCATCAGGCTAAATGGAGACGCTTTTCAGCAACAAAATCATTGTTCTCCAGAGAGTCTAGAACTGGAATGGCTGCAGTATATCCTGTCCCTAAAGACTTCCAGGGTCTCTCTTGGCTTCTTAGGAGTATACCTAGCAGTGATTAGTGCCTGCCTTCCTCCGGTGTTCTTTACTCTCCCAGCTACAGTATGATTCATGAAAGGCCTGATCAGGACCTTCCCACCAGTGCTTAAACCTACCCCTCAATGGCATGTTAACCTCATCCTGTCCAAGCTCACTAGCCCACCTTTCAACACCATAGCGACTTGTGCCATGTCCACCTATCCACATAGATGGCATTCTTAGTAGCTGTCACCTCAGGTAGGAGGGTCAGTGAGCTCAGAGGTATCATGGTGGACCTTCCTGTTAAAGCGTTTCACAAAGAAAAGATTTCTCTTTGACTACACTCAAGTTTCTTCAAAGATTGAGTTCCACAACAGTCAAATAATACTTACCTTTATTATTACCAAAACCTCACACTTCCTCTGAAGACATGAGTTCACTTTGATGTCCGGCAGGCCCTGGTGTTCTAACTACAAAGATACAAGCCTATTGGGAAATGACCCAGACTCTCTTGCCATAGCAGATATTGCATGGGCAAGCCATATCATCCCAGAGGATTTCTAAGTGGGTCTCAGGATGCATCTTAAAGTGCTACAAGATATCAAACATTCTTCCCCTTGGGGGTGTCACAGCTCACTCTATCTCTGTCAGACATTCTGCTGCAGAACATCTGCAGAGAGGCCACCTGGAGTTTGATTCACACATTTATGACACACTGCGCTCTAGTTCATGCCTCAGCTGTTGATGTAGTGGTGGGATCAGTAGTGCTGCAAGCATCTTTGCTACCAGCTTCCTCTTACCAGCCTCTAGTCAGAATACTGCTTGCCAATCACCCATGTGTGGAATACTCACAGGGACCATCACTCAAAGTAGTGGAGGTTTCTTACTGTAACGGAGGTTCTTCAAGATGTGTGGTCCCTATCTGTACTCCACTATCCCCCTCCCCTGCCATCTACTATGCTTTGGATCCTGTTGGATTTGCAGTAAGAGGTGGAACTGAAGAGGCGTCAACCCCCACTGCCCCTTAAGCCCCTGGTCGGGAACAAGAGGAGAACTACTGCATGTGTGCGGGCCAACAGACACTGCTTTGAAGAAGTTCTGGACTTGGGCGCATGGCCTGCATGCATACCCACATGTGGAGTACAGATAGGGACCACTCATCTCAAAGAACCTCCAGTTACAATAAGTAACCTCCCTTTGCGGTTCCTCCTTTAAGCTTTACCAAACTCACTTCAGTTATTAGATTCAAGGCTTACTTAAGATATATCCTGTAAAACTGAAAAGTTACTATTTTCTGATTTTATTTTTACTTACAGCATTGGTATTAAAATCTTTCCTGTTGTTTAAATATTTTAGGTTAATTATTTAAGAGCTACTAATTCTTCCTTTAAAAATGAATTACACAATATATTCTAAACAGCTAAATTATAGTGAAATGCCAAGCTGCACCGTAGTTAAGGTTGAGAATTTTTTTTTTTCACTTTTTTAAGGTAACAAGCAGAAGTGGGTACCACTTCATTTAGATGATGTAAGACCAGATAGCCAAGAAGGAACAGGCTCTCGAAATAGTTCAAGATCTCAGCCAGAAACAAGCAAAGTAGTGCCATACAACAACAGACGAAACGAGTCAAGAAGTAAGTGGTTTTCAATCCTAACTCTGGCTTTTACAGTGGTTCCCATCATTGTGGTATCTGAGTGCCTAAGTATAACTTAACATTTTTGTTCATTGAATATTCATGTCAGTTAAAGTAAAACAGTGATAGAAACTCGGTATGTTGTGAGACTGGATGTTAAAGCCTGTCCATGTGACCTGTTAAGGGCCTTTTTTCTTGACCTTTCTTATTCCAATACTGAGTGTCTCCTGAACAGACTTTAGTAACATGGTTGGTTGTGCAGAAGCTTGACTTTAGCATTAACAATGCAATAATTTATCTGAAAGAACTAAATTGTAGTTAGTTACTCTGAGTAGTTGAATAGTGAACGGAAAAAAAATTTTTTTAAACGGTTTAAGATTTTCACTCATGCTGTGTGTGTGTGTGTGTGTACATGCACACAATTGCAAATAATAAATCACTGCCAAATACATTGTTAACATAGTTAAGGTTGTTGAGCACTGACTCGTGCCCTTTCAGAATGTGGAGAGTGGCCAGACTTAACCTCTCAAAACCAGAAAATAAAAAGTTACGGTGATGTCTTACCACACCCCCATACAATCTTAACTCTGACCTTTGAGAGAGGTCCCTGTGAGAGATTAGAGGATGGTACCCTTCTTGAGCCTGTGGAGCACAGCAAAGAGAGTGAAGGTTAGTGTGAGAGGGGGGTAATCTTAAACTTTTCTTGACTAGGATATATGTTGAGTTTAGGTCCAGTTTAGCAAATATGTGTAGGTCGGATTTAGCTAACTCTTGACCACTTTACTGACTCCAGACAAACTACTAAAGACTTGTCAGATGTTAATACCTGTTCATTGTCCTAAGCATTTCCTCGGAGACGTCACCTTACCTTCAGTTAGCCCTGACTGAGCCTTATAGTACACTATGATGTATGCCAGAAGACCACTTGACCTCCCCTGAGCCATAGCATGGAACAGAGGATGCATGGCAGTGAGAGTGCCAGTGCTGATGTGAAATTCTAGTGAGCACTGAACATGTAAGAGCGCTTGAATGAATTGAAACAAACATGTATTCCCTAATCTTATTGAAATATCTACTGGAATGTCTGCCTCTGTAGGACACAGTGGCAGTTATTCCACCAACCCTGAAACGCAACAGATATTTTAAAATCTTTAATATATGATATTTAGAGCTAAAAGGGCCATCTGCTTTAAATCATCTGCTCAGGCCTCCTGCAAATGTGCGTCAGAAAATAGGAATCTAGAAATTTGCGGCTACTAATCCCTAAATCAGTACAGCTAGTGAGAATCATGGGGTGTGTGTAAAGAGGAATGATGGTAGAGAATTGTGTTGGACACAACACAGCACACAACAGAAAATCACAGATTTTTCTTAGGGGTATGTTAGGTTTGGTTTGGTCCCAGTGCCTACTGCCAGCTCCAGCAGGGCAGAATTAAAGTGCTGGAGGAGAAGTTTCTATATTTCTTAGCTTTGAGGCCTCAGCTTAGCCCTACTTCAGTATTCTAGGAAGGACATGAAGCAGTGCTAAGCCACTTTCACTCTGATAAAGTTTTTGGTAGTGAATTTCCCTTTTGAGAAAGTGGTGATAGTGAGGCAGGAATGATTAAGGGGTGGTTGTGAGCAGGGCTGTCCCTAGCTATTCTGGGGCCCTACACAGCCCCCCGCCCCCACGGGGGGGGCTGGCTTGGAGGACAGGGGGGTACCACACCCAGCACTCACTGGTGGCGTGGCTGGGGCTGGGCTGTTGCAGTTCCCGCTGCTGGTGAGTGCAGGCCTGTCCCTGCTGCACTCCTCGGGGGAGTGGGGGTGGAAGGAGGCAGGGCTGGGGCGGGGAAGAAAAAGGCAAGGGCTTTGGGGAAGGGGTGGATTTGGGGCAGGGCTTGGGCGGAGCAGGGGTGGGAAGAGGCGGGGCCGGGGCGGAGCAGGGGCGGGGACCATGGGGAAGAGGCCGAGCAGGGGCTGGAGCAGTACGCAGCTGCGCAGGGCACCAGGAAATTGGGTCCCCAAAATTTCCTGGTGCTCTATGCAGCTGCGTACTTCGCTTATGGGTAAGAACGGCCCTGGTTGCGAGGTGGGTACAATGAGGCTTTCTGTACATACCTCTTCACCATTCAGCTACCAGTTCCACCTTCCTCGTGGCTCTCTCCATGCTCTGGTGAGTGTGGATAGATCTCGGGGGAAAAAGAAAGATGGTGCAACTGTGAGGAGGAGTACTTGTGCCAGCTGGATGCAGGAAGGGGGAGTAGAATGGAACTCCAGAGTCCTTACACCAGATCTGGGTCTAGTGTGTGTATGGAGAAGTAGCTGTGCGCACCTGTCTTTAGAATAGGAGGCTCATGGATGTGTATATAGTGGCCTATTGGTCTCAATTCAATGTTGTCAGCTGATTCTGGTGGTAGTGAATACAGCCTAAAACAAAAGCTCTGAAAGATGTGAACTGCTTAATTCATTGCAGTGGGTGTCTTCATCCTCCCTCCCTTGGGCTCAGTGCTTTTACACCTGTGCTGTCCATGGAGCATGCCTGTTCAGAACTTCACACTCTGGCCTCAGCATTGTGTGCCTGGTGCTTGTACCAAGCATGCCTGTTCCTATGCCCAGCACATTGCTGGTTTGTCAAGTCTAGTGCTTCTCGGCAGGAGTTCAGCCAACATTTTTGCAATAGACCTCATTTATCCTGGCTGGGATTCTTCCACTGGTATCTCTGGTCTGACTGTCTCAGTTTGGCAACTAGTGCCTCCTGTAACAGCCTGTCCCATACTACCATACATATCCCAGGCACAGTAGTGTCCACCATACTATCCCATGGTGGGATAGGTATATTTATGGGATGCCAAGCTTCATCAAAATTGCATACACCTCTCACATTTCCAAAAGGAACTGTATTGTGGCTGCAGACACCAAGCAAAGGCACGTTGAGAGCACTAATGTGCACATCATTCAAATCTCCAGAGGAGAGTCATGACCCTTGGGTTCAGGGGACAGTCAGTGCTTGTTCCCCTAAACCAGCATTTAGGTACAGTACTGTGGCACTCACGAAGAGTTTTCTGCAGAAACATTAGCTTACAGGGAAACAAACTCTAAGTAGAGTTGCTTAAGCTTTTATAGTGCAATAAAGTTTAAATTTTCTAAAATTATCCATGGTAGTGTTAGTAACTGAGCTTGGGAGCAATCAAATTATATACATAGCTGAGAGTTGAAGCCTTATTCTTTTTCTAGCTCTGCACTAATAAAAATATAAGAATCTGAACATTTTATAAATAGCTCCCTTTTGGAAGAGGAGGCACTATATCTCAGAAATCTCTTGACCTAAGTTTGGACCACACAGTCTGCTCCAGACCCCCTTGTGGTACATCTGTCTTCAAGACACTGTTTGTATGTCACAGGTTTGGTCACAGAGATGCCCTTGGGACTGTCACCTGACATGCTGGAATCACCTCTGAGCCCGTTTTTCCTGCCAGCTTGGGATTCCAGAACTCTGCCTTGTTGAGCCAGACACGCTAGTCTGCTGCAACACAGACCCAGGTCTGGTCCACACCCCCCAAAGCTGCAGACTTTAACCAGAAACTGCTCAGCAGGTCACCCATCTCCAGCACCCAGACACCCAATTCCCAATGGGATCCAAACCCCAAATCCTTTTTACTCTGTATAAAGCTTATACAGGATAAACTCATAAATTGTCTGACCTATGTAACACTGGTGGAGAGATGTGCAAAGCTGTTTGATCCCCCAGCTATTAATCACTTACTCTGGGTTAATTAATAAACAAAAGTGGTTTTATTAAGTATAAAAAGTACGATTTAAGTGGTTTCAAATAATAACAGACAGAACAAAGTAAGTGACCAAGCAAAAACACGCAAGTCTAAGCCTAATACATTAAGAAACTGATACAGGTAATATCTCACCCTCAGAGATGTTTCAATAAGCTTCTTTCACAGATTAGACTCCTTCCTAGACTGGGCCTAATCCTTTCCCCTGGTACAGTCCAGCTCAGGTGGTAACTAGGTGTTTTCTCATGACTGGCAGCCCCCTTTGTTCTGTTCCATCCCCTTCTATAACTTTGTCACAAGGCGGGAATCTTTTATCTCTGGGTCTCCCCCTTCCCCTCCCCCCCCCCCCTCGAAATGGAAAAGCACCAGATTTAAGGTGGATTCCAGTATTATGTGACATGGTCACATGTCCTATGAGACCTCATTCTTCATTACCCAGAGGCTGGCCCGCGTGCACCGGGGAAGGTTTGCAGGTAAACACAGCCATTTACAGGCAATTGTCCTAGTCAGTGGGAGCCATCCAGGTTCCAAACCACTATTAATGGCCCACACTTTGCATAATTACAGTAATACCCCAGAGTTATACTTCATATTCCTAGTTTCAGATGCAAGAATGATACATTCATACAAATAGGGTGAACGCACTCAGTAGATTATAAGCTTTGGAATGATACCTTACAAGAGACCTTTTGCATAAAGCATATTCCAGTTATATTTTATTCACACTCATTAGCATATTTCCATAAAATATATGGAGTGCAACGTCACACCGTATATATGTGAATTTTAGAGCAATTTGAATGTTACAGCTGCCCCATAGGGAGCTGATTTTATCTGCAGAACACCTTGGTCAAATGATCCCAAATTTTCACTGCTAACTTTATCCCTAGTCATGATGAGGTATGGAAATTTTCAGAATAATATGAGTATGAATGTAGATTTGAGACCACTTAGAAATATTAGCTGTTTAGAGAGCTCACATTCCAACTAAATTAATACAACAACCCTAGGGCCCTGGTGATGCAGTACAGTTTCCAAGAGAATCCGAGTATGCCTGTGGACTTTAAAACATTTCAAAATATTGTTAAAGAGCGAATGTTAGCCTTAAATATGGAATGGCTAAGGCCATTCCATAGTTTTTGTTTTGAAATCAGTTATACTTGAAAATCACTTCCTTCTTTACTAGTCAGCTTCTGTGATGTTTGACTTACGCTTTACAGTGCAAACCGATGTACCTAATACCCATGGAATAATTCTCTGAGGTTATTTATTCATGGTGGAAACTCTCAATTGATTGTCTATACAGTACGTTTTTTTTTCTTTTAAAGCTTGGCGCCGTGATAGAGAGAAGAGAGATGACCATGATGAAGTTTCCAGTGTGAGAAGTGAGGGTGGCAGCATTCGAGGATTCTTTAGAGGCAGAGGAAGAGGGCGTGGCAGAGGAAGAGGCCGTGGCAGAGGAAACCCTCGAAGTATGAGAGTAGATGTTAAAGATGGAAAATATAACTTAAGATTTAAACATTTAAGTTGTACAACTCTCCCTTGCCACAAATCAAATCCTGTATATAAATCCATGTGGTTTGCATGTCACATTGCAAGTAGTATATCTTTAACACTTTTTACTGAGAACAGATACTGAATGCCTGTTGCACAAATAATACAGTTTGTTTATATCCCTTACAATATTTTTGTATTGGATTTTTCTCTTTATCTTAAATTCTTTTCCTTCCCCTGACTTTTCACGCCATTCTTTTTGAAGTGAACTATGAGTATTCGTATGGTTACCAAGAACTATATGGTGAAAGGACCAATCAGCCATTTCAACCAGACCTTAATAGTAGTATGATGTATTACTATGACGATGGAACAGGAGTACAAATGTATTCTGTGGATGAAGCACTGCTCAAAGAATACATTAAACGTCAAATGTAAGTACACTGCATAATGTATGAATTTTTTTTAGACAAAATTCAGGAATCTACTTAAGATAAAATTCATTTCAAACAACGTTTGACCTCTCAGTCTTCAGTGTACTATGTAAGTAGCACTGAAGATACTAGCTACCAACCATTTGAGGTTTATTCATTACTAGTAAATATCTGCTTAATTATGCTGAGTAATAGGGTGAAAAAACCCTGAATATCTGAGAAGTGGGAACTTTGAGAAAGATCTTCAATCTTCCTGCACTGTAGTCTGCCTTTAATCCATGTACCTTCCTTATTTATGGTACATATCCTCCTTTACTTGGTCTTGAAGTTGAAGTATGGATGTCTGTCTGCTTGTCCTTTAGAGTACTGTTGGTCTGTTAGCATGTAAGACACTTTCCTGGGTATGTAGCTCAAGTTTCTGAAGGGACTTTTCCCCCATTGTTCTCAGTTTCTTTAAAAACAATCTTTTCAGCTCTGTATTTTATCAGTGTGTTTCACCTGAAAGAACCAAATAAGAATGTTTTTTTTAAATGAGCCATATACTTGATTTTTCAATAATCTGAAATGCTTACTTTCTCATGTACGCCATTAAGGAGCGAGAAACTATTTGGAAGGCTGATTATCGCAAAGAGGCATATCATGCAAAATCCTGGAACATGCTAAGTCACTACTGAAAAGGGACATTTTCCACCCCTGGCTGATATTCTACATTTGCCAGTGGCATTTCTCTGTGATGCTTTTGTGGTGGATTATATTGCCCTTGTATTCCATGAAGCAATTTGCTTATTTTACTCTGGCTTCTTTTGTAACAGTTGATGCAAAAAAAAAAATTTTTTTTGAAGAAAAAGGCCTCTTTAAGCGCAGAAAGAATCTGACATATGGCTCTCAACTTCAAGCCTATATTGCAATCTTTTTGTAACTCTTGCTGCCAGGCCCCTCTGAGACCTGCCAGTGGACGTGCAGCTCCTTATCAGAATAATCAGCCTCCACTGCCCTCAAGATAAGTGAGGGAGGAGCACAGACACTCCATGGTTGGTCAGATTTCTGGGCATGCAGTGTCCAGGTCTCCTAAGGTAGGACACATTGATGGCCCCCTTGATGCTCAGCAAAATGTCACACATTGGTCACATCTGACTTCTGATGTTGTTTGTATTTTCTTTTAGCACAAGATGTTGGCAAGTGTCAGTTAAAGCCTTAAGATGGCTGGTTAACCAGAGTCATTGGTCACCTGGCCTGTTCAAAATCTCTAAGATTCATTGGTTATAGAATTTGCCTTTCACAAGAGATACTGTTAAGCACGTTTAGAATATAACTTCATTTTTTCCCCTCATTTCGAATGGTTCTGGGAATCTGTGAGGTTCCATAATCTTTTCCTTTCTCATTGTATTTGAACAAAGGGATGGAAAGCTACCTTTCTTCCTCAATTATTTTTTAAATGTCATCTAAATGGAAGCGTTTAACCTTCTGCTTCTGATATTTTTCTAATTATAAATTATGAAAGCTAGAAGTTCATGCAAAATAAACTTGTACAGAATGTTTAGCCCTCCAGAGAGGAGTTCTTTTTGGAGTCCAAGGAAGTAAGGATATTTTGAACAAATAAGGTTGTATCCTTATATATAAATGAGTTTTAGAACTATTAACCTCTTAACGTGGAAAATGTTAAATCTATTTCTGAGAACAAAAATGTCAAGAGTGATTTTATACATGTAATGGGGACCAACTTGATTGGGGAGAAGGATTATTATAGGTATGTATATTAACATTTATTTTAAAGCAAATGTGACTAAGTATATACTGCGTCAGACTTCAAACTTTGTGTTGATTCTTCAAAAATGCTTTGGTTCACATCGAAAAGTAGATTACATTTCAAGTTATCACAGGAGTATATCCAAACTTACATCTCTGGAGGGGAGGGAAAATAAGCCCAAAAGACTTTAGAGAAAGACAGGAAGAACATAAAAATAAACATTTTCATTAGTCAGAGGGGTAGCCGTGTTAGTCTGGATCTGTAAAAGCAGCAAAGAGTCCTATGGCACCTTATAGACTAACAGACGTATTGGAGCATAAGCTTTTGTGGGTGAATACCCACTTCATCAGATGCATTTCATCACCCATGAAAGCTTATGCTCCAATACATCTGTTAGTCTATAAGGTGCCACAGGACTCTTTGCTGCATGTTCATTAATGTTCTTTCAAATTCCCTTTTCCAGATCGGTGGATACCAGTAAAGTAGTTAAGAGTTTGAGTCAACTTCAGTTTCCTTTATTCATTCTTGCTTTTGGAACTTCAGAGATTAGGTCGAACACATCTCGGGTTTTACCTATACCTTATTGATGTAAAGGTAACAGTTTAGTTAACAGTGTTAGTGTGTCTGTACTTGTTTGTCTTTCCTCTGGGAAAAGTACGTTAGGATTTCAGAATAGCATGTGGAATATTATTGGGGGGAATAAAGGTTGGGTCCTAGTCAGTTGTGCATAGGGACTTCACTGATCAAAGTTTACTTTGCTTACAGCATGCTGAAGAAGTTCCTGCTTTTCAGGCAAAAAGAGCCGTAAAGACTCTTCTGTGCTGGTTCAGACTTTTAAGTGGCGGCTTACATCTCTTCCAGTTCTGAAGTTTTCTGACTGTTCTCTGCTGGAGTTAAGTCTTTCATGAAGAGTGCTAGCTCTTCAAGCTTTTTTGGTACTGAAGGCTATGAAGAAAGAATAAATTGGGTTTCTCCTTTACAGCTCAGAGTCAATGGTGACATTGCAGTCCCTTTTTGGTACCTTCTGTCTTGAGTCCAACTTCATGAGAGGCTTTCATCTACATTAATGCCTTACCTTTTCAGCATTCAGATCCTCTCAGCATTCTGCTCTCAACTCCCTCTTTTCCTAAAGTATCCAGTTCCTAAAGGACCACATTCATACTATCTTCCACTGTAAGAAATTAGGGAGCATGTAAACAGTCTCACGCAGGATCTGTCTGAGGGGTCCCGCTGTTTGGTAGTCATTGCCAGTTTGAGCTTCCATACCTCTTCCAGGATGTCTTCAGGTTTATATCTTTCTGTAGTGGCTCCCAATTATAATTCCTTCATTCCTTTACACCATCATTTGATTTGGTAGAACTTGACATCTTGGGATCATTTCATAAAGCAACTTAATCACCCTAGAGACTTTCCTCTTCCCTCAACCTATCCCTCCCCTGAGCTGGGGTACCTAGACAGCCTGTTGCACCTTTTTTTTTCCTCCCACGTCTCACCCTCTTTATACCCTTTATTTTTGAAGAACTTAACTTTTGCCAAGTACCCTTGGGAGCATTCAGGCACTACGCCTCAGTGTACTGAACAATGGAAAGTGTGTTTTTTCTGCTTCTTTCTTTCTCACCTGAGCTTGCATGAAGATATGATCTAGACTGCATGCCTGTGCTTATGCCTTCGCCCTAGGATAGGGCACCTAAACATTCTGATCTGCTGGGTACCTGAGTAGGAGAAAAAGATACAGATCAGGATGGAGATATTGATACAACTATATGGGGAATCATCCACATGAATGCTGAGAGAATACCATTACCCTCTCATCCATGTAAGAAGGAGAAAAGAAGGATCAGAAAAGGAATATTACTTTTCTATTTTGCTTTTGTCATTCATTTATGCTAGTTGGGTGAATGAGAAATGAGGCCTCAATTATACTTTGGATGAGTGTACTGTACTGATCACGTTAAAGTACTGTTTCATTTGGTTTATTTGATTACCTAGTCTGTTTTTATAACTTTTAGCTCATAAGTAACAAACGTACAGTGATAAATATCAATCTTTTTGATAGTAAAATATACCAAATTTTGTAATAAAGATTTTGACAAGGATGAACTTGGATTAAAAATAATTAAAGAAACTATACGCTACATTGGGCTCACATTTACATGTTTCTCTCTCCAGTGAGTATTATTTCAGCATAGAAAATTTGGAAAGAGACTTTTTTCTGAGGAGAAAGATGGACCAACAAGGATTCTTGCCGATTTCTTTAATTGCCAGCTTCCATCGTGTGCAAGCTCTGACTACAAATGTTAACCTAATTTTAGAGGTAAAGTGATTTAAATGCATGTACACAATTTTGCATAGTTTTAAAATTTATTACAATCAAATCTTGAAAACCCCATTCACCTATTTGCAAGTGGCAGGGTGTAAGTATTTCTTGTTGAGTGTGGCTGGCCTAAACAATCAATTTCTTCAGAATATAATTTTTTTTTTTAAAAAAAAAGTTGCCAGCCAATTAAGGCTACACCAAGAACCTTCCAGCTGTGAACAGTATAAACTGATGCAGTGCTGTCTGCTAGCAGATGGCATTGCTGCTGCTCATAGCTTTGCCAAGAAGTGGCAAAGTAAAACTAACAAAAGGGCTTCACTATTGCTTTTCAGAAATCTGTGGGCAGTAGTGAAACTGTCATTTATGTCTGTTTCACATTGCTGTTGGCAAAGCTGCATAACAACAGGTAGACAAGTATTCACAACGTGGGGAAAATTTCAAAAAACAGAGACTGGAGGAGGTGCAGGGTAGTAGAAACTTTCCTCTCCCCTTCTTGCAGCAGCCAAGAGTCTGGGAGAAGGTTAGAGGACTGAAGAGCCCTTCCTTTTCATGCCTCCCCTTCAGCATCCAGGAAGCATTCTAGAGGGAGAAGACCAGAATGATGCTTCTCGCAGCAGCTGGTGGGGTTGTGTGGTGAGCTTCAGATTTATCAGATACCTACTATCAGAGACTGATCCAAAAGATGGAATGCCAAGCCAGAGAAAGCACCTTAGTAGAAATCACTGTAGCATGAGGTAGCCTGGAAACTGCACTGCTCACTGGTGCTAAACCTTATTGGTATGTTCTCTTCTCCCCACCCACCTCCAGTCTAGTAGACTCCAATCAGTTAGTCCTCCAGCTACTAGGTGTTTGTCAATCTATGCTAACAAGAATTGGGTTACACTGATAAGGATCCAATAAGTAGACCACAAATGGAAAAGTTTTTTAATTCTTTGAGTGACCGCTACACATTCCCACTTCGGGATGCACCAGCAGTGCAGCTCTGATGGTGGAACGATTCATAGCCATACCCACTGGAGCATTCTTGCACTCCTTCCTGCCCCCACCTTCACTGTGCGTATTCTGAGGATGAGGCTGTAAAGTAGGTGGCCCTCCAGCTGTCTGTCTCTTCCAACCACAGTTGCAAACAGATTGGAACCTTTCCAGGTCCACCTTTTCAAGTAACCCCGTGCTGTTAGCTAGTTTTAGGAGTAGTTTAATTGTTTTATTTTATTGAAATGTGTTTTGTTTTACAATTATCAGGATACTTATAGGTTCTGCACCCCAGGGTGGTTTCCCATATTCTGAGGCAGATCTGAAGGGAAGGTGGCCAGGATTTAAGATGTGCCTCTTCACCTATTGTCTTTTCTCCATCACTCTTACGAGGTGTGTCATATGCTATCCTAGGGACATTTTCCTTTCCAGTGCACAGTATGCAGGACTTTTACTCCAAGAGCCCGTAAGGAGTGTCAAAATCTGCTCCAAGCCTTTCTGCTGCAGGAGGTCCTATAGACCAAGTCCTCTAGTGCTGATGAATCTGGTTCCAGGAGTAAAGAGTGGCCTGCATTGGCCCCCATTCTTTTGGGAACTAAGAGGCAGCATCCTAATTTTCTGTTCAAGATACCATCCTCTGATCCAGGAAGCAGGGTGGTAAAGCCCTTGGTACCAAAGGAGTCTCATTCCTAATGTAGTAGAATGGTCCAGGTGTCAGTCTCAGCAGAGCTAATTGTGTTAGGAATACCCTTGAATCCAGTACTCCTGGTTTCAGTACCCCTGTCAGTAGGTCCAGTCACTGTTCCAAGTTGCTCTTATTCCTCTGGATTGTGTCCTATAACATCCTTAGATCCTAGACCGAAGCCTAAGGTCGCTGGTCAGGGTAAATCCCTAAAAGCATGTTATACTCTTTCTGTAACGAGTGCTACCATTCTGAATGTCTGGTCCAATGCATCTGTGCTGTCAGTAGGACAAGTTGGATCTGCAAATCCTAAACAGGAAAAGTCTTCCTTCCAAAGGAAAAGATCCTTAAAAACTCAATATGTCATTATCAGACTTCAGGGGAACTCCAACCCAACAATAGTGTTCTTCCTCAGGCTGAGCTGGCTTCAACAATCTATATAACTCCATATGCTCATTTCAGAATGAGAGCTCTGTAACAGGCTAATGAAAAATTACCTGCCAAGTTCAGACAGCATGTCCTTAAGTTATTTCTCCCAAAAGAGGAGCTCCCGTCTCTTACATGATAGACACAGTCAACATCCTGAAAGGAGTGGCATTCGAGCCTCCACTCCCATCAGCAACTATCAGTTGGATGCGTCCACTCTGGAATGGGAGTGCACTTCAATGACCTAATAACCCACAGTCATTGGAAGCACTTTGAACAACAGCTACATATTAGTGTGCTAGAGTTGAAGGCAATCAGTCTAGCTCTCAGATCATTTCTGCCTCACAAGACAAAGTACTCACTGACAATTCAACAACTAAGTTCAGTGTGAACAAACAGGGAGGAGCTCATTCCTCACAACTATGTAAAGATGTTACAATGCTACAGAGCTGGTCCATCCCTCATATTTAGCTGACAGCTCTTCACCTAATGGGAAAAAACAAGTTGGTGGATTATCTCTGCAGAAACAAAGAGGAGTTAACAAAGGAGTTGGTCTCTAAATACATCAGTTGCAAAGAAAATCTTCACTTTCTGGCATCATCCAAAAGTAGATCTGGTGACAGTGAGACACGATGCCAGACACCTGAGCTTCTGCTCCATTTCAGATTCATTCCTAGTCAGCTGGAGAATAGGTCTTTTTCCATACCTTTACCCATTTTCCTTTTAATCCAAAGAATAAAACGGAAGATAAAACCAGAATAATTCCGGTTGCTCAAGCGCGGTCAAGACAAAAGTGCTTTCCAGATCTCCTTCACCTCTTCAAGGTGTATTATACTGTTCTCTACCAGTGACCACAGATCTGTTATCCTCAGCAGGATGGCTGGATTTTGATATAGACTTGTGGTACACCTGGCAGCAAGGTCTGTAGGACACTCTCACTGATTTAGAGAGCCTGTTTGTCAGATGTACAGCACATCCTGGTAAACTCCAGTAAGCAATCTACTCATAAGTGCTATTACTCATAAGTGCTATTACTCATAAGTGCTATTACTCATAAGTGCTATTACTCATAAGTGCTATTACTCTTAAGTGGAGGTCTATGAAAGGTATAGTGTTAAAGGTCTAAGAAGGGTTTTTAAAGGTTTATGAAGGGTATAGTGCCAGTCAAGGATTCCTCGTCATCATGGGACCTTAACTTTGTCCTTACTCAACTTATGAGACCATCATCTCAAACTGAGTGCTTAGTGTTTTATCTATCAATCAAAACAGCATTCATTGTAGCAATAACATCTGCCAGAAGCATAAGCGAACTACAAGCCTTGAAGGCAGAGCCATTGTTCAGTTTTCTACAGAAACAGTGTTCCTTTGTCTACGTTCAAAATTTCTGCCCAAGGTGGTAAATGTCTTCCATCTTAACTAGTCAGTTAGTCTACCAGTCTTTTTCCCAGACTTCTTGCACATTCAGATTAATCAAAACTGTGCACATCAGATGCTAAATAGGCAGTAGCCTTCTGTCTGAAAAAGAACTAGACTTTCTAAAGTCCTCAGATCACTTTGCCTATTACAATTATCTCTGTAAAAAATAATCTTATCACAATGCTTCTCCAAATGGGTTAGACTAAATATGGAGGAGAGTTACAAACTAGCTTCTGCCGCTCTTCCTGCAAGGGTGAGGGTACACTCCACTAGGGCTAAGTCAGTTTCTATAGTAAGGCTTAAACATATTCTCATTATTGAAATCTGAAGAGTTGCAACAGAGTGCTCTGTACACATATTTACGAAATGTTACCTGCTTGATTTAGGTATTGATATGTGATGTGCATTTGGTAGGGCAGTACTCACTGTTGAAATAGGGTGCAGTGTACCATTTTCTTCAGTTGACAGTACTGCTTATCAAACTACCCTAAGAGTGGGAATGTGTAGAGGTCACTCAAAGAAGAAATGAAGGTTACTCCCCTGTAACTGGAGTTCTTCAAGATGGAATCTACACATTCACACTCCCTTCCCACCTTCCTCTCTACTTCAGACTCCTAATTAAAATCTTGGACCTAAGAAAGCAGTGGAAGGAACTGAGCTGACCAGAGGGCCATGTCCCCTTTTATACTTTTGCCCTCAGAACATTCAGGAACAATGAAGAGAAGGATTGGGGGAGGTATGAGAGCTCTTCAGTGGGCACTGCTACAAGAAGGTTTCATTATGAGTTGTATTGCTAGTGCTTCCCAAAAGCGTGAATGTGTGGAGTCCATCTTGAAGAACTGCAGTTTCAGGTTAGTAACCTTCATTTTACTAGGGCAATTGCTCCAAAGCATTTGCTATAATTAAGGTTGCAAAATGGTTTTCATTGATCCTCGGTTTAAAATTTCTCATAATATTCAGAAAACTCCTTTTCTGCTAAAACTTTCCATGCTTGCTTTGTTGGTTTCCTTTTGGGGCAGAAGGGGAAGAATTGAGCTAATTCTGAGCCATGTTTGATTGAATATTTTTTTAACAACTTTTTTTGTGGGGGTGGAGGGAACTGAGTAAACTTTAAGTTGAAATTTTGCATGTAAATGGTGTTCACTGAGAGGAGTACTGTCTTCGTAGATTTCAAAACAGTTGGTTTTGATTAGGTCTGAAGGTTTAACGTGCATACTGTTAAAACATTTAAGTTGTAACGTACTTGCTTCACAAGAGATTAATTGAAAATGTGCGTGCAGCTAAATAGGAACTGGTTGGAAACTTACTGCCAACTTATACCCTTTTCGAATGATCTTTCTTTAAAAACAAACGTGAAATCTTACATGCATAAAGTTGTTCAATTAAAATTGAAGTCACAAAATGAAATGTAAGGGATTCTAGTAAGTGTAAAATAAGAATTTAAAGTTTCAGGTACTTCACCATCTGAGTCATCCTGCCCATTTTTGTGATTGTAGAATCACAGATTTTAAATTTGATTTTTTTTTAAGAATATGCAAAAATAGAACAGTGCAATAATTGAAAAATTTTGTTATGGTAATTTAAATATAGGCATCAGGATAAAGGAATGCAAATAGATCTTGTAATTTCATATTTTTAGCTTTTTTTTAACATGGCTCAGACATGATGGCATTACTAAACATTTTTAGATTATAATTTTAACTAATATACACTGATCTTATGGTCATGCTCTGGACCTTTCTTGTGGTGTTTTTTTTAAATTCCCATTCTTAAACTTTCTCTTCTCTGTTGCTGTGTTAAAGAGCCCCACCAACATGAGAAAACGTGCATTTCATTCCTCAGCCTCCATAGTCAAAGTAGACAAACAGGAAGGATCACCTCCTGTAAATTTCTATTTATTTTTCATCATAGTCGTTACTGGTAATAGTCGGTATGAATTGGATCAAGTGTGATTAAGCTGGCTATATTCTGTTAAGGTTTCAACACCACTATACACATACTATTTGTGATATATGAACAGTAATACTCTTAAGATAAAGTAGACAAAATGTCCTGTAAATCAGTGATTTTCAAACTTATTTAATCAGGCCACCCTTCTTTGTGTCTGTAGTCATTTATGCGCTCGCTCTCTCTCTTCCTCCCGACCCCCCCCCAACCACCACAAGTACATATTTTGCCACCCAGCTCTGAAGTGTACATTGATATCACTTTTCACAGCAGATTTAGCACCACATTGCAACCTTTACTTCTGCGCTGCTGCCGCCATTCCAAGGCTGACAGCCAGAGCCCCCACCGCTTCCCATTGAGGGGGAGGGAAGAAGAGCTTGAGCCCTGGCTGCCTCCCAGTGAAGGATTGGGGTGGGGAGGGAGGAAATCCTGAGCCCAGGTGGCGGGGTTCTGGCTGTCCCCATTATCCCCGCCTCCCAGGTGTGCACGGTTCTTTTGCACAAGCCCCAGCCACTCAGGGCTGACAGCCAGAGCTCTTCAAAAAAAGAAGAAGAAAAAAAAGCACACCACTCATGCCTCCATTGACACATTCCTTCACCTCCTTTGGGAGGCCTACCCCATAGTTTGAGAACTGCTGCTATAAAGCATATAGTATATTAAAAGATGCTAAGTTTACAGTTGGACGATTAACTCTTACTTCCCTGATTTTATGTGTAACTTAGTGTTACATTTAACTAAATGTATTTGTATTTTCTGTACTACACCAGCATAGTTAAAGCAGGGGGAAAAAACAACCTCTAGTGTTATTTCTATATATAGATTATTTCAATTTTGTGAAGCAAAATAAAGCTATATTGGAATAAAGTGCCTTTATAACAGTGTAACTGTCTGCACATGGGACTTTTACCAGCATAACTTTGTCAGCAAAAAAGTCACACCCCTTAGCAACATAGGTCAGTCGACTTTTAAGTGTAGACCATGCCTCAAAGTGCTTTCTTACATGGAAGGTAGGAAATGTAAATCTTAAATATGCTTAGTCTTGTTTGATGAAAAAGAAAGAGACCGGAGTCCTTGTATCACTTTAAGTATTAGTGATCCAGTCCAGGGAAGTTCTGTCCAGTTGTTAGTGAGAAGAAAATGCCTTTATGGGGCATAGGCAAATGGTGCTCTAGGCTGAGGGGAGGAATTCTAAGGGTCCATCAGATGAGATCCGTTCTGGGTTGAGGACATAGCTCTTCCTAGAGTTCAGTGCTGACTTCTGCTATGGAGAGAGGACTATCATCTCACTACTCTGTGAAGGACTAAGACCTTGCCATGAAATTATATTTGTGTATACAACAAAAAGTATTCTCGACTTGCAAAAATCAGATGTTCTGTGGGACGTTGAAATCACACACAGTGTCTAGCCACTTCGTACCATTGTCTCACGGCAGTCCAACATCCAGGAACTATGGATTGAAGGGAAAAGAGGCAGAAGACTACTCACAAGCATTAAAAATGTAGGGCAAAATATACTACAGTACTTTCTTAAATAACTGTAGGTCCTGTGGGAACTAAAAGTTACAGAAATTCCCATAACATCACTGTATCGCCACCTCAAATGTTTTTTTTAAAATATCAATCAGACCCTCAAAAATCATAATTGGCTTAAAGTGAGATTTAAAAAATGGGGTTCTTTTATTTGCCTTCTGGGTTGAGTCTTTAAAATGTAATAGGGCTAACATTTTAAAGCTTTTCTCTGCAACCATGGATGGGTAGGAACTTACTTTCCAAAAGACAAACCCCTCATTTGTGACCACTAGCAGAACATTTCCAATTTTGCGTGGTTTTATGATGGGGGACATTATGTACCAAATAAATCAGATTGTTGTGAATTTGCTCTGGCCCCAACCCCACCGGTACTTTTCCTCCATACATGGGCAAACAGCTCCTTGTTGCTAAGATTAATTTTGGCTCACGAGGATTTAAAGGTGAGTCCTGTGACAATTCCTTCCCAATCTGTACATGTTTTATTGCGTCTGACTACACTGCGTTTTTATGGCATAAAGCAAAAGGATTAGTGGCAAACAAAATGAATTAACTTTTTTTTAAAAGTTACTATAATCCACTTGCCTCAATAATTAAGTGTCTTGGTCACAGATTATAGTAAAGAAAAACTGTTTATGTGGTCCTATTTCAAAAACCTGCAAAAAGAAAAGTTAGGAATTTTTTACTTTGGACATGCCAGGACGTATATAACAAACGTTATTTTCTTCTTGGGTAATTTCACCCTTGAAAAACAAATCTTTATAAAGGTTAGATGAGTTAACCTTGTTAAAATAATATTGAATGAATTTGCCAAGTAATTCAAAACTAAAGGTTTTAGTATCTAATTGAATTAAGAGCTCCTTTATTGCTATTAGCAGTCAGCATTTTACTTTTTATGGCGTTTCACAGGTTAGCATTTCACTTTATCTGTTTCTTATTTTACCTTTATATCCCCCACAAGGCTCCTGGCAGCAGGATGTGCTGAGTTTTCTAGGCTCCTATCAGTCGGTGTTTCCAACTTCCTTACTGCTTGATCTTATTCCTGGCGAGTAGGTTGTGATCCTGCTCTGTCAGGTTCAGTCAGTACTGGCTATTGAGGTCCCTGTATGGGCCACCAGTGTTTCCCCACGAGGATTTGAATTTACTTAGTAATTTAAAGAGATGTCAGATCAGTCAGCTTGGTTGAGTTTTATTAGTCTATTAGACTGGACAGTGAATAACCGATACATTACCACAATTTGTGAGAACCTGTTTTTGCAGCCGATGACTATTTGCTTGCACTGTTTTTGTTCTGAATTTGGCTTATGAATTGACATTCTTGTAGCCCTCCTGTTTACAATTCTCTTCTCTGTATGGGAAAAGGGGAAATAGCATCTTATTTTTCCCATAAATTTCCAGTATATTTAAATGTTTACAGAAAAGAGATAAACATATTAAATTCTAACCTAAGCATATGTTTCTTGTTAATGCATCACTAAAAATAATATATTTTGCTTAACAATTCTTGTAAATTGTCAGATCTTTTCTAGTATTTCTCAACAAGTTATTTTCCCTCCTGTTAGCATGATTCCCAAAGCACTGTGGGAGTTTGCCTCATAGGTAAGCTATAGGCTTCAAAGGTCAACAAGGCTGTGGCTAGTTAGCTCTCTCCCTGCGACTCAGAATGGAGTTTCCCAGCTAGCAGCAATCATCGCATCCTCCCTCATGTCAAAGGAGAACTCCACCAGCAAGCAGCACGGCTACCCAAATTGTAAAACTATTAGCAAAAAGGGAAAGAGAAACCAACACTGCTGGACACACTCAGTAGTTGGTTTCTATCCTTCCATTTCCCTTGGAGTTTAGAGGAGATTAATACCAGTTACCCATTCAGCCTTACACTAACCAGCTCCATATGACAGACCATTCCATTATACAGTCTACCTAAAATTACTCACTTTTTGACTCGGCTCCCTGTCTTTCATCAAATGCCAAAAATGAAGAAAAAAGTTACACAACTTCGAAATCCTTGTAAGTCAAGCAATATTGTTTTTGGTATTGTTTCTTGCAACTTTGTCATACAACATTAACATTGGAAAATAATTGCAAAAAACTACTTTGGCAGTTGCTGAACTCTTCAACTTCATTTCATTGTTTAATTGTCCAGAAAAGCAGTTTGCTTCAGATTCCGACTGAACACTGTCCCTTTAAATATGGAATTATAAAGAATCATCAATTTTGGTTAATCGGTGCTCTGCTTTTGGACTTCAAAAATATAACTAGCAGCTAATATTTGAAACTGTATGCCACAATAATCAAAATTATGGTACTGAAAATAAGTGGTACTGAGTTTTATACTGACTCTTCTAGGTTGTCTTAATTTAAAGGTAAGTTTTCTTTAAAATAATCACTAATTTCTGGCATGCAGGTGTTTGAGAGCCTAATGCTCATTTGCATTGAAAATGTTCCTACTCAAGTCGGAAAGTAATGTCAAGATCTATAGAGGGCAACATAATTTAAATTCCCTCCCAGATACTCATGGGATTGTGTTTTAATTTCACTGAGAGATTCACAAAAGATATGGTTAGCAGCAGTGTTGGCGATGTGTATATTTTTAATGGTGAAACATGTTTATCTCACAGGCCCTAAAGGACAGTACAGAGGTGGAAATAGTGGATCAGAAGATGAGAAAAAGGGTAGACCCAGAAAAATGGCCAATTCCTGGTCCACCTTCACGAAATCAGCCACAAACTGACTTTTCTCAACTCATCAACTGCCCAGAATTTATACCAGGCAAAGCTTTTGGCTCACATACTGGTAAAGGATTTCTTTCATAGAAACATAAAATGTTAGGACAGAAATTGCTGTCTAGTCCAACAAGTCTTCATTTTATTTTTCATTAATATTTGATTTCATCATAGGAATAGTAAGTATAAAATTCAACTCTGCTAGTTGGAATGGGAATTGCAAGGCTGGCAGTTAGAAAGGCATAGTGTGCCAGAAGACAGTAAACTTGTGGTTAAGGTTGCAGTTTGGTCTTTTAATCCAACATGTTTTTCCAAGAGATGTGCATGTTTTGTAGAATTACCTTCTCTTTGGTAAATGGAAAGATGTAGAGAGTCATCAGAATTTCAGATGTAATACTGAATTTCTTTGCTTGTCATATTTTATAACATTAACTCTATTAAAACATATATTTCCCCAAAGGAGCCAGCTGTAATATATCCCTATCTATAGGACTACATCTCTAATGTATGACTGATAACTTTAAACTGATTTCAGAATAATTCATAGATTCTAAGGCCCAAAAGGGACCATTATGTTCATCTAGTCTGACTTCCTGTATAGCACAGGATATGGAACTTCTCCAAAACAATTCCTAGAGCATATCTTTTAGAAAAACATCTAATGTTGATGTGAAAATTGTCAGGGATGGAGAATCCTCCACAACCCTGAGCGTATTGTTCCAATGTTAATTACTGTCACTGTTAAAATTTTACTCTTCATTTCCAGTCTGAATTTGTCTAGCTTGGACTTCCAGCCATTGTATTGTATTGTATTATTATACTTTTCTCTGCTAGATTGAAGGAGCCTATTAAATATTTGCCACACACCCCCAACATAGGTACTTAATCAAGTCTGTAATCAAGTCATCCTTTAACCTTCTCTCTCTCTCAAGATAAATAGAGTGAGCTCATTGAGTCTATCACTATAAGACTTGTTTTCTAATCCTTTGTTCATTCTGGTGGCTCTTCTCTGAACCCTATCAACATCCTTCTTAAATTGTGGTCACTAGAACTGCACACAATATTCTAGCTGTGCTCAAACCAGAGCCAAATACAGAGGTAAAGTAACCTCTTTCCTCCTGCTTGAGCTTCCTGTTTATGCATCCCAGGATTACATTAGCTCTTTTGGCCACAGCATCACATTGGGAACTCATGTTCAGCTGATTATCCATCAATCTTTTTCAGTCACTCCTTCATAGGATAGTTCCCCATCCTGTAAGCATAGCCTACGTGCTTTGAACATAAGAATGGCCATACTGGGTCAGGCCAATGTCCATCTAGCCCAGTATCCTGTCTTCTAACAGTGGCCAAACCCAGGTGCTTCAGAGTTAATGAACAGAACAGGTAATCATTAAGTGATCCATCTTCTGTTGCCCATTCCTAGCTTCTGGCAAATAGAGGCTAGGGACACTTCGGAGCATGGTTTTGTTCCCAGATTTATACATTTAGCTGAATGTAAAACTCGTATTCTTTGCTTGAACCCAGTTTACACAGCAATCCAAATCCTTCTGAAATAGTGACCTGTTCTCTTCATTATTTACCACCCCAATTTTTGGGTAGTTTTGCCAACTTTATCAGTGATTATTTTGTTTTCTTCCAGGTCATTGATAAAATCATTAGTGTAGGGCCAAGAACCAATGACTGTAGAATCTCTGGAAACAGACCTGCTTGATGTCAATTCCCTTTTACAGTTACATTCTGAGACCTATCACTTCCCTAGCATTAATCCATTTAATGTGGGTCATGTTAATCTTGTATCATTCTATTTTTTAATCAGCATATCATGCACTACCAAGTCAAATACCATAAGGAATTCTATATTATGTCAACACTATTACCTTTATGAAACTTGTAATGGCATAAAAAAAAAAGATATCAAGTTAAACTGGATCTATTTTCCATAAACCCAGGGTGATTTGCATTAATATATTGCCTCTTTTAATTCTTTATTAATAGAGTCCCCAGTTAGCTGCTCCATTATCTTGCCTGGGATCAATGTCAGGCTGACAGGCCAATAATTATCTGGATTATCTCATTTACCCTTTTAAAAAATGAGCACAACATTGGCTTTCTTTAGCCTTCAGGAACTTCCCTAGAGCTCCAATATTTAGTGAAAATCAACATGAACTGTCCAGTGAGCTCCTCTTCCAGCAATTTTTAAAAGTCTTGGATGCAAATTTTTTGAACCTGTTGATTTTAATAATGCCTGCCTTTAGTAGCTTCTGTTTAACATCCTCCAGAGACACTAGTGCAGAGGTGGGCAAACTGCGGCCCTCAGGCCACATCCGGCCTGCGGGACCCTCCTGCCCAGCCCCTGAGCTCCTGGCCTGGGAGACTTGCCCCTCTCCCCTGCAGCCTCAGCGCGCTGCCAGTGCAATGCTCTGGGCTGCTGGGCAGCGCAGTTGCAGAGCCGTGGCCTGACCTGGTGCTCTGGCCAGTGCGGCTGTAGCGCCGCCAGCCACCAGTGCTCCGGGCAGGGGAATTGAGGGTGGTGGTCGGGGGCAGGGGTGTGGGTAGGGGTCGGGGTGGTGAGAGGGCAGGGAACAGGGGGGTTGGATGGGGCAGGGGTCCCCGAGGGGGCAGTCAGGAAGGATAGGGGCGGTGGGGTGCAGTCAGGAGACAGGGAGATGGGGTGGTTGGATAGGGCAGGGGTCCGGGGGGCAAGTCAGGAATGAAGGGGTGGGGGGTTGGATGGGGCGGCAGGGGGAAGTCGTCTGGGAGGTCCGGGGGTAGGCAGGGAGCAGGGGGTGGTGGATGGGGTAGGAGTCCTGTCAGGGGACAGGGGGGGTTGGAGGGGCAGGAGTCCCGGGGGAGCTGTCAGGGGAGAGAAGCGGGGGTGGGTCGGATAGGAGGCAGGGGCTGGGCCATGCCTGGTTGTTTGGGGAGACACAGCTTCCCCTAACCGGCCCTCCATACAATTTTGGAAACCTGATGTGGCCCTGAGGCCAAAAATTTTGCCAACCCCTGTACTAGTGGAATGGGAAGAGTGATATGTCCATATAATGAGACTGTGTCATGGTGTTTTGTTTTTTTTTCCCAGAACTGCCTTACGAGCAGGAGCTAGGTTCCTACCAATCTTTGAAGCTCAACAGCTAATAACTGCTTGTCTTTTTTTCCCTCTTTGGATGGATTTGAATTTTTGCATTATGTTTTTAGCATTAGTATACGCCCTTCATTATTTAATACCTGTGTACAAGAGTGATGATGTCTTATCTATATCTGTTTTGCTGTAACTTTTGGCCTCAATTTGAAGATGCAGTTAGGGTCAGGCTGGGCGTAAGACACCCTTGATCCAGAATCCTTGTTTGTGAAACTCTCCCAGAGCCCCTTGATATAACTGCAAATCCTATTTATTTCAATTGACCTATTCTTGACTGTTTTTAAGACACCCCCTTGTATGTTACATATGCTGCCCTTTGCTTTCCCCAGTCTGTCTCCCAGTTGGAAATCTATCACTTCTGTTGTTAGAGGTGAGTGTCTTAGAGGCCTAGAACCCTGAGCAGTGCAAGCATTTCTCCATCCCATCCATGTATATTCTCCTCCCAAATTCCACCCCATCCTTCAATATGTTTAACTTAATTTGAAGGAGAAATAAGAGTTCATTTAAGTAGAAATATATATATTTAATTTATAATGGTCACTTGACAGTACAATTGGTGGGGTAAGACAGTCTGGATTAATTAAACTTCACTAGTAATAATTGTTCAACTGGACGGTGCCTAGTGTTGCTAGTGACTCAAGACAAGTAACTCTTCCTGACCTCATAATGACCACCTTAAGTCCTTTGTACAGTTCAGATCATAGGTGGTTCCTCAGCCATCTTTCTAGTTTGTGCCCTAACTCTTTCAGCTTCCAGAGATCACTTTTAAACTGAAGTAGCTTTGGGGCACAAGAGAGAAATAGTGTGTGAGAAGGAGCCAAGGAATAGAGCCTCTTCCAACACATAAGTTATCTGACAACATCCTGTACTGAAAGGGGCTGATAGATAATGTGTCTGATGTGGCAGAGGGTAAAATATAGACGATTTGTGTTTATAATTCTTAGATGTGCTATGGCTATAAGTTTTGTTAAAGGAAATAAGGTTCCAAAGGATTCTTAACCTTTTTTGTGTTATATGGAGACATTTTGCAGTTTGTCTTAAGGTATTGCTAATAGAAGAGAACTTCTCCCCTGTTAGAATCTTGTTCAAGTTCATAGTAAACAGAAAGTTATCTGGCTATTTGACGGTCTTGGCCATTAGTTGGGGGTTGCATTCAAGTTCCTAGTAAAGAGGTGGCCATGTGACATTAAAACCCTACTGTTGCAACTGTACATCATGAACATTTGTTGGCAATGTTGGCAGAGGTCAAGGAAAGAATGAGAGTTGAAAGTGAATTACTTGCCCACCCCAAGCGGTGGAAGGCAGTTTGAGAGAATTTGTCACTAATCATGCGGTTTGTTTTGTGGATAACTTCCATCTCTCAGGCAGACAGAGGCACTTTTAATTTATGTTGGAGTCACCAATGTATACTGTTCTTTAAAATATAGAATAGCAATAATTGAGTCTTTTTTTATTTTTTTCTGATCAGTGTCATATTTAATCCTTAATTAGAAATAGGAATTATAGCTACAATGAAAATAAAAATCTCTAATGCAACAAAAAAAAGAAAAACCTAAATACACAACTAATTTACAATTTTAGAGTCTGCACCAAGTTCTCCAAGAATGGGAAGCCCAAAGAAAAGCACTGAAACAAGTAACCTTCAAACAATGTCTAAAGGATTGTCGACAAGCTTGCCAGATCTGGACTCTGAGCCTTGGATAGAAGTGAAAAAGAGGCATCGTCCATCCCCAGTCAAACTAAAGGTACTGTTAGCTACCTTTTATAAGTGTTAAAACACCTCCCCCCGAAAAAAAATTGTGTGTGTGTATATTTTCTGAAATACTACAGCATACCACTGCTATGTAGTGAGAGGGAGTGCTGATACTTTTACATAAGCCTAATTAACACTTTCAGGATACTTGCAGTCTGTATGAGCAGAATGAACTAAATTTAGTCCACATCATAAAACTGTCTGTTACATTGAACAAAACTGTTTATATTATAATGGATCACCTCACTTGATATTACAGTACACATAATATATGTGTAATAATTTATCCTAATTTGGAATCTTAAGAGTATTTAAAGGTCTGCTCCAAATAGAAGGAAAGTCTACTCTTAATTTTGGAAAACTAATTAGGCCTTAAAATAGGGCCCAAATAAAGTGGCACGGCTGGAGGTGTTTAGGTTCTGTGGAGAAATTGTATGTTTTACAGTGTGAGAGAGAATTTAGTGAAAAGTTGGCATCAGAATTCTCTACGGACCTTAGCACTGTGATTTTTTGCCTTTGTACTAAGCTTAAGAAACCCTTGCAAGTCAACAGTAGTTAGATGGCTAACAGCCATTTGTGCCTTTGAAAGTACCTTTCAAAATGTTCCTCTTAAGGTTTGTTGTTTTCATCTGTTCAGATGATCCTGTCAGTATCCATTAAAAGAAGTAATAGAATAACCAAGTAATTTGTTTCCCAAATGTCATATGTTATCTTTCCTCATTCAGGAGTCTGTGCATACACTTGATCACACACCAAGTCAGCAACAGCAGGCCCCACCTTCACAGGAACAAGAACAAGAAGAGCTTGATTTTTTGTTTGATGAGGAGATGGAACAAATAGAAGGTCGCAAAAATACATTTACTGATTGGTCAGACAATGATTCAGATTACGAAATTGATGACCGCGATGTAAACAAAATTTTGATTGTAACACAGACACCACCTTATATGAGAAAACATCCTGGTGGAGATCGCACTGGCAACCATGTGTCTCGTGCAAAAATTACATCGGAACTTGCTAAAGTCATTAATGATGGTTTATACTATTATGAACAGGATTTGTGGATGGAGCAGGGTGAAAATGATTCTACAGCCTTAAAGGTAATTTTTTCTGTCATACAACTTAAACAGATGCTTGACCAAACAAGCCTAAAATTGACTGTTATTGCTGCTACTTATACTATCAAAAATCTAATTGTGGAAGAAAATAAAAAATAATTATCATATGTATACCTATAGTATGTGTTGTAATTATTTTGTTTAATTTTAACTTCTGATTGCAATGTAATTACTTGCAAATGGTTGCATTTCATCTGTCATGCTTTCTGCTATAGACCCTAGGTGTAGCAGAGGTTGCTAAATTCAAGATAAATGTATCTCTTCAGCCTCAAACTTAGATCTAAGCTAGTGAAGGAATAGTTTATTGTTTTAAACATTTATTGTTTTAAACATTAGGGTATTTTAGGCTGGTGGGGTAGTGTTTGAATCCTAAGCGTATACTGTAGATAATTTAGACTGTACATGTGCTCAGACAGCTTGTATTTAATAAAATTTTGAAATGTGTTCATAGGAAAGACAAACTGATTTCCCTGTTTTGGGGGTAGGGTAGAGTATGAGGGAATGAAACTGAAGTCATTACACTGTAAATTTATCTTCAATTTTTTGTCATCTATAAAGTTAGTTGGCATGAAAGTGTAAGTAAAATGCCAGATTTAATACCCACAACCTCATTTTAGTCTAGATTTCTATTTCCTTGCCCTTCTGTGGGTCCACAAACTATAATATGGAATACTACTAAGGTGGCCTGTGTCCCTAAAGGACAAACATCTCAGTCTAGAACCAAAGGATTTTTAAACACACTGGTGGTTTTATACCACTTTTTTGTGTATTTTATAACAAGTGGCTGGCCAGTGAATGTGGCAGCAAGCTAGCTGAGCTGCTGGCACCTCAGGAACCCAGATTTCTCCACTCCTGCCCTGTCACATGTTGCTCCCTGATCAGTCATTCCAAGGAACCTCTCTTTGTGAGTTAGTCCTCCCTGCTCATTGTCAGATCCACTTCTGACTTTGGGCAGTGCTGTGAGTTGCAAGTTTACAGTCAGCTGAGCTAGATTACCATCCTATTTAGGATAGTGTTTGTACTTTCATCTTCTTCCACCCTTGGTGAGCACTGGATTGAGGCAAATCATGGTGGCAGGACCCTATTTCAGTATGGATCAAGGAAAGAGGACAAAAGGATGGGAGCTAGTAAAGAAAGGGGGAAATAGATAAAAGGATGGGAAAAGAAGAAAAAGCTAGAAAATGCGAGGCGACTGTACAGTAAACTGGAAGAGGACAGTAGAAAAAATAGAGGGGTAAATGTTTTCTCCCACCCCATCCTTTTAAATGTTGGTCAGGATTTTCAAAAGTGCTTAATGATTTATTTTTTGGGTGCATTGATTTTTGGGTTCCCAACTTGAGATGCTTCAAAGAGGCCTCATTTTTCTGAAAGTATTTAGCATCCACCCTCTGAAAAACCAGGTCTCTTTAAGGAATTTCAAGTTGGGCATTCAAAATTACTAGTTGCTCCCAAAATTCTTTGTTTTTAATGTTGAAATGGGGAGAGATGGGGGTTTGGACTGAGGAGGGATGGAGTGGGGATCTCCTATTTACTCTTTCTGTCCGTCCTCTCACCCCCAAATGCCATAACCTTCCTGTGCATACCTTACTGTAGAGGAAAGATGGTTTTGTTGTTTTGGCACAGGACAGAAACTTGGAAAATCAGGGTTCTGTTCCTCATTTATGAAAGTAGGGTGTTACTTTTATTTTCATGCATTTGGTCATTGCAAACCATACTAAGGGGTACACACTTTGCTTCTATAAGCCAAGCACATTGCTCATTGTCCAGGGGCTGCTTCATCTTCCATTTTCTTTCACAAGCTTGCTGTGTGCAACCTCCCAGCCTCTTAAATTCAACAGAAAGGACTGTGGTTGTGTAGGATCAATTGTGAATGAATTCTGCTTGACATGTTGCATGCTGGTGCAACCCAGTTCTGTGAACTTGTAATTTTAAGATTGATATACAGTGGTCACTTTTCTATTATGTAATTGTGAAATTCTCTCTTCAAATTCAGCAAGAGGTTGAAAACTTTAAGAAACTAAATCTCATCAGTAAAGAAGAGTTTGACAGTCTTACACCTGAGCCAAACCAGGAAGTTCCTCCAGGGCCTCCAAGGTCACAACAAGGTAATATAATTGTACTTCCTTTATTATTTTTGTTACTTGTATTATTCTCGCGCCTAAGAACTCCAGTCATGGACCAGGACCTCGTTGTAGTTGGTAAAAAGACCAGGAGTACTTGTAGCACCTTAGAGACTAACAGATTTATTAGAGCATAAGCTTTCATGGGCTACAGCCCACTTATCGGATACATAGAATGGAACATATAGTAAGAAGATACATGCATGTGCGTACGCGCGCATACACAGTGGAAGTTGCCATACCAACTATATGAGGCTAATTAATTAAGATGAGCTATTATCAACAGGAGAAAAAAACTTTTTTATAGTGATAATCAAGATGTCCCATTTAGATAGTTGACAAGAAGGCGTGAGGATACTTAACATAGGGAAATAGATTCAATATGTGTAATGACCCAGCCATTCCAAGTCTCTGTTCAAACCCAAGTTAATAGTATCTAGTTTGCATATTAATTCAAGTTCAACAGTTTCTCTTTGGAGTCTGTTTTTGAAGCTTTTCTGTTGTAAAATTGCCACCCTTAAATCTTTTACTGAGTGGCCAGAGAGGTTGAAGTGTTCTCCTACTGGTTTTTGAATGTTCTGATTCCTGTTGTCAGATTTGTCCATTTATTCTTTTGCGTAGAGACTGTCCAGTTTGGCCAGTGTACATGGCAGAGGGGCATTGCTGGCACATGATGGCATATATCACATTGGTAGATGTGCAGGTGAATGAGCCCCTGATGGCGTGGCTAATGTGATTAGCTCCTATGATGGTGTCACTTGAATAAATATGTGGACAGAGTTGTCATCGGGCTTTGTTGCAAGGATAGGTTCCTGGGTTAGTGTTTTTGTTGTGTGGTTGCTGGAGAGTATTTGCTTCAGGTTGGAGGGCTGTCTGTAAGCGAGGACTGGTCTGTCTCCCAAGATCTGTGAGAGTGAGGGATCATTTTTCAGAATAGGCTGTAGATCTTTGATGATGCACTGGAGAGGTTTTAGTTGGGGGCTGAAGGTGACGGCTAGTGGCGTTCTGTTATTTTCTTTGTTGGGCCTGTCCTGTAGTAGGTGACTTCTGGGTACTCTTCTGGCTCTGTCAATCTGTTTTTTCACTTCAGCAGGTGGGTACTGTAGTTTTAAGAATGCTTTATAGAGATCTTGTAGGTGTTTCTCTGTCTGAGGGATTGGAGCAAATGTGGTTGTATCTTAGAGCTTGGCTGTAGACAATGGATCGTGTGGTGTGTCCTGGATGGAAGCTGGAGGCATGTAGGTAAGTATAGCGGTCAGTAGGTTTCTGATATAGGGTGGTGGTTATGTGCCATCACTTATTTGCACTGTAGTGCCCAGGAAGTGGATCTCTTGTGTGGACTGGTCCAGGCTGAGGTTGATGGTGGGGTGGAAATTGTTGAAATCCAGGTGGAATTCTTCAAGGGCCTCCTTCCCATGGGTCCATATGATGAAGATGTCATAAATGTAGTGCAAGTAGAGGAGGGGTGCTAGGGGACAAGAGCTGAGGAAGCGTTGTTCTATGTCAGCCATAAAAATGTTGGCATACTGTGGGGCCATGCGGGTACCCATAGCAGTGCCACTGACTTGTCTCCAATAAGTTGTCCCCAAATATGAAATGGGTATGGGTGAGGACAAAGTCACAAAGCTCAAACACCTGGTGTGCAGTGGCCTCATCAGGGATACTGTTCTTGACAGCTTGTAGTCCATCCTCATGTGGAATATTGGTATGAAGAGCTTCTACATCCATGGTGGCCAGGATGGCATTTTCAGGAAGATCACCAATGCATTGTAGCTTCCTCAGAAAGTCAGTGGTGTCTCGAAGATAGCTAGGAGTGCTGGTAGCATAGGATCTGAGGAGAGAGTCCAAATAACCAGATAATCTTGCTATAAGAGTGCCGATGCCTGAGAAGATGGGGCATCCAGGGTTTCCAGGTTTATGAATCTTGGGTAGCAGATAGAATACCCCGGTCGAGGCTCTGGGGGGTGTGTCCGTGTAGATTTGTTCCTGTGCTGTAGCAGGGAGTTTCTTGAGCAGATGGTGTAGTTTCTCTTGGTACTCCTCAGTGGGGTCAGAGGATAGTGGCCTGTAAAATGTGGTGTTGGGGAGTTGCCTGGCAATCTCCTGTTCATAATCCAACCGATTCATTATGACTACAGCACCTCCTTTGTCAGCCTCTTTGATTATAATGTCAGAGTTGTTTCTGAGGCTGTGGATGGCGTTGCGTTCTGTACGGCTGAGGTTATGGGGCAAGTGATGCTGTTTGTTCACAATTTCAGTCTGTGCACGTCTGCGGAAGCACTCTGTGTAGAAGTCCAGTCTGTCATTTTGATCATCAGGAGGAGTCCATGCAGAATTCTTCTTCTTATAGTGTTGGTAGGAGGGTTCCTGTGGGTCAGTGCACTGTTCAGTGGTGTGTTGAAAATATTCCTTAAGTCGGAGACGACCATCAACCTCAGCCTTGACCAGTCCACACAAGCGATCCACTTCCTGGACACTACAGTGCAAATAAGTGATGGTCACATAAACACCACCTATACTGGAAACCTACTGACTGCTATACTTACCTACATGCCTCCAACTTCCATCCAGGACACATCGCATGATCCATTGTCTATAGCCAAGCCCTAAGATACAACCAGATTTGATCTAATCCCTCAGACAGAGACAAACACCTACAAGATCTCTATCAAGCATTCTTAAAATTACAATATCCACCTGGGGAAGTGAGGAGACAGATTGACAGAGCGAGATGGATACCCAGAAGTCACCTACTACAGGACAGGCCCAACAAGGAAAATAACAGAACACCACTGGTCATCACATACAGCCCCCAGCTAAAACCTCTCCAGCACATCATCAAAGATCTACAACCTATCCTGGAAAACGATTCCTCTCTCTCCCAGACCTTGGGAGGTAGGCCAGTCCTTGCTTACAGACAGCCCCGCAACCTGAAGCAAATACTCACCAGCAACTACACACCACAGAAACACTAACCCAGGAACCAATCCCTATAGCAAACCTTGTTGCTTACTCTGTCCCCATATCTACTCTCGCAACACCATCCAAGGACCCAACCACATCAGCCACACCATCAGAGGCTCATTCACCTGCATGTCTACTCATGTTATATATGCCATCATGTGCCAGCAATGCCCCTCTGCCATGTACATTAGCCAAACCGGACAGTCCTGACGTAAAAGAATAAGTGGACACAAATCGGACATCAGGAATGGTTACACGCAAAAGCCAGTAGCAGAACACTTCAATCTTTCTGGACATTCTATAACAGATTTAAAAGTAGCCATACTTAAACAAAAAAACTTCAGAAACAGACTTCAAAGAGAAACAGCAGAACTAAAATTCATTTGCAAATTTAACACCATTAATTTGGGCTTGAATAGGGACTGGGAGTGGCTGGCTCATTACAAAAGCAGCTTTGCCTCTCCTGGAATTGACACCTCTTCATCTATTATTGGGAGTGGACTACATCGACCTGATCAAATTGGCCCTGTCAACACTGATTCCCACTTGTGAGATAACTCCCTTCTCTTCATGTGTCAGTATATTTATGTCTGCATCTGTAAATTTCACTCCATGCATCTGAAGAAGTGGGGTTTTTACCCACGAAAGCTTATGCTCAAATAAACCTGTTAGTCTTCAAGGTGCCACTGACGCCTTGTTGTTTTTGTGGATACAGACTAACACGGCTACCCCCGATACTTGAAATAATAATGGAAAAGTGTTTAAAATCTGATGTAAATTAAAGCTTTCCACTTGGTGATTTAAATCATTATTGAAATCAGCAATTTATATCTCCTTGATTTAAATCAATCCATCCTGCAAGAGAAAGATGACATAGTCAAAAAAACATTCAGAATGCTGCTGTAAAGAACATTACCAGCAGGGCAAGATTGCTTTTGTGAAAGCCAGAGAAAAGGATGTTATGTAATTGAGACATAAGATGATGAGAGCCTGGATGAAAATTTTAGCTGTGTGGTGAATAGGAAAGGCCATATCTGAGAGATGCAAAAAGAATCAGCAAGACTTAGACATAGCCTGGATTTTAGGCCCTAGAGAGAGATCCAAGTTAAAGATGGCACCCGGGTTATACACCTCAGTCAGAGTAGAATGGTGGTGTTGTCAGTGATCCAGAAAGGAGGTAGGGTGGGTGGACAGCTTAGGGGGAGGAAGAGTAAAACTCTGTTTTAGCCATGTTGAGCTTGAGCTCACAGCTAAACATCCTCAAAAAGATGTCAGAGAGACAGGCTGAGATTTAGTTTGGACAGCAGGAAACCGGTCTGGAGTACAGATAGATCTCTGAATCATTTGTGAGGTAGTTGAATTTGTTCCTGGATGAGAGAACCCAGTGATAAGGCGTAGCGGGAGAAGAGTAAGGAACCAAGGACCGAGCTCTGTAGAGCACCCAAAGAAAGCTGGAGGGGGTGTTTAAGAAATCCTGCATTAAAGAAACTTCATGTGTTTTAATTTTGGTTCTGACTGTAGTCTTTTTGGGTTTTTTTGGTTTGGTTTTTTTAACCAAAGCTCTATCTAAAATATATTTTGATTAGCCTGAACTCCATTCGAGTATACTGTATGTTGATACAGGAAAATAAACGAATGTGCATCAGCATCAATACACATAAGCAAGAATTTCAGTTATTTCACTGCTGCTACAGACCAACAAAGTGTTCTATGGTGCAACATGCCATTACAATATGCAAAGCAAAAGCTGTTGCTGAAGTGAGGCATTATTGTCACTAGGATATAGATGTTAAGGAAAAAATAAATATTTTACATTCCGAAGATTTTTCCATTTGATACAGACATTTAAAATTTGGATTTGTCACATTACTGTATTTGGTTTTGTCATATTGCTATACAGTAAACATCAAAGAGTCAAACTTACCAGGCAGTATCCTATCTTGTGTAGGAAATATTGAGACTCGCAATAACCATTTAAAAGCAGTTTAATTTTATTAGTTGGAGGTTAGGTACATCAATAACTATTAGCCAAGATGGTCAGGGATGTAACCCCATGCTCTCTGTGTCGCTTGCCTCTGATTGCCAGAAGCTGGGAGTGGATGATGGGAGGGATCACTTGATGATTTGCCTGTTCTGTTCATTCACTCTGAGTACTCCTGGGGGAATTCTGCACCAAAATATTTAAATTTCTGCGCACAATACTTTAAAATTCTGCATGTTTTCTTCATCAAAATAACACACTATAATCACACCTGTTGCAATTATTTTGGTAATTTATTTAAACTACAATACAGAAAAAGTCACAATAAGTAAAATAGATCTTGAGCTCTAATCTAACCTCTTTGTGCCACTCTCGCTCAGGAAAAAAGCGAGAAAGCACATAGATTTTCCTAGCTGAGGATTCCCTTGGTATGGAAGAGTCCTGACTACTGTCCTATGCCAATCCCTACATAGGAAACAAGGAAGGGTGGGGGAAAGATCATGGTCAGCACACTACTCTCTTGCCATCCTCAGCTAAAGATGACCCGCTGGAGACCCACTAGCTGGCAGATTTCAGAATAACAGCCCCTGTCCCTGTATTCCTTAACCAACTATAAATAATGTACTGAGGATTTTAAATCAAGCATGTGCTTGACCAAAAAGATGTCTTCGACCACTCTAAAGGTCGATAAAGTTAAGCTATTGGCAAAAGTGCCTCAGGATGATCTCGGCTATTTTGTGATGGTACACAGGGAGATATGACACAGGCAGGGATGCAGCTGAGCTGGATGAAGAATGGGAATGCGGAGCATTGGAGGAAATCCCCAAACCCCCTTTATCTAATAATAACGTAGCTAGGTGTGATCCTTTTATTTCTAGTTATTAGTCAACTAATATATGCAGCCATATGCTCAGTATTACATCATAGGCCACTGAAGAGCAAGTAAGGGCTGGGGAATCAAACTCACAATTTATATTGGCTACTGACCATCTCCAGCAAGGTCAGTAGTAAACCGTTCATGAAGCACATTTTAATAGGAAAATTTTTCAGTCCAAAAATTTAGACCAGTTCTAATCACCAAACCACAATAAGCCTATACAGTCCTTTACAATAAGGCTCCTTTACACCACTCTGGAAATGTAAAGGAGCCTTAAAACTTTTACACCTGTTTTATGCTTCTGGGGAAATTCACGAAGAATGGGAACAATTCACTAACACAATGGGAACAACTAAGCAGGCAGACTGCTACATTTTGCTCTGTCTGAGGGGACAAGTCTGCCTCAGGCCTACCTCCAAATAACCCTTAGACCTGCCCCTCCATACTGGGGGCACCACAATAGCAAGCAAGAGGGACAGTCTCTCTCTTGTTCCCATGCCCCTCTGTCCCGCCTCCCCAGCAGTGATTGACATCTCTCCACACAAGCACACCCATGCCTCTCTTGCCTCCCTCCCACACTGATTTATGTCTCCACCAGCTGCTCTGGGGTGCCAGGGCAGGACGAATGACTGCTCTTGTGGCTTCTTCTGGAAGCAAACAAATCTGCGGAAAACATGAATTGTGTACCTGTGCAGTAGCGCAGAATTCCACCAGGAATACTGAGGCACCTTGCATTGACCATGGTCGGAAGACAGGATACTGGTTAGAATGACTATAGGTTTGAACCATTGTGGCTGTTCTTATGTAGTTTTTAGATAATTCACTGTTTCCATAAATGAATACAGTTTGTTATCAAAGCGTCAAAATTTGTTTTATGAATGTTTTATTTCCATTAAATTGTTCCTGTAATTTACAGAAACATCAGGAATTATAATATTGAAAATCAAAGTATGTGTTTTGACACTGATTTTAAATATCTCAATAATATATACAGGCCTGTGTTTCAACTTGTACTTGTCTAGCTTGAGATGTCTAAGAATTTTAGATAGAATTTATACCCATCTGCCCCAAGACAGACCTTTTCTAATTAATTTCCTCCCTCTTTGTGTAAGACAATGGTATGCATACACCATAGCTGCCTCTGGATAGAATGAGATTTGGAGAAAATTTTTGTCAAAAGAGCTTAGGTGACTTCGGAGTCCAAAATTAGTTAGGTGCTGAGGAGAACGAGAAGCTCATCAAAAGTCATTGAGACTTAGGAAGTGCCTAAGTCAGGTTTGAAAATAGAATTTGGGCACCAAATTCACTGAAGCACTTTTGGCAATTTTACCGTTGTTCAGATGTGTGACCACATTGCAGTCTAGTGGCTGCAATTTATAAACCATGTAGGGCCAGATGTAGATAGGGTCCTAGTGGTACTTCAAAAGGGCCTACGCAAGTTAGGCACCTAACTTGCCTCTTACAGGTAAATCTAATTCCATCTGGCAGCAAAAAGAGGAACACACACACACACACAAACACGTTCTTATGTTACACACAGAAGGGGAAATGAAATCAAGAAAACATTGGCTCCTAGGGAAAAGTAGTACAGATTATCTGATTCTAAAATTTTTTGTTTGCATTTTAAGCAAAAAAGTCTAATAGAAAGCAAAATTTTCTAAAGCATTCGTGTTAAAATGTACATAGGTTAGTCACCATGTTCTCCATAGATTTTTTTTTTTCTGCGTGCGCAAAATTTTTTCCCCATCCTATATATCTTCATGACAGTTAGCAACATGACAGCTTTCTTGTAATGAGATCAAGCCATAGAAATACTAGGACTTCAACAAGCGTTTAAGTAATGTTATCTTTTAAACATTTATTTAAGAAGTGTTTATAGAAGGCTTGATAGAAAATCACTGACATTTCTTCTTCGAGTGCTTGTTCACATCCATTCCACATTAGGTGTGCACGAGCGCCGCATGCACGAACGTCGGAAACTTTTTCCCTTAGCGGCTCCCAGTGGGCCCCTCGAGTGGCGCCACTGCGCCCCGCATATATACCCCGCCAGCCTGACCCATCCAGTTCCTTCTTATGGTCTGTGGCGGTGCTGGAATAACCTCTCTCTCTTGTAGAAAAGCAGTCCCTTAACCTTTAGAGTAGCTGTTATCAGTTGGTTTTACATTTAGATTGTGAACACTTAAGTGATTAGGTGCTTGGCGGCCTCCAGCACGGGCCGCGGGGCATGCCACAGGCCCGCAGCTTCAAGGCTTGCGCCACGTGCCGCAAACCTATGCCAGTTAGTGACCTCCACGACTCGTGTCTACGTTGCCTGGGGGACGGACATCAAACTGAAAGGTGTAGGATTTGCAAGGCGTTCAAGCCAAGGACAAGGAAAGAAAGAGACTTTCGCCTACACCAACTGTTGATGGAGGCCGCATTGCAGCCGCCGGGCCCGGAATGCCCGACGCTGCCTCAGCCTTCCTCGGTGCGTAGTGCCCCGGAGCCGACGGGAGACCCGGCACCGGCGAAGCACCGTAAACTGTTGGCCCCAGAGCACCAGGCTAGATCCCAGCACCGATGGTCCTCCCCAGTGCAGCCCCCGGCACAGCCTAAAGGAATGCGTGGTCGTTCCCCGCACAGGAGGCTGCTGCCTCCCAAGGTACCGAGCGCCGACAAGAGCAGGAAGCCCGCGGGACCGGCGCTGGCACAGGCGGTTCCGGCAGCACAAGCCCCACTGAGCCCAGACCTAAGTGAGCTCAGTGTGGACAATGGGCTCGAGTGCATAACGGATCAGCCCTCTACGCACGGCACCTTTGAAGCTGCGAAGGACCTCATCGAGCTATCGGCGGCAAGCCCCCTCCTGCATTGGGAGAACCTTCCCACACCCATGCCTCAGGTGCCATTGAGTGGCATACCATTGCCAGCTTACCCCTCGAAGACACCGTCCCGGCACCGCTCCTGGAGTTGGTCCCAGTCAAGCTCCGACTCCGCAGACTCGCACTTGCCAGCGGCCCAGAAGGAGCTTGTGGCACCGGCAGCGGGTCGACGCAAAGAAGCACCAGAAAGGGCACGCCGCTCTCCGGCACCGCCCCAGAGACTGGCACCGGGAGGAGTTGAGACAACCCTCGCCAGAGGTCTCCTGCAGATGGTCCCAGTCCCGGGAACGCCGGCACAGGTCCTGGGGATACCGGTACTGCTTCCGGTCCCGGTCAGCCAGGAGCCGCTCGTTCTCCCGCCGGCGCAGATCGTTGGCACCACCATGGCCTTCGCGATTGGCGTCGCCGCAGTCTGACGCTGGTTCCGGCTGCTATAGCTACCCACACCGGGGCCCGGACAGCAGGGACCCTCAGGAGCTGCCAACCCCAATGGGTGCCACCAGGCCATTGGCCCTTCTGGACCCCCTGGGCCTATCAGGAGCGCCAAGGGGCCCCGTCCAGGGCAAGTTACTTGGTGCAGTGGTCCCGGCCCCTGCACCGATGCCAGACAGTGCTGGAGGCAACATTATCCAGGCCTCCAGCATCCCCCCAGCATAGACCGGAGAGTCCAGCACCGAGCCTGGTGTCGTCCCATGGACTCCCGCCCCAGCATGAGCTGGGGGCCTCTACCACGGGAGATGAGGAGCTGGAGGACCAACCAGAGGGGGTCGAGCAGCAGCTAACCTCATCGTCTTCCCCCGATGAGGCGGTGGTGGGTACAGAGGTGTCCGGCCCTCCACCAATAGACCATAGAGCCCACCAGGAACTGCTGCGCAGAGTTGCCGAAAATTTGGGGTTGCAGGCCGAGGAGACGGTTGAGCAGGAAGACCCTATGGTGGACATTTTGAGCCCCAAAGGTCCATCCAGAATAGCATTCCCGCTCATTAAGACCATTCAGTCTAACTTTAAGACTATATGGCAGACCCTGGCCTCCAGTGCTCCAAAGGCTAAAGGGGTGGAGCGTAAATACTTTGCCCCATCTAAGGGCTATGAGTTTTCTATTCTGCCACCCGAGTCCATGCTCCCTAGTGGTTTCGGCGGTGAACGACAGGGAGCACTATGGACAGCAGGCCCCGGCCCCTAAGGCCAAGGAGGCAAAACGCCTGGACCTTTTTGGTAGAAAGGTGTACTCATCTGGGGGCCTTTAATTGAGGATTGCCAACCAGCAGGCCATGCTCAACAGGCACAATTTCAACTCCTGGACGGCGGTGGGGAAGTTTAAGGACACCCTCCCTCAAGGTTCCCAACAGCAGTTTACGGCCCTGGTGGACCAGGGCAAGGCGGTAGCCAAGATCTCTTTCCAGGCCTCCCTGGATTCGGTGCGCCAGTTTCCAACAACAACGGCCAGGTGCTGCCTGCAGCTGCTCAGCCATATGGCAGCATGCACGCATGTGGTCAGGCATGCCAGACTGAGACTCAGGACTCTGCAGGCGTGGCTCGCTTGGGTGTACCGCCCAGGCAGGGACCCCGTTGACTTGGTAGTGATAGCCCCAAGGGATGTGCTGGACTCCCTGCTGTGGTGGCAGTCCCAGCCTGTGGTTTGCAAAAGCATCCTCTTTGCCACCCCACTTCCAGACCTGATGCTGGTGACGGATGCATCAGGCCACGGACGGGGGGCTCACCTGGGGGACCTCATGCCGTGGGGGTCGTGGTCTGGAGCAGAGTGGTCGCTCTATAGCAACGTGAAGGGGCTCAGGGCGGTTCGTCTCGCCTGCCAGACCTTTAACGCCACTCTGAGTGGTCAGAGCATAACAGTTTTGACAGACAATAGTACTGCCATGTTTTATATAAACAAGCAGGGCGGGGCTCGTTCCTCACCACTGTGTCACGAGGCTCTCCTCCTCTGGAACCTTTGCATAGCCCGTGCGATTCACCTTGAGGCGTCCTATCTCCCAGGGTACAAAACAAGCTGGCGGACTCCCTCAGCAGGTCATACCGCATGCACGAGTGGACGCTCAGGGCGGACATCATGCTTTCGCACTTCCACAGGTGGGGGTTTCCCTGGGTAGATCTGTTTGCCATTAGGGCCAACGCCCAGTGCCCGCGGTTCTGCTCGTTCCAGGGCTGATGCCCGGGCTCACTTGCAGATGCGTTTGCGATCCCGTGGAGAGGGGACTTGATGTATGCCTTCCCTCCGCTCCTCTTGGTGCACAAGGTCCTGCTCAAGGTGTGCAGGGACAGGGCGGCAGTGATCCTCGTCTCCCCAGCCTGGGCCTGCCAACACTGGTATACATCGCTCCTAGAACTGTCGGTGGAGGCCCCAGTAGTCCTGCCCCTACACCGGGACCTCATTACACAGGACGGGGGGAGGCTTCTCCACCCTGACCTGCAGTCACTGCACCTGACGGCGTGGAGGCTCTGTGGCTAAACGCCCTGGAGAGCCAGTGCTTCCTTCCTGTGCAGCAGATTCTGCTTCGCACTAGAAAACCCTCTACCAGGGTGGCCTATATGGCCAAGTGGGAAAGGTTCTCGTGTTGGTGTGAACCCCGACAGGTGCGGCCGGGCCAGGCCCCGGTGCAGGCCATTCTGGAGTACCTTCTGCACCTCAAGCAGCAAGGGCTAGCCCCGTCCTCACTCAGAGTGCACCTGGCGACCATCTCCACCTTCCGCCCGGGGTTCTCGGAGGGCTTGCTGTTTTCCCACCCAATGGTGGGGTGGTTCCTTAAAGGGTTGGAGAGGGTGTTCCCGTACTCCTGCCCCCCCAGTCCCTCCATGGAACCTTAACCTGGTCCTTTCTAAACTCATGGGACCCCCTTTCAAGCCCCTTGCTACCTGTTCTCTCCTCCAGCTTTCCTGGAAGGGGGCATTTCTGGTTGCCATTACCTCGGCCAGAAGGGTGTCTGAACTGAGGGCCCTCACCTCTGAGCCACCGTACACAGTATTTCACAAGGTCAAGGTGCAGCTCCGGCCGCACCCCAAGTTCCCTCCTAAGGTGGTCTCCCAATTCCATCTGGGCCAGGACATTTGTCTGCTGGTGTTCTTCCCGAAACCCCATACGGACCCGAGTCACTGCAGCTTGCACACATTGGATGTGCTTCTAGCGCTGGCTTTCTATTTGGAGTGCGCCAAGCCCTTTTGCAAATCCGCACAGCTGTTTGTGGCTGTCGCCGAGAGGGTAAAAGGCCTCCCAGTGTCGGCGCAGCGGATTTCATCTTGGATTACAAGCTACATCCGGGCGTGCTATGAGCTCGCAGGTGTTCCGGCCCCAGCGGTCACGGCCCACTCGACCAGGGCGCAGGCGACTTCCACGGCTTTCCTGTCACAGGTCCCGATCCAGGAGATCTGCAGAGCAGCCACCTGGTCCTTGGTGCACACCTTCAGAACCCACTATGCGGTCAACCAGCAGGCCAGAGAGGACGCAGCAGTTGGCAGAGCGGTCCTTCGAGCAGTTGTTCCGTGACTCCTACCCTCCTCCAGAGGTAAGCTTGTAATTCACCTAATGTGGAATGGATGTGAACAAGCACTCGAAGAAAAAGCGGTTGTCGTAACTGTTGTTCTTCGAGATGGGTTGTTCACGTCCATTCCACCACCCACCCTCCTACCTCTCTGTCGGAGTCGCTGGCAAGAAGGAACTGGCGAGGGTCGGGCCAGCGGGGATATATATGCGGGGCGCAGTGGCGCCACTCTGGGGGCCCGACGGGAGCCGCTAAGGGAAAAGGTTTCCGACGCTTGTGCACGCAGCGCGCGCACACCTAATGTGGAATGGATATGAACAACACATCTCGAAGAACAACAGTTAAAGAAAGTAACTGTTTTTTTTCTGTTTTCTTAAAATATGTTCAACTTTATTTTTGTAGTACATTTTTTATTCTTCTTTTTTTCCCCTAACTTAGTCTCTTGCTAAATCTGTTTACTGTTGCTTTTCTAAAATCACCAGTCTTCCCTTTCCTATAAGGGCCTTTTCTGATCTTGGATATCTCCTGGGTTGATTTAACTGAACCATATTGGATAAGCTGGAGTTGGTAGTCCGGACAGAAGGTTACAGTAATCGAGGCAAGAGATTTGCAAGATGTAGACATGACTTCTAACAGTAAATATAGTTTAGGAAAGGCAGTTAGAGGTGAAATTTTGAATTTCTTAACTTTCTTTATAAGTCATAATAGTTTTCCAGTGAGTTTTGTATAATTTGATTAACAGGAGCTTTTAAAACCCAAACTACATAAATTGGGTTAATTTAGATTGAGATTAAGCAATATGGGTTATGAGCAAATATGAGCAAAAACTCCTACTTTGTCCTTTGTTAGTTAATGTAGAAATTTTTAGGAGGAATACAAATGAATTTCAAAGATATTCTGTGTCTGTCCATTAAATGTCAACTGAAAATGAAACACTTCTACATACATGTATGTTAGCAATCTTTTTCTATTTACGGATTTAACAGATGAGCTAGTTTGTAAATTGTTTGGTGTTATAGAAGTACCTCCAACAACAATGGCTCGTTCACTGCCAACAGCAGTCCCTGAATCTCCAAGAGTTCATCCTGCCAGAACACCCAAAACACCTCGTACCCCAAGGTTACAAGATCCCAACAAAACGCCAAGATTCTATCCTGTTGTTAAAGAAACAAGATCCATTGATGTAAAGGTAAACAGACAAACCTTGTGCATAAAGTTTCATCAGGTCAAAAATTTTTATTAACATAATGAAACAGTACTTTTAGGTATCTTCATTTCTTTCTGTAACGGGGGGGATGGCTTATTCTGTTTTAAACAACTTACCTTACTGATGTTTTCTCCGGTTCTGAGAAATGGCATCTTTGAGTTGGGTAAATACCATTAGGAATTCCGTAATGAAAAGGCAAAATATCCAAAGACATTGAATTTCTGTTTAAGGCTGGTTTTTGGGTTATGATGCTGGAGTTTTATGACTTCATATGACTTCACAATGTGTTATACGCTACATGAAACCTTGAGCTGTAGTTTGGGGGAAATAGCAGCTTACCTGATCACTTGTGATTTTCCAGTTTTCAGAAAGTGACTGCAGTTACATCAGTGAAATACTTTGCAATGTTGCATTTGTTTTCTTAGATTCCAAGAAAAAGAAAAACACGACATAGTACAAACCCTCCGCTAGAATGCCATGTTGGTTGGGTAATGGATTCCAGAGATCACAGGCCAAGAACATCTTCTGTGAGGTAGTAATTTTTATCATGGAATAATTTTGCTGTGATTTATTCAGTGCATAGAGCCTGTGGAACAGTTATTGGTGAGAAGTATGTGAATATGCAAAATGTATTTACAAATGAAGAGGACTGGTGGTCAGAAGGAATACAGCAAGAAAGGAAAAAGGGATTGGGGAAAGAAAAGTGAGAATAAAATACAAAAGAATATCAGGGAAACAGTGAAGAGAGAATCCAAGGAGACATATCAGCCGTTAGTCCCAGGTGCAGCACTGCCCCCTTAATTGGGCCAACAGGGAGCACCTGTTTGGACACAGGGGAGCTGGACCTACTTCAGATTTAGGGCCAGCTACCCTATGACGTACCTCTCCCCCTTTTTCAGGAAAAAACTCCTCTTTCGCAGTCAGAATTTGTCCCTGAGCTGTGAGGCCACATCTGGGCTGCTCTCACCCCTAACCCAAACCAAAAAAAATGCCATATAAACTCATTCATATGTACCTGAATTTCCTAAGTTCTGCACAGTCCTTAATGCCAGTGTTACAATTCATATCTTCAAGACCAATCACAGTCTATATAGACCCTCATTTTCTTCTCCAGGGTTTCAAAGTCTCTGCATGCAGTTTGTAATTCTCCGAGGCTCACTGACTATCAAGATCAGGTGACCTCTTTCCTTGTAAGTGTCCTGATCTTCCACAGTCAGGGCTCTTTCTCTCAGGGCTGGTCTACACTACCACTTAAGTTGATGTAACTTCTGTGCTCAGGGGTGTGAAAAAGACATCCCCCTGAACAACATAAGTTACATCGACCTAAGTGCTGTCCACACCAGTGCTGTGTTGGTGGGAGACACTCTCGCACAGACATAGCTTCTGCGTTCTTGCAGAGGTGGAATAATTACGCCGACGGGAGAGTGCTCTCCTGTCAGCATAGCACGTCTTCACCAGACTTGCTACAGTAGCACAGCTGCATCAGTGGAGCTCTGCTGCTGCAGCACTCTAGTGTAGACTTGCCCTCACTGAACTATATGTAGCTCTTGTTCTGCGGCCTCCAGTACTTCTGGTCTCCAGTCCTCATGATGGGAGCCATAAAACAGGTGTCCTATTTCCCTTTCCCCAAGGGGCCAATATTTGCACCCTGGCCTGCTGCTGATGTGCTGTCTGGGTCTCCACTGTATCCCATTGAGTTCAAAGCTCTGTCTGGATGCCCACTGTACCCCCTTGAACTCACAGCTCTGCCATCAGCCTCTGTTTCCTGGCCTCCTTGTCTGACTGAAGCTTGGCTAAAGTCCTGCTTCAGCATTAAGCACAGCTGTTTCCCGCTGTCTGTCTACACCCTAATTGGACTAATTCCTGTTCAGTTCTATCAACTAATAAATAATCTCCTGCTAGGAGGTACTTATATCCTCTAGCTCTTGTTGCTATCTTTTTAGGTGACCCAACAAGCTCTGAAGGTGGTCAAGGGTTTCCTCTTGACCCATCCCGCCATCTCTACTTCAGCTTCCAGCTCCCTCCACTCCTTTCGCAATTGACCCATGGTAGGGTTGCCAGGTGTCCAGTTTTCAACCGGAACACCCAGTCGAAAAGGGACCCTGGTGGCTCCAGTCAGCACCACTGACCGGGCCACTAAAAGTCCAGTTGGTAGCACCTGCAGGCTCCCTACCCAGCTCGATGCAGCTCCAGGAAGTGGAGACACATATCCCTTAGGCTCCTAGGCATAGGGGTGGGCACGGGGGCTCCGCAGTTCCCATTGGCCAGGAACAGCAGCCAGTGGGAGCTCTGGGGGCGGCACCTGCAGGCAGGGGCAGTGTGCAGAGCCCCCCAGCCACCTGTCTGCGTAGGAGCCATCTGAGGTAAGCACCTCCTGGAGCCTGCTCCCCAACCTCAAGCCCCTTCTTGCACCCAAACTCCCTCCTGGAGCTCACACCCCCGCAGCTCCTCCCACACTCCAACCCTATGCCCTAGCCCAGAGCCCCCTCCCGCACTCTGAACCCCTCGGCCCCAGCCTGGAGCCCCCTCCTGCACCCTGAACTCTTCATCCCCGGCCCCACCCCAGAGCCTGCACCCCAACCACAGCCCGCACACCCCTGCATCCCAAACGCCACGGCTGCAGCCCAGTGAAAATGAATGAGTGAGCAAGGGGGGGGGAGAGCGAGTGACAGTGAGTGGGGGGTGGGGCTTTGGAAAAGGTGCAGGGTCAGGGGTGGGGCAGAGGTGTTCAGTTTTCTGTGATTAGAAAGTTGGCAACCCTAATCCTTGGTCCTCCCTGTCCTCGGCTGCTGTTCTGCTTTCCCTTGCTTTTAGCATATAGATCTGTATTTAGTTTTGTGCCATTGGCATCCTAGATTTCTCCCATTGCACTTCATCTCAAAGTTTGGTGATCCCCCCCTTTTTTTTTTTTGGTTGATGGGAGTCGGAGGACATGTCTTGGGGCCAATGCAAATGTGGTGGTGGCCATTTGGTAACTATGCTGTTCTAATAGCTTTGGGAGTAGTTAATGCAAGATGGCTGACAATTCTTTACGTTAAGCCTGAAAAGATGTAGTGTTTGTGCAATAACACAAACATTTTTTGTTTCAACAGCAGTTCAAATGCTTCGCCTTCAGAAGGTGCTCCAAAGGCAGGGAGTTATGGGTGTACCCCTCACTCACTTCCCAAGTTCCAGCATCCTTCTCATGAACTTCTAAAGGAAAATGGCTTTACACAACAAGTGTACCACAAATATCGTCGAAGGTGCCTCATTGGTAAGATGCCAAACGTGTTCTCTGAAATTTTACCTGGCAATAATCAGCTATTATATAATACTATTTTTCCACATTTATTTTTTCTTTGCCTGCTTTTTATATAGTAAACCAAGTATTCTTAAGAAAAATGTCTATATGATTATTTGGTGCCCACTTTAATTTTGCTTGGAAAGACATTCCAAATTATCTTCAATAGATTTTGTGAGCATGTTTATTTTCCGTATAACTTTGATCACATAAGCACCTATTTGTTGTAAAAGAAAGTAATTTGGGGCAATCTGTATACGATTGGTTGGTTTTCTTTTAAATTCAGTGGCAGTTTGTGGGGGGGGGGAACGTTTATACATTTTACATCAGTTCTTTGCTGTATCACTGTGAAATATTCATGTCAGTGGTTAAACTTTTGTGTAAAAAAATTTGTTAGGCTGTGAGTTTGCTTATTTTTTTTAAGTGACTATTTTGAACAACTGATCTTATAAATATCAGCTTGACAGGTAATATCTAACTGATTTAGGTGAATTTAGAAATTTCATTCAAATTGACTTAACTAGAATTGTTTTGAACTGCTTTTTGGGAAGAGTTTAAATTTACACCATCTGAGCTTTTATTGAATATTCGACTAAGATAAAATCAATTTTTTTTCCAACAGCTTATATTTGAGATGGTATATTTATATAGTTAAAACTAGCTGTTTTGTCATTGATTTGTATTTTTTTTTTCTTCAGAGAGAAAACGGTTGGGAATTGGCCAATCCCAGGAAATGAATACACTCTTTCGTTTCTGGTCCTTTTTTCTCAGAGATCACTTTAACAAGAAAATGTACGAGGAATTCAGACAGCTTGCTCTAGATGATGCAAAAGAACACTACAGGTATTACATTTATTCTGTAAGTTATGACTAATTTGGGTTTCTTTCTATCTTTCATTTTAAAAAGTGGGGTCCATGTGTTCAGACTAACTTCAAAGAACCTGAACTTTTTATAGTATCCATTTGACTCTTCGTAGCATTTTCAAAATTAGTCTTCACAAGTTTCTCTAATAACAAACGCTGTTTTAGCAAATTAGAAAAGTGTAAACAATCAAATAGTAATGCTGCTGTAGAAGACATTAGATATGCCATGATGTCAAATCCCTAATTATTGATCATTAGACTCTATGAAACTCAAAATAAATTTTATTCAAATTTGGGTATTGTGTGAATTGTAAGCCAACCTAATTATTTAACCTCTTGGTTAATTACAATTAGTGAAAATTTATTTCTTCTCTTCCAGGAGTACTGTTAACATAATAAAGAAAATTGCCACCGTATGGTTTTAATACCTTTTGTTTCCTCCCAGTTCTGAGCTGTCTGTGTGCTGGTGTGATCACCCCAGTATAAATTAGAGTACCTTAAGGGTTTCTGTAAGTTTTATATTGGATGCCAGCGGCACTAGAGGCTGACATGGCAACTGGGAATTAGCAGGATAGAAGAGCCCTACCCATGTCTCCTTTTTTTCTGGTCACACGTTCTTTGCCAGAGGTACAGAGGACTTGCTATTCTGGCTCTGCACAACAGAAGAATTCTCTTTTGTGGGAGTGATCGCCCTGTGACCATCAACACCCTTGACTTGACATTGCTATGATTCAAAACATATGTCGTCTTAATCTGGAAAAGATCAGAAGTTTCATTTTCATGAAACTGTCTTCATTTCATATTCTAAAAATCCTGTCCAATGCCTCGCAAGCCACAAAATCATGGGTAGAAGTAAAACTGTTAAGGGACACCGCTGCATTTATCATAGATCTGAGGATTCTGTGGTCATAGAAAGGTCTGTCCCCTAGCACATCCTCATTATGTTCTGTTGTGCAACACTTACATTGTTTTCTATTTTTTTTATATTATAGTTTCAGTGTACAGTAGGTTACAGTGTAGGTAAACCAATGACATCCTAAGCCTTGGTAAACTTGGGTCTTTGTCATGGTACAAGTGGAAAGGTAATCACTTTTCACATTATTCACTACAGCAGTAGTCCTTAATGGACCAACATGCCCAAAGCCAAAAATGCCTTGGAGATCTGGGCATTCACCTCACAGCTGTTTGCTTTTTGTACTCTTTCCACCCTAAGTCTGAAGTGAGAGGGATAGGAATCTCAAGGCTCTTTAGAAGAGGAGGGAACAGCTAAGTCTGACCAAAAACTCCTTGAGTCATCAATACCAACGTCTGATCTAAGTCATACCAATGAAATCCATTAATTTGTCTGTTATCTGATGTTGAATACATTCCCTTGGATGATATCTGTGTAATCTTTTCTCTGTGGTATCCTCTTTGCTGCTATCATCAAGGCTCAAGAAAAAGTAGGCCCTAAAGTGATTCAAGGAGCAAAAGAAAAGCTGATTGAATTTCCTCTCTCTATGCATTATTTCAATCTAGACAGGATTTGGACTCCTCTGGAAAATATCATTTTTCTGGTGTGATGGTCCCATCTAGATCATGTTTTGCTGGAGATTTCCTTTGCACTATCAATTCTGTCTTCATTAAAATGGACATTCACAGTTTAGGTTGTGGGATACTCATCTGGGCCTGTTGGTTATTCAAGACCTTTGAAGACTAATGGAGGTCATATGGCACACAACTTTTGGGCCTGTAAATTGCTCTCTGAATGTTGCTCCTCTGATCAAATGTAAGTTGGGACAAGTTCTCACAGATAACATAGTGGTAATGTACTGTTAAAATCCCAGAAGTATTTGGTCTTCTGTTTTTATATCAAGAGGCAATAAGTCTTTGGGAATGGTTTATCTCAGATAAAAATGTCTTCCTCATTGGTGCCTCTGACCAGTCACACTGCCCAATAAGTCACAGAATCATAGGCCACCATGAGCAGAAGTTTGGTAGCAAGTAAATCTTTGAAAGGGTCATCCAGTGATGGATCTTTTTGCTATCAGATACAACACCAGAAGTAATTAAACTCTGCTACGTCCTTGGGTGCTCTTAAATTTGGTGACAGATGTCTCTGATGTATGGGAAGTTAGGTGTAATGTACACCCACCACAATTTAGTGTAATTTCCAAGTTCTTCAAAATATTTGGCAGAAGAAGGAACGTGCAATCCTAGAATATTGTATGGAATGTTGCTAGCTCACTCTCAAAGTTATAGTAGGGCATTAGAATGCTAGTATGATTCCTATTCCTCAGTCTCTGAATTCAGAGGATTGTGTTGGGAAATGGAAAGAGCACATCCAGAGCTTATATATGAAAATCCGTAAAGCTCCATGCTCTCCAAAATCCTATTTATTGTCTGTCAGACCATGATTTTAAAATGCCAGCAGTGTGGAGAGACACTCAGCCCTACTGTGTGCTTATGAAATAAAGATAAGTACTGTTTCCTAGCTATCCTCGAGCCTGAATGAGATCAGCTGTTGGATGAAGAACAGCTGACTGAAGAAAAACTGGACAAGTAGATGATGCTAATGAGGAGAGTGAAGTGTTCTGAGGAACTAGTTAATGCCTTACCAGTCAGCGAGAGGCTTTCCCATCATCAAATTGGTATGCAGCCTGAGTCTTGGTGAACTTGCTGATGCTGGTTACCCAAATAGCAACAACCAGAATGAACTGCTTCTGCCTACTGTTGTCCAGGACACTCCACCTCATCTTGATTTATGAATTGTTGGCCACAGCAACCTGTACATTGAAGTCCAGTCTCTTCCTGTATCACCGTGTATCTGGGAATGAAACTGCAGATGCTAAGGAAACTGCAGTTGTTCCTGAACACAGCAGCCTGCCTACTGAGCAACACAAGCTGACAAGAACACATCCATCTGGTGTGTTGGTCACTTCACTGAGTGCTCATTTATCAGTCAGGTTTTAAGGTTCTGGCTTTAAATAACCAAGGCCTGGTGCATGTGCTCTCTTCCTCCCTCTGACCCTGACATAACTGCAAGGATGATGGAACTCTCCACACTCCCTTTTAAAGGATCTAAAATGACTATAAACCCTACAGGTCCTAAAGAAAAAATGCAAAACACATTTCTTTGCCCTTTCCCATAATAGAGATAATAGAAAAAGAAAAACACATCCCTCCTATTCCTGGAAATGGAGAGAGAATAGAGAGTATGACAAAATAGACTGTCAGTTTGGTTTTTTATAAAGTTAAGTGTTCAGATGCTTTGATATTTAGGACAGTTTAGTGAGTTTGTGATATTTATACTTACGGCATGTTTTCGCTCTGCAGGTAATGCACAATTGCATGATGATAGTTTTTGTGGTATAAGCAGTTTCTTGGCTCATTCTTTCCATGTAGCTTAACAGTCAAAAGTTCATTTTTCCATTTGTTCTAACAGTGGTCTTCATATTTTTTGCAGTGCTTAGACTTGGTATAATACTGAAGGTAGGATGTAAGATCTGATCACGCTAGTTGTGATTTATCCATGAAAGATTTTTTCCCCTGCGCATGATAGTGCTTCATCCAAATCCTTTAATGTAGTATATAATTTTCCTTCACATTTGTAATTGGAAAGTATTACATCAACACTAATCCTCACAATAAGGTAGGTAGAGTAAGTATTACCCATTTTACTGATTGTGAGGAATGAGGTAGAGATGCTGCTGCTGCTTAGATTCATAGATTTTTTTTAAGGACAGAGGGAACCATTTGGATCATCTAGTCTGACCTCCTGCATAACACGGATCTAGAATTTCACCAAGTGACTTCTGGATCTGGTTCATAACTTCTGCTTAAGGTAGACTATATTTAAAAAAAAAAAAAAGAGCGATAACTTGCCCACGGCTATATAGGGAGTCAGGAAAAAAAACAAACTTGTTAGTTCAGTGCTCAGACTACTAAAAAAACAGAAAAATACTCCAATAATATTTCTCTGGTATAACTTACTCAAAACTGGGATTTTGAGTTTAGATAGATTTCTCTGGATTTGGGAGAAGTGAAGATGTACAAAACAGCAGTTCATTGGTTTCAAGGAACTTGTCTGACACGCTGTCTTAATTTTTTAGACTGTAAGCAAGAAGGCAGAGACTATTTGTCTAGTATCAGTGACGGGTATATTGTTGGAATTTAATAAACGATTACACTGTATTTCAAGGGAGTGTGTCATGGCAGGTTTGAGTGCAAAATCTTGTTGAGAATGTCTCCAAGTAATGAAGGAGTAAAGAAAATCTGAAGTCCTTGCTTAGCATCTACAGATTCCATGTTTGACTTCTCCAGAAGCTCAAGGAGTCAAGTGACTGACGTGTTAAGAGTGGAGATTATTCCACAAAGCGCTTGGTTCAAAATGGAGGAGAATGTGTAGAGAATGAAGTGAACCAGCTCATGGCATCTTTAAAGTATTCTGCCCGTTTCCTCGCTGCAAAGTTAAAAATATCCATCGACAGGAAAACAAAGCATCAATCTGTCTTCCACTTGGATGCACACACAATTGTTGTGGGAGCTGACGGACCATCTGAGACCCATTGTCAGTAATATGTTTTTATAAGAGCTGTTCTTTTATTTGACTCCTTGAATATTTACAACACTGAGAAAAATTTAGAAGTAAAAATGGATGGAGGGAACAAAGGGATTAGATGGGTAGGAAAGAAATTTAAACCATGGTACTTAATTTTTACTCAAGTATAAAGGGGAAGGACAGAACTCCAATAACATTTACATCCCTTGAGGAAGTGTAATATGCATTTAGACTATTTCTTTAAATCATTATTCTCTGTTTGCAGGTATGGATTGGAATGCTTGTTTAGATTTTACAGCTATGGTTTGGAAAAAAAATTCAGACAAGAGATCTTCAAGGACTTCCAAGAAGAAACAAAAAAAGACTATGAATCTGGTAATTCCCATTTCTTAAGGCTCTCTAAAGATGGGGGGAATTGTGAGAAATTACCTATTTACAGTTAGGTACTTAATACTACTTTTTTATAACTTGTAAAACTGACAATGATCTTTTCTGCTATTAGGTCAGCTTTATGGATTAGAAAAGTTTTGGGCTTATCTGAAATACTCTCAATCCAAAACTCTACCCATTGATCCCAAACTGCAGGAGTACCTTTGTAACTTTAAGAGACTGGAGGACTTCAGAGTTGATGTAAGTTTGTAAGCTCTGTTAAAGCATTCAGTGTACTATTGCTAAAGGAACACTATCAGGTTAATTTAGGGTTTGTGGAAACAAAATTCTGCAAATCTTAAAAACTGATATGTTTTCATTATTTTTTTACATTTAAATAAAATAGTTTTGTTTAGATTTGTTAATTTGGTAATGTTTGCAGCATAGTACAAGAAGCCAGAATGTGAAACTAAACAAAATTGAAACCAATTAATCCATTTTCACTGTTTAGGATGAGTGATATGCCAACACTAAATAGAACTAATGGGGAAAAAATAGATTTAGAAAATGTTCAATTTAATAAACTTAAGCTAATAAGTAAGGACATTTTTGTTTTTAATTACCTGACTGTATCTGTAATTAGTGCTCTTAGTGTAGGTAATCTCTCAACAGCTAGTTATAAGAATACAGTAAGTCAATAATGTCCACTGAGCAGTTGTCACTGAACTGCACTGACAGCCATCACACTTACTATTTAGTGTTTACTGACTTCAATTGCTGTTTGTGAGTCTGTCCCCTGGTATAAAGGAAAACTGTGCTTTTTCACGTAATGTTAGTTTTCCATAAATGGCTGGGCATTAAGACTGTGATGTTGGGTAGCCAATTAATGTTCCTGTAGGTGCTGTGTGCTCCCAACTCAGTGATCTGGGGGTAGGTGATGGTGCTCAGTGCACAGGGTGGGGACCTTATGTACCACCAGAGCATTAGTGTGTGACCGTTTTGTTTAATTCATGTTTCTCTTAACAGTTAGCACATATTTTGTTGTGGGTTATTCTTTTCATGCTTGACTTTTTTTTTTTAAATGCCAGGACAGTCAAATACCTATCTTGAAATTCAGTTAGACTATATAATCTTTGGGGGCATGGATGTTGTCTATAAAGAACCTAGAACACTACTGAGTTTAAGAGTTAAAGATTTTTTCATAACAATGGCACTAAGTTTTAGCGGGTTAGTCTTCCTACGTTTTAAACATGTCATTCTAGTTGGATCTTCCACAATGAAAATAAAAGTAGTAATATCCATACTTGTAGAAAAAATACTAAACTGGTTAAATTAATGTTTTCAGCCTCCTCTTAGTGAAATATCTGGGAGAAAAAGACCTTCAGCTTCAGTAGGTGAGGAGAGTGGTTGGCATAGACATCAGCCTACATCCTCTTCTAAGACTCTAATTGCTTCTGAAACCACAGCTGACAATCAGTTTCAGATCCCAGTAAACTTTCATGATGGGAATACTGCGCAGGAATCAATTGACAAGTTAAGCAAGAACAGTGCTGCCACAAAATCAACAGAAGGTGACATATCTGAAAAATAGACTTAAGACAAGTTAGTGCTCTTGAGGTCAACTTTTACATCAATATTTTAGTTCAGAAATTTTCAGGGGGAACTGTTCTAATGCTTGATTAAAAAACAAATGTATGGGAAGACAAAGGATTGCATTTTCTCTTTCACAAGTAAGTTCAAAAACATTTCCAATGGTTGAGGGTGGCTGGTTCTGAGATTATCAAAGGGTTTCTAGGAAAATGTCTATGGTTTCAGTATTGCTTTCCTTGAGCTATTGTTTACAAAAACGGCATTCTTATACTATATGCAAAAAATATTTTGGGGATGCCTTACATTTTAGCTCATACTTCTTAAAGAAGATACTACATATCCATGTTACTTACTGAGCTTTCTTCACCTAATTTCCCCATTATGAATTATTAATTGTACGTATCAAAGCCAAAAGAGTGTATATTTTTTTAAATTACAGAAAGGATCTAAGTTTGTAGGCTCCTTCTTACATATATAACGATAAAAAAAAATTTGCTTTTTTGTAAAAAGTAAAAGCACCTTTACGGATGTGAAGCTGTACGGAACTGTGTGCGCTTCTGGATTCTATTTAATTATTTTGCTTTCTATTTTTTATTTCAGGATCTCCATAGTTAGTGTTTTGTTAGGTGTGGAGTTTTCTGAGTGGACATCAGCTGGTTTAGTTTTAAGGAAGTGTTCAACATTTGTTTTTATATGATTGTGAGCAGAAGGGGAAAGTGGGTATGTTGATTTATGTACTGTCCTAAATTCACTAAATATCTGCAGTTTTTGCAGGTTGCTAAAATAGCAAATAACATTCAAATCATCCTCCGTTTCATAGAGGTTCTTGTTTTTTCATTTCTCTCTATTTCATGGTTATAAAGTGTGCTACGAGAGGTATAGCAGATCAATTTTTTTAAAGATTTTAATTTCAACTCAAATATTTAGTTTTACTTTTGAGACAAATTTAAAAATTAAAGTATGCATTCTAAATTTGTTTTTCTATTTTAGAATGTATGTAAATGAAGTTATAATTTAAAATTCTGCTAGCTATAAGACTAAATGAGATTTCAACAAACTGGTCAAGACATTAGTTTCATTAAATGTAAACCAATTCAAATAAACATTCATTTCTAGTGTTGGGATACGAGTAAAATCACGAGTTTTATCACCTGTAATTACTTACTAACTTCATTTATTTTGATTTAAAGATTTAGTATAACTGAGGAAATGACTTCTTTCTAAGGTAGGTGGGAAGATAGGAATGAGTTATTTTTTGCTATACTTGTTAACTGCCAAACAGCCTTCAGTTAACTTTATAACTAGAAGTAATGTCTAACACTGATGCCTTAATACTGGGAGGGAGGTGTCCTAAATGACTCAACATCCAAAGAATGAGTTTTAAATTTGTAGTGGATTTTAGAAGTTGATGCAACTTCAAGTCCATTAAAATTTCAGTCAAGTTAGCTTGTGAATCTGAATAGAACAATTATGAACACACACGCACTTGTAAATGAGTATATAGCAGTGGCCTTCCTAATAGTTAGAGTAATTTCAATACAAAATTGAGCCTTTTAGAAGTAACTTATTTTAAAAGGAAAATAGGAACTAACATAATAGGAATTGATACAAATGAACATTTTAAATAGCATCTTTTCAACATACTAGTCATATATCTCATATCTATGTTTGATCCATGCCTCTTTCTATTCATGAAAATGATGCAAATGTAAATTTGGATTGAAACTGTATATACAAGTAATAGACTTTGAATATTTAGCGTTCAGTGTGTGTAATTTGTGGTATATCTTTGCAAATTTTATAAAAATATCAAAAACCCCAATTGTGTTGTTCGTGATCTGTAAAATTATACATGAAAACCTTGTTTAAAGCTAAGATTGTAGACTTGTATCAACTTTACTTTTATAGGTGAGTGAAGGTATTTGTTATGAAATTTAATCTTGTTAAAATTAGGAATGGCTTGATTCTCCAATTCATAACCAGTTTTCTGCAGTTTTGATAGAATCATTTTCATATCATCCTGTTTTTGGTTTAAAACAGAGGCAGGTAACATGCTAAACATGGCCCTAAGCAGAAGACTTTGATATGAATTAGCTTCTTCTTTTTCCCTCAAAAACAAATACAACTCCCTCCTGCAACCATCTATAATTGCAGCACCATATCTCTCCCCATAACTCCTTCTGAGTATCCAGTATATACACCATCACCAGTATTAGATAATACCCAACACTGGAAATAATTCTTAGTTGAAATGTATTGCATATATTTTAGTGGAATTCCATGATTTAAAGTTACTTTTTCCTGGAGAAAATGTGTGAATGGTAAGAAAGCACTGTTGCAGAAGTGGATATGACTTTTTGTAAGCAGCAAGCAGTACACCTACTTTTCTTGAGGTGGAAGATGTAGCTTACTGTCTTCAACGCGAGATTGACTGACTGTGTAACTTGGAGTATGGTATATTTATAAAATTCCTAAAAATGTAGGAATCCAAGTAGTTAAATTGTTTGGACAAATGTGCTATTTTTTTTTTTTTTTTACAAATCCCCGTTGTAAATAATCTTGCAATTTAGTATACATACCTGGGATCTGCCATCTCTTGAATTTCTGATCTTTCCAGCTCTTAGAATATTGTGAGTTGACTGAATCATATATAGTTGATGAAAAGCTTCAAACTCTGCCTCTTCATTTGAAAGAAAAGTTTCTCAAACTAATTCAACAGCAATCTGCCTTTCAGTCTAGATGTTAGCTTTTGGCTCATGCCGCTGCTTGGGGCTTAATGCTGTAATTAAGCTAGCCCAAAATGCCTACTTAGCTCAATTTGCAGCACTTCTTTTCAAAGAACTATTCCTGCTTGATTCTGTGCACTGAGTGGAAGCCTTTGAAGTTGTTGCAGCTCTGATGTACAAAATCAATAACTTTTAAAAATCCAGTTTACTATTTAATATTTAGGTAGTGACATAAGTTTCTCTAGTGCTGTACAGAACTAATTCACAGTCACTGCCCAAAGGCCTTTCATTTATATTAGACAAGTGCAGGAAATGATATTACACAGTAGGGATAAGGAAAAGAACAAATAAGAAAAAAAATGGGGAGAGGGGGGATATTGATATCTAAAATTTCTTTTAAACATTTTTTGTGAATGTGGCAACAGTAAAATAGATGTGCAAAGTCAGGCAAAGGGGAGTAGGTTTTAAAGGGAGGATTTTAAAGTAGAGACAGACACCTTCTGCAAAAGAAGCAGTGACTCAGAAAAAGATTTGGGGGGTCATGGTGAATAATCAGCTGAACATGAGCTCCCAGTGTGATTCTGTGGCTACTGCACAGCCCTCAGATGCATCAACTGTAATCTTGAGTAGGAGAAGTGGCTATTTTACCTCTGTATTTGGCACTGCTGCTACCACTGCTAGAATGCTGTATCCAATTCTGATGTCCACAATTCAAGAAAGATGTTGGTAAATTGGAGCGGATTCAGAGAGAAAAGTCATGAAAATGATTAAAGGATTAAAAAACATACCTTAGGGCTTGTCTACATTACCCACAGGATCGACGGGCAGCGATCGATCCAGCAAGAGTCTCTTTATTGCATCCAATCTTGACGTGATAAATTGACCACTGAGCGCTCTCCCATCGACTCCAGTACTCCCCTGGAGCGAGAGGCACAGGCGGAGTTGATGGGGGAGCGTGAGCTGTCAACTCACTGCAGTGAAGACACCGCGGTGAGTAGATCTAAGTACGTCGACTTCAGCTACGCTATTCACTTAGCTGAAGTTGCGTAACTTAGATCGATTTCCCCCACCTCACCCCTGATTGTAGACCAGGCCTTAGTGATAGACTCAAAGAGCTCAATCTGTTTATCTTAAAGAGAAGGTTAAGAGGTAACTTGATTGCAATCTAAGTACCTACATTGGGGGCAAATATTTAATGGGCTCTTCAGTCTAGCAAAGAAAGGTGTAACATGTTCCAGTGTGGCTGGAAGTTGAAGCAAGGTGTAAATTAATAACGGCAAGAGTAATTAACTACTGAAACAATTTACCAAGGATTGTGATAGATTCTCCATCACTGGCACTTTTAAAATCAAGACTGGATGTTTTTCTAAAAGATGCTCTAGGAATTATATTGGGGAAGTTCTACAGGCTGTGTTCCACAGGTCAGATTAGTTCATCACAATGGTCCCTTCTGTCATAGGGACTCGATGAACAGGAAAAGGTTATTCCAGTCAACAGGCAGTTTGAAAAGAGCACCAGGATCCAAGTGGGAGGGGTTAAAGGAGTATCTAAGCAAGAAGAGGGACTATAGGTCCTGAGATGGGAAGTTAATTAAAGAGGAATGCAAGCGTAGTGTTGGAACAGCACTTTGAAAATGAGGATGAGGAATTTAAACTTTATGCAGAAAAACAATCAAGGGTTTTGAGGAAGCAGGAAACTAGAACTCTTTTAGCATCTTGTAAAATTGTAGATACATTTTGTTTTTCCTGGGGAGTTTTTACTTGGCTTACTTTGAGCAGCATCAGTTTCAAAGATCCCATTCCCTGCATAGAATGGAGCTGTAATGGCATGTTGAATAGAATGAGTTGGATAAGCAGTTAAAATGTGGGCCATCTATAATCAAATGATGGATGCATGGAGGGTACAAGGGCTATTAACTCAATAGCGATTGAATTAATTCAAACGTATACCCTGGGCCCAAATTCACAGCTGGAGAAAAAACTTTAGTCATTTAGTCCAGCAGTGAATTTGGCCCATCATGGAGAAACTCGTTGTGAAATTTGTTAGAAGTATTAAAAAACTCATTTAAAAAATCAGCTCATTCCAGTACCTGCATGAATGTTGTTCAGAAGACATGTAAAACATTTTGGGATGAGAAAGAGACAGTTGGAAAAGCATTACTGTTTGATAAACAAAGGAGGCTAATGTTCTGCACAGAGTGAGAGCAAAGAGTAAATCTGCAAATCAAGCCTCAAGTGTAGTCTTTAAATCTTAATTTTCCCATGTGCCTTGGATCAGAAATTTTCAGCTGCACTGCCTGTGGGATCCACGCACACCCTAGCTATTCTCAGGCCCCATACAAAGGGCATTAAGGGCTATGACAGATGAACCAGACCCAGTTCTTTTTCAACCATCTGTGCCTGAGACAGAGTGTTCAGTAGTGCTCACTTGCTTTGCTAGGTGTTTATTGAATCTTTACTTAGGACTACTAGAGATTAAACAGATTAAGTTTTATTTTTAATAGGTTTAGTTTAGTTAAAGGGGGCAAAAGTTCCGGGACGCTGTACCCTCTCTCCTTTACTGAAGACCTTTTTTCCTAGGGGTATGCCTAAATTCCCAGGATGTAATTATTGCCTCAGATGGTAGGAGTCCATCCCAGTTAGTGATGGCCACTTGCACTGTATCCACTGTTCGGAGGATACTTATGTGCTTTCTAAGTGCAAGATTTGCTTGGGATTCAAGAGTCATTACAGGACAGACAGCGACATATGGAGACATACAGGACAGACAGGGACTCCCTCCAACCTGTATCAGATCCAAGCCCAGATACCCCACTGTATATCAGTTTAAGTGACCTCAACACACTGTCTAGTTCTGCAGCTCGATCACCTTCTTGACTATTGTGCAAAAGAGATTTGTGGTTCCCTGGTACCCATGCGAACTGTCAGATAATCTGCTCCTCCACCTGTGTCTATGCCCGCCCCCTTTTCTGGATTGTCCAGAAGACAACAGCTCTTCTGATTCAAAATATTCTATCCAAGGTTGTTCACCTACTTCAGCCTGATTTTCCTGGAGCTTTTTCCTCAAGGGACACTTCAAGACTCAAGGATAGTAACACTCACAGCTATCATACCATCTCTAGATCCTAGGGATTGGTTCACAACCCTCAAACTACAAGATACATATTTTCATATTGTGATCCATCCTTCTCACAAGAGGTTTCTGTGATCTGTCATCAGTCAAAAGCACTTTCAGTATTGAGTGCTTTCCTTCAGGCTCTCTACTGCCCCCAGGACATTTGCAAAGGTTATGGCAATTGTCGCCACTCTGCTTCATTGCTGGGGAGTCATAGTCTTCCCTTACCTCAATGACTGACTGCTTAAAGGATGCTCTTGCATTGAGGTCCAGGTTGCCATCAAGAGAGCTTCAGCCATGTTCACCATGCTAGGACTTCAATTCGACATTGAGAAGTCTTCTCTTATGTGCTCAGCAAATACAACATCCAGAGCTTACCTATTGGAAGACAGATTTCTTATTCTGACACATTTGATTACACGTGTCCCATTGAGCCTTTGCAGCTCCTCAGTCACATGGTGGCATCTGTCTTCATCGTGCTACATTCCCACTTGCACTTCTGCTGTTTCCAGGTTTGGCTCAAGACATTTATACCCCAACAGAGACAGTTTGAAAGGTGCTCTCCATTCCTCAGCATGTGCTAAAATCCACAGAAGGTCTGCTGAGGAGTCCCTTTCAACTATCCATTTCCTGTCATCCCATAGCTTCAGATGCCTCCCTTCTAGGATGGTGAACTCCCTTTTAGGACCATACTGTTGAGGGCAGATGGTCTGACCACAATCTACTCTCCATATCAACTTGCTGATGCTCATGGCAATCAAATACGCTTGCTTCTAGATTCATTAAAGGGCTATCTAACCTGTTTCCAAATATCAAGGAACTCATCCCAACCTGGGATTTGAACTTAATTGTCACCTCTCTGATGAAGCTTCCCTTTGAAACTCTGGCTGTGTCTTCACTTTTACACCTATCCCTGAAAACCACTTTTTTTGTGGCTATATCATTTCTGGTTGGAGAGTTGGTAAGTTAAGTACTTTGATGGCTAACCATCACCCTCCATGCTCTTTTCTTTAAAGACAAGGTATCCCTCTGCCCACATCCTGGGTTCTTACCTAACATCACATCAGACTATTCATCTTCTGGTTTTTCACCCTAAACCTCATCCAGAACCTTCACACCTTGAATATTTGGAGGACTTTAGCCTTCTGTTTGGACAGGACTAGAGCTATTTAATTTTTTTTCCCCTCATTTTGGACATGGTTAAAGGTACACCTGTGTCCACAGAGTCTAAATGGGTTTCCAGTTGTATTCTGTCCCGCTACAAATTGCTGGTGTCCAACAGCCTGCGAGCAAAAACTTTTACTAACCTTTCTGTAGCTGTTGTTCTTCGAGATGTATTGCACGTGTCCATTCCAATGCAGGTGTGTGCGTGTCCTGAGCACAGTTGGTCGACTTTTTCCCTGAGTGGCATCTGTCAGGTCAGCTCCAGCACCCTCTGGTGCCACATGCTCAGAGCTGGTATAAACAGCTTTGCCAATCCTGCACCCCCTCAGTTTCCTCTGACCCTCTGACTCCGATAAGAGGGGAAGGTAGGTGGGTTTTGGAATGGACATGTGCAACACGTCTCAAAAAATAGTTACAGAAAGGTTAGTAACTGGTTCTTCTTCGAATGCTTGCACATGTCTATTCCAGTGTAGGTGACTCTCAAGTAGTTGCACAGGAAGTGGGCACAGAGTTCAGGAACAAGCTGACTGCAAGACTGTGGGGCCGAAGTTGGCATTCTCTCTGGCTTGCTGGGTGATGGCATAGTACATTGAGAACATGTGCACTGAAGACCAGGTTGCTGCCCTGAAGATGTCCTGAATGGGACTTGTGCTAAGAAAGCAGACTAGTAGGCCTGTGATCTTGTAGAATGAGCTGTCAGGTTTGCCTGCCAGTTTGTAGCATGCATGAATTCATGATGTAATCCAGGATGAGATTCTCTGGGCGGAGATGGGAAGGCCTTTCATCCTCTCTGCTATTGCTGTGAACAACGGGGTTGATCTGCAAAATGGCTTGGTTCTTTGTATATAAACACGAGGGCACATCTAACATCAAGGAGTGTAGAGGTTGCCCCTCCCTATTTGTACGTGGCTTTGGGAAGACAACTGGTGACTGCTTAACTGCAATGGAATTGCGAAACTACTTTTGGGAGGAATTCCGGATGAAGGCACAGCTGCACCTTATCCTTAAAGAAGATTGTATATGGGGACTCCAATGCGAGGGCACAGATCTCCGAAACCCTTCTGCCCGAGGTGGTGACCATCAAGAAAGCTGCTTTCCAGGAGAGGTGCATCAACGAGAACATTGCCAGCAGCTCGAACGGGGAACCCATAAGTTTTGACAAGATGAGGTTTAGATCCCAGGGAGGAACAGGCTCTCTTAAGTGGGGGAATAACCTCTCCAGGCCTTTAAGAAAACAGATTACCATCTTCTGTGAAAAGACAGACTGGTTGTCAAGCCAGGGATGGAAGGCCGATACCATTGCTAGGTGGACTTTGGCTGAAGAAATAGCCAGTTCCTGTTTCAGATGCAAAAGATACTCCAATATAAATTGCAGTGGGGATTGGGCAGAACTCCACCTTGGCAGGACTAGAGGGAGAATCACTTCCATTTTGCAAGGTAAGTGGTCCTGGTGGAGGGTTTTCTACTGTCTAGAAGAACTCTACAGACTTGCTCTGAGCAAGCTTGCTCCTCGGGATTCAGCCATGGAGTTTCCAGGCCATCAGATTAAGAGGGTGGAGCAGCTGCCTGTGGTCTCAGGAGATCAGATCTGGGTGTAGCGGAAGCAGGAGCAGTGTTTCCATCGAGAGGCCTAACAGGGTTGTGAACCAATGCTGCCTGTGCCATGCTAGGGCTATGAGACTGACCCGTGCCCAATCCTGGTTGATCTTCATTAGAACCTTGTGTATCATTGGGATAGGACGAAAAGCGTAATACAGGTGATCTGCCCATGATAGCAGGAAGGCGTCTGTAAGAGACCCTGGGCTGTTGCCTCGCAGGGAAGAGAACTGGTGGAAAATTGATATGTGGAACTTTGCATCCTTTAAATTGAGGGCGGCATACCAAGCGCCCGGATCCAGAGAGGGAATGATGGAAGCCAGGGAGACCATCCAGAACTTAAAGTTTGAGATAGTGGTTGAGATGACACAGTTTTAGGATAGGTCTGAGACCATCCTTGACTTTCAGTATTAGGAAATAATGGGAATAAAATTTCTTTCCTCTTAAGTGACACGGAACCTCTATTATGGCTCCCACCCAAAGGAGGGATTGGATGACTTCTTCCAACAGTTGCTTGTGAGAAGGGTCCCTGAAAAGGAATGGGGTGGAGGGGGGAAGGTGGGGTAGACAGAAACTGGAGGGTGCATCCCACTGCTATTATGCTGAGGTACCCAACAGTCTGAAGTAATGCAAGTCCAGGCATCAAAGAAGTGGGACAGGCAGCTTGAAAACACAGAATCCAATATTGCGGGGATTGAAATGCGATGTGCTGCAGGCAGTGCAGGACTTGAAGCCCGGTGACTGAGGCATGCCCCACCATCAGAAGTGGACGAACCTTGCTAACTAAGCACAAAGGAGTCCAGCAACTATCACTACTATAACTATATACACTGGAAAAGAAAAGAAATAACGGAAAAACCACTTGGAAATTTGCCTGAAGCAACAAGAATTGTTCCAGCAATCATCAGGCAGTAAGAAGGAACTGAGGGGATGCAGGGTCAGGGAGGCCCTTTATAACGATGCTATGAGTGCGTGACACCAGAGGGCACTGGAGCAGACTCTATGGATACCATTAGGGGAAAAAATTCTGGCAACTATGCGTGGGGTGCACATGCATGCGTGCACACACTTCCATTGGAATGGACATGTGCAAGCACTTGAAGAATTATAGCTCTTTCCACAAGATGTCTGTTTCTTTTGCCCCATTGAATGGCATCCCTATTGCAGAAATCTGCCACGAATCTCCCCATGTTCAAGGTACTATGCTTTGGAGTGGATGCTACATTTGGGTCTGCTATTCTTCAGTCAGTTTTAATCATATTCCACATGCTCTTCTCCCTGGATGACATAATATGGTGCACCATGGATACCATTGTCACAAGAGGTAGGAAACTCACTTCACAAAATGGCAGTCTGCAGGTTCTTTAATTACAGTAGGCTAAACAGCGATCTGAGTTAAGTTTCCAAGATGTTAATGTTTCCTTTTACACTTCCCAATTATTGTATGCCTGCAGTGGTTTGTTAGAGTTGTTCAATGAAAAACATACTAAACACTTTTTAAGAGCTATGAATTTGATACCTTTTAAGAAGTTTCCAATGTTAATCACTTTGAACAGAATGGATCTAATTGTTCTTACACCTATTATATCTACTGAAGTACATGAAGTTGCACTAATGCAACAGAGCACTGTCTACTGATGGTAGTATAGGATGTATAATCCCCTATTGACAAATATAAAGTCAAAATATAAGTATATAAAATATAAAGTCAAAATACAAGTTTTGCTTTTAGGAATTGGGTATCTTTCTGCCCTAGTGGGACCATTATGTAGTTTTTAGGTTACCACTTTTAGCTTGTAAGTTTTTGCATGTTTCCCCTGTTTCACCATGTATTGCAGTGTGAACTCTTGCAGCTTTAAAAACTGAATTGAATCTAGTTCACTATATATAAATTTTAAAAAAGGCAAAAGTTTTAGTATCTGTACACATGTAGTATTCTGCAACAGGAAAAAAACTAAACCGCATCAATCTGCTTGTGTATAGGCAACATGTTAAATAGCAAGAGTGGTAGCTGTACTGTATACAAGACAGACTAGCTGAACTGTTTTTACCACTGTGCAGGGTTAGACAATGCTGACAAACATCCTACAGCATCCACTCTTGGAGCCAAATCTACTGAAGCACTGGTGCAAGAAATCACAGGGTTTTCCACATGATGGGGTAATGGACTCTACTGGGGTGTGATTTCTAAAATCTAACAGACTGCATTAATTGGTCTGTTAACATTAAATGTTAGTTATATAGGGTCTATATGGACCAATTTATGTGCAGCCTGTAGGTGCTCTTTAGAAACAGGAGAGACAACTTGCAGTTGTTACACAGGAGGTCTGCCTGTGCCAGGGTGGCTACAGTCAAGGCTTCTCTAAATGGTGGGGGTAATGTGGCTTGATTCATTAGTATTTGCAAAATGAAATGCTGTACGTGAAAAGTACAAACCATTCTATTGTATCCTCTTGTACACTACTAACAGTTTTATTCAGATGACTTTTTTGGCATGACAAACTGTACAAGCATTGCCAAAGTGGTTTTAAAAAAAACAAAAAAACAACTTGAGGTACCTGTCAGAGATCTGATCTACCTACCATTGGGTTACACAATTTAAGCCTACCCCGTTCTAGATACAAGTTAATTGAAACTCTCATTCATGTAAGGTAACAGAGAGGAACAGCTGTAAGGTCTGAATTATAGGCCAGTAATTTTGGTGCCTAAAGAAATGATTAGGGGACTTCCCTATAATGTAAACATGGATTTACTGACTAAAGTCAGGGATGCAGTTTTTTTAAGTAAGATGAATAGTGCTAATGTACCTTACGACAAGTTTAGAGCTCTAGTCAAGTGAAAAAGGGGAAAAATCCAAGAGCCATGAAAGTTACTGTAATACAACTGGTGTTTAACAGCCACTAACTAAAAAAAAAAACCTGCAGTTGTCTTCAGTGTGATAAATTACTAACTTTTGATGTTTGTTTACGTTAAGGCCTCTGATCAAGTGAGTTTAAGGGAGAGTTTTTAGGAGCAGAATTCAATTTAAGGGTTTATGTATTCTCAATTGTATAGTAATAAAGTATGATGGAATTTGCTACACTACTTGCATTTTAAACAAATTGACTGCACTACCTCAACAGGCTTCTGCAAATGATTTGTAGAGTAGTTAGTATCTGCACTCAAGGTGTGGGTTTGGACCATGCTAGTGCTGGCAATGAACTCCCTTTAACACTTCTGTATTAGACATAGAAGCTTTAATAGCATCTTGTTTTGTAACTTCTTGTCTTGAAGAGTGCTATAGCAAGTTGTCTGGATTAGTGTGAACTCTACTCCCTCTGAGTACCCTACTGAATGCTATTTGTGATTGTGTAAAATACACTAGTAGTTAGAACAACAGACTTACCTATAGAACACAAATTGGCTCATTTCTTTCAAACAGACTGCATAATTTTAATTACTGGAGTGGGAAAAAGTTGTAACTGAGGCTTACAACTGTGGAATGGAAGGTTAAGTGATTTCTAATTTCTACAAGGAACAAGTATCACAAAAATGGGAAGCGAGACTTAAACATACTCACATCCACCCTTAGCATGGTTTAGAGTTGTCCTGCAATGTTGGACAAAAGGACCCTGCTCGTGTGTAACGTTCTGGTAGACACAGTAAAGTAACAACTGATTAGGGTTTACTTATTCCCTTAATAGGGTTTACTAGTGCCACATAAATCAGTAAAGCAAGACAAGCTTTCATAAAATTCAGTCCAATTAAATGTTTAGTTTTAGTGCAACTTGCCCCTGACTGGATAACAACAAAACCATGCACTGCATATGCTGAAAGAAGGAATTAAGAACAATGAAATTTCTTAAACTGATAGTTCAGTTATTTCAGCTAATAGTGGACATATCTTGTTAACTTAGTGGGTATTATACCAATTCCCTGGAATGCTTCAGTGTTATGTGTCAGTTTATATTCTTGAACCATAATGCATTATAGTTCACACATTTATTTAAACCAAAGTTTACCTGAATAAATCTTATTTAAGATTCCTCATAAATGAGGGTAATAGTTTTATTCAATGGCAGTGCAAAAATATTTAATGCCCTAGGTTTTTCCCCCCCTATATTCTAAATGTAGTGACTAATAGCTTACACATAAAATCTGACAGCACATTTGGTATTGTACATGCTTTATTAAAATGGTACTTGTATTTACAGTATCTGCAGAAACAATCCCTCCCAAGTCTTGCAGTCAGACACCCACCCAGAGATGCACACACCCTCACTACAGCATTGTGAAGGCTAGGCTCCCAAAAATTAGGCAGCTCCTGGGGGTGGGGGAGCATGGTGGGGTGGTTTAATTATTTAAAAAGAAGCATGAGGGAATGCATTTGGCCATCACAATGCTAATTAAGTTTATGTATATTAACATATGGCAGTAACACTGAGTAGTCCTTTTCCATTCTATATACAGAATGATATCAAGGTTTGCAAGTCAACAGAACATTCTAACTTCAGTCTCAATGGTGCTTATTGTGACTTTGAAACCACATAGTGGGGGCTTTCCCTTAAAACAATTCAAGTCTATTTAAGTGAAATAAGGCACAATTAATATTGATTTGATTTAGGGGAAGGGTAAAAGGCAGGCTTCAGCTGATAGTTGTTGTAAAGAAATTAGTTTTGCCAGATCCTTTTGAGACAGAGGTCACTGGTACATCCTTCAAATCTGCAAAGATGTCTCTCAAGAAAACTGAAGTTTTTCTGCCAGGGCTACTTCTGCCCACATGCAAAACAAATTTGGAAATTCACATTTTAACACCAGTTTCAGTGGCCCAGACTTTAGTATTGATGTACGTGAGTAAATATTTTTAATGCAGGAGAAAACATGTGAAACAAAACTGAACGCTTTCATTTTCTTAAACTTAGAGCCTGTAAGTATGGACTATGTGAAGGCTTCATCTTACTGATAAAAAGGAGTAGGGTTTTTTTTTTTAAACCTTTTACATCCCTAGCCCCTCTTCATAAATGAAGCCTTACCACACATTACAAATAAACTGCAACAAAAAATTTGGCAGCACAAATGATGCCTAGTATTCAAATCTTCATTGTGTGTTATTTTCTTTGTACAAAACCTGTTGAATGTTTTTTGCAGCAGATGAACTGTACCCAAAGATGCAAGACATTGTGATGGGGGAATAAGAGGTTTCAGTTCTGAAGGCCCCGACTTTGGTTTTTGCAAAGTTCAATCCTGTTTAGTGTGTTCCTTGATATCCTCCTCATCTGTATATTCTGATGGTTCTTCTCCTGGTTTTAGGAGTCTACCTACGTAGTCATATTTTTCTGGAAAAGATGTGTGTCAATTACAATCAAATTCAGCTATTTCCACTAAATCTCTTTCCTGTAACTAATGCACATTACAAATCAGGGTTTTTTTTCCCCCTTTCATGCTAAGGTTCTGATTCTACATAACTGCAGTCAAAGGAATTTTAAAAACTGACTGACAGCAAGACCCTGAAATATCTTTAGAGGGATTTTCCACTTGTCCGTTCTTTGACCACTCTTTCCCACAACTGAACAATAGGTGAAAATTCTATCCTTGTACCCTTTGCAACCCTGTTGATTTTAGTGTGGTTTGAAAATTGACTTAAAAGTTGCATTATTTTCATCAGGAGCTTAAAGACAAAACTGATCAGTACTACACCCAAACAAGAAAGATTAAATAGAATCTACCCTAAACATCTTATGACTAAGGTGCCATATTCTATTAGTCAGTCACTCCAAGAGCTGTTATGTCAGTGGAGTGAAATTCTTTAACACATCAAGTCTGAAACATGACATTTTCTATTTAGCTATTTATAAAAACAAAACTAATTAAAAATACATACATGGGCACTATTAAAACGCCTTCTAGAGCTGAAACTCAGTAAGTCAGAATTCCTTTTCCAAGAAGATAAAAATATTGCCACAACTTCTGTACAGTGAGCAAGAAACATCTTTTAAAAAGCCCCCAACCATTTGTCATTTTGACAGATTAGTAGTATAAGTAAACAATTATGTTTTGCTAGTTTAAAAAGTTACCTTTAAATTGCATTTCCCATTCTCTAACACTTTCCATTTGTACAGCATTTAAGTCCGATAGGTCATCATATTCATCTCTGAGTGCATCTTTATCTAGACAGAAAGTTGCTAGTCCCCTGGAGGCATCTCTGCCAGCAAATATTCCATATGGACCCTCTGAAAATAGAAAACAAAATTGATATTTTCAAACACTTGAGTAAGATGCATGTGGCAGAAACAGCAGGGAAAACAAGACTTTACGTCATCCCATATTTCTGGAGGAGTTGTTGGGAACAGCAGTATTGTAATGTTGAGAAGCGTTTAGTGGCACTGCAGCTCCACACTGGGCATCACTATGAGATGGACAGGGAAGGCTGACAAGAAAAGCAAAGGCAGGAAAAAATAAATATTTTACACAGGTATCTGACAAGACCAAACCACAAGTCAAACTGTCATCTTATGTGAGAAAGTCATTTCAAGTGCTTCTGCAGTCTGAGGGTGAAGGCACAGGAGAACAGAATGAGAAAGGAAAAACTTTTCTACTAGTACTACATACATACAAAAGAGACCATTTAAGTTTGACTCAGCCCTATTACTTCAAGTCCTGGCAACATCTTAAAATGGAAATCCATTATAGACTTGCAACTTAAGTTCCCTGATGTTAGGTCATTGAACTCAACTGTGATACCAAGGGTGGAAGAACAGCTTTTTATTGTAAAATCAGGGTATTGGTCCAACCATGTCACACAATTCTTTTAAAGATATGCGTTATGAACCATCAAACTCAGTATTCTTATAAAGTTGACCCTAACACAATGAAATGAAGCAATTACACTGGTCTGATTCCAAGTTATTCTGTAATGAAGATCTGTACTGCAAGATGTCTAATGTTGATGGTGTAAATCAGTTAACCATTTAGTCCTAAAAGGCTAATAACCAGCTTACTGCAAAGTGGAGTCAAAGTCAAAGCGTATCAGTGTTTAAAGGGGCATACAACTGTTTATTTTAAACAAGTTTACTAGTTTTCTAATAGAGTTTACTTTATCATTTGTATTGTTTACTTTTTATTTCTCAGGCAGAGTAATGAAACTTGATGGAAGTCCATTTTATTTTCAGATTCTCCATTCTGCCACACTTGGGTTTCAAACACTGCAATAGTGTCTTAAACTTTTTTTTCCATTCACAGCTATTTATTCCCAGTCATGGACGCTTATCTACTGACCTTATTTCTAAAAGCAAATCTAAGTTTGTGATTAAAACTGAGTTGAGAACAATGCCAGTTATTTCCCAAAAAAAAAAAAAAAAAAGAGTAACAAGTTTAACTGCCAATTTAATCTTAGCTTTTGTAAGTACGCTTGAAGACTGTAGTTGCCTGCCCCTGACCCTTTTATTACCAGGCAAGTTGGTCTGTTATTCTGAAATAGGTGGGGAGACTAACAGTCATAAACATCTTGCCTCTACTTTTAATAGTTTATCCAACTGAACATAAGAGGAATTTTAGACAGGCAAACAGTTACCCAATCTGGAGTTTGACCAGAACAAACATGGACATAACCTTTTCCCTCCAGAAAGCTAGTTGACACACTTACATGAATGCAGTTGAATCAGTCTCCAGCAAGCAGTGCAGGTAATTACTGCTTAGTCCATTAGATGATCCAAGGAAACACACAACTGTGCTAATGAAACTTCAAACTTATCAAATAGAGGGTTACTATATGGAAAGCAAGTGTGACTCTCTGCTGGATATGATTTCCTGTTAAGGTTGGTAAATAGCTTTCCAGAATTTCTTAATTCATTACACTTTAAAATTCTGTTTATGCCTCATGTCAAAAAAAGTTCCATACGTTTCCATTACATACATAGAGAAGTAACCCAAATGTTGCATGATTACATATTAAAATAGAATTATACAAAAACTTTGATGGCAATTTGTTTAAAGTTAGGTTGCCAAGTTCCTCAAGCACACCACCACACTTAACGTAACCTTTGGGAATTATTAGATGTAGAAACTAAAAAACAGTTACATACTACAGTTTGAAGCACCAACTCTCTAATGTGAAGAAAGCAAAAAACTACAAACCAAAATGTAAAAAGTTATTCAATATATTTATTTTTCATGGATGCTAACTGTGACATTATTTTGTATAGTATAGCTGTGTGGTATACTAAAGATCTGATCTAATAGTGTACTGTCATATGTAAAATACAAACATTTTTTAAGTTGTATAAACCAGAATGACCAGCTTCTCCCCCCTTCTGAGGTTCCTATATGCACTCATTATGCTCGTTCTGAGCTCCTAACATGCATCTATGATCCTGCTAATACGTTATCAGCAAGTACTGTACAATATACAGTAAAAGCTGTTATCTGGCAATTTATCAACCAGAAAGCTCTGTTAAGCGGCATTTCTGATATCTCCCAATGCAAATATTCAGTCTAGTAACCAAGACTAGTATACTGCCCAGGAGGTTATGCAGTTGCACATTCTGCACTCTACTTTTATGCAAAAGAGACAGAAGACAAGCAAGCAAACTGATATCAGGGATTTATTTAAAAAAAAAAAAAGCAGCTTCCAGGGTGTATCATAGGGTCATTATAGATTCAGCCCCATCTCCTACACCTTCTACATCAGAGGCAGGCAAACTACGGGCCAGATCCAGGGGATTGCCCCCATGGTGCCAGAGGCCCCGCCCCACTCTCAGAAGCAGGCGGCACCACATCCCTGCAGCCCCCCGGGGGGGGGGGGGGGGGGGGGGGGGGGTGTAGTGCAGAGGGCATTGCCTTGCTTCCAGGCACCGCCCCCCGCAGCTCCCATTGGCCGGCAACGGGAGCCGTTGGGAGCCCATGGCCCATGGGAGCTTCAGGGGAGGTAACTGGAGGCACAGTAAGGGCAGCACATGGAGCCCTGTGCCCCCACCCCTTTAGGGGCCATACAGGAACATGGTCCCAGCCACTTCCCGGAGAAGGCAAGCAGGGAGCCTACCCTGGCCCTGGTGCGTGCTGCTGCCATCCTGGTGCTGCTTTAGGTAAGCAGCACTGGGCCGGAGCCCAAACCCCTCCTGCACCCCGCCCTCCCCAACTCCCTACCCTAAACCTCCTGCCTGCACCTCGCACCCCTCCTGCACCTCAACTCCCTGCCCGTACCTCACACCCCAACTCCCTGCCCTGAGCTCCCTCCCGCAGTCCGCACCACTCCTCTGCCCCAATCCCTTGCCCTGAGCCTGTTCCTGCACACCGCACCCACCCCCGGGCCTGCATACAATTTCCTCACCCAGATGTGGCCCTCGGCCCAAAAAGTTTGCCCACCCCTGTTCTACATCTACAATGATAACTGATGTTGATAATGACCCTGAGGCACTGTAAGATCCTGAAGTGCCTTCTGAATCAAAGAGATTAAATTATGTTCAGAAGTTTTAGCGTTAAGTATATTTTTAGTGATATGGGTGTATGCTATCATAACCTACTGTATAGAAAACTTTACCTGTTTACACTTAAGTGCTTCAAGAAACCAACCACTCTGCAGTGCAGTACTACTCCTGGATTAGTGAATACCTGTATGTTGTACTACTGTATTTTATACTTTATTCATTTTATTCTAATACTTTGAAAATTGGTATTCCATTGGTAAAATATAATTTGCAGTTAACCAGAATATTTGATTAACCAGCAAACCCCGCTCCCACCACCACCATGCTGAACAAAGTTTTTACTGTACATGGTTACAAATATATACCCTTTCTCAAGCACCAAGAGTGGAGGGGGGAAAATGTGATGGAACTACTCTACCCAATATCTGCCTACAGTCCCAAAAATTGCTGGATGTTTCTGTTAACTAGATCAGCAATAAAACATTCACATTTAAATCACGGGGCTGTTCACACCAGTCAGATCTCATTTCTGTCAATCTGAAGACATAGCAGTGACATCAGTTCATATTCACATAGTTCTCTTCACAAACATAACAGCAAGAAACTTAAAATTAAGAGAAAGCTTAGATTCTTCAAAAACTGGTAATGCTGCCAGATAAATGTCGGTACAGCATTACCACATACCAGCTCAAAGAAATCTTTTTGCACCAAGGTATTTGAAACGGGGACCACAACCCAATTTTTTATACTACAGATGGTTAGCTACCAATCTTGTAGCTAAAAAACCAAGTCCTTTTGGACCAGATATTCAGTACTCTCATCTAACACACTTCTTTGTGAAAGTATGAGCACTCTGATAGAATACGAAGACTGATTAGAGAGAGACCCAACTAGTTCAGCCCTTATTTAATCTTAACTAATAAGTGCTAATAGGCAAATGGCAATAAGTAACTAACCTAAACCCTAAAAGATGCACTTTGAATTGTTTATAATCCCACACTACTAGAACATTGGTGAATAGAAGATAAAAGTTGCATATGAATGGAGGAGTGTGATCATGAAACTCTACATGCAAAGCTAGTTCTTTAATAAAGTCACATAGCCTATTAACTCCTGTTATGTATGCAGTACTATATGTACTGATTGGCTGAAGCTTATGAATCTCAAGCACAGAGGGTATTCAGGGAGCTTTGCCTAAGCAATTATGTCTAACTGTGCACATAAAGCAGTACAAGCATTTAGTAAGCCAGAATGGAAAAAAAAAAATCTATTTGTTTTATGGCACAAAGGAAAACAGTGTAGTTTTAAAATAAAGATTTCAGTGTGAAATAAAACATTACTCCAAATATATTCCAGAATGCATGTATTTTAATTTTTTAATTGTACCCTGGAAAAAACAATTCAACATGCACCTTCACCATTTTCAACAGTCAATTTACATTTAACACAAACAAATGAAATGGCTAAAAACTGAATGATTAATATTTTGCAGGCTATCCAAGAAGTATGCAGAACTCTCAATATATCATCTATTAATAGCATTTAGCCTATTGCAGCATTTTAAGTATTAGTCACCATCATTTCAGCTCTATTTACAGACTCTCTCTTTGGAGCATGAAGATTGATAGTAACTTAAAAGGCCAGAGCAATAGGAGGAAGGCCCCTAGTCACTGAAGCAGTAGCACCAAAACCAATTTCTTTAAACAAAGATGATCCTCCTGAAGTCATTCTGCAGTACTCCAATACACCTACTTATAACATCACCTAGTCCTTGAAGTTCTGAATTAGAAAAACATAAGCCACTAGACTACACAAATTTCATTCCTTGCCTGATACCATATGTTGTCATAACTCTCTAGGAAAAGCAATTACTAACTACAGCCTACAGAATGGAATGGCATTTTATTTCAGATTTTTCTTTCCCAAAGCACTTAAAACAATGTTCCTTTCCCATACGGAATGTTTCAATAAATGCCATTACCTACTTAAATAACTTAGGCTTCCAATATAAAGTCAATGTCTTCTAATGGGAACGTGTGGACTGACATATGTCTATGCAAAAGTTTCTCAAAAAGGCTTTTGCTCCATGTGTCTAGAGTAAAAACTTACCAAGATTTTACAAGCTTTATAGCTGTTTCTATAAATTGGGAAGTTGTGTGGTTCTTTGGAAAGCTGCATTTAATGTAATATTCAACCTGCTGCATATTATTCCAGTTTGAGGCCCTCCTTAAGGAGAATTAACTTCTCTGCTAGTCCACCATGCTAACTGAAACAGGAAATCAGATTACGATTACTTAAAGAAAATTTTCTGTTAAAAATAAACTAGAATATTGGTAGATTACATGATTCTGAAATTATGTTTTCATGATCTATCTCAAAGTATTTAGGGTGGCCTTTGGAATTTGTTTGCTTTGCAACCTGTGAAGAATTATGCATACATCCAGTTTTGCTGACAACAAAAAGTAAGGATTATAGATGAGTAATAAGACCTGTAATTTCCAGTTGTCTCTTTTTTAATAAAGTGGTCAAATATTAATGTTCTGCCAGAGACTTAACATGTTCATTACGAAAGTATAAAGGAGTTTCTTTACAACTAGCAAGGTCATGTCTAAATCACTAGTCCTTGAAATAGTCCTTGAAATAGGACTTCAGTCATTGTAAGGGAACTCAAATTGCTGTCTTTCAAGTCTAACTGACCTAAAGTTGCCAGTGTTAATTTACCATATTCCCTCTTCCTTGAAGAAAGATCAGGTGAAGGTACTGTACACTGACCATTCCAGAAAGTGAACTCATTAGAAATAAGGCTTCTATCACCGTGTGCCCAAGTGATTCTGAAACATCTACTGAAGAGGCACCAATTTCTTCTGCAGTAAGAGGCAAAACGTTCTAATTCTGGTTCTTTACACCAGGATCCACTGAATGTAAATTTCTGAGTAAACAATATTTTATATCAAATACTGGATTACACTGTTCGCTTTTGCTGAGCCCCTCTGTGGCAATTATCCAGTTACAAGATTTAATAGGCTGCCACCCATCTATATTTTTAAAATATTTTTTCAAACTCCAACTTTAAAGAGGTTGTGGAGCAATTTTCCTTATACTTAACAGAGAAGAGTCATCCAGGGAGGTGCAAGTATATTCAACTTAGGGACGGGAAAGATGCTTGATCAGAATGGTCTGTGTTAAGTCAGTCTTGCACCACCACGTTCCCATGTAGCCTTATAAAATTTACTCTGTACCTCATTTCCCCTATCTGTAAAACAGAGATGATAATCCTTCCTTTCTCCCACGCTTTCTCTGTCCTTTCTATTTAGTATGTAAATCATTCAGGGCAGGGTGTAAGTGTTTGAACATTGCACAATAGGGCTATAAGGAACTAGAGGTCCCACTGGACACACTGTAGACATAAAAAGAAAAGGAGTACTTGTGGCACCTTAGAGACTAACCAGTTTATTTGAGCATGAGCTTTCGTGAGCTACAGCTCACTTCATCGGATCCATAGCATATCGTGGAAACTGCAGAAGACTCTGCAGTTTCCACGATATGCTATGCATCCGATGAAGTGAGCTGTAGCTCACGAAAGCTCATGCTCAAATAAACTGGTTAGTCTAAGGTGCCACAAGTACTCCTTTTCTTTTTACGAATACAGACTAACACGGCTGTTACTCTGAAAACTGTAGACATATTGAACAGAAAAATGTTGAGGGAGCTATTTCCAATACATTTCATGGAATGTACTTATCTTCAGTACTATTTTACTGAAATAACGGCCTTGTTTGTGAGAGGGTAACATCAAGCCAACATTGCAAGGGCAAGTGTATTTCCACATCACCTCCTCCAAGCCCAAAAAGGCTTCTCTTAAATACAATATATTATTCACAACCCTGCTCTATTTAGGTACAAGTCAGTAATCCTAAATCGGGAAGGATATGAAAAAGAAAGTGTATACAAAGAGACATTTGTGACCTGGTCTACACACAAAAATACTGAATCAGATTAACCACTGTTGTGTTTCTCATGCACACAAGAGGACGCTCCAACAGCCAAGAACTCTCATTAAGACTTGCGCCTCAAATTGGGTACTGAAACTTGACACATACAAAGTGGATGATTATAGTCATCTAGAGTAGCATATTACAACCTGAATATCCTTTCCTGTAAAATACGAATTTATGTACAAAATGGAATTCATTCAAAACAAGCTCTCTCTCTCTCAGAGAAAGTTATATACCAGTCACAAACCAATCATTTCAGTAAAAGTTTGTATACTTCTTTTGAGTCCTTTGCAATGTAATGTGGTATATAAGAGTACAAAAACGTGCTTGACGTCTGGTGAAGAGTTCAGTATAAGAATCCAGATGGGCGGACTGACATCTAGAAATTCAGATCTAGTTATTTTATACCGAAAGCACATAAACTAAGATTTCCTAAAAAACTAATCAAATATAGCTAAGAGTCTCAAGAAGCTAATTTCTAAAGAAACAAAACAAGATAAAGGGTCACAAGTGATGTAGGCTATTTTGCAAGGGGCACCTACATTACTATAAACACGAAGGCCAAAATATTTAGACATGTTCATTAATTTTAGCTAACCAGCTTGAAATAAGTAAGGCTGAGCACCAATAGCTCCATGTGGACTTATTTTGGATTTGTGAGTGTTCAGCACTTCTGAAAATAATCAGAATCCTAGGGTCATGGCTGGGCACTCAAAATCAATGACATTTTTGTTTATATTTGGGCTTACTGAAAATATGACCCCAGGAAGATTGGCCGGGATTGAACAATCCACAGTTGTAACTAGTTTTAGTCTTTTCCTCTTGTGAATGTTAACTGTATAACAACTTGTACATGGAAAGGCAGACAAGACAGGAAGCAATGCTGGGCATTTGACTGGTCCAAAAATAATTGGTAAATTAGTCAAATATTGTTAAATAAGTGAAAAATGGTCAAATATTTTAAAGCACTAGTTTAGTAGAATAACAACAGTAACAAAAAAGAGCAACAGTTTATGGTATGCAAAGGGCTTAGCCTTACATAATTATACCCAATTACAAAACAGTTAAGCTGAGTTATTTTAACTCAGAAAAATGTGAAAATTAAATGAAGTTCTAAAAAAAAAAATGAAATAATTACCTTTTTAGCAATATTAGCATTTAAATGTGAATGTTATTCAAGACTGAACAGTTACAAAAGAAAAATGAAACAGAAAAAGACTAATCAGCAAAACATAAAAAGTCATTTTTAAATACACTTATGGTAGGTAGGCATCAGAACAAGTCTTCAAGCAACTTAACAGCTGTACATCTTTTCTCTTTTTGTGTTGGAGAGGAGATTAAATGATTGAACCCTCTTCTCCCTCCCCTGCCCTCTCTCAGTTAACATCTGTATATTTGTCTACTTAGTTTAGATTATAAACTCTTCAAGGCAAGAAGCACATCTTTTAACTCATTTAACATGCTTTATAATCCACCACGTATGCTGATCACCTGGTATACAAATAAAGATATACATATGCTTGTTCTAGAACACTGGTTCCCAACCAGGTGGCCACAGTGCTCCCCGTGGGGCTAAAGCCCCAAGCCCATGGGTGGAGTTCAGGGTACAGGGGGCACGCCCTCCTCCCCCAAACTGCAGCATCTTACCCAGAGTGGGGCAGCCCCACATGCACCCCCACACTTCCTTCTCTCCCACAACCCACCAGCCCAGTTGGAGGCTGAAAGCTGGAGCCAGGAAGCGTGGGGCAGCTCCTGTTCTAGCTGGTGCCATGGAGCAGGCAGATGCGGTATTTCCCCTGCTGCTGGTGCCCAGCTTCCAGCCCCCTTTGACTGCTCATGCAGCTGCCACCCAGGTGGGGGAACCTAGCTCCAAGGCCAGCAGAGCACTCAGGGGAGCAGCAACCATGGGGGGGTCCCTCCCGTCACACAGCCCCTAGCTACCTCTCTCCCTGCACCCTGAGCTATCCGCATACGGCCCCTCGCTACCCCATTACCTGCAGCACCCCCTGCCTCACACAGCACCTAGCTACCCGCTGCCTGCATGCTGAGCGGTTTTCAAACTTTTTGAGCCTAGCCCCCCTGCCCCCTTTGAGTTATAATTTTTGATTACATGCCCCCTCACTCTCCAGACACCCCCACAATGCTCTCACTCAAATTCCTTCCCCAGGTCCCTCCCCCAACAACTCCTTCCTCACTATACTGCCATGCCCCCAATCTCCTCACATCATGGCTAGACCCCCAAATTCATTCCACCCCTTAGCCTCCCCACTGAGCCCATGTGGGCAGAGGGTGTGTTTTGTTGGTGGTGTCTTGGCTCACCACCACTCCCGCAAGTTGTTCACATCTGGCTGGGGTGTCTAGAATCCTAGCTCCAAGCCCCCCTCTCGTGGACCCCCTGTGGAGGCAGAAGGGAGGCAGACCTAAGGTCTCTAGGTCACGACAGACCATCAAGGGTTACAAATAGGTCCTACGCCATTGACCTAATGTAACAATGCACTAGACTACCGCTCCCAGACCACTAATGTGGACCAACGCTTTAAGTGTAACCCTGGATTGTTCCAACTAGCAATCCAGGAAGTGGTACAGCTCAGGTATAAATGTCCATATCTGCAAGTGCTGAAGTGCCTTTACCAGCCATCAAGGAAGAAGATACAAGTTCTGTTAAATTTTAATCACAATATACATTCTTCCATTTTTCTGTTAAGCTTTGTTTAGCTAAAGCATTGGTAGCCAAAAATTCCAGATTGAAAATACTCTTGGCATTTAGACATTGTATACAGCCACCTGAAATAGCCTTATCTAGGACTGAGTCTAAGAAATTTGAATGGATGGAATTCCTTAATGAAATGCTGACAGATCAGAAGGAAGAATAGGCTACAGCATCACTACTACATGTAGGACACGTTATATTTCTTTTAATCAAGAAATGATAATATAGGGTTATAGTGAGGGAGCAAACGAGCAATTGCCAAATAAAATGGATTTGCCTGTCATACTAGAGTTTCCTCTATTAAGGTTGTAATTTGCTTTCTATTCCAAACCAGAATTTGAGGATCCCTCCTAAGACCCTAAAAAAGTTTTCCACCTGAACTTTCTCATATAGTGACTATAAAAGATTTTGGGGGACAAGCTTCATATTAGACAAAGTCTTGTTGAGATGGGACTTTAAAAACAGAGCCAATTTCTGTTTTCAAGTTTACTACCCCAGATGGACTGAGTGGATTTCTTAGGCTCTAAAGTTTTAATTGTTTTGTTTTTTAGTGCAGTTATGTAACAAAAAAACCATCTACATTTGTAAGTTGCACTTTCACAATAAAGAGACTGCTCTACAATACTCATATGAGGTGAATTGAAAAATACTATTTCTTTTGCTTATTTTTACAATGCAAATTTTTGTAAGAAAAATATAAAGCGAACAGTGTACACTTTGTATTCTGTGTTATAACTGGAATCAATATATTTGAAAATGTAGAAAACCATTTAATAAATTTCAATTGGTATTCTATTATCGTTTAACAGCATGATTAAAACTGCGATTAATCGCAATTAAACAGCCCTACTTTCTTCCTTTCTCCTAATATCTTAGTTGCCAGTCAACACATTTGGTTACATTTGTAAGTAACATTTTCTGACAAGTGTGATTAAGTTGATGTTTCCTTACATTTTTTTTTCCCCATGGAGTATTTATATAGACATAAATGGCTATGCATCTTGCCTCCCTATATTGAAATCTCTTCACCTTGAGTGTTTGAACTTCTATGACTTTCTCTAATCCCATTTATTTAAGCTGCAGCATGTGCCAAATGCTCCTGCCTGCCCTCTACCACCTAAAAAGTGTGATTACCTCACCCACATTCATCTTGGAATCCAGTTTAAAAAAAAAAAATCACCGTTTTAAATAAATTTACATAAGAACAGCCATACTGGGTCAGACCAAAGGTCCATTTAGCCCAGTATCCTGTCTTCTGACAGTGGCCAGTGCCAGGTGCCCCGGAGGGAATTAATAGAACAGGTCATCATCAAGTGATCCATCCTGTCACTCATTCCCAGCTTCTGGCAAACAGAGGCTAGGAACACAATCCCTGCCCATCGTGGTTATTAGCCTTGATGGACCTTTCCTCCATGAACTTATCTAGTTCTTTTTTGAACCCTGTTATAGTCTTGGCCTTCACAATATCCTCTGGCAAGGAGTTCCACAGGCTGCCTGTGCATCGTGTGGAAAAAAAATGCTTCCTTTTGTTTTACACCTGCTGCCTATTAATTTCATTTGGTGACCCCTCATTCTTGTGTTATGAGAAGGAGTAAAGAACACTTCCTTATTCACTTTCTCCATACTAGTCATGATTTTAATAGACCTCTATCACAGGGATCAGCAGCCTTTGGCACCTGGCCCATCAGGGAAATCCTCTGGTGGGCCGGGACGGTTTGTTTAACTGCAGCATCCGCAGGTTCAGCCAATCACAGTTCCCACCGGCCGCTGTTCACCGTTCCAGGCCAATGAGGGCTCCGCGAAGTGGCGGCCACCACATCCCTCGGCCCACCCCGCTTCCCGCAGCCCCCATTGGCCTGGAACAGCAAACCACGGCCAGTGGGAGCTGTGATTGGCTAAACCTGCGGACGCTGCAGGTAAACAAACCGTCCCGGCCCACCAGCAGATTTCCCAGACTGGCCGCGTGCCAAAAATTGCCGATCTCTACTCTGTCATATCCCCCCTTAGTCATCTCTTTTCCAAGCTGAAAAGTCCCAGTCTGATTAATCTCTCCTCATATGGAAGCTATTCCATACCCCTAATCATTTTTGTTGCCCTTTTCTGAACTTTTTCCAATATATCTTTTTGAGATGGGGCGACCAGATCGACACACAGTATTCAAGATGTGGGCATACCATGGATTTATATAAAGGCAATATGATATCTTCCATCTTATTATGTATCCCTTTCTTAATGAGTCCAACATTCTGTTAGCTTTTTTGACTGCCGCTACACACCGAGTGGATGTTTTCAGTGAACTATCCATAATGACTCCAAGATCTCTTTCTTGAGTGGTAATGGCTAATTTAGACCTCATCATTTCATATGTATAGTTGGGATTATGTTTTCCAATCCCAATTATACATATATAAATGTAACAAACAAAAACAAAAATTCATGAGCTTTCATCAGTCTCTCTCTGTTCCCAAACAAATTGAGGGAGTTTGAGAACTAGCCTGTCCCCTTCACATTCAGCATGAATACTACTTTCTCTGACATGCCTGTTGTCAGGAACTGGTTTCCTACATCTGCCAAGTTCAGTTCCGGCATCAAATGAAAACTTAAGCTAGCAGGCAAGACAAGTTAACAGGCATAGGTAAGGAGAAGAAAATTCAGTGGTGCACGTAAAATCCATGTCTTACAGGTATGGGGGGACCACCAGCTAAGGGAGGGGGGGTACATCACCTGCCAACATGACCCTCCATGTGACTCCTCACCACCCAGCCAGAGCCCCCATGCTTTCCCTGTCCCCTCCCCCATCCATCCCATGTTAGCTGGGGCGGATGGGACTCTGTCCTCCTCCTGCTGTGCCAGAGACCGGGCTGGGGAGGCGAAGCTAGGTGCCAGCGGTACAACCACCAGAAGAGTTGCCAGCGTTCTTCTCCTTTCTATGCTACCCCTCCCAGCAGGGAAAAGAGCAGAACCCACAGTCCCGCCCCCTAACCCTTTCCTCTGGCAGGACTGCTGCTGTGGTACATAGATGGAGATGCAGCTTCATGGAAAGGCAGGGGGTGGGGCTGGGGGTTCTGCTCCTTTTCCTGTGGGAGGGACAGCAGGAAAAGGAGCAGAACTCCCAGCCCACCTCCTGCGCTTCCAGGCACAGAGCTGTGCCTCCATTCTTCCTCATTCTACAGCAGCAGCCCTGCAAGAGACGGGGCCGGGGGGGGGTGAGGCTGGGGGTGGTACAGCCACCAGAGGAGCTGCTGGCATTCTGCTCCTTTCCCTGCTGCCACTCCCAGCAGGGAGAGGAGCAGAACCCTCAGCCCTGCCCCCCAGCCCTCTCCTCCAGCAGGGCTGCTGCTGTGCGGTACGCTGTACCGGCTATAGCTTGCTGGTACAGAGTACCGGCCTACTTGCACTGATGAGAGAAATTAACAAAGTATTTTCAGATACAGTTTATATGAAAGATGCTATACAAATTTATACTTTACACTTTATATATTTATACTTTAGACTTAAATTTAAGTCTTTACTTGGAAGCATTCTGTTTCTGGCAATGGATGTTTTTCTACTCCAATAAAGTAGTAGTTAAAAAAAAAAAAAAGATGTGATGCAAAATTCCAACCTTGTTTTTGTTTTTTATTTTTTCTTGAATGTGACTGACCACAAATTCTAAGATACCAATTTGTATTCACAACTTCATTTTGTAACTTACCAGAGAAGACACTAGTGTCAGTCTTAAATAATTAGTGTCAGGAAAGTCTAAGTTGGCATATTTAAAAAAGTTTATGGAAATGCAGTCGTTGGGGTACTTCACCTTATTCAAAAGGTAACACTACCACTTTGAATTAATTGCATACATGGGTAGTGTACAATTTCCTGAAATCTTAAGTCTTGTACCTTAATGGTTTGTCCCCTCAAACTCTGACACTGACAGTAGACTGAAGTCCTAATTTGAGCTGGCAACAGAAACCGAAATTAAAATGAGTAGTCAGTATGCGCAGAATGACAGTGGACAGTAGCAGTTTGTTGCAAGAGGTCAAATGGGATGCTGTGTTTGCCAACAGGAAGCTTATGTTACCACTGTAAGCTGTAACTGTTTGACTAACATTAAATTAGAACAAGTTGGTAGACAAGGAAATTTTATGTTACACAGATTTCAGTCACAGATTGGAGCAAGTTCCAATTGATAGCTTCATACCAACCCCAGAGTCTGGTCATTCCACCAGACGTTAGAGAGTTGAGTCTTCAAATTCTGATCCTGTTTCCACCTCACTGTACAACACAGTACATAGTCAGAAATACAATACCATCCTCACTGACTCTGTAGATCTGAGTAGTAAAATACATATCCCTGAAAAGCAGGGTACCTCCCAAGCTTGTGTGGTTAGGCACCTTGAATGGAATAAAAGCCATAAAAACCAACAATGCTAAACATCAAGTTTCATTTTAATGTCTTCAGGCCTGGGTCAGCCTGAAACTTGCAAAAATGATGCTTACAACTCCATCTTGGAATATCTGATAACAGGGCAAAGCTTTTACTCCTGAGGGCAATTCTAAGCCAAAAAATTAAAAATTCTGCGCAATTTTTAAAAAAGTCTGCACATTTTGTCAAAATAATGCAATGGAATCACACCAGTTTCAATTGTTTTGGTAAGTTATTTAAACTACAATACAGAAAAAGTCACAACTATTCAGCGTTTTCTAAACACATTAAAATTAAGTTACAAATACTTGGTAACAAATACCCTGCATTCCAGTTATAATCCTGGATTTTCATTTAAATTACATTACAGAACACCAAAACAGGAAAGAAAAAAAAAAGTAGAATGTCATTTTAAATTACTCAGACTTTCACACAAGAAAGTCATACAGTTTTGGTAATCATTGTCCTGGACCTACGTGGTACTTTGGGAAGTGTTTGGTTCCGATTGTCCCAACATTTTATTGACCGCTTGGTAAATGTTTTATTTGCCCTCAAAAGTCTTTTTTTTTTTTAAATGGGTAAGTTAAAAATCTAACCCCATTATGCCACTTTGGCACAGGAAAAAACGGAGAAAGCACATAGATCTTCCTAGCTGATTCCCTTACTGTCATTTATAAGGCTTTACATCACTCTGGTAATGTAGGGGCCTTAGAACTTTTACAGTTTTTATGCTCCTGGGGGAACTGACTGAGAATAGGAACAGTTAGCTAACAATAAAATAGCAGTGTTACTATGCTCACAGGTTGCTACATTTCTGTCTCAGAGAACGAGATCAATTAACCATCAACAGCAACATTAACAAAATGTGGAGGCTTTTTACAAAAGCTATTTTCTTTAACTTAAAAACAAATAATTTTCAGTAAAATTATACTAATATTTAAGTAAGAGTTTTTTCAATTCTCAGGAAGTTCCATTTTACTAGGCTGGCAGGCAGCTACCTTTCTGCATCAGGGACAGAGCCTTCCTCCTGCATAACAAAAAAGACCTACCTTCCTCCACGCCCCTCGAGCCGCAGTATCAAGAGAGAGGGACAGAGGTGTCTCTCGTTTGTTGGCCAGCCCCACACGCCAACCATGATAAATGTCTCCCCCGCAGGCACATACGCCGAGCCCCTCTCCCCCAGTAGTGATTTACATCTCTGAAGCTGCTCCAGGGGAAAGACACATGTCCCCCCGGCAGATTTCTTTTGCGTTTTTCTGTGCAGGGGGCAGAGAAATATGCAGGCCATATGAATTCTGCGCCCCCGCATGGACGCAGAATTCTGCATACAAGTTTTATTTAGAATAAATGCTACATAAACAGTGCAAGCGTCAGAAGTCTCCTGTACAGACAGCATCGAGACTTGGATGTGGAGGACAAAAATGCTGCACTGTCTTGCACCAGTGGATGAGTGCCTTGGTGAAATCTGTGCTAATGCTATAGTGATAAAACATTGATTCAGTGTTTGGGTTTTTTTGCACCAGAGCCACATCTGCAAGGTACCAACAGCAGTGGGAGTCAGGTGACTTGGGTTTTATTGACAGCAAGTTAGTGGCAGAGCTGCATGATTGGGCAAATTACTTCTCACCTCTGTTACCCCATATGCAAAAAAGGTGATAATGCTTACCCATATTGGGAACGTAATCACAGACCTATTGATGAAAAATTAAATAGATGTGCTAAATATATTACTTGCTCAAACCTGAAGATTTCAAGGGACAAGTTACGGGGCTGAAAGCTCTCAGCACTGACACTCCCACTTCAGGGAACATCTTTGTACTAAAACTATATAGCAATAAGGCCTGTCTTGATCTCAGACACTTTTTTGTTTTAGTTTTCACCAAAAATGTTAGTAGCAATTGAGCATCTAACATAATGAATGCCAGGGAAAATGAGGTAGGATCAGAAACTAACATAGGGAAAGAACAAGTTAAAAAATTACTTAGACAAGTTACATGTCTTCAAGTCACCATGGATCTGACGAAATACACCCTAGAATACTCAAGGAGCTGACTGAGGCGATATCTGAGCCATTAGTCAGATCTTCAAAAAGTCATGGAAGACGGGTAAGATTCCAGAGGATTGGAAAAGGGCAAATATAGTGCCCACCTATAAAAAGGGAAATAAGGACAACCTGGGGAAGCACAAACCAGTCAGCTTAACTTCAGTACCTGGAAAGATAATGGAGCAAATAATTAAGCAATCAATTTGCAGACACCTAGAAGATAATAAAGTGAAACAACAGTCAGAATGGATTTGTCAAGAACAATTTGTATCAAACCAACCTAATAGCTTTGTCAGGTTAACAAGCCTTGTGGGGGGAAGGAAGGGGGGGGGGGGGGGGGGGGGGAGTGGTAGATGTAGTCTATCTAGACTTCAATAAGGCTTTTGATACTGTCTTGCATGACCGCCTCAAAAACAAACTAGGGAAATACAACCTAGATGGAACTATTAAAAGGTGGTGCATAAGTGGTTGGAAACCATTCTCAGAGAGTAGTTATTAGTGGTTTACAGTCAAGCTGGAAGGGAATATCAAGTGGGGGGTCCTGCAGGGATCAGTTTGCGGTCCGGTTCTATTCAATATCATTATCAATGATTTAGATAGTGGCATAGAGTACACACTTATAAAGTTTGCAGACGATACCAAGCTGGGAGGGGTTGCAAGTGCTTTGGAGGATAGGATTAAAATTCAAAGTGATCTGGACAAACTGGAGATACGGTCTGAAATCAATGGGATAAAATTCAATAAGGACAAATGCAAAGTACTCCACTTAGGAAGGAACAATCAGTTGCACACATACAAAACGAGAAATGACTGCCTAGGAAGGAGTACTGCAGAAAGGGATCGGGATCATAGTGGGTCACAAGCTAATTATGAGTCAACAGTTTATCACTGCTGTGAAAAAGCAAACATCATTTTGGGATGTATTAGCAGGAATACTGCAACCTGCTCTACTCAGGCCTCAATTGGAGTAGTGTGTCCAGTTCTGGGCGCCACATTTCAGGAAAGTTGATTTAGTTGGGGATTGGTCCTGCTTTGAGCAGGGGGTTGGACTAGATGACCTCCTGAGGTCCCTTCCAACCCTGATATTCTATGATTCTATGAATTGGAGAAAGTCCAGAGAAGAGCAACAAAAATGATTAAAGGTTTAGAAAACGTGATCTATGAGAGAAGAATGAAAAAAATTGGGTTTGTTTAGTCTGGAAAAGAGAAGACAGAGGGGACATAACAGTTTCCAAGTATATAAAAGGTTGTTACAAGGAGGAGGGAGAAAAATTGTTCTCCTTAACCCCTGGTGATAGGACAAGCAGCAATGGGCTTAAATTGCACCAATGGTCTTTAGGCTGGACACCAGGAAAAACTTCCTGTCAGGGTAGTTAAGCACTGGAATAAATTGCCTAGGGAGGTTGTAGAATCTGCATCATTGGAGATTTTTAAGAGCTGATTAGACAAATACCTGTCAGGGATGGTCTAGATAATACTTGGTCCTGCCATGACACAGGGGACTGGACTAGATGACCTCTCAAGGTCCCTTCCAGTCCTGTGATTCTAAATGTAACTGTACCATCTTGAGAGACAGCCATGTTAATCAACATTAAGCGTGCAGTATACAAATACTTAAGTTCTGCAGGGCAACCGTGTGCCAATTCACCACAGATGCCTTCTGCACTGAAGGACAATACGTCAATATCTCAACATAGGGTTGATGGTAAATGGCTCAATGGTGCAGGTCTGCACTGATATCACTTGCTCAAAACACTATAGCCTCAAGACTTCTTTCATTGGGGTTGAGGGGTAGGGAGAGAGAGAAATCAGCATGTACCAAACTTTGGTTTTACTGGGAGTCTCTGCACTTTCTGCGTTGAACCTTTCATCCAGTAGGCATACAAACAAGACCATAACTTCTCTAGATTCGGGGCCCTGAAATCTACTTAGAGCCAGGTGTTTCTGAAGTATTCTGAGCCATCTCACTTAGAGGTCTCAACAACAATCTGCTTCCAATCACAGAGTTTCAGGTAATATTTCCAGAACTGGGAGATATCCCAGATCAACTTCTAAAGTCTTTTCAGTCAAATCTAAGGAAAAAATAGGAGCAAGACAAGGCATTCTGACAATCTGTATGTCACCAGAGGCAAAACAGTACATGGCATGATTCAACAGATAATCAACACATTTGAAGGAAACAGTAGATAGGAGTTGCTTCAATGCTTATCATGCAGGGGTATCATCCTAAAAGCAATCTCGAAGCACCTAAGCTGAGGAAAAGCAGAAACTCTAGCCTAAAGATAAAGGTCAGTGGCTTGAAGCTCACTTCTGAAATCAAGTGGCTTTAATTTAGACCACCACTACCAGGACATGGTTCAAAGTGCTCAGGCATGAACTGGAACAGGACAAATTAGTCAGAAGATACAGTACCACCCTAAACAAAACCTAAGTTCATAAATCCAGCAGAGAGATACTGACCAAAATGGTGCAGTATCAACAAGGAAAAAACTTTGCCAATAAGAGTCACAAAAGAATTACAGTGAAATGAAACAGGCAGAATATCTGTGCTCAAGACACACTTATTCAATGAGCCTGAAGCTATGTCTACACTACCGCAGTAAGTCGACCTACGCAATGTAACTTCAGCTACGTGAATAACGTAGCTGGAGTCGACGTACCTTAGGTCAAGTTACCGCAGGGTCTACACTGCGGGGGGTCATCGGGAGACTTATCTTATTCTTCTCATCGGGGGTAAGGGGTCAACTGGAGAGCGATCTGCTGTCCATTTGGCGGATCTTCACTAGACCGCTAAAGCGACTGCAGGTGGATCAATCTCCGAGTGTCGATCCCGGCTATAACATAGACCTGCCCTGAGAGTGAAGAAGTTCCAGCTTGTCTCTAACTAGAAGCACAATACCCAAGAGCAGGAACCCAGTCAATACAGTATCTTTAGAGAAAGACAGTTACAACCTTAACTGAGATAAACCAAAGGTGCGACCTTAATTGTTACAAATTTACTGTCTTTCCATAGCATTAAGATGAAAATTCAGGTGAAGCATGACTCCTGTTTTTATTATTCACAGAAGCTCCACCCCAGACCTAACAAAACAAATGCTAGAGAAGCCAGTCAACTCACTTCAAGTGTACTGATTTGACTGAGCATTAAAATAAAAGTACATCACCAAGCTTTCACCATCTGCCCCTTCTGAAATATCATTAGGAGCTCCCATCTAAGTGAATTATTGTTTAAGCACAGGAAAAATACACTGCCCCAGCAACAATTAAACCTGTTTCACAACTATGGTAAAATTGATTTATTCACCCTCAAGGTATGTAGTATTTTAGCTGACTGTAATGAACTATCATTTTGTTTATCAGTAGCACAATCTGAAACTTGCATGCTATCTAAACAGGGTACCCTATCAAAATAAATTTAATAACAAATTTAGTGTTCATTACTTCTGCACATATAATTGGAACAAAGTCTGTTCACCAAAGAATGCTGACCATGTGAATTAGCTATCTAAAATCCATTCCTGTAACCTTCAAATCATTTTCACCAGTAGTTAGGTCACCTTTTGATCTATGGTTATGCTCTCAACTTATTCAGTACAAGAGACTGTTTTGATAAACTTGTTCATAAGTGGACATTTTTTATTTATGTAAAAAACAGATAGTTTGACACCCTTTAACTTATCTCTAGTTTGAAACTGGACCCCTACTGTTGCCAGTCCTCTCCCTGAACCAATGCCATTTGGGTCTGACAACTACTATGATGGACAAAAATGTGTTCAGCACCATTAGAGAGTGACAGATTTCGGTAACTAAATGCTAAAAAATGGTTTGGTCCATCTACAGTAGGAATTAATCCACTATCAGTATTAATTCAGGGACAGTGGTTGCTGACAGGGTCAAAAAACAGTCCAATTTCCAAGAAAGATAGCATTTTATTCGCCCCCCCCCCCCCCCCCCCCACATTATTAATAGAGATTTATGGCATGGACTAATCGTATTACTTATGCGCATAGAATCTAGATGCTGAAAAGTTAGGAACATGGAAGATTATTTTTAAACTACTACATGCAGTTATTTTGATTACAGAACACTTCCTAATGTTTCAGCATGTAGATTCTACGCACATATCCACTATATTTAAATGCCCATGCTGTCAGTTTAAAAAAAACCAAAGAAATGCACAAAAATAAAACTATTAAGCTGGGACAAAAACAGAACAAAGAAAATTCATATATCTATGACATATTGTACTAAGATGTCTTCATTTTATTTACTGCCCATTAGACAGAGGATATGATCAGGTAGTACAGGCCCAGAATTTGAGGATATTTGAAGTATATTAAAGAGGTTTGGATTTGTACACTATACAGCAGTATTTGCAGCACAGACTTTATATTACTATTAGCGGATAAGAACAAGAAAGTGAAGTTGACTAGTTTAGTTTCGTTATTTGATCTCAAATTCAAGAGTAGACACTGGGAATGCTGAAAAGGAATATTAGATTTATAAAATGGGTTTATCAGATTAGTAGTAAAAGAGGTAACAAGGTTTGTTTATTTTTTTAAAATAAATACACATTGTTTAACTTGACATTGTCCCCTTTGAAGAAAATGGGCCTCTCTCATCTCTTCATACAGAGAAAGAAAGAGTCATACCTACTTTAAAAAATTCTCAAGGTGCTATGTTGGCCCAGCTTTTCCAACATACCATTGTTTACCGATGATTTTTTTGATTGATTACAACTATACATTCCTTGAACATTGTACACAAGGCAATTCAAACTATGCTGAAGTTACCCATCTCACTGGCAAAAAATGGTATGAAAGCACAGGATGTGTTTATTATAAACAAGCTTCAATGTAAATATAGAAATTCAACACTGACTAACTTCTTAGGGTTGTCTACACTGGCAATTTACAATGTTGCAACTTTCTTGCTCAGTGGGGTGAAAAAACACTCCCCGAGCGCAGCAAGTTTCAGCGCCGGTAGCCGTGCCTCTCGTGGAGGTGGGTTTCTTAGAGCGCTGGGAGACCTCTCAAGCAAGAGGTCACAAGCCATGTTAAAGTGCTGCCGTGGCAGCGCTTTAGTGTTGCCTGTGTAGACTAGCCCTTAGAGACACAAGGTGGGTGAGGTAATATCTTTTGCTGGAAAGAGAAACAAGCATTCAAGGTAGAGTGGCCCCTCGTTATCACCTACTACCCCATACTGAAACCCATAGGTGTATCATCAACTACAGCTCGTACTCAAGGAGGACCCCATCCTGAAAAACTGTTCCTGAACCCCCTCTTCTGGCCTTCACACCACCCCCCAACCTTCAAGCTCAGCATTAGAGCCAAGCTCCCCAGAGACCAGGACACACCAACTCAAAGCAGCATCAGACCCTTCCAGAATAACAGATGCAAAACCTACAGACATATCTTCACTGCTACAATGATCTAACCCACTCCACCCCCAAACACACCTTTCAAGATCCATGGATCCTACATTTGCGTATCACAACACATGATATACATCATCCAGTGTAAAAATGCCACCAAAACAACTATGTGGGTGAAAAAACAAACAATCGCTATACTTTCAAGTGAACACCCACAAGAAAACGATAAAAGATTAAAATCACTATCACCTGTGGGTGAATACTTTTCACAAAGTGCTCACTCCTCATCCTCAAAGGAAATCTACAGAACACTTTCAAAAAATGAGCCTGGGAGCTTAAATTCCTAACTCTGCTAGACATGAAAATCATGGACTGACTAGAGACATTGGATTTAGGGCTTATTACAACAATCTGTAACCCACTAATCCCCTCTTTTTGTCATGCAGAGGTGTTAACAGGCCAGTATACCCTGAATGGTCCCTAGAATGTGCGCTAAGTACTTATGCTAAACAACCTGTTCCACCTTGCATTTAGCTGTCAGGCTCAGAGTATCATTTCCGCATGTTTATCCCCCCACTGTTCCTCACACGTTCTTGTCAACTGCTGGAAATGGCCTACCTTGATTATCACTACAGAAGGTTTTTCTCTCCTGCTGTTAATAGCTCACCTTACCTGATCACTCTGGTTACAGTGTGTGTGGTAACACCCATTGTTTCATGTTCTCTGTGTATATAAAATCTCCCCACTGTATTTTCCACTGCATGCATCCGATGAAGTGAGCTGTAACTCACAAAAGCTCATGCTCAAATAAATTTGTTAGTCTCTAAGGTGCCATAAGTACGCCTTTTCTTTTTGCGGATACAGACTGACATGGCTGCTACTCTGAAACCTGATTTCCAGACCTGAAGAAAAGCTCTGTGTACTGTAAAGCATGTCTCACTCACCAACAAAAGCTGTTCCAATAAAAGATATTACTTCACCCACCTTGGGTCTCTAATATCCTGGGACTGACACGGCTACACCTCTACATTTAATTTCGTAAGTTTTTTGCTCCTGAGAAGTAAACCTTTCAAGCAATCTCTGCCCCAAGAGAGAAGTTTAAACTTTTAAATGCTACATAAGTAGTGCTGATACCTGAACTCTCTTACAAGCCAATTATCCTGAGGTTAAAATTTGTAGTGTAAAGAACAGAGGTGGTCATTTGCACCATTAAATAAGCAAGCAAATCTTCCATGTGTTTTCAAGCCATTAAAGCTAAAATGAAGTCAATAACACACCATCAATTTTCACTTTGACCCACCTTCCACTAGGACAGATTGAGAAACGAAGTACTACACACCTACACGAAGGTAAACATGAACAGAGATGGTTAGTCCCAGTTCCACTCAGAATTTCAAGTATTTCACAGTATCGGGGGTAACCGTGTTAGTCTGTATCCACAAAAACAACAAGGAGTCCAGTGGCAACTTAAAAACTAAGGGATTTATTTGGGCATAAGCTTTCATGGGTAATAAACCTCTACATAAAAGAATAAATGAACACAAATCAGACATCAGGAATGGTAACGTACAAAAGCCAGTAGGAGAACGCTTCAATCTTCCTCGACATTTTAAAAGTTTAAAAGATTTAAAAGTAGCCACACTTAAACAAAAAAAACTTCAGAAACAGACTTCAAAGAGAAACAGCAGAACTAAAATTCATTTGCAAATTTAACACCATTAATTTGGGCTTGAATAGGGACTGGGAGTGGCTGGCTCACTACAAAAGCAACCTTCCCTCTCCTGGAATTGACACCTCCTCATCAATTATTGCTAGTGAACTACATCCACCCTGATCAAATTAGCCCTGTCAACACTGGTTCTCCACTTGTGAGGTAACTCCCTTCTCTTCCTGTGTCAGTATAATAATGCCTGCATCTGTAATTTTCACTCCATGCATATGAAGTGGGTTTTGCCGAAAACTTATGCCCAAATAAATCTGTTAGTCTTTAAGGTGCCACTGGACTCCTAACCAGATAGCCCTTTACATTTCAGTCAGAGTTTAGTGAGCAAGAGTATTAACAGCAAGGGCTGTAGCTGCAAGGCCAGGAAAGGGGAGAAAGCAGGGTCTGCAAGAACCTTTCACATGTAGGCGTCCCAAAACAGCACTGGGTTATTTTAAAGCACGCAACCCACGGGCGGCCGGCTGGCTGAGATAAGCCGCATGGGGGGCAGCTTGCAGTTTTGACCCCTCGCAGCCGCATGGATACGCGCACGCCCTGCCAGCCCTCCCATTTCCACACCAGCCTCACAACGAGCAACCTGACAGACCGAGACAGCGGAGGGGAAGCACACGGAGCGCCGGCTCCCCGCCGGGAAGGGGATTTGGACAGAGCCGGGGCTGCCCCGCCTGAGGGGGCGGGGGGTAGTGCTGCGCTCGGGTGAGGGGCACGATCCCACCCCAGCCGAAGAGCAGCTGGAGGGGAGGGGGGAACCCGGAGCGGCGAAGCCGCGCCCGCAGCCCCCGCCGGCTCCTCACCAGGCCCGTAGAACTTGCTGCCTTTGGTCACGTCGAAGACTTTGCCGTTGACGGCCAGCAGGATGCGAGGGGTCCGGGCCCCGTCGTACTCGTGCAGCTGCTCCAGCGTGAAGTCCCGCCGCTTCATGCGGGGCAGGGAGGCGGCCTGGCTCTGCTGGGCCGCGCCCCCCGGGCCGCTCCGCTTCCCCCAGCGCAGGTAGAGCCGATAGGCCGCCAGCAGCACCAACGCCAACAGCCCCACGTTCAGCAGCATCTCGCCGCCCACAGCCCAGCCTCCCGCCGCCGCCGCGGGCGGCTCCTCTACGCCCCCGCCCCCCAGGCCGCCACCGCTGTTATCCTCAGTTCTTAGTCTCCCATCCCCATCGTCCGCCATCACTACCAGGCCAGCGCCGACTCCGCCCAATACGGACATGAGGGAAGAGCGAGGGGGCGAGGCACATTCTGCCACCTCCTCTGCTCGCTCCGATTGGTCACCAGCAGGATACGTCACCCTCACAAGATCGCGCCAAACCCACGAATAAGACTCAGACACACCCAGCTGCTTAACCGCCGTGCCTCGAGAATCCTGCTCAGGGCGCGAGGACGCGCACGAGATACACAGTCAGCCAAGGAGGCTCGCGCGCAAGAGAGAGAGATTGGCATTGATCGTGCAGCTCGCTGGGGCGCGTGCGAGAGTCTGAGCTACTGCGCGAGCCGCAGGGAGCGCGCGAAACGTCGAATTAGTGCGCGAGACGTAGGCGGGCAATAAACTCGCTGAGAATTTGCCGCCTCCCCTGGAGTCTTAAGGTGGCGCACTTACTACACTGAGCCCCCTATTTAAAGGTGTATTGCAGTCATTCCCCCACACCCTCCATTGTCATAAAGGTGTAGGGTAACTTTTCTGCTCTGGATTTCGGCTCCCTAGCCATGAGGTGGTTTGTTGACTCTCCCCTTTAGCACTCCAGGGGCTGGGCTAATGCTCCAGGGCTTGGCAAAAGGCAAGCAGAAGATTAGCACCTGTTGACCGGAGCAGGGCCCGGCCGGGCTTGGGGAGTTTTATGTGGTAGAGCTAGGTGAGGACATTGCAAGACATGTAAATAGATCTATCGCCACTGTTCCGATGATGAACACTGCCTATAAGACACCTTTCAAGATTCATGCATCCTACATACCCCTATCACAGTATGTGGTATACATTGTCCAGTACACTAAATGCCCCAATAACAACTATGTGGGTGAAACCAGGCAATCACTACACTCTCAAATGAACTCACACAGAAAAATGATAATTGACAAAAACACCATATCACTGCTGAGTGAACACTTTTCACAAAGCATTCACAGTATATCTGATCTCTTGTCCTCATTCTCAAAGGAAACCTGCACAATGCCTTCAAAAGACAAACCTGTGAGCTTAAATTCATAGCTTTGCTAGACACTAAAAATCATGGACTGAATAGAGACACTGGATTTATGGCTTATTACAACAATCTGTAACTCACTCAACCTTCCCTCCCCCCCAATTTTTTTTCTTTCTTCCCCATGACTGAAGAAGAGCTCTGTGTAAGCTTGAAAGCTTGTCTCTCTCACCAACAGAATTTGGTCCAATAAAAGATATTGCACCAACTTGTCTTACTGAAGTTTTGGATCATGCCTGTTGAGATGGAGGTTCTGATGCTCCTTTCATGAATCAATGGAGTTATACCTATGCGAGTGATGTGAGCCTTTTCCTGTGGAAAGAACTTCAGTGTCTTCATAAATTCAGAAATTAATCTGCATCTATTTTTACAGGATTGAGGAGAATGGTAAAGTGAGAATGCTTTCATAGTAGTTTTACAGGAAGATCTTAATGAACATCTAAATTACATACATACTAGAATAATATAATATCTTTAATTATATATGTTATTGCTGAGCAGCTTTTTTACTTTGATGATTATTTCATTTTGTAGGCATTCATTAAGCTTTGCAGATTTACTGTTACATTCACACCAAAACATGTCTTTTGTTACTATTCTCCCATTGCTGGGGTTCGTGATCATGAACGTCCATGACAATCTCTTTCATCTATCAAAGGCCCTGCCATTGCTGACATGAATAATTTGTAGGGGGCAGGGGAAAATCAGTTTCATAGGGTGGCTAGCTCTTGTAATTGAAATAAGTCCAGTTCCCCTGTGTCAGAACAGGTGCTCAATTAAGGGGATAGAGTTGTACCTGGGGCTATAAAGGGTCAGAGAGTGAACCAGCCATTTAGTCAGAGTTGGCTGAGGAAGTACTGGGTGAGTAAGAAAGCTTGTGAATTAGGGCTTATTGATCAGTTAGGAAAGGTAGTTGAAAGCTGACAGAGACCAGGGGAGTGGAGATGGCCTTGGTTCCTGGGGGAAGTAGAAGGTGTTTCCTGGAGGAATGCTAAGTGTAAGGACAGTAGTAAGAGAGGCTTGTTGGCTAACTTCTGCCAAGCTAGAGACTATATGTAGGAAATGGCTGCCTGAAAGCAGTTGAGTTAGTTGCCTCCTTGTCCTAAATTGGTGACCTAGGGCTGAAGGCAGCAGAGTAAATACCCTCTACTGTTGGAGAACTGAATATAGAGAAAGAGTAGGAGGGTGTGAGGAATGCTCCTCTGGTTAAAATAATCTCCCTACCGAGAGGCTGTGAGGATTACACTTCAATGTAGAATTGCACTTCAGTTGGAGGGCTTAGGTGGCCATCCTGGCAGAGGGATAAAAGAGCTGATGTGTGGTGGAAGATGCTAGCACATGGCCTATCACGGAATAAGATTTTAAGGATTATATGCATTGTGTGATATGGACTGATTTGTACAATCTTAATGATAAACTGACTCCAAGGAAGGATATTATTGAGACAAAGCTTGTGTGAGGTTATTGGGGAACTCTGAAGGAGTGGAAACTGAGGCAAGTGTGACTGGCATGCTGAGAACTACCCAGGCGGGTGCTCCAAGTAAGGCTAGCTTATTACAAGTAGTATCTCTCCTATTTATCTGTCATTAGATCAATATTTTTCCAGATAGGTATGTATTTTCTTCTGATATACAGCTTTCTCTGTTCTGAATTATCATATGCTACATATATTATGATACTCTATGTCACTTCTGTCACCTTCCTATAAGACTTTGATTAATACCTGCTTTGGTTGTGTTTACAATAATTCTTTTTTTCTTCTTCTTAAAGAGAAGATACAAGAATTTCTGGGTTTTTTTTTTTGCCACCAGCAAATAAGTGTCTTAACTAGAACATATGTTCATCATCAATTCTCATGCATAAGCATGCTGCTTGTGGCAACCCTGTGAAGATTTAATTAAGTGGAAGCAGGATCAGCCCCTAGCTGAGTAAACTGAACTCAAGCACTGATGAATGTGTAACCTATGTAGCAGGAAGGTAAGTCTATTTACTCAACAATACTGTGCTACAGAGTTCTTCTCTGGCTTAAAATATTTGCACAGACCATGAGCTCCTATCTTTGCAAGAGACTATAGTGGGATTTTTCTATTGGAATATTACTAAATACTAAAAGTGAAAATAACAGGATTCACTTTTTTCATTTTTAGGAATCCAGAGCCAGTCTTTACTATCAGACAGTTAGTTATGCATGCCTACAATTTTAAATTCCTTTATGAATAATACTACAAAGAAACCATTACAGCACAGCAGTTACAATGCACCCTACTTAGACTAACATCATTAAATAGAGGTTCATTTCATTTAAAAATGAAGAATATAACACTGGGCCTAAACTCCTCTCTCTATATATATATATAAATTACAGGGATTGGGATTTCTGACAATCTGAGATCTTTTATGTAGGCTCACCCTGTGTATTATATTGACAATTAAATGAAACCTTTAGTTTCCACATGATCAGTGGCTTTACCACCCATGCTATTGAGCACGTACAGCACTGTGGGTGGAGTAGGGGCAGGGCCATGGTTCCAGGGGCCCCCACTTGTTCTGGTTTAGGGCCCTGGAGACCTTAATCCAGCTCTAACTTCCACACTAGTTTCAAAATTCCTACTGCATGTGGTTAACAACTTCCTACACTCCCTCTAGTGTGCTGAAATAGCAGCTACTTTGCAGTCACTGATAGCTCTATACCAGGTGTGGCCGGGGTGAAAGTAAGTCTAGGGACTTACGGGTACAGGGCTGGGCTGGGGCTGGCTCTGGCCCCCAGAAGGGGCAGGGCCTCAGGCAGAAGGGATGGGGCTGGGGGAGGTCAGCCAGCCCTGGACCACCCTGTACCAGCAAATGCTGTCGCCTTCCCCCTCCTTGGGGTAACAGCGGCAGCTGGGGCCTCTGGCAGTGGTTTAAAGGTCCCTGGGAGATAGCGGTGGCCGGGGCCCTTTAAATTGTCCCTGGAGCCCCACCGCCGTTGCAGCAGGGCTCCAGGGATGGGGCTCTGGCTGCCACTACTGTCCTGGGCCCTTTAAATCGCTGCCCCAGCCCCACTGCTGCTACCGCAGGGCTCTGGCAGCAATTTAAAGGGCTGGGGGTTCCAGCTGCTGCTGGGAGCTGCAGGCCCTTTAAATTGCGCCTGGGGAAGCCGATCCACCCCAGTACCATGAAAAATATTGAATTATCCAGATCTGATACAAGCCCTTGATAGTAACCACAGATTGATGGCTTTTTCTAGAGCACAGCTAAGAGCTAGGAGAGGGAAAGAATCAACAAAGGACTGGTGGAGACTTGTCTTGTTGGTATACGTGGATGCCAATGAAGACTTCCAGGATAAAACAGTAATGGACTAATTTACAGCTCTTAAATTGGACTTGTAGATAAAGATCAATGAAAGGAGGTCAATAAATGCTAAAAGGCTATGACATTGGCCACAGAACTTAGTTTCTTAACAGCTTCTAGCAGGTCACCAGAAGAGAAACAGCTGCTAGTGAGGAAATGGAAGCTGATCATCATGAGCTCTGTAAGTACAGCTGTCCAATATGTATGATTGAAAAGGTCACTTCTTATCTGGTACACAAGGTAAGAACTAGAAAGTGATCTGTTTGTAAAATGAGGGGGAACTAGTGATCCAAAAATTGGAGAACAGTACAGTTAAATGATTGGGGAAGGGGGGAACAACTAATCCCTCTCCCCCTCCGCTGACAGTGTTCATAATCAGAAATGTAAAGTAGGCCTGGACAAAGTGTCTGGTAAAATCCCCTCGCTCACTGTGGAGGACAGCAAGTTGAAGTAGCAAAGCATGGAGGTACCACTTTTTGTTTAGGTCTGGGCTGCTAAATGATAATGGGAATGGGCTTCTCTTTTTACGTAGTCTGTTGCAGCCCCAAGCTTGGTGATGCCTTGAAGACATTGCCCCACTTGCTGTCAGTTTTGTCATGTTAGAACTCCCATTCTGCTAATAGCATAAGGCTGGATTACACCACCATACAGCAGGACATTAAGCACTATTGTATGATATGCACAGCACCTCTGTATACTCTGGTTATGGGACTGACTTACCACTGCATCATTTTAACTTACACCAGTATAACTCACTGTTACACCATAATAAAACTAGAGTAATGCACTGGTGAATCAGGTTCCTTTAACATCCCAAATCTCTCTCTGTGAAGATAAATTCCAAGACTCCAAGTGACCACTCCAGCTGAAATTCCTGATAATCAGGTCTGAGCGCTTAGACCTGCTGTGGGACAGTGTTTCTGTGGAAGAGACTGCCCAGTCTGCACTCTCGGCAAGATTCCTGCACTGAGAGTGAGAGCTCAGCTGAAATCACTGAGGGCTGGGGGAACCTCAAGAGACCAACTTACAGAGGACATGGTGGCAGCAGAAGGTGACAGCGCAGGGCCATTGGCAACAGAGCAATAAAGTGAACAGTGGCACAACAAACAGTGGCCAGAGTGAACAGTGAGCAGCTGGAGGAACAAGCAAGGTGCCGTCTTGCCCCTCACCTGGGAGGTGAACTCATGTGACAGCACCTCTGAACTCTGAGTCTACACTGACCAAGGATAACACCAGTGAGTATTAATGAGGCTGTTAAGAATGCTGGAGACACAACACAGTTCATGCGAACAAACATTGCTGTGGCATCATACTTTCTATTTGGGCAAGAGATACCACACACTACAAACTGGAGGCCAATATTAAGTGCATTGTCACTTGTTCATCCTGAAGTTGAACACTGGTTCTGAACAAGACCAGTAAATGCTCACTGTCTTTCTGCAAGAAACTCCATGTGCATCTAGCCAGTCAGTGGTGCAACAGTGAAAGACTCAACAGGTGGAAAAAGTGAAGACCTCTCTCACCACATGCAAAAAAAATTGCATACATAGCTAAAGAATGCACCAATGCAAATGGTCATCAAGTATTAAGTCACTGTGTACATAATCTTGATGTCAGTGGTAGGTCAGTATGTGCATTTCTAGATGACACATTGGCTGCATCTGTGACAACCCGCATATTAGAGTTAAATGCTTGTCAGTTGGACACCAAACAGATGGCTGCTTGTGCATTTGATGGAGCTACAAACTTCTCTGGGAAAACGCTATGGCTTTCTCATAAGTGCTTCTTGGCTGTTGTCTTAAAATTACTCCAGCCATTACTACTGGCTTTGGAAAGCATCATCCAAGATGGGATGGATCTAAGTAGTGAGGCTGGTGGATTACTTTTTGCTACTACATTCAGAGAAGACTATTGCCATTCTCTCTTGTAAGTTTACTGTTGAAACCACTTGGGTCATTAAACAATGCCATCCAGGCATCTGCTACAACAGTAGTAGATCTTTGTAGAAGATCCAGCAATAGAAGCTACATTTGGATCAATCAGAGCTATCCATTGAAAGTACTGGAAGAAGCAAAGACCTCAGTCCAGAAGTTGACTAATGAAGGCATTTATATTGAATCCTTAAGACAACTGAAAGTACAGACTTGATTCTTAAATCTACAACAGCAATTTCTAGATTCTACTCAACCTCTATGTGGCTTTTAAAGATCCCTGTCTTATAAAAAACCAACAGTTGAGTGGAGTGAGGCACTACCAGGATTGGGGCTGCCATGTGCTCAGGACAGAATAGAGAATTTGAACACAGAGTGGAATATCCTAAAACAAATGAATGAAGATTTGACTTCAAGGTTTTTTATCCTCACTAGTGGCTCAACCCACTCTTTATGCTACGTTTCCTGGGCTGAAAGAAGTAGGAATTCATCTCTTGCTACTCCCAGTCATAACAGCTACAGTTGAGCATTCTTTTTCAACATTGAATAGAATTCTGTGTTTTGAAAAGTTGCCTTCTGCCTGATCCTGTGAATGAATTAATGACCATATCAGTTGAAGGAATGGAAGTACTGGACACATGAGAAGCCACCAAAGATGAATGCATTGCATTCAAGAAGCTCATTAACAGAGTTGTGCAAAATTATGAAGAAATCAAGAAGGATTTAGATGTAGTGCTTCATAGAAGGTTTGAGTAGACAACTTTAATTTGTATGATTTTAAAATCCTAATAAAATGATCAACTTTTCAGTTTTTACTATGGTGCCATACAGCCCACCTTCACTCTCTCTCAGCCCTCATCAGCCCTGATCCTTCTCCCCCTCCGCCACCTCTGAATTTCAACTCCTGGGGAAAACAGACTGGTATAACTTCATTTCAGTTTTATTTAATGCTGCTAGTCAGATGCAGTACTTTTGAATACATTGGCCTTCTATACAACCATTCCAAGAGAACCCTATCTGACTTTTTTCTAATATCACTTTTACTGTAACCAAGTGATACTAGCCATATTTTCTCAAGTGGTGTTAATTACTTTCAACAAATAACTTATTTGATAAACATCCTAATTTTTTTTACAGTGACTTAACTTTCTTCTAAAGACTCCATTCACACTGTCACAGAATGAAATAGTTAAATTTTCTTACTGAATAAGAAACCTAGCTGCTACTACAACAGTGGTCCCCAGTTAGCAGCCCCTAGGTGGCACTCCTCTTCTTCCCTCCCCCCCCCCCATCCCAACCCCCTGATTTAAACACTAATATTCTTAAGTATGTCATGGACCAGTCACAGGAACTGAATTTTTGTTCATTGCCCATGACCTGTCCATGACTTTTTTTTACTAAAAATACCATGATTAAATCATAGCCTTAAGGAATAGTAAAATGTTTACATTATTCCTGGTTGGCATTATTAAGTCAAAGACCCTGTTATACACTTAAATGTAGTGTTGACAATAGGTAACTTGAAAATGCAACAACATACCTACAATTGCAGGTGTATCAATTAGCAAAACTGAGTAAAGGTTGAAATGAGAGCCAAAATAAGCAGGCCTTACAGCGTACACATCTCTGCAAGCAAATGCACTTGCAGTAGAGGTAAGCGTAGATTCCATTCCTAAACATAATTACTGAATTATGGATCATATGAGCTTGACCTTGTATTAACCTTGTCTGGCTATATTTTCCAGACCTGAAGAGCTGTGTGAAGCTCAAAAGCTTATCTCCTCCAATAGAAGTTGGTGGGTGAAGGATTATCTTTTACTAGACCTTGTCTTGCATTGTAAATTAATAACATTCTAACCTCAGAAGGGGAGTCCTAAAAGCAAATTATATTTCATGCCCTAAACAAATTTTTAAATACTTCAAAATCTGACTTTTGGAGAACTCCCAATCCACTTAAGTAGAGGGAAAAATAGGAATAGGGTGGTATGTGGAGGAAGCAAGTGTTAATAGCAATTGGGAATGGAACTGTTGGAAATTCAGGTTTAGGAACAGGCCTGTTTGGTGGATTAATGACTACTTGAAAGGTAACTTATGTCTGCTGTACAGAAATGGATGTTAAATAAACATAATACTTCTGCCAGAAGGCTTCAGCATTTCCTTATTTTAGTTCTTGTACTTAAACAATTACCCCAAAATCACAGCCACCTGCTCCCTGAAACCAAAGCACAATTGACTCACTCACCTGCACTCTACACTGTCTGCTGCTGACCTGACTCTAGTTGCAAGCTTCTCCAGAGCCCCATAACTTGTAACAGAACCAAACCACCCTGACCATTTAAGTGGTGGTTCTTCAATTTTTTTAAGTTTACCCCACTACTGTGGTTATAGTTTACTCTGTGCTTAACTTGTGTCAGGGCTTAGCCATTCATAGCCCCAGCACCTCTGGGCTTGCTTCATCTGTACCTGTGTGTGTGTTTTAATTGCTTGAGCCCCAGCACATCTTTCATTTCAAATTAAGCACTAGGTATACTAGTTAGATTAAAGTCATGGGTTCCATTCCTGGCTCTACCTCTGCTTCTAACCTTTCCTTGTGGTCTAGGTAGGCATTTACATCCATTTTATAGAGATAAAAAAAATCTAACATTGCTAACTGGTAGTATTTGAGACTCTCTCCCTGTACAATGAAGTATGCTGGCATAGTAAAAGCAGCAAAGATCTAGTGTAGATGTGGTTATACTAGTATAAAAGTGCTCTGCTAAAACAAACCATATAGCCTTAAGACACTGTTATGAAAGTATAACTGCATCGACCCTAGGGATCTTACCGACATAATGATGTTACAAAAAAATCACACTCTTAAGTGACAATTATGTTGGTAAAACTTCTTAAGCATAGACCGAAGGGGAGGGATTGCCAAAGCTTGTGAAGATTCATTGTCTAACTCCACTATGACTTAGGGCAAAATGTGGACCATATAATTAAATTTAAAATGTTATCCAGAAATATGCAAATTGTCTAAATTTTGCATAAAATATTGCACCATGTACAGTTGCAACCTCATGTCTTAAAGGAAAATTAGTGATGAAAGTGACTATAGGCAGCTAAACAAACATTTGTCCAAGAAAATATAAATATATCTACATATACAAGTAAACTAGGTTTTTTTAGAAATGTCACTCAGTTGCTTAACTGTGAGGGGTGTGAATAGGGAAGCTTTCATATTAAAGATACTTTGGATGAGAGTTTCTGCTGCAATGATTACTGTGTATGCCATGCAGCATTCTAGCTGAATACATGAGAAAAGCAGAGAAACTCAGTTACTGTAAGGCAAATTCTGTGTTTAAAAAAAATTAAATTTCTGCTTTTCTCATTAAAAGCAGAACTATATTTCCTGTCTGTAACTTACACTACATCACACTATAGGATGCTGTCTTCTGTTTCTTGTTTGTGTGGGTTTTTTGATAGGCCCCATATTTAGTGGCGTGGGGAGAGGGAGGGTGATACTGTTCTTGGCAGTCATAGGGATTAGAATATCCTTCATGTCACATAGCAGTTTCTGTTCATTTCACTTGAATTCCTTCTGGCCTACCTATTAAACCACCTAATAATAACCAAATGGCTCTGTCTCAGAGCTCATCTTCTTTCTATCCTTAAAGAGAGGAACCCATTAATTCTGGTTGACATGACTTGCTGTGGAGAGCAGAATAACCTACACAAGATGGTTGTAAATTCTTTGCTAATTCTTTATGGCAAGTAGAGCACAAACCAGTCTGTCTTGTCTTGGATGACATCAAGGACCCAAATTGTCAAGACCACCCCCAATTCCTCTGCAAACTATAACATTAAAGTATAGTTTAGTTGTTACGGGCATCAACCAGCATGGTAGTTGGTCATAGGTGACAATTTTAGTGTCTCCCCCCCCCCCAACATCACACAGGTGTATAATACTTAGGGCCCTACCAAATTCACTATCAATTTTGGTCAACTTCAGTCATAGATTTAAAAAAATCTGACATTTCAGTGGTGTAACTGTTGGGCTCCTGACCCAAAAAGGGGTCAGGGTGTGTGTGCACAAAGTTAATGTAGGGGCATCACAGAATTGCTGCCCTTATTTCTGTGCTGCCTTCAGAGCCGGGTGGACCAGAGAGCAGCAGCTGCTGGCCAGAAGCCCAGCTCTGAAGGCTGTGCCGCTGCTGGCAGCAGCATTGCCTCAGAGCTGGGATTCTGGCCAGCAGCCACTGTGCTGTGATCACCCAGCTCTGAAGTAAGAATGGCATGGTATTGCCACCCTTACTTTTGTGCAGTTGCCTTCAGAGCTGGGCACCTTGCCCCCAGCTGCTGCTCTCCGGCTCTGAAGGCAGCAGACAAGTAAGGGTGGCAATACCACAACCCCCTAAAATCTTGTGAGACACACACACATACACCCCCCTGCAACCACCTTTTGGGTTGTGTCCCCCAGTTTGAGAAACACTGGTCTACCCTTGTGAAATCTGCTCTTGTGTGTACTTTTACCTATACTATAAAGATTTCACAGGGGAGACCAGCTTTCATGGTCTGTGATGCATTTTTCATGGCCGTGAATTTGGTGGGGCCCTAATAATACTTATGACAACATTATAAAATGATAACACCAACCCCCTTTTGAGATTTCATTAGGTTACCATCTCTTACTGGTAACTTTTTTTTTTTGCTCTGCAGCATGTTCAAGGTCCCAGACAATTTGTCCCATCTCAACTATAAAAGATTAACCAAATAGTGCAATTGTCCTGGAACAAGATAACACTCACAACACACTCTGGGTCAGCTGAGGCAGTGTCGGGCTCTATTCTGAAAATGCAACTCAGCACTTAACTGGTAAGGTGCCAGGTAGCTACTGCTTTGAGCAGATGCTGACAGGCACTTGTATTCTCTTATAGCTGGTATGGGCAGTGCCCAATTGGGTTGGAGGGTAAGCTATACTAATTCAGTTACACACCCTACATCAGCTGAATCGGTGCCTTTTGTTGTTCCACACAACACAAATGATTGTATTATTAGAAGGAAAACATATAACTACTTCTGGATTCTAACCTTACATGCAACATACTCAATGATTTATTTGTGGTTTCAGTCTACATATGGGGACTGAAACCACACAAATGTCTTTGAGCTGTGAATAGAAGTAGAATGTCATGGTTCTGATCAAAATCCTCTTGAGCTCAGTAGGAATGTTTCCATGGACTCCACTAGGAGTTGGATGGCATCCATAATTAGCAAATGATAATACAAACCACAATATGTATAGAAAGAAGGAGAAACTACATGCCTAAGCTAGGCACTAATTTTCATGTTTAGTTCCTTTTGTACCAGGATCTCTAACTGTTCCTCAGAAGTAGGGAAATTGACTCTCAGAGAGGTTAATTATTATCAAATGATTTTTCCCAAGGTCATAAAGCTTAGTTTAGGGGAGGTGGTGCTGGTGAATTTCTTTGCCATCACCTCATTGAAATCAATCACTGAGCAGACGTTGCTGTATATTTTGACAGATTGCTGTGTTGGTTGGCTGCACAGTTTGAGTTCTAAATAAGGCATGTTAAAATGTGTCCCTTTGAATTATGGCTTTCTGGTATTTTATTAGCAATTTAATACTATTGTGCAAGTAACTTTTTTCTCTGCTAAACTGTTCAGATACTTATTGAAGTTTTGGCCCCAGGATTAGTCAATGGCTGCATACCTGCCTATTATGATGCACTCAGATGGTTTTTCTTCCTGGGAATTCCTGGAGATTTGCTCTCTGAAATCAAATGCTCTACCAGATTAATCTTTGGGACTCTTCCCTTTGCTCTCTTTTTATTCTGAGGTAGCACTGATAGCTTTTTGGAAGGGATTTTCATCTTTATGCTGAAGGTTTATCATGCAAATAAAGATACTGGTCTCAGTGATTTCTGCTTCTTCAGTTCTGTCTGAGCCACAAAGTTTACAAAAATAATCATTCTTTACATTCACAGTAATGGAATTTTGCCTCCAATGTGTCCCTTTAGAAAATGAGATTTAGATTCATAAATCAGTTGGGCATAGCTATGCTGAGTGCAGCAACGCCTAGATGCATCTTTAAAAATCAAGATTTTTAGGCCTTACTGAACTAGTGAATGATACTACACCTTCACTGGCAGTTTGTCTGTACATATCCATATTTGGATGCAATTTCTATTTTAATTTGACACTTTTTTTATTTATGTAATACATGGTATTCAAGGATTTCTAAATAACACTACTCAAAAGGACCATTTCAGGGGGCTGCTTAGTGCTATTTGTGTTATACCAATAAAATAAAAACCAGCAGGATCTTCTTAAAGGGAAAAAGGCAAAATACCACATTTATTGTGAATACAGAATCATAGTAAGCAGTTATAGCTATAACATTCCATTCAATCTCATATTTACACACATTCATTCCTACACACACACAAGTTCTGCAAGGTTGTTATCATAGTTACCAGCCTTAGAGTTGCTCATGCCAAGCCACTGGCCAGGTGGCCTGGACAGGAGGAGGGAGCAGGGCCTTGTCAGATGCTCATCTGACAGTCCTGGAAGTTGGTTTGCAGAATCAGACCCCAAAGTTTTCACTTTTTAGAGTCCATTTTTATAGGAATTTCTTCCTATGCCAGTCTATGGGAATAGCTTCATCATGCTGTTGCTGAATCAATCAGCAGATAACATCTAGCAGCACGGAGCCGTCAGGAATGTGCTATCTTGTTCTTTGGTTCTCCCATTCTTGAGGCTGTTGGGTGGATTCCAGTCTGCCCTCTGGGAGTCCTCTGGTTATTTCCACTTGACGCTGCCTTCAGCTGATGGACACTGGATTCTTAGGCTGGCACCTCCCTGATCATTCAGTTATTATCCACACCAAGCATCCATCCACATACATCCTCTATCTCTATTTTAATCGCAATTGTTAATACAACAAAAGGGCGGGGAGTCTCTGGGTGCTGTTTCTGTTGTTACAGAGTATTGCTTTGAGTCTCTCTCTCTGTGAATTGCTTTGAGAACAGACTCTGTCTTAGAACATACTAATGCAATTAGCAGCCTGCAAGTTTCACACATAAAGGGAGAGAAACAGTACCAAAAACCAAGAGACCTCTTAATTAGTAATACCCTGGAATTTAAACTATGGGGAATCAAACTCATTTGTAAAAAGAAAAGGAGTACTTGTGGCACCTTAGCGACTAACCAATTTATTTGAGCATAAGTTTTTGTGAGCCACAGCATGCATCCGATGAAGTGAGCTGTAGCTCACGAAAGCTTATGCTCAAACAAATTGGTTAGTCTCTAAGGTGCCACAAGTACTCCTTTTCTGTTTGCGAATACAGACTAACACGGCTGTTACTCTGAAACTCATTTGTGATTTTAATACAGAACTTCTTTAATATGATCCAACGTTTGTACAAGGAGATTCAGTTTAGAGTGGGCTGCTTTATCATGGTTGTGAAGCTTCTTTTGATGTAATCCTAGAGCCCAGTCCTGCAAACCTTTCATTGTGAGAATGGTCCTCGCTCTCACAAAACCCATTGGTGTCAACAGGGTTATTCATGTGAATAAGGGCTATTTTCAGGAGTAAGGATTTTCAAAATCAACACCATATTCCTGAGTTTCCATGAGTTCAACATGGACAGCATCACTTTTCCCACTTGCATTTTGCCGGTATGTGATGTTCCTTCTGTGTTTTTGTTCTTTTCTTTATCCTCTTTCCCTGTGCACTAGTTTTGTCCCTATCAGTATATATGAATAACATATCTGAAGTGCAGTTATTTTTCCCCAGGAAGACCAGGGCCTCAATTAAATGATCTGAAATCACATATGCCAGGAGAAATATTCTTTGAAAATACATACAAGGCTCACAATCACAGTAGGGCCAAATATTGAATAATGTGCTTGACCATCTCTCAAATTTTATTTGTCACCAAGAACTTTCTTTATGAAAGAAAGCAGTAAGGATCACAACATTTTGTGGCATGCCACAGGCAAATCTAGTGAGTAAATAGGCATGCCATGGACAGCAATTATGTATTTTAATGGAAAATGTTCTGAGACATGCCTTTCACTTCAGTGATGTCCCTGATCACACTTGCCTCAGTAGAATTTATAATAGGAGGAGAGCCCGAGACATAAGCTCTTGTATCAGAGGCCTGGTACGAGGCCTGAGACCTGGGCTAAAGTAGTCAAAACTTTGCTGATGTAAAGCAAGTTAAGTTATGTCTCAGGCTCTCTTCCTACTACACAAATCATGAGTTAATCTGTTGAAGCTTTTCCATTTTAAAAGCAGTGTAATGAAGATCAGAATCTGGCCCTTACAGCCTTAAGCTATAAGAACTGTCAAGTAATTTTAGGAGATTTTTCAATGAACTAAAAACTAACACCGCAGCAGTTGTGATGGTTTTCTAATTAGGCGTTGTTTAGGGAATTAAGCGTTGACTCTGTCCCTAAAATTCAGTGTGCGTGTGCGCATTCTCTAATTATGGGAGTTGATTATACCTGAACAAAAACATATTCCAGGGTAAAAGGATTATGAATATCCAGATTCCTGTAAATGCAAGTTCTTCTTTCCAACTACTTTTATAGCTATTGAAGTTGCATTCCTTGTATGAACACTTACTTTTAATGAACAAAGGCTATGTGAATGCTATCAGAAGTTAAATCCTAAACCCAGTAGAAATAGTTACAGGACACATGGAAACATGCTCCCATAGTTTTCATGCTTTTAAAAAGTTGAATTGTAATCTGCACTCTGAAATGTCAGGAGATAAGAAATATCTATTGGCATGAGTGCACTCAGAAACATATTGTCTGTGGAAAGTAACTTGGCATCAGCTTTACAAATTCCAACTGCCTGGACTGAGTGACTTGAGTACCATATTCTTATTACTCCTTCAGAACGGTACAGTGGAATAAAACTGATTTTCTAAGTTTTGAAAGCTTGTTGAATTTTTTTAGCATGCCAAGGAAAATACATGCATGCTAATGAACTGAAGGTATCTCACATATTTGTTATGTCACCCAGACTTGCTATGCCTATGTGGCATTTCACCTGGGCTGTAGAATATTAGGAGGTCATCTAGTCCAATCCCCCAGTCAAAGCAGGACCAACACCAACTAAATCATCCCAGCCAGGGCTTTGTCAAGCCGAGCCTTAAAAACCTCTAAGGATGGAGATTCCAACACCTCCCTAGGTAACCCATTCCAGTGCTTCACTACCCTCCTAGTGAAATAGTGTTTCCTAATATCCAACCTAGACCTCCCCCACCAACTTGAGACCATTGCTTCTTGTTCTGTCATCTGCCACCACTGAGAACAGCTTAGCTCCATCCTCTTTGGAACCCCCATTCAGGTAGTTGAAGGCTGCTATCAAGGCCCCCTCACTCTTCTTCTGCAGACTAAATAAGCCCAGTTCCCTCAGCCTCTCCTCATAAGTCATTTGCCCCAGCCTCCTAATCATTTTTGTTGCCCTCCACTGGACTCTCTCTCCAGTTTGTCCTCATCCATTCTGTAGTGGGGGGCACCAAAACTGGACACAATAATCCAGGTGTGGCCTCACCAGGGCAGAGTAGAGTGGAATAATCACTTCCCTGGCAATGCTCCTCCTAATACAGCCCAATATGCCATTGGCTTTCTTGGCAACAAGGGCACACTGCTGACTCATATCCAGCTTCTTGTCCACTGTAATCCCCAGATCCCTTTCTGCAGAGAATACAATCTAGCAATGACATTGCACAGTGGCAGCCCATAGGTTATAAGGTTGTGACATGCCTTTCACTCTGGACACACATTTAACCTGACAGTGGGATAGCAGTATATACATTAGAGTTTAGGGAAATGGACAGTGTACATATAAGGGGGAAGGAGTATACAGTAAGGGAATTACAATCAGTATAAATACTTAGTTGTTCTGGAAACCAGGGGAATGAACAGTGGGGTTAATGAGAGAGGCAAAGGTGAAAAACTTTAATGTAAGTGTTGTACATTTACAAAAATACAGCAATACCTGCTCTATCAATTTTTAATACATATAAATACATTTGTATTCAATACACAAATGTACACATTGCAAGACTCCTCTTTTTCCCTCAGGCATTTGAAAGTGGGAGTGGAATTGTAGTTTGAGGTGAAGGGGGTATTTTAAATTACTGTGTTTAGGATGCATTTTACAGTGTATCAAGGACACCTGGAGCATGTGGATAAGTGCCCTTTTTAGCATTGTTATACATTTTAAATAAATGAACAAATGTGACTGGGCAATAAACATGTATAAGTACTTACGCCCCTTTCCAGTATAAATCTTTTAATGCAGAGTTTTTATGTATGCCTCATAGTGGCCCTGACAAAGGTGGGCATGGTGAGCAGGGGATGCTGGGATTCTGGACATAGCCAGCAGGTGATTTCTGGGATTTAGTATAGCAAATGAATTCTGAACAGCACAACATGAGGATGGATTTTTCCTCCCCCTTTGACCTTCATATAGATAATGATGACCACTTGCCAGCCTTTTGATTTTTGCTATTTATATTTTGCTTCAATACTGCAAGTATAATGCAATCTAAATTTACAACAGGAACAGTTTGGTTACAGTATTGTAAAGTCTCCTAGCAGCTTACCCAGGCCCCCTCCCCCCCCCCCCCCCAAAAAAAAAAAGAAAAAACCCCCCAGCTGCCTGTAAAATCTTTGAAGAGATTTCAAAGCTTTATACTGACTACTTGTATACCCAGCAACAAATTGTCTGATACTTTATACCCTAAATATAAAATATTTACTTGCACGTTTTTCCTATCCTTGGAACAGGCTGAGAAATGAGTCATAGCAGCAGGATCATAAGGTTACTCTGCAACTCCTCTGGAAACTAGTTTTTAATTGAGCTTAGCAAATATACTAATTATAAGGGGCTGCAAATTCTTGTTCAGCAGCCTGTGTTGAATAATTACCTACATGCTCTGCCTAAAAGAGGATCACTCCTAAATACAGTATGTCTTTGAGTAACTGGATTTGTACACCTGAAGCATAATCTTTCCACATTGTGTGGATCATATGAATTAGATTTTAAAGAAGCAGTCTTATTTATGTAGTGCCATATGTGTGCAAGAGGCTTTATGGATTGGTAAGAAGATGGGTGATTTACGTGAGTTAGTGGTTGTCACATTAGACTCCTAGTAGATACCATATAGAGAAAGGAGAGCCCAAGGCCTTGTCTACATTAAAGAAATATGCACTGGTCTAGATATAGCTACCCCAGTGTGAATTTCCTTCATGAAAACAGGTGCTAAGGATGGGGGATGCAGGACCTGATTCTCTGCACCTTTGCATATTGCTTGGTCACTTACACTTGTGCAAAGTGACCCATTTTTAGGCCCTGATTCAGCACAGTATGTGCATAACTTTTAAATACACAAGTAGTCCCACTGACTACTCATGCTAAAATTACACATGTGCTTGGGTATTGTGCTGAGCTGGGGCTCTTGTTAGTAATGTTTTACAGTGAGTTTGCACAGGTGTAAATGACTGCATTTTTTTTTTTTTAATGGTTAAAATTTGCAGCATATTGTGGAAAGCAGAAAAGCTGTTACATTCTAAAATTGTGGATCTGATCTTTTTGGAAGTTTTATCCAGAGTTCTTGATGTTAAGGTAGGAGGATTTTCAGGGAGGGGAGTGGTTTTTGGTGGTGCATGTTTGTCACATGTTTACAATGTCTCTCCCATATGTTGTTCCTGTAGAAGTCTGAGAGCAACAGCCTTTGACTCTGGGCCAGATCAAACCTTCCTGCTCCACCCACAGAGATGCCCTTTGATTAGATTTCACTCATCCTTTGAAGTGGGCCTCTATCACTGCCATAGCAACACGCCTCACCCCTCAATACCCAGGACTCTATGGAGCACCCCAGTTCCTGATATAAAAAAGCAGGGTGACATTGACCCCCAGTGGGTGGAGCCTACTTATGGATCTGTGTTACTTAAATGTGATGGTAATGTAAGGCAAGGGCGTACAAAGTTCAAGTATACAGGGGAACCTCCACAACATTTGTCGATTGTGGATAGAAGGTTTGTCCCAGCTTTCAATAATATGGCACAGGGGCTCTTGACAGTAGGATAAAGCCATAGGATCCACATTTGGATCATGATTTTGGGTATATCTATAGAGAGGGTGTGAAGGGTATTTATCAGCCATTATTTCAGCCTCTAGACTGGAACAGCAGTCATAGAAGGGCTGTGTTATGCCTCTGAATTCTGCCTGCAGATTGAGGTGTATGAATTCCATTCCAAATCCACACACTGACTTTGTGTGATGAGTGGTGAATTTAGTGGCTATTCCCTCATATAACTCTGTCATTTACATCTCTTCGTAACACAACAGTGCAACACAGGATACAGTATCAACTGCTGCAAACGCTGAAATAGTGGCTGTTCTTAAACCAAAAATACTGCCATACTAAATCCCAAGTACTATTGCAACAGCCAGAGTTTGCGGGGGGTGTTAATTTTTATTTATTTTACTTAGTGTTATGATTTCTTTTTATATTATATACAGCAATTCCTCTTTTCTTGTTTCTTGTGGCAGAATTACTATATTTAGAACAAATAGTCCTATAATTTATGCTTACAGTATATAACAATTTAAAGATAGGTAAATATTCCTTTTAAATTCAAACAGAACTCTAATTGTTCATCTCTATTTCCAAACATGATCAACAAAGTAAATATTTTGGCTTTATTACCTGCATAAAACTCAATGAATAGTACTTAATGATTAGTAATTCTACCTTAGAACTTCAGCACTCTATACCAAATATATTTTCCGTTCTACTGCTAAATCACAGGTTTACTTTCTTCCTACAAAATCTGTTTCTATACCACAATTATTTGCTTTCTTTTCACAGTACAATATTCAAACTGCATAGAATGTACCAGAGTTCTAGTGAAAGTCTTAAATAAAAACTTTAATAAAATCTTTTCCTCTCCCTTGCTCTTTAAGTTCAGATCTTTTCTTCAGAAAATGTCTTCTGTTGTCCAGAATACGTGTTTCACTCAGGTGCTTACATACCTCAGTCTTGGCTGCTATCTGAAAAAATTTACTAGTTCCTCAAGCTCCACCCAGTGGCTATGAGGGGGAAATTGCATATCCCCAAAGGAATAAATCAATTGCTTAACAATTACTGCTAGATTTTTTTAAAAATTTCATATTCTTTCTTTAAGAAAGAGGCACAAACCATGACCCAGAATCTGAACACTCCAAAATTTTGATGAAGTTGAGGTCTGGATTCAACTTCAGCTTTAAAAAAATGTTACAGCAGTAATGGGGCGGGGGGGAAGTTAATAGGTTAATGATAACATATTAGCCTTTGAATTCACTACCCATTTCTAATTTTATAAATTATAGGTTATGGTTTATTTTGAACCTGTAGTTGCCACAATTAAGGATCGTGTCAATGCAGCCTTTTATGATATTTCTTCATGTTTGAATTTTTAATGTCTAAATGCTCATTGATATGCATTTTATTTTCTGATTACCAAGGAGTTTTCGTGTTTTTCTGCTTAATTATCCTAGTATTTTTAAAGCATTTATACAAAACTGAGTATAAAGATCATAATAAAACAATGTGTTCTCCAGGACATATCAAGGTCTAAATGTATGCAACATTTCAAGAATATCAAACATAGGTTGAATATTATAACTCACTTGATGTGTAGCTAGGATGGAACTGTCTGACTGGTTAGGTGCACCTACATTAGCAAAAATTGGGCATGTACTGTTTTCCCCCACTGGTGGTGGTGGTGGTAGTAATATGAACAACATACCCCCATATCTCAATGTCTGTACTTGACCCATTAAACTTTTACCCCCAATCGGGGAGATTGCAGATTATATATTCCTTATGCCACTCGTTCCTAAACCGAATTTTGCACCCCTTGATGATCTGTACCTTATTCCCTGATAATCAGAAACTTCTATGCTTAAACTCTGTTCTGTTTTCTCTTTACTTCAGCATCATCTTAATAAACGGTAATGCCCTGAGTCCAGTCTAGACTAGAACTTCCATCATTGCAAACAACACTAGAGTTGAAGCCACAGACAAATTTAGTGTTTTTTTGCTAGTGCAGATAAGACCTTGGAGTTTAAGCTTTCCATCTCTACTCTTGACAAGTATCGACTGTTAAAAATCTTAACCATCGTTACATGCTTTCTTTCTGCAGAGGTAAAAACATCCTTAACTCGATCCTGTGTGCATATGCATTATGATCGTCTTTCATCGCATGCTTTTTTTTTTTTTTTCCACAGGACCCTGCCTCATTCAATTGGTGGTTGGATGGGCAAGAGAGCAGAGTTAAATTTGCCTAAGCAACCATAAATCAGGCATTACCTAACTTTTGTGTTCTTGAATTTGCAACCTAAATAACATTTTTTTAAATGTTTTTTTTAAATAAAATCCTATGGGGCTGAATGCATTATAAATACATGAGACAGTACCTCATAAAATTAGAGTAGCTGTAGTATAGTTACGTTTTTCTGTGTATAGTTTTAATAGATTACAGGTCTTTGTTTATTTTCTGTGTGGAACTGCCACCACTAACATTGTGGTTGCAACCTCTTGCAATGTTTCTCTTCAACATGATATTTTTTAACAATAACGTCTTTATTTAGAATATTATATTTCTCTCCTGCTACAGTGGTTACTATAAAAATTGTGAGACTAAGTTTTAGTGGCTAAAATAGAACAGTGGATCTGGGGATTCTTTTTTGTGGAGACTTTTTTACCATAGCTTTTTGTAGCCATAGCTTTACATTTAATTATAGTAATAATCTTATTTGTTAGGCTGAGAATTGTGCAGACTTGAATGTTCATTTTCACACTTTAAAAAAAAAAAGTGAATCTTACATGTAAAATTGCAAAGGAACAAAAAAACAAACTATTGCTGCAGGTAATATAGGAACATTCTGAAATAAACAAAAACAAAGCAGAAAAATGTCAGACTCTCCAGCTATCTTTCACTGCTCCAGCATCACAAAGCTGGCCTAAAGCTGCTGGAAGTGGTTGTCTGAAGTTTCCCCCTTCAGTGGTGAATACCTCTGTGGCTTAGAGCCAATGAAGTATCTCCTACCCTGCCCCCCACAATTTAGGGAGGGGGGCAGGAGTAGGGGAAGCATAGCCTAAGTATCCCCAGAGTTGCTCTAATTTATGTTAGGGACTTTATCAGCACTCCGCTCAGTAGGCCTCCAGATTATAAAGCCACCTTTGTCCTCTCCCTCCCCCCCTTTTTTTAAAAGGTAAACTGCTCACAGTATATGAGGCATTGTGGCTTTGTGGGATTCAGGAGATTTGGGTTCTATTCCTGTCTGTCACTAGCCTGCTCAGTGACCTTGGGTTGGTCACTTTCCCCTTGTGTGCCTCAGTTCCCCCATCTGTAACATAGAGATAACTATGTTGCCCTGCTTTGTCCAGCGTTTTGAGATCTACTCATAAAAAGTGGTGTATATAAGAGCTTGGTGGTATTACTATTATGCTAAGCATAACTGGAAGATATGGACCATTGTTCTTTTCTATTGTCTGTACATGTCAGTGTTAGGATTTCTTAATTAGTCATACTGACCTGTTTTAGGGTCTGATGGTGGAACAAAGCAAACACAACTTATTAGTATCAGTACTTCCAAATCTGTAACAATGTGGTCCAATCTTTTGTGTTTTGCAAAATCTGTTTTGTACTTTTTCTCCTACTGCTTTATTCTTTGTGCTACAGAAGACAGTGAGACATGAGGCAGCAATTACACTTTATTCTGGACTCCTGAGATATAGGTGTTTGCAAGAAGCAATGCAGCCAAATAGATAATAAACTGTGGTACATGTGCTCCCTGTTGCACAGAAAGTATACCAGATATTTAGTTTTTGCTATTGTAGTAATAGTCAATAAAGTGTAACATAAAGCTCCAGTGGTAGCACAACAAGGTCACGATACTAGTATGCAGAGTTCCAGTTGGGTACCACCCGCCCCCACAAGTATCTCAGACACAGACTGTACCTGATCCTTCAACACCAAAAATCAATCTTTGACTTGTAAAAGGCCACCAACTGATTCCTCTAGGCTGGCTGTCTCTCCACTGCATTGAATGAATACCTCTTTAAGCAGTGCTGTCAGGACCATAGTACAGAACATTAGAGTGGGACTGTTATCCATTTCATTCAGAAATTGAATAATAATTTCAAACATTTCTATTGGGATATTCTTTAATTTGTACATAACTTGGTTAGAAGTCTATAGATATTCACAGATAAACCAGTAGAAAGGGGTGTGCAAGAAAACACAAACCTAAGTAAATGGAAGTGTTACTGCATTTAAATGTATGCAAAACCTAAATCTGTTGGCTGAAACTTAGTTACAGCATATGAGCCAGGCCCCTAGCTATTCAAAATGTAAACTCCATATAAATGTCTAAACCTTTTTGAATCCTGCTAACATCTTGGCTTCAATTATCCTGTTGCAGTGAGTTCCACAGCTTAATTTGACACTGCACAAAAATATCCTTTTAACAGTTATAAATGTGGTACTGTTTTTATGGCCTTGACTGAGCTTCTCCTTGTGGATGGTCACCAGGCTGCAGTATTGGACCCAGCCTTTGGATCCTATGTTTCCAGGCTTACTGCGTCTGAGCACTGACCAGACACTGTATCTAAATACAGCCTCTCAGGCAAACTCCCAAGATACAGGCCCCCTGTTTGGTACCCTTCATGGGATGTGGTATCACACAGTTCAGGGGCATCAGCACTGGTCTTGGGACCTAGCCCAGCTGAAGTCTCATCAGTAGGTCTAGCACAAACCCTAGACTTCCATTTGTATGTTTCAGTCAGGGCCGGCACCAGCTTTCCAAGCAGGTGCTTGGAGCGGCATTCAGAATGGGGCAGGAGTCCATGTCCCGTGGAAGCAATTCAGCGGCAGCTCCGCTGCTCTTCCTGCCATGGCGGCTTTTGGGCGGCAGCTCCGCTGCTCCTCCAGGTGCAGCAGCAATTCAGTGGCAGCTGTGCTGCTGTTGCAGCAGTGGCAATTCGATGGCGACTGCTTGGGGCGGCAAAATTGGTAGAGCCACCCCTGGCTCCAGTTCATAGTTTAACTCTGTTTCCTCCCTATCACACGGTTCCGCTGACTTTGCAAGGGAACTTTTAAACCAGATACAGTTTATTCCTAGACAAAGCACAAGAGTTACAGATTTAGGCAAAAATAACACTTGCACACACACCCCTCCCTTCAATGTCCTCACCACTCAAAAGTCTTTTGGAATTTGGTTAGTATCATTTCAGGATTCCAGGATCCTTCTCCACCACCCTTCTGCTGCTCAGTCTTCCTGTTATCATCCAGTGAATGGATGGTGAGAGAGCCCTTGGCTTGAGAAGATCCAGCTCTTAGAGTTCTGGCTCTCTCTTAGGTGCAAGCTGTTCAGCCACTTGTCAGGCAATCAGCTGCTTAGCTCCAGCTCCACAGTCCAGCCTGTTTTAGGGTGGACCCATTTGAATGAAGAAAAGGAGTACTTGAGGCACCTTAGAGACTAACTCTAAGGTGCCACAAGTACTCCTTTCTTTTTGTGAATACAGACTAACACGGCTGCTACTCTGAAACCATTTGAATGAGGTATCATCAAGGCTGATGACTTTCCCATTGCTAGCTTGTCGTCTAGGTATAAGGATTTCTTTTAACACCTCCTGGTGTCTCCTGCCCAAGATGGAGGCTACAGTGCAAACGTGAAGGATACAGTACCATTTACAATGAAAATGGCATTCACAAAACAGAATGGAGTTTGTAGATTGATATAGTCATATGCAGACTAATATAATAATCTGTCATAGCTATATTTCAACTTTATTGAATTTTATTCTTGTATTCTGAGTAAAGTAAACAGAAGTACCTGATCTACCTACCTTATTTCTGTTATTTTATAAATCTTTATCATTTCATCTCTAAACTAAACATTCTTAATTTTTTTTTAGTCCTGCAGTTGTGCTTTACAATGCACAGAATTTGGATTTTCAATTGATTGCAAAAATGGATGAATTTAACAGTTATGTAATTTAAAACATTATGGTTCAAACTGCTAAACGATCCTCAAGGTTTATATCCCTGTCTGCATAGACAGGGCTTACAATGTTATACTGTATTGCGCCTGTGTGTACATCCAGGGAGCTGTATGAGTCCTAGTTTGATAGAAATTCATCCACTTGTATTTCTGGTTTTGAGGTTCTAAGGCTGTTTTTTGCAGACTTTCCTTCTTGAAGATTTAGTCCCTCTGTTCATGAGGTAAAGTACAAATTGAGGAGGCAGCATGTGGTAGATGAGTCATAAGTTGATGCTGGTTATTTCAGTTTGGGTGGAACACTAAACTGCGTGGTGTGTGTTTGTTAGTGTCTTTTATGTAGTTCCCTGCTCTCCTGTTGGAAGTAAACTCTTGACTCAACTGGAGGGATTATTTGTATGCAATCCTAAAAGATGTTCACTCTCCCCTAAACCTGGTGGACACCTTCCTCCACACAGTGATGCCTGATAAATGGTTAATGAGGATTAAGCAACAAAAGTTTTCTGGGTTCCAGTAACTTTTCTAAGGTTTTCTTAGTTTTATTGTAATAACAATCTACTAAGAGAACCTCTTATTCTAATATCTTACATTCAAGGGCCCCAGTGTTTTACATACACTAGTTAACTCTTCAGTAAAGACCCCCCTTCTCTCCCTGTGAGTTAGGTGGTCTGTTATGATCTGGGTGAAACCTTGTTAGGGGTTGTGTTAAAATCTTCTTGACACTGATGTGAAGGTACCCTTCAATTAGCATAATTGTAAGGCTAATTCTGGACATAAAATAGATAATTACCAGACTATCACCAATTTCTGTTCCCAACTGGAATGTCCTCAGGTCCTCAGACTTTGACTTGCCACTTGGGTCAAAAAGGGGCAACAATATTCTAGCTCTTACAACTAAGGAAACTGGCAGAGCAAGAGTAATGATGTGCTACGCTTTATTAGTGGTAGATCCAGAATTGTAACCCAGAAATCGCAACTCTCCATTCTAGGTTTTAGCTACTAAATGCCACTTTATTTCTCATAGCCCAAACTCCATAGCAGTTACAAAAAGAGAAACCATTATAGCAAAAGACTGACTCTCTTCCCAAGGAGGATTTAGATCTACTTATTAAAGCAACTGCCTGCCTTTTGAAATAGGAGGGCTGGCTGCAGTGGAAGAATTATTCATTTAAAAAAAAAACAAAACAAAACCCTAAGCATTGTTTTAACATCCCTGTATTTGGATTTGGGAAGGAATTTCCCCCCAGGTCAGATAGGCAAAAAACTTCATGGTCTCTGCCATTCTTTGCAGCATGGGGCACAGGGTCACTTGCAGCTTTAAACTAATGTAAATGGTGGATTCTCTGTCACTTGAAGTAATTAAATCGTGATTTGAGGACTTCAGTAACTCAGCCAGAGGTTAGGGATCTAGTAATAGAGTGGGTGGGTGAGGTTCTGTGGCCTGCAATGTACAGGAGGTCCTACTAGATAATCACAATGGTCCCTTCAGGCCTTAAAGGCTGAGTCTAATATAAATATCTTTCTAAACAAAAAAATAAAATGATGCTTGGTTCAATGACACTTGACTTATTTCTGCTGCAGCCTCTTCCAAAAACTGTATGTGCCAAGTGTTTATCTGCTAGCTACAAAAGCTGTAGGGGCAGGCCCAAGTAAGTACACATTTTTACTCAATATTAAAAACTAATAATTTTACTCTTAAAATTAAAATCAAGTGATCCTAGTAATGCATTGATACAATGCTCTGGAAAAAGTTTGTGTTCATCACAAACCTTTGTAGTCTTTCATCATGAGTATCTGGATAATGGGCCAGATCCAGCCCTTAGTCACACCATTGTAACCATACTGCAGTCAGCAGAGTTGTAAATATGTAGCTGATGGAAAATTTTTACCATTGAGACATAATGCATATGAGCATGCTTGGATACATGCATCTCCTGAAACCCTGATTGGTCAATCAAATTCTGACTTAGCCAGAGTTCTGTAGACCCCTCTTATTTTTACCCCCAAATGATGCTAGTTGTTCGTTTACTTGTCATCCAAAACTGTCCCTGGCATCAGGTTGTGTGTGTCAAATTGCTAATGGAAATTAATGACAACACTAAAGGCCTGATTCTTATCTACGTGAAGGGCCCTTTACTCTGGCTGTTCTAGCTGGTGCCTGACGGTAGTAGCTGTTAAGAGTCTACTATGCTGGCCATGGATCACTAGAGCGATGCAAAGGAACCAGAAAAAGCCAAGGATCCAGCCTAAAGATTTTTTCACTGATTTCTGCTGGAGCATGCTCAGACCCCAAATTAGTAGTAGTCTAATCTTCACAAAGAGAAGTGAAGCTATTTGTCTAAAAGAATCCTCAAAGTACAAAACCTCAGGGCTTTATCTTATCTCGGTAGACTTGTTTTGCAGTAATTTTAAATTTGATTTGTTTGGATAGAATCCAGTAGTCTGCCACTATAGTTGTAGAGGTATTTATTTAATGATAAATGCTTTTCTCAGAGTCATATGCAGATCTTGTTAAGGTGTGGTCTTAACATCAGCCAGCTCACTGTTTGTTTGCATATAATGAGCACGTTTTGACTTTCCTACCTACATTGGGTAGATCACTTGTACACAGAATAAATGAGCGGTAACTGTAAATTACAGGATTATAAGTACATCAGGGGTCATTTGAAGCAAAGCTTGAGTGGTTTATGATATCAGCAGAAGCCTGAGATGTATTTACTGTCTTGCTCAGTTTTGCTGTTTTGTTCTAGACAAAATGTGTCCAAGTACAAACTGCAACAGGAACAACTTACTTTAACAGAGGAATTAAACTTGGATGCTAAAATTATAACTATCAACATTTTTACCAAACATCTCAATCTATCACTATCAGAGTCCAATATATGTGGCTGTATTTCATGGTTTAAACTAATTAAAAAGAATTGTCAGCATGTCAAATATAACTCATAATTCACTTCTGTGAATTTTTTGGTTAATGCTGTCAGAATTACATATTGCTTAGTCAGATGGTTTTTAAAAATCTTATTGGTGTATAAATTAGAGTCCAAAAGAACTTGATATCATCTCTGTACATGAAAACGGATACAGGTAAATTCACAAGGTACTAAATATAATATTGAAGAATAGCCAGATGTTCAAGTTTCAACCAAATGCAGTAGAAAGGAACTTCTTTTTTAAAGTGCCAAAGATTCCCACATAATGGTAAACCACTAGAAACCAGGAGAAGCAATATCCTCAGTCAATGAGGGATTGACCTAACTGTTGGATCTTGTGAAATGCAAATTGTTTTGGAGACAGGTGGTCCCCAAAACTAGTAGTTCATCCACTTAAAGTATGTCTGCATTGTAATCCGAGGCTTGACTGGAGCACGCATAGACATACCTGAGCTGGCTTTCATCTAGCTAGCTCAAATAACAATGAAGCCATAACTGAATGGGTGGCAGAACAAGCTGGCTGCTTAATATGTATCCAAGGCCTGTGTGGATAGCGTATGCTGTCATAACTTCACAGCTACTGTTGTTCAAGCTAGCTAGATGAAAGCTAGATAGGGTATGTCTACATGTGCTGTAGTCACACCCCTGATTTGTAATGCAGACGTGGACAGTGGTTTTCAACCTTTTTTGTTTAATTTGCAGACCCCTAAACAATTTTCAAATGAAGGGGCAGACCCGTTTGGAAATCTTAGACATAGTCTGCAGACCACAGGTTGAAAACCACTTCTCTAAGAGTAAGAATGTTTTTCTAGTGTTTAAACAGAGGGCATATCACTCTTCAAAAAGAACCTTCCTTGAGTAAACAGTGCCAGCACTCCACTAGAATGTCACCCAAAGAGGTGCTGAACACCTGGTACACCTACTGAAGTTTAAAAATGGTCACAGGAGCTCAACTCCTATCTGCATTCGGTCCTTAGACAAAGAAGAAAGATGTGGAAGTGAGCTCTTATTTCTGAATAGAAAAAATAAGAAATTTTGGCAGGCAGCAATGCAACATAACTCCCACACGTGGGAGGACCTAAGTGCAGGTGTTCAACTATATTGATTTCTGCCACACTTTCTAACATACAGGGGGCAGAGCTGGTATGAATGAGGAGAGGCAAAGTAGCAGCATGCACTGTGTATTAACTTAAGTCTTCTTCCAAAATAAGTATGGATTTTAAGGATAATTTTGTTTCTAAAGAATATCTATTTGTATAGACTGTGCAACAGAGTACTCATAAGCAGGCATTTCCGATTGTTGGAAGGTGCTGGGTATTTTCATAGTCTGAGAGAGCTGTAAGTACCAAACAAACATGCAGTATTTTTGTTAGAGGTTTAAGGTGTTGAAAAATGAGGCCTTTCAGGCAGAAATAATGTAATATCCGATCTCACCATGAGGCAGCTAGAAAGGCATTAGAAGTTTGTGTGGGGAGGGGTCTGTAAAAGTAGCCAATTAATAATAATAATAATAATTAATAATAATTAAAAAAAAAAGACTATGGGCCAAATGGCCTGGTGATATACCACTGGAATCAGGGATGAATTTGGCCCCAAATATTTATCTTGGCAAAGGGCCATAGCCTGTCGTGGTCCTGATCTGATTTTTGAACTGGAAAAATCAGAGCTAAGGACTATGACTTTAGTGAGCTATGGTTATTGTGCTTCACCATCCTACTCCCATACCCAGCTCTATAAAGCTCTGTAGTATTACATAGGATGTCACATAATGGGGTTGCTAAATGTACACTTCTGTGGTAGGAATTGGGTTCATTATGGTCCAGATTGTCAAACCTATGATCCCTTTTGTGTGCACACTAGTCATGATTTACATGTCAAGCCATGAGGCTGCTCTAACTTTTGCTGGAAGCCTAAATGACCCCAGACAGCCTCAGGCATCTCAGGAGTGTAAAGGTGACACACAGCCTTCATTGGGAGCAGGACTGGGCCCTGAAATTGGAAGGTTACTACTAAGTTTGGTTGTAAGAAATATTAGAAAATGCTCAGGCCTCATGGTTGGTGTTCTGACAGATACTGGGATCTCTTTCTGAGAGAGACTGTTTTGAGAGAGAGATTTGACAAGATCTCACCTGTGTCAAATATATTATTATGTAAAGCAAAGTAAAAAGTGTCTTTATCTGTTGCAATTCAAAAGGCTCTTCCAGCAGTGTGTGTTTACAATATCTGAATAACAATAGCCACAGAATAGAGTTAAGGGTGATTCCCAACCCCTCCACCTCAAACTTTGTGGTTTATGAAAATGCTCTCAGGGTTTCAGCCTAGAAGTGAAATAAAAATAAAATCATCCTTATGTGAACATACAGATTTACTATCAGAGGAAGATACTGTATCAGTATTGCTGTAAATGTTTGTAGGCTTAGAGAATTATATCAAACACACTCCATCTGTGCAAGTGTAAGAAAGGACCTTTTAAAAAGGATTAGTTTCACTCTTGGTTTGGATAGAACTCTTCATGTTTTTACTTTACCTTGCATATTTTGCTTTGACTCTCGTGTCATAGCTATACAAAATGTCCTACTCTGAATACAAGTATTTTCTAATAGCTAACTTTTTATGGCCAAAATGTTCATTCTCTCCCATAAAAATCTGGATTAATAGATCCCAATATGGAACTATTGATCAGTTCCCTGATGGAAACATCAGGGTTTGGGGGGGGGAAATTGCCTTTACAAGATCCATAAGAATAAAAGTCATCCAGTCTGGTAAGTTATCTGGAGCATAGATGCCAACATGTGGCTATGTTTTCATATCCTGATTAAATTGCGTACCCATTACAGTATCATTGGCAAACTACAGTTTCTTAACTAGCCAGATCCTGAATATATAAGTATACTGGGCAACAGTTCCATAAACATTTGGCTTACGTCTGGTATGATTTCTCACTCTTCTTCTTTTCCTCCACACTATATTTTTTTCACTCTAGGTGGCTTTTTTTTTTTTTTTTTTGTTATGCATAGGGTAACCAGATGTCCCATTTTTAAAGGGACAGTCCTGTTTTTTGGACTTTTTCTTATATAGGCGCCTATTACCCCCCACCCCGTGTCCTGTTTTTTTCACAGTTGCTATCTGGTCACCCTAGTTATGCAAGTATAGTGTGTAAGATTATACATAGTTACCTATGTACTTTAACAGATATAATAGGAAACTAATAGACATATCTGTTCAATATTTTTAGGAGTTTTGACTGCAATAATACACAAATAGTCATACCAAAAAGAAAAATGTTATAACAAAATTTGATATTACACCAAATCTTCATGTACCTGTATCTCCTCTAGAAAGAATAGATAGTCATAACAATAAAATAGCTTAATATGTGTATATTTTTTCTCTCTTTTATCTAAACATGTTTGTCAAGATTTGTGCTAGAACTAGCTGTGCTTACTTTTCCCACTATTACAGAGGGTGAATGAAGAATTCTGGCAGTTTGACTTGCTTTAACATATGACTTCCTGCTGGAATGACATCTTGGAGACCAAAAGCGATCTAAAGACTTCATTTGTGGTGTTTCTGGGCGGAACAGGTTATAAAACAGTCTCTGTCATGGTGCCAACCTAAGCTTCTGAATTTAATGTAGTATATTTGTGTTTTTTTTTTTTTTTTAAACACACAATTTTGGACAAACTTCCCAATTTTGGGCGGGGTGAGTGGGGGATTCTTCCCAAATGTATATTGATGTCAAAGCTGAAAGAACTTAAGTCTCATAATAAGAAAAGTCATCCAAAATAAGATGTAGAGTTGGATTCTTGTTAGTACTGAGGAAGAGATTAAAGGATAAACAGATATGCATATTCCCAGTGTCTAGAGTAGGAATGATGAACTGTATTTTACCATTTGAAGCTTTGTAAAGGGAGTCTTTTTGGTGACCTTTGTGCCCACAGTTGACTTCCATACTGAAGGGCCTGAAAGAAAAACAAAGAACCTTATATAGGGACTTTCATCGATCAAGATGGCATTCTGCTATCATGGAGTTGCACCTTATTTGCAACATCTGTCTGTAGCTCCCGTCGTCCCATGGCATTTTTCTAGCACAACACTGGTCATTGGTGCTACAATCTCAAACTGTTTAAATCTTTTTAGAGAAGATTATATTTGGAAAATATTATTTGGGGTAGGATAAGAATTGTCAGCCATCTTGAATTTCCTGGAATCATCATTCACAAGTCATGAAATCAATCTTGGGTTTGTGCAATGTTGTCGTGACATTTTTATACTGCATCACAATGTTTTAATACAACCTCAACACGGGTCATCGCAATGTGCCGCATGGCATTGTGAACGAGTTTGTCTCAAACTTATGATAATAGCACTTACATAGCAATTTACCGGTATCAGAAACACTGTATACACATGAACAAGAATCCTCACAACACCCCTGTCAGATAGGCAGATAAGTATTATGCTCATTTTACAGATGAGGAAACTGAGGCAAAATTAAATTGATTTGCCCCAGGCCACAAAGCAAATTAGAAGGACCCAATCCACCAAAGCAGTTAAGTGCATAAGTAATCCAATATGACGTTTTTTAATGAGATGTGGCTACTCTCATGCTTAAAGTTACATCTGTGTTGTGTGTTGCATGACCAGGGCCTCATAAAGCAGAACTTCCTGACTCTCAATCCAGTGTTTATTTCTCAAGACTACACTATGTAGATAGATCTAAAAACACTGAGACTCAGATAATGTATCTGGAAAGTGGAAAGGGCTATTTCGGTTTGGGAAGAATGCTCACAAAGTGCTTTTGCTACTTTGAAATGATCTAAACATTATTGACTAAATAAAATGCTAAAGCTCTTCACACCCATACAGAACTGGCTGTAAATCAAAAATGCTTCAGTTTTGCTATGGATGGAAGAATTTGTGCACAGCTCAAAGAATGTGTAACACAAGGAATGTGACCAGCTTTAAGTCTTAATGTCATATGATAGATTGTAAAAAGTTACTTTATGGTGCCAAATCTTAATCTGATAACTGCAGATGTATTTCCTTCAACAGTCTCCAACCATATCACAGACTGTAAGCAGTTTATCCAGCCCTGTAAGGGAGTTTTATTTATCTAAGAAAAACAAACTAGTGATTCATTAACTAGTACTCCTTTAATTGCTGTATTTGAGACAGAAATAATTTGACTAGATGCTGGAGTAGCTGGTTTTTTGTTGTTGTTGTTTTTTGTGAAGTATGATAAGTAACACCTGCCTGGACCCACAAAGTATTTCCCATCCATAGCCAAGAATGGGAATACAGAATGACAGATTTCCTTTCCATATGTAAGTTGGTGTTTTTAGTCATTATGAATCACAATTGTTTCTCTTTTTTTCTTTATGATTTTTGAATGGAATAACTCCATTTGGAGCTCATTTGTAGTCATCTTTTTAGAAAACAAAGACACACAACTTGCAAGAGTAAAACTATCCATTTCCTCCTAAATGTTCTGATGCTCAACTCCTAGTGATGTTGTGTGGATAAATCTTGGAAGATGAAAAGCAAAATACAAGTAATACTTGTAACACTAGAAAAAGGTCTTGAGTCCCATGGCTCAGGTAGGTACCACCTGAAGAGAACATGAAAGCAGCCAGGGATTGTTTGTGCAGTAGTATTCATGGAGTCTCAGGCTCTTATAAATTGTTTTAATGAACTATTTACAAGAACATATCAGACAAAATTGTATTTAGCCTTATTCAAGGAGCCACTAACCTGTGTCTGTCTCCGTGTCTCTCTTGGGCCTCCTATTTATTTCTACTTTCTGTCAGAGCCATCAGGTGTCCGCAAGATGGCTATATGCTGTGGCAAGGGTACAGGGAAATGTAAGCTAGATCTTGTCCCTTATGGGGTTTTTCCCCTATTCCAACTGCAGGGATTGGTTTAATTATTGATTCTCCAGGTCATGACTACTTTGCCCTTCATATGGTGATAAACTGGAAGGGTGGCCCAGCTGGATAGGAGAACCACACAAGTGTCAGTATAGAAAAAAGAGGTCATAGTACAGAAAAGGTTGGCTTAAACCATCAGAGTATCCCATTACAAAGGGAAATCCTTTAGGGTTGCATTGACTCAGTTTAGGGCTGTTTGGTGCTAATGGCACAAATAGGCCTGAGTGCCTCCCAGGATCAGGACTTCTGTATCTAATTGTAGTATTCTATTTTTTACATTTGATATGTACTTGCCTTATATTAAGAAGTTTAATAAGTAAACAATTTTGTCACTGGCTTAAATGAAAATAATTCAATAATTGTGTGGATTTGGGTCTCAAAGAATTTCTGTCAAGTTTGCTACGTAACTGTAAGTGCCCCATTCAGTCCAACATGCCCAACAAAACTCGGTGTACAGGAGATCAATCTAATCAAGAGAGATCTCATGCAAGGCAAACCCCTCCCTACTCACACTCTTTTCCCTTGCCCCCCCAGCAGCTTGTGGGGCAGAGAACTCCCTGCCTTCTGGAACAGGAAGTAACCTTCACAGATGTGAAACGTGACAAAAGAAGGGGGATTCTGTCAACTAGCTCTTGTGGGGGAGCTGCTTTCTGCTAGACAGGGACCGATGCTAAAGAGTTCTCACAGCAGCAATCTTTAGAATGTATTGAAGAGAACTTCTCCATGTTGTTGCTGCATCCTAAGTTGAAAAACATCCTACAATAAAGGAGAGGATCCCCATATCTTTAAAAAATATATATATTTATCCTGAATGTGAGTTGAACAGAATTGAGTGTGTGTGTAATCATGGTGTAGACCTTGTGGTTTGAAAATTGCCCTAGTAATTTCTTACATGACTATCAAAATACCTGACAGAAACACACTGGAAGCTCATTTGTCTTTTTGGGTGTAGAAGTGGTGTACAGTGTTTGAAGTTGTACAATCAGGAAAAATGGTATCTCTTCAATAAATTAGGCTTTGTTAGCTTCATGCTTTGATTTTGCAATCTTATGCATGCTATTAAAATAACATGGCAGAAACACACAATGGAGACGTGAGTCTAATCTCACCTTGATTGGCTTATATGGCTACTAATGAACCATGAGTCTGATTCTGCCACCCTTACTCTCACTGAGCATTCCTCAGAGATCGGTGGAACTATTGCATAATAAGGTAATGAGTAAGGGAGGCAAAATCAGTCCCTATATCTTTTTTCAGTTGCTTTAATTAAGTCATAGGCACTGTCTGTTTTCATCACTAAACCCAAATGCCTTTTGTTTTACCTCTGACAGCCCTGGGCAACCTGGCCTGCTGGTGCAGAAAAATAGTTTTTTCTGTCTGGATTACAACCTCCTTGAGGGTTATTTCAAATTCACACTGAGAATAGATGGTAAAGATAATAGTGCACGTTTGACCATAAAGCTTTCAGTCCAGCAATGATCAAGGAAGAAATAGAGGATATTTGCCAGCTAACTTTTTTTTTTTTTTAAAGATACTTCCTGAAGTATCTTTCATGGTCAAAGACCTGCATGTAGCCAGAATATTTCTGATCTGTCAATAGGACTGGCATGTCACCACCAGTTTTTCTCCCCCGCCCCGATTTTCATCCTGAGTTTAAAATAGACTTTTTGTTCCTGTTCTAGCCCACCCACTGACAGTGTACATCCTTCCATTATTTCTAGGGCTGTCAAGTGATTTAAAAAAATAATCGTGCTGTTAAACAGTAGAATACCATTTATTTAAATATTTTTGGATGTTTTCTACATGTTAAAATTGTATTGTGTTGTAATTGAAATCAATGTGTACAGTGCTCAGTATATATTTTTGATTACAAATATTTGCACTGTAAAAAATAGTATTTTTCAATTCTCCCATTTCAAGTACTCTTGTGCAATCTCTTTATCATGAAAGTTGAATTTACAAACATTGAATTATGTAAAAAAACCAACAACCCTGTATTAAAAAACAGAAGTCTAAAACATTAGCGCCTTTACGTCCATTCAGTCCTACTTCTTGTTCAGCCATTCGCTCAGACAAATAAGTTTTGTTTACATTTGCGGGAGATAATACTGCCCGCTTCATTTATAATGTCACCTGGAAGTAAGAACAGGCATTCACATGGCACTGTTGTAACCAGTGTGGCAAGATAATTACATGCCAGATGGTCTAAAGATTCATATGTCCCTTCATGCTTCAACCACCATGCCAGAGGACATGCACCCATGCTGATGACAAGTTCTGCTCAGTAATGATCCAAAGCAATACAGACAGAGGTATGGTCATTTTCATCATCTGAGTCAGATGCCACCAGCAGAAGGTTGACTTTCTTTTTTGGTGGTTCGGGTTCTGTAGTTTCCACTTAGGAGTGTTGATCTTTTAAGATGTCTGAAAGCATGCCCCACACCTAGTCCTTCTCAGATTTTTGGAAGGCACTTTAGATTCTTAAACCTTGGGTCAAGTGCCACAGCTATCTTTAGAAATCTCACTTTGGTACCACCTTTTGCATTTTGTCAAACTGCAGTGAAGTCTTCTTAAAACAAACATGTGCTGGGCCATCACCTGAGATTGCTATAACATGAAAATATGGCAGAATGCGGGTAAAGCAGAATAGGAGACATACAATTCTCTTCCAAAGAGTTCACTCTCAAATTTTATTAACACTATTTTTTTAAACGAGCATAATCAGCACAGAAGCATGTCCTCTGGAATGGTGGCCAAAGCATGAAGGGGCATATGAATGTTTAGCATATCTGGCACAAATACCTTGGAATGCTGGCTACAAAAGTACCATGCAAATGTCTGTTCTCACGTTCTGGTGACATTGTAAATAATAAGCAGGCAGTAGTATGTCCCATAAATGTAAATAATCTTGTTCAGCTAATTACAAGACAAACAAGAAGTAGGACTGAGTGGAGTTGTAGGCTCTGAAGTTTGACATTTATTTTGTGTTTTGGGTGCAGTTATGTAACAAAAAAAATCAACATTTGTAAGTTGCACTTTCACAATAGAGATTGCACTATAGTACTTGTATGAGGTGAATTGAAAAATACTGTTTATTTTTGATTAACATTTGCACTCTACAAAGTGTAGTGCTCACTTTATCATTTTTATTCTGTTGTAATTGAAATCAAAATATTTGAAAATGTACAAAACATCCAAAAATTTAGTAAATTTCACTTGATATTGTATTGCTTAACAAAGCAATTAAAACTGATTAAGCATAATTAATTTTTTGAATTAATCACATGAGTTAACGGCAATTACTTGACAGCCCTAATTATTACCATTCTTGTCTCATCAGGTAAGTGCGACAGAAGTAGCTTTCATTTTCACTTACTCTTGTTTTGCTTTCTAGTGTGTACAGGGTTTATCTTCTTTGATAAGAGTTTGTTAATATGGAAAGGGAGAAAGAGAAATTGGTTTAAATGTAGAAAATTAATCTTTGAATTTTTTGTAATAAATTTAGGGCCCCATTATTCCCTATCCTTAACATCTACATAAGTGCCTTAAATACATACATAAAAGGCTAGAACTTCCTGCAGTTATCCCTGTGGATCTCAAGGATCTGAGGGAAGCAAGGGAAATCTGCATGGAGGCCCCGGTTTTCCACTGTTCAGATCCCCCGTTTCTTTGTCATCTGCTGTCTGCCATTTGTGATACTAACCTCATGGGGTCATTCTACAGCAGGGGTGGCAAGCCTGAGAAGGAGTCAGAATTTTAACAATGTACATTACCAAAGAGCCACAGTAATAAGTCAGCACTGCTCCCAGTGCCTCCCACCCACAGAGAGCCCTGCTGATCAGCACCTCCCCATTCCTCTCTGCACCTCCCAATCAGCTGTTCCATGGTGTGCAGGAGCCTCTGGGGGTAGGAGGCAGAAGTGAGGACACTGCAGGCTCAGGGGAGGGGACAGGCAGGGCTGGAGTGGGGGCAGGGCCTGTGGCAGAGCCAGGGGTTGAGCAGTGAGCATCCCCTGGCTCATTGGAAAGTTGGCACCTGTAGCTCCAGCCCTGGAGTCGGTGCCTATACAAGGAGCCGCATATTCTCTTCTGAAGAGATGCATGTGGCTCCAGAGCCACAGGCTGGCCACCCCTGTTCTACAATGCTGTGGGGAGAAATAGTGTAAATCTAAGAAACTGGCATATTGTGAGTGTGTCTCCCTTTAGTTGTTTTTCCCCAGTGCTTAAAATAGTCAGAAAAAGGTGAGGGTTGGGTCTATAATCTGGAAGCAGCAATTTTTTGGTAATACAGCGCTTAAAATACACCCATCAGCAATCTGGTTCTCCCCCCCCCCCCTCCCCCCCCGTATCTGTGATCATGGGTGCTGCCTCCCAACTGTAAACATTGTTTTCCTAATGACTATACACTTGAAGGAGCTCCTTTATCTCAGGTTATAGAGACCTCCTGGTTTTGGTGATGAAGGTCCTGAGGTTCAATCCCCACAGATCACTGTAGTGTTTGTACATGAAGTTGGCCATGATGTATTTAATCAACTGCTGCACACTCAGCCTGCAGTAACTCATACTTGTGGGAACAATAACTGAAATTGTACCTGCTCCATAAAATTTAACACACTTTTAACCAACATACATTTGTCATTTAGATTATACACTTTAATATGGACATCAGGGAAAAACTCAGAAAACTATACACTTTAAAAAAAAAAAAAAAAAAAAAAAAAGTAAAGGCCAGCCTGAAGCTCTCTTGAAAGCTATTATATTTCAGTAGCATCTACCATTATCATCTGAAAGTGGGGATCCTATTGTGATGGGCACTATGCACACCCAGAAAGAGAAGAGCTGACAGGTATAGACAAGACAGACAAAAGGTGGGAGGGAAACAGAGAAACAGGTGCAATGACTTGCTCAAGGGCATCCAGGAAAGCCAGGACCTGGGTGTGTCATGCTGGGGTGCACTCCAGACTAGTGAGGGGTTTTGATCACCTTCTGTACAACCTTGGGTGCCTCGTAATGCTTTGCTGCTGTAAGTCCCAACCTGGGCCCCTTACAAACAAAATGCAGGTCATATTGTGTATGTGTGTTGCAGCCTGCCAGAAATGCTTCAGTCACACTCTGGCTTCCACCCACCTTTGTTACCTCTTGCAGGGTGACCCCAACAAACTCCCAGTCCCAACTCTCTGTCTTCTCCTCCCTTCCCCTCCTCCGCCATGTGTGTTCTGCAGGGTCCAGCCCTCTTCAGGACAATTCAGATATTAGAGGTCTGTTGCCCCACGAGCTGTCAAGAGACAACAAGCTACCTTAGTTGGAGTTCTCAAACAATTCAGTTTAAACACACTTCTGTATTTTTGATTTAAAGAATAAACTAGTTTGTAGTTAAATAAAGAGGAAGACTTTAAGTGAGTACAAAGCATTAAACTCAGAATTGGTGACAAGAGAAATAAAGATAAAATGCTTTCTAGTAACTAAAACTTGGTTCAAGGTAAAATCCTCACCACATGTTTCCAGCAACATCACTAATCAAATTCTTATGTCAGGAACCCTCCCAAAGTCAAAAGTCTGGTTCCTTTGTCTTCTCAGGTGGGTGAGAGAGAACGAGCAAGAGAAAATACAGGGGTGTTTTTGTCCTTCACTTTGTAGTCCAGTCACCCTTTGAAATGCATTTTCCTGAGGCACAAAGTTCCTTCCTTGATGTGAGGATGGAGACATGGAGTGTTGTGGTGAAAAGTTCCATGTTGTCATTTGTTAAAATGCAGATGGGTTAGTTCCTAATTTTTTTTTCCCCCCCGCCAAAGAATGGCCACTTGATCGGTGATTGCCAGTCATCTTTGACACCTGGCTAGAGGTGTTAGCTTGTCCTTTGTCTTTGAGGAATAGGTTTACCCACTCCCCAGACTTGTCTGATAAACACATTTCAGACATAATTTCAGCTTATGTTCATAACTTTACATGGGATGTTGCTACACCCATTTCACCATGATACTATTGACCAGCGAGCTATTACTTTTTAAATATCTCACAATGCATATTTTGTACAAAGATTACAATAGTATGTAGGGTGTTAATTTGGTCACACTAGTCACTGGAATCCCAGTCCAGTGCCCTAACCACTGGACTACACTGCTTCATTCACACACCCTGCTTCATGCCTCCCAACCTGCTCAGGTCTAAATGCACCATGCAATGTGTGACAAGGACACACATTATTCGTGCGGTAAACTTAATGTGATTTTAGGATTCAGTCTATCTCGGTTTCATGCTTACTTATTTTGGATGTAAATCATTGTGATACTTTTTTGGGGTGCCCAGAACTATAGGTCATCTAGTTACCCTTCTGCCTTAGCACAAGCGAGACTTGCTTGTGGTAAACTGTATGTCCGTTCAAGTTCCCTAATACTCTCAGTTAGTTAGCCACCCAAACAATCTCCTCCCAAGCTCTGTCTGCCTTTACTTTGCCTGACAGGTAACACTTAGTGCACTCCAGTTCCTGATTCCCCCTGCAGCAGTCCCCTGGAGTATTCAGACCCTGTTAATTAATACTCACAGAAATTACCAAGTTTGCTATTTCCAAGGAGACAGCATATAAACCAGCTTCTTTCATTCAGCTGAGACTTCATACTGTGTTTAATATTACAACACTGAAATCTACTTATGATAAATACAAAAGTTTATTAACAAAGATAGACATTTAAGTGATACTGAGCAATGATAGTAGAAACCACTATGGTCACAAATAAAACAAAAAGTAAAACACGCTTCTAAGAGACTAAACATAGCATTAGCAGGCTGAAAGCTTTGTCTAAGATAAGCTTCTCATCTAAAACTACCTCTCAGCATCACTAGCCCCTGAGGCCAATATCCAGCTTTCATGGATGCAAAAACCACTGTCCTTTGTGCTCCCTCAGTGGTGCATAACAAAGGAGTTCTTTTCATGGAATCATAGGACTGAAAGGGACCTTGAGAGGTCTTCTAGTCCACTCCCCTTGTTACCAAGAAGGCCAATGGCATATTGTGCTGTATTAGTAGGAGCATTGCCAGCAGATCAAGGGAAGTGATTATTCCACTCTACTCTGCACTAGTGAAGCCACACCTGGAGTATTGCATCCAGTTTTGGTGCTCCCACTACAGAAGGGATGTGGACAAATTGGAGAGAGTCCAGCAGAGGGCGACGAAAATGATTAGGGGCTGGGGCACGTGATTTATGAGGAGAGGCTGAGGGAACTGGGGTTATTTAGTCTGCAGAAAAGAGGAGTGAGGGGGAATTTGATAGTAGCCTTCAATTACCTGAATGGGGGGTTTCAAAGAGGATGGAGCTAGGCTGTTCTCAGTGGTGGCAGATGACAGAATAAGAAGCAATGGTCTCAAGATGCAGTGTGGGAGGTCTAGGTTGGATATTAGGAAACACTATTTCACTAGGAGGGTGGTAAAGCACTGGAATGGGTTACCTAGGGAGGTGGTGGAATCTCCATCCTTAGAGGTTTTTAAGGCCCGGCTTGACAAAGCCCTGGCTGGGATGTTTTAGTTGGTGTTGGTCCTGCTTTGAGCAGAGAATTGGACTAGATGACCTCCTGAGGTCTCTTCCAACCCTAATATTCTATGACTCTAGGTGTCTGCAAATTGATTTCTTCATTATTTGCTTCATTAACTTTCTGGGTGCTGAAGTTAAGAAGACTGGGTCTGTAATTCCGCAAGCTGTCATTTTCTCTCTCTCTCTCTCTCTCTCTCTCTTTTTTTTTTTTTAATAGATTGGTGCTATATTTGCCCTTTTCCAGTTCTATAGAATCTCACCCGCCTTCCATGACTTTTCAGAGATAATTGCTAATAGCTCAGATATCTTTTCAGTTAGCTCTTTGTGTATTCTAGGATGTATTTCATCAGGTTCTGGTGACTTGAAGACCTCTAACTTGTCTAAGTAATTAACTAGTTCTTTCTCTCTCTCTCTTTTTTTTTTTTTTTTTTTAGCCTCTCATTCTACCTCATTTTCACAGGCATTCATTGTTAGGTGTCCAGTTGCTACTAAACTTTTTGGTGAAAATTGAAACAAAAAGGTCATTTAGCACTTCTGCCATTTCCACATTTTTCTATTTATTGTTTCCGCCCTTCCACCCCCCATTGAGTAACTGACACAGAGTAGTGAACCACCAGTGAGCCTGTGTGTCAATTTTCAGTGATAAAAGGATGAGGATACCCCATTTGTGTGAAATGTTAGTGACTTTGGGACTTACGTGAATGATATCCCTTGAGGTGAGGGCCATTTGAGAGACAGCCTGTTAACCCATTTAATTATACTGTGGTTCAGTTTCTGCTCCCATTGGTATTAATGATCAAACCTCTCATTGACTTCAGTGGGAGTAGGGTTGGACCTTATGGTTGCAGTGTGTTTATAATATATAACCTTAATTAGTTTAGGGCTTAAATTTGAGCTATTTAAAGATTCCACATTTTAATAATCTCCTCTCAAACTATATATTGAGAAATAATTTTGAAAATCTGCTCTTGATTCCTGGTAGTATATTATATGGCCAAGCAACAATATTATAGTTGAATATAGAGCTATCAGAGATCACTAACAGTTATTATACTATTGAAAATGGTCACATGCAAAGGGAAGTACTAAAAGTCATATTAGCTTATGCACTAAAAGAAGGAGAGGTTGTTGTTAAAAAACCTAACCAGATTTGTTGTTGTTTGTTTGTTCTTGTTGTTTTTTAAATGGAAACTATTGGAAGGGAAAATGAAAAGTAAAAGACACAATTAAAATATTTAATAAAAATAATTTTAGTGTCACTTACAAATGTTTTAAAAGGCCATATTTTGTTCCTCCCATCCCCATCTTGAAGAAGCCCTCAGCTACCTTTGCTATTCCTCTATCTACTATACTCGTTACTGTATAATGTGGTCATCCAACTCCTGTTCTAAGTGGTGCAGGTAGTGAAGTCTGTAATTAAGGTTGCTCCACGCTTTCCAGTGTAATACCCAGTTTTCAGTTGCCTATAACTTTATCAACTGGTCTTACATTGCCGGAAAGTGAAAACAGACCACCACCACCACCACACCCCGTCAAAAGCGTGACCAGATAGAGTGTGGAAAAATTGGAATGGGAGTGGGCAGTAATAGGCGCCTATATAAGAAAAAGCCCCAAATATCAGGACTGTCCCTATAAAATCGGGACATCTGGTCACCCTGCCTGTCTAGGTCATTATCTCGGCTGTGTAGTAAGTGGATGAGGAGGATTTTGTGCTCCAAGTCATCCCTCCTTCTGTTTCCTCAGCAACCACTTACAGAATGCCTTCCTGTAGGGAAACATAATTTGCCTATAGTTTCTAGCTCTTTCTCCTTATATTATTGATCTCTGGTAGTGCTAGAGGTGCTCATCCTGGTATCAGGGATGTCTTTTAGTATCCTTTGAAAATCTCCCCAGTTTGGGCCAAGTTATAAACTTTTGAAATATCTGTTAGTTTGGCAGCTAAATTCTCAGAAGATTAAATTTTTCATTGATCATGCTCCCTCCCCGTGGTTGCAGAGGTTGAGTTGGACTTTCCCAGCAATTGATGCATCTCGCAGTCAGGGGCTGCTGTGATGCCAGGCACCAGATCTGGGAATAGGAAGATTGTCTCTCCTGTGCTCTCAGTGCTTCCTCTGCTTCTGGGACCGCTGCCAGGCAGCATGGAGAAGGAGGAGGAAGCTGCCTGATTAGAATACAGAGGGGTGAGGACCCAAGCCTTGGGGTAGAGATAAGAGGAGATTGGGACAATTGGGAGTGGGGGGACTGGGATGAAGGGGAGGGAAATAAGAATTGGGACATGGAGCCATGGAGATGTGGATGCAGAGAATGGGACATAGAGCTGAGGGAGAGCCGGTAGGTTAGGACAGAGACACGGAGCTGGCTCAAGGGTGTAGGGTGGAAGAATTTGCTATAAGAGCTGGCGGGGTGAAAATCTCTGTGACCACTGGATACAATCCTCTTAGAATTTGGAATAGAACCAAGGATTCTTGAGTCTCAACATCCCTCTGCTGTCAGCAAATTTCTGTGAAACTCCCCGGAAAAATGTGTGCCTCATCATCTCTCACTAGTGGCTGGTCCACATAAAGGACAATAACCTACTGTTGCTATCAGTTACTGCATTAGCCCCAAATGGCAGAAGTCTGTGCTGTGTTTCTAAGAGTTCTAAGATTACTTTGGGAAATATATGGGAGTCAGTATGGTTCCAAATGATGGAATTTCTCTGTTTTCAGGGATTTTGTTTTGTTTTAAGAACCTTGGAAATTACACACAAAATAGCTGAAAGAATGTTAGGATTCCAAAGTGTACAGTATGGACAGTGCTCAGGAAATGAGTCAGAGTTGTGTAGCTAAAGGCACTGGCTGCAGGACCCCTTTAATTTGTTGCAGAAGTTGGAAAGTGCATAGTAAAGAAGACCAAGAATAGTCTTGTGGTTTATGTAATTCAATATCACTGTGGAGAAGTGAATTTTATCCTGCCTCTGCCACTGAGTTTCTAGATGATGCTCAGCAAGTTACTTAAATCAAACTTTTATAGATGCCCCTAATTGTGTGTGCCTCATTTTCTGGGTGCCCAACTTCAGGTGCCTGGGATCTGCAAAAGCATCCGTAAGCCATCATGGCAAATCTCAAAGGGATCTGGCTTCCTTGCAGGTTGAGTGCCACCTCCTCAATCTCTGGCTAGGTCCGTAAGATGGTCTAGCTGGATATTCCGGTTATATCTATTACTGGCAATCTTATCATGCCACCAAAGCTTTTGGTACGCATGTGATCAGTGTAGCAGTATTCCTTGGAAAACATGCTTCATTGGTCTTTCATTCTAATAATATGTCCTTACCAATAAAGTTGCCAAAACAAAAGCCGTGTTGATGGAGATAGTTGCTGGATTTGGCTTTCAATATCCTCGTATCTGATCTTCGTCTGTCACTTACTATAAAGCAGCTGATGAAGATGATGAGAATTGAAAATGTCACTCTGGTTATTTATTTTGCACAGGGAACCTTAACTCTGGCATTCCTTACTTTTGAATGCTTGACTTTGTAACATTAATGTTCTTTTAATGTATCTTTCTGTGTGCAACCTTTATACATATGGTCACATTCCACTGTTTGTCCTAAAACTGAATCTACTCTTGTACTTTGTACACATTAGGGTCCCGATTTTACAAAGATTATTCACATGCTTAACTCTATTCATATGGTACCATTGATTTCATGGGACTGCCTCTGTATAAAGATAAGCATGTGCATAAGTCTTTGCAAGATTAGAAATTAAATTATTACTTTGGGCTTAAACAGTAAACTCTTTAGAAGTGCCCGCTTGTAACTGCCTTCTTAATGGCTCATGTGAGGATGTACTCTGTTTTGGACTCTCTTCCGTAATGGGTTGCAAGTTACAGTATTTTTGGGGGTTTTTTTTGTTGTTGTTGTTCTGGATCCCAGCAACAAGCAAGAAATACTGCCTCAAAGTTCTGAATGGCCTGCTTCACAGTCATCATTGTACATTTTATGTTTTCCTCTTTTCTTTAATATCTGCCACCTCTCAGTGCTGTTTCCTGTAGGTAGCACTCCTGTCTCACTTGACAAGGGAAAAGACTCTCCCCATCTCCTGCCCTGTCTGTCAAGGCTTATTACAAATGACATAATCACTATCCTTGACTAATGGATGATGGTGGGACTTTGGCCACTGCGGTTTAAGGATTGTGGGGAATTATAGCTTAGCTGTCTGAAAATAATATAGGATTTTCAACAGTGAAATAAGTGTTTGAAATTCTAATTTTATAAGTGGATACTTCAAAAACTATTTGACGTTTAATCCATATTTATTCCACTAGCACAAAAAGAAAATTATCATTACTTAGTGAAGAAAGGAATAATCTCTGTTCTTTCTATTTGCATTATGCTTAAATTCTATTTTTTATGAAAAGGAAGATAGATTTAGTCCGGAGGTAGCCAAAATGTGGCTTGTGGGATGAGGATAGGCTGCTAGCCTGCTGTAGACTTTCTCTTTAATATAAATGTGTGACCAATGACTATCGCAGGTTCCAATATAGATCTCCATCTTGAATCAAGTGACCACACCTCTCTGCTCAAGGCTGAGCACTGAATGGTGGGGTCTGTATAAGCTATGGACTGCACTTCAGCACTGTTACTGTGTTGGTTGCACTTATGTATCACAGAGGAGAGCTGTTGTAGTCTGCTCGTTTTTATGAAAATTAGGTTTGGTCCTTAAGCTTCTGACAAGTTACCTGTGTGGCCCTTGATTGGATAGTTTGTGTTCTCATGTTCCTCCTGCCACTGCATTAGACTCTGATGTAATTTAATCTTTATCTTAATCCCAGCAGGTAAAATCCTGGCCTCTTTGAAGTCCATGGCAAAATTCCCATTGGCTTCACTGTGGCTAGAATTTCATCCATCATATATCTTTTTTTTGAAGAAATGGACTAGCCTTTAGATGTTCTGATTCAGTTGACAAAAATATGTGGTAAAGTACTAATAAGGAGACGGCTGGATACTCTAAATAGCAGATGAACTGCTTTTAAGTGAGATTGGCTTTCAAATTGAGGAGAACTTGCACATGTATTTGATTTTAAGACCTCAACCTTTTTTTATCTTTCCTATGTGTTCTGTGATGTTTCTTGACACACTGGAGATGCTTGCACTGAATGAGCGCTGCTTCTTTGAGTAGCGTCCCTTTGGGTGCTCCACTGTAGGAGTATGTGCGCCCCTGCACCTCTAATTGGAGATTTTTGATAGCAGCGTCCCTTGAGGCTGCGCATGTGGTCTGCCCCGAGGCTTCCCTCCTAGTCTGCCTGGAAGCTATCTAGCACTGCACCAGCGAACCCCCGTCACTTTCTTCTCCACTGCCTTTGGCCTCCAAGGGAGCGAGCAGTCGTCCCTTCCTTATCTGTGTTGTTAGCATAAGTAGTTTTTTGTTTCTTTTGTTCTCCTTAATAGTTAGGTGTCCTTTTTTTTTTAACTCCTTTGGGATTAAAAAAAGAGACAAAGAAAAAGTTTCCTGCCCTGTCTAGTGCACCCCCCCCCATCATTTAGTAGACCCTAAGTTCCTTTTTTTCCCCTTCAACTGAAAAAAAAGAGTAAAGACATTCCTCACTGCTAGCCCCCACCAAGGGCAAGCCCAGCTCTCCATTCTCCAAGAGGTGCCTCTCCTGCTGCAAGGAGTTGATTCCTGTAAGGGCTAGACACGCTTACTGTGCCTGGGGGAGCCTCACAGAAGTGCTTAACCTGCCACAGCTAAAATGAAAGCAGTCTCTCAGGAACTGAGAGCTGAAGTTAAAACTCCTCCTTATGGAGAAAGCCCTTCAATCTCTTGGGGACTCCAGTGCTGACCCTGGATCATCCCCGGAGCCTTTAACTTCAAAGGGGGTAGAGCAGTGGGGAAAAACCAGCAGACTCCTCCTGGTAAAGGCTCAAAAAGGGGTCCGAGTCATTGGCCAGCCAGAGGGGCTGCCCAGTGTGGCCACCTGGGTACCGATGGCACCAGAAGCAGGGTACCCAGAAGGGAGCATCTGCTGTGATCTCCACTCTGCACTGCACCACCTGGAGAAGCCAGGGGCTCCTGCAATCAGGCTCTGAGGCAATGGTGCCGCCCCCTGAGAAGACAGACAATTACCATACCCATCTCTAAAAAAAGGCACAGAGAAACCCTTTGGTACCATGTGCGACAAAACTCCCATCTCGGGAGTGCTCAGTACCTTCCCAACCATTGGTACTGACAACATACCACAGACACACCTCTGCGGTACCAAGTGAGCCCACAATACCACATGATCTCTGGTACCCTGGAGACCTGTGTCCCTAGTACCCAGGGAAAAACAATTACTGTACCATCTCTAAAAGAGTGGCACTGACTAAACTTTCTGTACCAGGCACAACAAAACTCTCATTTAGGGAGTGCTCTCACCTTCTCAACTATCGGTACTGATAAAGTACCATGGACAGTCCCCCTTGGTACCGAGAGAGCCCAAGGTGCTGCATGGTCTCTGGTATCCTGGAGACCTGACTGGGAGGGGAGAGGCTGGGGAAGAACTGCAGTCCCTATTACTAGGTACCAGGGCCCCGGTACCAAGTACATCCCAGCATCTGGAATCACTCTTGGCAACGGGCTGTGTACCACCAATAGCCCAGTCAGCACCGCCATTACCCAGTGACAAGTCTGACAGTGGCCAGGAGGTGGTCATTTTCCTGGCCTCTCATGGTGGCCCACTGTCACAATAGAAGGGTCCTCCCCAATTCCAGTGAGCCAACCCACAAACTGTGGTATGGGCCCCCTGGGGTAAGCCCACCACCCATGCTCACCCTCCTCCCCATGTCTGTATTGCAATCCTTGGGCGACGTACACACACGTGTCGCGGCCATCCAGTGTCTTTTGAGAGAGTCCACCTGATGGTCTCCTACTGCCTGGCTGTCCAGAGCCCCTGAGCCAGAGGAGGAGGAAGCTTTTTTGGAACTGGAAGAAGGACTGGAAGGGAAAGCTAGCCCTCCAGCACATTTCTCCTCATCTCCACCAGATGAGAGTGTACTGCCTCTCCCGCCCCCATCACTAGGTGATGATTTAAAGAACTTTCTGGATCTGACTGTGACGGTGCCCCCCATAAGGCTTTATGGAAATATACTTATGAATGTATCTATGACATAACTAGAATGTGTTTTATGCCACGTAACATATCTCTGTAAAGGTTATGATTCACTGAATCTATTAATCCTATCTGTATGCATGTATCATTTTTGTATTCAAAGTTATGAATATTGGCTGCATACTTGTGTGATTCTGAGTAGGTTTTAGTGAACCAGACTATTCTCAGTAAGTGCCCAATCAAGAAGCCCTTAAGCCAACAATGAATTTGGAGATGCCAATCCACATCTGGGCATTCCCAGGAATGTGGCTTGGCTGGTAAGGAACTCAGTCATGCATGGACATGTGACTTTCCCAGGTGACTCCAAAACTCCATTTTGTAGCTGGACTTTGCATAGGAGAGAGGAGGGGGTCTGCACCCACAAGAGAGTCTATTTAAACCCCTGGGAGACCCCTCCATTTTGTCTTCAGCTGGCTAAAGAGAGAGCCTCTCCACCCCCAACGATACCTGAAAGAAACTGGAACAAAAGACAGTAATTACAGGGGGTGTGAGTGATTGCTGGACCCAGACTAGAAGGAGACTAGTCTGTAAGTTTACTGGGTGAGGATTTTATCTGTATTCAGTTTTATTACTGTACTAGACTTAGACTTGCATGTTTTATTTTATGTTGCTTGGTAATTCACTTTGTTCTGTCTATTACTACTTGGAACCACTTAAATCCTACTTTCTGTATTTAATAAAATCACTTTTTACTTATTAATTAACCCAGATTATGTATTAATACTTGGCGGGGGGGAAGGAGGCAAACAGCTGTGCATATCTCTGTCAGTGTTATAGAGGGCGAACAGTTTATGAGTTTACCCTGTATAAGCTTTATACAGGGTAAAATGGATTTATTTAGGGTTTGGACTCCATTGGGAGTTGGGCATCTGAGTGTTAAAGACAGGAACACTTCTGTAAGCTGCTTTCAGTTAAGCCTACAGCTGTTGGGACGTGTTTCAGACCTGGGTCTGGGTTTGCAGCAGGCTAGCGGGTCTGGCTCAAACCAGGCAGGGCACTGAAGTCCAAAGGTGTCAGGGTAGGAAAACAGAAGGAGTCTTGGCACATCAGGTGGCAGCTCCCAGGGGGTTTCTGTGATCCAACCCGTCATACTTACCAAGAGGGTGGCAGATGAGCTTCAGATTCCCCAACAGGAGGTGGCAGATACACATCACAAGTTGGTGGATATTCTGCACACCTCCTCCTCCTCTAGAATTGCCCTCCCAATTAATGAGGTGATTCTAGATCCTCTAGAACCAAAGTCATCTGGCAGACACCAGCCTCCATCGCACCAACCAGCAACAGAGCCAAAAATAATTAAAAAAAAAAAAAAAAAAGTACATCCCTTCCAAAGAGAGAGACTTTGTTTCAGCATCCACAACCCATCCTCATCATAGTGGATGTCGTTAAGGCATGAAGCAAGCAACATAATGGCAAGTCGACCCCATACGATCGGGCTTGACAAGATGGCATATTTGTCGGTGACATTACCATTTAGAGTCGCAAATTACCAGACTGTCATGGCCAAATACAATTTTATTAATTATGGAAAACTCAGTGCATTTCTAGAACATTTACTGGAGACACAAAAGGAACAGTTTCAGACTTTTCTTAGAGACTGGTGCTAGAGACAACATTGGATGTAGCTGATATAGCTACCCGCCCCGTCTCCATGACAGTGGTACTGAGGCGGGCTTCTTGGCTACACCTTTCTGGATTGCCCAAAGAACTGCAGAACACTTCCAGTTTGAAGGGCCCAAAATCTTTGCGGAGAAGACAGATTCTTCTCTCCACATCCTGAAGGATTCCCAAAGCACATTACACTCCCTAGGAATCTAAACTGCGGGACAGAAGAGAAAATATACCTCTCAGCCACAGCACAGGTCACAATCTCCTCAATAACCACCATCTCAATTCTGTTACAAGCCACGGTGTAAGAGGCCCAGGGCTCAAAAACGGAAGCAGTCTGCACCCCAGTCCATGTCCTCTCAAACTGCCTCTTCTAAGCATTTTTGATGGGTTGGTCGAGGTCATGAACAATTCTGTCTTGCAACATCAGCTGTCACCTACACACCTATCATGCCTCTTCAGAAGTCACCTGGCCCTACTTCACAGCAGTTGGGAGATTATCACATTTGACAGATGGATCCTGGAGATAATTTTGAAGAGTTATGCCATTCAATTAATAACCCTTCCCCCATTCCAACCTTTCTTTCCCGTCCCCCTTCAGAGACCCTTCTCATGATAGCATACTTCATCAGGAGTATCATTTGTTATGCCTAGGGGCCATTGAACCAGTCCCGGTGTAACTTGGGAGCAAGGGGTTTTACTCTCATTATTTCCTGATCCCCAAGGCAAAGGGAGGTTGGAGGCTCATTCTAGATCTAAGGGCATTAAATGCAGGAAGGCGCAGACATTCAAGGTGGTCACACTAGCACCCATTATTCCAGCTCTAGAGCAAGGTTATTTATTTCCAGCTCTCAACCTACAAGATGTCTACTTCCATATCGCGATATAACAATCGTACAGGAGATTTCCTGTGGTTTACCTTTGGGGCAGGACCATTACAAGTACAGCCTGCTCCACCCACGGTTCTCTCCATTGTAGTGGTGCAGTAACCCCGGCACGGCAACTGGAGTTTATCAGCACCAACCTTGATGCAGTACAAGCGAGAGCATTCCTCCCGCTATGCAGACTCACCACCCTGGGACAGTTGCTTCCCTAATAGGCTGGAGAGCTCATCTGCACAACCACAAGGTTCAGGGTAAATGGCCTTCCACAGAAGTGACCTTCCATATCACTCTTTTGGAGCTAAGGGCTGTCAGGAACGCCTCTGCACACTTTCTGCCTTTCAAGAACACCCACACAAAAGTCATGATGGACTTAATATGACCTGTATGTTTTACATAAATCACCAAGGGGGTGCCAGATCTCCCTCCCTCTGCAAGGAAGCACTCAAACTTTGGAACTGGTGCATCCATCACAATGTGCTCATCTCAGCTGTCTATCTACCAGGGATACAGAATGTGACAGCCGACAGTCTCAGTTGGAATTTTTGTCACGACCATGAGTGGGTACTGAACTCAGAAGTGCTTCAAGATATATTTGCCCTTTGGGCAGCCCTGACTATGGATCTCTTGACTACTTACTGGAACAAGATATGTCCTCATTATTGCCCCCGGGCCAGCCTGGGGAAACATTCACTAGGAGATGCCCTCATCCTCCCATGGGACATGGCTCTCTTGTATGCCTTTTCCCAGTTTCCTCTTCTATCCAAGATTCTGTTGAGAATTCAGTGAGCCACAAAGAGAGTTATTCTGATTGCCCCTCCTGGCCATGACAAGTCTGGCTTCCTTAGCTGACACAGATAGCAATATGCCCTCTTGTTCCTCTTCGGCCTATTCCTCACCTGCTTTCTCAATGCAGTGGGCTGATCCTTCACCTCAACCTGCGGGTCTTCCACCTCCAGGCTTGGCTCCTTCTTAGTTCCAAGACTTAGAGGCAGAAGGCTCTGACGAGCTGAAAGACGTGTTGCTACACAGCCAAAAGTTGACCACTCGACATACTGACCTACAAAATGGAACTATTCCAAGTTTGTTATTCTAAACACAGAGACCCAACCACATCTTCCCTCCCTCTGATTTTGCACTACATTTTAGACCTCAAGAGATCAAAACTCTCACTCAGCTCCCTTAGGGTACATCTCGTGGTGAAAACTGCTTTCCACTGCTAGGTAGACAAGTACTCGGTGTTTGCTCACCTGCTGATGTGTAGATTTCTTAAGGGCATTGGGAATCTCTTCCTGCATGTGACACCAACCGCTCCAGCCTGGGACCTTAACCTAGTTCTCGGGGCTTTGACTAGATCTCCCTTTGAGTCTATGGCAACTTTCTCTCTCTCACATCTATCTACGAAGACAGCATTTCTAATTTCCATCACCTCAGCTAGGCACATCGGAGAAATAGCGGCCCTGATGGCCAACCCACTATTCATGGCCTTTTTTAAAGACAAAGTAACTCTAAAGCCATATCCCAAGTTTCTCCCTTCTTTCTCTGCACTTTCCATATGAATCAACAGATCCATCTCCCTGTTTTTCCCCAAAAACCATATTGTGACAACAGGGAGACGATTCTGCATATGCTAGATGTTAGAAGGACACTAGCATTCTACTTGGACAGGACTAAGGACTTTAGGAAATCCCCTAAACTCTTCCTTTCATCCACAGAAAGATCCAAAAGCTCTGTGATAACAGCTCAAAGACTGTCCAAATGGGTCTCTGGTTGCATTAATCTCTGTTATCAAAGGCGCAAACTGCTTCCATCCAGAATCCGTAAGCATTCCATGAGATCAATCTCTACCTTGGTCACATTCCTTAAAGATATCCCTATCTCAGTAATCTATAGAGCAACGACGGGCCTCAGAACATTATGCGATCACTGAAGATTTGACCCCCGACTCCACCTTCGACTCCAGAGTGGAGTCTGTTACTTCAGAGAGTACTCTGCAGTCGCAGCCTCCAGTGGTGGGTACTGCTCGGGAGTCCCCTACAGTGGAGCACCCAGAGGGACACTACTCGAAGAAGAAGAGGAAGTTACTCATCTTGTGCAGTAACGATGGTTCTTCGAGATGTGTCCCCCTGTGGGTGCTCCACAACAGCCCTCCTCCCCTCTACTTCGGAGTACTGCTCTGTGGTGGAGAAGGAAGTGAGCGGGGTTAGATAGCCTCTAGGCAGACCATGAGGGAGGGAGAGCACATGCACAGGCTCAACGGACGCTGATACCAAAAATCTCTGAGTAGAGGCTCAGGGGCACACGTACACCGACAGTGGAGCACCCATAGGGGCACACATCTCGAAGAACAATTGTTACTGCACAAGGTGAGTAACTTCATCTTCCTTATTCTCTTCCTAGTTGATGATATTGCCTTTAAAGTTAACATCACAACCTCATAACTTCAGAGGTGTTTTCAGGGTAACAGACTATAGCCCAGTTTTCAAATTTGGGCATCTATGTTAGACACTCAGATCCTGCATTTGGATGCTCTAAGTGGCAGTTAAACACCTATCTACGGTACCTGTATGGTACTGATTCCAGCACCTCTAAAGTTCTGCATTTAGGTGCTCTTATTGGAAAAATGGGCTCTTTTATGTCACAAAAAGTGCTAGATTTTAACTTTTTATTGCAGGATCAAAAACAGGAGAAGCAGGGTTTTAACGGAATAAATTCATATCTAATCACAAATCTGTGAAATAGCAGCAGTGGGAATATAGGGAGTGACTGGCTAATAAATTACCTTGTGTATATGCATCCTTTTTCAGTTTGTTCCACTGTAAAAGCGTCTGTTTAGATTAAATATAGCATTGTTTGTAGGTGAAAAAATAATTTGGCTAGAATAACAAAATAATATCCAGATAATATCTATCAATATATATTTATGATGCTTTAGTGCCTTCTTCTCCATGTGAACAGCTTAGAGTGCTTTAATGATGGGGTAGTTTGCCTCTTAAAGGCAGTGATGCCTGGTGGTCAACCTACCCCGTTATGTGGCATAGTCCTTTTAAGATTTCTAAAGGTCCAGTGTATATATACAAGAGACTTAGGAGATACTGAGAGGAAGAGGTGCCTGGAATAAGTGGTTCTTGGAAGGAAATCCCATCACTGTATTTTTAAGGTCCAGGAGCCTTGCAGAGAAAGCAGGGTAAGGCTCCTCTCTCACCCAACCAATTGGGGATGAGCTGGGAGAAGGGAACCAGCATAAATACTGCTTCCTCCCCTATAGCAGGGCAGAAATTTAGCAGGAGAAGCTTGGCCTGCTGAACCCTCTGATCCTAAGGACTAATTGTGCGGGTGAGGGGAAAAAGCAAGCTGAGGAGGAACGCAGCTCCAAGGAGGAGAGCTGGGGACTGGTGTTTTGAGAGAGCAGGCCAGGACTCTTATATGGACCCAGAGGGAATGACTTGGGGCAACTAACCAAAGTGAGTTACACTTGGTAGAAAGGTTTAATAAAACACAGGGGTACATATCTTAAACTAACTTAGTCAGGGTAACTGAAAGAACCTGAGGGGGCCTGAGTGCGATGCACCTGTCTGGCCCCAAAAGGCCACAAGGGTATATGTTGGAGGGCAGCACCTCATATCATAAGCCAAATAGAATTAAGTTGTGGAGAACTCCCCCTCAAACAAAGTATAAACTGCAAGACTAGTCTTGAAATGATCCAGGCAATTTAACCAGGAGGAAACCCCCCAAACAATCCAATGTGTGTTTTACCGTTTATGCTGTTTGCTTATTTTTTGTATTTTTATTCAACTGTTAGTTTCACTTCAAGTGCTAGTTTCACTTTCTGGTTCTTCAAACATTTGAAATATTTCAGATATAGCTGCTGCAAAGGAATGTGTGACATCTTGCTTCATTCAAACTTCATCTCTTCTGTAAGAGAGAAACCATATACCCTGTAAGCAGGCAAAGTGTCACCTGGTGGATAAGGTGTAAAAACCCCAAAACAAAAAAAAACCCAGTTTTTCAGGCTGTCTGGGTTCTACCTTCAGGCTTTTATTCTTCAGGGTTTTTGAAGAGCTATAGCTTAGAGTCGACAATCAAAGTAAACTGATTTTACACATTTCCAGAAAGCAAAACCAGAACCCCTCTGTCTGGGCCATTATCTCAGCCGTGTAGCAACTGGATATGACATGTTCCCTGCTGCAAGTCGTTCCCTCCTGTCTCCCAAGCAGCCATTGAGAGAAAGTCTTCCTGTTGGGAAACACAATTGGCTTACACTTTCCATCCCCCCTCCCCACATTATATTGCTGATACCTGGAAGTGCCCTAGCACTTGGTCACATACCTATATTCTCCAGGTGGGCACTAATTCTCTTTAATTGCTATAGAAAAACATTTGTGGTGTGTATATATTATATGGAGTAACTTTCACTCTGTTTTGAATATGACTTCTCCTACTTCCCCTTTGCATGGAGTTAGGCTAATAGAGCATGTGTAGGATTAAGCCTTAACTCCTATTTAAGTGAATGAAACTTTTGTGTGTTAAAGGGCTGAGTTATATAGCCCTCAGGTAGTAAAGTTGTAGGGCCACATTAACAAATAAAGCTGTCTAGCAGGGCCGTCCCTAGCCATTTTGGTGCCCTACGCAGCCCCACTGCCCCAAATTTCCTGGTACCCTACGCAGCTGCGTACTTTGCAAATGGGTAGGGACGGCCCTGGAGTCTAATTTGTGTCAGCATGGTATGGGGAGGGGAGAAAGTAAGCAGGTAGTTGTATGTAGAGAACATATGTTTGGTCACAAAATAGGTACTTGGATGTACATATACGCATTTGCTCAATAGCATTACGTGTTTTGCCCAGGTTCAGAGTAACAGCCGTGTTAGTCTGTATTTGCAAAAAGAAGAGGAGTACTTGTGGCACCTTAGAGACTAACCAATTTATTTGAGCATAAGCTTTCGTGAGCTACAGCTCACTTCATCGGATGCATACTGTGGAAAGTGTAGAAGATCTTTTTATGCACACAAAGCATGAGGTATTTTTTCATGCTTTGTGTGTATAAAAAGATCTTCTATACTTTCCACAGTATGCATCCGATGAAGTGTTTTGCCCACACAGTCACCAGGTTTGTGTCCTTGTGTGTATATTTTGCTTCTGAAATTTGGACTCCTATCCCTAAAAATGGGGTTCATATTCTGTAGGATATTAAGAACATAAGAGTGGCCATACTGGGTCAGACCAAAGGTCCATCTAGCCTATTATCCTGTCTTCCCACAGTGGCCAATGAACATAACAGGTAATTATCAAGTGATCCATCTCCTGTCGCCCATTCCCAGCTTCTGGCAAACAGAGGCTAGTGACATCATCCCTGTCCATCCTGGCTAATAGCCACTGATGGACCTATCCTCCATGAACTGCTCTATTTTTTTTTTTAACCCTGTTATAGTCTTGGCCTTCACAACATCCTCTGGCAAAGAATTCCACAGGTTGACTGTGCGTTGTGTGGAAAAAATACTTCCTTTTGTTTGTTTTAAACCTGCTGCCTATTAATTTCATTTGGTGGCCCCTAGTTCTTGTGTTATGAGAAGGAGTAAATAACACTACCTTATTTACTTTCTCCACACCAGTCATGATTTTATAGACCTCTTTCATACCCTCCCTTAGTTGTCTCTTTTCCAAGATGAAGAGTCCCAGTCTTATTAATCTCTCCTCATACGGAAGTCATTCCATACCCCAAATCATTTTTGCTGCCCTTTTCTGAACCTTTTCAAATTCCAATATATCTTTTTTGAGATGGGGTGACCACATTTGCTGCAATATTCAAGATGTGGGAGTACCATGGATTTTTATAGAGGCAATGTGACATTTTCTGTCTTATTATCTATCCCTTTCTTAATGATTCCCAACATTTTGTTTGCTTTTTTGGCTGCCACTGCACATTGAGTGGATGTTTTCAGAGAACTATCCACAATGACTCCAAGATCTTTTTCTTGAGTGGTAACAACTAATTTAGACCCCATCATTTTATATGTATAGTTGGGATCACATTTTCCAATGTGCATTATTTTGCATTTATCAACATTGAATTTCATCTGCCATTTTGTTACCCAGTCACCCAGTTTTGAGAGGTCCTTTTGTAGCTCTTTGCAGTCTCCCTGGGACTTAACTATCTTGAGAAGTTTTGTATCATCTGCAAATTTTGCAGCCTCACTGTTTACCCCTTTTTCCAGATCATTTATGAATATGTTGAATAGTACTGGTCCCAGTACAGACCTCTGGGGGACACCACTATTCACCTCTCTCCATTCTGAAAACTGACCATTTATTCCTACTCTTTGTTTCCTATCTTTTAACCAGTTACCAATCCATGAGAGGACCTTCCCTCTTATCCCATGACAACTTACTTTGCTTAAGAGCCTTTGGTGGGGGACACTACCAACTAACATCTATAATTAGTCTGTAATTTCAATCTAAAATCTAGATTTCTGAAAATCTAAATACATAAATATCCACTGGATCCCCCTTATCCACACGCTTGTTGACCCCCTCAAAGAATTCTGGTAGATTGGTGAGGCATGATTTCCCTTTACAAAACCATGTTGATTCTTCCCCGACAATATTAGTGCTGTCAGTTCCAGAGTTTGGTGTCTTTTTAAAACAAAATCACATTTTTTGCTGCAATTGTTAAGTGCTGCATGTTGAGCAGTATGGAACATATATTTTTGTCCTATATTTGCTTATCAAAAGTATTTATTAATAATTTGTAATAAGTTGTGCTTGGAGGCCCTGTTGTGGATTCTGACCTCGTTGTGCTGGGTGCTATACAAACACAGAAGAGAAATGTAAGCTCTTTGGGGCAGGAGTTAACATTTTTACCACAGTAGAGCCACAGTCACAATTGTGCTAAGTGCTGTAAAATCACATAAAGAGTCAGGCTCTACACAAAGAAATTACAGACTACTTATAGATGTTAGTTGGTAGTGTTCAACAAATTCTGCTTTAGGTCTGCTTTTTAACTCCTTGTGCTGTGTAGGGACATAAAGACATTTTCAGAGTATTTTTTTTTTTTAATAAATAACTCAGAAAGCGAGAGATTAATGTAATCAGACTGGACAGGGCTGGAGAATCAGTAGAAGTGGGTTGATACCAGAACCGAAAGGAAGGCTTCAGGTTTCTATGAGTGTGAGCAAAATGAAGTTCTTAGTGTTAACTATTCACTCAACTTTAGAAAGCTTTTTTAAACTTCTAAACTGCAATCTGGACAAAAATGAAAAATAGACAAGAAATAGTCTTGACAAAAATAAGATTGGTTATTTGACTGTACAGCAACAGAGGAGTTAAATGGAAGTTTCAGTCTTTTCATGTATTTTTCATAAACATTCCACTTCATCACACACAGTAAACAAACAAACAGATTTTAATTAGTGACTGTGGACAGAACATCAACAGCTCTGTACGTGGCAGTGCTGTTGTAATACTGGCCAATAATCACAGCCCATGTTAATTCCAAAAACTACATACAAATGTTTCTTGGCTACATTTTCAAAGCAGTGTTAGGAAGTTATGTGCATTAATCCTGTAGCAATAACAGGATTTGTTTTTAGAACTCCACAAGCAAAGCTTTGAAAAAATAACTCTAAGGGTGTAACGCAGCAGTTAAAATAATCCCCTGCCTCCTATCCTCTGGGAAATATGGGAAACTTTTCAAATATGATTGACACACTTTGGTGAATCCTGACATTAAAATCACCCATCCCCCCCAAGGATTTGAGATCATAAATAAATACAAAAGGAAGGTCAGATATTGAAATGGACTTCTGGTTCTTTCCTAGTGAGAAAATTTGTCATGAACCCCCCCCCCCCCCCACAAAAAGTGTTATCTGAGGTAAAGAGAGGCGAGCATTCTCTTTGACTGTTGTATAATGAAAGGAAATGTGATGGTAACTGTACTCTGGCAGGATCTGATCATGTCAGGTGTTGTGCACCACCCCTCAGCTCCTATTTACTTCAGTGCAAGATGAAAACACTCAGTACCTGGCAGAATTGGGCCTTTTTGTTTCCCCTAGCTCAGTGTTTCTCGTACTGGGGGTCCTGACCCAAAAAGGGGTTTCAAGACTATTGTGTAGTCATGAGATGGTATGGTATTGCCACCCTTAGTTCTGTGCTGCTGCTGGTGGATGCGCTGCCTTCAGAGCTGGTGACTGGAGAGTAATGGCTGCTGGCCGGGCACCCAGCTCTGAAGGCATCACCACGGCCAGCAGCAGTGCAGAAGTAAGGGTTGCATGGTATGGTATTGCTGTATTCCCCCCTCCAGTAGTGTCCTTTATTTAGAAACTTGAAATATGATCATGCTACTTTATACTTTTTTGAAAGGCTTCAGTGCCTTTGCTTGCAGGAATAATGATTACATGCTTCATTTAGTGCTCCTTTGAGTATGTATAGTAATTTGCTACAACTTTTGTGAATGGCTTTTGGTTGTGTTTTCATATATTCATGCACTGAACAAAAATTGGAAGTGAATGCAGTAGTCTATGTAGGAAAATAGAAAATGTGAATCTGAAAACTTTCAACCAAATCTTTTCTCAAGCATAACTCCGGTTTGACTTCAAAGGAAACCAAGATTTGGCCCCGACCTGGAACAGAAAAATTATTCCCTACATTAAGGATTTGAAGAAGCCAATAGGAGTTGAGGGCCTTTAGTATCTTGCTAGAAGCTCTCTGAATCTCACAGGATATGGTTTCCAATTCTGAATTTAAAGCATTTCTTTGGCGAGTATTAGCTGTAGTTTTAAAAGACATTTTTCAATAACTATGGCTATAACAGATGCATCTATAGATTTTAATCAAATTTGTCATCTCAAGTATTGTTGGCAAACCCTGTTATCACAATACCCTACATAAAATCCTGTCAATGTGAATAGAAAACATAATAACAAAACATTCCTTTTTATTCCCACACTGCTCAAACCTGAAGCTTTCTGAGCACCATAAAAATTATGAATTTCAAACAAAAAACATGACTTAATATAAAACAAATACACCAAAAGTCATTAAACCACTCTTCCTAAACAGATAAATAGCCCCTTCCCCCACAAAGTAAAGGAAATGGGGGAGAAGGGAGAGGGGGAGGGCATTAAACTTGAGATACTGTGGGAACAGATTGCTAATGTACCATTGTTGTTTTTTCTAAATAGCCTTGTTTCTTCTTCTAAATAGCAAAGCTGCTTTTACTGAAAATGACCAAAAGGTGGCAGTGTTCCATGCACTGTTTATTTGCAAATGTCTCACTTTACAGTGCTTATCATCCACTTTTCTTCAAGTGCATCCCAGAAAACTATAGGCTTATAGATATAAAAAAAATCCCCTTGTGGCTACATCTGGTTTTTCAAGAAGTATGTTTAATATGTTTTAGCAGGCATTGCCTTTGCTAAAATGCTTCTCTAAAACAGTGTTATTTCTTCATTGTATACATCCTGCAGTTGTCTCATAGGGCAAGGGCCTGTACCTCTGAAGCCGGACAGTTTTGCCAGTGAGTTAGTTGGCAGCAGCATTGGGCCCACAGAGAAAAGCTACTGAAGCTAAAACCTTCTTGATCCCTCCACACAGGCAAAATCCTGGACCCAGGGCTTAGTTCATGTAAAAGCTCCATGCAGGGCATGGTGGCAAAGGTGGCTTCTTCCTACCTTGGCTGGCATGCAACGTGCCTGCAGGTGCTATTATAGCTATAGGTCTGTATTAGCATTGCCAGGCATGTGGTTTTTGACCGGAACACCTGTGGGAAAAGGGACCCTGGTGGCTCCTGTCAGCACTGCCGGCAGAGCCATTAAAAGTCTGGTCAGCAGCACAGCAGGGGCCTGGGGCTGAGGCAGGCTCCCTCCCTGCCATAGCTCTCCATGGATCCCGAAGTGGCCACCAGGTCCTTGGAGCGCCGAGGCGCATGGGCGGTCAGGGAGGCTCCGCACGCTACCCCTCCTCCCTCCCACTGCTGGCTCTGTAGCTCTCATTGGCTGGGAACCGCGACCAATCGGAGCTGCTGGTGTGGCTCCTGCAGGCGCAGAGGGCAGCATGTGAAGCCTCCCTGGCTGCCCATGCGCCTAGGCGTTGCAGGGAGCTGGTGGCTGCTTCCTGGGAGCCATGGTAAGTGCCTCTGGGACCCTGCACTCTGAAACCCCTCCCACACCCCAATGCCCTGCCCCAGCCTGGAGTCCCTTCCTGCACCCAAACTCCCTCCTGGAGCCTGCACCTCCCTAACCCCCAGCCCAGAGCCCCTTCCTTCACCCCAAACCTCTTATCCCCAGCCCCACCCCAGAGCCTGCACCTTCCCTGCACCCCAACCCCCTGCGCCAGCCCAGAGCCCTTTCCTTCACCCTGAACCCCTCATTTCTGGCCCCACCTGGAGCCTACACCCCCAGCCCAGAGCCCGTACCCCACTGCATCCCAGCCCCTCCTTCACCCCAAACTCTTTTCCCCGGCCCCACCCCGGAGCCTGCACCCCCCTCCCCCGACTCCCTACCCCAGGGCGGAACCCTCTCCCACACCCCAAACCCCTTATCCCCAGCCTCACCCTAGAGCCTACACCCCCAGTCGGAGTCCTCACTCCCCATAACCCCAACCCCCTGCCCCAGCCTGGTGACAGTGAGTGAGGGTGGGAGAGAGTGAGTGATGGAGGGAAAGGGGGAATGGAGTGAGCAGAGGCGGAGCCTCAGAGAAGGGGTGGGGCAAGGGCAGGGCCAGGGCAGGGGTGCATGGGCACTGAAATTCACTACACAGCATGCAATCAGTGGGCACTATGAAATCCCATACATGATGGTAACTTGACTACCTACTGCGTGGAAAAGTGCAGGGTGGATGATCAGTATCCAGACTGGAACATTTGGTTGACTAAGCAGTAGAACCGCCTGAGCCAGCGAAGGCTGACTCATATGAATGGCTATAATCAACCTGGGGGTCTGATCCTGTTTCCATTGAATGGAAAGGGAACACAAAAGGAGTGTGAATTTGGCAGATGCAAATTCATTTTAAAAAAGATGTGAATATCTATGGAAAGTTTTCTTGTATTTGCCCAGTTCTCTCCGTCTCGGTTCCTGTATGGGCTAATAACACCTTATTAAAACAACAAAATCAAATCTAACTATTTTTTATTTTACTATGGATTCTGATAATCTACTTCTTGCATTTCTCATACCTTCTGTAGGGTCCTAGGAAGGGGAGAATTCCCAGATGGTCTGCATGGGCACTTCTTTAGATGTCTTGGTATTGTCTAGCATTGACTGAAATTGTACGTCACTTCTAGCAGTAGAGTCTTGACTTCCAAAAGGTGGTAAAACAAATTTAAAAATAGCAGTCCCACTCGCTGTATAACTCATATGTAGGACATATATTTAAAAAGATATTTGTGGATGGATGAGCAGGTTGGACGTTTCTGTACCATTCCTTCTCTCGCCAAGACATCCAGGAAAATGACTAACCTATTAGGACAATACCTTGTCTTCCTAAAGCCATGTCTACACTACCACTTTTGTCGGTATAAATTATGTCACTCAGGGGTGTGAAAAAACAGACCCTGGAGTGTCACAGTTTACACCAACAGAAGCATCGGTGTGGACAGTGCTATGTCGGTTGGAAAGTGAAAATCCTTGCTGATCTTAAACACAAAAAAGAGGCTTACAAGAAGTGGAAGATTGGACAAATGACCAGGGATGAGTATAAAAATATTGCTCGGGCACGTAGGAGTGAAATCAGGAAGGCTAAATCACACCTGGAGTTACAGCTAGCGAGAGATGTTAAGAGTAACAAGAAGGGTTTCTTCAGGTATGTTGGCAATAAGAAGAAAGCCAAGGAAAGTGTGGGCCCCTTACTGAATGAGGGAGGCAACCTAGTGACAGAGGATGTGGAAAAAGCTAATGTACTCAATGCTTTTTTTGCCTCTGTCTTCACGAACAAGGTCAGCTCCCAGACTACTGCACTGGGCAGCACAGCATGGGGAGGAGGTGGCCAGCCCTCTGTGAAGAAAGAAGTGGTTCGGGACTATATAGAAAAGCTGGACGTGCACAAGTCCATGGGGCCGGATGCGTTGCATCTGAGAGTGCTAAAGGAATTGGCAGATGTGATTGCAGAGCCATTGGCCATTATCTTTGAAAACTCATGGCAATCAGGGGAAGTCCTGGAAGACTGGAAAAAGGCTAATGTAGTGCCCATCTTTAAAAAAGGGAAGAAGGAGGATCCTGGGAACTACAGGCCAGTCAGCCTCACCTCAGTCCCCGAAAAAATCATGGAGCAGGTCCTCAAGGAATCAATTCTGAAGCACTTAGACGAGAGGAAAGTGATCAGGAACAGTCAGCATGGATTCACCAAGGGAAAGTCATGCCTGACTAATCTAATTGCCTTCTATGATGAGATAACTGGTTCTGTGGATGAAGGGAAAGCAGTGGACGTGTTATTCCTTGACTTTAGCAAAGCTTTTGACACAGTCTCCCGCAGTATTCTTGTCAGCAAATTAAAGAAGTATGGGCTGGATGGATGCACTACAAGGTGGGTAGAAAGTTGGCTAGATTGTCGGCCTCAACGGGTAGTGATCAATGGCTCCATGTCTAGTTGGCAGCTGGTATCTAGCAGAGTGCCCCAAGGGTCGGTCCTGGGGCCGGTTTTGTTCAATATCTTCATTAATGATCTGGAGGATGGTGTAGATTGCACCCTCAGCAAGTTTGCGGATGACACTAAACTGGGAGGAGTGGTTGATACGCTGGAGGGTAGGGATAGGATTCAGAGGGACCTAGACAAATTGGAGGATTGGGCCAAAAGAAATCTGATGAGGTTCAACAAGGACAAGTGCAGAGTCCTGCACTTAGGACGGAAGAATCCAATGCACCGCTAGAGACTAGGGACCGAATGGCTCGGCAGCAGTTCTGCAGAGAAGGACCTAAGGTGACAGTGGATGAGAAGCTGGATATGAGTCAACAGTGTGCCCTTGTTGCCAAGAAGGCCAATGGCATTTTGGGATCTATAAGTAGGGGCATTGCCAGCAGATCGAGGGACGTGATCGTTCCCCTCTATTCGACATTGCTGAGGCCTCGTCTGGAGTACTGTGTCCAGTTTTGGGCCCCACACTACAAGAAGGATGTGGAAAAATTGGAAAGAGTCCAGCGAAGGGCAACAAAAATGATTAGGGGTCTGGAACACATGACTTATGAGGAGAGGCTGAGGGAACTGGGATTGTTTAGTCTACGGAAGAGAAGAATGAGGGGGGATTTGATAGCTGCTTTTAACTACCTGAAAGGTGGATCCAAAGAGGATGGATCTAGACTATTCTCAGTGATAGCAGATGACAGGACAAGGAGTAATGGTCTCAAGTTGCAGTGGGGGAGATTTAGGTTGGATATTAGGAAAAACTTTTTCATTAGGAGGGTGGTGAAACACTGGAATGCGTTACCTAGGGAGGTGGTGGAATCCCCTTCCTTAGAAGTTTTTAAGGTCAGGCTTGACAAAGCCCTGGCTGGGATGATTTAGTTGGGGATTCGTCCTGCTCTGGGCAGGGGGTTGGACTAGACAACCTCCAGAGGTCCCTTCCAACTCTGATATTCTATGATTCTATGACATAGCTACCGCCACTCATGGAAGTGGTTTTATTATGTTGACTGGAGAATTTGCTCCTGTCTGCATAGAGCAGCTACATGAGCAATCTCACAGTGGCGCAGCTTCAACAGTACATCTGTGCTGTTTTAAGCTTGCTAGTGCAGACATGGCCTCAGTGTAGTTTTTATCTTTTTGATATGCCTGACTATAACCATATAATTCTCCCTAAAAGTAGACCTTTTCAGGCAGGGAATTGAGAGCTAAAACTGTAGTGCCAGTAGATATAATACTAGCAGATATGTTTTATGTAATCCTGGCTCATGAATTGGAGGTAGTAAGTCATATAGTTCAAATAGAAAGAAAAAGAGTCTTTGGATTTGTTTCCCCCACCCCCACCCCTGAAAAAAGAAGAATGACTTAGTCCTAATCTTCCTTGGAAAGCTATTCAAAATTAGAAATATTTAAAAATAATCTGTGGGAAAAGCATCTTGAAAGATTTAATAGAAAATGTTCTGTTCTGTTTGCTTGTTGTGTCCTCTTTTCATTGACCATAACCTTCTTTAAATTTTACATCATGCATTGGAATTCTGTATTCAGTGACTGGTTTCCTTGTGCTACCACTGCATAACGAAGTGCATGAAAGTAAAGGCACAAATTCAAGTGATGCGTTCACAGTAACTAACCAGGGACAGATTTTGAAATATACTAATAGGCCAAATGCCCTATTTCTTTTAGCCACAATGCTGAAGCACAGATTAACCTTAGGACCTGTTGATCTATCATATGGTGCAGCCTGATAGTGTAAGAGTGAACTGCCATAAGATTGGTGTGGTACAAGTTGTTTTTTAAACGGTGGAGTGACAAAGAAGAAATTACTTTCTTTTTTTCAAAGATGTCAGAAATGCTGGAGTATTAGTTGTGAATATGGTGGAGCATAAAAACTTCCATAGTGGATTAGATCAATGTGTCATCTAATTAGATATCTAGCTTTTGAAGAAGGCTTAAAATCCTTATAATACACCTATTGTAATTGTGAAATACTGCAAGTCAAGAGCCTGATCCAAATCCCAGTGAAGTCAAGAGGAATCTTTCAACTGACTCTGTTGGGCTTTGGGACCGGGGAAGATTTTCTTCCTGAACCCCATCTAGTGATCATATTATTCCTTGAAATATGAGGTTTGTTAAATATTTGTATCCTATATTCCAGAATCTATTCTTAGTTGAACAGAGAGATAATCCTTTTTTAAAAATTACATTGCTGACTTCAATAACATTGAGTAACAGCAGTGAGTTCCACATGGCATTTTTTGTCTATAAATGCAGTGGTGGTGGTGAGTTGTAGATTTTTATTTTGAAAACATGATTATTTTCAGCATGTCGGTGACCTATTTTCCTCTTAAGTGGCACTGATTCAGCAAAGCATGTAAACTTGCATTTAACTTCAAGCAAGAGAGCCCTGATTCAGCTGGGTACTGAAGTGTGTGCCTGTCTGTATGCATATGACTAATCCCATTGTCTTCAATAGGACTATTCACAGGCTTAATGATAGGCATGCACTTAAGTATCTTGCTCAATTAGAGTCATGAGTAGTTCCATTGACAACTTTGAGTCCCACTGAGTGCCTTGCTGAATTGGGGCCAATGTGTATAAATATGGCAGTTTCTTTTGACAATAAACGGAGTACCACCTGGTTACAGAGAGGAGGATATTCTGTTTTTATTCTTCTTCTAATTTATACTGGGATAAATTACAAACATGAGAAATATGTATTCTATTACAATGGAATGCTCACAGATGAAGTCCCTGGTTGATGTTGAGGCACAAAGAGGCAAAGTCATCATTGATCCAACTGTGGACACTGAGAGCAAATGACACAATTATTTTGTGGTTCTTTTTGATTTCATCAGATGAGGAAGTGTCTCTTTATTTGTTAAATGTCTGTATAATACTATGTCTGTATAAAATGTATTTCATAAAAGATATTCACTGTGTCTGTCCCTTGGTGGATAGATACTTAGCACACGACATAAAGTTGTAATTAGAGATGGAGAATATCTATGTAATTGAGACCATCTGTCATAAAAATAAAGGGAAGGGTAACCACCTTTCTGTATACAGTGCTATAAAATCCCTCCTAGCCAGAGGCAAAACCCTTTCACCTGTAAAGGGTTAAGAAGCTAAGATAACCTCGCTGGCACCTGACCCAAAATGACCAATGAGGGGACAAGATACTTTCAAATCTGGAGGGGGGGGAAACAAAGGGTTCGTCTGTCTGTGTGATGCTTTTGCCAGGAACAGATCCGGAATGCAGCCTTACAATTCCTGTTAAGTTAGTAAGTAATTTAGCTAGAACATGCATTAGATTTCCTTTTGTTTAATGGCTGGTAAAATAAACTGTGCTGGATGGAATGTATATTCCTGTTTTGTGTCTTTGTGTAACTTAAGGTTTTGCCTAGAGGGATTCTCTGTTTTGAATCTGATTACCCTGTAAGGCAGGGGTCGGCAGCCTTTTAGAAGTGGTGTGCCGAGTCTTCATTTATTCACTTTAATTTAAGGTTTCGCGTGCCAATAATACATTTTAACGTTTTTTAGAAGGTCTCTCTCTATAAGTCTATATATTATATAACTAAACTGTTGTCGTATGTAAACAAGTTTTTCAAAATGTTTAAGAAGCTTCATTTAAAATTAAATTAAAATGCTGATTTTACACCGCCGGCCTGCTCAGCCCGCTGCTGGCTTGGGGTTCCATTCACCTAGGCCAGCAGCGGGCTGAGTGGGGCCTGTGGCTGGGACCCTGGCTGGCAAGGGGCCTGCAGCCAGAACCCCAGATTGGCAGTGGGCTGAGTGGGGCCGGCGGCCGGGACCCCAGACCAGCAGTGGGCTGAGCGGCTCAGCCTGCTGCTGTTCAGCCCGCTTGCCAGTCTGGGGTTCCGTCCGTGGGCTCCTGCCAGCCAGGGTCCCAGCTGTCAGCCCCGCTCAGCCTGCTGCCGGTCTGGGGTCCCAGCCCTGTCCACATAGAGTAGGTACCTACCTTATCCCTGGTTCTAGCCATTCTCTTCCTCTTTCTGCACTGAGATGAAGGTGGGATTGCGCTGAGAACAGGGCTAGGGGTGAAGGAGCAGGCTGGGGGTTGGGGTGCAGGCCAGGAGCTAGAAGGAGGGAGGGGGCTCAGGGTTGGGGCAGGAGGTTTGGGTGTGGAGCACTTACCTGGGCAGTTCCCATTTGGTGTGAGGGGTGCAGGTGGGAATGTGTGTGTGTGCAGGAGCTCCCATTTGGTGCTCAGGGTGGGGATGGGGACGTGGGGGGTGCAAGAGTCAGGGCATGGGCGTGGGGGGGGGTGCAGGAGTCACGGCAGAGGGCTGGGGGGGCTGGGTATGTGTGGGGGGTGCCGGAGTCAGGGCTAGGGTTGTGCAGGGGTTCAGGGGTCAGGGCAGAGGGCTGGGGTGTGTGAGGGGGGTGCAGGGGTCAGGGCAGAGGGCTTGGGTGTGTCTGGGGGGGTGCAGGGGTCAGGGCGGTGGGCTGGGGTTGTGGGGGTGCTCCCAGTCCCCTGCCGTGAGCTGCTCATGGCAGGGGGCTGGAGGGGATATGACTATTCCACCCCCTTCCCCAAGGTCCCTGGAGCAGAGAGCACACTGCGGCTCCGCTTTTCCCTCTCCCCTCTGTAGCAAGGGCCATCAGCTGATCGGCCGCAGGGAGGGAGAGGAGGAGGGGCAGGAACCCAGCACGCTGGGGGAAGAGGCGGGGAGAGGGGCAAGCTTGCCTGCCCTGCAAGGAGAGAGCAATGGGTGGAGGGCAGAGAAGAGCAGGGCAGGATTTTTAATGGCACGCTGCTGTCTGCCGGGGTAGGCAGGGGTAGGTAGACAGCAGCGTGCCATTAAAAATTGGCTCGCGTGCTGTCTTTGGCCTGCATGCCATAGGTTGCCGACCCCTGCTGTAAGGTATTTACCATCCTGATTTTACAGAGATGATTCTTTTACCTTTTCTTAATTAAAATTCTTCTTTTAAGAACCTGATTGATGTTTTCATTGTTCTTAAGATCCAAGGGTTTGGGTCTGTGTTCACCTGTACAAATTGGTGAGGATTCTTATCAAGCCTTCCCCAGGAAAGGGGCTCTAGGATTTGGGGGGATATTTTGGGGGAAGACATCTCCAAGTGGGCTCTTTCCCTGTTCTTTGTTTAAAATGCTTGGTGGTGGCAGCATATGGTTCAAATACAAGGCAAAGTTTGTACCTTGGGGAAGTTTTAATCTAAGCTGGTAAGAATAAGCTTAGGGGGTCTTTCATGCAGGTCCCCACATCTGTACCCTAGAGTTCAGAGTGGGGAAGGAACCTTGACACCATCAATAAACTCTTTCTTTTCCACACAATTATTTGTAATTTTCCTAGCTTGACTTTGTTGATCTTTTCATGAATAATGCCTTTCAAACAGCGATAAATATGAGTGGCTGTCACTGAAGATCTGCTGCATCACATGCCTGAAACTCTCTCTCACCTGTAGTGTGCAAATTACCAATATATCTTCATTCAGATTCACACATACCCAAATAAATTTGTTAGTCTCTAAGGTGCCACAAGGACTCCTAGTTATTTTTGTTCCTACCATGCTTATCATTATTGGTACATCTAAATTAGAACTACTGTTGCACACTTATTTAAAAAAAATGCTTTGATAACCTTCTTGTAATCCAGAGCTTTTTGTTTTTCTGTCTATCTGGATGGCAAGCTCTGGAGCATGGACCATATCTTCCTCTGTTTATATAAAGCATTGGTCACACTGTTGGTGCATAACAAAGAATAAAAATATTTTCCAGCAATCTCTCTGTCTACCTATCCATCTCTCCCTCCACCTCTCAAGATTTTCCATTACAGCAATTATCTAAGTTTTATCTATATTTCTCTTTCCTATTCTTTATCACTTTGGGCTTGTACATGAAAACATGGTGCTATATCTTCTTCTCTTTCTTGGCAATCCAAAGTCATCAGAAATCTTTGTTCTTGATATCCCACTTAATTGCAGTGGAAATGACAGTGACATCACAAACAGAAGATAGATTTCAAATCTGTACTAAGTAGCTGGAGCAGATAAATTCTTAAGAAAGATCTTTTTTCTTTTTTTTTTACAAAGTCCATGGTAGTGAGAAGAGAAGAAAATGGGAAACCTTGCTTCTAAAGGAATGTTTGTTTGTTTGTTTTTCAAACTTTTCCTTGAAGCATCAACTATTTTTTAAGCAGAGAAACCAGTCCAGAAGATATTCTGTTATTTTGCCACTTGCACTGTAAGTGTCACAGATGAAGGTGTTCTGTGACTTTTGTTAAGGTTTTAGTTTTAACAACAGGGTCATGGCAACAGAAATTGTTTATCACTATTACTTCTTTTGTAAGGAATATTCATTATTTTGAGGTCTGAAACATTTTTTTTCTCCATAGTAATATTCCCTCAGTTATTTCTTTTCAGTGACAAGTGTCTGAGTTTTCACTTTGATTCTTCCACTGCCATAGGAGTTCTTGTCTCCCCATTTTTCTACTTAGAATAACAAAGTTCAGTCTGAGAAGTGTGAGGAAAATACCCGAGGATATATAGTATGCCAGTTTTCAATGATGTGCCACTACTGATGAAAATACCATTTTTAGAAGATGGAAAAACATGGCAGAGTGTTGTTCAAATAGTAGTAATTGACATTTGCCGTGATGTAAAGATTTTCCTAGTTTCAGTCAATAAGCAAGAACCTTAGCAATGATCTTAAATGATCTAATTTACATATACAACCTCTTCCTATGAAAATTATATTTGTTTGGATCTTTACCAGGTTTAGAAGAAGAGTCGCCAGAAGTAAATCCTTGAAGATGCCGGATTTACAATCCTGAAGACATGAATGATCTTTTGCTAAATCACAGAATAGGCATGATGTGGGCGGCAGCAGCACAATTTTCCCACTGCCACACCAAAATACCTCAGTAGTGAATTACAGTGACGATCTCCAAAAAGAAAAGGAGGACTTGTGGCACCTTGGAGATGAACACATTTATTTGAGCATAAGCTTTCGTGAGCTACAGCTCACTTCATCGGATGCATTCAGTGGAAAATACAGCCTTGTCAACTGCTGGAAATGGCCCACCTTGATTATCACTACAAAAGGTTCCCCCCCCCCCCCCCCCCCCGCTCTCCTGCTGGTAATATCTCACCTTAAGTGATCACTCTCCTTACAGTGTGTATGGTAACACCCATTGTTTCATGTTCTCTATGTATGTAAATCTCCCCGTTGTATTTTCCACTGAATGCATCCGATGAAGTGAGCTGTAGCTCACGAAAGCTTATGCTCAAATCAATTGGTTAGTCTCTAAGGTGCCACAAGTACTCCTTTTCTTTTTGCGAATACAGACTAACACGGCTGCTACTCTGAAACCTGACTATCTCCAGGGTCTGAAAAGCAGATCGTTGTCAAAGCCCATTCTATCATTGGCTTATGTGATGAGTACCAACAAAGATATAAATTAATATTAGTTGTAATGGTGCTTTAAGAGTAACAGATACATCAAGTTCTCAAAGATTTTTTTAAGACACAGATTTTCCCCTACTTTTCAACAAAGAACAGTGAGCAACATTCGTAACTTCTCATGTACCAAACAAGCTTTATGCCCGTTAATTTGATTAACCTAGAAAAAGTTGTGCTCAGGCTAGATATAAAAGAAATTCTACGTATTACTTTTATTCAACTTTGAACTATATCTAGTTTGATCAACGATAAGAGTCTTATTAATCTCATTGGGATATGAAGTCAGTTGTGGCACTTGCAGTATTTATTAAGCATACCAGAAGATTAATCTTTTCTTTTTAAATTTGCTGCATTAAACTTGCTGGTCTTAGTCACTGTTACTGTTTTATCTGCACTGTAAAATGTATTTTACTTCTCCAAACCAAAGGCAATGGCAACACTGTGGTAAAATGATTCTCTGGGCGTAGTTCCTTAAATGTACGTTTTCCTGTAAAGAAGCTATAACTTTTGATGTACTGGCTATGACACTCTCTTGCATCTATATTCATTTTTTTTGTAATCTAGGATTTAGAGAAGTGGTAGGTTGTGTTATGGCAGAAAGCTCCTTATTTAGTAAGGCAGAGTTCCACCGTGCTGTAGTGGAAACAGTACTCAGAATATCTGTTTTGATTAGTACTGACATGTATGTGACTCTGTTTACTGATTTTCATTTGAAATGGTATAAAATCACTGTAAACAGAGTATATGATAAATTTCACATTTCTAAACCTTTATATCAAATTTGTAAAGTAGGCTATTTAATCAGGTTGACTTTTTTTGCTGGTTGATCACTTCAGTGCTATTGTTTTCGTATCATGCAGTAGGTGTAATGGCACTGTACAAGGTGTAAAATGAATCAAACAAATAAGTTTCTCCTGAAAGACTTACAATAGTTAGTACGATATAGAACAATGTGATGTAGTGTAGAGTCTAGTTTTTATTGTAGACTCCAATATGCTAAATTGCACCTTTTTATATGAGCACATAATTGACTCACCATTGCTTGTAGGGTACAATCACCTGGAGTTGTACCAATACACCAGGCGATAGAATTGGGCTCACAGATTTAATAATGAGCATTAAGTTTAGATCCTACAACTTTCTGTTCCAAAAGCATAGGTGCCTACCATTTAAGCTGAAAGAGAATCCCATTAGCTGCAGTAGTTTAGTCTTTAGACTTGCCACTAGAAAATAATACGATGGCACATAGTCACAGGGCTGGCATTCATAGAGGGCAGAGGGCAGAGTTCAATACTATGCTCAGATACTTTATGGAAGTGCTTTTCACAATTTCACAGTTAAAGTGGAGTTGAATTTTGCACTTTATGAAGAGATTCAACCACTTTGTTACTTATGAAGAATATAGCATATATTCACTGAAATTATAGCTCTTACTCTTTGACTACAGAATAAATTTTCTGAGACTTTACAAGTAAATTGGTTAATTAGTTTTAGTTAATTAAAATATTGGTTATTGAAGAAATGTAGCACCTTGTGCTTTACATTTTTTGTCCCAAATTATCTTAATCACAGAATAATTAAGACTCTTCAAACTTCCATCTAGTTAAAACTCATTGAAATCTCATGCACTGGCTACATTTGAAGAATATTCTTTAGAGTTAATGCCTGTTTTGTACCATTAATCATCATAATGGAAATTTCTTTTTCTGTAGAGGCTGACAAATAATATTCTGCAATAGCCTATAGATAATTCCACAAAGAACTCTTTCAAAATGGCTGCCATCACCTATTGCTTTTAAGGCCACTGGTGCACTCATCTTTCAAAATGGCCACCACCTCTTACTGCTCCCAGTGAGAATGAAGCCAAGCTGGCCTCAAGAAAAGTAATGATCCATGACATCATACGTTCTGAGAACTGTCAGCTCCCACTGAAGTCCCATTCATGGGCTCACTGCCTCTTCTTCTGGTTTTCCAAACTCTGCTCTGGAGCACACCCTGTCCCCCATTTGACTCTTCTGATGTACCTCAGGAACAGCCAGTCAGCACAGAACTTCAGTACACAGGAAATAAAAGATCTTCATGCCCCTCAAGATTGGCCTGTTAATGATTGAAAGGTACTCTGCAGTCTTGTATGGAAATTCAAAATACTACTATTATTAAATAACAAGGGCTAAATTATGATGGGTTTTGCTCAGCCCCACAAGCCTCCCCATCTCTTGTGCAGCTGCACAGGAGCCTACCATGCTAGCTGTCCCTGTCCTCCCTGTGCTCTGGGGAGTACAGCAAGTGCTTGTGTCTGCTCCCTGCCCCAGGGGAGCAAGTCTGCAGCAAAGGTGTGGGGAGCGATGTGGAGAGGACAGAGTCCTATCCCTTCCCCCATCCACACCAGCCAACAGAGTGGAACCAATGCACATGAGGGAGAAATCTGCTTTATCCTAATGAGATGACTGGACTAGACTCTATTATTTAAGCTACTGCCCTGTGTAAGGGGGGCAGTGTGGATGGACATTTATCTTGGTGATTAGAGAGACTGAGTCTTGGGCAAATATAAATTCTCCCAGGGTGTCTTCTTAAATGCAGGGTATATGCAGGCCACTCCTTTGCACACATCCCACCCCTATTTGCATGCATCATCCCTTTGGGAGAATGTGTCTGCCTATGGCACAACCAAAATAGAAAAATCAATAATAATGCCACAGATATGACAAATCAGTTTTTGCCAATTTTGGCAAGATAGAGTTCTGGCAACAAGTCACTGCTAGCCACCTTGATGTAGAACTGGTCAGTGCAATCTGAAGTCCAAGGCAGTGATAATACTGTTGTGGGATGTGTAAAATGTCATAACCACCGCCCTTCCTTTCTGATAGTTGTAAGAAACAGCAGATCTCCTTGACTGCTATTGTTTCACCCAAAACACAGACATATATCACTGCCCAAAACAAAGATGCAGGTGAGGCCACTCAGGAATTTGAACTATGTGGGAGAGGAGCGTAGCTGAGTATAGTTTTAGTAGTGTGGTATGAGTGTGAGAGGGAGCAGCTGGAGAAACACCACAGAAAGAGAAACAGAGAAGAAACAGAAAGTCAGTCTGAAAAAGCGCTGAGTGTTTGGTTCTGAGAAACACCCAGAGAGAGTCTTTAGGCTGACTGCTGGCTGAAGGGGGCTTGGAGCAGTGAGCTTCTGTTTGATTCTTTCTGTACTCAGGGAAGCAGGACTTTGTGTACGTTCTTGGTAAATAATCAGGATTGCATCAAAACTATCTGACTCCATCAGTTTCTTCTCCTATGGGAAAGAACTCCCTGGGACCTGAACTTTGGTTAATGGCTCAGGTAGTTAATGGGGGTAACAATACTATAGAATTTCAACATATTTTGTAAAAGTTTTTATTTAATCAAACTTGGCTTGCAAGCCATCTGTAACAAGAGTATTAGATACTATCTGGTTTAGTGTCAATCTCCCAGACTAATTTGTGCATGTTCTAATTCTAACAGAGAAAAAGTATTATTCTGTGACATAACAATCAGCAGAAAATGCTTACACTGTTTGGGTTAGTGGCAGAAGGTGCTGGGATTGCTACCTAAAGATAAATCTTCAGTATACTTAATATATTCAAAGGAGATATTTTCAAGCATTCATTGTCTCTTCAGAATAATTCAATTGTCTGTTTCACAGGCTGCAAAAATTCTAGGTCACGTAAGAGAGAATTTCAGAACCTCTACCTTTGAACTTTGGAATATGAATCAGTCCTAGAAAATGGAAAGCACTGGGAGCTCAAAATCAGAGCTGAAGCTTGTACTCTGATATCTGATGTGGAAAGGATAATCTAGTAAGAAATAAATCCATTAATGGTGGAGGGAGAAAGCCACAGATGGTAAAACTATATAAATGTTCAGTGAGGAGGACTGAAAATTTTTAATGAAAGCCCTTTTTATTTATTTAGGCTTTAAAGATATGTGATTATTGCTCTGGAGATGCTGAAGTATTCTAGGAAGGATCTCTAAAGTAGGCTCTAAATTCCCTGAATTTTCACCAAGAATGTGGGTTATGGATTTTTTTTAAAGTGTTAGCAGATATTGCTATCAGTTCATAGAAAACTGTACAATATAAAAAGTCTAGATTTCACACTTGGTTTTGTACATTTGCCATCCTCATAAGGTTTACAACTTTTTTGGTACAACTGTTTGTCTCATATAAAAAGTGTCAAGTTGAATAGGCCAGGACTTGGGCTGTATCTGCCAGTGCCACCAGCCCCTGTTTTGTTATGGTCACTCTAACCTACAATGGAGCTTTAAATCCTAGTCTCACAAGCGTGGTGTGGAACAGTTCAGATGCAGTGTAGGAACTTCTTTACATGGGCTATGCAGACTTCAAGTCTGGGACATAGTTATTAGTGGAGCATTTCATTCCCATGCTTACCCTCTCCCTGGAGCAGATGGGTGGCGAATGGGCAAGCCTTGCCTTTACTCTTCCCCCATCTCTCTCTGGCCAGAGTAGCTGAGTTACTGCTGTAGATGGGGTAGCAATTTACTGCTGGATAGGCCAGCTGGCAATTGCTATCCTTTTGAGACAAGGAGAAATTTAGGGAGGAATAGTGAGTTGAAGGAGGTGTCTGGGTCACAGTGCCTCCTGGGGTGGTATAGCATACACACCATCAAGACGGTACCCAAAACAAAACTCTAGTAAAAACCTTACTTAGTAGGTAGAAGGAAGGCACCTGAAGTACTAGTATTGTGACACTGGAAAGTAAAAACCATTGCTGTAAGGTACTTCTTCCTATGGTGACGCACAGTGCTGTGATTTTATCATGCATCTTTAAAGAAGAATCTAAAATATGTAAGATGCTGCAAATTTGGATCCAAATCCAGATGTTCCTAAACTTCAGCAGTGACTGGTTCTTTGGTTTTGCTCAGAGAGAGAGAGAGGGGCCAGGTGCAAAGTTGGAGTCAAGATCCACAGTGCCACAAAGTTCTTCAGGGGAGAGTGTTAGCTGTTTTTGTATACAGAATTTGGGATCAGCATTATCTTTAGAAATGATTTGGCAATTTACGTGAGGAATGTTTAAGTGTTGCATTGATATATTGAAAGAATGAAAACTTTCAGGTAAAAGAATGTTTAGAGATGGAGGAAAGTCTAAGTTAAAAGAAGAAAAGGACAGCAAAGAAAACTTAGCTGCATCACAAGAAAGTACAGGATAGGACTAATATTTTGTTTACTTATGATAATCATAAAATAATCCAGGTAAAGGCACCTTAATCTCATAGTCCAGTGTTGCCTTTACTTTGCATATATATTCAGTATATATGCCATGGTATCCCCACCACCTCCCACTACTGATAAGCTTGCTCACTTTCAAGAGTAGTTTAAGAGAGTAGCAGAGGAGCTCAAGATTACCCTGGAGAAGGTACCTGAAACACACCACGAGCTTACCGACATCTTGCAAGCTACAACCTCCTCCAAATTATCCTACCAATTAATGGGGCCATTATGGAACCTGCTAAAACTATCTGGCAGACCCTGGCCGCGATAACCCCCACTAGCAAGAGACTGGACCGCAAATATTTTGTCCCATCTAAGGGTTTTGAGTTTCTATTTACACACCCCCAGAGGTGAAAGTAAGCTGGTACGCCCCAGTACGGTGTATTGGCAAGAGCCAGTGCGCCGTACCGGGGTCGATTGGCTTCCCCAGGTGCAATTTAAAGGGCCTGCGGCTCCCCCGGCCCTTTAAATTGCTGCCAGAGCCCTGGGGTAGCGGCGGCAGGGATGTTTTAAAGGGCCCGGGGAGTGGCGGCTGGAGCCCCGTCCCCGGAGCCTGCCGGAGCCCTGGGGAAGCAGCAGCGGGGCTCTGGGGATGATTTAAAGGGCCCAGGGCCCTTTAAACTGCTGCCAGAGGCCCCAGCTGCCGCTGTTACCCCGGGGAGGGGGAAGGAGGCACTTGTAGGTACAGGGTGGGCCAGAGCTGGCTCTGACCTCCCCCAGCCCTGCCTCTTCTGCCCAAGGCCCCACCCCTTCCAGGGGCCAGAGCCGGTCCCAGCCCAGCCCTGTACCCATAAGTTCCTAGGCTTACTTTCATACCTGCACACCCCTCACCTAATTTGCTAGTGGTCAATGAGGCCAACCAGAAAATAAATACCAACACTTCCAATCCACCCTATCTAACAAAGATAACAAGAGACTGGGCTCCTTCAGGCGCAAAGTGTATTCCTCTTCCACTTTACAATTTAGAGTAGCGAACTATGCTGCGCTCTTAGCAAAATATGACCACAAAAATTATGCTAAAGTAATGCAATTTATTGATATGTTGGAAGATAAATGACAATAATTTAAAGCAGCGGTGTCTGAGGGCCAATTGATCTCCTGGACAGCTCTTCAAGCCGCCCTCGATGCGGTGGATGCAGTGGCCAGACCCACAGCCACGGCCATCGTCATACGGCATGCCTCATGGTTTGCTTCTTCCTCCTTTCCCATGGAGATACAGAACACTGTTGAAGATCTCCCCTTCGATGGGGACAAGCTCTTTGCCACTACGACTATAAGATGGATAGAAAGTTGGCTAGATTGTTGGGCTCAACGGGTAGTGATCAATGGCTCCATGTCTAGTTGGCAGCTGGTATCAAGTGGAGTGCCCCAAGGGTCGGTCCTCGGGCTGGTTTTGTTCAATATCTTCATAAATGATCTGGAGGATGGTGTGGATTGCACCCTCAGCAAGTTTGCAGATGACACTAAACTGGGAAGAGAGGTAGATACGCTGGAGGGTAGGGATAGGATACAGAGGGCCCTAGACAAATTAGAGGATTGGGCCAAAAGAAATCTGATGAGGTTCAACAAGAACAAGTGCAGAGTCCTGCACTTAGGACGGAAGAATCCAATGCACCGCTACAGACTAGGGACCAAATGGCTCGGCAGCAGTTCTGCAGGAAAGGACCTAGGGGTTACAGTGGACGAGAAGCTGGATATGAGTCAACAGTGTGCCCTTGTTGCCAAGAAGGCCAATGGCATTTTGGGATGTATATGTAGGGGCATTGCCAGCAGATCAAGGGATGTGATCATTCCCCTCTATTTGACATTGGTGAGGCCTCATCTGGAGTACTGTGTCCAGTTTTGGGCCCCACGCTACAAGAAGGATGTGGAAAAATTGGAAAGAGTCCAGCGGAGAGCAACAAAAATAATTAGGGGACTGGAACACATGACTTATGAGGAGAGGCTGAGGGAACTGGGATTGTTTAGTCTGTGGAAGAGAAGAATGAGGGGGGATTTGATAGCTGCTTTCAACTACCTAAAAGGGGGTTCCAAAGAGGATGGATCTAGACTGTTCTCAGTGGTAGCTGATGACAGAACAAGGAGGTTGCAAATGCTCGCGTGTACATGCAATGCCTTCAAGGTTGGCTAGCCACAGTATACAAGCCAAACACGCACAGGCCTCTCCCATCAACCTCTGTACTGGGATTCCCTTCCAACAAGATCCCCCTTCAATTACCATCACTACAGATGCATCCCTCACAGGATGAGGAGCACACATGGGCCACCTCACCACTCAGGGCCTCTGGTCCACTTCGGAAACCAAGCTTCACATAAATTTGCTAGAGCTCAGGGCCGCATGCAATGCCTGCCTCCATTTCCTTCCCATCATCCAAAACCGCTGAATTTGAATCATGACCGACAACATCACGTGCATGTTTTATGTCAACAGACTGGGGGAGCCCGGTCCCACTCCCTCCGCACAGAGGCGGTAAAACTTTGGAACTGGTGCTTTCAACACAATATCTATCTCTCCACATCATACCTGCCAGATTCTCAGAACACCACCGCAGACGAGCTCAGCCAGTCATTTCCCATACAACACGAGTGGGAACTCAACGACACCATTCTTTCCAACATTTTCCAGATCTGGGGTTATCCCAAACTGGATCTATTTGCCACAGCAACAAACAAAAAAGTGTCATTGTTTGGCTGGAGTCTGTTTTCCTTTAGACTCTCTGTTAAAGTTGAGCTGTAAAGAATTTTTAAAGAATTGGATCTGAGCTTTTCTTTGCTTATTTTTTTTGTATTATGGTAGCACCTTGAAGTTCCAACTTAGATATGGGTCCCATAGTACACCTACATAGTAAAATACTCTCTGCTCTGTGGAGCTGACAATCTAAGTAAATGGTACAGACATATGGTAGTTGGGGAAACAGACGCACAGAGAGGTGTGACCCTGGGCAAGTCCCTTCACAGTAGGCCAGCGGCAGAGCCAGGAATAGAAACTAGGATTCCTGATTCCTAGTGCAGTGCTCTATCCACTAGAGTTTTCTGCCTCTCTATGATTTCTAAAGAAAAGGTAACAAAAGCTGTTTTTAAAAAAATATATATTACTGCTTAGTTCTACCCTTAGCAATATCAGGCATGTGAAGTCTGGTCTTCCCTGGTTTTGTGGGAGGGCTCTTCTGAGGATCAAGGAATATTTATTGTGAGCTCTAATACCTTATTTGAAGGGATGAAGGTGTTTGAATCTTTAATAAAGTCTTTCTTATTCCAGATATTAATTAGTTATTGAAGTTCTACTGATGTTAACAAAAACTAGCATGAAGAGCTTGAAACAGTTTGAGTAACACCCCTTTCTTTGCTCAATTTTCACGCTCTTGTCTTCTGTGACATCAGGCTAGGCAGAGAAAATATTTAAGTCACAAATGGGTTGAGACTCATCATACTCTGCTAAACTCTTAGTAGATGACAATGAAGCAAGAACAGTGTGATTTTTTCCCCCCAGTTGTTTTTAACTTCTATATTTTCTCCACCTCAGTGAAGAGACTAGTTCTCAAGGGGAAATGTCACTGACAAGCGTCAGATGTCTAACTTAATCCATTTTTGCTGTAGCTGTGTTCAAAACATTTGGTGAGAATTTTTTCACAAGAGGAAAACTATTATTTTCACACTCACTGAAACCAAATGGAAGGGATTTTGCTGAAGCTTAAAATCAACTTCAAAGCTCATAAATGGAAAATTTCAGCACAAAGGTGTATGTTGTGGAAAGACTTGAATGAATTAAAACAAGAAGTTATAATGGAAACTCTTCTGCAACTTCATAGTGTTCACTGCAGGCGATGGCTATTATACATTGTATTTATTTAGAGCTTTGTAGTGTTCCCCTATTAGGGAAAATATCAGGAAGACAGAACTTGCAATGGTAACTCTGAATGTCAAACTGTTTTGAAGAGGCTGGGTGATGGAGGGTGAACAAAGGTTAATGTGTATAGGAGAACTCCTTGATTTTCACCTTTCCATTTTCTAAAAGCTATTGCCAAAAAGGATATATTGCCCTATAGGTTGTGTTCTGTTGTAGCCATAGTGACTGTTTACAGTTGGTTTTTTGTGTTGGGTTAGTGGATGAAGGATAGGCAGAACAAGGGATGGACTTAGCTACTTTTGCATTTTGCGGAAACGTAGGGCTTGTCTTCATTATTGGGGAGATTGATGCTGCTGCAACGCAGCAGGTGTCGATTTAGTGGGTCTAGTGAAGACCCGCTAAATCGACGGCAGAGCGCTCTCCGGTCGACTCTAGTACCCTAGCTCACCGAGAAGAGTAAGGTAAGTCAACTGGAGAGTGTCTTCTGTCAACGCAACACAGTGAAGACACAGCAGTAAGTCTACCTAAGCTACATTCATGTAGGTGGAGTAGCGTAACTTAGGTCGACTTACCCCGGTAGTGAAGACAAGCCCTTAGTGAAAACATGGTGCATTTTATACTAGGGTTGACAAAAGGAATATTCTATATAATATAGATATATAAGAAAGGAATGTGCTTTCTGCTGGCTTCATAAACAGATGTTAGCTCACTTGTTCTCAACCAGAAACTATGATATTAGTGATAAGATTTCCTGGGGAAAAAAACTTCCTTAGCATTTGAGAAAAGCAGCACACAGCTCAGAGTGTCCTCAGAGTCAATTGGATGAGGATCGATTTGGCCTGCCACAAAGGAAAAGTAGATTCTTCACTGGCAACACCTGAAAGGAAATGTGAGTGCTGACTACAGCATTTACTACTGATGCAAATAGCAGTGGAGAACCTAGAGACAGGTTTTATAATATGAGGAGAAAGCTGGATGACACTAGGAGGTATAGAGTGCAGAACACCTGGATATAAGAGGTGATTTTTAGATGTGGTAGACAGTCTTCTTACTTAATCTATCTCTATGTAGAAAGAAATTTTAGAGAGAAGACAGTCTGCAAAATAAAATATTTCTTCGGAACTGGATAGATAAAGCACAGAAGCCTGGTCAATATTCCACAGCTAGTGAAGTGGAGGAAATCAATATCACATATATTCAAGAATACGTTACACTCTGCTATTCTGACTTCATTAAGCAGACCACTAATGAAGGGCTACAGTACAATCAGTATCTGCAACAGGATTTTAATTCTGCCTCTTCAACACTGATTTAATAATCCTTTGATGACAAAGAGATGATGTGGCATGAGAACAGGATGGACTTTCACCTATGCAGCCCAGTCCACCTGAGATCCTAAAGCCATTGGGCCAGAAGCTCAGCTGGTGTAAACTGAAGTCAGTAGAGCTATGCTGATTCACAAATGAGCATCTGGCCTAATGGATTTAGTGTTTTTTTAGATCAATCCTCAGAAATCTGCTCAAATGGGGATGGATCATGCATTGCAAAACACTGGTAGAAAATGCAGAGAATCTTGCCTTACAGTTGCTTTCCTTATGCTTGGGAACATGGGACAATCTGGCATTAAGCTTTGCTGTTTTCTGCAGACTTACTTTTCGAAAAGTGATGTGCAACTGCTCTGTCAAAGGAAAAGTGTTATTAAAAAGAGGACTAAATCTCTCGCTGTGTGCCTCAAATATAACTTAAAAGGAATATTTAACTATCATTAAAAAAGTCATTAAAAAAGCTGCTGGCTTGACAGCCGGATCATCTACACAAGAAACCCAATTCTCTACTGCCCTGCACCGTATGCACTTATTTACAGCTGTACTAAATGATTGTAAATGCTTCACAGGGGTTCTCAAACTTCATTGCACCATGACCCCCTTCTGATAACAAAAATTACTACATGACCCCAGGAGGGAGGATTGAAGCCTGAGCCTGCCAGAGCCCCGTCACCCTGGGTGGAGGGTGGGCGGGTTGGCGGCAAAGCTGAAGCCGAAGGCTTCAACTCTGGGCAGGGGGCCTGAAGCCCTCAGACTTCAGCTTTGGCCCCTGGCTGTGGGGCTTGGGCTTGAGCCCTGGGACCCAGCAAGTCTAATGCCAGCTGTGGTGCCCCTATTAAAACGGGGTCATGACCCACTTTGGGGTTCCGACCCGCAGTTTGAGAACTGCTGTGCTACTAAATCAGAATGGTGGCATTTTTACACTCAGTTTGCATTAGCATTGCACAGATGTAAATGTCTAGGTACAAAACAGTGGAGAATCAGATCCTAGGCCAGAAAGATGGAAGTTTGAGAGAGAGTGTGTGTGTGTGTGAGAGAGAGAGAGAGAGAGAGAAGGGACTTCCAAGGTAAGCTTTGTTGTTGTTTTCTTAAAAAGAGAATATACAACAGCTGTGAAAATCTCTAGTGTTTTATGCTACAACTCATTCCCCTTTGCCCCATCATGAGAACTGGCGCCCAGCTATAACTGGGAATCTGGCTCCTGTTGTCCAGGTTAGTTAGATGCATGCTGCCACTGTCACACTGACCAGCAGCAGCAACTCTGGCATGATTCATGACTTTCTCACACACCTTATCTGAATATCAAGCTGTTTGAAAAAGCGATCTGAAAAATTCCACTTGCCTGTCCAGAAAAAAAATTATTTGCCCCAGGAGACCGGGCAAATGGAAAACTGTAAGACTCATTGAAAAAAAGCTGCAAATGTTTATTGCAGGCTGTAGTGTTCCTTACCCTGAGTAGTCCTATTGAAGTGAATGGGATTTCTTATGGTAATAAGCTCAACAATTAGCTGTGTTTGCAGACTAGGGCCATATAAGATTTCCTGCCATATGAAGGACAGAGCTATTTGGCAAGCCTACACACTTCCTTAAATAAAAACACTATTGAATAGTGTTGCAGCCATGTGTTGTTGTTAACCATCAGATAAGTGAAATAAATCTGGAAGGGCATATGATAAAAGGAATAAGAGAAATAATGTTTAAACAAATGAGTTCTGTGGTATCAATTGAATAAAGAAGCAACAAAAGTGATTAATAGCTTGTTATAATGAAGTCACTGGCATTTAATAAGCTATTGACTTTTTCACCATCTCACTGAAAATGTTTTATAATGTAGAAAAATACACACATAATGCAATGTTGATTAAGGATGAATTTATAAATTTGGATTCTAGATTCTGTGTCTAGGGGCCAGAAATCTGTTTCTTTGGGAGTATTGACTGTTCTGTAGCCATCCAAAGAGATATTCAAGGTGTAGTTTTTGTTAGAAAAATGGTTTATTTAGAATGACCATATAAATCAAAGGGCCAAATTCTAATTACTTTTCACATGGGATTTGGCCTATTGACTTCAGTAGGACTACGCAAATGAGAAAGGCAAGAAGGATTCAATCCAAAAGAAAAATAACTAGCTGGGACTGTAAGTGAGAGGAGTCTACAGCTGGGCTGATTCAGCAGCTAGCTTTTTTTGTGTGTGTCCCTTCTGCACTGCCAGAGCAGGGCAAAGAATCTGGCCCATTGTACTGATTCATAACATCCTGCTACAATAAAAGATCAGATTCAGTTCCAGTGACTGTATCATTTATTGCTGCATTCACTTGTTTGACTTTAGCTGAATACTATTGCCAAGTATTTGTTAAACACTAAAACAAGTCATTTGGTTCACTCCCAGTAATAATACATATTTGTTTTAGAGAAGTACTTGCAAGACTTTAATGGTTGTAAAGGGTTTTGAGATGCTCAGATGAAAGGCACTGAATAAATCCAAAGTATTAGGATATAAACAATAGTAACTCTGAATGGACTCCTTCTCACCTTCAACTGTAAATAAAGTATCAGATAAGTGCAACATAATATATATTTTCAGTAGACTGCCTACCTAGCTGCCTACCATGTGTGCATACATGTATGCAGTAAATGAATATTCACTCACAGTACCATAGTTTCTGTAAATGTACACATCGGCAAACATTGATACATATATGAACGTAATACAGATATTCTTAATAATAAAAACATCTATCTTACCACATTCTAAAAAATAATAATTAAAATAGAGATTTGTAAGGTCTAATGTTGGGGAGCCTGGACACGTTTTACATAAATGGAAATAGTGCATCGTGAATTAACAGAGTACTGTTGCTGTTTGTTATCAGAACTCCTTATTCCCTAGAATAAAGCTCATGCTCAAATAAATTTATTAGTCTCTAAGGTGCCACAAGTACTCCTTTTCTTTTTGCGAATACAGAATAACATGGCTGCTACTCTGAAACCTGTCATTATTCCCTAGAGTAACATTATAAAAAGTCAAGTATCTTGCACTGTGCTTGGAAGCTAGGGTGTGGTGGGCTGCTGGATGGAGCAAGTTCAAGCTGTTTCATTAGCAAAGATTAAAGTTGAATGCAAGTTCAATTGAACAAGTGGAACTTTATTAAAACCTGTGCCCTGCTCGGTCCATGTAGGTGAGTTGTTTTCAGCCTGGCTCCACCTGTTCCCTTTTCCCCTGGTGTTTTCTTAATAAACAGCCCCTCCAGGAAACATGGGCCCACTGACTCCACTGATCATGATACATCCACTGATCATGATATATCTTCCCTATTTTACAAACATTTTAATGTAAACACTAAACAAATAATTGACACCCAAACCCCAAACAGTGTCCTTTCAGCCAAAGGTTGCCAGCATGTAGCCAAGTTGGAGTCTAGTCTTTATCACAGACTCAGCTGGTTATCTTGTCTTTGTGACAGTTTGGTTTTCTGAACAGGCAATCACACAGGGAGTGACTTATCTCTGTCTGTCTCCCTGTCTCTGAGTCTTACAAACAATTTCTATAGTTTCCTCCCTCCCTGTGCAGTTCACCTCCAGATGTTTCTCTGTTCTGCAATCATCTCTGTAGGCTCTCTTTGTGTTGTCTCTACTGGCTCAAAGTGCCTCCTGTTCCTTCAGATCATTTGTCTCTCTTGTATAATCAACTTGTATTAGCTCTACGCCACTGCATACCTCACGACTCCTTTAGTACACTCCTTGTGGTGTCTCTTTAGTGGCTGGATATTCACAGGAGTACCTGTCTCCAGGGCTAGTAGGTCTTTGGCTGATTTGTCAGAATCTAGTGCCTGCTTTCTCTGATTGTGGCCATCTCCTTTTGGTGGCATCCCTATCCTTCTGGCTGCCACAGGTCTCCTTTCATTGGTAACAGGGTTCTGATCCTTTGCCCCATCAGTGTCTATGCTGAACTGTTTTGGCACCCCTGTGATGGGATATTCCCGTATGCCAAAAATGCTAACAAGGGATCTGAACCAGAAGAACAGCCTTGTGTAACTGTTTAGCTGTTTTCACAGAGGTTCTACCTTACCATTACTCTGTGGGTATGCTAGGGAAAAGGGGTGGTGGTCAAAGTCCCATTTGCTTGCAAATTCCTTGAATTCTTCTGAGACAAATAGGAGCCCATTGTCCGTGAACACAGTGTCCAGAATCCTATATCTTACAAAGAGGGACCCCAGTTTGCCAATCACTGACTTGTGATCTTGTGTTCTGCTACTGCAGGCAGACACGGACAAAACTTCATTCCTATGAAGAGCTGTACTCCTTTCAGATTGTGGTGGGGCGTCTACCCCACACTGGCGGAAGAGGGGTTAAAGCAGCCCTGGGGAGGCTGCATAGGAGGCAGCCAGTTAGGAAAGGGCTTGTAGAGACAGCCAATCAGAACAAGGTTTAGAGAGGCTGCCAGTCAGGGCTAGGTTGGGGCACATAAGAAGGGCTGCTGAACAGAGCAGCTTGAGTCACTCCCTGGAGTTTGAGGAGGGAGGACTGGCTGCCCTGAAGGAGGGGGAAGAGATGGCACCATGGTCCAAGCAGTGCTGGGCTGGGTCAGGGGAGCATGAGTGAGCTCCTGGCCAACTGCTGCCAGACTGAGGCCCTGATATAAGGGCGGAGAAGGTGCTAGGGCTGTGGGGAAGTGGCCCAGGGAAACAGACGGTGGGAGTTGGAGGTGACGCAGCTTGTGGCCACTGGCTAGAGGGTCCCTGGGCCAGGACCTAGAGTAGAGGGCGGGCTCAGGCTCCCCCTGCTTTGGCCCCAGTTGCCCCTGACACAGGTGCCTAGATCCTGGACTGCAGCCTGCCACTGAGGCAAGTGGCTGGACAGAGGGCTGTCCCTCTCCCCCACCCCCCAAGGGCTGTGTCTAGAAGAGGACACCACTGTCCTGAGAGTGACATAGATCCTGATGACAGAAGAGACGGCAGTGAGATGCCACTAGATGAAGGCGCACCCTCAAGCCAGAGCTAATTCCCAGGATGGCCAGCAGGAGGCGCTGTAGAGGTGAGTCAAGCCCCATCACACAGACCCACTGGGGATGGCATGTCTGACTGCTTTGACCTTGTTGGGATCTGCTTTCAGTCCTCTTGCTGTGAGTACACGTCCAATGTACATCACTTCTCAGGGTTTGTCTCATTTTTTTCTGGGTTTGGTTTTATGTACTTGCCCCTCTATTGCTATAGAAAACGTTGTTGTTTTCTGTCATTGGTCTTGTTCAGTTTCTGTATTGTTACTCCCTTCACCTACAATAAGGATATCATCTGCAATTATTTTCACCCCAGGCATTCCTTCCAATACTTGGGTGAGTCTTCTCTGGAACACCTCTGGTGCTGTGCTCATGCCCATTGCCATCTGTAGTGACCAAATGGCATTGCAGAGGTTGTCAGCATGCTGGACTCTTTATCCAGGCTTGTGCCAAAATCTGTTCCTCACATTACAGACCATACCTATTTTGTCTTTGGAAAGTTCTGGTTAGATGCCATCAATTGTGGGTAGTGGATAGTGGCATCTTTTCAATGCCCAGTTCGGTGCCAATGTGTAATTTGTCTGCTGACTTCTTTGCTCCACCATGCTGTTTACCCATGCTATACAGTCTTCTGCAGGTGCTATGATACCCCTGCTCTGCTGACTTTCAAGCTCCTTGCATACTGGAGTACATAGTGCCACTGGAATTAGACTTTGTGGTAAGCACACAGGTTCCAGAGCTTTTCTTTGAGGCATTCATCACCTTTGAAAACATTCCCATATGCTTTTAAAATTGTCTCCATTATCCATGGACTCTCTGTTTTGCTTCTTGCACTGCAGCTATACAATTCTGATGCTGCATCCTGATCAGACCCATTGCTTATATGGCTGTAATTCCCCAAGAAGGGTCTATGCCACTTACCATTCACCAGCACAAACTTCAGTTGGTACCCTCTGTTGTTTTTCAGGTTAGTTACTGTGAGGTCACATTTTCCTATGGGCTGCATTATACTCTTATTGTACATTATTAGAGTGCATCTGCTTTTTGTAATGGCTGTGTTTGAGTCCAATTCACTCTGAAAAAGGACGTAACGCTATCTAGCTGAAATTGCAGAGGGTGTTTCCCTATTAACATTTTTGCATGCACAGAGTTTGGCATTTTCCCTTTTTGCTTTCCTGTTCCAGTGCCAAAACCTGATACTCTCTCTGATTCAATGAGAGTCAAGATGTCATCCCCTCTGTCCCATGTGCCATCTTCCTATTGTACAAATCTGCCTGAATCCTTCTGGGACCTTCCTCTGTTCTTGCACACACTGCTACAATGGATCAACTTGTCACATTCCTTATGATGCTGTCCTAGAGTGGGGCACTTCTTCTTTACCTGCTCATACTGTCTCTCACAGTAAATGCATCTCACTATGAGTATGGAACCCCGGCCACCTGCTATGCTTTGCTCTTGTCTCACTTCATGTACTTCTGGGAGAGTTGTGTCTCTTACGGCTTTCATCCTTTCCCCTTGAGACTTCTGCTATCCATATCTAAATATTTGTTTAATGTAAGATCACCTTACTGGAGCAGCCGCTTCCACTGATTGCGAACCCATGTGCCACACACTCTCCGGTCCCAAATCAGGGAGCCTGTCAAGTTCCCAAAATTCCATGTAGCAACCATTGCGAGTAAGGCAGTAACACCGGGGTCTATCCCCGCAACTTTGGATTGATCTCCACTGAAAAACTTTTGTTGGGCCACAGTTTTGTTCTGTGCTGGGGCGCAATAGATCCTCAGGGTTCCTAGGACTGCTGTGAGGCTTGAGGCAGTGGTGAACTTCAGACTCCTGCAGACCTCTCTGACTTGTTCCCCAGTAAGGCAAAATTGTTTTCTTTCCTGTTGTTGTCATTCTCCTGAATGGCCATGTGTGTGTTTACCTTGAGCTCCTCCTTCCACCAGGTTTGTGTATGCAAAATCCAGAGCTCCTGGGGGCTTCAGATAGAGTTCTGTGGCTCACAATGCCAACTGCTGCACTTAAGAGAACTCTGAGCTCCAATGCTGCCACCATGTTTCATTAGGAAAGAGTGAATAATGCAAGTGAAGTTGAAAAAGTGGAACTTTATTAAACCCTGTGCACCGCTCTGTCCTTTGGCTGAGTTGCTTCCAGCCTAACTGCCTATGTTCCCTGTTTCCCTAGTGTCCCTCAATAACAATCCCACCAGGGAACATGGGCCCTATGACTTCAGTTCCAATGATCATAACACAGGTCCTTCACTGAGTATTCCCAGCCGACAGGAACATTTAAACCCTGGCAGTGAGCATTGTCCACTATTTATCTTTTTTATTTAAATCTTACTTTGCGTTGATGTCCTTGTTAGTCCTTCTAATGTTGCATCTGCATATCTGCATGTGATTTGTGCGTTCGGATCTGTGCTCACTCACACCTTGCCTTTGTGCCATGCAAATTTTCAACTGTGCATTTTAAATTGATGGTAGAATACACATAAGGATTCATACATAAAACATCCACAGCTAAATTGCTGACTGACCAGGTTTTCATTCCCTACCAATAAGTTTTAAAAACATTACTTCAGAATTACAACAACAGAATAAATAGCTTTTCAACTTGCTTTCAGGGGTAGCTCATGCTAGCTTCTGTCATGTTATAGGTCTTTCTGCCGCATGGTATAGAACTACTACTTATTCCAGGCTCATCCATTTTATAGGGACAGACAGGGAATAGCCCTACGAGAACAAGAGCTTGTCTCAAACTGTAACCTTTTTGATTACAGCATCATGAGCTGCTTTATGACAGTCTCATTTCAAAATGACCTGTAACACTAGTGCAAAATTTTCCTCATGTCACTCATACTGGTTTAAAAAATGATTGGTTTTATGGCTTTTATTAGAATTTGTCAAGGTTTCACATTTGTGGAAGCCTGGGGGCACTAGTATAATGGTACATAATTTTGTGTTTGAAGGAATATCTATGACTAACCAGTTTGGGTCAATAAATCCTTATGTAGCAACACATCCTTATTCCTTCTGGAGGTATTTCCATATTGTTTTTATGCAATAGAATTTTTTTCTTTTATTGGAAATTGTTTCTGATCCCAGAGAATTTCTTGCATATCGAATTGTGGGGAAAAACTTTCAAGCATCAAGAGCAAGTTAACATTCAAATCTGAAACCTATGAAAAGTATTTTACATTAACAAACCTAGACCTGCAGCAATTATGCTATGTGGAGATAAAAATGTATCTGCTCCTTTTATGAAATGAAATTTTAAAAAGGGAATATGCAGATAGATATTGGAATAAGCATCTCTGCGAGCTTCTGTTCACTACGCCTGAATTTTTTAAATATTTAGTTATTTTGGCCAAACTTCTCTAACTTTGGCCCCTGATCCTGCAATGAGCTCCAGAGTACCTAACAGTTATGATGGCTGTTAGCTGGTTGGGACCCTGCTACAGTATTTAATTCACAGTTGAACGCCTGGTGGTTGGTTTTCTGATTTGGCTCATGTTATCAAGACCTAGCGGCAGGCTGTTACTGGTCCAATTGTATCCTGTTTGGTACTCGGTTCAGCATGAAATGGAGGGGTAGAGTAGCTACATTTGTTATATTAGACCTTGAAAGTAGATCTGACACTCAATGTTGTATTAATTTAGGTATGAGTGGGTCTTTTGTGAGAGTCTCAGGATGGATTTAGAACCAATGCAGAATGTAGCTTTCCATCATCTAGTGTGTACCTTACAGGGAACACATTACTCTGGTGTTCCATAGAGTGAACCAACTTCCAGTCTGTTTCTGGTGAGGTTAAAGGTGTTGATTAGTCTCTACAGAGCCCTTTGTTGTTTGTGTCCCAGCAGATTGCCTTGTTACCCGGGGTTCTTTCAACCCAAAGCTCTGGGTAACTTTTATTCTGTGCAAGGTGATGTCAGGAAATAAATCAGAGGAGACATGGCCATCCAACCGATAGATGGCTGTCACAAACTGGACAACACGAGTGCTTTCACTTAAAGCTAAACTTTACTTAGTCTCAAGCACTTATACACACGTCCACAACAGGTTAGTAAAACACCCCCAACCCTTGATAGTTACCAAAGCTGAGTGTGGCTCTCGAGTGGCACAGAGGCAGCCTGTCTGCTGGTGCAGAACACAAGATGCACCCAGAGAGAGAGTCCAGTCCTGAAGAGTCCCACCACCTCAGACTTTTCCCCCTTTATTTATACATTAGTAATAGAATGACATGTCCCCTAAAGAAAACTTGTCAAGCAAGCAGTTTCAATGGTCAAGCAAGAGGCTTTCTTCTGATTATTGATTAACCAGGTGTGGGTTTTTCCCGAGTTTGCAGCCTTGAGACCCCAATAGACATTCCCAGGGCACATCCTGCTCTTCTAAAATGCATGTATCAGCAACTTCAACACAATTCTTATCAGGAAGGGGGGAGGGGGGTCAGCTGCCCTTTATGTGGCACAAGCTCCCCCCCCCCCCCCCCCCCCCCCCCCGGCCTTGGTTAAACTGAGACTGCTGAATGGCCAATTTACAGCCTGCTGACTTGGCTACTTTTAGCAATAAGCCATAGTACTTTCAGGCACTTTACTGGTTTGCCAAAATCTCCCCATACAGCCTCTTTTCTTCCATTCTACTCTGGAAAGAGACATCAGCTAGGATGGCTAGTCCCTACATATGCATGTCACGGGCTGGGGAAAAGCTTTCTTACTAAATGGGCTTTGACTTCCCCTCTTTGTCTGACAGAGCCAAAATGTATTGATAGGGCTTGCAGAAAGCTATGTATATGTGTTTACCATTACTTTTTCTGAGATGTTTACTTGAGGGGGCACAAGGTATTTTTGTATGTGGGGGAGTCTTTTCATTTTCAATTTATTAACAATTTATCTGGTGCTCAGTATTTGTGTGCTCATAATTTATTTTATATGTGCCTAGAGCAGATTGATAGATATATAAGCGAATATATAAAATGTGGCTCAGCAGTTCACAAGAAAGGGCTGTCGCCTGGGACAGTATCAAGGCACAGATCTGTAGGAAATTCGACTTCATACTCTGCCTCTTATCTTACTTATGGTAAATCTCTTCCTGGTAGCAGGAATACAGAGCTGATGGAAGAGATGACTAAAGGAGTTAAGTGCAGAAGTTGGTCAGATGTGCTCAATAACTCATTATATTTCTCTGCTGCACATACAGATATATTTTTAGATATTTTTAGTCCAGTCTGATAAATTAAACTATGAACACTCTAGAAGAATGGGTTCATATTTGCATATCTGCTGGGAACACCACAGATCCAAGGTAGTGGATGTTGGTGGTGTAGTCCAAGGCAGTTGCTTACTGCCAGTGCTGATCTCCTAAGGTCTTATTCAACTCTCATTGTTACCAAAGATTTTAAGGGGGGTTGGATTAGGCCCTAAATCCTCATTGCTGGGCTGAAGAATGGAAAATGGCTCTTCTCAGTAAAATACAGAGCTGGTATCTCAAATGACATATGTTTCAAGATATGTGATTATCCTTTGTTGGAAGTCCACACCTCTGATCAACCAGTGAAACAAATAAGATAAGTAGGCCTACCTCTGTTGAAGTCAGTGAAACTATTGAGTGACCCCGGCCAAATGACCTATTGGCCCTTTGGTTATAGACAGTAGTACAGCGGTGCCCCTGATAAAAATGAGCCTATGAAAGAAAAATGTGGTCGCCTTTTGGTATCACTGTGATGAAGATGCAGGTTAAACCCTTGTACTAACTGATGGTTAGAACCTGGGGAAGACTGTGGACTATATGCTTTGTTCTGTGGTTTTTCAAATGATTCTCTGACAAAGTTCTTTGTATTTTGTGGCTGTCTATCTTGTGGTGCCTTTCTGCATTTTCCATAAACAAAAGATTATAAAATGAATAGGTCTGTGCTTTTAAATGTAAGTCAGTGTTAACAGTTGATGGCATATTCCATCCAGAATTCTCCCAAAACAACTATCATGCACGTTTTGTAAAACGTCACTCCCAGTTTTATTTCAATTTTCTAATTCTAATTCACAGTGACAAGAACACCCCGAAAAACATCACACAGCAACTTTGCATTGAGAAGGCTGTTAGGCTTGCCCCCATGACTAACAGGAAGCACTCTGGTGTTTATAGCAGCTGACAGGGTTTTTTTCAGTGTGCCTCAGTTGAGCTAGTGCTTATTTGATCAGCAGTCTATTTTTCTGAAGTGATCTCCACAATGCATAAGATTTATGGCAATGTGTACTTTCATTATGTACCAGTGTTACTATGCAAGCTCACTGTATCTCTGTCAGAGGAAGAACAGAGAGCTTCTCAGAATAAGCTTTCAGTATTATCTTTGAACATATGTTCTTGATTAAGTAAGATGAGGAAAATCTTAGTTTTCCTCCCATTTGGAGGTTAAAGTGGAGGTCTTGTCTAAAAACAGATTGTGGTAAATGATGGGATTATTTGAACATTATGTCAACATTATTGATTTGAAAATAAATAATTAATAGGTTTCTTTTAATTACATCATCTTTAAAGCTGTTCTCAACAAATAAGCAAATAGCTCAGAAGTGATCTGGGGCTGTTTTTGGAAATGATGAAATAATAGGAAGGAACAGAGAAAATACCTCCCAAAATGTGACTTTATTTATGAGACGAGCTGGATGAACAATGTTCAACACACAACATATTTGGCAAATGCCACCATTGTTAGTAAACAGATTGGACACAAATTTGAAGCTGTTAAATAAATATGTTTAGCAATCCACAGGCTGAAGTTTGTTAGCAAATAAACTATATGTGGTGGATGTTTTATAGTCACAGTTGGACATTTGAGCTGTGTAATTGGTTGCTTAGGTCACATGATATCACTTTGTCTTCCCTGACAAACATTTCAAGATGGCTGCGTGAGCACTTCTGGTGTGAATATAGACTTGTATGAGTATATCTGAGACTTTTCTTACATGAATACTTGCAGAAAAAAACTAAAAGGGGGTTTTGGATGCTGCACGATTAGCTGTATGTAAGTGCAAGAAAAAAAATTAATTTTAAGAAAAACGTTTGTGCATGCATATTATCTTATACTTTCAAATCAGCCTGCTGGCCTACCTCCAAACTAGTCAATGCCACCATCTTTAGTATCTATTCCCAGAACTTCAACAGCCCTTAGAACATTCTAGGACTTAATTACGTCACAACACCAACCAACAACAGTTGACTGCACTGTAATGGTGCTGTCCAAAGTTATCGCATTTTATATTTATGCTTCCAAAAGTGAACTAAAAACTGATTTGTGTGAATGTATTTGGGGTAAACCTTCCTGTGAGGAGCTGTGTGGATCGTTAGAAAGTCAATCTCTGGGCTTAAAATAAGGATGAATTTCAAATTCAGGAAAATTATTTCTTTATTTAAATCAAGTGTCCAGTTCAGGCCCTGGAGTAAGCTGGTTGAAGTTTATTAAATTTGAGTGCAGTTGCACTTGTACACCAGGGGTGAAATCCTGGCCCTAGTTAAGTCAATGGGAGTCTTGCCATATAAGTCATTGGGCCAGGATTTCATCCCCAGGCTGAACTTGGCTCAGGATCTTGAACCAGGCGTCTGATTCAGAAAAGGAAAATACACAGTTCTGCTGCTATGTGGGTTCATTCATACTGGTGGTGAGTGAGTTTTAGATGAGTTCCATAGGCATTTATGCAAAGAAACAAAAATATGGGTTTAGGGAAGTACCCCTTTCTTGCCCAATCATATATGTGAACAATTTCTTTATAAAGAAAATGCACTAAGTTTTTTCCCTGCAATATATGACTGTGCAACACATGAACAATCATTGCTTTTTTTCAGTGTGTTCACTTTTGACGCACAATTTATTCTTCTGCGCTCCTCAAATACCAGACAATTCTCTACTCTCTGCTCCTTGTGTCTCTATACCGGGAAGTAGGTTTGTCTCCCACTCTGTCCCAACCATCTGGATCAGCCTTCTGGAATCTCTGTAACTATTTTCAAATCTTGTCTCAAGCTCTTTCTCTCCAATGTATGATTCTTAACCATGTCCCTAATGAAACAATCAAATTCTAATTCCTGGCCATCCCAGTTTCCATGTATTTTGGGCATTCTCTCTGAAATTTAGCTTTTTCACCCCCCTTTCACACTCTCTCTACCACATCTACAGCTGCTTTCAGTATGGTATAACCTCTATAGTTTACATGTATTTACTTGGATGAATAACACCACTGTATTGTATATTGCTATATTATTTACTGTGTTCACATTTATAAAATTATTCACACAAATGGATTATCTTTAAAAGATGAAAAATGACTTCTACATGAGGCAAGCATAACACAGCTTCTTATAGTCCTTATAAAATCCCATTACAACACTTTGCACTATACTGATGTTTTTGTAAGTGGTATTATTTGGGCCATTACTGTAGAATATAGTAGTATATTTTGAGAAGAATGGCTCAGCCACAGGGAGCCTCACTATTCGTTCATCAGATAGAATTGCTGTCTATGTGAACCACAGATCTCGTTCAATTCTCTACTGCAGTAATGTACAGCACACACATTTAGTGAGTATAGCTATTGAATGAGGGACTCCTTTAATTAGTTATGCCCATGCATGTCTGGAGGACAAAAAAATCGAGATACATATATAAAGTTTACTGTAATGCATATAAGTAAAATAGGTACATTTTTGCAGTGCCTGTTTTGGGTACAGGAAAGGGACATTCTCTGTGCCCCTGATTCCAAAACAGGCAGAGAGGATTGAGGAGAAGACTCAAAGGACCCAAACAAGCTTCACATGAAATGGAATTAGTTTAGCTTCATTGTTTTAAACCCAAACGAATTGAGTCTTAACACAGGTCAATCTCAGTCTAACCTAAAACCAGCTGCCTTCTTCCACTGTCAGCTCCCACACCCTGGGGATTCTCTTAAAGCCACAGTACCACCTAATCTCCCTTTTCCAGTTTTTTAGCACAAATATATTTGTGTGTGTGTGTATATATGTGTGTATATATATAAAGTGTGTGTGTGTGTGTATATATATATATGAATAAAATCAGAATTATCTCAGCAGTCTTCTATAAGTCTTTTAACAGGTCACCTTTGACGCAATGACCATCTAAATTCTATATTTGCTGTATTATTGAAGTTGTTCTTATTACAGTAACGGCACAGCTCTGGTGGTGACAGTATCTTGGCTTCCGTTCTGAATTTTGTTCTAAATTTAGGATTCCTCTTCACTGCTCTCCTGGAAATTGTTAGTTCTGCCCTGCTCTGCTCTGTCTCAGTATCTCTGTCTCCCTCTCACATTATTTCTACTTTCAATGCTCTCATGAATTCCTTGTGTCCACCATCATCAATCTCAAATATGTCCTGGACATGTTATTGCCAGTCTTGCAGACAGAGGCAAACTGCATTAGCTGTTGACAGTATGGAACAGCTTGAAACAATTGCATTACAACAAGCTCTGCTTCTGAAGCAAGGAAAAGTCTTCTGCCTCTACCAACGACTCCAGGTCTATTATGGGCAGGTCATCCATACTTACCAACTCCTCTCCAGATATAGGAGTAAAATAGCTGCCAAGTGGTGTCAGCATGAGGAGAGATGAGCATGTGCTGTTGTATGAAATTTTAATGTATTGGGAGCAACATTTAATTTTATTCTCATCAGGCCTTTCATTAGCACGCTGCTAGAGAGAGATATTTAACTGCATCCGCAGTGCCACCAGTCATGTTGTGTGAAATGGCTTGTCTGCTACATTCAATATCTCTGGTCCTCCAGGCTTCAGGAGATGTGATACAGAGGGCTTGTCTACATTTAAAAACTGCAGTGGTGCTATTGTAGTACTTCAATAAAGACACTACCTACCCTGATGGGAGGACGTATCCTGTTGGCATAGGCACTCCACCTACTGGGGAGGTGGTAGCTAGGTAGACAGGAGAATTGTCCATTGATCTAGCACTGTCTACACTATGGTTAGGTCAGTTTAACTGCATGGCTCAGGAGTATGGATTTTTCACACTCCTGAGTGATGTAATTATACTGACCTAATTTCCTCGTGTAGACCAGGCCAGAATATACTTACTTTAGACAGAGGGAAAAATAATACTCATGGAAGGGTGGGTCATGGAGGCTGCAATAGAAATTCAGAATCTTTCTTGCTATTTGACTGATTTTAAAACTAGGCCAGGTCTCAAGTGGCCAAATATCCTTATTTATTTTGGCCAAAATGTGAGCTCCTAAACTTTGTTTAGGCTCCTAAATTTTTAGAAGTATCAAGTCCCCACTAAAGTCAGGACACTTATTTGGAAGCCTAACTTTAAGGGTGCTTTATTTATTTAGACTTTTTTTATAGTATCTATTCCTAAGATCCTCAAATATGTATACATATATTTAAACAATTTTTTTAAGTCCAAAAATAATCAAATCAGATCAGATCAAAAATAATGTTCATCCAAAACAATAACCCTCTTACATATATCTAACTACTAAACATGCCTCAACTCTCTCTCTCTCTCCCAGCCCCCCTCCAAAAAAACAAATTCCAGAAAAACACAATGAGCCACATCTCAGGCAGAATGAGTTCTAGATTCAAAGATCCTTCACAAAAAATGACCTCCCAACACCTCTCTTTTAAATCAAGGGGTTGAGCATCTCCACTTAACTGCAGTAGGTATCACAAAAGGACACAAGCCATCTCTTAGGTAGCTAGGTCTCATACCAGTTAATGATTTAAAATCAAAGACAACTCTGCTGAAAATCTCCCAGATTAGGGAGCACCAATTTAGCATCCTTCATCCCCAAATCTCACCAATTTGAAGTGGTGTCGCTCAGAAACACTACTTATTAAGCAGGAAGTTACATATTGTGTCAATTTGTTTCTGAATTCTCCTAAGATTTAGAGCAACACATCCCACAGCAGGGCACATTGTAGTAATGTAACCTCAAGGTGGCATAGACATAGGTAGTACTGGTAGCAAAGTCTGCATCCAAAAAACAAACAAACAAGATTGCTTGCCCCAGAATAAGAGGTTTGACTCTCCGTGGTAATTAGCAAGATCATCTGTATTAAGCATTCATTCTTTGTGGACAGTCAGACAATTGTGTGCTCCAGTGTAGTTTGGAGAGGACCTTCTTTTGTGGGAGCTTTTTTATTGTCAGCGGTAGAGCAAGGCATTCCTTGCTATCTCAGCCAGCTAGGAGGAACATGAGGCCAGGTCAGAGGCACAGATGAGGAAAAGTTCTGGGTCACAGTCGCAACATAAGCATCTAAGAACAATTGAGGAAATGAAATTAATTAGTGGCCTAAGCCTGTAATTTATTGGACAAATGTTCAAATGCGGCACCACAACTGGCATTAAGTGGAGCTGTTGCTGGCAGTCTCAGTAAAGAGTGGTAGAGAGAATGAACTATCTTCTGACCACTATCTGTTATCTTCCCAAGAGGTGATCCTTCCAGATCAAAGTTGAGGCACACTGGCAGAGTATTTTGAAGAAGGTTACACTGCCCCAGCCCCTGATGTGCTTGTTCTGGGAATAAATAGGTGACTTCACGGTTGTCAATCCAGTATCTTTCATAAATAGTAAATTCACTAGTTTTACCTCCTCACCTCCCCCGGAAGAATCCACCCCACCCAATTCCAGTCCCCCATATTATCAGATGTGTAAATACCAACAAAGGTTTTCAAGAAAATGGATTTTATGACAGTGACAGTTCTTGGGGTAACCAGGCCTGAGAGTTCCCTTGTTACCTACCTGCCTTCAGGGTGAGGGAGCCTTGCTTGTGCTTAACTGGGTGTCAACTCCCTGACACCATTAGCCTATTAGTTCCCAAGCACTCTCCTCCAGTCTGGCTAGCCCTTACTTTGCCTTGCAGATTAAAAATAGGTGGGACTCAGGGACTGGGGTACTTTGAAGCATTCCCTGCCCCATATCCACTGAACGCTCTCAGAAATACCAGATCTGCTATCTCTAAATGTATAGTGTACACACCAGCTTGTCTGACTCAACTCAGGATCAGCATCTTGCTTAATATCACAGTACTTACTCTGATTTTCACTGTAAATATATCTGTTTTATTATCAAAGATTCAATATTCAAGTGATTGTGAGTAAGAATATCGGAAACAAATGATTACTTATAAAACAAAATCATCACGTTTTCTAGAGATGAAACTTAACTAACCTTCTGTCCAAAAATGTTTATCTCACCCACAAAGTCCTCTGTAGCATTTCAACCAAGATTGTCTAGAGCTCCTGTTTTTCATGAATGTAAACACACTGCCATTAAATTCCTAGGTGCAGGATGATGGGGTATCTTCTTCTCTCAAAGCTTGTTTGTTTTCCTTGTGTGCTGCTTCCATGTTGACTTCATATCTTTGCTAACTTCTGATTTTGTATGTAAATGTGTATCAATTATGTTAGCTTACAATACTTAATTTACATCTGCCAGAGAGAGAGAGCGAGCTGTTTCTTACCTCCTGGTCAAGTGAAAACCTGTGGTTCACCCCTGCCTTGATACAGACTTTAAAATCACATTTTCAGTATTTAAACATAACTCCTTATATAGTATTTGTACATACATTTCACAGTGATATTAGTGACCATTGTCACCCCAGTTTTTATTTAAGACCTCACATGATATTGTTTGGTGAACCAGAGAATACATATATACATACCAGAATCAAGATATTTTGTAACCCAGTTAGCAGCAAGGGGTTCTCGGGTCAGTGTGTCACAAAGTGAGTCCCAAAAAATGAGCTGCAGTCTACCAGTGGATCATGACCCTGCAGAAGTTCAAATTCATACAAGTTCATATTGTACAGAATTAGTTATCTCTCTGTCCCTGTATGTCTCTTTGTGAGTTTGTCTCATCTCTCAATTCTTGTGACTGTCTGCCTATCGTTCGTACACCCACACCATTTTGTATTTGCTTCCATATAATAAACAGATGTGCTGGAATTGTCTATACAATTCATTAACTGGCTTTTTTAAAGGAAAACTGAGGTTTAATTGCTGTAACAATTACAAGTTTTCAAACTGGCTTTCCAATTCAGTTGCACATATCTGCATGCTAAGAATTGAGATTACAGTATACAGACACATTGCACAAAGACAGTTGGGGGATTCATAGAACAATTTCTGTGCTAAGTACAATGCTGCACTTCCAAACACCTCCTAATTTCACACCTTATAACATCGGTCAAGTGAAATAATAAAGATGAGGGTTGGAAATAATGCTGCTGCTCAAAGTATCATGGAGATCATGATATGCAAATGGTCATATTTGCTTTTTTATCTGGCAAGTTTGTTTCCAGTGGGGTAAATTAGGAAAAATGATTGCAGATACATTTTTGCCTATGTTGCAACTGTTGCACAGGTAGAAGCCTCAATTGCTTAAAAATATCTGATGAAAATAGCAGTTTTTAGTTTTGCACTTTGTTTAATGTTAAACAAATAATTGTGATTAAAAAAAAATATCCATCTACCAGTGTAGATTGTAGTGCTTTGATTACAGTGGATGTAGAATACTGGGCCTTTAGGTGTAATGTGACCTAGATTAGTTTATTAAATACTAATAAGTTAATGTCCATGTTTAAATTTAGTTATGTAGTTTTGCTTTTGTGATTATGTATTAACCTCACTGAGTATTGTAATCCCATTTTGTGCTGTTAAGGATCACTGTACCAGTGGAAAAGTTGCCGTAGGAAGGTTTTGTTTGTTTGTTTGTGGGTTTTTTTTTTAACATAAAACTACGAGACTACAGAATGAAAATGCAGAAAGTGCAACTTGAAAAGTAATTTCATGGGCTGTAGTATTTTGATGATAAATTCTTGGATATCAAAGGGAAAAAGACAGTTTTCTGCTCCTAATTTTGTCCTTAGAAAGTGATTGTATTGAATTTGTTGTGGGATAACTATATAGCTTAGTTCCTATTTTCCTAAAGAAATGAAAAATCTTTGTCAGCTAGCTTTATTTCGTTCTTCCAGCATTCAAACCAATGGGATGAGGCCTTCTGAATTTACTTCTCCATGGGTGGATGGGGCAAGCAACAAAGCTTTTGTCATATAATGGCCCACTTAATTTCGATAGTCCTCCTGGATGGGTAGGGGGAGCCACTCTTCCTGTCTGCGCTCACAAGTTCAGAGCAAGTATTTTTACAATTATACAACAAATTTATTTTCTACCTTGTAGCATGGGAAACAGACATTACAACTAAGATTAATGCATGCAGCAACTTACAAGCATTTCATAGAGACTAAACACATTCTTACAAGTTGAACAATATTAACGTATAGGTGAGCTGGTCTGGTTTCCATACGAATTTGTCATTGCTCAGCTGATGTCTACAGACTTTGCAAGAGCTGGCACCTGGTTTACCAGCATCACACTGTGAGTGAGCATGAAGCCCGCAGGCAAGCACATTTGCTTCTGCTCTGGTTTGGAATCGAACATTGTGTTAAGGTAGAGTTTGGCTTACCCTAATTGCAGGGGTCAGCACCACCATGTTGCGTGGTGGACACTTGACAAAATTACCCTATTTAGTGATGGACATTGTAGGGGTTATGTCATTCAGTCATTCAATGTTTTTTGAAAAATTACCATGGGACCTCAAAATTTTTACCACGGACACTTGTGTCTGTGTATGGACACGTTGCTGACCCCTGCCCTGTTGTCAGCTCAGCTGCCTTATTTTCTCTATCACCATAATCTGGTGCAGAATTGTGACTTGTGTGGTGAAGATTCCTTTTTCTGCAAGGTTCTTCCAAACTCTTTCCTCCCTTTTGGGGAGCAGGAATTACTCAGATGCACAGATCTTTTCCAGTACCTTTTAGCATAGGCAGAACCTTGGTGTCAATGAAAAGAACAATCAGTCAGTGAGAATACAACATATTTCCTAAATGTTTAAAAGGAACTAAACTCCATCAATAATAAACAGTCTTGAATGCATCTGCAGTTTCAGCTTCTTAGTCCTGGATTAAGGCAGGATTTACCCCTTTGGGCAGTCGCAGATTCTTAATTACAGTGCTCCATTTGGGCTTAATGTGTCTCTGCAGTGGCAGCACATACCCTCTCCTGCAGCTTGCACAGTCCCTTCTCAAATGGCAAGTGTGTAGTGTGTACTATATATATGTAAGGTTTTCATCAGAATTCAAATACAATCTACTTAAGGTGTTCTAGTTTAGGAATCCCTTGTCCAATTCACTTCAAATTTTGCAGAGTCCCAAATCTAACCTCCAGTCTTAAAATAAAGATTATTTTTAGTGGATTTTTGAGGAAAGGATGGTAATTGAACCTATTATGGAAACACAATTGCAGTCTTAACTATGAAGTGTCTACTGGGACTCCACAATATTTGTTACTTGTTTCTTTCTCTGTCTTTTGTCTTCGGCACAAGGTAGCTGTTTAAATGACTGCTTATCTCAACGTACTGCTGTTTCCTAATACTGTGCTCATTTCATTGTCCTGCAAGACCAAATAAAGAAAAGAGTTTGTAATTCTCCCTGATGCTACATTAAATTTTTCTGAGCTGAATATGCTTGAAATACCTAAATTGTTTTAAAACTAAACCAAGCTCAACAAATAACTTACTCTTGTTCATGCATGACGGAAAACTATACACCTAATTATGAATCCTTTGTTGCTGTTCTGCTCAACCATATGTTAAGATTTAAAGCTTTAAATCTCTAAATCTCTCTAAACTGAGCTCTCACTATAGAGAAAGGAAGAGTTGTGCAAAGTTACACACACTTTGTAAATTATTTGCAAAAATATGCGGGCTGATCACACACTACTACTTGAGGCAAAATTCCCAGTGCCCAGATAAGAAGCACTGGATCAGGCACTATGTTTTTGCAGCAAACTGTGTTTCATTATGAAGCCTTCATTAATTAAGGGATAATGTTTGTGGGTGAGGAATAAACAAGGCAATAAATGGTTTCTCAAACTACCCGTTCCCCTCCCCTTCGGACAGAGTTCAGAATAAACTGCATACGATGGTAAGCCTTCAGAAGCCTTGTCCAAACTAACCTTTTTACATCTTATGTCTGACTCTTGCTACCTCTAGTTCAGCTCTACCAGTGGTGGCAGTAGTGGGAGTACTGTGCAGATAGGGCACCTGTGGCCAGGGCCATCCCTAGATCAAATGGCATCCCAGGTGAGGAGTATCTTTGGTGCCCCTTCCTCCATTTGTTAAATTTTTGAATTCCTTGTTTTTTATTGCATTTGTAGCCCATTTCACAACTTTGATGCGTTATTTGCATACATGATTTATCCCTGTCATACAAGAAAATAAACCTGCACACTAGGATCTGTAAATATGTATTTAGTCATGCCATATATAAGCAAATAAAAAAAGTTTCCTCTAAGCTTATAGAAACCTTTTAATTTTAAGAATAACTAAAATGTACTAACATCAGGAAATTGAACTGTGCACCAACATTGTGTGGACCAGTATTAAACAGTGTTACAATACGTGACAGCCTTAAAATGTTAACCCTAGTCCTTTAGTTCCAAAGGTCGTTTTTCTCGCCTTTGCCCTTGCAAATTGAAGCATGCCGTCAGATCAAAGACTGGCCAATGGCATTTTCAAGTGATAAAATAGCAAGCAATTTCAGTCTCTCATTGGCCATCATCAACTAAAGATGTGTTTTAATGAGCCTGAGCTTCAAAAAGCTGCACTCACCACTCATGACTGTGACCGTCAGCGTGAGCAGAATTCTCAAAGCTATCCACACATTAGGAAAAGTGTCCTTTAGCGCTGCATCATCAGGTCTAAGTGACAGTAAAGGTAGCCTGTTAGTCTCTCATGAGATCAATCATCTAAATTTAAAGATATCATGTAATCAACCAAATAGACTTGGTTTCTCATGTTAGCAACTTGGGATAGTTTTTCCAATGCTTATTGATCAAATGAACAAACACTAGAAATATATCCATGCAAAAGTTAAAGTTGAGGTTTCAACTCTCAAGTTTGGAAATTTATTATTAGTGGTGAATTTTTCTTCAGTGTCTAGTGCAAGCAAATCAGGAATTGTTTGTCATGCAGTTAATGGGGCTGCAGTCTTTCCCCCACTGGCATTTTCTTGATACTACAAAGATGGCACATTACAGTACACAACTTCTCCCATGCCCTCATATTTTTATCCATGGATGGTTTGTGGGCTATGTCCATTTTGGTTTCTTAGCAAAATAAAAAATATAGTGAAGATGCTTGTGAAAGTTCCAGTCTCCCATACGGTTGACCTATGATGCCCTCTCCTTCTCTCCCCACCCAATTCCTTTAAAAAGCTCCCTGCTTTTTATTCCTCCAAGTTGTTTGTCTATGCAGCCAAATTCTTCTAGTTCCACTGAATGAAGGACAGTACCTCTTGAAGGGTCTCTTCTTAGGTAAGGATTCCAATGAAAAATTTGTAGTGAGGTGTCTTGAGCTGAAGTTATTTGTTCTGACAGGGAAGGTAACTGTTGCATACTTTGTGTTCAGTACAGCACTTGAAGTAATCCCTCCTATTACTTGCTTTCTTCACTGTTTCAGATTCTGGCCAGGTAATTTTAAAGACTGTGACTATCCAATCAACATTTTATTGTGAAGTTGACTAAGCCTATCTTGCTACATATGTAAAATGAATTGTGTTCTCAGTCCAGTTCTTCATAGGCAGTTATCCACAACATAAAACAACCTAGTGGATGCTCTTGCTGGCTGTCTCAGCAGAAAGGACAAATACTGAGTGAATATGTGAACTGAAACTATCCTTTTATCCTATAAGCTATCTTTCCAGGTCAGAAATCAGGCCCCCTGTTAGAGTTGTGTGAAGAAGCTTACTCTAAATTTATTCAGGCTGTACCTGGTCTGTGGACAAACAGAGTTAGTTCTCCAGAGCTGTCAGTTTGGCACCTTTCACAAACACTAAATTCACTAAAACAATGAGGAGTACTTGTGGCACCTTAGAGACTAACACATTTATTTGGGCATAAGCTTTTGTGGGCTAAAACCTACTTCGTCAGATGTGTGGAATGGAAAATACAGTAGAAAGATATATATATATAAATACACACACACATAGTACATGAAATGATGGGAGTTGCCTTACCAATTCTAACAAGACAATTCAATTAAAGTGGGCTATATTCAATAGGAGGAAAAATCACTTCTGTAGTGGTAATTAGGGTGGTTACCTGTTTCAAACAGTTGACAAGAAGGTGTGAGTAACAGTAGGGGGAAAATTAGCATGGAGAAATTAGTTTTTAGTTCTTGTAGTGACGCATCCACTCCGTCTTTATTCAGTCCTAATTTGATGGTGTCCAGTTTGCAAATTAATTCCAGTTCTGCAGTTTCTCATTGGAGTCTGTTTTTGAAGTTTTTTTTTGTTGAAGAATTGCCACTTTTAAGTCTGTTATTGAGTGTCCAGGGAGGTTGAAGTGTTCTCCAACTGGTTTTTGAATGTTATAATTCTTGACGTCTGATTTGAGTCCATTTAATCTTTTGCATAGAGACTTGGCCAATGTACATGGCAGAGGGGCATTGCTGGCACATGATGGCATATATCGCATTGACAGAGACAAACACCTACAGGATCTCTATCAAGAGTTCTTAAAACTACACGTGCTGAAGTGAAGAAACAGATGGACAGAGCCAGAAGGGTACCAGAAGTCATCTACTACATACAGACCCAACAAAGAATGTAACAGATGCCATTAGCCGTCACCTTCAGCCCCCAACTAAAACCTCTTCAGTGCATCATCAAGGATCTACAACCAATCCTGAAGGACGATCCCTCACTCTCACAGACCTTGGGAGACAGACCAGTCCTCGCTTACAGACAGCCCCCCAACCTGAAGCAAATACTCACCAGCAACTACACACCACACAACAAAAACACTAACCCAGGAACCTATCCCTACAACAAACCACGTTGCCAACTCTGTCCGCATATCCATTCAAGGGACACTGTCATAGGACCTAACCACATCACACCATCAGGGGCTTGTTCACCTGCACATCTACCAATGTGATATAGCCATCATGTGCCAGCAATGCCCCTCTGTCATGTAGATTGGCCAAACCGGACAGTCTCTACGCAAAAGCATGAATGGACGTAAATCAGATGTCAAGAATTGTAACATCCAGAAACCAGTTGGAGAACACTTCAACATGTGAACACATAGCAAATACAGATGACAAGACCAAACAAACTTTTAAAAAGCTTCTCAGAATATGAACATGTTCAGGACATAGTGCTCTCATTTTTTAATAATGGTTTATGACACTACAATATTGGTTTAAAATATTTTATTATTACAATAGCTAATTTTTCAGGTTTGATATTTCAGCCATTACACATTGTATCAAGTTGAAACTCTTCTTTTCAGGGCAGTTTCCTTAGGTTCTTGTCATATTCTTTAAATCCTGTCAATTTCAGCATAATTCTCCAAATTTTATCATGCAGTTTGAACAGACAAATGGAGCACTTATGACTGTATCTAAAGTGGTTTATCGCTGCTTTTATTTTCAACATCTTGATTTTCATTTGACTCTGGAGAATTTCAGTGATACAAAAGGTTCAGAAGATATGACCTATGAGGAAAGGGTTATAAAAATGGGGCATGTTTAGTCTTGAGAAAAGAAGACTGGGGTGGGGTGGCGGGGGACATGACAAGTCTTCAAATATGTTAACGGCTGTTACAAAGAAGATGGTGATCAATTTTTCATCATGTCCACTGAAGGTAGTAATCTGGTAAAGAAGTAATCTGGTTAACCTGCAGCAAGAGAGATTTAGGTTAGATATTAGGAAAAACTTACAAGCTATGAGGATAGTTGAGCACTAGAATAGGTTTCTAAGGAGAGGCTGTGGCATCCCCATCATAGGAGGTTTATAAGAACAGGTTAGACACATATCTGTCAGGGATGATGTGGGTATACATGGTACCACTTCAGCCCAGTGTGATGGACTAGATTGTCTTTTGAGGTCCCTTCTAGCCCTATGTTTCTATGATTCACAAAACTCACTTTTCAGGATTTGATCATGTTGGTTCGTCTGTATTATAACAGGCCAAAGCTTGGCATACATGGAGTTGCCAATGCTCATCTGATTTTTTTTCATACCAAAAATGGTTTATTCTTAAAAGCTAGAGCTCTGTACATCACAATTTAAGGAAAAATAATTCTACTTTTATCCTTAAAGCTAATTTGCTGGCAAATTCTAATCCTGTTTCTAATCTGCTTTGATTGAATACTCTATTTTGTCAGCTTTTCCAAAACTTTTAATGGAGTTTAAAAGCAGCTGACAATTCTGACAGTAGGTAACAGAAATTTTGATCTAGACGATCCATACTGTATTTTTTGCATTTTTAACATGCTGATTTTCAGTCTGCTCCAGACCCAGATCTTTGAAATGGGTGAGTGTTTCTAATGGCAGAATTTCCATGAGTTCAGGTTAATGTAGGTATCAGACAGTTCATATATTCAGTTGGCCTCTACCTAACAAGGTATGCAAAGCTCCCTCCCCAGTCCTCACGTAATCCATATCCTCCAACCTGCCCTTAGCTATTCCTCCTACTCCTCTACCTCCATTTCTAATTATGCCATCACTGTGGTATATAGGCACCATCCTGAGATGTTGCTTTCTTGAGGGAGGCACAGTGGTTCACCATACCCTGCTGTGTTAATCTCCTCTTTGGGGGCTGACTGCTTGGCCAAGATATTAACAAACAGAAGAATTAGTCAAGCACTAAAATCACTCCTTGATTTTCCTAGTGCTGCAAGCCCTCTAGCCCTAAGTCACCCTCTTCCACCCACACAGATCCACCATGCTTTTCAAATGACCTGTGATAGAAAAAGTGAGAAAACACACATAGTGTTGGTGGAAAATCTGGTGTTGTTTTATAAACAGACACAAGGAGTTCCTGCAAATCTATGCTACTGCAATGAGGGTAGTAAAGAGATCATACTTCTCTTTGGCCATGCCCCACAGAATGTGGCTGGACTGTAGATTGCTTCCTAAACCCTAAGTGCCTCCACTCAACCTCAAAAACCAGTACCATTTGCTGTGAGGATTTATCCTCTTACTTGACCGAGAAGATCACCCACATCTGAGATGCCCTGGCAGGGCACCAAGAATAATAAAGCAAAGACAAGGGAGGAAACACAATGCCTTCCTTGCAAGAATGTGGCTCATTCACATAAGAAAGCCATGGAAGCATTGATTGCAGTTGAGACCACTATCTGTGACTTTGCCCTTCCTAGATGCTAAAAGAGTAGAGAACACACAGACTAACAGATTAACACCTTCTTTTGATTGGAGCATCTACCACACCCTAAAGCAAGCAGTAGTCCAACCAATGAAGCCATTGTTGTTTGATGGAGCCTTCTGAAACTACTGTCTGGTGCCAATCTCCTTTTTTCTAAGCAAGCTAATCAAGAAGATAGCGAAATAACTGTCTCCAGCACTACTTGTCACTTTACAAGTAGATCCTTGTAAAACAGGCTTCAGGCCATGGCATGTGTTGCTTTGGATAACCACTACCTGTCTATGCACAAGGGAAGTACATCCATGCCCAACATACCTTCATGGTGAAGAGATTTCTGATCTTAGAGGGTTCTTTAATCTAGCAGACAAAGGCATAAAAACAGCCAGTGCCTGGAAGTTGAAGCTAGACAAATTTGGGCTAGAAATAAATGCACATTTTAAAGTGAGAGCAATTAATGATTGGAACAGTTCACCTAGGGATGTGGTGGATTCTCCTTCACTTGAAGTCTTTAAATCAAGATTGGTTGTATTTCTAAAAGATATGCTTTAGCTCAACTACAAGTTACTGACTTGATGCATGAATCGTGTGGTGAAATTCTATGGCTGTGCTATGCAGGAGGTCAGACCAGATGATTATAGTGGTCCTTTCTAGCTTTAAAGTCCGTGCATGCTGCTGGGCCTCTCTGAGGTACTTGATATAGTTGATCTTCAAATATTCCTCTCCGACCCCCAAAAAGCTGCAGGGATGGAGGGAATCATCCTGGACTTACCTTGGAACTAAATGCAAAACTCCTCTAATTTATTCAGTGCGCGCTCTCATGCTCACTTGCTCTCCGTCTCGTACGTGCACACACACACACAAACACATGCACAAAGCACAAATCAAGCTATTTCCCCCACAGGCAGTGAATGGAAAAAAAAAGAAATACTGTACTATGATTACTATTTTTATTCTTAAATATTTGGGATACGCTCAGATTCTGTAGTAATGGGGACTCTATTAGCACTTAGCTAGATATTCCAAGCGGTCTTACATGTTTAGGGAGCTGGGTGAGAGACCTGCTACCAAAGTGCATTTGGATTTTTGGTTCATTTTATTTTTTATGTAACTGGCCAGCTCACTCCCTTGTTCAGGAGCAACAGTATCCAGTAATTCCTCTCTGTGTTCCCAACCATCTGACCCTTCATAGTTTATAAAGCACTTACACCCCACTGTCAACTGCATGATTGGGAAATCCTTAATAATGGGCTACATTATGTTGTCTATCTCTGCCTTTGCACGGGCAGCCCTTGGAAGTAAGTGTCTCACCCTCTTGCTCTTGGGGAGGTAGTAATATATTACTGGCCTGACCGGAAGCACATTGCTACTATCTCATGTCTGTCTCAGCTGTTATGTTTATAAGAAGCACATGGGATCTTTTTCAGGGAAAAAGGCAATAAGCCACATTTATTGAAAATACAACAGTTAGCATATACATTCAATTACACAACACACACACACACCAGTCCTGCAGATGGTCTTTATAGGTACCAGTCTGTCGTAGCTTGAGTCAATCTAATGGCCAGTTAGATTGAGCACAAGTGAAGAGCTGGGCTCTGTCGGTCACAATCCGGTGCTCTGAAGCTTTGCAGGACTGAACCCAGAGTTTCATGGCAAAACACCCCATCTTTATAGTTGTAAATTCCCATTCCCAAATTCCCTTATAGCAAATACTGTAATGAAATCTTATCCTAAAACAAAAGGTGACCATAATCAGCCATAAGGACTATTTTGGTCTATTCCTGCCTTGAAATCAAAAAGGGTGGTTGGCAGGATGAAATCAAATCATACATTAATACATTTAATACGTACTACATTATTATAACCATCAATCATTATAACCTCTAATACAGACAGAAGGGCTGGGCCGGTGGCTAGCCTTCCTGAGCCCACGGTTCACCCACCACTCATGAAACAAAGTATATCACCCTTCCTGGAGTCTAAACTTAACTTTAACAGGCTAAAATCCTTGTCTTAAGTAGTTTATTTTACCTAAACCAATCTCCCAGCATCTCCAAACAAAGTAGCTGGGATCCCCTTTCATGAATGCAAAAATCACTGTCTTTTTTGCTTCCTCAATGAAGGACGAAGGTGTGTCTTTTTGCCTTTATATTCCCCAAAGTCATTGTTTTATCCTAGGAGTTAGAATGATCCCTGTGGTGTATCCCCTGGTGTGCTGGCTTCATGTTGACTTTGTATGCAAATGAGTTCCTATTGTGTTGGCTTACAATGCTTATTTTACATGTGAACCAAGGCAGACAGGTGACTATACATTCCTATGTCTGGCAAAACCTGCTTGTCATCCCTGCCTGGGTCACAGACCCAAAAACACATTTTCAGTATGTACACACAACTCCTTAAATCTCATTTGTACATACATCTCACAATGATGATGAAGATCAGAATCATATAAATCTATATTAGGGATGACACATGACTCTTTTTGGATAAATACCATGAAAGCAGTATGTTTGGTGTAGTGAGTTTGTCTGACCTGATAGGAGTTTCTGTTTAGTACAGTGAACTCTGTCAGTTGGCATTGAGAGGCTCTTAGGGTAACAATGTCCCTCCTTCATTATCTTGATAAAGATAATTGATTCTCTTTCCTTAACAGTTCCTGCTCTCGAGACAGTGACCTCTGGTTCAATGCACTTGGCTTGTGACACCAGTAATCATCGCTGTAAGGATATATGTTGATGAAGATAAGGTAAGCACACTTTTTTTAAAATTCTAATCCATATGTTATAGTGGAATAAAAAATATATATATAATATATAGCTTCATAATCAGGTCATGGTTGAAGAAACAGAGTTACCTGCTTTTCACAAAGCAGACTTTCTCCTGCAAACAGTGTGAATCAAAGATGGTTCTGATGTCACCACTCCACTGAATTCTGGAATGCCTTCTGAAAAGAGAAATAACAATATAGTATCAAAGTGTGCTGTAGTGCCTGCTTAATCTGCTAATGCAATGTCAGTTCATTGTCTTTTTTAAAAAAAAAGTATTTGTAGCATTAAAGGAAATTGTGTGGATGCAGTAAAAGGAGACAATCTGCTAGATTTTGAGTTACCTCTCATGCTGTGTCAGCAATTTTGTGCCAGAAATAATTGTGGGTGTATTTTATAGCACTTAGGCATCTAACTGCCTGGTTGCACCTGCAATAGTGATGTGCTGCCAATGTTTTAACAAAGGACTCTCTGAATAACTGTTTCTCTGGGAGAGAGTGAGGAATCTTTACAATTGAGTTTCCAAATAAACAAAAAACCCTTTGTTCTGACTGTAGCCAAGCAAGAAGGCAAGAAAATTTCGCAAACAAACTTATCTTAAGTTGCCCCCTGCTAGAAATGATTATAATTTATTCTTGAAATGTACAAAAAGCATACTGATAACACAGCCCAGTCTCTAGCTTTTGTCGTTTGAATTTGGGGGTTGCAGTGAAGACCTTGTGAGAGGGAGGGGCAGCAGAGGATCTTCTGGAAAGTTTTTCTTCTTCAAAATATCTGCTACTGTATTTGGAACAATCCAGTTAATTCCTAAGACAAACATTATTTTTGTAAATCCCAGCATCTGCATAAACTACAAAAACTGTTTGGCCATCTCTTGTCATGTCACTTCCTTCTTTAGATCCCTCTTCTGTCTCCCTGTTTTCTACCAGATCAAATTAAGGTCTTTCAAGTTTTGCTTTTCATAAGTCTGCCCCTCCCTACTTGACTGCTCTTGTCTCTCATTATATAACTCCCTTTTCCTATGACACCTACAAGAAACTGGCCAACTAATAAAGGCTAGATTGAAAAAAGCGTTTTCAAAATATATTGATTCTGTTCTATAGAGGTTCTTATACTGCTCTCATCATCATAGTACCTGAGTGCCTTCCTGTAGTACATTAAGTGACATGACTAATGTCTGTCACACATTTATTCTCTTATCCTCCCCATCCAGGAGAAGACATGTACAGCGTAGTGTTTTTGTTTTGGAATTTTTTATATATTATACATGTTGCTACATGTTTGTTAGCATCAAAATCAAAGGATGGTGCCTTACAATAGAGTAGAAAATGGTGAGGTTTGTGATGGTCCTTAGTTCCTGTGGAAGTTCATTCCATAGACTTGGACCAGCCCTAGAGAAAGTTCAGTCTCCCACATAGATAAGCATAGATAAGTTTATTCGGACTTATTGTAGAAAGTTCCATTATGCATGAGAAGCAAAGTTATCAACCATAGTCTTTATTCAGGGGCTTCAGGTGTTCGGTATCCTGGGCCTGGGCCATGGAGTACTTTGAAGATAAGAAGCAAGACCTTGAACTTGGTTCAGAATTCTATGGGAAGCCAGAGCAGAGGGCAGGTCTGATGTTGTGACAGGATGGTCTGCTCCTTTAAAGTCCGGGGGGAAGCCCTGTTCACTTAGTCCCACATATTCCAGAATTAGCTGCCTTCCAGCCTAAGGGGGCAGGACTAATTGGGGTTAAATGCCAGCCTGAAACACGTGGGCTTCATAAAAGGGATGAGAAATCTTAGTTTGGGGAGGAACCACAAGAAACAAGTTGTGCTTCTATGCAAGACCCTGAAGGAGCATTTGGAAGGATGCTAGGGAAGGAGCCTGGAAGTCAGGGCCCTATCCCAGAGCTGGGAAGGTGTAAAGGTAACCTAGTGGGGTTGAAACTATGAGACAGGCTCCAGGGAAGCAGGCTGGGTCAGGACTCCATCCCAGAGCCAGAGAGACTTAAAGGTACCCCAGAGGGACTGGAGGAACTGAGCCCAGAGGGTGGCCGAAAGAGGAGCACAAGCAGGGCAGAAAAACCTTGTGTTTGTGACTTGTGTTACCCAGGAAGTGGTCTGAACTGAGATATGACTTAGCCAGAGGGCTGAGCCACATGAATTCCCAGGAGAGACAGAAAACCCTGGTGATGAAAAGCAGAGGCTGGGAGAACCTGAAGCACCATGTTCGACCTGCAGGGGGCATGCTGGGGCAGACAGCACTAACACAGGTATGTTCATGGTAGCTAGTATTGCTGAGGAGGTGTGCTGCAGCATTCAGTACCAGCTGGAGTTTCCTAAGCGCTGAAGGCTTCATGTCCAGGTATATGGCACTGTTATAGTCCATCCAGGAAGTGAGAAAGGCTGGAGTGACTGAGGCCAAGTCCTCATTTGTCTGTATGGGAAGTCTCATAGTCAAGCAGAACTAACCTAAACCATCAAGCTGTGCAATAGCTAACCTATGTAACCATGTGGTCCCATATTCACCCTGTCTTCTCTTCCCCGTTCCTTCTCATTGCCCAAAACATATTTTGCATCTTGTTTTAAATTAGTTTGTAAGCTGTTCGGAGTAGAGACTGCATCTTTCTGTTATCTGTACACCACTAGTGCAACGGGGCATTGACCCTGACTGAAGCGAATGGTGCTACTATATTATAAATGAAAAATAAATTTTAAATCATTATGCCCACCATACAAGTATGCAAATACAGATGCAATTGACTAGAACGTAAATATGTTTATCATTCTTTTTTGCTAATTCAGTTTAATTTCAGGGGGAAATTTTCAAAATACATCACTCCATATTCCTATTCAAAATTAAATAATTTTTTTTTTAAAAAAGAGGCAGATGCTAAAACTGTTGTTCATTGACAACTAACATACAAATATTCGAATACTTAGCAAATTTCCCAAGGTCCACAAAAAAGTGGATGGACTAATCCAATTTTCTGTGAGATCTATCTATCTTTTAACATGTTAAGGGAATTTAATTTTAATGCTCATGCAAGGTACAGAATTGACAGCCCTAGAGTTTTTAATCCTCTAACTACACACAGGTGTAGTAGGATAACAGCAAAGTAGGCTTCCCAGTGTTGCCTGCTCTGTGCTGGAAAGACCACCCATTAGTATGAGGAAATAACTCATTCCCCATGCCCATTCAGTTTTTAGCCTTTGACTGCCACTACTGGTGGTAAATAGTGCCAAATAGGAATAGTGGGTTTTATGGATATTTGCACACTAGGAATTAGACTAAAATCAGCAGCTCAAGTCACAGAGGGTGAGAACATTTGGTCACTACTGTGGGATCACTTTCCCACATACTGGAGGACTGTGGAGGACTATGACCTTGAGAGGCTAGTACATTTCATTCCTTCTGTCTCTCAACCATACTACCAACTGCACTCCTAATGTCAGTGCTTCTTGACCACCACACCTCTGCTTCCCTCCTCACTCCCACATTGCGACTTGGCCCAACTTGCTGCAATTTGAGTGGCTGGACTGATGAATAATATCTCAGATCTCAGTGCCCTCAGTACTTGTCTCTCGATGCTCTAAGTACCTGTAAGGCATATGCTGCTAATCAAAATGCAGTTATCTTGGGCACTGCAACATTTTGGCTTCTGTGTAAATGTTACAATTGTACCAAAATGTGATTTTTATGAAGTGCATCTTAAATCTTTCTAGATGTTTAAAAATGAGCTATTATCTGTAATAGAGAAAAAACAGTTACTAACCTTTTGTAACTGTTGTTCTTTGAGATGTGGTGCACATGTCCATTCCAATATAGGTGTGTGCGTGCCTCAAGCACAGTTGCTGGAATTTTTTCCCTCAGTGATGTACCCTCCTGGTGGCCTGTGCTCATACTGCTGGTCTAAGGGACTGCTGAGAGCGCACCCTCTCAGTTTCTTCTTACCAACCACTCCGAGAGGGGCTGGCAGGGTGGTCTTGAAATGAACATGTGCACCACATCTCGAAGAACAACAGTTACAAAAGATCAGTAACCATTTTTTTCTTCTTCAGGTGCTTGCACATGTCCATTCCAATGTAGATGACTTGCAAACAGTTGCCCAGGAGTTGGGCTTGTAGTTAAAGGGCAAGCTGACTGCAATACTGTGTGGCCAAAGTAGACATTGTCTCTGGCTTGTAGGGGGATGGCATAGTGCACTGAGAACATGTGTACCAAGGACAAAGTTGCTGCCCTGCAGATATCTTAAATAGGAACTTGAGCTAGGAAAGCTGCTGAAGAGGCCTGAGACCTTGTGGGATGGCGGTCAGGTTTGGCAGAGGGGGGACACCTGTGAGGTCATAACATGCCCAGATATACGACGGGATCCAAGACAAAATCCTCAGAGTGGAGATGGGGAGCCCTTTCATTCTCTCAGCAATCGCACTGAACAAGCTGTGGCGAGATCTGCAGAATGGCTTGGTCCTCTGAAAAATGCCAGGGCCCATCTGACATCCAAGGAGGATAGCCGTCATTCTTTCCTGCATGTGGCTTGGGATAGAATACTGGTTAAAAAAAAACGATTGGTTGCAGTGGAATTGAGAAACCACTTTCAGGAGGAACTTTGGATGCAGGTGTAGCTGTACTTTATCTTTGAAGAAATTGTATAGGGGGGTTCTGAGGTAAGTGCCCGAATCTCTGAAACTCTTCTCGCTGACATAATGGCCACCAAAAAGACCACCTTCCTGGAGAGGTGCATAGTGAGCATGTTGCTAGTGACTCAAAGGGTGGACTCATCAGTTTCAACAGGACAAGGTTTAGGTACCGGGGGGAACCTTTATCTGAGGGAATACCCTCTCCAGGTGTCATAAATATAAAGGGGAAGGGTAAACACCTTTAAATCCCTCCTGACCAGAGGAAAAACCCTTTCACCTGTAAAGGGTTAAGAAGCTAAGACAAGTCGCTGGCACCTGACCAAAGTGACCAATGAGGAGACAAGATACTTTCAAACCTGGAGTGGGGGGAAACAAAGGGTTCTCTCTGTCTGTGGTTTTTTTTTTTTTTTTTTTTCCGGGACCAGAGCAGGAATGCAGGTCAGAACTCTTGTAAAAAGTCAGTAAGCAATCTAGTTAGATATGCGTTAGATTCTGTTTTGTTTAAATGGCTGATAAAATAAGTTGTGCTGAATGGAATGTATGTTCCTATTTTTGTGTCTTTTTGTAACTTAAGGTTTTGCCTAGAGGGATTCTCTATGTTTTGAATCTGATTACCCTGTAAGGTATTTACCATCCTGATTTTACAGAGGTGATTCTTTTTCTTCAATTAAAATTCTTCTGTTAAGAACCTGATTGCTTTTTCATTGTTCTTAAGATCCAAGGGCTTTGGTCTGTGTTCACCTATGCAAATTGGTGAGGATTTCTATCAAGCCTTCTCCAAGACAGGGGGTGTAGGGCTTGGGGGAATTTTGGGGGGAAAGACGTTGCCAGGCGGGCTCTTTCCCTGTTATATTTGTTAGACACTTGGTGGTGGCAGCAATAAAGTCCAGGGACAAAAGGAAAAATAGTTTGTACCTTGGGGAAGTTTTAACCTAGGCTGGTAAAAATAAGCTTAGGGGGTTTTCATGCAGGTCCCCACATCTGTACCCTATAGTTCAGAGTGGGGAAGGAACCTTGACACCTGGCCTTTGAGAAAACAAATGATCATTTCATTTGAGAAAAATGACTTATTGTCAACCTAGGAATGAAAGGCTGAAATGGCTGCCAGATGGACCTTGGTTGAACAAAGGGCCAGGCCTGTCTGTTTTAAGAGTAGAAGATATTTCAAAACAAGATGCAATGAGGACTGCATAATTGGAACTCTGCATTCAGATCAGATGGAGAATTGTTTCCACTTCACCAGGTATGTTGCCCGAGTAGAGAGTTTTCTGTGGAGCAGTAGGACTCTACAAACCTGCTCTGAGCGTGCTTGCTCTGCAGGGTTCAGCCATGAAGGTTCCAGGACATCATGTGAAGAGAGCTGAGGTTTGGATGGAGCAGCTGGCCATGATCCTGTGTGAACAGGTCCATGTGTAGTGGGAGCCTGACTGGGGGCTCCACCGAAAGGTTTACGAGGGTGGTGAACCAGTGCTGTCTGGGACACACTGGGGCTGTAAGGATGATCCGGGCATGGTCCTGCTTGATCTTTGACAGAACCTTGTGGATTAATGGGATGGGGGGAAAGGCATAGAAGAGGTAAGTCATCCATGCTAACAGGAAGGAGGAGCAGTGCTGAGGGTCTCTACTGGCAGGAGGCATGCTCCATACTGAAGCCGAGATGCTCGGTGGCGAGTCCAATCATGGCTCCTACGCTGGTCTCAGGGCTGCCTCCATCAGGAGGACCTTCAGCCTTGCTGTGGGCTTGAACTCCCTGTAAATCTGACAATGATCCTTCCTGTGAGATTCCCCTACTTGAGACAACTTGAATGTGAGTCGCTCAATGGTATTGACTTGCCACAGGAAGAGCAGAGCTTAAAGCCCCGTGACAAAAGGCATACCCCTGTCAGGGAGGAGACAAGTCTCTCCAATAAGTATAGAGATGTCTAAAATACACTAACTACAAAATTTACCAAAACTACTTCCAAACTAACTAAACAACGAGAACTATATATACAAAAATAAAGAAGGAAACTATCGGAAAAGATTGCCTGAGCAATGAGGGAAGTTCCAGCAACTTTCACAGGCAGTAAGAAGGAACTGAAAAGGTGCAGACTCGGCAGGGACCTTTATACTGGCGCTCTGAGCATGAGGCACCAGGGCATGTTAGAACCGACCCAATGGATGTCACTAAGGGAAAAATTCCAGCAACTGTGCAGGGCACGCACACACCTACATTGGAATGGACATGTGCAAGCACTCGAACAGAAAGGAAATAGTGTATTGAACTACAGAACAGATAAATTTCACTTCTGCTGGTGGAGGTGTTTTTAATTGCTGTTGACCCTGGCACAAAGATGATACGTCATGAAGGAAGAGCTCTTTTTTTTGCTTAGAGTTGCCAGTGCCCAACGTACTGATCTGGGTGAGGTAGGTTTGTAGGTTTTCACCCAACTCCTTGGCTGCCATTCAAGGAATTTAGCAGTGGGCTTTGAAAACAGTTGTGTATAAAGCATGTCTAAAAATAATCTAGTTTCCAGTGTTGGAACAGAGTAAGTGAAATGAGTGGCAATTGCTGTATTGTACATGACAGATTACAAGCAAGTCATGCCACACTAGTTTATATGCAGGTCTATTCATATAGGCTTCATCTGCTTTGGTTAAAAATTGCGACACATTTACCAAAGTACACGATTGTTTTATTTGTTTGTACTCTGGAGAGCTTGTATGTGTTTATGAAAGACCATTGTACATGTTCTATTTCCTGACAATCAAAGAAAACTTTCCCCAATGAAACAAACAGCTGAGTTAAAGACTGTTGCTGACACATGATAGTCGCTGAAGTGACAGTACTGTGGCTGCTAATGACAGGTTTACTGCTGTTCTTGCTGCCCTGAAGGATTTTTTGCTGAAGGTGGGAATATACTGCAGGCAGTGAGAACTGGAGTGCTGCTGGTTCAGATTGCTGGCTTTGCTTGTAATATTGGTTGGCATGGCTTGCAAGATCTTCTGTGTAACCTGAAGTTTGTCACTGTCAGCTTAGCTGCAGACAGCTCCCCTATCTCCTACTGCTGTTCTATGTTGTGTGTGAAGACTGTAGATTTACGTCGCCTGGAGTGTTTTTGTTTGGGCAGAACTTCTCAGTGCTGGCAGCAAGGAATTATATATCCATGCTTAATAATTTGAAATAGTAGGATAAATGCTCACAGCACAATGTTATTTTCTAGCAAGAAAGTAACTTTGGCCTATGTCAAGGTTCCTTCCCCACTCTGAACTCTAGGATATACATGTGGGGACCTGCATGAAAACCTCCTAAGCTTACTTTTACCAGCTTAGGTTAAAACTTCCCCAAGGTACAAACTATTTTACCCTTTGCCCTTGGACTTCCACTGCCACCACCAAACATTTATCTGGGTTTATTTATTAGGAAAGCGTTGTTTGGAAACGTCTTTCCCCCCAAAATCCTCCCAACCCTTGCACCCCACTTCCTGGGGAAAGTTTGGTAAAAATCCTCACCAGTTTGCATAGGTGACCACAGACCCAAACCCTTGGATCTTAAGAACAATGAAAAAGCATTCAGTTTCTGAAAAGGAAGGGTTTTAATAGAAGTAAAAAGTAAAAAAGAATCACCTCTGTAAAATCAGAATGGTAAATACCTTACAGGGTAATTAGATTCAAAACATAGAGAATCCCTCTAGGCAAAACCTTCAGTTACAAAAAGGCACCAGATAGGAATATCTATTCTGTTCAGCACAGCTTAATTTCTCAGCCATTTAAAGAAATCATAATCTAACGCATATCTAGCTAGATTACTTACTAAATTCTAAGACTCCATTCCTGTTCTGTCCCCGGCAAAAGCATCACACAGACAGAGCCTTTGTTTTTTCCCTCCCCCCAGCTTTTGAAAGTATCTTGTCTCCTCATTGGTCATTTTGGTCAGGTGCCAGCGAGGTTATCCTAGCTTCTTAACCCTTTGCAGGTGAGAGGATTTTTCCTCTGGCCAGGAGGGATTTTAAAGGGGTTTACCCTTCCCTTTATATTTATGACAGCCTAAGATATTTTGGAACCCCTGGACAGGAGATGATTTTGCTTTCATGCTACTCTTAAACCTTGACTCTAGTGTTCATCTGTTTTAGAATCTGAAATGTGGTTTTAGAGGAAGTGACTCACATAAATAAATCCTTATCATTAAGCAGTGCCTTTTTGGGCCTCCAATTTTTTTTTGAAAAGTACATTGTCAATGCATCTAATTTTCATATGAATCTCATGTTGCATGATCTTGCCATAACATAGAGCTACACGGTGCTGTTTTAGGACTTCATATAAATCTGCTCTCTGCCTTTCCTGAGATTTTCTTAATCCTGTCCTTTATGTTATGTCTGTTGGGGGGAAATTAATTCACATTCATACATAATGTATTTGCACACCAGCCCTCCCAAAAGAACTTGGATAACTCAATCTTTTCAGGTTGGTGCCAGGTCTTTGAACAGAATTGTCATATGAATAAACAGTGCATTAAAGGATAACTGAAAATACTTTTTTGTGGGGGAGTGAGAGGGGATATGGTCTGATCTCTCAATTCCTCCATCCCTCCCCCCAAATAGGGGGAATCCGAGATCTGAAATAGGTTGATGTAGCTATAGATAAATATGAAGCACCCTTTTTCACCACCCTCAAACAAAACCTTCCAAACCCTTCACACAGAATACATTATTGGTAAACTATGTAAAAGTTAATATAATGGACTAAATTTTCCAGGTATAGGAGTCTGAGATGCAGCTGCAAAAAATGAGCATACAAACCCAACATTTGCAAGTGCAGTCACTTATACTCACAGATCTGACCCTTGTGTGTGCAGTTATCCAATTTGTGTGCGCAAATATACGATTTGTATACATACACAACAAATGTACATCATATTTTTTCAGGTGCTGATGTAAGTACAGGAAAACAAATATTTAGAAATGTAGATGCTTCCTAGGGTTCCCTTCTACATCTCTTATTTCCCCCCCCACACACTGTTACCACCACTACCAACAATCAGGCCTGCAGCCTAGTAGTAATCTTTATGTCCAGATGCTATTGCTTCTTTCAGAATGGTCCAGAACCTTTGGGATTGGCAGTCTGGCACTCAGTGAAATTTGAGGTGGGATGGGCTGCAAAGGTGGCTGTACTTGATCCTTGGGCTACTCTACATTGTGACATCTGGGAAATATGTGAGGGCTGTGTTCTTGCTGTACTTCTACTGCTATTGTGTGACTGACTAGTTTTAGCTTTCTTTTTTTATTTATTATTATTATTATTCAGTCTGTACTTTAAGTGGAAATCCCAGCACAACCTTAACTATGGAGCTGCAAGGGACCTCCATAATGTAACTGCTTAGGATCCAAAACCAAATCCAATAGGCATAAATGCTTTAAAAAATGCTGAAATGTCTGTCACCTGAAGCTTAATTGCTCCAATAAGAAGGCACAGAATGCTACAGAACTATAATTCATCTGCAGTTAGTGGCTGACAGATATTTTTTATAGTTAACATTGTGCTTTGAAGTGGTTTAGTTCAGTAAGCAAATTTAGGTCAAATTCTCAGTCATTTGATCAAAGGCTTGAAGTTTTTGCCATTTAGTCAAATACCCAGGTGAAATGGTCATTTAGCCAATTAACTATCAATTTAATTTCTTTGTCCAAATGATTAATTTGACTGTAACATACAAACAGATCCTATGGAAAAAAATTGATCTTACACTGAGGTGTTCTCAGGAAAACCCTTGTACTCAAATGGAGCAATGCAGCTCTACACAGGCTGTGGGATCTGTCTTACATTCAGTCCTTTTGCAAGATTGGGGCATTGTATAGCAACATGTTATATATTTAGGTTTAAATGATATAATACAGTGTTTGCAGTGTTGTTGTAGCCATGTTGATCCCAGGATATTAGGGAGACAAGCTCTTCTGTGTAGCTCAAAAGCATGTCTCTTTCACCAACAGAAGTTGGTCCAATAAAAGATATTACCTCACCCCTCTTGTCTCTGGATTAGTGTGTTCTACATACACCGCAAATGGCTATTTTGTATTTCCTTCATAAAACTGGTATAACTTCTGAGATGTGAAAGTAAAGTGAGTTAGAAATGTTTTCTCTTCTTATTTATCTTTTTTTTATTTCAAATTTCCATTCTCCCCTCTCCCTTTTAATTTTGAAGATCTAATGCTTTGCAACAGATGGATGGAAAATCAAGGGACAGCTGTAGGGATGAGGAGTTATATAGGTTAAAGTTCTGGAACTTAACCTACACTCAGTAAAGAACCCCCAAGGTACAAAGGCACCCAGCCAGATTTATTGTCAACGAAGCACAGGAATAGCACCTGGCAGACTCTATGAGGAGACTAAGACACTATGCCTGTGACAATGGATGCAGCTCAGCCAGTGGCAGGACTTTCCACTGCCCCCTAGGCTGGCCAAAGATACTCCCTCTGAGATACACCTTTATATCCTGATATAAACAAGTTATGTACTGTCATCCTGACCTTATCTTTTAGGAGGGGTCAGTGTGTTTCTGTTATCCTTGGGGAATGTTTTTGTACCATCCTTGATATCGGGATGTTCTGGTATCACTTGATGTTGGGATGTGTTTGCATGACTACTCTGTCAGATGGGTTTGGTCACAGAGATCCCCTTGGGACTGTCACCTGATGTGCTGAGATTACCTCTGAGCCCGTTTTCCCTGCCAGCTTGGGACTCCAGAACCCTGCCTTGTTGAGCCAGACATGCTAGCCTGCTGCAACACAGATCCAGGGTCTGGTTCACGCCCCCAAAGCTGCAGTCTCAAATGAAAATGGCTCAGCAGGCCACCCATCTCCAGCACCCAGACACCCAGCTCCCAATGGGATCCAAACCCCAAATAAATCTGTTTAACTCTGTATAAAGCTTATACAGGGTAAACTCCTAAATTGTCTGCCCTCTATAACACTGATAGAGAGATATGCACAGCTGTTTGCTCCCCCAGGTATTAATCACTTACTCTGGTTTCATTAATAAACAAAAGTGATTTTATTAAGTTTAAAAAGTAGGATTTAAGTGGTTTGAAGTAATAACAGACAGAACAAAGTAAGTCACAAAGCAAATTAAAACAAAACATGCAAGTCTAAGCCCAATACATTAAGAAACTGATTACAGGTAATATCTCACCCTCAGAGATGTTCCAATAAGATTCCTTTACAGACTAGACTCCTTTCTAGTCTGGGCCCAATCCTTTCCCCTGGTACAGTCCTTGTTAGTTTCAGCAGACATCTCGGGTGGTAAGCAGAGGGTTTCTCATGATTGGCCCCTTTGTCCTGCTCCACCCCCTTTTATAGCTTTGGCACAAGGCGGGAATCTTTTCTCTCTGGGTCCCCACCCCTCCTTCTAAATGGGAAAAGTACTAGATTTAAGATGGATTCCAGCATCATGTGACATGGTCACATGTCTTGTGAGACCTCAGCCTCCATTCTTCCTGGGCTGACCCACATGTACACAGGAAGGTTTGCAAGTAAACAGAGCCATTTACAGTTCATTGATTCTGAAGCACCCTTAATGGCTTCCACTTAATATGTCTACATTAGTAATACAAGTTTATATCTTATCCTCTTAACTTCAGATGTAGAAAAAATACATGCAAACAAATAGGATGAACACACTCAGTAGATTATAAGCTTTGTAATGATACCTTACAAGAGACCTTTTGCATATAGCATATTCCAGTTTCATCATATTCACATTCATAAGCATGTTTTCATAAAGCATATGGAGTGAAACGTCACACTCTGTACTTAGCACTTCTTAGGAATGTGTATTTCTGCAGTAGTAGCCCTGTTCTTGCCAGATTCTCTGAGGAGTTCCTACCTCATACCAGGCCTCTGATACAAGGGCTTATGTCTCAGGCTTTCTTCCTACTACATATAGTGCCACTCCCCCACCAGCACGGCCTCCTCTGTCATTCATATATATTTTGTACCCTGGTATTACGGAATTCCATTGATTATGATTCCACCAAGGTGCTATGATGCCTGTATACAACACTTATAAAAGTTGTCACTTTTTAGTTGTCTGTCATCATGTGATGTGATGAGTTCCTGCTTGGAAAAAATTTTGCAGCTATCAGCACGCAGGATTGGATCAGAATTCATGAGGGTGTCAAGAAGCTGCTGTGTTATTTTCTACCTGGCTTAGAGTATTCTGACTTCATGCAAACACACAGAACTCCACAGTCATCCTGCTTACTCCCCTTCCTCACCAGTACATGTCTGGACAAAAATTCAAACCCCAGTTGAATTTGGGACAGATGATTTTGTCACCTATGTACTGCATGGACTACATTAAACTAAAATGGACTAGATTTGTAAATGGAAAACATTTCCTCCTGCCCCCTCTGCTCACTGTTTCCATGTGGTTTGTTACACTGTTATGGGGTTACAGAGTGGTGTATTTACAGGCATGGCAATGTAGGATTGTTATTTTTAAGAAACAGGAATGCCCTAGCAAAAATCTGTGCCATTTGAGTAAAAATTCATTTTCAAGGCATTTTTACTGTTTGCATTTCCTGGTTGCCCTTTTGAATTCCACATGGTTGTGTGTGTGGGTGGGTGGGGGAGAGTCACACCATGCCACGCCATACAGTCTGTTACTAGCAGATATATGTTGCTAGCTGGGGCTCCGTGCATTCATTCATAGAACAGCAATCCCTCCCATTTCTATATTAATGAACATTAAAATGGAGCCAGAAATTTACCAGACTCTGTCCCCTCCATGTCTGCTGCAGGCTCTGTGATGGGTTGTTCCTCATGGGGGCATCAGAAAGCTCCTCCATGTATGGCCCCAGGATTTTGCTTCAGAAGCAGCTGCAGCGAAGTCTCCTTTAGGACTGGTTTCAACAACAGAGTCACTTTACTGGCCTCACTCAGCGCCGCTGCTGGTTTCCATTTGTTGTTGTGCTGGAGCTTGCCATCCCAGCTGACCAGGTCACCATGCCTCATTGTTGGCTCTGTGCTCGGTGCAATGCCCAGCAACCGGTCAAACTTCTCATAAAGCAGGCATGATGGCAGTGAGTTGCCTGAGGTGCAGATCTGATCATTCGTTTTACTATACTCAGTCTTGAGCCGCTTAATCTGCTCCCTGCACTGTTACTAATCTGGTATATTTGCAACATTGCCAACTTCTTCTCTATTTGCTGGTAGACAAGATCATTTCTGGTACTCTTACTGAAGTCCACTGTTTTGCTGGCCTTGCACCAGAGATTTAACAAAATCTGTCTATGTTCTTGTGACCATGAAGCAGCATGCTTTTCAAAAGACTTCTTCTGTTCAGTCTCCTTTGCCAACACAGAAGGGTCTCTGATGGTTTGTTTGTAGCTCAGTAGTCAAAAGACAATGGAATGGTTAATGCTAACTCACTGAGCTTATGCACCACCCCAAGGGGGGTTGCTTCCATGCAGTCGACTGGGGACTCTTGAGATAGAGAGGTCAAAGGAAGTTGGCCCATGGGATTGTAGGATACTTTTGGCAGACTCCTGGGACCCATGTTGGGAAGACTGCATCTGCAGGGCAGAGTGATAGGACTTGAGCCCAGGGTCCCAGCTTTACTTGGGCTTGAATCCTCCACCCCCATAGGGTCCTGGGACCCTAGTTCTGAGCCTGAGAGATTTGTGTGTAGACGGAAGGGGGTTTGGGTTCAAGTCTGAGTCTAGGCTTACACTGCAGCGTAGACATATCTGTGTGTGTTTCCATTTCCTCTTCTCTCCTTCCCCTCCCCCAAATTCATTCTTTCTGTCTGGAAGGTAAGTCATTCAGGATTCAACATTTTAAAACTGAACTGGGGGGATGGTCAAAGCTGACATGTTAGGCTGGAAGATGTTAATGGCTGCCATCAATCAATTCTTTGATCTGTAGACAATTACAGATGTAGTTGAAGCTGTTGGGTCTGCAAACTAGATGCAAAGAGCTCCGTGTGTCCCCCATTTCCCTCTTCTCATTTTCCGATTTCCACCAAAATCAATAGGATTCTGCCCATTGATGGCTAGAATGTTCCCTGAAAGTTTGGAGTTGATTGGAAGCTCTATACCAAAGCTATTGTGTTATACACAGAGGCACAAATAGAGAAATGCTGTTGTGTTGAGAATAAGCCTCTTTTTGCTTGTCCAAAAAGAAATGTAATGTCTTCCAAGTGCAAGTCATGTTGAAAAGGAGATATCCAGTTTGGAGAGGTGAAGATCATTTGAAGTCACCTGCTCTTTTAATTGCATTTTAGTTAAGAAAACTTCCATAAAAATATTTCTCACCTAGAAGGTTAGAAAATGTACATTAATTGCAGAGTAGTTGTATGCTGTTCTTGGGCATGTTTGATCATGATTGAGAAGTGTGTTTTATTGGGAAGAGATTAGAATAAGGAAAGTGACCTCATTCCACACACCTCCAGTAGGGCACTTTTGCAACTTACGAACAGGCACAAGCAACAGTATGCTCTTATGATGCCAATATACCATGTCTGCCAATTTAACTGTGTTTTGAAATCCAGTAAACGTACTTCTTTCTGTTTTTCTCATACATAAAAGTTGTAAAAAGTTGAGTAGAAGGCTGAAAATCTGTGTATTTTTGAATGTGGGAGTGATGATTAAGATAAAAGCATCCTTTTATTTGACCACAGGATGTTCTTTTTGAGTGAAATAATAACTAAATAATGTTGCCACATTTAAAAGTCAGAGGTGCCTGAAAGAGAGGGAGTGTACCAATCGTCACATCCTCCCAAAAGGCAAGGTGCTATTAGCTAATAGATTGCTATATATAAAATGTGAGAGAAATATGTTCATGTTAAGGGCATATAGACTAACTCACTTTAACAGTTAGTATAATTTTATTTCCTGATGTGTCTGACAGGTGAGCAGCTAATTGTGCCACAGTTTCAGTTTCTGGATGATGAAATGCTGACAGATTTAGGATTGAGCCCCATGTAGAGCACATTGTAAAAGTCTTATCTGAAGGTAACAAAGCCATGCATGACTATTGCCAATTCCTCGTCTGAAACAAACAGTTGCACCTCCTAGATATCAAGAAATGGGGAGAACGCTGATCTGGCCATAGCTGCTGCCTGCTCTCCAAGTAGCAGGTGGGAATCCAACCAGAATTCTGCTTACCTGACTCCCCTTAATGAGAGGGAGTGGTAATATCTTTGCAATTTCTTCTGATTGTTAGCCCCAGCTATCATCAACTCTCTCTTTTGTGGACTGAATCTAAGACAGCTAGCTCTGATTTATGTCCGTATTAGATGCCTAACTTTAGGCACTGAAGTTTTGACCTGTAGCCTACTAAAAAGAAGACTCATACTGAAAATAATATAAATATTCTTTATACAGTATCTGTTCTGTAAAAACAATTGCTTTTATAACTATAGAGACATATGCTGGCTTCTAATCTTATACCATATGTCAAGGTTCCTTCCCCACTCTGAACTCTAGGGTACAGATGTGGGGACCTGCATGAAAACCCCCTAAGCTTATTTTTACCAGCCTAGGTTAAAACTTCCCCAAGGTACAAACTATTTTACCTTTTGCCCTTGAACTTTATTGCTGCCACCACCAAGCGTCTAACAGATATATAACAGGGAAAGAGCCCGCATGGAAACGTCTTTCCCCCCAAAATCCTCCCCAAACCCTACACCCCCTTTCCTGGGGAAGGCTTGATAAAAATCCTCACCAATTTGCATAGGTGAACACAGACCCAAACCCTTGGATCTTAAGAACAATGAAAAAGCAATCAGGTTCTTAACAGAAGAATTTTAATTGAAGAAAAAGTAAAAGAATCACCTCTGTAAAATCAGGATGGTAAATCCCTTACAGGGTAATCGGATTCAAAACATAGAGAATCCCTCTAGGCAAAACCTTAAGTTACAAAAAGACACAAAAACAGGAATATCCATTCCATTCAGGACAGCTTATTTTCTCAGCCATTTAAAGAAATCATAATCTAACGCATATCTAGCTAGATTACTTACTAAATTCTAAGACTCCGTTCCTTTTCTGTTCCCAGCAAAAGCATCACACAATACAGAGAGCGCCTTTGTTTCTCCCCCCCTCCAGCTTTGAAAATATCTTGTCTCCTCATTGGTCATTTGGGTCAGGTGCCAGCGAGGTTATCCTAGCTTCTTAACCCTTTACAGGTGAAAGGGTTTTTCCTCTGCCCAGGAGGGATTTTAAAGGTATTTACCCTTCCCTTTATATTTATGACACCATACATGAGAAAACAAAATGCCTATATGCAAATTTAAGTTTCAGTCTCCGTTACACAACCTAAATATTACAAAGAGCTGTGATGCACTACAGAGGTGGAGATATTTCTTGCAATTTAAATTTGTCTAAGTTCAGGGATTTGAAAAATCAGTGGAAATTAATTTACAGTGATTATTTGTCACAACAGGCAAGTAGTATTTTCCCCCAGCAAAGGCTGGCCAGCAGTGTGAAAATAATTCTAATTGAATATGTGGCCAGCTTTTTATGTGGTAAAATAAGCAGGTGCTAAAATAAATAGTTCTACTGTAAACACCATGTCTACAGTAAGTGTATTTACTTTTAACAGTTGAGATAGATTGGGAAAGAGCAAGTCGTTTTATTGCTTTACAAGCAAACAATAAGAACATACATCTGCTTTTAAAATGACATGATTTCTTTTGTAGTGCCCAAGCAGATTTGCTCTGGGCCTAATCAGTTATCAGATCTTGTCTGCCATTGATGATAGCTGCAGTTTACATTCTGAGAATGAGCGTTACACTGGTGCAGGACAGACTTGTTTCAGTCAAACAGATGTCAATTTAGTCAGTAAACTTAAGGAGCTCCATTTTACAACTGGCAAAGGGACCTGAAGGAGTTCCCTTCTCTTTATGGTTTTTATATCCTTGACTAATAGAGGATACTTGATACTTTCATTCTAATTTTAGAATGCAAATATGGAGAAAAAATTGTGATGGAAAATGTTCCCTTTGTTTACTACATTTTGAGATTTAACACATGAATAAAAAGAGAGAAGATACACACACACACGACACAAATCAGAAAAGAGATCATAATTTTCATTCTTCAGTCCATTTATGTGCATTTTAGTATGCCCAGTTCGTAAGAGAGCTGAGGGAGAAGACCTCACTATGGCTGAAGTTACACCATGTGCACATTTGTACATTCAGATATAGGCATAGGGACATCCCATTCTTGTTACCCTATATTTGATGCTGCATATTTTCCCAGGAGAGAGAGATTACACAATGTCTCAGTCAAAGGAAAACAGGCTCTTTGGCAGTAGGCATGAGATCTTTGAAGGGTAATGGCATGAGAAAAACCAGCTGTAACACTGGTTGACATTGCAGTGTTTGTCTTCACTATTAGAAATGGTGTGTTTTTAGTGCAGGATAATGAACATACATTAGCTATCCTGCTGTAAAATCCTAGTAGAGTCAAAGTACCTATAGTTTTTACTGTGGGGTAGCAATGCAAGGCCAGCCCTTATACCCACTTTGACCTCACCTAATTTACCTTGGGCTAGACCAGTCAGGGCTATGCTATGACCATCTCTATGGCAGACACTGCCTCATTGTGATGGGTAGAATGGGAACAAGCTGCTCCCTCTGTAAATAATTTCTTCTACATCACTAAGCCTGATGAGAGACTGCCTGGTTTTGAGTTGCCAAGCTATGTCTAGTACAAGCTCAACCATTACAGATGACCATGCCTCTGAAACAGCCTCTGCATAACTGTGGTGTGGTTGAGGATGCTGCATACCTACTGAATGGCTGCTCATCTTGTGATGGTCTATCAGGAGGATTTTACTGACTACACACTGCTGACCCTGAGGCTATTGAATGGCTGAGACATGTGATACCTACCAAAGCCCTTTTGATATACTCTTTGACATTTTTATTTTTGACTTCTACAACTGTGTTTTATATCCCTACTTTCTATAGTGTATTTCAAACTTTTCTTTCACCTTTATTGTATCACTTACGCATTCACTAATAATAACCCAGGCTAAAACTACAGTGCCTTGTCTCCACTACCTCCCCAGCAGGATAGCTAATATGCATTTGTTATCTCACTGTAAAAAACAAACATCGCCCCCGCCTTTTTTGGCATTAACGGCAAAGCCATAGGATTACAGTTAGTTACAGTAGCTGAAATCTGCAGGACAATTTCCTACTATATGTCCATTCATAGGTGCCGACTTCCACTCTGCCCGGTCGGTGCTTGACCCCCCTCACCTCGTCCCTGCCCCGCCTCCTCCCCTGAGTGCGCCGTGTCCCCGCTCCTCCCCCCTCCCTTCCAGAAAGTCCTAAGCGCCGCCAAACAGCTGTTAGGCAGTGGTGGGACAGGAAGCACTGGGAGGGAGAAGGAGGAGCAGGGATGTGGTGCGCTAGGGGGAGGAGAAAGAGGCGAGGAGGGGGGAGCTTGGCTGACGGTGTGTGCAGAGCACCCACTAATTTTTCCTCATGGGTGCTCCAACTCCAGAGTGGGAGCTCCAGCCCCAGAGCACCAATGGAGTCGGAGCCTATGTGTCCATTATGAAATAGATACAGTGCTTCCATAGCCAGGAGAGATCTATGTACTTATAGAAGTGTTATCCAGTTCTCCTGAAATCTTAAGACTAGTGAACAAAGCTCATTATGTTTTTGAACATAAAAAGAACATTTAAACTACCATACATGAATTGCCAACAGGTGTAATGGTCCCAGAGTAAATATATCATTAGGCTGCAAAATAGATAATTCTGGTCTAGTGCTACTGTGGCCTTGTGTTGAATTTACCATGAGAAGATAACTTATTGGTGACCTCCAATGTATGTTGCTAAATATTGCCTCACTGTATCTGAATACAATGCCTATTTGCATGTACTATAATTCATAAAGGTAATACAAAATACTTTATAGAGAGAGTCAAACAGGAAGTGGAAGGTCTTAAGGAAAGATTTAAACCACATTCTGCCTGCATATGAAGTCATTGACATACATGAACAAATGAACCACCTAGAGGTCAGAATTTAGCCCTTAAAAAGGGGAAGTGACTCAATATTGCAAAAAGAGTGGGGAAAGTGTTCCAGACAAATGGGCCAACACAGGTTTTTTTTGTTTTTTTTTTAAGAGCTTCAACTGTGTTATAGGAAATCTATGAGAAAAGACAAGGAGGAAGTCCAGTCTGCAGAAGAATGGGTGGAGATGAAGTCAGATGCAGAATGGAATGAAATGCAGGCAGTGTCTGGAAAACCCAGAAGTTAATTTAATTGGTTCTTTAATTTTTTTTCCTTTTAGACTTGCTGGTCTCATTCAGATCAATTGAAAAGACATCTTTAAATGAGCTGTTAGAGAGGGATACTAACATTATGGCTAATCTATACTTTTCCATAAAGTTTTATAGGTTTAAATTCAGTTGTAGCCAAATTAAGCTCAAACAAAATTAGTGGCCAGTCTGGGTGTGTTAGGGCAATGTTCAAAAACTGTTCTTTAGACTAGACATTGTCCTAGACTAAAACACGATTATTCTGACATGTTTTGTCCCTATCCACAGTGGTCAGCTAAATCATGTCAGGTGCCTATATGACAGTAAAGATAGATAGCTACTACTGAATGGATGCATGAATACAATAAACTTTGTAAAAGGGGTTTTAGCCCTTGAAATACTAAGCAGCATTAATTAAAGGAGCCTGATTAATTAAAGGAGAAACTCCCAAGAGAACTGTAATGCCAGAAGGAAATGACCTTGGATATAGTTACAATATAGTAAGGAAACTGAAATTAAAGTGCACCTCTCAGATCAGTATAAAGAAACAATTCTGTGTCCTGAGTTGCTGAATTGCAGCTCAATGCACTATTTTTCCAAGTTTCCCAAATCCATGATTGGATCAGCAAGCGATCTGCAATTAAATTAAAGGCTTTCTCAGCTGAGTCATACACAAGAGCAAGAACGAATAATTTGGTTTTGGAAAGATTTGTAATTTGCAGGGAAATTCTTTGGGGATGCCCTCTCATTGCTCTGATTATAGAGCCTTGTGTTCTTTGAAGACTTTTGTAGAGTTCCATAAATGTATATCTGGTGTAACTGTGTAAGCTATGCATTGAACGTGAGGACTTGTGGCTTCCAAAAGAAAAGGGAGTATTCACCTTGCCTGGCCTAGCACTACATTACTGGGAATCTAGAGTAGGTTTCATAGTCTCGAGGATTTGAGATGATTGTTTTTCATGATATATCTTTTTAAAAAAATAAAATTGAGTGTAGTTTCTTTCAAAAGGTGGCAGATTGACATCAGAAATTTAAATCCTCTGTTTGTCCACAGAATAAGGACACTCTCAACCTGGTCTAGATTCACATCAATAACCTGAAGGCAAAAGATCAGGAGCCCATTTTCAATCCTTTAAACTATCCAGTCTTTTCTTCTAGATTAATCTTGTTTGCAAAGAGTGCCTTTCTCTTGTGCCATAGTTAAATATTCACAGAAGGGAATTGTTAAACTTGTGTGAACTATATCATATTTTGTAACAATTTTATGTCACATTTTTTGGCTGTTTTCACAATGAAGCAACTGCACAGCTGTTGGGATGTCATTTGTATTCAGTATAGTTTACTTTTCAGAGTTATGGGTGGAGTTGGGTTTTAATTCTCTCTTCTGGGATTAGCACTGGCAGATACTACTATGCCAAACTACATCCAGCATTGTTTGTATCATTCATGATAAGTAAGGCTAAGATTATGCCATGGAGGTCACGGAAGTCATGGAATCCTTGACTTGCAGAGACCTCTGTGACCTTTTCTGCTTCGGCCCCAGGGTGGCAGGGCTGGATCTCCCAGCCACTGTGGGCCCCCTGCAGCTCCCAGCCACCACAGGTGGACCCCAAAGCTCCCAGCCGCAGACCCCATAGCTCTGAGCTGCTGCGGATGGTGGGGCAACCCCAGAGCCGTAGCAGTGGTAGATGCTGGACACTCTTCCATTCCCATTTTGTCAGTTATTTTTAGTTAAAAGTCAGGACAGGTCATGGGCTTCCATGAATTTTGTTTATTGCCCAGGCAGGACCTGTCCAAGACTTTTCCTAAAAATAACCGTGACAAAATCTGAGCCTTAATGATAAGCCTATAGCCATATTCCCTAAGACTGTGATCCTGTTAATGTCTGTAAGCTAATCAGGATTGGGCCTGGTCACTACTTGGGTGGGAAACATCAAAGGAAAAACCCAGGTTCTGTAGAAATGTTTAGTGATTTGCTAAACCATGCTCTTCCTTATGAGTTGGTACTCAATCAGTGGCCCAGTATAGTGTTACGAGGCACTGTCCTACTTGGGGTGATGCCTTCCAGATATCAGACTCTGACTAGCTGTGGTAATTAAGGATACCCAGGCAACTTCTGCAAGCAAGCAGAAGAGCAGTAGCATTGTTGTTCTGGCCAGATGCCTATTTGGGTAATAATGGGAGATGGGGAGAAACCCAAGCTGTAATCTGGATCCAGCAATCCAGAGAAGTGAATTTTGAAAACTTGTCTCTTGGCGAGTGGGGACAGCACCTGAACATACTGGTTCCAACTGTGATAAACTCTGGGCTGACTTTACTAAGTGAAGAATTCTTTAGCAGTCTGTTTTCCTCTAAGCTTATAAACAATATCCCAGTGTTAAAGTAACACTAACAATTGGCAAAATGCCTAAAATTAGAAATAAAGCCAGTAAATTAATATTTCTTCCCATGTGGTAGCATGGCCTCTTAGACAGTGTTGTGGAAACATGACTCTCACATCCTTTTGGCTGCAGAAAACTCCATGGGGACTTTAGAAATGACGGTGACAATAGTCAGTGAAAACACTGATAAAGGTGCAGCTCTGCATTGCCATCCTTAGAAAACAAAATCATGGCTATGTCTGGAAGCTAAGCACTGTGGCAAACTAATGGCTTTTGGCAAAAGCAGAAAGTCAGAAATAGCTCTCTGGAGACTAAAATGGAGGATCATACTGAGCTTTCTGGAAAGATACTTAAGGAGAACTTGTCTGCTAAAAAGAGAATTGACTTCCAAAAGAATTGAATTAGGTTGAGAAATACCTGAGTATTCAGAATATTTGAAAGTAAGAAAATTACAGATCTGCTACCTTTTGTGAAAACCTCATGGCTTCTATCTGAATATTAAGGCCCTATTTTTCAAAAGTGACCTCTACATCTGCATCCATAATTTTGCACCTACTAACTATAGTACCTGACTGGCAGAATTTTGTGCATGCAAACAACTGTGATTTCAAATTCTTAGGTACAGTGTGTGTGCTTTCCACAATAAGTTATTCCAGTAGTAAAGAATAAATTAATTTTCAGGGTATCTACATTTCAGCTAGACTGGAATTCATGTTGACTACTATGTTCCTATTGGTTAGAAAAGCCTGATGTAAAAAAGTGAAAGTTATTTGCAATATTTGGGTGTCTACATATGGGCCTAGATTGTGCCACCCTCGTGTACGTCTATACTGCACACTAAACCTGGGCTCTGACTTGGGTTTGAGTCCAAACCCCACTTCTGTCCACACACACATTAGTCTGATTCAAGTCAGCAAGGACCCTGGCGGGGGACAGTCAAAACCCAAGTCCTGCTGTGACTGGAATCCAAGCCCTGTCATTCTGCAGTGTGGACAAATATCAAGCCACAGACCCAACTGAGAAGGTCTGTGTAGTGCAATATGGATGTGTTAGCATGGCTGTGAGACCCGGGTCCAGCAACTGTAAAACCAGGCTTTACACAATGCAGTGTGGATGCCCATGCATGGGCTTGGAAACACCGAGTCCTTAGCCCAGGTCCCACAGACCTAGGCTTACTCTGTGGTGTAAGCAAACCCTTACTCAATTTGGTGAGCTGTTGTACAAGTAACCCCACTCATAGGCACCAACTTCTTCTCTACCTGGGGTGGTGCTCAACCCTCCCCCACCACCCGAGGCCCAACTCCACCCCTTCCTCCAAGCCCCACCCCTACTCTACAGGCCCCAACCCCGCCCTACCTCTTCCTGCCCTCCGCCCCACCTATTTCCCACCTCTTTCTGCCCCCTCCCCTGAGCACGCTCCATCCCCACTCCTCCCCCTCCTTCCCAGGACCTCTCACATGCCACGGAACAGCTGATTGTGGTGGGCGGGAGGTGCTGGGAGAGAGGAGGAGGAATTGATCAGTGGGGCTGCTGGAAGGCAAGGAGGGGGGCAGGTGGCTGCCGGAGTATCCTTAGCACCCGCTAATTTTTTTCCGTGGGTGTTCCAGAGCTGGAGCACCCACAGAGTTGGCACCTATGGCCCCACTGTCTTCTGGTGTAAATGATTGAAATTTAGTCAAACATTCTGTTGATGATGTACAAGAAGAAATGGAATCCAGCTCTCTCTCCCATAGCTGTGTTGACTATGCTGAGATAACAGTAAAAAGCAGTCTAAAAAAAACCCCAACCCACTTTATTTTTGTCACTGGAGTGAGCAGGTACGACTATGTGTGTATTAAGGAAGCAGATCCTTGGAGTATGGTGATGCTATTTTTTATATTTATGCAGGCCTGAACTGACTTGCCTTTCATCCATGGGTATCCTAGAAATTTTGAGAATTTTTAAAAAAATGTTGACTTTTTTTCACTGTAAATTGTGAAGTTTAATAATTTAAAAGAACGTCAGGCATACTGTGGGCATTATTACTCTCCATTTGTTGGAATAACTCTGATCAGCCCATCTATACTTGGATTGATTTTTATGCCCTTATAACTCATGTATCTGAATTTTCATTCCTAAAAACAACCCCAATACCACTTCTTTCTATGGTTGCCCATTTCTATGGTGGTTGCCCACCCCAACCCCCCAACAAATATTGCAATAACTATACTTTAGAAAACACAAATGCAAAGAAACTGTAATTGTATGTTCACAAAACCACCAGCCAGGGAAATTCACACTCTGAGTAGGTGGATGAGACCTCCAACAGTTGGTGGGAAACCCATCCACATCAAGATCTGTCCCCCAAAAGATCATTGAGCAAGAGGGCATCTACTCAACCAACCATTCCCTGCCAGAGGCCACAGGATAACTTTCTTGTCCTCCTTGGCGCTAGAAGAGACCAGCCTGTGTGGCTGCTGCTGCTCTGAGGAACAACATAAAGGAATCTCCATGAGATGCAGGGAAGGAGAAAATAGCCCCATTTACTTCACTATAGTAGTAACAGTACCTTAGACTTCCGACTGAGTGTATGTTTGCAGGATCAGGCCCTTCACTGCCTTTTAAAATTCTGTCTGTCCCAAAAAGATAAGATAATTGGACAGACTCTCTCTCTCTTTTGAGTTGAGAAGGGAGTGAAGCAATGCAAGATGGCATATCCATTCATTGCCCCAGCAGTATTCTGTGCATCCTTCCATTTTATTTTTTAATATATGCAAGTAATTCAATGAAAGTTTTATTAGAAACAATAAGAGTCTTTGTGGGCTGAATAATTATACTGAATTACTTCCATGTCACTGTATGGTTTAGTGATGAAGGGCCTGATCTGGGCTTAAATTCTCAGAGACTATTTCCCGGAACTCCCCACACTGCCCCTTTAGCTGCGAGGCTGGGGTCTCAGGGCTTTAACCCCAAGGCAGGAGGCACCGGTGCCCAGGGCTTCAGCTCCGTGGGGTGGTGGGATGGCTCAGGGCTTCAGCCCCACGGGGCACCCTGCGGATCCCGCTGGACAGTTCTGGCTGATCTTAAGCCTTGGGCCTGATCCAGCAAGATGTTAATGCCTCCTACGAAGTGCTGAGGGCCCTTAAGGCCCATTGATTTCAATAGCTTGGAGCACAGCATCTCAGTGTTTTGCAGTATCAAGCCAAAAAACCCACTTCTGTAGGAACTAGAGCAGTCTTGGTGCAAGATGGATTTGGATATAGTTTTATAATCACAAATAGAGCTCTGATCATTCAAGTGAATCCTCATGGGCAGACCCCTTTGTCTGTCAGTGGGGCTCCAACACAGGCACACAGTCCTGCCCATAGGAATCCAGCTGCAATACTGAAGCTTAGGTCTTCTTCTCCATATAACATTTCAGCAAGAGTTGTTTAGCAAAATTTCTTTCATACTCTTTCAATGATAGCAGCCTCAACTGACTGAACTCATTTAAGCCACAACCTACCTAGTAACTACATAGGACATACTTTTCACAATGATTTATGGTAGTCGAGAAACTTTTAAGTGTCCCCTAAACCCCTCCAAACACTTGGACATTTACTTCACTTTACTCATATGAGTGGTCTCACTGAAGGCCATGGGACTATTCACATGAGAACAGTTAAGCACGTGTCTAAGAATTTTGCAGGAGCAGGGCCCAAATTTGCCCCAACAATTTTGTGTTTGCAGCTTGAGTAGCTAGATGTCCAGCTACCCAATTGCACATGTAAATGCTGGATTTTGGATACACAACTTAAGTGCAAATTTAAGTGGGTTGAGGCCACTTTGAAAATTAGGCCTAAGACTGAGAAGGCATTGCTGTGCAGCTTCCTAGTTGGTTTTCCTTGAACTATTTTAGAGTCAATTTCTCTGAAGTACAGGCAGCAGGGTTATTAGTGATATCTGGTCTAAAGTGATAACAGTGCTGTGACTTAAGTCAAGAAAAAATGAGAAACTGCTTACTAGCTCCTTGTGCAAATTTTCCTCCTGAGGAAATTCTTGTGGTTTGCTGTCCCTGTCAATCAGGGCAATATGCCTGTACATTTCACCTTTCAGAAAATATATTATTATTATAATCTGTTTCTACTAATGCCTGCAATATTTTGAACCCTATCCAAAAACAAAAGAATCCCTGTATCTGCAACACTGCAAAATGACTGAATCCTGGGAAAATGTAAGTCAAACACATTGGCACGACTTACCAGGGTTAAAAAATAAAAAGCAAAGACTTGACTTGGAAATGGCTTGTGTTGGTCCCAACCACGAAATGCCTGTGCTGTTCCCAGAAAAGGGAGTGAAGCATAAAGCTGCACTGAACATGTTTCTTCCCTGTTCTTTATTTTTGCTCTTTTAAAAAGGTGAGACGTACACAAACTAAAATTGGTAAGGCTTTGCTTTTCATGTAAATATGGTGATGTATAATGGTCTAGTTCAGAGCTGGGAAAATGAACTAAATTCTTTATAAATATTCGACCAGGAAAATTTGGAAAATGTGTATGTACCTCCTAATTATTCTCCCAGTTTACAGAACTAGGTGAATAATGGGAAAAAAAATCAATAAGTGGAATTCATTAAATAAATTAGTGGTTTTGACAAGGCAACTTTTGGCATCCTAGCTTTCCAATCGGCTAGCACTCAAACTGATGTAAAGACTAGGTGTAGAAAGCTATGTGACTCTTTAGTAATTCAATACAAGGAATTTCACTGCAAAATGCTGTTTTCTTTATTTTCTTCTCATGCATGCAGAGTTGTTTCACCCGCTTAGGTGTTAGCCTAATGTGTTCTGTAGTCACCATTTAATTTTTCTCCCTAAAAAGGTAAAGGAACAGTTTTACAGATTCCTTCGGAAAATACAATTTAGTGTAGAAAAAAAAGAATGTCCCGGGGCAAACATTCCTCCTGTATTCATACTTGGAAGTAAATAATTACTTAAAAACACATGGGATGAAAAGCAAAGGCTTTTACATCAAGGTGCTATTGCTAATTAAGCTTCTTAGGGCTGGCTGGTAGACTCAAGCCAGTTCCTATTGCTTTCCCAAAGGCAAGATCACATGGTCATATGGTTTATCTTGATACATAAAAATGAACTGCTTTGCAGAAGGGGTTGTTTTTCTTCTTTTATGTTGTCATGCAATGCGCCTTGGGTTGCTGATTCCAGGATGTTTGCATAATATGACAGTCCCCCTTTTTATTTTCTGCCATACTTTGACTTTTTTTGACTTTGCTAGTGTCTTTCAATGACAAAAGAATATAAAATACATTGTTGTTTTTCATAGAAAAATATAAAATAAACCAAATTTATGATTAGTTTATACAAAGGCTTGTATGAAAGCTATATTCTGAGTGATTGAACAGGGTGAAGTGTAACAACCTCCAATCAATACACAACCAGGACAATAAAGCTTCTTCACTAACCAGAGCATTTAAAAGGGACCATCTTTTCATTAATAGTTTTTAAAACAAGTTTTTTAAAAAAATGTTGTTCAACTGCTTTTCAATGGGAGTATATGTGCTGAAAGATATACATATGCTGAAGATTGTGCCTTGCTAAACTGGGGCCTTCACAGTACCTTTTAATCCATAGCAATGCAGGAAAGGAGGCAGTAGAATAAAGGCTCAGTCTACCAAATACACAAAAGTAACTTTACTGCTTTAAATGTTTGCAGGATCTTGACCTAAATTTGAACAGAAGTTAAATAAGTCTGGGTATACTTTCTGTTATGAGACTATAACTGGTGTAGTGTAGTATATCCCCTGTAAAGTATAATTTAAATTGTTACTGCTGTATATACTAAAGATGACTCAAATGTCATTGACTTCAATAAGGGTAGGATTTTAGTCTCTGTTTTTATTTTAATGGACACTTACAAAGTGTAGTTGAATCTAGGGAACTTTAAAAACAAGACAAATATTAATGCCTTTTACCTTGAAAACAATCATAATTTCTCTTAATAGGCTTGTGCATTTCCTAACCATTGTTTTGTAGCTGGCGTGTGTTTATTTTAATTATTATTTGTTGCTTGGGACTTGATCTATGGCTTTCTTCCTTGAACAATTGCACAAGTGTTCCAGACAAAATGTAAAACTCTTTATACGAACTTGTCTGCAACAACCATAAAAAGGATTAAAAATGTTAACTAGCTATGTAGCAGAGCAGACAAGCTAAATGAAGACCTGATGATCACATTATGAAAGGGATATGGTTGGTTATTGGGATCCTTTAGTGGGACAATATTTCTGGGTGCATCTGTCTGCATACTCCAGAAACCAACATTTGTTCACACAGAATGACTAAGGGAGTGTGCAATTGCAAATTTGGTTTCTGGGCCTGATTGTGCAAATTGCTAACTGCCTCCTGCAAAAGTGTGGGTGGCCTCAATTCCCGCTTACTACTTCCATGGCTGAAATCAGGGATGCCTGCTGGGAATCTAATGCTTGGTGGCCAAGACTGTGTGTGTCAGTTATTGTTGAACACAAACAAATGACAGTATTTTTCAAGACAGTAATTGGAAATACCAGTATTACGTTGTAAAGCACTTTGAAATACATGGTCTTTGAAACGTATGGAATACAATTAAATTATATACAGTTAGGGCCAAATCTTCGGCCCAAGGTACAGCTTCAGGAGATGTGCAGGAAGTGGGGTTGAAGAATACTTCCCTTGGGTCATGGAATGGTTGAATAGCCGTTCTGTCGGGATAATTTATATGCAGATGCCAGAGTCCAGAAAGAGTCGACATTGGGTTCAAAAGAACCTGCTGGTGCTGCTGTTAATCATAGTGCATGCATGCCTTCTGGGAGGTCTGGGCTTTTAAAGACCACCCTGAAAACATCTTCTGGAGGCTCCTCTTCTACATGTGGAGTGAGTGTGGTCAGGATGAGAGCCACTGGGCCTAATGCCCTGAGAAAGCTGGAGTATGGTCCAATGGGAAAGAGCTGGCAGGCTCTGTACTTATGCCTAGCTCCCTGCTGGTGCTGCTTCTGGTGGGGCTGAATATTTCAGAAGCATAGCAGCATTGAACTCTCCCCTGGATATTTACTGAAGGACACACATCCTCACTGCAGAATTTGTTCCACTCCCGGCCTCCTCTTTGCATTCCTTTGCAGCAGCAGCAAAATTTCCCCATTGGAGACATTGGGGAGAATTACAAATACCAATATAGTTGACACATTTAAAAATCAATTACCATACACCAGTGCTCACCTTTATTGTGGCACTTGTAATATCTCCTACACTTAGAATAGGGCCTGCCTCAGATACCCCAGTAAATGTAACTATTTCAGATGGAAAATACCCAGTGTTTAAAGATGTTCACCATAGGAAGCAAAAGGTCGGTACTTTTGTAATTGTGTGGCTTTAGGCATTTCAGCTGAAGAAACAGATGTTTACCCAGTGCCAAAATCTGTCAGCACAGGCAGAGCAGATTTTTCTTTTTTTGCTTACTTGAATCAAAGTTCACAGGAGCCAGAGTAACAATTTAATTTCCAAGTCTTCATCATTCCTTATGTACATTATTAAACATATCTTTTGAAGCTCTGGGTTTGGAACAACAGCAGAGAAGCCGCACCTTCTAATAAGTAATCAGCTCTGTCTGATGTTTTTGTGATATAATTTCAGAATTACTGTTATGAATGGTATGAAATGACTCCAAGGCCATCTACATCTTGAACATTTCCTTCATCTGCACTGAGAATTTACCAGGCAGCTGTTTTGAGTTTCTTCCTTTGCATAGGTTTAAATGCAAAGACCATGTTACCTCTGAAACTCTCACTGTAATACTCTCTTAAATGAAACATTTGAAGAAATCATTCCTCAGGTCTGCTTGAGTGCAGGTGACCATTGGTTTATGAAAGGCTCTCTTTTTCCTGAAACTGCAACACAGATTCCATTTTAGACATGCAGTACAGAATTACATTGTTAACAGTTTGGTAACTGCATGCGTAGTTTGTTGTTGCTGCTGCTGCTGTTGTTTTAATAGCATAGAAGGAAAAGGATGTGTAATTTTGTGGCTAGAGATTAGGACTGGGAGTTAAGGTATCTGGGGTCTCATCTTTGCCTTATTAAATCCCTTAATATCTGTGCCTCAATTTCTCCATTTGTGAAATGGATAGAATACTAGTCTCCAATCTGACAAGGATATTGGGAGACTTGCTTACTTAATGTCTGTAAATTGATTTAAGATGTTCAGATGAAAGGTGCTATATAAGTGGACATCATTAATTATGATTATTTTTATTTTATTTGCTGTTACATGAAAATCCCTAAGCATCTTTCTTTTAAAAATATGTATTTTCATCATAAAGGGCAAACAAAAAAAACCATTCAAAAACACATACTGTATTATTCCAGACATCAACAATACATCACATATTTAACACATACGGCAAATTATTCTGGTTATTACATACAACCATTGGGTCAAATCCTAAAATTCTCATTCAGACCTCAGTCACACTAGACTTTTGCCTGAGAAAGAACTGAATAAGGTCTTCAGGACTTGGCAAAATGTTAGTAAAATACCATTGACCTGAATTGTAATGTCAAATAGTTGTGTTCAGTTACACAGTCTAATTAAGCTTCTTTTTTAATAGCATTTTACTTTTCTTTTTTTGAGGGCTGAATTATCATGCTTTGGATTTCACTTGTGCTAGTACAAAATTTCACACACATATACTTGTGCCTGCACTTTGCAGGACCAAATATCTGCAAGAAAAGAGAAAAGACAGGACAACACAAAGGTGATTTATTCTTGAGCTGCTGGGCACACACAGAACCTGTAGTTCCTGGACTCACTGGCTTGCAGATTGAGAAGACAACTTGTGCTTCATGGTGTTACCACATGGGGGCTGTGTAAAGTCCCAATCTTGGAGTTAAAAGTGGATGTAAATTTTTGCAGTATTTGGTCTTAGTCCTGGCCAGATTAAGCAATGGAATGGATTGGTGACTACATTACATGTTCTAATACTTGTCCTTATCTCTTAAACAGTCCAACACCTAAACCCAAGTGTTAGAATTTGCACTCACAAAACTGGAGCCAGTTTGTTTTAATCGGAGATTTGTACACATGCAGGTGTTAGACTACTTAACGAGTGCATGTGTGTGTTAGGACTATGAGCAAAGTGTAGGCATAAGTATATGAACATAGTTTTGTGAAAGCACAAGTTCAGGCCAGGTAGAGGCCTGGCTGAAATGATAACCCCCTGAATGCCTTACAAAATAGCAAGAATTAAGTTCATAGGACAGTTTGATTACCCCTTTATTTTTTATGAGGCTGATTAAAATTTATTAATCTGATCATTTGTGTAATGAAACCCACTGCATATTGTAAAGCTAACCAATGTCCTTGTTGCACTCTATTTGGAGTTAGAGATTTGTTTCCTCAGCTATTTCTGCTCTGTGTAAACATTCAACAATTGAAAATAATTGTGCAGCAGACTGTTTATACACCAACACTTACTCCTCTGTAAAAAGAGAGCTTCTTCTGACCCCAGTTACCTAGCATCTGGGTAAAATGGAGTTGGAATTTATGAATATTTGATCTAGAACAGCTGCTAAACTGTAGACTTATTGAAGTTAATGGGAGTTTTGTTATTGTTTTCTATGGGAGCAAGAGAGGACCTTTTGAATATTCAGGCAGATTTCTCCCCTTTATTAACGAATCATTAACATCCCCACAAGAGGATTAGAGTATTGGTAGCTGATGATATACAAGCTGAAGTGGGGAATATTTCTTTTGTGAGTGAAATTTCTCCTCTGTCCTTCTCTCTATTTACTGCCTAATTGTTTCCCTGTGATGTTAGGTACTGTATCTTTTTTCCAGTTGTCATAATCTGGTTTCAAGTGTTATTCATCACTAGTATCATGAGTGGACTTTACCTTTACTTTACAGTCCTTGCTGGAGTTGTGGTAATGCACAGGAAGAATTGGTCATGGGTCTGTATACTCAGGACTCTTACCACGTCTGTACTATTTGGCTAATGCAGATTATTTCTTGTGCACCTTTCTGTGACATGGGCAGTGATGGCACAAGTGCAGAAAGGACAGCTGTACTCTGCCCCATTGGGAAACCCCACACTTTGGAAGCTCCTTCCTAGAGCACTTGCTTAACTTGTTATTTTCTCTATTTATTCAGTTTTAATAGCATGAACTCCCCTTAATTTTCTAACTCAAAATGAAAAACTTGTGATCTTTTAGACACTGTCAGAGGCGTCACTTTTCCTGGTCTGGCCTCAGTTTAAACTTCACTGAACTTTGGGTGAATCATGGGATTTGGAAGAGGCTGCAAGGAGAGATCACAAGTAGAACTAGCTCAAGGGCAGTTCCATAAAACACCAAGTGGAACTTAAAGAAGGACAACATGGGATGCTCCATCCAAGGTTTCTGCTCTTTCCAGAAAAATTCCCAAAATTGCTGGTGCAGCCTAGCAGTCAGTCTTCTTCAGTTTGATCCTTCTAACTCTTAGTCTTAAACATCCCAAGTTGAAATTGATAGACTTGTAAAAGTTAAATTACTTCAACGTTGGATTTTTATTGACTCGATTCCTCCCTATCCCTACCACCACTGTACTATATTTAGTAATGTTATCATAACCCATTTTTTTGTGCCATCTGTAATTGGAAGAGTGGCTTTAGATTCTTTTGAACCATTATATTGATCTCGTTGTAACACATATCTTTCACTGCAAGATTGCAGTCTGCATGAACACAGTTTAATACTGCAGTTGAAGTTAAGCTAGACTAGATAGCTTAATGTGTTGCTTGATGAGCTTGCAGATAGGAGCATATATTTACTTTGACTAGGACTGAATCTTGTGGCTGAAGAGTTCTCATTTGTATGAGTTTCTTGTAGCCCATCCTACCTATGCTTGGGAAACTGCCTTACTTGCCAGTCAAATCTCTCATCATGTACAAAAGCATACTGTTGACTTTAAAGGTGCATCAATTTCATCCTACCTACCTCAGAGATCTACAATTTAACTCCCTGCTTAGTAGTTTCCTTGAGGTTCTTGTTCTGCTCATTTCCTGTCAGTCCCTACTTTTAAATTGAAATCATTTGGCAATCTGTGTTTTTAGTAGCTGTGCTTCTAGATTTTGGAATTTGTTACCTTTGGATATTTGCCTAGCCTTTTCCCTGTCCACTTAAAATTAAGATGAATATATACCCATTTTCCTTAGTGACTAAATTTTACTTGTAAAAGCAGCTTAAGATGTTTGCATGAAAGGTGCCATAGACGCATAAATTGTATTATATTGTGTAGTATATAATAGGATAAGAGAGGGAGTATAGTTTAGTGGTTAGAGATCTGGACTGATAGGCATGACTTCTGGTTTCACCATTGACTTACTGTGTGACTTGTGCAAGTGACTTCACTTCTGTATGCCCTTGCTTACCAATAAAATGAGTATTATAATCTCTACCTCACAGGGCTGTCATGATACTTAATTAATCAGAACACAGCAGCCTGTCTGCTCCACAGTATAGGCCACTGAGCGCAAACTACCCCAGTCCTCTATTCTCTTCATTGGCTTCCTGTTGAATACTGGGTTAAATTCAAGGCTTCATTCCTCATTCAAAGGTCTCCACAGCATTGGTTCTGCTTACCTGGGGAACTGTCATGCGCTGTGAGATAATGACCTCCCATGAAGGGTGACCACCTTTTCAGAAGGAAAAAGCAGGACACATGCAGGAGGCTCCCCTGTGGTCCTACCCCTTGCCCCTCCTCTTCCCCTGATCCCCCGCCCCCTGCTGCTCCTCATTCCCCCCAAGGCCCTGCCTCTTGGCCAGGCTGGGAGCTGGAGCTAGGCTGTGGTAAGAGCTGCCAAGGAACCCTGGGCAGCTGTGGGAAGCCCTAGACCCTCTAGCTGACATGGGCAAGATGCTGGGGTGGCAGAGAGCATCCCCCGGCATGTGCACTGCTCCCCCAGGGCACCCACTTCAGCCCTGCGCCACTAAGAAGAGGCTGGCACCGCCCCTGAGCCTGAGGCAGGTGCGGAATGGCGCCCCAGGGAATCTGGGACAAATGCTGTACTGGAGTCATTTTGCCTGGGACTGGGACTTGAACTCTGCATTTCGGGACTATCCTGCCCAATTTGGGACAGGTGCTCACTCTACTCCCATGACAGCTACATTCCGTTAGAATAAAGGAACTGTTAACCTCAAGAATGAGACTCCTGAGTGCAACAGAAAGAGCTTTCTCTGAGACTTACCCATGAATCTGGGACTCACTCTCAGAAGACATCAGGATGACCTCAGCTGCAGAGCAAAATGCAAAACCCCACTTCTTCAATCCAGTCTTCTCATAACCACATCCCACCCCCTTGCCTGAAATGCAGTCCCTGCACATAGGGACAGAGGGGAAGAGAGAGGGAACCATATGTGCACTCTTTATAATTTCGTGAGCTGCTTGGATACCACACTGATGTGTTCAGTAAAAGACAGCGGACAGATAGATAGGATTAGACAGAATTATGGCTAGATTGTGCCTTTAAGGTCCATACCTATTTTAGAGGTGTGCGAGGGAGCCAAGTGGCTGAGGAAGATCCAGAATTCTTCCATGGGCTGCAGGGAACAAATGCTGCAGCAGGAGATTTACTACCCATTTTCAGAACACAGCATGCACTTCTCTCTGCTCCATGGCCAGCCCCACCCGCAGCCTGTCCTCTTTGGAAACATTACTGTGACTGCCTATGCTAGCCTAGTATCTGTTATCCTCAAGCCATGCTGAGATAGATCCCTGCATCAGAACAAAGAAGGGGTAGGGAAGGCTCCTTAGACCATCTCTCGCCTCTTGTGCACCTCTGCAGGGCCAGACACAATCTGGCCCTTATGTATTTGTCAAGTATTTGTGACAGTTGCATGAGAGGTGGTAAGGAAGCTCTGCTCTCTTTCTTGATGCAGGACAAGAGAACAGATGAGAAAATTTTGTGCTTTGCCATATTTAAAAGTATTAAAATATAACAATATACAGTTTATGGGTACAATATATTTATATCTATATATGGCAAAATCTTATTCATCGTACTTATTTGAGTAGTTGAATTGAAGTCCAAAGGACTGTTCATGTTAGACAAACAGGTTCTGGCCCAATTGTGTATCTTATCTATATACTGTATACATATCCCATCTCTTAAATAGCAGATGCGAGAGCTCTGCTGGAATCCTTAGTCCTGAAGATCAGATGCTGGGTCAGCATTTTGTTCTTCCCTTCAAGTTTCTAATCTTAGCGAGAAAGGAATAGGAAGGGGAAAATGGTCTTTATAAATTGAGGCTAAAAGAGCAAAAGGATGGATTAGAGTTTTAAGTGGTACTGTGACTGTGTTAAACAGTGGTGGGGGGAACTCAAGTTCATTAGCTCTGCTTTCACTTTCATAGGACAAGACTCTGCAGGGACTAACATGAAGGATGTCAAGCATAAAAGGAGTAACTGGTGTTATCAAATAAAGAATGAAACGCAATAGGAAAAATAGACGGTGAAAAGGTTTTAGCAGATGCTGCTGCAGCATTACATCTCCCCTTAAAATTATAACAGAAATATGGAGAAAAGCCATATTTCTTCTTCCTGGCCTTGTTTCAGCTCAGAAGCAACAGTACATGGTGTGAAGTGGGATGAATGAAGCAACTGTATAAAATACTCATAGATTTGAATAGTTTAGATGCAATTTTAATAAGTATGGAATACACTCGATGTACACTTTGGGGCAGGGGCCATGTCTTCTTACTTGTTTGTATAGAGCCTAGCAAAATGGACCCGATGCTAACTGTATTCTCTGGGTACTACTTGAATAGAAATAAGTAGTAATTATACATTATTATTACACAGAAGGAAGAGAGAGGCCTTGAGTGTTATTGTGCCTGAGAAATTTTATTAAAACAAGATATTAATTAATCTCCTGATTGTGGATATGTCCTATAAAAGAGAGAGGGTGAAATCTTGTCCCCATTGAAGTCAATGACAAAACAGCTATTGACTTCAATAGGAGTAAGATTTTACCTATAACCTGGAGAACTGCTCAGTAGTGGGCTGAAAGATAATAGAGGGCTCTATTAGATCTGTCTCTTATTTTATTACTTCTTAACTCCTCTTTGATAAGTTAAGTAGACTTTGTATCAGCATAATTATTTTGGCTAGGGCGTGATTTTTTTTTAATTTATTTTTTACCAAAAATAGTTATATGGGTACAACCCCAAGTGTGGCTTACACTGGCATAGCTTATTTACCTTCCTGTGGGAGAATAGCTGTACTGGGTTATAAAACACCTTTGCACCAGTATAGTTGAAGTGGTACAGCTTGTGTATAGACAAGTCCTAAATCCATCACTGTAATGTGTTTTCCACACCACACGTCATGCTTGTAACTTCTTACAAATCTTTCTCTAATTTTTCAACATACTTCTTAAAGTGTGGACACTAGTACTGTTTCATCAATGCCATATATTTCTACTTAGTATTCCCCTGTTTATATATCCAAGGATTGTGTTAATCCTTTTTACCACAGCATCATACTGGGAGCTCATGTTCAGTTGGGTTTCTACAATGACTTCTAAGTTCTTTTCAGTCACTGCTTTCCAGGATATAGTCCATGATCCTGTAAGCACTGCCTACACTCTTTGTTCCTAGACATATGACCTTGTGTACAACACCAAGGTAAGTGCTAATGACTCCTAATATGCAAGTCAGAATTTAGATATTCATTGTTATATTTTTGTTTTACATAAAAAGGCAATGAACTAAGAAAGAGGGGACAAAGCAACCAGAAATCCAAGGAGAATGAGGCAGGATGGTTTTATTCTTCATCAACAGAAGGCAGAATACTTATTCAGAGTGATCACAAAGTCAAATTTTCTACTCTTTTTTTGAAACGGGTAGGAAGATGGGATCTGGTGGCTGAAAGTTATGATAGGATTACGTGATTTTAAAATAATGTTGTTATAGTTTGTCTATTGATTGATCAATTGTAAGGTTTTATACTACTGCCCATCACCACAGTATTTAAGCACCTTTTGTGTAATATTGACTGACAGTAACAAAGCCCCTAGTGAACTTAATGACTTCTTTCTTATTGGGTTATGAAAAGCTATGTTGTATGGTTTCTGTCTGTCTGTTTTGGGGGAGAGAGAGTGGTTGATGTGATAATGAGGGAAGAGTTTATCAAACAGGAAAGTATTACATTTCCTACAGGCAGTCACCCTTGTGTGAGGGTGCTACATGAGTGACAACTGGCACTGATTCTGCAAACTCTCAGGAGAGTAACTTTATGCATGCAAGTAGCCTAAATTATATCAGTGGGATACGGGTGCAGTTATGACATTATTCTCCTAAGTAAATGTTGGCAGAATTGGGCCTTAAGGTAGGCCTGGGATAATAAAGTTAGATAATAGGTTTACATTGGTATGTGAATGAAGCTAAACTACACATGTAAATAAAAAGCTGGGGGAAGAAAGCCCCATTCTAGGCTCCCAAACCTGAAGACTGCTAAGGCTGCTTTTCTGGGGAGGAAATAAATATACAAATAAAAACTTTATTTTTTGTTTTGTTTTCACAGTGAAAACATATTAACAAAAAAAAAGAGGATATTTTTGTAGTTCTGTGTATTTCAGAAAGTGTAACGAGTCCAGTTCTATAGGTGAATGGGTGGGTAGATGTATGATGTGCCTGGATAAATTGTTGATGAATAGCAGAGCAAATCCTTTGCTGAACTAAGGTGTGACATTCTGGCACACAGGGTAAAAGTATTGCCCTGGGGAGCTGCATTAATTTGTAATTATATATATATTGTAATTGTATTTACTGTCTTTGGAATTACTTTCCACAGACAGCTTTATTTCTGTATTTGAGATTATAATACATGTTCTCTATAGCATTATTCTTTCCTGGCTATACCCAGGAACTCTGTGTAAATGAAGAGAGTCCACTGTTTTCCCAGGGAAAATGAATTAATGGACCGAGGAAAAGCATTTTATACTAAAAACTATTTTCTGTTCTGCATTTAAATGCCTTCTTTTTCATAATGAAAACTTCGGCAAATAATTTGATACTGATTCAGAATACATTTTTTCTAAATTGTATTTAAAAATAACTAAATTTGAGCATCAAGACATTTTGGCCCTATTTTCACCTTTCTCTCCCCAGTCTCCAATGGAAAAGTTTGAGAAGCAGAAGGGTAAGATGGGGGACTAAGAATCGGAAGTCAATTCTAATCCTTGCTGTGACTATTACTCACTGTATGAACCTGGGCAAGTTATTTAACCTCTCTGCCTTGGTCTCCCCTTTAAAAAATAGAGCCCTGGCCATGGGGCTTGAATGGTGTGAGGCATTAATAAATTAACAGTTGTGAAATATTTTGAGATATTTGGAAAAAAGTCTTCATGAGTACACATTAAAAATAACAGTAGCAATACCTTGTGCAAACATGCATAAATAATTTCCAGACAGTAGGAATGGAATACAGGGCTGCTCTCAAGCAGTGAGTGACAATTTTGAATGAGTATGACTTCAAGCAACGGGTGAGTTCGACTGGAAACATTTCAGTGCAAAATATTCTTCATCACAAGAGGGAGATACTTCAGTAAAATCCATTCAGAAATGAAGGCGTCTCCTTGCAATTGTAAATGGAGCACGACCTCTCCAGTGAGGGCTGTGAAGAGTTAAATCAGACAGTTCCTAAGTGTTGTAGTCTCTCCTCTTCTCTTCCCCACCCTGTTTTTTCCCCTCTCTGCTCTCTCTCTCTCCTTCTAGTTTTGGCAGGGGATTAAAGTAGCTCCCCCCTGTGGCAGCAGTGACCCAGAAATGAGTTTGATTCACAGAGTCCTTCCTCCATAACAAGTAAAAACGTCAGTCTCTGTGTGTGTGTGTGTGTGTGTGTGTGTGAGAGAGAGAGAGAGAGAGAGAGAGAGTGAAGGGAGCCACAATCTGCTCCCACTTTCCAGTGCTTGTCTGAACTCATGAGGCAGCACAGACCCCTTCGCGCAGAGAAACTCCAACCTCACTGGCAACCATCGCGGCGGCAGCAGCAGCAGGTAACTGTGTCCAGATTCTGACTTTCCTCCTCGCCGCCGCCGCAGAGTGAGCTGGGGGAGCAGCCAGCACAGCCATATTTGATGGGTTTTTGTTGCTTTGCTTTGGAGTTCTCCAGAAGCAGCTAGAGAGCAATTTAATGCCGAAGGTCGCTGCCTAGTGGAAATAATATAGTACGTCATTAATATGGCGCCAAAAGATTTGCTTCTTGATATGGAGCGAGAGGAGGCAGTTGAGTTGCAGCTTCACTATCCCACAAGCAACTTGTGCATTGCTGGGGAGGGAGGGAGCGGTGGGAGGAGGAAATAGATGATTATTTTGCAGCTTTGAGAAACGATATGATGTAGGGAGTGTTGTGCTAGCTGGTTTTCATTTTGCTGCAGACTTTGCAGTGGCAAATAAGGCTCTTGCAGCTTTCAAGGTGCACCAGCTAAATTAACACAGTTTTGCACGTAGCCTTTTTTTATTTTATATGCATTTGACCTGGCTGTAGTTGTTTTTTTTTTTAAGGAGAGTGGGAAGGGGGTTACCCTGAATTAATCAATGCTGCATCAGCCGAGTTGAAAAGTAAAAAGCATGGTATCAACTTGGTAGACAGATGGCAATGGCAGAGCGCAGGTCCTTTTAGATATAGACCTCTAGACAGGGGGAGGGGTGGCCATGGCCAGTATCTGTCACTGTGTCACCCACATGTCCAAAATATCTATTGCATCAATTCAAGGGCGGCGAGGGTGTTAGTTTGTGTGCAGGCAGCTTTGCAATTATGTTCACCCAAATCATGGATTTTACTTGCAGTAGTTTTAAAAAATGCTGGGAAAGTATAAAACCGTTCACCGGTGAAATTCGGCAGAAGTTTCCTTTTGGAGTAGGAGAGCGTTGGCCAATTAGTCGTGAACTCGATGCGATTGTGATTTTAGGCACTAATGGGCATTTGTGGAGGAAGTGTAGGGGTTTAGTATTTTGCCACAGACCCATTTATTTTCACTCGAGTGCAAGTGTACAGTAGCTCCTGCTGGAGAGCAAGTTGTAACAGCCTGGACGTGCACGTGTTGGGAGAGTGTGAGTGTATGGAGGGAAGGGCTGTGTGTGTGTGTGTCTAAGTAGGGAGGAGGCGGGGGGTGGTGGTTTGGCTGCTCGGGCTCTGCTGGGTGGCAGCAGATTCTCTCGGTGCCCAGCGCTGCTGCTGGTGAGAATGATGAATGCGGGCAAGGGCTGGAATGGGGACCCGCGATTCAGTCCCGCCGGAACGGTCTCGTTTGCTGCAGAGATTCGACACCCCGCTAGCGTCGTCCCCCCCCGCGGGAAGGAGGCGGGATTTGCCTCATCGGGCTCCTCTGTGCTGGGTCTGGGAGGGGGAAGGGGCTACTGCAAGCAGGTGCACGGCGGCTGCAAGAGCGGCCAGGAGGCTTCTGAACTTCTCCATTCAGTGCGATCCTTCCCAGTTCCACCACCCCATTCCCGTGGAGGGCTGGCGAGTTCAAATCCACGCGGGGGTTCATTGCACAAGCAAACACGTGCGGGTGTTTGATACCAACTTCTACAAGCCATTTTCATTCATTCAGGCAGAGATCGGGGGCTAGATTCTGCCCACAACTACCCCGTGCAGTCGCATTCAGACGGGGGTGCCCCTTGAATAACCCCGATTCTGTTATGTGCACTGAAGAATTAGATCTTTGGGGTGGGACGTTAATTTCCCAAATACTACGGTGATGGATACTATTACTATGCATTAAAATAAATAACAGGACAATTCATAATAAGTAGTATAACCATAGTAAATACAATTGCAATGAATTGCAATGGCTGTTACCGATGAAGCTCTTAAATCTCCCAGACGATATTGAAATGCATATGTAGTTGTAAGGATATACTAATGAAATCAAGAGGGTGGTACAAAATGTCTGTGAGATTGTACAGGTGTAAAGGAAGATTTTTGGCTCTTAATAGCTCTCCCTCTCCCTTTAGCAAGGCCTTGACAAGGAAATGGGTCTAGGTTATGGTGTTTTCAAATAACCGCCTCATTGCGATCTAACGGGCCATCCTTGGCGTCCCCAGAGTGCAGCGCTGGCGATTATTCCAGTTGCTTTGAAATTAGACAAAGCCGCCCTGCTCCTGCTGCTAGTATCCCTGGACTCTGCTCATTGCATGCTCAGATTTTGCAGATTTTCAAGCTTTGGGTCTTGCTTTTTTCCCCCTTCAGTATTCCTTAGCAGTTTATGGTGCGGATTTTATTATTCTGGGGGAGGTTGGTGGTAGAGGGTGGTGTGTGTTTGTTTGCACCGCCTGGTGGATGGTTTCCTGTGACAAGAGGTGATACACAGTTTCCAGAACTGTCTGGCAGTGGGAGGAGAGACCGACAGAAAACAAGCTCAAGTCTCAGTGCTGCTGCGAGTCAATCCTAGTCTAAACCGTCCCCCACCTCACCCTCCCCAGACATTGCAACATGGAGAGCGGGGGGTGGAGATGGGGGGGGGGGGGTTGCATGGCTGTAGCAATGGTATGGATTTGGGAAACAGGGAGCTGAGCTCGGGGCATCAAGTTTGATTTGCAGCTGAGGCTGAGCGGATTGGTGCATCTGGTTGGAGGGGAGGAGCAGAGGGAGAGGGACAGGAGGGGGTGGGGGAGATCTGCTCAGTTTCAAACGGAGACAGACAGGGAAGGTGCGGATGAGATGGGATTTTTGCCTGCTGTGTACGAAGGTGCCATAATCGCTAGAAGGGTTTAGTCCGGCGACAGCAGCGCTGCGTGCGGGGGGGTAATACTTTCTTCCCGGCTTCTCCACCTCCCTTCCCAGTCTTTGTTTGTGTCTGATGCCTCCGTCCGGACCTCACTGTACGAGCCGCCTCCGCGGCGAACCCTCGGCCCCAGAATTGCTAAGGCTAGCGATAAACGAGCCCTGTGTTGTGTGGATCGGGAAAGCTGGGTGGGTTTAGGAGACATGACTTTACCTCTTAGCAGCTTGCTGCCCCAGCATGCTAGGAACTCCGGGTGGGAACGTATATTTGAACCAGAAAGATCTGAAAAATAAAGGATGAGGTTTTAAGAATACAAGCAGCAAAATTGCTTCATTACCAGAAAAGCAGACTTTAAACATGGCCTTAAAATGAGCCTTCCAAATAAGGAAGCCTTCCTGTAACTAAGACAGGTCTAGATTTGCAGTCCACTATCCCAGCAGTGAATATCTGTTTTGATCACACATGCAAATTATTAAAGTTATTAAATTATTTTTTGACAGTTATTTAGCTTTCAGGAGCTCTGATTTTGGGAACTAAGGTGTCAGTGTAGGAGGTTTTGGAACAAATTGATAAACAAGTAATAAGTCACCAGAGCAGATAGAATTCACCCCAGAGTTCTGAAGAAATTTAAATATGAAATTGCAGAACTATTAACTGTGGGATGTAACCTATTGCTTAAATCAGCCTCTGCATTAGTGGTTTTTTTTAAAGATTCCAGAAGTGATCCTGGCAATTAGTCCAGTAAGCCTAACTTCCGTACCAGGCAAATTGGTTGAAATTATAGTAAAGAATAGAATTATCAGACACATAGATGAACACAGTATATTGGTTAGGAGTCAACACGGCTTTTGTAAATGGTGAGGCACGATTTCTCATCTATTAGAATTTTTTGAAGGTATAAACAAGCATTGTGTGGACAAGGGTGATTCAGTTGATGTACCTGGACTTTTAAAAATACTGACAAGATATTACACCAAAGGTTCTTATGCAAACTAAGCAGTCATGGGATAAGATGGAAGGTCTTCTCATGGATCAGTATCTGGTTTAAAAATAGGAAACAAAAAAGGGTAGGAATATTAATAGTCAGTTTTCACAATACAGTAGAGAGAGGTAAATAATGGGGTACCCCAAAGATTTGTATTTCTATCTGTGTTCTTCAACATACTCATTAATGAATTGGAAAAGAGTGGATGAATAGCGAGGTGTCAAAATTTGCAGATGATGCAAAATTACTCAAGATAGCTAAGTTCAAAGCTAACTGCAAAGAGTTGCAAAAGGATTTCACGAAACTGGGTGACTGGGCAATAACATGGCAGATTTATATGCAGGTCTGTGTAGCTTGAATGCTTGTATCTCTCACCAACAGAATAAAAGATTTTACCTCCCCCGCCTTATCTCTTGTAAAATTGCAGATGAAATTCACTGCTGATAAATGCAAAGTAATGCACATTGGAAAAAATAATCCCAATGAGAGATACAGAATGATTGGGTGGTAGCACTCAAGATCTTGGCGTCATTGTGGATAGCTTTCTGAAAACATCCGATCAGCGTGCAGCAGCTGCCCAAATCACACAAAAATGTTAGGAATCATTAGGAAAGAGATAATAAAACAGAAAACATTGTAAAGCCACTGTATAAATCTGTGGTACACTCACACATTGAATACTGTGTGAAGTTATGGTTGCCCCGTCTCAAAAGAGGTTTATTGGAAATGGTAAAGATACAGAGAAGAGCAACAAAAATGATTAGGGGGATTGAAACAGCTTTCATAAGAGGAGACATGAATAAGGGCTGAGATTGTTCAACTTAGAAAAGAGATGACTGAGGGGGGAATATGAATGGTGTGGAGAAAGTGAATAGGGAAGTGTTGTTTACCTCTTCACGTAACACAAAAACCAGGGGTCACCTGATGAAATAAATAGGCTGCAAGCTTAAAACAAACATAAGGAAGTACTTCTTCACACAGTGCACTATCAACCTGTGGAACTCGTCGCCAGGGGTTGTAAAGGTCAAAGCTGTAATGGGGTTCAAAAAAGAATTAAATACATTCATGGAGGATAGGCCCATCAATGCTTATTAGCCAAGATGGTCAGGGATGCAGTCCCATGCTCTGGGTGTTCCTGAATCTCACTGCCAGAAGCTGGGCCTGGACGACAGGATGCATTAATTGATAATTGCCCAGTTTTGTTCATTCGTTCATTGTCTCTGAAGCATCTGGCAGTGGCCACTCTCAGAAGACAGTATGCTGGGGTAGATGGACCATTGGTCTGAGCTAGTATGGCCTTTCTTATGGGAGTTAACATACCTATGATTAATTTTCCTCTGCAGGCCCTTTCCTTTTAGGTAGTAATTTTTATTCTAATAAAATTAATCTGATGCCAGCAAGCAGAGACTATGCTGGATTTTCAGTTCTGTCACTCATCAAATAATAATGGGCCATGCCTTGACACAAATGACTAGTTTATGCAGCCACATGAAAGTTTTAAACATAGAAACTTTGGGTAGTCGTTACATTAGAAGTTATGGTAATCGAATAGCAACAGGTGTTTTCCTTTTATTTTCAATTTTAACTTTTATTTTAAATAAAAGATGATTACTATCACACCCATTCCCAAAGAAAGAGATTTAACTGTAATTTGGATTAACTCTTTTGCAAGTAATTGTTCTCTTTTTTTAAATAAACATGTTTGCAAGCCCTTTACTAAACTTTACTAAATATTATACTAAAATATGTTTGGTATGATTCTGTTTCTAGAGATTCTCACACTCAGTGGGATATTCTGTTCAGACAGTAAGGGGTGTGCATTTTAGTGACAGGATTCTCCATCCAGAGGCAGATTTCCTCCCACTGCCTGTTTTAAGCTGTGGTTCATACATGTGTCTACAGTGAAATAATAAAAAACACATAGCTGCAAATTTCCCTTCTAGCTTCTCTGTTTTCATTTCTAGATCACAGGAATATTAAAAAAAAATGCATCCTCTGCCCAGTGGTTTTCCCATATGCTCAGTGCTGCCTCTTTACACTGCTGCTACCTGCTAGAATTGGCCCAGTTAACAGCTCACTTTAGATTGAAGCAGTCAAATAAATCTAATGGGTGAGGGGTAAGTTAAATTAATAGGTAGGGTCCAATTTCTCATTCCTCTATACCCTGAGTAGTCATTTACACCAGTGCAAAGGCAATGTAAAATGCTACCAAAACCAGAATGGTAGCATATTGCACTCACTTTGCAGTGTGAGTACACAAGTGGTAAGGCAATGATAATTGACTTGATAAATTAAAGCAGAATTTGGCTCTATCCTGTTGTGGATTTTGAATAGCTCTACTGAAGTCAATGGAAATACTCCAGATTCATATGGCAAGATTCATACTTCAGATTTGGCCCATATATTTCCTATGCAAGTTTGTGAGGGCTTGTTCTCCACATATCCAGTCTCTGTGGCCTTTCTACTGCAGAAATGCCCAATATCCCTTTAAAGATAGAATGCTAGCTCAAGTTATATTTCTTGTGTGCATGAAAAAGGGGGATAGCAGAGTATTTTAAACTTGATCAAGATGAGTTCTAAAGTATCAGCATGGATTTTATTGGGATAATATTACTTTTGATTTGGGTTTATACCTCTTTTCACATATCTGTCTTTAATATATAAAGCACAATGTTTTCTGGGTGGTATTTGTTGGTGACGGAAACTAGAAAAGCTGTTTAAGGGATATAGTAATTGGAGACAAATGTCTTCATCTAACATTCAGTTGATTAAGACTAGATTATTCTTTGCTTCCCATTTATACAAAAGTGTTTGAAGTGATCTCTTGTGTGGTGATGATAATTAGGTCTTAGTGTAGTCAGTATCATTGCAATTAGTCTGTTACTTTCAAGAAAAGCTAATTTTTGAGTCTGTGTTCAGGGTGTACATCTGTCATAATTCTGCTTTCTTTCCTTACTGTCTCTGCAGCTGTGCAATGCAGTTTATTACAGTGACACACATTTAACGCTGTTATAGTTAATGGTCTAGAGTTTGAATTATAAACTCTGTTTACGCAGAGGTTCATAAAATCATTAAAAAATTCTCTGGTGGGAAATCTGATATATAAAAACTTTGACCTGAGGATGCTCATTTAATTTTTTTTATAATCATTATAAAAATCTTTCTGTTTAGTCATTAAAATAATAGCAGTTTGCCGCTTTTAAATGACACCTTCTTCCCCAGCCTACCCATCACATAGAAAGAACTTCAGGTCAGATTCAACAACCAAAAAAGAAAAAATACATGGAGTTTTGTTACCAGGCAATTGAAGCACGAAAAATTCTATTTAGAGTGTGTGTACATTTTGTGCCATTTTTTACATGACATTGTCTGGGCTTCTGTTCTGAGGAAACTAGATTGCCTACTTGAAAAAGAAATGGGGTCAGATTTTGTCCTCAGTTCTATATCTGTGCAATCCTGATATCGGCCTTTAGTTTAATTTTTTTGTCCCTTCTTTCCTTGTCTAAATTAGTCTCTTATAGCGCTAAGAAAAGCAAAGCCCATCAATGTATATTATTGATAAGAACAGAGGATTTGCCATACTGTATCTCACTGTAGGTTCAGATCCAGTACTTTGCATCTGTCAATGGATCACTCTGAGGCAGGCCAGAAATTCGGTGTCTTTACTGCACCTAGCCAGTTGTGTAGCGAAGTACTGGGGATGGATATTATTACCTGACACCTGCAAAGATTTGGAAGTATGAAATGATTCTGAAGTAGGACATTGTATTTGATTACCAATTAGTCATTTATTTGCATCATATTTTACAGATATTTCTGTTAAATAAGGATTGTCACTATGTCATAGACACTAATGGCTCAGAAGCCGCCTCACAGACTATTAAACATTATGCATTTTAAAATGGTCTGAATAGTATTCAGCACTTACCCAGTGCTTTACATCTTCAAAGCAGTGTACTTAACTAATGAATTAAAGACAGATTATAGTTCATAGGGCCAGTGCAGTGAAAGAGATGTGACCGGTGGTGGTAGGTATGTCTCTGTAGGCAATAATGCTTCCTGGGCTCTGGGGTAGAGCAGAGAGCAGCAGCACTTGTTGTACCCTGTGCATGTGTAGTGTCTGTCATCCAGCTCCCAGTACTGCCCTGATGTGACTAGTCAGTTTGCAGGTGGTGGGAAGTCATAGGGTCATGACCTCTACCCCATCCAGACAGGCCCTCGCTGCTGTGTGCAGCACTTAGAGAAACACTGATTGTCCCAACACCCCTTGTGATCCAGGAGCGCAAGCAGCAGAGTCATGGCTGCCTCGAGCAAAACTGTGCTTTTAGGGCTCCCCAGTCTCCACTTCCTTCTACACCATACTTGCAAATGGGCGGCTGTAATAAAGCTGTTAGTAGACATAGGTATTGGCATACTATGGATGGATGGAAAGAAAAGGAGTACTTGTGGCACCTTAGAGACTAACAGTCTCACTTCCAGGAAAGATGGTTGATCTTTAATGTTAAAAGTATGTCACTGGAAAGTAAGCCACAACCTACATTGTTAAAGGAATGCTAAATGTTTGACTTAAAGATACAAAAGTTAGGAGAGTTCTAAAGTTCTAGACTGACATATGGATCAAGCCTTTGTGCTTATTTATCATGCATGATGTGTAAGAATGTTCTAAGACTTACGCAGTATCAGGTCACAACAAAATAAGGACAAAGTGTGAACTATAATTCTGAATTACTTTGTTTTGAAGGTCTAATAAATGAGATTTCTGTCTTACTGTAAAAGTGAGCTGCACTAACAATTTAAATATTTATAATATTCAACTATTCTGAGCCAAATTCTATTCTTATTAACATCAGTGGAAATCTGGAATAACTTTGTTATCACTGGAATTCCTGCTATTTACACCAGCATAACTGAGGACAAATTTGTCTTACAGGGAACATATATTTTAGAGTGATTACTGCACTTTATTTCATTAGTGCCAAGTAGATTTTTGCTTTGGTTTTTCAATAGCTGGGATCGTGCTGGGTTGAATACTGTGTGGCCAAATGCTCATTCACAGATGGGCGAGAACTCAGGAAAAGCTGGAGTAGAATGGTTGTAAGACTGAAATTATATTTGCTACCTTATCCAAAGTTCTTGGTTAGTCTCCTTGCTCTTGGCCAGAGGCTGTCTAGTATTTCAGTCCAAGCTGGATAGAAATATTGTTCTCATTTCTTGTCTGAAAGAAATCGAAATAGTAGTTTGTACTATGTATGCTTGGAATCTGCTCTGATCGGCACCTGAGCGTCACAATGTACATAAAATGCTATTTGCAATTTCTGTGTATATAATAATTGTGGACCAAATGCGAAAAAGTCTGAGATGGACCAACAGAGATGTCTAGGGCTATGAGTATGCAGCTTAGATATTTGTATTTTATTTTTTCATTGTTTCTCTCAGTGCCCTCTTTACTTGAATCATAGGAAATATTTTCACCGTAAGAAAATTTTACATTGGTATTGTTAAATTTCTTTAAATTGCAAGTAGAATTTGTGGCTTGGGAGGAGGTGTAAGTTGGGGCACAGGTGTATTTCATCCTCGTGAGTAGGCTTAGTCCTGAAGCTCATAGATTCCCTGGGTATGTTTTCCAAGCCTTTTTTTGGGATTTGAATCTGAATTTTGCAAATGAGCTTTCTTTATTATGGGTCATACCAAATCCTGGATCTGTAATCTTTAAACTTAATCCAAATCTATATCCAAACTTTGTGGCTGCTGCCTGACTCATGTATTTTGATCTTGATATTTGTATCTGTTTATTAAATGCATAAAGTTCTAGTTTATTCTAAAACTGTTGATTCAGAAAGAATTTAATAATATAATTGTGGGAGATTGTGTAACTGATTGTTATTCTTTCACCTCTGAATGTATGTTGCCCTCTGAAATAGTTATGAAAAGTCATGATGAAATGAGCTACAGTACAGACCCGTTTACGTGCGGATGTCAGGCGTCAAGCTTTCACCACCGCGTGTTAACGGATCGCGGATTAAGAGGGCCATACTGAAAAATGTGTCTATGATTCACTTAGAAAAAGACGCCGTTATTTCTGCTTTTTCTGACTCGCATTTTTTTCTTTCTTATGAAGTCTGTCATTCACCGCAGATGAATGATTTCGATATTTTCTGCATTTTGCTCTTCCATAAATCTTACAACAGTTTCTACAGCACTAAGGGCTTCTGTGGGCGAAAATTTGACCTTTTCAACGACATCCTTGCCATCACTTTTGTGGTCCGATGTAGCCTAGCAGCCCGTTAATATTTCTTCCTCGGACAGAAATTCTGAAGTCGGGCCATCTTCATCCATCTTTAGCCACTCAGTAATGATTTCCGGTGACATATACAAACTAAAATCTTTTATCATTTGAAAGAGAAGTTTACCTTTATCCTCTTTTGACTGTGTGCGTGTTAGAAGGACGTCGTCTTCCGAAAATCCTTCAAAGTCTGGCTCTGAATCAGTGCCACTGCTGGAGTTTTCCGAATCTGAGCCGTCTTTGACAGAAAAGACATCACCGAGAGCCTTCATCCAGCAGTTTTCAATGGACTTTTGTTTTACTCCGTCCCAAGCTTTTTTAACTAAATAAATAATTTCCTTCATGTTTAACTGTTTCAGGAATTCGGAAATGCCTGAAGATGTGCATGACACGGTTGCTGAAATCAGCTCCTGTCCATAATTGTTCTTAAAATTCTGAATAATGCCCTGGTCTAAAGGTTGAATTTTTGATGTTGTGTTGAATGGTAGGTATAGCACTCAAATTGTTCCATCACTCGATACCAGTGATTCGGCTGGAGGATGGGCTGGACAATTTTCAAGTAGCAAAAGTGCTTTGGCTTCGAGTTTCTTCAATTGCAGATGCTTATGAACAGCTGGAACAAAGCTGTTGTGGAACCAGTTGTTGAAAATGTGTCTCGTCATCCAAGCACTTTTGCTGTTAGTGTATATTACTGGCAGTTTGGCTCTATTGAGGTGATTAAAGCAGCAAGGGTTATGAAAGCGGCCAACGAGAAGAGGGGCAAGCTTATGGCTGCCCGTCTTATTACTACAAAAAAGACGAGTCACACGATCTTTTATCTTTTTAAATCCAGCTGTTTTCTGTGTCTTGTAACTCTGTAAGGCTAAAGTCTTATCAGGTAGCAGTTTTGAAAATAAAGCTGTTTCATCACAATTATAAAGTTCTTCATGGTAGTCTTCATTTTGTAAAATAGATTTTTAACTTGGCGGAAACGTGTTCGCGGCCGATTCATTGGCTGATTGGCTTTCTCCAGTAATCGATACCTGCGCTGTGCCATGGCGCTTTTTAAAATGACTTATAAACCCCTTGCTGGCTTGGAATGACTCATCCCCTATTAAATTTCCAAATTTTGTCATTTGGGCTTGAAGAATTGGCCCACTTAGCGGCATTCCTTTCAGCCTTTCCTGAGCAAACCCCACGCGCATGGCTTTGTCTATGGTGAGTTTTGCTGAATAGCACACACGTTTTTGCTTAAGCCCCGCAACAGAATCAATATTTTGTACAAAGCCATTCAGTTTAGATTAATTTTTTAGCCATCCTCAAAGAGTAGATTCAGTAGTCCCAGTATCTTTTGAAACTTTGGCCTGGGTTTCTCCGCTATTTATTCGATCTATTACAGCTGGCTTTTGGTTTCATATTAACTTTTAGTGGACAAACATTTTAACATAAAACCACTGTGCCATCTCCAAGACAGCCATATTCACTCTAATGTCTGATACAGAAAGTCACTTTGGGTTAGATAAATCAATCTTACTGATTTTACATAACAAGTTTGCATATACTTGTGCCACAAAGGAGGAAAATCCGCCAATGCATCAACCCTTATTATTGTACCAGGTTTCCTGGAGAAGTAAAAGATAATTGTGGCTTTCATTACTCAAGATCTTTCAACGATGATAAAATGGGAGTTAATTAAGCAAAAAACCCTTACCCTTTCTGTATATGAGTAATTTTGCTTGAGAAGGTATTAGTCCCAATAAAACCATACAATCAGCAGGTTTTGGTCAAGACTTCCCTCTTTTCAAGTGGGAATTGTTCTTACAAAAGTTGAAAGCACTAAAGTATTGTTTTACTACAATTAGACATATTTGTTTCTCTGAACCTGGTTATGTATTGAAGCTGTTTCTTCCACTGGCCCCTACAGCATGGAGCTGTTTTGCTGAAAGGTTCTTAAGAAATCCCAGTTTATATGAGAACACCAGGTTTAGATTTTCTGCACCAAGTAAGAATCGAAAACCTTAGGCATCTGATTTCTGAATCTGCCCCTAGAAGGTATGCATTGGCATTTTGCTGCTAATGCATCACTCAGTTCTCATTGTCACTACAGTTGATACATGACAAATGAAGACTCATGGAATTTGATGTACACCCTAGAATATTTGTCACTTTAACTCATGGTGAACATGCTTTGCTACACTTGTCATGTCATGTTTCCGCTTTTTAACTTCAGTTTTTATGGGCTTTTACATGTCGATGTTCAACAGCTATTGAAGACCTTAAAGAAAATTTAATTTAGAATTATTCCACATAATAAAACATTAGAACATATCACCTCTGCTTGGGGTATTGGGGTTAAGATACACAACCTTTCACCTCTAAGTCAGTAGGTTCAAGGGCAGCTCAGCTTGATAGTTACTGAAAGTCATTGCCATCCAGCAGTTTCCTAGCAGCCTCTGTATGACAAGTTGGGGGGTCTGTCTAGCTCCTCCGGAACAGGCATGCTGTATCAAAGAAGCCAGCATAACAATTGGTATTAGGCCAGGGAGGGTAATAAAAGCATGCTTGGGAGGAGGGAACTGTTCTGTCATCACAGAGGTGGTTTCTTCTAGAGCAGTGGTTCTCAAACTTTTTTTTTCGCAGACCACTTGAAAATTGCTGAGGGTCTCGGTGGACCACATAATGATCTTTCCAAATGTAGTTTGTACCATTAGCTAACTATTGTAAAGCGTTTGGATAAAAGCGCTATATATAAAAAAGTAATAACATTTTTTTGTTCTACAAATAAAAGCACACAACTCATATTTTAATATCAGTAGTCTTACCTTTCTAATGCAATGGATGTGCCCTCTCTCCCCTGCCACGGCAGCCCCCGCGCTGGAGCTGGGAAGGAGGGGGGTTTCTCCTCCGCCATGGCAGCCCCCAAGCTGGGGCTGGGAAGGAGGGGGGTTTCTCGCGCCGCCACGGCAGCCCCCAAGCTGGGGCTGGGAAGGAGGGCCGTCTCTCCCTGGCCGCTGCATTCCTGCACGTCTCAAATTTCCCTCACCCCCTCTTCTCACCCCATTGCCCCCTCCCACCTACCTCCTATTTCCCCCAGGGCCACCACTTCACCTTACATGTGCATCATCTCCAGGGTCCAGGTAGCTAATTAGTGGAGCCACGCCTGCACCTCCACTAACTAGGTGGGTGGCCCTTCATTCTCTTGTGTGCGACCACCCAGGCGCGCACCTCAGAGGGAACTATCCGCAGACCACCTGAATGGAGTTTGGGTCCACAGACCATAGTTTAAGAACCTATGTTCCAGAGCATGGTTGACGCACATTAGCTGGTTAGTGAAGGGAAGCCTGCATTGCTGCTCAGTGCTCTGTGGATAAATGGAAGACTTTTTTCTCCAGTGCTGTTAGGCTGGCACCTTCCATCAGGACTGAAATTGCTTTAAAAGCATATCAGCCAATGTACATATTTACAGAGGCAATACTACTATAATTTTATTGCTTATCTAGAGCCACAGTGGGGTGGAGGAAAATCTAACCAGTGAGAGTACTTTTACTGTAGGGTTCACCTATTGTAGACTTCTGAAAACACAAAAATACGCTTTTGCTTCTTGAGATGAATGTGACCACAGAACTGTCATCACACCTCCTTAAATCACGTTTTCACCTGCCCATATGATATATGTCTAGTTACTCATCATTTGGATGTTTACTGTTTATATTTTAAATGCTATTTAAAGCTGTTTTTTTTCATTTGTGTGCTATAAATCCTGGAATGTCATCTGAAACACAACTTGATGGTTGTGTATTATCTTGGGTTAAGTGCTGTCTCATTTCTTTACAGGCCACCAGCTGTTTCCCGTTGAGATCATGAAACGAGGTCGGCTTCCTAGCAGCAGTGAGGATTCTGATGACAATGGCAGTAAGTGCTCCTTTGTTGTGGTTGGAGTGCACTAGGTTATGAGTTTGTTGAAACCATATTTTAATGTAATATTTTACATAACAGAGGTATTTTGCATAGCAGCTGGGTCACAGAAAGCTGGAGAACACAAATATTAGGAAACTGTTCTAAAAATATTTTCAGAATAGGTGAGCTGTAGATAACAGGATCCCCCAAGACTTGCTGTTGATTATAGAGTGTTTGATAATAAGGTGAAACAATTTTTTTAAAGGTCCTTTGTGGTGCAAGCAATACAGCTTATCATTAAAAGAACAGAATTAGCACATCAGTGCCAGAATGTCAATCATTGTGCTTAATATGTGGTCCTAGTAACTCACTAGATCCTCTATTCCATGGCTTTCTGGTGGCTGGAGCTACTTGCAAGAATGTTTTGTAAACTGACTAGGTTTATGAACTTCCAGAGATGGACCATTATGGTCGCTTCTTGCCTGGAAACAAGGAGAATCCTGACTACACTTAGAGGACATGGGGATATGTCCAGCATAAAAGGGTGTTTCTTACAGCCAGTCAGAAAACAAAGCCCAGCTGTGTATATACATACAGAGATTACCTAGGAAAAAACAGATGTGGAAGTGCAGTGAGCAGGTTTGGGGCCACTGCATCATGGACGCTGAAGCCTCTCAGGATGACAGGTCAGAGGTTTTATCATTATGTCACACATCATCTCAGATCTTATGGGAAATTCTTGATTTGAGGTCTACAGATGAGCATAATGCATATGTTGGATTTGTGTCTCAAACTACGAAGTAATTTTAGACAATAGTAAAGAAAAGCTAGAATGAAGCCAAGTGAAGCCTGGAAAGAAAGTGCAACAAAAGCAAGAGAGGAAGGAAGTGGTATATACTTGAAATAATAATTTGGAGAAAATATTAATAAAATCTGACAGGTATTTATCAAATAATTTAACAAATACATTTTGAATTATTTGACAAGACCTACTACTAAGTTATACTTTATTATTACATAGAAAGGTGATAATCAATTTGTTAGTTAACACTGTGTAATAAATAGTACACAACTACTTTTTTCCTTTAACTCACAGCGGGCATAAAAACACAGGTATTTTTTATCCTAGCTAGCCGTTTTAGACCTCTGACTAGCATGTATCAGATTCTTGTTCAAAAAATGAGTATGATTATTAGAAAAACACAACTTCATTTTTGAAGAGATGGATATTCCAATATATAAAGCAGTGATATAATGAAATAACAGATGAGTGAACTTGTTCTACTGAATTTCAGACCCAGTCAACTGTCACAGTTTGAAACTTCAACTCAAAGATTATCTAGTTCAGATTCTACTTTAAAAGGTCCATGATACAAAGAGCAGAAAGGGGTCAGAGTAAAAACCAGATGAAGATATAAGGTGAAAATGGCACAATGATCAAAGTGAAATACAAGGAGACTGTAAAAAAGGGAGTTTGGGGGTGGACGGAGGGAGATGAAAATACACTGTATATAGAATTTTGAGGGTTACTTTCTATTCTCTATAGAAAGATATGTTTGCTTCTTTTTCATCTAATCTTCTTTGGAAGGATTTAAGTTGTTTTAACATAATGCCAAAACACTTGTTCCCGAATCCAAAAATAGCTTAATAGATTTTTCAAACTCTCCAACTCCATGAGGTTCTCCCAGCTTTATTAAGGGGCCAAATCCCAAGAGCCCTTACTGTTTATCTACTCCTTATTCAGGCAAACTCCCAGTAAAGTCCGGTTTTTCTTTTTTCACCTTCTCCACTCCTTTTTTCACACACTGATTTCCATAGCAGTTTGCCTATGTAAGGGTTAAGTTGTAGGTCCTGATATTAGGTCTACATAGGCAGACCCCCACTATTGTCAGTGAGATTCCACATGGGTGCAGGAGTCCACCTACATAGCTCCTGCTGCAGGATCAGGGCCTAAAAGCCTGATTCAAAGTCCGCTGAAGTCAGTGGAAAGTCTCCCAATAACTTTCTGTTGGATTTTGTTTAAGCTTTAATTAAAGACCTCAGGATCTGGCCTAATAATGCTTTGCACATATATAGTGTCTTTTGTCCCAGATGACATGTACCCATGTAGACCAGATTAGAACCAGGATAATGCCTTTGACAACTGCATAAATTACAAAGCTGGAGAATACAAATATCTTGTTTGATTTGCCCGAACAAGAATCTTAGCACAATTCCTTTCCCATTGGCTGCTCGGTTTTCCATGACTCTCTTAATTAATATAGTAAGCATCACAAGCAGTAGTAAATGTTTGAAGAATCATAGTTCTAGGCCTTGTTCTCCAAGTTGTAAATTTGCCAGTGAGTGGGATAAGAGATCTTACTCTCTCTGCTTCACCTTCTCATGCTTTCTTCTCTTTGGTCAGATTATTAATATCTATTGTTATTATCTTAATTTCCAGAGTCAGACACATAATTATTTTATCAGCAATCTCTTTGATCCGCTTCACTAGCAGTACTTGCGACAAGCATTTATTCTGCAGTTTAGCTAGAGCCTCCCTGTGTGATAAAGCACTAGATAGAGAATTCTCTGAACTTTTGCCTCCTCGTTTTTGTTGAAAGATTTCAAGCTTTTTACAAACCATTTTTCTCCTCAAAGACTTCAGAAGCACAAGACAATTAAATCTACTATTCTAAGCACTTCAAACAGCTGTCTTCTAATTGAAAAATTAAAATTTTAATCAACACTTAGTTGGAATCCTCTTGCCTAACATCTGCTTCTCATCAGAGTCACTCGTGCCTCTTGACCTCCCGTGAGCTTAGTGCACTCATGCCACATTGAATAGTGCAGAACTACAGCTTTAGAGTTTGACATTGCTGTTACTGAACTAATTGGCAGAATTACCACTGGGATTAATGGGTAGGATTGGGCCCCCAACTGTTAAACCCACAACCAAAGGATGAATAGTCTTTCAAGAGACAACTCAATGGGAAAGTGTGGCCAGGCATTTTGGCTTCAGTATGAGCCTGACTGTGTATAATTTGGGGCTAACTTGTCCACTGATGACCCCTTAGTGGCTGACCCTAACTTGTCCACTAATGCCTGCCCTAATAGTTTTTACCTTAAAGGGAATAGGTGCTTTGTTTTCCTGAGAGCAGAAGCCTACATATTCACAAGGCGATAATAATAATAATAATAATAATAATTAATAAAAAACAAGCATTTGTCTCTCATTAAGACTTAAATGTAAAGGTAGAGTTTGTGTTTTAATATTTTTCTTATTTTAAAAATCAACAGACTATGGTGCAATTATTTGCATTTAGCTTAATACATGGAAGCAAGGCTATGAGTTCAGATTTTGTATAAATGCATTCTCAGAGAATGGGAAACATAATACCAGGTACTGTTTGAGTGACAGGGAAACTATAACCCTGTGACTAGGGCCCTGCCAAATTCACGGCCATTAAAAATGCATCATGGACTGTGAAATCTGGTCTTGTGTGTGCTTTTACCCTATACTATACAGATTTCATGGGAGAGACGGGTGTTTCTTCTGCACTGCTGCTGGCAATGGCTCTGTCTTCAGAGCTGGGCTCCCAGCCAGCAGCCACTGCTCTTTAGCTGCCCAGCACCACCGCAAGCAGCAGCAGCGCAGAAGTAAGGGTAGCAATACTGCAACCCTCCCCCTACAATAAGTTTGCAGCCCCCTCACAATTCCTTTTTGGGTCAGGACCCCTACAATTATAACATCGTGAAATTTCAGATTTAAATAGCTGAAATAATGAAATTTACAATTTTAAAAATCCTATGTCCATGAAATTGACCAAAATGGACCATGAATTTGGTAGAGCCCTACCTATATATAAGGTCTGGATGCAAACACAACCCGAAACACATTTTCTTAAATCCAAGTTCCCTTTCTCATGCTTCTGCTGCTGGAGGATTTGCTAATCCATCAACCTCACCTCAATTGGCACACCATTACAATCATAATAATAATTGTAGTGACATATTATGATGTGATGATCCTTGGCGATGAAAAAACACACTCATCATCAAAACATAAAAAACAACAGCCTCCCCTCTCTAATCAATGTCTATGTTGCACAAAAATAAAATATTATCAGTAACTGTCCAATTACTCCTCTTGAACCATATGATCCCTGTGGTGTGTTTACAGCAATTTCACACAATTACACTATGTGCGGCACTAAAATCGTGAACGTACACTATCCACATTAAGTTAATGCAGGTTCCCTCCTGTTCTCCCCTCTCTCAGCAGTATACATCTGAATATTTTATTACCTTTGACAATGCACACTTGACCTTGCATATGCACATATCTCATTTTGTGCCACTCCTCTAAAAGTGTGGCGAACTCATGGATCCCATGGGATATTTCATACTCACAAGGCCCACTTTAGTTCTTTCCTGTTGTGAAGTCATTCCACTGCAGTAATTTCTGAAATTTTATTTGCAAATGTTGTTGTAGACAGAGCTCTCTGTCAACTCTGTGAAGCTCAAAAGCTTGTCCCTTCCACCAAAAGAAGTTGGTCCAATGAAAGATATTACCTCACCTACCTTGTGTCTCTGAAGTTTTATTGTTAGATTCATTGCAGATTTTCAATGTCTGTCTGAGTACCTTCTGTATTTGCGTCCATATCACTATGCGATCTTGTCAGATCTTACAGCCTAAACAAAATTGAGTATGCTCAGTATTTGAATAGAAGCCTTGTAAGGAAAACTCACAAGAGGCAGCAATGATGAATAAGGATATGATTATGTCACGGCAGTTACTGTTGCCATGAAACCATGAATTTTGCCATTTATATGGACCCTGCTGCCACACATTAACAGTCTGTTTGCTTTGATCAGTTGTGATGCATTAACAATTCATTAATTTGCTGAGATCTAGTCCTCTTTGAAACAGGGCTAGATTAAAGTGAACTAACAAACTGTTAATATGCGGCAGCAGGGTCTACAGTAAGAGTCCATTCATTTGCTTTGATTAGTTACTGTGCATTAAAAGTGCCTTCATTTTGATCAGCTGCTGCACATTAACAGTTTGTTCATTTAATTTGATCTAGTCCTGTTTCAAAGAGGAATATTAGACCAAAGTGAATTAACCAGCAATGTCCACAGGGTTGCTGTGACTGCCATGTGAAATATCTATTTTTTGCCGTGATTGTGCCACGAATTTTGTTTATTTTTACCATGACAAAGTTGTATCCATAGTGATGGCTGATTCAGTATATGTTTCTTGTCCTTCTCAAGTGTACTGAGCTGATACCCAAGCACACTGCATAAAGGCAGTATGCTCCTAAAGATGCTGTCTTTCAGATTACTGTTTATTATGTTATCGTGCCCAAAAGCATATTAGGCACTTCTAAGAAGGCATATTCCTTGTCCTATACATCTTCAGATAAGATGTGAAACTCTGTGGAAGATGAACACATTGAAGCTGTTAACGGCGAGCACTCTACAGTATACACTATCTAATCTGGAAGCAAAATTGGAGGCACATTCAGCAGAGGTTGTCACTGCAGAAAGACAGGCCATTAAAGCTGAAAGTCAGGTAGAAACACAAAAGATTCAAAGGATTTAGAGCTAATACCTAATTAACACCAGACCTGGGATCTCAATGAGGAGTTCTTTTGCTTTGGAGAAGCAAGCTGAAATGCAGTGTAACCAGAATTGCACTCTAATATCATTGTCCTGGTCATCCCTATAGGTAACCTGACATAGTAGAATCCAAGGTAAACAATACTGATTTACTTAATATAGGTTTTGATCAAGAGTCGATGTGTATCCTAACTTCCCTGTGAAGAATCCGTCTGAAGAACGTGGCTACTACTAATGGATATTTGGTCGTTGTAATGAATTATCTGGAAAGGAACAGAAACAAATATGTTGTCAGATGACAAAAGGAGATTTTGTTTGAGATGCAGAGAATCCCTTTCCCCCATATGGAGGGCCTATAACTCAGGCAAAGTGAAGAGTTTTCCAACTCTGAAGATGTGCTTGTGGCCATTTTATACCCAACCAAACTGTATGGATAAAATGTCCAAAACTGAACTGTAATTACAGGTATCTTAATTTCTGAGGGCACAATTTGAGATCTCCAAGGCCCGATTTTCAGAACTGTGCACAACTGCCATTGACATCCCATGATCATCACCTCAGAAATGAGGTCTTTTTAGTTTAGTGTTTAAATATGGATTTAGATGCTTGATTTTAGGCTCTCTCAGTTGAAAGTTTTGGCTTAGGTGACTTACGCTACAGAAGATGATGTATGCTTTCTGGGACAAAAAGTCTGCAAAGTAGCGTCTGGAGAGAACCAAGTCAAATGACGACGAAAGATGAGAAAAATGAGGCACCTGTCTTCAAACTGCATGTAAAATACCTTTTATATTATTCATTTTCAGTCTTTTTTTAATTAGACCACTGGACTGAATATTAACTTATTTAGTAGTCCTAGGTAGGGCCCTATCAAATTCATGGTCCATTTTGGTCAATTTCGTGGTCATAGGATTTTAAAAATTGTAAATTTCATGACTCAAAAAGGAGTTGGGGAGGAGGGTTTGCGGTATTGCAACCCTTACTTCTGCTCTGCTGCTGCTGGTGGCTGTGGTGGGCAGCTGAAGAACGGTGGCTGCTGCCTGGGAGCCCAGCTCTGAAGGCAGAGCTGCCGCCGGCAGCAGCACAGAAGTAAAGAGGGGGGGCATGGTATGGTATTGACACCCTTACTTCTGCACTGCTGCCTGCAAAGCTGGGCCCTCAGTCAGAAGCTCCCCCTCTCTGGCTGCCCAGCTCTGAAGGCGACAGCACAGAAGTTAGGGTGGCATGGTATGGTATTGCCACCCTTATTTCTGGGCTGCTGCTGGCGGCGGGACACAGCCTTCAGAGCTGGGCGCCCAGCCAACAGCCACTGCTCTCCAGCCACCCAGCTCTGAAGGCAGTGCAGAAGAAAGGGTGGCAATGCCGTCACCCCCTAAAATAACCTTGTGACTCCCCTGCAACTCCCTTTTGGGTCAGGACACCCAATTTGAGAAACACTGGTCTCCTCCTCTGAACTCTCTATAGTATAAGGTAAAAGCACACAAAAGACAACATTTCACGGGGGGAGACCAGATTTCACAGTCCATGACGTGTTTTTCATGGCCATGAATTTGGTAGGGCCCTGTTTATGAGAAATGGTATGTGGACTTATACGTGTGCAGCTGTTTTTACTAAGTACAATGGGGAAATTAGCCTCAGATACTCTACTGCTGTTTACTTTCTGCCCTTCATGTTGGATTTTCATCCTGTAGTTTGACCATTGGCCAGTTGAGATATGTCTGAAGTAGAGCTTTACTGTGAAGAGTGGCAGCTCAGGCAGCAGACAGGGAGACTAAGCATTTTTACTTCTCAGACTGCAGATCTTTCTGACAGAGTGTAGTGTTGGCAGCAGTGTCTACTCTACCTCAAAGCGAGTCTGGAAAGAGTATAAGCAGCTGGAAATGCCAGCACTTAGCAAAAACAGCAGCCAGGCAGGCATCCATGTCAGAAATGTTTTGCACTGTTATCCTGCTTGGTTTAGTGATGTAGCAGAGTTGTATTTACAGTAGGAAAAGTGTGTTTAGACTCCCAGTGTTCTCAAGCTTTGAAGTGTTCAGAGGCTGTAGCAGCCTCTAGCTCTCTTGGGACACTGCTGGATGCCTTACAGGTGGTTTTACAACAGTGTTATGCATGATATACAGTATAACTGAATATCTTCATGCTGAGTGGAATATTGGTGGATGGGGAGAATTTGCTAAGGTTTTGGATGCGCTTTGGTAGCGCTAAGGACTTCTCTGTTTTAATGGGCTTTCTAAAATCAAAACATATTTTTGATTGGTAATTTCACAAATTGATATAGTTAGAGACCATTATTTTTTCTTTTCCTTTTACAAATTCTAGTTTTTCACAAGTGTGAAACATATGTCTCTTCTCTAATTTCTTGATCACAGTTTTCTTCTAATACTGAAGGAGCTGTATTTTTGTGATTTCATTAATAGTGTACAAGCGAAAAAAAAAAAAAGATATGGCTTTGGCTAATGTCAGGCGCGTAGTCTCTGCAGATAATATAGGAAAGTTGTTCTACTTACATCTTCCTATAAGTCTCGTTCCTTGTCTCTCCAGTGCTGTGGTCTGCCAAAGCCTTGCTTCTCTTAACCAGAAACTGTCCATTTATTTTTAATTATGCCTAGTTAAATAAGTTTTCTGATGAGGGAAAACAAAATGCAGACTTGAAGTAAGGGGCTGATTTGCCTCTCATTGAAATAGTGGGATTTTGCAGGCCCAAACAGACCGATATAACCCACTGTAACACCCACGAGGCATTTTTTTTGGTTTAAAAAAGGAGTTTTCTAGGGGTCTCTGTTCCCAGTAATGCCTGGGTGATTTGTATGCTTAACTATCAGTAGGTGTTAATGTTAGCTGAATACATACATTACCTGTTGATAGGAAGTATATAGGTCCCTTAAGAGTATATATTTATATCTGATTTTCTAATGCTGATTGGATTGTGTATTTTGGGTAATGTTTTGTTAGTTTTGAAGACTTAAAGTGTATCACTGTGATTTTATTTGTAGGTTAAATACAGTACTTTGATCAGACCATCCTCTCACTGCTCGTAATAAAGTGTCATGGTCATACATTAGTTATAAAGATTTCCTATTAACTTGTAAACCAGGCTTATGAAGGTGTATTTTAGGGTCAAGCTGCTCATAGAACAATTTGGCCCACTTGAAGAAGGAAAGAGATGTTAGGATGAAGGATTCCAATTTTCATTACTTCTCCATTGTTTCTATACCCAGGTTGATGCGCTGCAATGCCTGCTACACTTTGTGCTTTGAAATTGTGCATTTCATATTCACAATAAAATGTGGATTTTGGCATGTGCAACAACTCTGATGGAGTTACCGTTTGTCATCCATCTTCCATCTGTTATAGAATTAATTCATGTAGTATACAAGAAAGATTTTCCCCAAGGTAAATTGTTTAGTTAGGAATGTTTTATTTGTAAAACCCCTAATGGTGCAGACTTTTGATATCTCCATTTGATTGATTGATTTATTTTTTTACACAGACTGGAGTTTAACTGTAAAACATTGTCTTGATCTTTGATGGCTTGCCAGTCTCAATCACTGTCTTTTTCTCTGAAACTGGGGAAACATGTGAATTACTGTTGGGAGAAGACTATTTTTTAGAAATACATTGGTGACATAGAAGTTGTGCAGCTTTAATGCTGAGGATTTGTTTTGTCTGAAAAATACCAAGAATCTCTCTAAAATACAGATTCATGTGTTCTTAAGTTTATCTACAGCACATATGATACAAAAGTACCACCTTGTTTTTAGACCTGCTCCACAACTTTTATTTTAGCAATGACAGGTAGTCGCTTTCCTGTAGTCCAGGAATGTTCTTCAGTACATGTAATTGGACATAAAAATCAGGTAATTTATCAGTGAAATATCTGTAATTGCCTGTGAACTTTTTCCTTCAGTGATTATTCAGAGATCTCTCTGCTACCAAATTTCTACTAAAGGGTGGAAATGAAAAGTGATTTGCCTTTCATGCTTCCTTCTTTTCCCTCTTGTGGTTTTCTTGGTTATTTCAATAATATTGTTCCTGGGTTACCCAAAGAATGGACAAATTTAACTAGTCAAACCCCCTTTGTTGAAACGCTGTGGCTGATCCTTGTTCCATTGAATCCAGTGATATCTTGCCATTGATTTAATTGGAAGTAGAATCAGATCTTTCCTTTTACATATTATTAGGACTAGTTATATTTAGTCCTGTTGTGTCACTTCTTTTGCTCCTTTAATTTGTTGCATTTGTGTTTCTAAATGATGTTATCTAAATCTGTTGATGTTTGCATCTGTTATAGTGCATGCTTAATAATTATTTATGTGTTTGTTTATTCATTAATTGGATGTTTTTCCCTGTTAAAATGAAACCTGTGCAAGTGGTCACATGTTAACTACAGTTGCCTGTCCTAATGGTCAGTAAAATCTGAATTCAGCCAGAAGTCCCCCCACGCTTACTGCATGGTTTTATAAACCGCCTGTTCTGTTGGCCAGAAAAAAAATCAGCAGCCCCATTGCTACCTGTTATTAAAAGGTTACACTATATATTCATCATCTAAAATGTAGGGTGTGGGAGGAAACCGTCACTCTTGAATTATGTAAGAAACTTCGTTCTGTCCTTCATTTTAGGAAGGGATTAGATTTTTGGGAGAAAATATCAACCACAAATATACTCGGTAGAGGTCTGCTCTAATTTGAATTATTCCTCCCAGAATGGCCAATCTTGTGTAAAGATTCTCTATTAACAGAAGCATGTAAGAGCAATTTAGGAACTAGTATTAAGATTTAGGAAATGGTGATAGGATTTGAGTCTCCATGCAGCACTAAGAGGTCAGGTCAGTGGCATGGCTGTAATGTTCTGCACTCTTGTGATTAACAGAATTACATTTAGGAGGATGTTTTGTTTTGTAGTGTCTATTAGTAACAGAGCTGAGAAATACTTTGAATTAACCAAAATGGTATTAATGAAACAAATGGAGACAGAAGATGTGCCAACGATTATTTTTGTTCCCCACCTCCAGTAGCTTCCCAGGGGGACACACACACGATTTGGAAAATCTGTCCGTTAGCAGCTTGTTCAGAAAAAGTCACATGCTGGCTTACTGTCAATCTCCAATTGATGTAAACGTATCACTAGAGCTGAATTAAAGCACATAGTTAAAAATCCAGAAGTATATCACACTGCTACTGTTCTAGTTTTGCCAGATGCATGTATCACTTGTGAACAACCACAGAGGGAGAGGAATTATTTAAGCTCAGTGCCAACTTGGACACAAGAACAAATGGATATAAACTGGTCATCAGGAAGTTTAGACTTGAAATTAGACGAAGGTTTCTAACCGTCAGAAGAGTGAAGTTCTGGAACAGCCTTCCAAGGGGAGCAGTGGGGGCAAAAGACATATCTGGCTTCAAGACTAAGCTTGATAAGTTTATGGAGGGGATAATATGATGGGATAGCCTAATTTTGGCAATTAATTGATCTTCGATTATTAGTGGTAGATATGCCCAATGGCCTGTGATGGGATGTTAGATGGGTTGGGATCTGAGTTACTACAGAGAATTCTTTCCTGGGAGTCTGGCTAGTGAGTCTTGTCCACCTGCTCAGGGTTTAGCTGATCACCATATTTGGGGTCGGGAAGGAATTTTCCTCCAGGGCAGATTGGCAGAGGCCTTGGGATTTTTTTGCCTTCCTCTGTAGCATGGGACATGGGTCACTTGCTGGAGGATTCTCTGTACCTTGAAGTCTTTAAACCACGATTTGAGGACTTCAGTAGCTCAGACATAGGTTAGGGGTTTGTTACATGAGTGGGTGGGTGAGATTCTGTGGCCTGCTTTGTGCAGGAGGTCGGACTAGATGATCATAATGGTCCCTTCTGACCTTAAAGTCTATGATTCTGTGAACTGTAACAAACTTCCAGTTACTAGCTGTGTTACTGGCAGAAACTACAGAATAAAACAACATCTTGTTAATGGAGTTTGTCATTCTGTTCCTTGAATGCAAAAAACAAACAACCCCTCCCCCCAATATGTAAGAAAAACCTGCAATCTTGTCCACCTATGAATTAGAAATCTCAGTTCTGCTAGATTGCTGCTGCAACAGCCTAATTAGCTAAATATTTCAATAGCTGTGACTGTAGTTGATCAGACTTGAATGTTTTTGAGATTGGAAAAATGTCAAGATCTGGACAACTAGGTGCAAAAGTGTGTGTGGCTGTGTAACCTAAAGGGGCAAAGTCAATTGGAAAAGCATACTTCTCTGAATAATTTTTACTTACATGTTTAACAATAACATCTAAATACTATAATTGAAAGGAACTAAAGAAAAAAATAGTTTAATGTGAGTGTTTTTTTCATTCATTTGCTTTGTGCATTTGTCAGTTCTTTGTGGTTGGTTTCACTATTTATCTTGGATAGCCAGTCAGAGTGAAATTCTCCGCTGTGTTAAGGTCCAGCAGAAGACCAGTGCACCACTTAAGTTTCACTTAAGGTCTCAAAATAGGTTTTAAGGGAAACTTAAGCGGTACATAAACCTTGTGTTGACTTTCTGCACATAAATGAATCACCCTTACTTACTTTCTTCTGTTTTGTGTGGATCTTTCACGCAGCACAAGGAAGAGAAAAACATTTTACAGTATCAAAATGTGATTATAAGACAAAACAAAACAACAATGGCAAGGAGGACTCAGGGTCAAATGAAGTACCTGCAACGACTTCAAGTATGTCTCTGTGGGTGCTTCACTGTATGAGCGTATGCACCTGTGCCCTCTTGACCGGAAATAATAAGTAGCAGCGTTTTCAGGTCCATGTCTGTGCAAAGCAGTGCCCGTGCTCCCAAGTGAGGGCATATAAAGAGACAGGGACCCCAAAATTATTAGCTTTTACATTGAATGTGTCCCTTTATATCTCTGTTTTCTGATGGGATTATCCTAAAGGATAGGATTTCTATCCAGTTGCTACACACACTGACTTAACTTGTGCCACTGTGAACATTCCATGTACCATCCATTGTTTACCACTCTGTAACAGAGCATTTTTTTAACCAGACTCACAAATGTGTTACTACCTGAAGATAGTGGGATGCCAAATGTTGTAAAATTATAGCTTAGTGGATGCTTCTGTCCAGCAACTATGTATTACCTCTTTTGAGTGACAGTCTTGTGAAGTCAGTTTACATTGAAAATAATTTTTTGTGCTCCCAGTAGAGGGAGGATTGAAGACCTGTTCTTATTCAGTGTTCATTGCCATATTACTTGCATACTACTGCAGGTTTCTGTTGAGTGATGTGAGGCAATACTGCTCTCATGGTCCGCAGCTGAAGCCTACAAATTGCTCCCAGCACTTACTAGCCGAGACAGCAAAGAACTGAGTATTAACCTTAAGGCTATTGTGCCAACCCTGCTTTGTTTGTTAATGTTTAAGGCTCAGAGCTGTGTAATCTTTGCAGTGTTATCTCTGGTTATGTGGACACTCTGATCTCCCCATTACATCCTCTGTGTCAACTTCTGTGCTTCATTTTCCAGTCTTCCCTCCTCCTTTGTTAACCGCCATCATGCTAATGTGTTGTCTCTTCCTTTCACCATTGTCATATAGTTTGACGTGAGTAACATTTGTATACCTTGTCATGCCAATAAATGTCATTTGATTAAATTAAATTGATCAGCACAGGCTCATCATAAGCAGGTTTTGGTCACAGGTTTTGTGACAGCATTTCTAGTGAGATACATTCCCCCTCCCCCCCCGCCGACTTCAGATAGAATAATCTTCCTAAAGGCATCCACTCTGAAGAATGTTGGGACCAGGGGAAATAGTTGGTCCTGAGTATAGTGGCTGAAGAATTCTACATACAGTAACTCCTCGCTTAACGTTGTAGTTATGTTCCTGAAAAATGTGACTTTAAGCGAAACGATGTTAAGCGAATCCAATTTCCCCATAAGAATTAATGTAAATAGGAGGGGTTAGGTTCCAGGGAAATTTTTTTCACCAGACAAAAAACTATATATACACACAGTATAAGTTTTTTAAACAAACGATTTAATACTGTACACAGCAATGATGATTGTGAAGCTTGGTTGAGGTGAAGTTAGAGAGTGGAATATTTCCCAGGGAATGCCTTACTACTAAATTATGAACTAGCAATCAGCTGAGCCCTCAAGGGTTAGCACATTGTTGTTAATGTAGCCTCACACTCTACAAGGCCGCATGAATGGAGGGAAGGGAGACAGCATGGCAGACAGACACACACACCCTGTGTGTGGGGGAGAGAGATGTGCATTGCCCCTTTAAGTACACTGACCCGACTCTAAGTACATTGCCTTTAAAAAGTTGAGACAGCAGCTGTGGTCTCTCTCTCAGTCCTGAGCCCTGACCTGTCCCCACCCTGCTCTATATGGAGAAGAGGTAAGGGGAGGGGAGGGGGACACCCTGATATTAGGCCCCTCCTCACCCCACCCCCGCACAGCAAGCAGGAGGCTCCCAGGAGCAGCTCCAAGGCAGAGGGCAGGAGCAGCACATGGCAGTGGGGGGAGGCACAGCTGAACTGCCGGCATTTGATAGCCTGATGGGCAGCTGCTCCACGGGGGAACTTAGGTGAGCGGGGAGCTGATGGGGGGCTGCCGATCCACCCTGGTTCCAAGCCCCCCACCAGCTAGCTGCAACGGGCTGCTCTTCCTGCAAGCAGTGGACAAAGCAGGCGGCTGCCAAACAGCGTTATTAGGGAGCATTGCACAACTTTAAACGAGCATGTTCCCTAATTGATCAGCAACGTAACAATGAAACAACATTAACTTAACAGGAACGACTTTAAGTGAGGAGTTACTGTATAAAAAACCTCATGACCATGCTCGGTAATTTCCTCATGCCAGGAGACAGACAGACATCATATAGTCTTAGGGTTCCTGGTTGTGGAATGGCTTTCTGTTTCACCTTGAAAAGAACTCCATCCTAAGAGAAATCATGGGGACAAAGTATGTTCTGCATGGATGTGCTGGGACATCAGTACATTAGCTTTGAAGATTTCATCTCAGGCTGTCCACAGATCTCCCAGATAGTTTTTAATCCTAAGGAAGTGATTTGTGTTTGGATCAGTATTGCTCAAATAAAGAACTGTTGTGCCATAGATTTTCTAATATGATGCCTATAAAAGTGTCATTTTTGCAAAGTCAATAAATGTAGCTGTCGGGATAAAAAAAATTCATGGAAGTGATCACAGAAGTGCTAGACTGAGCCAGCAGTTTTCCCCTGCTTGTTCATTATGAAACAGTCTTTTTGAGATGTGTGATAAAAGGCTGAATCTTGCTCTACTTAGTCAAGTAGTATCATTGAAGTCAACTGGCCTACTTGTGTGAACAGTGTGAGCAAAGTCCTTTTCTGACTGATGAAAGCACTCTTTTCAGTTGATCATTTTTATCCCGTAGGCTTGTCCACCTGGTCCCAGCATTCCAGATCGCGACACCGGAGGAATTCATGCTCCAGACATGAAGACCGAAAACCTTCTGAGGTATTTCTGGAATTGTACTTGCACTTTGCTACCTCTGTCTAGTAAAACACACACGTGCCTTGTTAAAGAATAGATTTCTTCCTAATCATATTTTCTTTCCTTTTCTGCTCCATCTCAGCTGGCACCCAGCAACCTTTCCTCTGGCCGGGAGTTCAGCTGCTACCACAGTCACTGCCAGCACCAAGTTAGTTTTTAGCCATGAATACTGGGCTAGTTTGGCACCAGCCCAGCATAGCTCTGAAATCTTTCTTTCTTTCTTTCTTTCTTTCTTTCTTTCTTTCTTTCTTTCTTTCTTTCTTTCTTTCTTTCTTTCTTTCTTTCTTTCTTTCTTTCTTTCTTTCTTTCTTTGGTTTGGGTTATTTGTTCTTGATTTATGGTGAACAGTAAAAGTTTATTTTTAGTAGTTTCATAGCCTTTATTTGGCCTTAATTAATAGTTTTTATTTGTTAACAGACTTGTCAAACCAGACATCTGTCTCTTTTAAGCTTCATACACAGTGCTTTGAGGAATTCAAATCAAGGAAGGAAATGTAAATCAATTTGGACTTTTTGGGTGGGTCAGTTGTAGGCACCAAATGTATATGACCCACTGCAGGTGCCCTTGCCTGAACTGGTCTGAGACAGTCATTAGACCTCAGACTGCACTGTGGCTGAAAACAAGGTATTAGCTTCAGAAGGTGAAATTTCTTGGGTTCAGTCATTTTCACTGTGTCAGAGTACTTTAAATGCTGCAGGGCTGATGTTGGGGGAGAGGCATATTTAGCTAGATTTCATGATGACAGTATACTTCCTTTGCCCCAGGGATAATCAATTTTTCATGGGGGTATTATGTACGAAAGAGAGCCACTTGACCATCAAGTAAATGACCAGAGATAACTTTTCAAACCCTGATCTTGTCTTTCTTGGCCCAGTCTTATTTTGTGGTGATTCTTTCTCCCCGCCGCCACACACACATTAACCTGTGGCTCTTCCAATATTCTGTTTTTTCCTCCCTTTGCCTTTCTTCTAAGTCTGAGAGGTCTTTCTCCCACTTCCCCCAAGCTCCTGTTTGTTCTTATTTCTTGTATTGTCTCTGTCTGCGACAGCATGCTATGCTGATTCCAGTGTGCCAGCAGATAAGTGGCACTCACTAAACTCACAGGGTGAAATCCTTGCCTCATTTGAAGTCAATGGCAGAACTCCCATTGACTTCAGCAAGGCCAGGATTTCACCCTCTCTCTATCTCTGAAGTGCTGCATGCCAGTTCTTCAGAGATAATAATTTTGTAAACTTCTTTTGGCTCCAGGCACCTTGATTGCATCAGAAATTAGCAGAGCAGCAAGGACAGTGACACAAGGCAGAGAGTCTTGGAAAGGATTTTCTTGATGGTCAAGTATTCCATTAACAACTTCTTGTGCGGTAGCCAAAATAACTAGCCACAAGCTATCAGACTGAAAAATTTTCATATATTGTTTTTTACTCAAATCACTAGAAGTCTAAAACCCTATGGCTGGCTCTGCTAGTTTACTGGGAGAGCAAGTTTGTTTTGTGGATTCTGTTTCATTTCTTGATTGCAACCTCACAGGACTGATAGTTTAGATTTTTTTAAAAACCATTTTATTGTATTACATTACCTATATTCACCCTTTTCTTCTTTTCTTGATAAACTCACAAATTAATACTTAATTGTGGTGGGATTTATTCTTACAAAAATGTAGACTTGCACCTGAAATTCAAAAAATGTTATCACTGGGTGTTAACAGTTTTGAAAAACAAAAATAAGTTACACTTGGATGTTCCCCAATGAGAAATCCAGGGCAAAACAGAGAGAATGAGAGTGGGGGAAAAAACATTTGGGCATATCATGTGGCCAAGCTTTTTATACTGTACTTTACTATAGAGATTTTTTTTACTAATGATCAGACTAATGATTGGTTCCCTAAAACATGTAAAAAAATTATAGATGATGTATTGTAATTTGAAGTGTTTTAATGGCATGTGAAAGAAGGCACTATCCCCAGGGAAGGCAGCTTTATGATTTGTGTCAACCACAATGGATGCACATACCTTACAGATTTGTGCTTTATCCACAGCCAGACACAACTGTTGTCAGATACTAACTCAAAACAGCCAATATGGAAGTTGGATTAGGGATTCAGCACAAGAGTATCTGTAAATTTGAAGTAAAGTAAAGTAAATTTGCATCATTAGCAATGTTTGGAGAGTCTAGGAACAGTGTCTTGCCTTCCTGAAAATCTGCCTGAAACTTCATAACTATACAGAATGGAGCTGGATATGTGCCTTGCTGATTATACCTGCCATAAATTGATGAGTTTGCATATGAACTTTTCTTGTGGTTTTCCTGGCTGGTGCTGGATGGGCTGATTCCCTTGTTCTGTTTGGCAAAGGGCTTGGTTTACAATCTTACATTCTAGTTTTCATTGCTTGTTTGCTTTAAAACCCTGTTGCACATCCGTTCCTTTGTATGTGGCATTAATTAGTTAATGTATGTAAAGGGCTATTGAGATGAAAAGGGTGAAGAACTAACAGTATTAGTTATTACTGTTACGTAGCAGTTTTGGTTGGGGGGAAAAGGGGCAGGGAGCGCTGGAAGATGTGTAGGCAGGTGCTGTCTCGCTGTTCTCATGCCTGTGATATCACCCTTCAGTTTCTGCTTCACTGAGAGGCAGTAGCAAACCAGGCAGAATGGAGCTGCCATAGCAGCAGCACGGCATACTCCTCACAAGGGTGAATCCATTTTTATTTCCTCCTATGGCTTGTTAAAGACCGCATCCCTGCTTGTTTATGGCTGATAGCCCAAAACTTGCCAGACATTCTGCAGGTTTTAGAGGCTGATGCCTTGAAAAGGCAAAGTGGAATTGTGTGTGTTAAAGTGCAGATGGTAGATGAGCGAACGCTAGTGCTGAATGTGGAGGTGCCCCAAGAGATCTAGTCTGAAGCTCATTTTAGTTGATCTTTAAGGTTATTTAAAAAAACACAACTATTCAAGACTAGCTGCCGTGCTTAGAATTTGCTATTGCAGCTGGTCACGTTACGGTCATATCTTGTTTACGATCACAGAGGATTTTTAGAATTCTTTTAGATTAGGGATCTTGTAATCTGAAAAACACAGGGCTTAGTCCTGGTCCTGTTTAAGTCAGTGGGAGTGCTGGTACAGTGCTCACATGGAACCGGATTGGGTCCATTGTTATTAGTGGGTAATGCTACAGTTTTGGTGCCTGATCGTGAGAAGCTTTGAGCACCCCAATTCTCATAAACTTCAGAGGGAGTTACAGGCGTGGGGCACCACTCAGGCTTATGCTTCTTTCACAGTGTGAACATTAGGAGTCATAGAGCCGTCAGCCTTATGTCTTTTGTATCAATGTCCCCTTCTCTCTACCCCCTGATGTGAAGTTAAATGGCTGTCCTGTAATAGGCTGTTAGTTTGTGTTGGTACAGTGACCTTGTTATGCACTGCTCCATGGTTACCCTGGAGCTGTGAATCATAGAGTGTAAATATCAAATGTCAGTGTCTCTGTTCTTTCTCTTGGTTGGTTTCTTCGCAGGTGTTCAGAACGGACTTGATCACTGCCATGAAGCTACCCGACTCCTACCAACTGAACCCTGATGAGTACTATGTGCTGGCAGACCCCTGGAGGCAGGAGTGGGAAAAGGGAGTTCAGGTGCCAGTTAGCCCGGGGGCCATCCCCGAACCAGTAGCCAGGTATAGTTTGGAGAAATATAAACAAACATATATACGCTTGGGCCACCAGTTACACATCTGGCTGCCTAGGCTGTAAATTAATATGTAACCATCTAGTTAGAAATGGCCTGATTTTCAGAGGTTGTGAACAAATCCTTTGCCTCCTATTGAAATCAGTGGGCATTGCAGGTGTTCAGCATTATTGAAGATCTTGCCACTTCTTTTTAGGTAGCTGAATATGAATATAGAAGCCAAATTTAAATTACAGACCTTGGAGAAAACTGCTGGTTTTAATTTGGTTTTATGAAGTTTTCTAACCTTTTTCTGTTTACTTATAACTTAAATTTAGCTTGCATGTTGTGTCTTGTTTCAAATGAGACTGTATGCTCCTTGGGGCAGGGATCTGTTGCAAACATATTTATTATGTAAGGTAACTTCATTGTACTTAGTTAGAACGATTCATTAATGCATGTAAATATTGTTGTTGTTTGTATTGTGGCAGTGCCTACAGGCCCCAGTCATGGAACGGGAGCCATTGTGCTAGGCATAGTACACACTCGCAACAAAAAGATGATCCTTACCAAGAAGAGTTTTCACTGTTCAATAGCTTAATTGGCTGAATTCTGTGAGAAGATAAAATAGGGGTGTGGAAAAAGCAAGAACTGTCACATATCATTGTTTTTTTTTTTTTTAAGAAGAATACATTCTGAACCCAAACTCAATATTGCAGAATTTTTGGTCATGGACTATGTATGTATATATGTTTATTTGGTAGTCAAAGTTGATACACATGCCTGTTCGTCATTAGCCTATTGCAATAACCCACATTGGAGTGTCCATTAGCAGTCTATCTGTCATGCCTGGGGTGTGTTGTGAGGCATGAGGCTGTAGGCCAAGTGTCTGTAACCACATAAAAAGTGCACCCATAGCTTATTAATGAAGGGCTTATTACAGGTAGAGCCTGGCTGCTTAATGTAAAAAAAAATTTTTTTTAAACAGTTTTGGGAGGGTTTATGTAATGTGTCCTTCCACTGTGAAAAGTAGTTGATAGTAAAAGAATAGGAGAACTTACCCTGTTAGATATGTATATGAATAACAAGAATATCCACAGTTACTTTAGATTGGATAAAATTTTTATAAGGGTCATAAACCCTCATATTTCAGGACATGAACTAACCACTTACTGCCTGAGTCAGGAAGAAACTTCCCCCCTGGGTAAGTTAGTGCGTAATTGTCTATACTGGGTTTTTAAACTAACATCTGATGCTGGCCACTGTTGGAGACAGGATACTGGGCCATTGATCTGAGTTGGTGTGGCAGTCTCCGTGTTGTTAGAAAATAGTAGGGAAAACGTTTCTTCTGCTGTTCTGAGTATATGTATTAAATTATTATTTTTGATAGCTATTTTATGTTAAGGTGCCGCTCTCCTGACTCTTTGGGTTGTTTCTCACTCTTCCTACTTCCCAGGAGTCCGGCTTCCCCTTCAGTAGCAAGTTGTAGCCCAGCTCACTTACTGTTATAAAAACTAAATAGAGAATAGCAGCTGGCTCCCTCTTTAGTTTTTATAATAGGAAGTGAGACTTGGCAGTGGCCCGGAGCTCAGGAGTTGCTGCTTAAAGCACAGCTGCGCTTCTAGGAGAAAGGGGATACAGGGCAGTTAAAAATCCCACTGTTTCACTGTGCTAGCCCCTGCCTATCTTTCCCTTTCTGTGGGGATGGTGGTGTTTTGCTGCAGAATTTGATTTCCCTGCTGTGTGTTGCTATGCCCTATTTTTATATTTTTCAGATAAAAATACTGTACAGACGCTCCCCGACTTACGCAATTGTTCTGTTCCAGAACGCCTTGCATAACTCAAATTTTGCGTAAGTCGGAAATGTATACCCGACCGTTATGCAAAAACAACAACAACAAAACCCCTCCTATTTCTAGCTTACGGAACTTTTTCTGTAAGTGCGGATTTGCGTAAGTTGGGTCCTGCGTAACCCGGGGAGCGTCTGTATAACCTCACAAGAGGTGGAAAATACTAACACCAGGTAAAGATCCCTCTGCCCTGCCTACCCTCTCTCACCTCTTCCTGTTGCAGGAAGGAGTGGAGTCATTTGATTCTCTCCACCCCTGCCCCTCATGAGTATTGTGGAAGCATCTTTGTTTCTTTTCCTGCTACCCTTCATGCGTGTAGAGGACAGACTAGGGTTGGTTGGGATTGGAGGAAGGAAGCCAAATGGTCATTATTGCTCATTAATCCCATAGTTGATACCAAAATGCTGTAATGATCTTGTGCATAATTTTAGTAGGAGGGAAGCGTGACTGTAAAGTGAACTAATGACATTCACTGGCAGTTGATGTAGACTAGGAGGAAATACAATACATTTCACAGAGAAATGATTCTTGTTATTACAGTGCCCAGCAGTGAGCGAGGTGCTTTGTAGGAGGAAACAAAGAGACAGAGTCGCTGCCCTGATGCAGCCAATTACGGTAACAAACAATAGGGTCGGAATGGGGCGAAGAAGGATGAGGGTTACAGCAATATGTCCATGTGGTGACTCAGTGCTAGCATGTGCTCAAACTGATGGCTCAATTACATGTTTTTGGGTATACAGTAATTATTATTTCACTACTTTACATCATGAAGGTAAAAAAATTGATTTTTGCAGGTCCTATGAAAATTGGCACTATTTTGGGCAGCATGAGCAGGATGCTGCCTAGAGAGCTATAATTTCCCTATAGTAGGGGATTTAGTATGTAGAATATTTGGAAAGCAGTGGTCAGGCTAAAGCAGTTTCCTTGTGAGATGTAGTATATAATATTGCCGTACAGTATTATTCAGTATAGTACAGCCAGGGCTGGCTCAAGATATTGGGGCCATTCATATAATGACTGATACCTCCCCTGCTGAAAAGCCCAAGATTCAGTGTATGACTTTTCCCCCCATTCTGCTTCAGATTCCTATGATGTACCAGAACTGGTTTGGTACCATGATGGAGGCTGGACTAGATAAATGTGTCCAGAACTGGATGTGTTCAGATATAGGGATAGTGGATCAAGGGTTCTTGTTGAACAGGAGAGAACATGCACTATGTGCCAGCTAGGCCACAATAGAGTGAAGGACATGCTACTTCCCCCATGGAGCTCTCTCATGAAGTCGCTCATTCTCCACACCATGAGGCACTGGAGCATGGCTGCAGTAACCCTCACACTAGCACTAGTGAGGCTGCCGTGATCTGAGGACTCAGCTGGAGGCTGGGCTCATTGTCTGAACTTGATACAGATTTATTTATTTATTTTATTTATTTATTAAGTTTTATTTTCTGTAGCATCTTTCATACAAACTGAATCTCAGAATGCTTAGAGTTAAATAAAGGAGAGACTGTGGAACCTCCTTTGCAAACATCCAGAGAACATTGATGTGGATGGGGCATATGGAACCAGCTACCTGAAGGCAAGGTGTTAGCAGTGCAGCCACTCCTATGGGCTGGAATGCACCTCTGCCCCTGTACACTGTAGATGCGTTCTTTCATAGTTACCGGATCTGTATAGTCAAAGAAATCCAGGCAACTAAAGTGTAGAGCAAGTTACACTGTTTTAAGTGTTTTGCTCTGTCTCCAAAGTCCTTACAAGTAACTGTTAACAACTGTGCTTATGCAGTTTAAACGTGGTTGCAACCAGAATATGCTTTAATTAAATCTGGCTTGCCACTATGGGGACCCCACCAAACCACATTAGGCTATAGTACAGCTGCATCTGAATTTAAAAACAGTGGATGGATTTTGTTTTAAAGTCTGGCTCAGTCGAGGTTTTAGTGATTTTTCAGGGGGACTGCAAATCCCTGCGAGCCTGGATTTAGATCTGAGCAGGTAAGTGATGGAGGGACTGATTATAAACAATTTTATGAATTGTCATTATTATTTCCTTGTGGAAAGGAGTTTAGGATGTCATAGAAATGAAAATAATAGCTATCTATACAAAATTACTGTAAAAACAATAGAATTTAATAGAGAATATTAGCTGGTATATGGAATTTTTAAACGATCCTCTAGAATTTAATTGAGAATTGTATCCCTATTGTAGTGTTCAGTAAGTTGATTTATATCTATTATTATTAATTTAATTCCCATGCACATAGTACTTATCATCACATTAACAGAGTATGGCCTATATGTCTTTAAAGTGTGTCAGTAACAATTCAGTTTAAAAGTAGCAAGTACCATGGTCCTCTTGCAGGAGATGATTTGTAATCTCTCTTCTCTTAAATCCACCTGTAAGTCTTTTAATGAACTAGAATTTTAAAAAGGTGAATTATTTTATGTAGCATTGCAAGTCACTTTTAAAAGATATCTGAATGACTCCTCCTCTGTTTTATGTACCCATCCTTACTTCCTGCAGCTGTGCGGGACTTTGATGCTATAAGATTGCTGGGAATTTTTAGTTGCATAGAATAAGGAAGTGCAATTTAACCCCCAGGCACTAATCACACAGCAGGATTAAGCATTTCCCAGTCTGTGTTAGGAGATTTACAACCTGGTATAAGTAACATCTGTATTTACTGTTTCTTCAGGTTTGTGTCTGAGACAAAAGCAGTCACATTTACAAGACCCAGGAAGTACATCCTTTCTTCAGGTTCTGAGCCTCCTGAGCTGGGGTACGTTGACATTCGAACCTTGGCGGACAGTGTGTGTCGCTATGACCTCAATGATGTGGATGCAGCATGGTTAGAACTGGCCAATGAAGAATTTAAAGAGATGGGTGAGAGAAGCCTCTGGTCTTTTTAACCCTGTAAAATTATGCATGCTGCTGAAGTAGGCTGGCAGTTCTGTGCAGTGTTTGTGGGTGAGAAAACTGGAAAGGAAGAGAGAGGGTGTAAATCATGTACATTAGGATGTAGTTCACTTGTGATCTTATTTTTAAAAACCACTAGCCTCTAAACTCTTATTCCCAAAAGCCCTCAATGAAGGGTGGCATTGCTACGATGGGCTAGATCTGTGGAGAATATCAGACCTATGCATAGCTCCATTAATGTCAGTAGAGTTGCACTTGTTTACATCAGATCACCCACAAGAATTCCCTCAAAGAACCTTTTTTGCTATTGTTTACTTCCTTGGAGATGATATCAAATAGACAATTTAAGTCATCTGACTGTCCATCCATCCTTTTTTTGCTTGCTTGCTTTTCCATGCGTCCCTTTCCTAAAATGGAATGAGAAAACTCTCAGCCCCTCTATAGCTAGTTATTTTTTTCTGTTTGTACAGAAGCAGTGTAGTAGACAGAAGTGTTTGGGAGGTTTAAAAACAGAAGCCAGACTGTTTGGGGAGTGAGACAGCAAAGAATTGGCTCAGTGATTCCTTTTGAAAATGTCCCAAACTCTGTTACTGTGTCCCTGGTTTTCAAACAGGAAAGGGATTTGTCCTGGTGGGGCTGAAGGTTCCCCCCAAGAAGAGGTTGCATATGCAGGAAGGGAAGAGAACAAGACCGCTATTTTAGTATGATGTGTGCTCCAAAAGTGGGAGCACACCATGGATTTTACTAGGGTTACACAGGATGTAAGTCAATGCAGAATTTTCACCATAATGTTTAGATATGTGAGAATATATTGTGCCAGCTAGAAGGGTTTTGGATATTTTCATGAGCACAGATAATACTATTGAGTTTTACTCTGTGGCAATTCCCTCATTTGGGTTATGGTTACAGTTTTATGGGTTTACCTGGACACTGTCCATAGACTAAACAGTTACAGGACCTGGCAAGCCAGGGTCAGCTGGTTATAAACTTGGAAAAAAAATTATCCTGAAGAAAACCCACACAGAACAAACAAAACCACCAACTCTGACCTGGTCTCCTGTTCAGGCTTTTTACCCAAATCTCAGGTCAGGCCTATTTAAATACCCAATGTGGATTTACATGATGTCAGCCTGAGGTTACACTTCTGGCTGCTTTTAAATATTCAGCTTTATTTAAACAAGCCCTAAAAGTGAGCAGACAGTCTGAGATACTCATGCATTCTCTTCATCTCTTTCTTTCCCCTTCTCTCCAGGAGGAGAAGGGGGCGGCTGATCCTGAGGGGAACCAGAGGGAAGGCTAGCACAGCATCAATTACAGCACAGATGTACTTGAAAGTGATCTAGGGTATCTCTGTAGGAAAGGAAAAAGGAGGCATGGGGTTTACCCTGCAGCCAGCGGCAGATACAGTGACCATGGAAGCATCCTCTGCAGGCTCATTCCATTGTACAAACTGATCAGAGGGCAGGGGGAGAAGAAAGTTCAGCACAGAGCAAAGTGAAAGTTCCTACTTGTGAGAGACCATGTCAGGTGACAGGAGAAAATAATTCCCTGTGTTCGGAGAACTGTGTCTGGTGTCCCATTATTCCCAGCTTCTCCTGATTTTCTTAAAAATTCGGGGACGGATTCAGCTCTTGGTTATACCATTGTAACTTTAGTGGAGTTGATTTACGCTGGTGAAATTCAGGTTGGTCTCCTGTGAGCTACAGCAGTATAGTCTAGGGATAGCCAGGATTTGACAGGTTTTACTATGATCCTAAACATTCTCTTATGGGAGATTTTTGTGACTGATATGCCAGTGCACAGTAGTTTGTTTGCTCTAACCCTTTACACATGTAGTTATTCTGTAAAAGGTGGGAAAGAAATTCCTTCTTGGCCGCTGCAGGCAGTGCATGCGAGGCCTGAAACATGACATTTGAGTTACTCTTATAAAAATTTTGCATAGCAAAAGATACTATGGTCACTAAAATGAGTAATTACTTGTTAATCTCCAGCTGTAGCATTTATCGGATCTCCTGTGGCTGTGAATTCCAGAGGCTGACCATGACGCACTCTGCAGTGCTCCTTTTGATATTTGTAATGTGTATTATTTTTCCAAAAGACCAGATATAAAAATATAAAACTTTTTAATAAAAACTCTCATTATCATTTTTAAATTTATAGCTATTAAATTACAGTGAAGTCCAATCTGAGGCAAATTCCAGATAACTAAATCTATAAGGTGATAGAGGCCACTGCATTGGGACTTAGTGCTGTTGTAAACGCCTTTCAAACTACCAACTGTACTAACTCATCAGCTTTCAATCCATCATCACCCGCTTTCCAGAATAGCACTTCTCTGCCATTAGGGACAAATTCTGCTCTCTCTTCCACTGTGGAAGTGCTAGGGGAGGGCAGAATTTTGTATGCTGCTTGTGCAGCTGCCCTTCAGCTGTGGGGCCAAAAGGGTGAGGGCTGGGTTGGAGCAAAACAGAGTATTCACTGCTTTGCAGATTCTCCAAACCATTCCCCCATGATGAAGGCGGTACCTTTAGGTTGGCAGACATGTTAGAAAGTTTCTTCTCCAGCTCTGTGATTTGGGGGAGCTAGGGATTCCTTCTCCATCTTCCTTTGGAATTCCTCAGAACCCATGTGAATTAGTTGCCCTGAGAACTAAGAAGAGGATTTGCCCTTATAATACACTTGTCAAGAGTTTACTATGACATACTGAAGATAGAAAACAGTAATTATTGGGAACAGGATTAAAACCACAGGATCTTTGTTTTTCAAAGCCTGTACCCTTTTGCAAACTTTCATAAGGATCTCAGCTTGGAAGTGCCGGAGGTAAACTGGCCTTGGTGGAGGAGAGAGCTTGCTTTGGAGTAGTACTGCTTTTTCAGTCATACAGGTGTCTGTATGAAAGGGGTGGTATAGGGCTTGCTGCAACACCAATTCTGAAGCTTTACTGGTTCTTGTAGGGCCATTAAAAGTTGAGAAATGGGATATTTGTCAGGTAGTTGTATCCACAGAGAAAGCTGGACTTCTTTTGGTATCTTTCTTGCTGAGTTTATTGTAGATGTTTTCAGGTCCGTAATGAACATTTAACATGATGGGTCCAGTTTTATTATTACTACTACTGTGATTTAGGTGATGGTCACTGTGGTGGTGTCTGGTTGTAATGTTCAGACACAAGCACTGTGATTAAAATGGACAAGCCCCACAGTTAGATATTGTATCTAGTATAATTGGGTTCCCCATATATTTGAATAATTATTTATTTCTTGGTACTACAACAGATCCTAGCCAAGATCAGGACCTGATTGTACAGGGTGTTGTGAAAATGCACTACATCAAATACATGATTGTCTTATCTGGGTTGTGGATTCTAACACATCAAAATGTACCTGATAGATTTTGCAGTGGACTGTATTATAATCATTTTGATGGACAGCTTGTTGCTCACTTGGGGAGTGCGTTGGTCCTAGAATCGCTCTCAAAAGAGTCACCATTTCCTAAAATGATTGAGGTCACAAAGTTGAAACAAGCAACTGTAGATAGTGTTGTATGAGAAGGAAAGAGAGTGAGATCAACAGTGACAACCCAGAGAGGTGGGACTTGCTTGTGAAAACTTTGAGGATATCAAATATTGATTGAAATGAGTAAATGTCCATTATTTCAACACAGATCTAGGGCTTTGGACATTTTTGCCATAACTACTCTGCACTTCCCCTCTAACATTTGCCGTGGCAACCCTACAGCCATAAATTAATCCTCGACACCGAGGTGGTCTGGCGTGTTGTGCCATTTGCAGCTTATGGCTCAACCTGGGAGAAAAAGCTCAGCCTTTGATACATTGGTGGAAGGAGCTGGGGTTCCAGATGTTATCATTTTAAAAATCCATTGTGTTGGATTAATTTCCCAGGAATGCCTGAACTGGATGAGTACACAATGGAGAGAGTCATGGAGGAATTTGAACAGCGATGCTATGACAGTATGAATCATGCTATTGAGACTGAAGAAGGGCTTGGGATCGAGTATGATGAGGACGTTGTCTGCGACGTTTGCCAGTCCCCAGATGGAGAGGATGGCAATGAAATGGTGTTCTGTGACAAATGCAATATTTGTGTACACCAGGTATGGCATCCAGACGTAGAGGTGGGAGTGGCCTTTTGGGCAGCTTATGTGCTGGGGCTAGAGGCAGGCGATGGGTGGTTACAGAAATATCTCAGAACTACTACTGTTAAAGATAACAGGCCAGATTCCTCTCTAGTGTAACTCACTGATTTTAACTGAGTTACACCAGTAGTGAAATTGGCCCACGGGACAAACTCACAAGTGATGTAAATGTAGGTTGTACATTAGTAAATATGTACATTTACTGCGTTACATGCTGAGAGGGCAAAAGGTGGGAGTGTAGCAGGAAAAGCAACCAATTGGAGGATGTAAGAAGATATAAGATTAAAATGGGGGTGGTATTGCTTTATCTAAAGGCATCTTGTACCCTCTTGCTGGTTGCTTTTGTTGCTATAATCATGCCCTTTTTGCCACTAAGTTTGTACATTACACTAGTTTACACTGACACTACCATCTGTATTCCCAATGAATTTGGCCCAGTTGGTTTTGTTCTTCAGATATGTCTGCAATTTTTTGGTTTGATCCCTCACTTTCCACACACAAGCCATGTGATGCACTGAAGTCCTCTTTTTTGGCAATATATTTGCAGTATCAATAAATTTGATTGAAGAGGAAGAGGAAGTCTGAAAAATGATGACCTCCATCCAACTAGTAGGAAACCAGGAAGGATTTATATCGTAGTTTAAACTTTATTTATGTCATTAGGCTTGTTGTTAACAGTTGGTTTTGTTCCATGTTGGGGTGACACTGAATGAGGCAGACCAGGAATTTGAACCTGCATCTCTCACATGCTAGAGGAGTGCCTGAACAACTAGGTTATTCTGAGGACAAGACAGCACAACATGTCTTTCTGTGGAAATTAAACAGGCCTTTCTTTACATGGAAGAAGGAACAGATATGTTTGTAACACATCTGCTTCCTCGACTGCTCCATTGTGAAAGAGACCTTGCTATGGGTCTTCTTTCTCTCCATCCCTTAAAATGTTTGCTTTGTCATTAAGTGGTGGGGCAGCTGCGATGTTTGATAAGCAAGGAACATTTAATTTTCTTGCTCCTCAGGCTAAAGTTACGTAAATATATTTGCATGTATGGTGGTGAAATGTATCTTTGAGCGTGGCGCTGTGCAAACATTGCGTATCTTGTAAAGTGGTCTAAGAGTTTAAAATTGGCACATGGATAAATCTGTAGCCATTCTGTCTTGAACTGTGATCACATCAAATCTTAGAAGCTAGAAAGGGTCAGAACTGGCAATAGTTTGGTTGGAGGTCTCCATAGACACTCCAGTCTACAACAGGATATGATGTTAATCATTCAGTAGATGTCACTTTACCCTATGAGTAAGAATTGAACTATACCTTGGGGGCATCTTTAATGTCATCATCTCATTTTTCAGGTGAGATGCAAAACCAATGTCCTATCACTTGTGGTCTTTAAAGGTCTCATGGGACTTCATAGCTCCAGTGTCCAGTTAGCTGGCTAACGTCCAGCTCAGATATCTAACCACTCACACAGCTATCTAAATTTCCTGTTCTGTTTAATTTGATTAATATATTCTTCTTCACTTCCTGTCCTAAACTGTTGTGGAGTGATGTTTTGCATTGTTAAACAGCTGGAGTTAGCTCCCTTTCAGTGGTGGGAAAAGTATCTGTGTATAATGTGTATATGGAGTTGCTACATTTGTAAAAGCACCTTGCCATCCTTCAGAACAAAATTGGCTACATAAATTTAAGCTAATATTATTATATAGCATGCAGTCCCATAAAGGGCTTTGAGGTTAGCAAAAGGCTAAATGTCATTCAGTTAATACTAACAGGAACATGCTGTTGTTGTTTCCTTTTCTTCCCCTCCTTTATAAACATGAGTACAGGCATGTTACGGAATTTTAAAGGTGCCAGAAGGCAGTTGGCTATGCCGGACCTGTGCGCTTGGTGTTCAGCCAAAGTGTTTATTGTGTCCCAAGAAAGGTGGAGCTATGAAGCCTACTCGTAGTGGGACGAAGTGGGTCCATGTGAGCTGTGCTCTGTGGATTCCAGAGGTAGGTGTCAATCCAACTGATGTACCTGTGTTCAGATTCAGAGCAATCTTGGCAAAGGACAAATCTGCTCATAACAACATACAATCTGATGTCTGTTGCTATAATGAATGTAACATCCATGCAGCATTTGTTGTTAGGGAGTAGAAAAAAATAAAAGATAAAAACAGGGAAACATTAATTTTCAATTAAACATAGAGGACATAGAGTCTGGCAGGATAATACACGATCTATAAGAAAAAGGTAATTACATTAGCTCAGTGAACTACAATACAAATGGCTCATACGCCTAAAAAAAGGACAACTGCTGGGAAAGCTAATTTAGTAAGAGCACAAAGTAAGCACTGTTTGTATTTGTAGATGGAAACTCAGAACCTAGGTAAGCAAGTATTTGGATTAACAGTGGTAATTCTTGAAAGTTCTGGCATTCAAAATATTCATCCTTTAAAATCACTTAAATTGATGGGGTTTGCATCAAAGCTGTTTCATTTTTATTGGGGAATAAGTGGTTTTGAAACTAGATTTTTCTCTTTTTGTAAACTGAAAAACCTGGTACATATTAATTTGGCATGTTACCAAGCAATGAAACAGATTCCTAATGGAGAGTTGTGCTTTTATTTTTGCTTGGGGTGGGACCTACAAAGGGACTTAAGCATTGCAATGATATTATGTGCCTAGAAACTTCTGGAACAACACTGTGATCCACAAAGCCTGACCATAGGTACCTAGTCTCCCTGTACAATGAATGAGGATCCACAGAAGCCAACATGCTAGTGGGGAGACACCTAAGCTAGCTAGTGGGAGATGCTGATCAGAGGAGTGTATGCTAAGCATGCTTACTGGATTGGGCCCTACATGCAAATGCCTATCTTCCCCTGGTTTGTGGATCATTCTGCGGCTTTGGCGTGAGATAGGTATCCAGACGCCTAAAGCAAGGCAGCACTGCGCATGCTCAGAGGCAGAAATACAGGTGCCTAGGGAACTCTTACCCTGAAAAACTTGGGTGCTGAGTGAGTTTAGGTGCTGCATGGTTCAGTGGCAGTTCTGTGGATTGCAGTGGAGCCAAAGCTGGGACTTAGGTGCCTAAGTCTGGGGTTTAGGCACTTAAATACTTTCATGGTTCCCACCCCTTCTGCTTATCTTTCACTGTATATTTTTCACTCTGATGCTTAGGTGAGTATTGGCAGCCCAGAAAAGATGGAGCCCATAACCAAGGTCTCTCACATTCCCAGCAGTAGATGGGCATTAGTGTGCAGCCTTTGCAATGAGAAGATTGGGGCATCCATACAGGTAATAAACTAACATGAGTGTGTTTGTTATAGATGTAAATGTGCATTCTATAGAACCTCCCTGATTCCCTGCCCAGTTTGCACAGAAAAATGTTGGTCTCTTCCAACATCTCAGTAGAGTTTTAATAGTAGGTAATGTAGGGAGGAGATAGTTTAAGCATTCCTGACTTTTACAAAATGTACTTAGGTGTGTTTATCAGAACACCGAAATATAAATAATGAAATTTGAATGAAAATACTTGTTCAGTGAACAAAATACATTTTGTGGTGCATTCTCCTTGCTTTTTAAGTAGCACTTGTTCATTTGCTCGTTAATTTTTAAAAGTGTGTAATTTTCTGTGGCCAAAATATTTAAACTTGGATGCCAAAAACTGTGTGCTAAAATTTACCTGCACGTATGTTCAAGGTGATTGTCAAGTTAGACTCCCAATTCCCCTTGAAAATCTTCCCTCTGATGAGCAGCTTGATTTTCAGAGATGGTGAAGACTTGCAGCCAACACTGAAGTCAATTGGAATGAGAATGCTCAGCACCCTTCATGATAAGGCTGTGAATCAGGTGACTAAATATGGATTTAGGCACCTAAATTTAGATAGCGCCCAACTGTAAAGATTTTGGGCTATGGGTCTACCAGGGATTAAAGTGAACTGGTAATGTCTGCGGTTGTGGGTAAGAAAGGAGTTATACTATCATAGTCTTTTTTTATTTGATAAATAATCAGGTGTTCTCATTTGTTGGTCTTTTTAGTTCAGTTATGAGAATCTCTGCCATTGAACTCCAGAGTACGTAGGAAAGGAACAGTTTGCATGCTTAGAATCTGCTACAAATGAGCACAAATGAGCCACAAGCAGAGGAAATTCAAGACCCTTCTTCAGCTGGTGATAAAAAGCCACAAATTTGGCAGATTTAGGGGGTGGCTGGCTTTGCAGATATTTTGTATTCTCTAGAATCAAAGCTTCTGGCTCTGATTTTCCCATTGCCTTGCACCTTACAGAATCGTTTACACATCTGTAAGGTAGCTGTAAAACACTAACATTTTGATGTTTATTCTCACTTAGCACAGGTGTAAATGACTGCACAAGGTGCAAGGCAATGGGAGAATCAGGCCCAGCGTGTTCAAGGAAATAACTATCTCCATGTACAGTAAAGAATTAATCTTTGGCTGTGTATCCAGCACTAAAGCAAGAACACCAATATCCTGCTTCCTATCACCAATTCGCATTCTTGGCAAAATGCCAATATGGGTCATATACTTCCTAATGAATTTATCTCTAAAATTTCAATGGGATGTGGATTTTTCACTTATTGTAAAATGTTCTGTGGTATTGCAGTATGGTGTTAAACAGTATTGATCTGCCCCAGAGTTACCTGCATTTCAGAAGTGAGTGAAGAGGTTCCTTGTATACATCAGCTTGTGAAATTTATAAAGCACTTTGGGATCCTTCAGGATACAAGACAGTATATAGATGTTATGTAAAGGGGTGTTAACTCTGATAGCAGTTTTACAATATGTAGAGATCTACAGTACATATTGCCTAGATCTGAATCTTAGTTAGAATCATAGAATCATAGAATAACAGGGTTGGAAGGGACCTCAGGAGGTCATCTAGTCCAATCCCCTGCTCAAAGCAGGACCAATCCCCAATGAAATCAAATCAGTTCTGTTGGTATCGCTGTGAGAAAGACCACAGGTATGTTTGAATGCATTTTAGAGCATGTGGTGTCCTGTCTTTGCTGGGGAAAGTAGATGACCTAATTGTAGGCAGAGTTGTGCTATCTAATAAAAAAAAACAAAGTATGTAGTAAAGCACTTGGAAGATGAAAAGTAGAGCTCCGAGTTCTGAGTTTAGATCACTGGATCGTGCCACTCTCTCCTGTGTTCCTCTGTCGCTGAGGCACTGATGGCGTTTTCTGGGAAAAGTTATAAAATAGCAGTTCCGCAGACATTCCAGTGAAACCTTTCAATCTGTTTGTCAGCAGCCTTGTTTGCTGTTCTCACTTCAATTAAGGTCTGAAATAATACACATATCAAGAAAAGAAAATTAATCTGTCCACTGCATTTTAATAAATAAAAGAGTCCTGTCCTCTGTCTCTTGGAAACTTACATAATGGAGAGATCAAACTATTTTGTCCCCCAATACTTGTTTGAGGTAACTCTGTAGCAGTTTCATACTGAATACAGATTTTTTTTGGTGTGGTTTCTTTACATTCTTGCTCTGAAAACCTCTGTCTTCTGGAATAACAGAATGGGATCATATGTATGCTGTACAGCTGCCATTTTAGACAGTTACACATTTAAAAAAATCATTTGGACAAATACTCTTGGTTCCAGTTTTCTGTGACATCACCAAAGAGTATTAGTGGGGCTTTGTGATACAAGAAACATGAATGCGAGAGTATTCTCATGGCCTATAAATACTTTAAATTTGTGCTGTGAAACTTTTAGATAGCAGGAAAAAAACAGAATTTACGAAGTGTTTAATAAAAAAGGTAATAATCAACTGAATGAGTGGAGGGAGAAGAGGCAGTTGCTCCAGATATGTTTTATATTATGAGATGTTCACACTGATTTAAAAAGCGAGATGCTTGATGTGTGCATAGGGATGGGCAGAAAGCAGCTGCTGCAAGCTGGGAAAAGCAAGACTGCATTTTCTTCCCAGTTCAGATTTCCTTCAGATGAGACAAGCTTTCCTCTCCACTCAACAGAACTTTACTTTTGATACAAGCAAATTATTAAGAGCTCCTAGTAGCATGGAACTTGCTGCAAAAAGCACTTCTTTTGTGTTGTTTAATATCCAGCTGTGCTGCTGTTGCCCTGTTTGTCCACAAAGCATTTATTTGGAGGAGGCGAAAGGGCAAAGAGGGTTTCACCATTTTTCATATCCTTTCCAAGTATTGATTTTATTAAAGAACATTTATCTGAAACCTTTGCAGTTTAAACTCTGTAGTATACATTTAGCTGACATCTGGCTGCTGAGTCAACCTGAGCTGGAAAACCCAGAGGAGACAGATACTTGGCTTTGTTACAAAGCACTGTATAAATATCCTGCCGCAGTGCATTTCTCTTTAAGGTTATATCACTTGGGTTAAGTATAGTTTAGTCCTGTCATAGTTTGTCTGTGACAGTCCTTTCCACTTTTATTTCTCTATGTTGGGAACAAGGGTCCAAGTCAAGGGGGGATTTTAAAAAAAATTATTTTTCAATTTATGGCTGGTTATGGCTATTAAACACTTTGCAAAAGAAAGTTAGCTACAGTTAAAATCAAGTGCTAAAGCAGTTTAGCTCCATGATGGCTAGATGGGAGATAGGGGAGAGCTTGGGAGATGACAAAAGAAGCAAATTGTAGTTTTTTCTCATGTGAAGTAGAAGAGCACTAAGTGACTGAAGTAGTGAATGTCACTGATTTAATACGTGACATTCTAAATTGATGATAAAAGAAAAAAAATCCCACCGGGCCCTTGCCTTTTAAGTAGCACTTGTTCATTTGTTCATTAGTTTGCAAAAGTGGCCAGTTCCAGGTGCTGTGAGAGATGTTAATTAAAGTATCAGACTGGCTGGGAGCCACAGGGTATTTTCCTCTCTGGAGTGCTAGCACACCCAAAGGGGATCGTTTTGCCTGTCATGATATTGCTTTAAGTGACTAGCTCCAGTGGTACCATGAGAAACCTCCTTTTGTGGAGTTGCTTATATTGAATAGTATGATAAGCCCAGGGGAAGTTAATCACTCATGTCTGCGAGACCACTACATTGTTGCTTGAATTGACAGCATTAAATTGCAAACCTAGTAGTGAGAAAGTACTTGGCTTAGATGCAAAACCCAGTACTGTGGTGTATTGTACCGCAGTTGTGCTGGTGTAAGCATTGATCTCAAAGGAGCCGTGGCTGTGCATAGTATGTGACTTTTTATTTAAAACATGTTTATTTTTTCTGCAGTGCTCAGTGAAAAACTGCCGAACAGCTTTTCATGTCACATGCGCATTTGACCGTGGCTTGGAGATGAAGACCATCCTGGCGGAGAACGATGAGGTCAAGTTCAAGTCATACTGCCCCAAGCACAGCTCCACCAAGAAACTGGATGATGAAAACCTCAGTGAAAACACCAGCCATGAGAATGGGACACAGGACAGCTCCCCTTGTGCCCATATAGAGTCCTTTCACAGCCTTGATCAAAACCAGGAGGAGGCCCACAGGGTCAGTGTCCGCAAGCAGAAGCTCCAGCAGCTGGAGGATGAGTTCTACACGTTTGTCAATGTCTTGGAAGTGGCCAAGGCCCTGCGGCTGCCTGAAGAGCTGGTGGAGTTCCTGTACCAGTACTGGAAGCTTAAGAGGAAAGGCAATTTCAACAAGCCCTTGATAACCCCAAAGAAAGACGAAGAGGACAATCTGGCCAAGCGGGAGCAGGATGTTTTGTTCAGGAGACTGCAGCTCTTCACGCACCTCCGGCAGGATTTGGAGAGGGTAAACCAATGGAAGCTTATGCTTGTGGGGAGAAGGTGCTGTGTTTGGTTAGCTGAGTTCACAACCTAAATCAGTGATAATATATTCCCTTGATTATTGCCAATGGATGTGGGCAACCAAATTTTGTTCCAACCCAGTGCTCTGAAGATTGCATTGAATTTGTATAGAGCACAACAAGTTGCAGCTATCATCTTTTGAATAGAGCGTGTCAGCCCGCAGAGGTGACAGGTCCTGGCAGTTAGTGCCCAGTCTCAATCTGAACAGTGTCGGATATGTTAGACTAGATGACCCCTGTGGTCCCTTCTAACCCTAAGATTATATGTCTGCAATGTAGCTGGGAGTGAGCCTCACAGCACAAGTAGATAGACTCACATTAGCTCAGCTTGAGCTAGCATGCTAAAAAATAGCATGGATGTTGTGGCTTGGGTGGCAGCTCAGGCTTTCAAGCCCACCTGACTCTCTGGGTCTAAGCTCGGGTGGCTAGCCCGAGTCTCCACTAGTGCCACAACATCCACACTGCTCTTTTTAGTACACTACCTTACAAGTCTGTCTACCTGGGCTGGGAGACTTGCTCCCAGCTGCTGTGTAGGTGTACGCTTTGTGGGCTTCACTTCAGTATTGGTGACGTCGTGGGCTGTACTGCAGCCACTTCTGGGTAATATATTTTCACTATCACAAGCAGTTAGCTTGTGATACTTTCTCCTGGTGGTACCTGCTGCTGATGCACATTTTTCAAACAAATGAAAAACCAAATCAGTCTTTCCTTGTGTCTTTGATGTGGAGCTGGCTCGTTTTTACTTTGCTAACAGAACAGTGTGAGGTCAGCATTTCACCAGAAATATGCGCATAATATTTTGAGTAGACAGTGACGTACCATTGGGTTGGGTTTTGAATGTTAAAAAGTGTAATGGAATGGTATCAGCTTGGTCTTTTATCCTTAGTACATCTGCCTTAACAAGGATGTGAAATTGAACCTTTGCTCTTAGATTAACTGGCAAAGAGAGAGAGAGCTTTTTTTTTAAAAAAAACCAGAAGGGACCATTACAGGCCATACAATCTGACCCAGCAGATCCTTTACCAGGTCCAAAAAGCTTGTGGTTGAACTAGAGCATACATTTTAGAAAGACATCCAGTTTTGATTTAAAGAGTTCAGGTGATGGAATCTACCCCAACCATTCATAAAACCGTTCCAAGGCTAATTACTCTTATTAGTAAACATTTATACCTTATTTCAGTTTGAATTTTTGTAGCTTCAATTTCAAGTCAGTGTCTCTTATGCATTTTGTAGTATCAGAATTCTTCTGTCTCCATAGGCACTTACAGGTGTTCAAGTCTCCTCTTAACCTTCTCTTTGAAGAGCTAAATAAGTTGAACTCCTTAAGTCTGTGTGTTCTCCAGCCGTCACAAGTTATTCTTGTGTAATATTCTGCACCCGCTCCAATTTTACAACATTCTTTTAAAAGTCTGGACACATTATTCCAGCAATGGTCATGCAAGTAATAACGCCTCTCTCCTCCAACTTGACATTTCTGTTTATATATCCAAAGGTTACATTAGCCCTTTTAACCACAGCTTGGATTGGTAGCTCATGTTCAGTTGATTATCTTCTAGTCTGACTCCGAAGTCCTTTTCAGAATTGGCACTTTCAAGGATACAGTCTCTCATCGTGTACATGTGACCTATGTTCTTTGTTCCTAGATGTGTGACCTTGCTTGTTTGCACCCAGCTTACCAAGCAATCTAGCTCTGCATAGGTGACTTGTCTTCATCATTATTTACAACTCTGCCAGTCTCTCTGTCACCTGCAAATGGGGCTCAATACAGGGGTAACTGGATGAAATTCGGTGGCCTTTGTTGTATGGGAGGGAAAACTAGATCTAATAATGATCCTTTCTGGTCTTAAAATCTATTAACATGATTTTAAATTTTCTTGGAGATCATTGATAAGTATGATTAGCACTGTGCTGAGAACCTATCCCTGTAGAATCCTACTAGAAACAACTACTCATGGATGATTCCCCATTAACAATTATGTTTTGAGATCGGTTAGCCAGTTTTTAATTTATTTAACATGCCATATTGAGTTTGTACAGTGTTAACCTTTTAGTCAGCATGTCATGCTGTCGCGAGTCAAAAGCCGCAGAGAAATCCATATTTACTTCATCCACTAAATTTGTAATCTCAGAGAAGTTTTGAGTTTCACAGAAAGATAACTCAACTGTGATGCTAGGGCATATAGCTCTGCAACCTGCTGGGACCTGACTACAAGTGTTGGGCCCAGCTTGGGTGGGATAGGAAAATAACCAGCCCCTCTTGGGTGCAGGTTGTGTTGATTTGCCTCACATCTACCTTCCTGTGGCAGTAGCATACCTGTGAAGAATACAGTGCCAAGGAAAAACTGGCACTGACATTGGCACCAAAACTGACCTGCTTTAATATGGAAGCTGGTACTACCATCTCAGAAGTTGAGCACTGAAAGGGAATGCTCTGAGCACTCAGGCAGAAGCTCAAGAAGAAGCTTAGGACAAACAGAGCAAACTCTTCAGTGACAATCTTTGAAGTCCTCACAGCATCAAGGATGAAGGGAACGAACAGACTGTGATGCAAAAGATTTTGCCAGCACTAACATTGACCCCGAACTTGAGGGAATGAAGCTCAGGCAGAACCAGGTCCATGCCGAGATATACACCAGCACCAAGACAGACTCTGATACGAAAGCACGTTACATGCTGGTGCTGCCCCTACAGGAAGTCTACTCCTCTTCACCATCACTGGAGCATACATTCTCCCTGTCACTGAGCAGAGAACCTTCTTCCCCTCTAAGGTCTGCAGTTGATACTGCTGAGACACCTATGGGCTAATCCTACAGGCCTCAGCTCGTCCAGACTCCCTTTCAAAGATTTCCTTTTGAACCACTGTCTGAGTGCTCAATATGCTACCTTACTATCAGTCAGTCCTGTGGCCATTATATCAGCATAGAGCGTCAGTGAATTCCAAACTCTTGTGCTTTGGCCATCTTATACTTCCTTTCAAAGGGACAAAGTGGTGATGAAACCACACCTCAATTTCATCCCTCAGGTGATCTTGGATTTATTCAGATGGAATTCCAACACCTTACCAGTTGTTTTCTCAAAACTGCACTCAACAATGAGAAAAGCAACGAGATGTCTCCAAAGCCTTGCCGTTAGCTCAACAAGACAAAGCCTTTTAGATTGTCTCCCCATCTCATTGTGGCAATATTTGGCTCAAGCCATCTCATCACAGAGACTCACTAAGTGGATCACACAGTGCATTTCCACCTGCTGTCAGATGGCTGGTTAACGTCTCTCTCTGAAAGTCTGTTCCAATCTCAGATCTGTTAGGCAGCTGTGTAGTGATCTACTGTCTTGTAAAACATTGCACTTGACATGGCAGCCAAATCAGTTGCCAAGATCAGGAGAGCAGTACTACAGTCTCTGTTTGATTGACTGCAGCTGAAGTTCCTCACTCACACCATCCTTGGAGGCTACTGCTTGCCAGTTATCTATCGTGGGATCCACACTGACTACAACAGCTCAAAGAACAATAGCTATTTACTCTACAGCAATTGTGGTTCTTTGAGCTGTTGTAGTCAGTGTGTATCCTATACTCTATCCTCCATCCTCATTTTTCTGAGTCCCCAGCTATTACAGGCTTTTAATTGTAAGGGAAATGAGGGAGGGTCATGGGCAACCCCATTCTATGTTCTTGCATGGACAAACACACAAGGAAGTACAGAGCGCATGCACAGCCCTGATGGACACTGCTAGTGGGGAAAAAAATCCACTCTCACATGCATGAAGTACATGTGCTCTTATAGTGGGATCCACACTGACCATAACATCTTGAAGAATCAGTTACTGCAGGGTAAGTGACTGTTCTATACAGAGCCTAGCGAACAATTAATAATTTGGTTTCACTTCCAGTTCTTTCAACAGTCATGCTATGTCTGTCGTACAGCGGCATACATAGGAGCCCTACTGCATGTATTAATTGACCCAAATGAGACTAAAATGGAAGGTTCATGAAGGACATTCTTACAACAACCCAAATTTTGACCCTATACACTATTAAACATAACTAAAAAGGTATGTGTGTGTGTATATAAATATATTTAAAAATATGTATGTATCCAATAGCAGAGAGATGTGGGTATGGTCCTCAAAGATCCCTCCTTATTTCTCCTTTTACTTCCACCTCCAACTTCAAAGACCTCATGTTGTGGCTACCTTCTCTCTATGCAGCCAGGGTTCAGTGATTCTCTGAGCATCAGATATGGTAGAGGAGGATACTTAGGAGTGATACATTTGCTCCTTAGCTAACAAGCTGTAGAGGCAGAGACAAACTGGGTTCTGTATTCTGTACCAGCCTGGTACAGTTTATAGTTTTACTATCATGAAGCTCAGTGACATTATTTGCATTTTCTAGGTTCGGAATCTGACTTACATGGTGACCCGAAGGGAGAAGATTAAGAGATCTATTTGCAAAGTCCAGGAACAGATATTCAATCTCTACACAAAACTTATGGATCAAGAAAGAATTTCAGGTATGTTTCACAGACTTCATTATCACATCCAAGCAGAGGAACAAAATGGTTTGGTTAAGGTCTATTTACTGTTTTGAAGCTCACCCTTATATTCTTGTTTAGTTCACTTTGCACCGGGAAGTTGGAGGAAAAACCCCCTAATGAACCAAGGGCCAGTATATTCTAAATTTTCAGCTACAACATATTAAGGACAGTCACATGAGAATCCATAGAAATAGATAAGTAAGTGGGCCTGAATTAACTAGCCATCCCTATGGAACTGAGTGTACCAAGGAATTGGAAATGGGATGAAGAGACTTCTGTTTTAGCTCACTGCTTCAAAACCTTCCTAAATTGCTATAACCAATTTTTTTCCACTATTGGTAGTTGTTAGTGGGCAGGGACTGTCACCTATTATGTGTTTGTTTAGCACCCAGCACAATGGGGCCCAACCTGGTTGTGGCGTTTAGGAGCTGCTGCCTTATAAACATTTAATAGTAGTAATAGCTGTTTGGTGATCTCAGTTTCATAGTGGATGGGTGTCCACAGAGCTGACATGCATCTAGGCACCCTTATCAGAAAGGCCCGGCACTGAATGGGCACGAAGAAAGAACTCCCCTTGTTCCTAGAGGTGTTCTTTTCATGTCGTGGTAGCAGCCCATCGGCTTGGGTGTGTGCGGAACCTTTATGCTGTTATAGTTCATGCTGAAATCACACTTCTCTGAAAATGTTGGACCGATTATAGCAACAAATAAGATCTAAGATCACTGTAACTTGGATCTATCTATGTTTATGTCTGTTTGTTTTCTTCGTACTTTTGACAGCACTTTCTGTGGAGTCAGCTTCACTTCCCCCCCACTCTATTTGTAGGTTTAGTATTTTCTCATGTTGTTTATATTAGTCTCAAACAACAGGGGAGAGAAAACATTTTTAAAAACAAAAGGAAAGTGTGTGGATAAAACCACAGATTTTGGCAATATGGACCCAGCAGCAGGTGTAGTCAGTTTTTTGTTTTTTTGTTTTAAAATGGATTAAACTTCAGGTTGACAGAGTCCCTTTAAAGAGGTTATAAAGGAAATGAGTTATTGGTAAAAATCACCTCTTTAACAGATTTTCATTTGATTTAATGTTGGTTTTCCTTGGCTAGTATGGATTATTTTCTGCATTTCCAAGTTTAGATTAAGAAAAGACAATGATAGCTCTGCTTGTCATGGTGTTTTCTGAATGTATTTGTATTCATTCTTCAACCAAAAAAAGTTGCATAAGTAAGAGAAAAATCACATCCCTGTTCATTTGCCTGTCAAATGTTTCATTTTCTATCCTTCCCGGATTAAACCCTTTCGAAAACACCATCAAGATGAACTTATCTTTTGGACCCCAGCTGGAAGCATTGTGAACCTATTAAAATCAATTGGAAATGGAAAGGTCTACATTTCAGCACATGCTGTTTAAGACCAAGCATGTTGCTGTGATCTGTCAAACGAAAGGCACGTTTCTACTACTCCAAAAGTGACTCAGCGATATTCAGTTCAGTTTTTGACTAACAGTCCTTCTGAATGAGTCTGCGAGACAGTGGGTTTAAAGGCATGAATTCTGATGCGGCAGCAAACTGATGTTAAAAAATCATTCCCACCCATTTACTGCTCACTGAAAATAGTTGCTTCTCCAGCAGGAAAATGCCACATTGAAAAGGTTAACTAGATTATCATTAAGGATTTAATAATTAGTCAGCTGCACAATCAGCTAGTCGAATCATGCATGATGACATATGTGGTAGTTTGTCCATTTAAGTGAAGATGTTTTTTTTCAAAGAGTTTAATCAAGATTGGATGTTTGTCTAGAAGATGTGTTCTAGTGCAAACACAGCTATTGGACTTGAAACAGTAATACAGGGAAGTCCTAGGGCCTGTGTTATGCAGGAGATCAGACTAGACAAACACAATGGCCCCTTCTGGCCTTAAAATCTGAGCTACAGGTTAGCTATAGTATCTATAGCGCTATGGAAATTGCATCTAAATATAATTAGACCTACAGTAAGTAGGAGAGTTATGGAAGGCTGATCACTGTCAGATGTTGGACGTTATGAAAGCCATTAAATGCTGGTCATGCTCCAGCATAATTAAAACAAGTTGGAGGCAGGAAAGAAAAATTTAAGAGAGGAATTTTAGGAGTTGTTATATCGGGAAAGTGATTTGCTTTGGCTGAACTGTGAAGTAATTTCTCTGTGTTGCTTTTAGGTGTGCCTTCCTCCTCCTCAGTAGAAAACGTGGTGTTGTTCAACAGTCCACCCTTGGGTCCTGATGCTCCCAAGATAGAGGATTTGAAGTGGCATTCTGCTTTCTTCAGGAAGCAAATGGGCACTTCTCTGACACGCACACTGAAAAAATCACACAAGAGAGACAGAGTAAGGAACAGCTCTGGGAGTGACAGCAAATCCCTGCTCAAGCAGCCCAGCCGAAGGGAAGGTGTTGCAACTCCAGGTAGCTTTTTAAATTTTGAAAAGGCCTTTGCAGAAGCACGCATTGTATCAGCACAACAGAGAAATGGGATAGTTATGACAGACCACAGGAAAAGAAGAGACAATCATTCCTCTTATGAGGTAATCAAGGCAGAACTGAAGGAAAAGCCTTCCAAGCACAGCCACAAGCCACTGACATCCACAGAAGTGTCTCAGAGGCAATCAGAAAACAAAAGGTCTGTGAACCATCCAGGTGGTAGGTCAGCACCTGGCACACGGAGGGATATAGTGCCTAAATGCAATGGATCTCTCATCAAAATAAACTGTAACCGGCCTGTGGTTAAAGTGCCTACTACACCCACAAGCCCAGTGAAAAACTGGGGCGGATTCCGAATTCCAAAGAAGGGGGAGAGACAACACCAGGGAGAGATCCAGGAGGAGACCTGCCACCAGAACTCTAACTATCCATACTTGGGCATGGGCAGAGTTTTGCCTAAAGACAGGGCAAAGAGCAAACTAAAGACAGACAGGGAAAATGATGGGTATGCTCCAGATGCTGAAATGAGTGACTCAGAAACTGAGGTGGCTGAGAAAAAATGCAGACAGCAAAGGCTTAGTCCAAACAGCACTATCACCAGGAGGACAGACATTATTAGGAGAAGTATCCTCGCTTCCTGACTGGACAGTAAGACATCTTCAGCACCATGGTCAATAGCGGCACTGCCTACAAACCCACTCTGCATTATTTATTGGTGTGAGGCGGGGAGGATGGGGTTTTAGACATGGCTACAGATTGACAAAGAGATAAACAGTTACCCCAAGCTGTATAAACATGTTTACGTGCACTTAAGACTACGATTTTGCCCCCTGCCCCTGAGTCCTTATCTGTTTCGGTGAGAAGTTTGAATCTTTTTTTATTTGCAACTTTCTTGAGGAAACATGACGGCATCACTATTAAAATGGAATCTTTGGCGGAACACTAAAAGAATTCATTAAACACGTGGGGGGAAGGGGAGGTTGCATCTGTCTCTCTTTAGCAAAACAGCAGTGACAAGAATTTTTTCCTCTCCCCAAAAGCACAAGCTGTTAAATTAACTAGTGTATACTATATCAAATCTGGTTAGTTAACCATCCAGCATTTCTAAACCCATTACAAATGCTTACTTTCCTTGGACTGTGGCAGGTCTTTAAGCATATTTGCCTGCAGAATGTTTTTGGTATATTAGAGTTCAGTATACATGGCAGCTCTAAATCTTCCGTAACTCCAGAGAGTTTACATGTAAATACATCCAACAGGTAGTCAGTTTTAACCACAATTATTGGAGAAAAATGAAGGGGACAGGTTTGAGCTGCAGCTGCCTAGTGATACAACAGTAACAACATGAAAAGACCCAGTCTGAGCACAGAGCCATACTCCTAAGCTCTTCAATTCTGGGGAAGGAATACATTTAGAAGATAGTTTGTCCAGTTCTGAGAAAGGGACAAATTTATGGCCTACTGCATTCTATGGAACAATCCACAGAGCAGCTTTACCATTATCCAAGCACCTGCCCTCCAGGAATACGATGACAATTCAAGTGGGTATGACTAACTTGAAGGCACTAGTCAGCAGGATTTCCCAACACCAGCCACTTATGCACTAATGGTATGTACTGGGACATCCAAGCATCTGACACTAAAGCGTTACTTAAAAAAAAAGAAAAAGGACAAATATATATATATATTTTTAAATAGAATAAAAAGGAAAGGCAATAAATTGTGATTAGCTCTTTACATTCAGACCAAGATAAAGTGATTTCATTCTATTCTGGACTAGAATTGATGAGAGGGGGAGCTCACAGTCTGATTACATAACTTTTTTAAATAACCACGAATGGCAATAACTAGTGAGTAAGCTATCAGCAATAACATTAACAGTACATAGAGAGACTATTTTGTTTGTGCACTGAATAGAGTGCATATGTATCATAACAATGGATGTTATAAGAGCCTGAAATCTTTGGAATGCTGCATCAACATAAGGCAGACATAAAATTGAAATTAAGTTTAAGCAGCAGTGAGTTTAGAAATATGGGCAGATGGAAGAATCCCTTTTTCTTTTCCCCCACCCACTACTATCAGTATTCAATTACGTAATACATTTTAACATTTAACCCCTCCTTATTGGGGCAGGGAAAGAATAAAGAAACAATAGAACTTTGCTGTTAACTTTAAGTCTTCCAGAGGGTTCAGTTGACAAAATAGGCTTATTGACATTCCATCTTGCTATGCAAGTTATCAAATAATTAAAAACTTCAAACAAATGTTTAAAACTAAATTGAGGCGTAACCCGTTGACACTTAATGGATAATCTTGGGAAGGGGAAATGTTTGTATTGAAACAATACTTTGTTTAAACATTGCTGCTCCTGAGAAACCAGATTCATCTCATGACTTTGCTGGTCAGATTAACTTGTTGTTGCACATAACAAAGGAGGAATGGTGGATCTGAGTCATACAGAGATTCACTCTTGATGTGACTTAAAATATTAAAGTTCTCTTTGATTAAAATTTTTTTTATTGGCAATGGGAGAAGAGGGAAGTACAGTTGATTTCACTTTTAAATTCAGCAACATTTCTAGATGAGGGCTAAGTTTATTACTGTAAGGAGGTTGTGATATAGGGAATTGTTTGTCAAGCCATAGAAGGAAAAAAAAATTAAATTTGATTCTAAGCAAACATTTAACCTCACATCAGTTTGAAAGAGGTACCTGATTCATTTGCACTATTATGAATGCTAGCATTGTGCAGAAATAATGCCTTATATGTTTTACTCCCCACACATTTAGGTTAATAAGCTTTCTAATGTTCCACTTTATGCTGAACCAAATAAAAAAGCGCTTTTCCCAAACCCCTAATTACAAAAAAAGCTACAAGGCAAGCTAATTGCAGTATGGCCAGCTGTAAAAGTTAGTTTCATGCCAGGCTTAGCGCTCAGCAACAGAGGAGTCATAAGTATAGCAGTAACAACCCAAACCCACCCCTTGTGTTTTATTGGTATGAAACCATTCATTCATTTTTTTTTAAGCTTTACCTTTCCTTGTGCAGATTGACCAAGCAATCTCTTTGATTATGATTGGTGTATTATGTCAAAATGTAGGCTAGTTAAACTTTTGTAAAGTTGCCAGGAATGCCATTTGTTAGGGTATAAACACACACAAATCTAAATGAAGGGTTTATTCGTGTCATGTGTGCAAATCTTTATTATTTTAAAAATTTGAAAAAAATTGTCATTACATTTGTAAAATCTTGTACAGAAGATTTTTCACTATGTGCCTAGCTTTGGTGTCCATTCAGCTAAAATTTAAAAAAAAAAAAAGGTGCATGACGAGAAACTGATAGAATCAGAGATAAAAAGTATATGTAGAGATGACTATTTTATATTACTTGGCCCAAACCTGTATTTATTTTCCCCCTTTTCTGAAGTATTTATAAAGATCTAGTTGAAGACAGCTGTATTTTTTTGTTAAAATATTTAGTAGAATTGTGCCTTTTTGTCTGTATGTGAATAAATGCTGTACATTTTGCAATAGACTGGCAGTGTTCAATTTTAAAATCTCCACTTTTGTCCATTCTGTTCAGGTTTATATACCTGTATTCATTGCCATGATATCTAAGCAAAGTTAAAATAAACATCCTGCATATATGTACGTGCTGAACTTTAAGCATATAGGCTGTCTCATTGCAGTAAGCTCGTGCTTTAAGCACATTTGTGTTTCCAGGATTGGGACCACTGGGACCAACAATTGTCGTGTTTGGTGCCCAGTCATACACACACACACACACACACACATATATATATATATATATATATACACACACACACACACACACACATATATAGCTTACAAGTAATGAAATGCTATTATATATTTCTAGAGTGATATGACTGTAACACTTACTCAGTGCTTGCCATATCTTCTCTCTTACTCGTAGCATTAGTAGTTGAAGTTTTTGAAACTGGAAGGTGCCTGAGGTGCTCGCAAGACCAAGATATAGCTCATTCTTCCCTGTATTGGCTCTGGAGGGCCAACGGTAGTAAAACATTATTTTAATCGTTAAAGCTCAGAGTGTGACCTCTCCTTTATTCTTTTTTGGTGAACAATTTCTTAAACAAGTAATCTTTCTGAAATCAGTGGATCTACCTGTGATTATTTGTTCAGCAGTGTTAGTAAAGGGCTCACACACTGGTCTACAGTAAGTCGCTAAAATGGAGTATAAACTTAGAAGAGAATCTGGTAAGTATTTTTTTTTTTAAGTCACTTTGCTATCCTTGCTGTCCAAAACTGCACTTTGAATTTTAAATCGTCTTAGGTTTGCTTTATGGAACAAGTGAAAGGCAAATAGAAATCTTCATAAAAGTTTGGCAGTTTGGTTAAAATAGCCAAAAATCTACAGAATGCAGAAATGTAGTTTTGTTATAAACAGAAAGAGGCCTATTTCTTTACATTTTACAAGTGTACCTCTGAATGTTTCTATATGTGGAATGTTACATATCCGTGATCTCTTACTGCTACAGTGGCAAGCTCACCAAATCATTTATGTAACCCAACAGCATCATACTTAACTGTGTGTTGAAATGGGCTTCCACATTTCAGGTTTGTTACAGGCTGTTCATTGCAATGTTAATTGCCCACCCATCCAAGGGTAAGCCATGGCCTTATGAAGCCACAACAGCATATATCAGATAAACAAGTGCAGCAGTTTAAAAGGAACTACATAATCTCCAAGCTGTAGGTGAGGCACCACTTTACAAAAAAATTCCAAGGATGAATGTGCAGGAAAACCCTTATTTCCTAATACATTAAGGCAACATTAAGTTTCAATCTTAATAGAGTGTAACCTCATCATTCTCTTATACAATGCCAGTCAGAGTGGATGTTTAATATTGTGCAACCTTAACTCTACCTGCCTATGTGCATGCATTGTAAAAAAATGATTTCAATTTGGATGTTACAGGAATCGAAAATTCACAAACCAAGACTGTAGGGAAAATCACTTTTATTCTATTGCATTATTTGGGAAATAGTAAGTGGTCACATAATTAAAGGCTGTATTTTAAGACATGTTCATAGGACAGAGAAAATTGCACATTCACCTTTACTTTGCATCCCCAATTAGAATGTTTCACAGTGCCACCTTAATGTTACAGTAACGCATGTTTGCACTCTAATGGAGATGAGGGCTGCTATATTAGACTAGGTCTGTACTTCAAAATATTCATTTGGCTCAGTGTCCGCAAAAAGACATTAAAAAAGAGTAGGGGACGTTAGCCCTTTATTATTATATACAAAATTATGTTAAAAGCACATTAAGGTTGCAAGTCAAGCATTCAAAGGTTAAGAAATGCCAGAATTAAGGTTGCCTGTGCAATTTTAGAACCCAACAAGTCTGAGTCAGCTGTGACAGGCCAGCCAGGGGTGTTTAATTGCAGTGTAGACATACCCTTTTAACCATCTATGAAAAGTCTGGTTTAAGTGATTTGCCCAGCATGACACGGGAACTCTGTGGCACAGGCAGGCATAGGACTTTAGTTCCCCAGGGCACCTTTCAACACAACCATAAAACCATCCTTTCTCTTCCTGCAGTGCGCTGCCCCATTCGCTATATACCTGATAGTTCTACAGCCAACAGCTTCCTCTAGAACACAACTCTTTAATCCCTAGAGCAGGTTGCCTGTGCAACCTTAATTCAGCCCCCTTCTGTAAATGCATTAAGAATTAGTCTTTAATTACAGGGTTACACACTATTTTCTCCCCCAGAACCTCTGCCTCATTCAGTGCACAGACTGGATGGTGTTCACTTTATGAGCAGCTATTCAATATTTTATTCTATTCATTGTTCAATGTATGGCCCCATGCCTTATTTACTGCACGTTATTCAAACTCTATTCTGAAGACAAATTATTAATTTCCTCATGGGCCATGGTGCTCATCACTAACAGTATCTGTGTTTCACATACAATGATGAATTTATTATTTTCACAGCATCCCTATGAGATGGAGGTATTATCCACATTTTATAAATGGAGAACTAAGGCAGAGAGAAATTAAGGTAAAAAGTATCCACTAATTTTGGGTACCCAACGTAAGACTTCATTTTTCAGAGTACTTAATGTTATTATACAGCACTTTATATGTTCAAAGAAGATGCTCCCATTGACTTCAGTAGCAGCTGAGAGTGCTCAGCACTAATAAAAAAAATCAGACCTCAGGATCTTAAGTCAGGCAGCCAGAACACAAGGGACACACAATTAGGATGTGTCTACATAGCAGTTAAACAGCTATGGCTGGCCTGAGTCAGTTAGTTGGGGCTCAGGCTGTGGGGCTGTAAAACTGTGGTGTAGACATTTGCGGGGTCCCACAGCTCTGGGCTCCAGCCCAAGCCTGAACGTTTAGCTGCAGTTTAACAGCCCCACAAGTTGGAGTCTATATACCTTCTGACTGTTCAACAGCCTCCTCTAGAACACAACCATTTAATCGCTAGAGCAGGTCCATTCTGTACATTTAGAGTACACAGGAGAGAGAGGCTCCCTGCTCTCAACTCCAATGCCTGGACCCACCACAACCCAGGGCACCCAGAAATTGCATTTTCAGGGAAAATCATGCTCAGGGAAGATTGAATCTTCAGAAAATTGAACTGTTTTAGCAAGTCTCTACTGAGCATGTATGAATTGAGGTTTTTTCAGTCTTATGCCTTGGTCAAATTTGGACAGATTTTTAAGGGCAAGGCAGAAGGCACATGCCTGACACAAAGGCTACCCTCTACTAAATTTCAACTTCCTGCATGGGGGTGCTAGAGCCATTCTCAAAGTCAACAAATCCTGACAATAGCAAAATGTACCCAGCCCTAGCCTTGTTTTCGGAAATGGCTGAATTGTTTTGGCTGAAACTTTCCAAAAAGTTTAGCGGGGTTATAAAGCAACTGAAAACAGTGTCTTATAAAGGGAATTGTCAAACAACCTTTATAAGGCAGTACAGCCTATAATTATGATGTCAATATATGTGTTAATTTCCCTCAATAATAAAAGAGCTGTAATCAACACACCATTTTGAACTGAAAGTGGGGGATGCTTGCAGTTTGAACAGCAGTATCAACCCAGACCTTTTTGGTTTGTATTAGTTGCCTCTGTTCTTTTATAGCTTCATACCTCAACTGCATATTCCCTAAATGTAAACTATTTTACAAGTTCCAATACATCATCAGTACACAACCTCAGGCAAAATGTGCACAGAAGGGGCAATTGTACCTCTCTGATTCATGATGTACAGCCTGTAGTCTGAGCGTTAGAAATCACCCCTTCTTGACTCACGCCAGCCTCTGCATTGATGAGAAATGGCTCAAGTAGTGTTGAGTCATTCTCTAGCTTGGATTTACTGGTCATCATCTGTGGAAACTGTAAACATTTCAATAAGCCATCTTTAATTTACTAAAACCAGCGAATGCTTGTTTCTGATTAAATACATTATTCCTTTGATTTTAGGACCTTCTTTCAGTTATACTCCCATCTATTGCTGATTGTGGCAATAAAATCAGAGTGATATGAGAAAACAGGTGGCTTTTCTCTTGTATGAAGATGGGCTTTTAGGAATTCAGTATATGAATTGCAGCACTGTGACGTGACAAGGACCAAAGCATTAAAAGATTAAAAGAGCAGATATTGTAAAATTTGCATATGTAGTAAAAACTAGCTCTGTATGAGAGGATCGCTGAGGTGCTCAGGCTCCCTGGTTTAAATGCAAACAGACAGACAGCAAGTGAGGTGCTCTCAATGAGGGGGCCACAGGTTTTCAAATGAACTTTCTCTTTTGGCTTAGTGTCTAGGTTTTTAGTGATATTTATGGCATGCTGCAAGCCTTGCCTATTATTTGGGAACAAAGATTAATTGGAGATATGTGGTGGCTAATAGGTATAAGAAGAAACAGGAAAGTGGATCCATGCATACTTGAAAACCAACTTTGAGTAACAGGTTCACAGAGCTAGCCCTCCCTTGTTATAAATTGGGCTCGGCACTGGGATACATCAAACTGAGGAAGTGACTGATTAAAACTATGCTCCGCAGTAGGAGACAGCAGGAGTTATTTTTTCTTAAGTACAGTTTTTTTCTTAGATTATTAAAGGAGGAGAATTATCCTTGGCTATGGAAGTTGTCTTAACTGACAGACTCTTTGTGGGCAGGAGAGACCCCTACCTCCAGTGACTGACAGTCTGGTTCTGCCCCAAAGATGCAAGCAGGCTGAAGACCCACTGTAAAAATCTATGCATCTTATTCAAAGAAAGGAAATTTTCAGGTAAGCATGGATGAATTATCAGTCCAAATAAATTTAAGTTTCATTGTCCTTTATATTGTGAATATGTTGAAAGGGAGGAGAAAATATACAGTATTGTGAAAATCTTCAAATAAACACACAAGAAATTAAAATCACTTACTTCAGACAACGATGGACTTTCACGATCTGTCAAATGAATTTTCAAATGTTATATATGCTTAAAGAGAAAACAGTTAAGAGTCTAATATACTAACTTTCCTTCAAAAGCCCTTTTTAGAATAATTGCATAGAATTTGCCATCCTCAAAGCAAAAAGAACAAAATGTAATCTCAAGAGAGTCCTTGAACCCTTATTCTGTGGAATTAAAATGAATATTTTGATCTGAAAGAGTCAAGGGGGGTACATATTCTTCTGTATGACTTTGCCTAGCCTGTTGTACAGTGTTGCTGCTAGGAATAACAGTTGCCACAGGTTCCCATACATATGCATACCAGGGAAAGAAGTTGATCACAGAGGTAAGGCACAACTGTGAAGTAGTGATTAGAGTAAGAACTACAACTGGGAAGAGCCTGGAGTACCAGAGACCAGATTAGTATCTACATTTTACTATTTTCAACGGGTATCACGGAGGAAACAAACTGAAAAAACCCACAAATACTGTACTGCAAAACACTGAAAGTCAAGGCAGTCATGTGCAAAACTACCACACATCCCCACTATTTGAAACTCAGGACATAACTAGTTTCTCAGTTTCATTCACCAAAGAGGATGCAGCCCATTCCTTCCCATGCACACAATCTGTTTAGAAAGTACATAATTTATTACATTGCACTTGTACATTAAGAAAATGTCATACAAAATGTAATTAAACAAATCATTTGTACATACAGAGTAAAGGTGTTTATAATTGTCAGCACATTGGTACATACTTCTTTAATACTATTTTGTCATGATTGCCATTAAATCAAAAAACCCACACTATGCACAGTACGCTTGTAATTTTACATTGATGAATGTGGGCTTCATTTTACATAAGAGATCATTATATTATTTTGCATACTCTCGTTCCTGTATTTACTGTGAGCTTTTTTCCCCCTTGCGCAAACAGAATGGAAAATGTTTATGCAAATTACACAAGTCTAGCTGTGTGCTATAGGCTTTAATGCTCCAATACTGTATTCCTCTGACAGATTTTCCAATTCTTAAGTGGTGTGAATGAACAAAGCATATTTTTTAAATATTTTCTAGATCCACCATGGAGGCAGCTTTTTTCCTCTGCACAGTAATCACATTGAGCTGCAAGTAAAAACAAACAGTCAATAGTTTCACTATTCCACGAAAATCTCAATAAGCAAAATGTCATCGAGGAGACAGAATAAACACAAATAACTGAAATTTTGGATACTTGAAAGAATTCTCAATATATGCCCACGGTTGTGACCCTATTTCACATACAAAAGAGTTTTGAATGACGGAGGATTGGGTAATAGAGGTTGTGCTATACTAAAATAAAATGCATGAAATGTAGAATTCAAATTATTTTAAAAAAATGCAATGTCTGTCTAAAGGATTGCATTTTAGTGGTGATTTTTCAGCGTTGCACCCCTCTTTTATGGGTATTAGACTATTAAGTAAAAACCAATCACTGACTATTTAATAGAAATATTACATTTTATAGATAGTGTCATCCTGAAATGGCTATACATGATACTTTATATACATACTGCATCACTGAAATACAAACCTTTGCGGTAGGTGGCAACAGCTAAGGGAACAAGTGACACATAGCAAATTATATAACAGTAGACAGATGAAATTGGGTCGCAGTTACACGGGGAAACTCCTACTCTTAAGAAAAGGTATGTGGGATCTTTAATGTTGAAACAGTAGACAGGACAGATTAAACATTTGCAATATTTGTATGCAGGACATAATTTGCAGTGGGGTCATTTGAGTTTCAAGTTTTATTTCTTCCTGACACTCACTGCAAAGGTGAAGCAAACAAAACTATGTATTTTCCATGCTGTTCATTTCTGCTTATTATCCCGGTCTATCAGACTGCAGTTCTCCTAATATCTTTGGACCTAACAAATCTATCTATTTTCCATCCACTGCTTGCCCACTAATAAGTAGTAATGCACTCCAGAGGGTTGCACTCCAGCCAATCTTAGAGAGAGTAACATTCAAGACTACTGAAGTGTAGTAAACAGTTCAATTTGGGAGCACAATGCTAATGAGGAAGGGATGGTATAACTGTTCCATGTACAGGATCGTTTTCCTGCTAACTGTTTACAGCTAGGTAATTTTTGCCTTGTGATTCTAAAGTAGTTAATGTTATTACTGGAAGGGATGTGTGTGTATGGAGGGCATTCTGGTGCTGGATCAACATCAAACTCTTTTAAGCTGTAAAACTGCCCTCCTGACTTTGTAATTTGTCTAAAATGTATCATGACTGCTTCTTGGAACAGCTTGTCCTGGAACCAACAAGGGCAGAGTCAATTCTTGATTTAGTCCTAAGTGGAGCACAGAATCTAGTCCAAGAGGCGAATATAGCTAAAACCTCAGTAATAGCGACCATACTGTAATTAAAGTTAACATCCTTGTAGGGGGAAAAATGCCAAAGAAACCCACCACAGTAGTATTTAACTTCAAAAATGGGATTACACAAAAAAGGGGATGCTAGTTAAACATAAATTAAAAGGAACAGTCACAAGGATGAAATGCCTGAAAACTGCATGGAGACTATTTAAGACCACCATAATAGCGGCTCAAACGAAATGTATACTCCAAATTAAAAAAAACAAAACAAAAAACAGTAAGAGGACAAAAAAAAAAAAAAAAAAAAAGAAGTCACTGTGGCCAAATAGCAGAGTAAAAGATGCAGTTAGAAACAAAAAGACATCTTTTAAAAATTGGAAGTCAAATTCAGTGAGGAAAATAAAAAGGAGCATAAACTCTGGCAAGTCAAGTGTATAAATATTATAAAGCAGGCAAAGAAAATTTGAAAAGCATCTGGGAAAAGACACAAAAACTAACGGCCAAAATTTTTTTAAAGTACATCAGAAGAAGGAAGCTTGCCAAGCAATCAGTGGGGCCACTGGACAATTGAGGTGCTAAAGAAACAGTCAAGGAAGACAAGGCTGTTGAGGAGAAACTGAATGAATTCTTTACATTGGTCTTCACTGCAGAGGATATAGGGGAGATATCTAAAAAGAATGGTTCATGTGTAGGTGACAAATCTGAGGCATCGACCCAGACTGAGGTATCTGTCAGTAGAGGTGGTTTTGGAACAAACTAATAAATTAAACAGTAATAAGTCACCATGACCAGATGATGATCAGCCAAGAGTTCTAAAGGAACTCAAATATGAAATTGCAAAACTACTATGGTATGTAACCTATCACTTAAATCAACCTCTTTGCCAGAAGACTGGAGGATAGCTAATAGCTAAAATAACACTGACTTTTAAAAAAAAGTTCAAGAGGCGATCCTGGCAATTATAGGCGACTAAGCCTAACCTCAGTAACAGACAAATGGGTTGAAACTATGCAAAAAAACCCAACAAATTATCAGACATGTAGATAAACATATTGGAAAAGAGTCAGCAAGGCTTTTGTAAAAGGAAATCATGCCTCACCAATCTAATCAAGGAAATCATGCCTCACAGCTCTTTGAGGGGATCAACAAACATGTGGACAAGGGTAAGCCTGTTGTTCTAGTATACTTGGACTTTCAGAAAGCCCTTGACAAGGTGCCTCGTCAAAGGATCTTAAGCAAAGTACGCAGTTATAGGATAAGAGGGAAGGTCCTCTCATCGATCAGTAAATGGCTAAAAGACACGAAAGAAAGTGGTCAGTTTTCACAATGGAGAGAAGTAAATAATAGGGTCCTGCAAAGATTTTTACTGGGACCTGTATTGTTCAAGGTATTCATAAATGAGCAGAAAAAGGGAGAGAAGAGTGAGGTGGCAAAATTTGCAGATGATACAAAAGTACTCAAGATAGTTAAGTGTGAAGCTTACTGTGAAGAGTTACAAAAAGATCTCACAAAATTGGGTAACTTGGCAACAAATGGCAGATGAAATCCAATGCTGATAAATGAGAAGTAATGCATATTGGAAAACATAATCCCAACTATACATACAAAATGATAGGGTCTAACTAGCTGTTACCACTCAAGACCGAGATCTTGGAGCCATTGTGGATAGTTCTCTATAAACATCTGCTCAACGTGCAGCAGCACTCAATAAGGCTAACAATGTTAAGAACCATTAGGAAAGGGATAAATAAGACTGAAAGTATTATGCCACTACATAAATCCATGGTACACCTATACCTTAAATACTGCATGCATGCAGTTGTGGTTGCCCCATCTCAAAAAAGATAAATTAGAATGGGGAAAAATTCAGAGAAGAGCAAAAGAAAAAAAAATGATTAGGGGTATGGAACAGCTTCCATACAAGGAGAAATTAAAATGACTGAGACTACATCTTGGAAAACAGATGACTAAGGGGGGAGGATATGACAGAGGTCTAAAAAATCATGATTGGTATGGAGAAAGTAAATAAGGAAGTGTTATTTATCCCTTCACATAACACAAGAACTGGGGGCGGGGGGGTCACCCAATGAAATTAACAGGCAGTAGGTTTGAAACAAAAAAAGCAAACTATTTCTTCACACAACACACAGTCAACATGTTGAACTTGTTGCCATGGGATGTTCTAAAGGCTAAAAATATAACTGGGTTTAAAAAAGAATTAGATAAGTTCATGGAGGATAGGTCCATCAATGGCTATTAGTCAAGACGGTCAGGGACACTACCTCATGCCCTGGGCGTCCCTTAACCTCCAACTGACAGAAGCTGGGACTGGATGATGGGATGGATTATTCAATAATTGCCCTGTTCTGTACATTCACTGTGAGGCATCTGGCAGTAGTCACTGTCAGAGAAAGGATACTGGGCTACACGGACCATTGGTTTGACCCAATATGGCTGTCTTATGTCTTCTCCCCAAAATTATGAACTGTGTGAGGGAGAATCACTCTCCTCCCCACACGGCAACACATGCTTCTTTTTTAAGTTATTTACTTTTGTGGAGGGAGACTGAAAATTGTAATCTAAAAGTAAGACGGTATATGATAGAACTGAGTAGACACAGAACACAATTAAAAATTTCCCCTCCTTTGACATTCCAACTTGTCTCTTTTTCCAGTATGAGACATCTGTCAACTAGTTAGGACCTAGAAATTCCTGACCCACAACTGTGTCTGTCTTAAACTAGCTTCAACTGCCTAAAAAAAGCCTAGACAGAGTTCTATTGCTATGAAACGAAGACATATTTGTCTTCTGAATCAGAATGAGATTCTACAGGTGCCAGTCTGTGGGAGCTAGCACAACATCTGCATTTTATTACTATGAAGCCATCATTTCTAATGAATACAGCCTTACTGGTCAATTTGCAAGGGAGCTGGATCAGCTGTTCTGTGAAATCAGTAGTGATAGATATTTAAACTTTATAGATTATTCCCTCATTCTGACATTGATTCAGTTTTGCACAGACTTAATAAGTGGGCTCCTTCCTTTGTTGCAGAGGATTACTAAAAACTCACATGCTTTCATTAATATGCCGACAACCACATAAACAGAGTTTACATCTAATTTATTTCCACAAACATATTACATGAAAGCACTGGATTTTCAGTGATGTGCCCAAGTGAAGTATTTCACTCATTCATAATGGTCAGAAGCTTGGAGTGTAGTTAAATATTCTGAAATGACACATTTTGCCAAGTTAGAACTGTATAGTTGTTTGTATCAGCTAATTTACTACATATAACAAACAAACAAACAAACAATCAATTACTTCTACCCTAGGGAGATTCCAAAACAACATTTTTTCTTGTAACATTCAAAGACCTCTTGTTATGCAGCTGTAATAAGGTTGCTTTCTGATTACAGTTTTGTACCTGTTGAGATGCTGTAGCTGCCCTCTGTTCTGCCTGTGTTAGTCGCCTTTGAAGTCTGTTGACTTTTTCTTGATGCTCCATCATTAATTTTTCATTCTGTATAAAAGTGAAAGATCTTATTACAACTGTAAGTTTCATATATATTGCAGTGAGAAAACTTTGAGCAAATGGAGTTTGGTCAATGCCAAATATTGGAACTATTTACCACCTACAAGACAGAAATTATATATGCTTGTGATTCCGAATAATTTCCAGGTTTCAGAATAGTAGCCGTGTTAGTCTGTATCAGCAAAAAGAATGAGGAGTACTTGTGGCACCTTAGAGATGCTGCTGCTAGCAGAAAGGAAATTATTGTATAAGAAATTTTCCATTCTTCAGCCTAGCATCTCTCACAATTATGATACACATGGGAAATAGCAAGCTGTGAACAGGAGAAGGGAGGGTCAGAAAAGTGAACATAAGAAATAGGAAAGACACTCTTTCTGAACTGCTCAAATAGCCAGGTTATGTCTGGACCACTACCTGCAGCACCTTCCTGCCAACAGGGGAGCCGCTAACAGGGAGTTTCGAGAGGGAGTTCTCCAGGTGAAGGAGGAGTAAATATGGGACTGTTGGGGTAAGTGGCTGTCTGTAGTGTGTGTTTGTGTTTGGGGGTTAGGTGCTGAGCTTGTGTTTGTCTGTCTGTTTATTTGAAGGACCGTGTGCTGTGGCCAGCAGTTGGAAGCTGTGAGCTTCTAAACAAGGTTTGAAATCTAGAAGCCTCTGTTCATTGGCTGAGCCTTAGTCAAGGGTGGGGCTATGAAGGATGCCAGGGCTTTATAAAGCAGTGAGCAAGAGACCAGGGGCCGCTAACAGGGAATTTCGAGAGGGAGTTTGGAAGGGGAGTGGGAAGGGAGCAAGGTAGACTTGCCATTCTTTAAAACCTTTACACTAAACTATAATCAAAACTTCTTGATTTAAACAAAAACCCTATCATTAACCTAGGTAACTGTAGGAGAAAATGCAGGCAGAAGCCCAGCAGCAGAGTGGAGGCTATCCTGTTTATTGCACTCAGTGTAGCATGTATGATTACTTGCCCTGTAGACGGGTGGCGTACGTGTTCATTCGGTGCAAGGAGCTCCTGGCCCTCAGAGACCGTGTACAGGTTTTGGAGGCCAGGGTGGTGAAACTGGAGGAGCTAAGGAAGGCAGAGAGGTAGGTTGATGAGGCTTTCCAGGACACTGTAGATTTGTCCCACCTCCGGTCAGACAGCCCCTGCACTGTTAAGGAGGATGAAAGGCCCAGAAAAGGAGAGCAGTCAACGGGAACAGAGGGAAACCTTCCCATAGTTGGGACCCTCCTTCCAGATGATGTTGGGGTATCCTCTCGCACTGAGGTTACCTCTCCGGGGGAGGGAACTCCGGTCATTAGGAAAAGGCAGGTGTTACTAATGGGAGATTCGATCATTAGAAACACAGATAGCTGGGTTTGTGATGACCGGGAGAACCATATGGTGACTTGCCTGCCTGGTGCGAAGGTTGCGGATCTCTCGAGGCATCTAGATAGACTTATGTGTAGTGCTGGGGAGGAGCCGGTGGTCGTGGTACATGTAGGTACCAGTGACATAGGGAAGGGTAGGAGAGATGTCCTGGAGGCAAATTTAGGCTGCTAGGAAAGAGACTGAAATCCAGGACCTCTATGGTGGCATTCTCAGAAATGCTACCAGTTCCACGCACAGGGCTACTTAGGCAGGCAGAGCTTCAGTCTCAATGTGTGGATGAGACGATGGGTTTCAATTTATTAGGAACTGGGGAAACTTTGGGGATAGGGGAAGCCTATACAGGAAGGATGGGCTCCACCTAAACCAAAGTGGATCCAGATTGCTGGCACTTAACATTAAAAAGGTTGCAGAGCAGTTTTTAAACTAAGAGATGGGGGAAAGCCGATTGCTGCAGAGGCGCACGTGGATCGGACAGAGACTTCTCTTAGAGGAGAGTCTATTGATAGAGATTCTCTAGGTTTTAGTCAGGAGGAGGGGATGAAACAGGACAAAGTATGGGCCAGATCAGACAAGAAACATTCACATAAAGAATCTGACACATCAGAAAAGGGCAGACAAATAAACAGTGACAAGTTTTTAAAGTGCTTGTACACAAATGCTAGAAGTCTAAATAATAAGATGGCTGAACTAGAGTCCCTCGTGTTAAAGGAGGATATTGATATAATAGGTATCACAGAAACCTGGTGGAGTGAGGACAATCAATGGGACACAATCATTCTGGGGTATAAAATATATCGGAAGGACAGAACAGGTCGTGCGGAGGGGGGGCACTATATGTGAAAGAAAATGTAGAATCAAATGAAATAAAAATCTTAAATGAATCCACGTTCCATAGAATCTCTATGGATAGTAAGTCTATGCTCTAATAAGAATATAACAGTAGGGATCTATTATTAACCACCTGACCAGGACAGTGATAGTGACGATGAAACGCTAAGGGAGATTACGGAGGCTATCAAAATAAAAAACTCAATAATAGTGGGGGATTTCAATTATCCCCATATTGACTGGGTACATGTCACCTCAGGACGAAATGCAGAGACAAAATTTCTTGATACTTTAAATGACTGCTTCTTGGAGCAGCTGGTACAGGAACCCACAAGGGGAGAGGCAACTCTTGATCTAGTCTTGAGTGAAGCGCAGGATCTGGCCCAAGAGGTAACTATAACAGGGCCGCTTGGAGATAGTGACCATAATATAACAACATCTAACATTCCTGTGATGGGAAGAACACCTTAACAGCCCAACACTGTGGCATTTAATTTCAGAAAGGGGAACTATGAAAAAATGAGGAGGTTAGTTAAACAGAAATTAAAAGGTACAGTGACTAGAGTGAAATCCCTGCAAGCTGCATGGACACTTTTCAAAGACACCATAATAGAGGCTCAGCTTAAATGTATACCCCAAATTAAAAAACACTGTAAAATAACTAAAAAAGAGCCACTGTGGCTTAACAACCATGTAAAGAAGCAGTGACAGATAAAAAGGCATCTTTTAAAAAGTGGAGGTTAAATCCTAGTTCCTTTCCTAAATAGAAAGGAACATAAACACTGCCAAATTAAATGGAAAAATGTAGTAAGAAAAGCAAAAAAGGAGTTTGAAGAACAGCTAGCCAAAAACTCAAAAGGTAATAACAAAATGTTTTTTAAGTACATCAGAAGCAGGAAGCCTGCTTAACAACCAGTGGGGCCCCTGGACAATCAAGATACAAAAGGAGCACTTGAAGACGATAAAGTCATTGCAGAGAAACTAAATGAATTCTTTGCTTCAGTCTTCACGGCTGAAGATGTTAGGGAGATTCCCAAACCTGAGCCGTCTTTTGTAGGTGACAAATCTGAGGAATTGTCACAGACTGAAGTGACACTAGAGGAGGCTTTGGAATTAATTGAGAAACTTAACAGTAACAAGCCACCGGGACCAGATGGCATTCACCCAAGAGTTGTGAAAGAACTCAAATGTGAAATTATGGAACTATTAACTATACTTTGTAACCTGTCCTTTAAATCAGCTACTGTACCCAATGACTGGAAGATAGCTAATGTAACGCCAATATTTAAAAAGGGCTCTAGAGTCTCACTTCAGTACAGGGCAAATTAGTTGAAACAATAGTAAAGAATAAAATTGTCAGACACACAGAAGAACATTAATTGTTGCGCAAAAGTCAACATGGTTTCTGTAAAGGGAGATCATGTTTTACTAATCTATCAGAGTTCTTTGAAGGGGTCAAAAAACATGTGGACAAGGGGGATCCAGTGGACATAGTGTACTTAGATTTCCAGAAAGCCTTTAACAAGGTCCCTCACCAAAGGCTCTTACGTAAATTAAGTTGTCACGGGAGAGGGAAGATCCTTTCATGGATTGAGAACTGGTTAAAAGACAGGGAGCAAAGGTAGGAATAAATGGTAAATTTTCAGAATGGAGAGGGGTAACTAGTGGTGTTCCCCAAGGGTCAGTCCTAGGACCAATCCTATTCAACCTATTCATACATGATCTGGAGAAAGGGGTAAACAGCGAGGTAGCAAAGTTTGCAGATGATACTAAACTGCTCAAAAAGAAAAGGAGTACTTATGGCACCTTATAGACTAACAAATTTATATGAGCATAAGCTTTCGTGAGCTACAGCTCACTTCATCGGATGCATGCAGTGGAAAATACAGTGGGGAGATTTATATCAACAGAGCACATGATACAATGGGTGTTACCATACACACTGTAACCAGAGTGATCAGGTAAAGTGAGCTATTACCAGCAGGAGAGAAAAAAAACCTTTTGTAGTGATAATCAAGGTGGGCCATTTCCAGCAGTTGACAAGAACATGTGAGGAACAGTAGGGAGGGAATTAAACATGGGAAATAGTTTTACTTTGTGTAATGACACATCCATTCCCAGTCTTTATTCAAGCCTAAGTTAATGGTGTCCAGTTTGCAAATTAATTGCAATTCAGCAGTCTCTCGTTGGAGTCTGTTTTTGAAGTTTTTCTGTTGAAGAATTGCCACTTTTAGGTCTGTAATCGAGTGACCAAAGAGATTGAAGGTGTTCTCCGACTGGTTTTTGAATGTTATAATTCTTGACGTCTGATTTGTGTCCATTTATTCTTTTACGTAGAGACTGTCCAGTTTGGCCAATGTACATCGCAGGGGGGCATTGCTGGCACATGATGGCATATATCACATTGGTAGATGTGCAGGTGAACGAGCCTCTGATAGTGTGGCTGATGTGATTAGGCCCTATGATGGTGTCCCCTGAATAGATATGTGGACACAGTTGGCAATGGGCTTTGTTGCAAGGACAGGTTCCTGGGTTAGTGGTTCTGGTGTGAGGTTGCTGGTGAGTATTTGCTTCAGGTTGGGGGGCTGTCTGAAAGCAAGGACTGGCCTGTCTCCCAAGATCTGTGAGAGTGATGGGTCATCCTTCAGGATAGATTGTAGATCCTTGATGATGCGTTGGAGAGGTTTTAGTTGGGGGCTGAAGGTGATGGCTAGTGGCATTCTGTTATTTTCTTTGTTGGGCTGTCCTGTAGTAGGTAACTTCTGGGTACTCTTCTGGTTCTTTCAATCTGTTTCTTCACTTCAGCAGCTGGGTATTTAGTTGTAAGAAGGCTTGATAGAGATCTTGTAGGTGTTTGTCTCTGTCTGAGGGGTTGGAGCAAATGCGGTTGTATCGCAGAGCTTGGCTGTAGACAATGGATTGTGTGGTGTGGTATGGATGAAAGCTGGAGGCATGTAGGTAGGCATAGCGGTCAGTAGGTTTCCGGCATAGGGTGGTGTTTATGTGACCATCGCTTATTAGCACTGTAGTGTCCAGGAAGTGGATCTCTTGTGTGGACTGGTCCAGGCTGAGGTTGATGGTGGGATGGAAATTGTTGAAATCATGGTGGAATTCCTCAAGGGCTTCTTTTCCATGGGTCCAGATGATGAAGATGTCATCAATGTCGCGCAAGTAGAGTAGGGGCATTAGGGGACGTGAGCTGAGGAAGCGTTGATCTAAGTCAGCCATAAAAAGGTTGGCATACTGTGGGGCCATGTGGGTACCCATAGCAGTGCTGCTGATTTGAAGGTATACATTGTCCCCAAATGTGAAATAGTTATGGGTGAGGACAAAGTCACCAAGTTCAGCCACCAGGTTTGCCGTGACATTATCGGGGATAGTGTTCCTGACGGCTTGTAGTCCATCTTTGTGTGGAATGTTGCTGTAGGAGGGCTTCTACATCCATAGTGGCCAGGATGGTGTTTTCAGGAAGATCACCGATGGATTGTAGTTTCCTCAGGAAGTCAGTGGTGTCTCGAAGATAGCTGGGAGTGCTGGTAGCGTAGGGCCTGAGGAGGGAGTCTACATAGCCAGACGTGCCAATGCCTGAGATGACGGGGCGTCCAGCATTTCCAGGTTTATGGATCTTGGGTAGAAGATAGAATACCCCTGGTCGGGATTCCAGGGGTGTGTCTGTGCGGATGTGTTCTTGTGCTTTTTCAGGGAGTTTCTTGAGCAAATGGTGTAGTTTCTTTTGGTAACCCTCAGTGGGATCAGAGGGTAATGGCTTGTAGAAAGTGGTGTTGGAGTGCTGCCTAGCAGCCTCTTGTTCATATTCCGACCTATTCATGATGACGACAGCACCTCCTTTGTCAGCCTTTTTGATTATGATGTCAGAGTTGTTTCTGAGGCTGTGGATGGCATTGTGTTCTGCACGGCTGAGGTTATGGGACAAGTGATGCTGCTTTTCCACAATTTCAGCCCGTGCACATTGGTGGAAGCACTCTATGTAGAAGTCCAGTCTGTTGTTTCGACCTTCCGGAGGAGTCCACCCAGAATCCTTCTTTTTGTAGTCTTGGTAGGAAGGTCTCTGTGGGTTAGTATGTTGTTCAGAGGTGTGTTGGAAATATTCCTTCAGTCGGAGACGTCGAAAATAGGATTCTAGGTCACCACAGAACTGTATCATGTTCGTGGGGTTGGAGGGACAGAAGGAGAGGCCCCGAGATAGTCCAGCAGAAGAATCTGCCCTAAGAGTATAGTTGGATAGATTAACAATATTGCTGGGTGGGTTAAGGGAACCACTGTTGTGGCCCCTTGTGGCATGTAGTAGTTTAGATAGTTTAGTGTCCTTTTTCTTTTGTAGAGAAGCAAAGTGTGTGTTGTAAATGGCTTGTCTAGTTTTTGTAAAGTCCAGCCACGAGGAAGTTTGTATGGAAGGTTGGTTTTTTATGAGAGTATCCAGTTTTGAGAGCTCATTCTTAATCTTTCCCTGTTTGCTGTAGAGGAGGTTGGTCAGGTGGTTCCGCAGTTTCTTTGAGAGCGTGTGGCACAAGCTGTCAGCATACACTGTGTGGTATGTAGATTGTAATGGATTTTTTACCTTCAGTCCTTTTGGTATGATGTCCATCTGTTTGCATTTGGAAAAGAAGATGATGTCTGTCTGTATCTGTACGAGTTTTTTCATTAAGTTGATAGATTTCCACTCCATACGGCTAACTTCAGTGCCTTGCATAAAGACAGGTTTCAGAGTAGCAGCCGTGTTAGTCTGTATCCTCAAAAAGAAAAGCAGTACTTGTGGCACCTTAGAGACTAAAATTTATTTGAGCATAAGCTTTCGTGAGTTAGAGCTCACTTCATGGGATGCATTCAGTGGAAAATACAGTGGGGAGATTTATATACACAGAGAACATGAAACAATGGGTGTTACCATACACACTGTAACGAGAGTGATCAGTTAAGGTGAGCTATTACCAGCAGGAGAGTGGGGGGGGGGGGGAAACCTTTTGTAGTGATAATCAAGGTGGGCCATATCCAGCAGTTGACAAGAACAATTACAATTAACGATTACAGACCTAAAAGTGGCAATTCTTCAACCAAAAACTTCAAAAACAGACTCCAACAAGAGACTGCTGAATTGGAATTAATTTGCAAACTGGATACAATTAACTTAGGCTTGAATAAAGACTGGGAGTGGATGGGTCATTACACAAAGTAAAACTATTTCCCCATGTTAATCTCCCCCCCGCCAACTGTTCCTCAGATGTGTCTGGGTTGTGGCACTGCATGCTCTGGCCTGTGAGCTGTGCCTTGCTGTGATTATGATTAGCCAATAAAGACTCTGGGTACAGAGGTAAATCAGAAGGAAAAGGCTTTGTCACGCTAAGGACTTTGTTTGTTTGGAGGAAAATTCATGTAGGTTTCCTTGGAAACTTCTGCTCCAGATTTTCTCCTCCTGCCAAAGTAACACTCCCTTCTTGGATAACCTTGGTGTTGGTAGCAACTAACAGACTGCAGTGCTGGCTTTGATAGAGAGGACAGAGACCTCTCTGCAGTCTCAGCTACTAATTTCTCTAATGTTCCCCTAACAGATCATCACTGGTAAATCTAGATGCACAAAATATCTATTTAGAGTGAGTGATGACTATTCACAGAAGTAACATGACATCCTTGTAGCGACCGAGTTAGAAGCCATTGCTCATCACAAATCACATCAAGGATTTGACCAAGACAGGACCCAAGACATTTCACTCCAGTCAAGGATCATACCCCCGAGAAGATGAACCACTTGTTTATCATGAAGTAGGCTTATCTATTAAATAGATGAAAAACCTTTGGTCTGAATAGCTATAGCTGAAGTTTTGAAATTGCTATGCAATGTTTCATTGCTCTTATGGTCTATGGGTCTTGCAACACTTTCTGAAGGTGAGACATCCTCATTTGGATCTTATGATGCCCTCAAAGGAGGCATCAACTGGAAAACACATATCATAATAATGCCCAAAGGAAAATATTTTATTATTAAGTTTCTTGTAGGCCAAGACTGACATCCTGTCGTGGACAGACAAGGTGGATGAGGTAATATTTTTCATTAGACTGACTTCTGTTGGTAAGAGAGAGAAATTTTCGAGCCAGAGAGAGCTCTTCTTCAGGTCTGGGAAAGATATTCCGAGCGTCACAGACAAATGCAAGATGGAACAGATTGTTTAGCATAAGTAGTTAGCACCTATTCTAAGGGACCATTCAAGGAAGAGTGGCCCCTTAACACCTATTGAGTCACAGGACAAAAAGGGGGGTTAATGGGTTACAGATTTTTGTAATAAGCCATAAATCCAATGTCTTATTACAACAATCTGTAATCCACTAACCTGTCTTTTTTGTTCTAAAAAGGGTCTTGTCTTATATTTGCAGTCCTTTGTTGCCCCAGGAATTACCAGGAGGAGGCCAGGAGGCTTGAAAACAAAAACATTTTAGCTTCTCAGAAAACAGCTAAAATAACAAATCTAAAAGAAAAAGATGGGACCAAGGAAAACTACTGCCTTGGAGGCAGAAGATCTGGCAGCAAGGAGGAGAAGGGGGTGTGGCTAGCACATGTTGTGATGCAGCTTTGAGCTGCCTCCAGAAACTGCAGACACGAGGGGTATAGTTCATGCATATCAGAAATGTGGGAGATGTGGGGCTGCATAAAATGGAGGTTACTTACCTGTAACTGGAGGTGCTTTGAGATGGGTGGTCCCAGTCTGTATTTCATAAGTGGGTATGCATGCGAACCATGTGCCTGAGTCTTTTTTTTTTTTTTTTAAATAAGTAGCGTCTGTTGGCCCACACATGTGCTCTCAACTGAGGGAATGAAAGGTGATGCAGGCAGATTCCTCTCCAGTTTCCCATTTTCACCACAGTCCAAATAATTCACAGCAGAACGGAACGGAAGGAGTGTAGTGGAATACAGATTGGAACCACACATCTCAAAGAATCTCCAGTTACAGATAAGTAACCTTCCTATCTTCTTTGAGTAATGGTCCCAATGTGTATTCCACGTGGGAGATTAATAAGTAGTAGTCAAACAGGAGGTGGATGCCAGGACACAGAAGTGATAGTAGACTGTAATACTGCTGTCCACACAGCTGAATCCATGGATGACTGGGACCAGAACATAATGCTTCACGAAGGTATGCGAAGAGCTCCAAGTAGCTGCCCTACATATCTCTAGTATAGGTACATCATTTGCCCTCTGGTGGAACGAGCCCTCAAACCGTGTGTGTGTGTGTGTGTGTGTGTGTGTGTACACCGCCCTCAAACCGTGTGTGTGTGTGTGTGTGTACACCCAACATCCACTTAGTTGTGTCAACATAGCTTGACCCCTTGATCGCTCTGCTATGAAGACAAATAGTTTAGGTTTCTTCCTAATGTCCTTTGTAGATAAAAGGCCAAAACACTTTGCATATCCAGAGAGCCTTCTTTCTTCCCCTGAAGCATTGGTTTTGGACAAAATACTGGTAAGTAGACTACCTGATTCTCATGAAATTCAGAAACTACTTTAGCGATGAATCTGGGGTGAGGGAGTAATGAGATCTTTTCCTTATAGAAGATCGCAAATGGCAGGTCCGCCATGAGCACTCCCAGCTCACTGACTCTTCTGGGTGATGTCATAGCTATTTGAAAGGCCACCTTCATAGAGAGATGGGCCACAGAGCATGTGACTAGAGGCCCAAAGGGAGGTATAGTGAATGATGACAGGACAAAACTGAGGTCCCACTGAGGTGTGAACTTTACCAATGGTGGAAAGGATCTGAGAAGCACTCTCAGAAATCTAGTTGTGACAGGATGAGTGAAGATCATATGGTTATCCAGCAGAGGAGGGAAAGTGCTGATCACTGCTAAATGTACTTACACAGAACTGAGGGTGGGACCTGAAGACTTTGAGGTAAGCAGATACTCTAAGGCTATGTCTACTTTGGTGTAATTTATGTCAATGTAACTTGTGTCACTCAGGGCTATGAATAATCCCCACCCCTCTAAATTATGCTAACCTAAACACTGGTGCAGATAGTGCTATGTCAGCGGGACAAGCTCTCCCATGGACACAGCTACTGCCTCTCATGGAGGCAGAAGTTATTAAGCTGATGGAAGAGCTCTGTCCTGTTGGCTTGGAGCGTCTTCACCAGAAGTGCTACAGCGGTGCGGGCTGCAGGGACGTTCTGGCCGCTGCTTCCTACAGCTCCCATTCACCAGGAACGGCGAACTGTGGCCACTAGGAGCTGCAGGCGGCCATGACTGTGGACGGTCAATGTAAGCAAACTGTCTCGCAGCCCACCAGCAGATTACCCTGACGGGCCACAGGTCACGACTGTTCTAGAGAGTGCTATCCCAGATGTACTAGAAGTGTGACAAAGGCATAACTGTGTTCAAAGATGTCCATTAATTATTTAATAAGGCACACTCTTCAAACAAACCTTCCTTTACTTTTATTGTATAATGGAAGGCACATTAGTTTATTCATACCTACAGATATTATGTAAACTCTACCACTCATAGTATGGTAAGAACCCTACCTTTTTTTTTACTGTGCTACTTCATAATGAATATAATAGGCCCACCTTTAAAAGGCATGCATGAATAAGATTAAATAATCTTTAAATAACATTTTCTGAGTCACCACACAATTTATATATTAGTAACAATGAAAGAGGATCTCTCCTTTCTCATGTTTTATGATTCGGGAGCAAAGTTAAGAGAGATTCTAAAATCTTCAGAGGCACTTATAAACTAACTACGTAACTCATCTGGATAAGGTTCAGTAAGATTCTACAATATGTGCATGTAGTTGTATCAAAGTAATTCCCACGAGGGTCATTTTCTTACCTCAGCTATCTTTTCGTTTGCCACTTCCAGCTGAGAAATCAGCTCTTGTGTATGAAGTTTCTGTCGACTCAGCTCACTTCTATCAATCAGACAAAATAAGCTGATTAATGTATAGTAATGCATCTGTTATCTAAATAACTAACATTTAATAGATCCTTTCTAAAGGAAGTTTTCCTGGTTTAGTTCATTTTTAATTTGAATGTTGCTCACAATACACGCCGTCAGAAAATATCCCAACTCTAGCTTCTCAGTGATATATTAAAAAGGGTGATGGCAAAGACATGGTGTATTTTTTGTGAAGACCAACAGCCCTTGGAGTTGTCTTCAACATAAATACTCACATTTTACAAATATAGCATTAAGCACACTGAGTACACATACAAATTTTATTTGCAGTGTTCCCCGCTTACATGTTAATAAACTGATAAGTCAACTAAATTAATGTTATATGATTAACCTAAAAAACCAAGCATACTGACCAATTCAGGGAAGTACCTCTCTTGTGCACAGTCTGAAGAACATAAAGTATAATTGCTCACTTTAATCTTTAAAAACGTAGACAGAGATATGGCAATACAACTTTTAGAGAGAAAGGTACAGTAGCATGATATAACTACAAATGTTTAGGTAAGACATTACTTAAGAGTAGAAGGAATTATGTAAATTGTAAGGTGGAAAAAGGATACAGGAAAAGGACAACAGCCATACACTCAAATGGAGAAAAGAGGCAGAAAGATAATTTTCAAACAGAAACTAATCAGCTGGAAAACAACCTCTCCCCCAGAGGTAATTCCTGTTTTCTCTCCGGAATTGTTAAACTTCAGAGCATTTTGGAATAACTTGTTCTGTATGAAAAGTGCTTCTAAAAACACATTCTATTGTATTATAACTGGCCTTCAATGACCTCAAAAAGATTGTCTAAGAATCATAGAGTTTAAAGCCAGAAGGGATCACCAGATAATCTACTCTGACCATCTTTATATCACAGGCCACCAACACCACCCAGCACCAGCACACTAAAGATGAAATCAAAGTAAATGAGACCCACAGAAGATCAGAATATTATGAGCCACAGGCAGAGAACAAGAGGGACTGAGGTGCACCAGTGCTCGAGGTTAGTGCAATGGCAGGGAATTAAGTGAAATATACCCGTAATCCTGGCAAGTGACCCACCCCCACATGCTGCAGAGAAAGGCCAACCCCTGGTCCCCCCAGCATCACTGCCCATCTGACCTGAGGGAAAAGTCCTTCCTAACCCCACATATGGTGATCAGTTAGATCCTGGGCATGTCAGTAAGAACCAGACAGCCAAGCACCTGAGAGAGAATGCTTGGTGCATCTCAGAGCCCTAGCCCTCTCTGCCCAGTGTCCTGTCTCCAGCCATGGAAATCCCTGACGCTTCAGAAGAAAGATATAAAAAGCCCTTCCCAGAATGCATAGGTGTGGGAGGGAGATGCCTTCCTGACCCCCGATGGTGAGCAGCTGAAACCCTGAAGCATGAGCTTCAGGAACATAAGACATAAATTAGAAGTGAGCCCCAGCACTGTTGAGCCCTGGCCCCTACCATCACAAACAGCCCTGTCATACAACTATGTTCACAAATTTGTACAGCTCCCTCTTACAGCTCCCCACAACTTCTATAGGGAGTCTGTTCTAGAACCTGACCCTTCTGATGGTTACAAACTTTCTTCTAATTTCCTTGAATTTGTTCATGGCCAGTTTATATCCATTTGTTCTTGTGCCAGCACTGTCCTTTAGTTTAAATAACTCTTCACTTTACCTGGTACATCAACCCCCCCGCAATGTGTTTACAGAGAACAATCACATTTCCCCTCAGCTTTCTTTTTGCTAGACTAAACAATCCAAGCTCTTCCAGTGTCCACTCATAAAACAGAATGATCAGGGGAATAGAGGGCCTAATAGCTTTTCTCTGCAGCTGTTCTAGTTTAAATTCATCTTTCTTAAACAAGGGTGACTACAATTGTTTGTACACAGTGTTCCAAATGAGAACTTACCAGTGCCTTATACAATGGCATTAATACATCACTATCACTACTGGAAATGCCTCACCGAACACATCTTAGGATCACTTTTGCCCTTTTCCTCCACAGCCACGTCACATTGGTGGCTCATGGTCTTCCTGTGATTGATCTACACAACCAGGTCTCTCTCTTCCTCCATTACAAACTCCCAGCTTGTAGCAGAAATTCTTATTATTAGACCCTAAATGCATGACCTTGCACTTTGTAGTATTGAATTTCATCCCATTTTTGTCACTTCAGTCTTCCATATCTTTCCTGCACAATATTCCAATCCTCCTGTGTATTGATGCTGCCTCCCAACTTTGTATCAGCAGCAAATTTCATTAGCACACTTCCTAATTTTTGTGCCAAGGTCATTAATAAAAATATTGAACAAGTTTGGTCCCAGGACCAATCCTTGAGGAACTTCACTAGTAACCTCCCTCTAGTCCAATAATTCATCTTTCAGAACAGTCAGTAGCCTTCCCCCATTTAGCCAATTCCTAATCTACCCTAGAATGCTCGTACTGATCCACATTTTCTCTAATTTAACTAATGATTTCATGTCAAATGCTTTACTGAAGTTTACAGTAGATTTAAGCATATTAAATCTACTGTACTTCCCTTATCTTAAAAATCTGTTATTTTCTCAAAGGAGGAAATCAGGTTAGACCACCAATCATGGTCTACCTTTGGTAAACCTATGTTGTATTACATCCCCTTTACCCTTTACCTGTATGGTATGTATTACTTCCACCTCATATGTAGTAATTTCCATTTCTAGACACTGATTTCCATCAGCCCTACTGCCTTCATACACACATTCCATATCACAATTGTTACTTAAAACTGAGGCAAAGTATTCATTTAGTTTTTGGGCCATACCTAGATAATCTTTAATTTCCCTCCCATCCACACTGCATAGCGGCCCAATGTATGTAGTTCAAAAACTTGTCTCTTTCACTGTCATAAATATAAAGGGAAGGGTAAACCCCTTTAAAATCCCTCCTGGCCAGAGGAAAAATCCTCTCACCTGTAAAGGGTTAAGAAGCTAAAGGTAACCTCGCTGGCACCTGACCAAAATGACCAATGAGGAGACAAGATACTTTCAAAAGCTGGGAGGAGGGAGAGAGAAACAGAGGGTCTGTGTCTGTCGGTATGCTGCTTTTGCCGGGGATAGAACAGGAATGGAGTCTTAGAACTTTTGGTAAGTAATCTAGCTAGGTATGTGTTAGATTATGATTTCTTTAAATGGCTGAGAAAAGAATTGTGCTGAATAGAATGACTATTTCTGTCTGTGTGTCTTTTTTGTAACTTAAGGTTTTGCCTAGAGGGATTCTCTGTGTTTTGAATCTAATTACCCTGTAAGGTATCTACCATCCTGATTTTACAGAGGTGATTCCTTTATTTCTATTTACTTCTATTTCTATTAAAAGTCTTCTTGTAAGAAAACTGAATGCTTTTTCATTGTTCTCAGATCCAAGGGCTTGGGTCTGTGGTCACCTATGCAAATTGGTGAGGATTTTTACCAAACCTTTCCCAGGAAGTGGGGTGCAAGGGTTGGGAGGATTTTGGGGGGAAAGACGTGTCCAAGCTATGTTTCCCAGTAAACCCAGTTAGAGTTTGGTGGTGGCAGTGGATAAAATTAATTTGTACCTTGGGGAAGTTTTAACCTAAGCTGGTAAAAGTAAGCTTAGGAGGTTTTCATGCAGGTCCCCACATCTGTACCCTAGAGTTCAGAGTGGGGGAGGAACCCTGACATTCACTAACAGAAGTTGGTCCAATAAAAGATGTTACTTCACCCACCCTATCTCTCTAATAACCTGGGACCAACATGGCTACAACACTGTAAAACATCTCTTATTATTTATTTTAATTTCCTTGGCAAGAGCTAATTCATCTGGACTTTTAGCAAGTTTACTTCATTGTTACATTTTCTAACCTCCACAAGGTAGCTTTCTTTACTTACTCCTAATAAGCTTTTTGAGGTAGCTGTTCATCTATCTGGGTCTGGAGCTTTTCCCTACAAGTTTTTTTCCCTTTTGCTTGGGATTTAAATCCTTGAGCTCTTTAATCCAGCTGACTTCATTAACTGCAGCAATTCCCTTAATTTCCCAAAGTCTGCCCTTTTGAAATCAAAACTCATAGTTGATTATCTGGTTTTGATTATCCTGCTATTTCATTGAAATCATGTAATCAACTCATGATCACTCGATCCAAGGTTATTTCCTACAACCAGCTCTTCTCTGATGTCCTCACTACTTACCAAGACCAAGACTAAAATGGCCATCACCTCTTGTTGGTTCAGTGATGATTTGATGAAGAAAACTGTCATCTTTCACATCCAGGAATAAGTGGGCTCTACCAGTATTAGCAGCATTATAATATATAATCTATATCCAGGAAGTTAAAGTCCCCTGACTATGACAATACTCAATAGTATTTATCACTCTAATAGCAGAGAGATCACTATCCAGACCTGAATCTCGCCCTAGGGGTCTATGGCAAATCCTTAAAATTATCCCTACAGAACCTCTTTTACAGTCCTTCACCAAAGAGATTTTTGACCCAAACAGATTCTGTTTTTTCCTTACTATCAATTCATATTTCTTTACAGTTTATCACTTTGTTGATGTTCAGCGCTACCCCACCACCTTTACCTTTATTCTTATCTCTCCTAAACAGAAAATACCTTTCAATTCTACTATTCCAGTCATGGGTGCTATTCCACTATTTTTATGTAATCCTTGTGTATCTGGTTTGACCTTCTGTAACAGTAGTTCCAGTTCCTCCATTTTATTGCACAGACTCCTTGGATTCATGTACAATTATTTCAGTTGTTTCCCTAATACCTCAACCCGATTTTCTAGCTTGTGTTCCATTATCCCTTATTATATATTCATTTAGCAGATTTTCCTGCTCCTGTGTACTCAGCCAGGCGTGGAGATGTCAGAAGTCTCTCCCAGCCTTCTCCCCATATCTCCTAGTTTCTTTTTTTCTAGGAATAGGGTCTAGGAAGAGAAGACAACGATGGCTACTGAGGCAGCAGTAGAAATGATCCGAGGAGAGAAAAGTAAGAAGATGGTTGGATGCAGAAGCTTGGGATGTACATCATCCTTGATGGGGTATTTGATGGAAGCTACTTATGCATGAACTATCACTAACTGTATGGGCCGTGTCTCTATTTAAATAGAGTTACTATAAACTACACACATACTGACAAAACAAATTTTTTTGAAAATAAGGAAACTGTTAATTTTAAATCATCCAACACCACCTTCTTAAATATCACTTGAAGGTCCAAAGAATAATTCTGAATTCAAAATACTAAATAAGTCATTGAAAAATAATCTATTCCTTCTACACTTGTGCGATGAACTGTGGAACTGGCACATTCAACAGCACGGACTTTATCAGAGTGGATGTGATCATGTACAGTGCTACACCAAGAAAATATTTTTAGTTGGAACGTCACACCAAACTACTCTTGAATCGGTTAGGGTCTGCTTAGCAAGTGTCTGCAGTGTGAACTTCAGTTCACGGATATTAGGGTGCAATTCCTGTAATGAGAAAAGGAGTACTTGTGGCACCTTAGAGACTAACCAATTTATTTGAGCATAAGCTTTCGTGAGCTACAGCTCACTTCATCGGATGCATACTGTGGAAACTGCAGAAGACATTATATACACAGAGACCATGAAACAATACCTCCTCCCACCCCACTCTCCTGCTGGTAATAGCCCATCCAAAGTGACCACTCTCTTTACAATGTGTATGATAATCAAGTTGGGCCATTTCCAGCACAAATCCAGGTTTTCTCACCCCCCCCCTTTTTTTTTTTTCCAAAAACCACACACACAAACTCACTCTCCTGCTGGTAATAGCTTATCCAAAGTGACCACCCTCCCTACAATCAAGGTGGGCCATTTCCAGCACAAATCCAGGTTTTCTCACCTCCCCACCCCCATACACACACAAACTCACTCTCCTGCTGGTAATAGCTCATCCAAAGTGACCACCCTCCCTACAATCAAGGTGGGCCATTTCCAGCACAAATCCAGGTTTTCTCACCCCCCCACCCCCCCCCAACACACAAACTCACTCTCCTGCTGGTAATAGCTCATCCAAACTGACCACTCTCCTTACAATGTGTATGATAATCAAGGTGGGCCATTTCCAGCATAAATCCAAGTTTAACCAGAACGTCTGGGGCGGGGGGAGGAGGGGTAGGAAAAAACAAGGGGAAATAGGCTACCTTGCATAATGACTTACCAATCCCAGTCTCTATTTAAGCCTAAATTAATAGTATCCAATTTGCAAATGAATTCCAATTCAGCAGTTTCTCGCTGGAGTCTGGATTTGAAGTTTTTTTGTTGTAAGATAGCGACCTTCATGTCTGTAATTGCGTGACCAGAGAGATTGAAGTACCAGCAGGAGAGTGAGTTTGTGTGTGGGGGGTGAGAAAACCTGGATTTGTGCTGGAAATGGCCCACCTTGATTGTAGGGAGGGTGGTCACTTTGGATGAGCTATTACCAGCAGGAGAGTGAGTTTGTGTGTGTATGGGGGTGGGGAGGTGAGAAAACCTGGATTTGTGCTGGAAATGGCCCACCTTGATTATCATGCACATTGTAGGGAGAGTGGTCACTTTGGATAAGCTATTACCAGCAGGAGAGTGAGTTTGTGTGTGTGTGTTTTGAGGGGGGGGGGTGAGAAAACCTGGATTTGTGCTGGAAATGGCCCACCTTGATTTTCATACACATTGTAAGGAGAGTGGTCACTTTGGATAAGCTATTACCAGCAGGAGAGTGAGTTTGTGTGTGTGGTTTTTGGGAAAAAAGGTGGGGGGGGTGAGAAAACCTGGATTTGTGCTGGAAATGGCCCAACTAGATTATCATACACATTGTAAAGAGAGTGGTCACTTTGGATGGGCTATTACCAGCAGGAGAGTGAGTTTGTGTGTGGGGGGGGGGGGGGCGGGGGCGGAGGGTGAGAAAATCTGGATTTGTGCTGGAAATGGCCCAACTTGATTATTATACACATTGTAAGGAGAGTGGTCACTTTGGATGGGCTATTACCAGCAGGAGAGTGGGGTGGGAGGAGGTATTGTTTCATGATCTCTGTGTATATAATGTCTTCTGCAGTTTCCACAGTATGCATCTGATGAAGTGAGCTGTAGCTCACGAAAGCTTATGCTCAAATAAATTGGTTAGTCTCTAAGGTGCCACAAGTACTCCTTTTCTTTTTGCGAATACAGACTAACACGGCTGTTACTCTAATTCCTGTAATGGACTGTCACAGTGATATCTGGGGATCACCCAGCCCAGTAACAGGTTTTGTCACTGGCTGCCCTGTAACACTGGGATGCCTTAATAGTATGCTGTTATGGTTCAGATCCCTGACACCAGTAACCTGCCCACAAGGACAAGGTCTCACCCTGACTTCCAACAGCCCAGTTACTCCTTGTGGGGTCACTCCAACAGTCCCAAGTCTTCCCAAGTTCTGAACTACCAGACATTCACACTATTCCCCTCTGGTTCATCAACCCCAAAGGGATGAAACCAGCCCCCCTGTTATCAGTTCCTTTGGCACATACATTCCACAGTTTGTGAACCAGATGCCTGCTTGGGTAAAAATAAACAAAAAGTTTATTTAATAGAAAAACCACAGATTTAAAGATGAAATAATAAGGGAAAGCAAAAACCTACAAGTTACACAGAAAACAAACAAAGATGCCATCTCAGGCTTTACACTTCCATATTAGATAACTTGTATTAGAAAAGGGATTTTATCTATTGCTTCTGAACAGTTTCCCAATGTACACACTAGCTATAGGAGGGATCCAACATTTCACAGACAGCTTCTTGCCAACAGGTTTCAGTTTCTAGATGAAAACTTCAGTTTTAAGACTCCTTTTTTTAAATGGCTGCCCCTGCCCCTTTTTTAAACCCTCTCCTGACATAGTCACTCATGGTTATTCAGAGTCGGGAAAATTCCCTTGAATTGATAGCCAGAATGCCTCAGTATCTTTCCGTTAACTTTAATGGTCCACAACTGTGTTTTCCTGGGTTGCAGAGTGGATTGTTACTTGAGTCTAGTTTTGTGTAAACACCTGGCTTGTGAAGCACCTCTCTTCCTTTCCCTGTCTCATTGCTTGCAGTCCTGCTGTGAGATGAAACTGAAATTGCACAATTTTCCATATACACAAATACATAAATTCATAACCATAGTCTGTATATAACTCATAATAAGCATGAAGTTCTGAACATTACAACCTTTCATAAAAGACCTTACTCGATATACTTCCATAGTACACTAATGAGCACATAGTACACTAATGATCATTTTTGGGCCTAAACCTTCTGGTGTCCTCTTAGGGTTTCTGGACCCTGATTGTCATACTAACATAAGTTTAAAGGAAAGGATTTAGCCTCAGAAATGACAAGGAACACTAAAAGTACTGGGCTAAAGAGCTGATCCATTCTGCTTATTAAAAAAAATAATATTAAAACAAAGAGAAAGGCTTTAAAAAAAGTTCAACAAATCCGTTTCTATTGAATATTGTCTTTTCAAAAATAAGTAGAAAACAAAAGGTGAGCTGTTTAGTATTTTGGCAGACGGATGATGAATCTGCCAGCTGCAGCAAGTACCTACCGCAAAACTCTCATATGACAAATATAGTATGTGCCAGATGTTTTTTTCTGTTGAATTATATACTATCATATGCATCAGTTACTCTTAATAATTATGCATTCTGTAGACTGCCAGTACCTGCAGCTGTCTCTCATCCTTAAAATAGGCAGCTATGGCTGCCAAACATTATAGTAGTATATCCAAGAATAATGTTTTAGAAATGGAGGAACCCTCCTTCGGCTAAAAATGCTGTGTAATTCAGTTAATACATTGTATGGTACATCAGAGTACACGGTTCTGGTCAACACCTACATTTAGACATGAAAACTGGAGATTAGTTACATACAAGGACAAGTCTGAAGACTTCCGAGGAATTTACATGACTACATGTGTAATGACACGGGCACCACAACTATGACATGGTGAATGAGAAAACTGGAAGAAAGATACCAAAGGCAGCTGCAGTCAAGTGAAGATAGTGTTTAGAATAAAATTAAAAGCATCATAACGAATAGAATCCTTGCCATGCAGTTTGTGGATTTATGTAATGGATGATCACTGCTCATTGATGAAAGCTTAAAAAAATAAGTAACTCATCACCTTATTTGCTGAAACATAACAGATCTGTTCTCTCAGCCAGTTAGATTTCAATGCAAAAAGCTACATTAACGCAATGTTAAAGTTACAAATGTAATCATATAACTAAATCTCACAGCAACTTGTCCCCATATTATATTTTTTCATACTGAGACTGCTAAATGCATGTGTCAATATGTACAGTATGTGTATCAGTAGAAATTTTTTTCATTGACTGAAAATTGTGAATTTTATAGTTGCATGCAATTTTTAAATACATTCTTTTTTATAAAGAAAAAGACAGCTTGTGCTTAATGATGCTAGCCTTAAATGGCTCTTATTAGCTTTGTAGATAAAAATTTCATTCTAAAGAAAAAAGCTTAGAGATAAATATTATTGCCCTTACTCAGGTTGAGTAGTTCCTTTACTCTGGAATCATCTATGGATTTCAGTGAGATTACTGGCAGACTAAGGTATGCTCAATGCTAAGGAGGCAAAATCTATCAGAATTTGCAGAAAGATCTTAAAATTGTGTGATCTACTTTTTTTTTTTTTTTTTTTTAACATTTGTAGGTTTCATTTTCTCCTCTGTTGAAGGCCATTTTTAGTATCATTTTACTGTTTGTTTCAATGAGATATTTGCAATCTTCTTTGTGAATATTGTTTTAGCCACTGTCCCTACCAGAATCCTGTTAAGGAGAAATATGCTAATGTTACATGGCAAGGAGGATTTCCTTAGGATCTGCTAAAACGTTATGGTCACTAATTATCTGCTAAGTCATTTTTAAACTTACTTCCTCCCCTCATCCCTAAATGTAGGACATATCATGCCACTGAAGTCTAAATACCAAGAGGAGTGAAATAGAGTGCCTGGCATTAAGTGAGTACATTGATACAATAGGCATCATGGAAACTTGGTGGAATGAGGATAATCAATGGAACAATGCAATACCAGGGTACAAAATATACAGGAATAACAGAGTAGTTTGCACTGGTGGGGGAGTGGTACAACATGTTAAAAAAAAGTCAAATAAGGTGAAAATCTTAAATGAATCAAACTGTACCACAGAATCTTTATGGATAGAAATTCCATGCTTGAGTAATGAGTGTAGCAATACAAATGTACTACTAATGGTGGTGACCAGGATGGTGACAGTGACTGTGAAATGCTCAGGAAGATTTAGAGAGGATTCAAAGGCAGAGAACACAACAATAATGGGTGATTTCAACTATTCTCATATTGACTGGGTAAAAATCACCTCAGAGCATGATGCAGAGATAAAATTTCTAGACACCATAAATGACTGCTTCTTGGAGCAGCTAGTTCTGTAACTCACAAGGGGACAGGCAATTCTTCATTTAGTCCTAAATAGAGCAGAGGATTTGGCTCATGAAATAACTATAGCCAAACCTCTCAGTAATAGTGACCATTACCTCTGGGTAATTAAGTTTAGCATCCTTGTAGAAGAGAATATATCAAAAAACCCACCACAGTAACATTTTACTCTAAAAAGATGATTTACACATGAAGGACAACACTAGTTAGATGGAAATTAAAAAGAGCAGTTACAAGGCTAAAATGTCTGCAAAAAGCATGGAGATTGCTTAAAAACACCGCAGTAGAGACTCAGACTAAATGCATGCCCGCAGTGAAAAACAACAGGAGGAGGACCAAAAGAATTGCCATGGTTAAACAACAGAGTAATGGAGGCCGCTAGAGGCAAAAAGGCATCCCTTAAAATGTGGAAATCAAATCCTAATGAGGAAAATAGGAAGGAGCACAAACCTTGGCAAGTAAAATGTAAAAATATAACATGGGCCAAGAAAGAATTTGAGAAGCATCTTGCTAAAAATAAACAAAAATTACTGTTATTTTTTGCAAGTACATTAGAAGCAGGCAGCTTGCCAAACACACAGTGGAACCACAAGACAACAAAGGTTTTAAAGGAGCATCTGAGGAAAACAAGGCCATTGTAGAGGATGTGGGAGACACTCATATCAGATTTCAGAGTAGCAGCCATGTTAGTCTGTATTCACAAAAAGAAAAGGAGTACTTGTGGCACCTTAGAGAGGAACACATTTATTTGAGCATAAGCTTTCGTGAGCTGCATCCGATGAAGTGAGCTGTAGCTCACGGAAGCTTATGCTCAAATAAATTTGTTCGTCTCTAAGGTGCCACAAGTACTCCTTTTCTTTTTACTCATATCAGAGCTATTCTTTTGGGGCAACAAATCTGAAGTAATGGAACTGATGTCAGACTAACTGGCCTACTGTTGCCTGGGTCATTCCATTTACTCGTTTTGAGCAGGCGTCACTGAATTCAGTGGGGAGTGGATCTTAAAAATTGATGCATGATGTCCCTTTTAGCTATGAGACGTCTTCAGAGAGGAATAATTACAAGTCAAGTTTGGAGGATATTTGAGTTATGGGTGTTGAAAGAGATCAATAGTTTTGAAAAAAGTGTTATTTCCCTCCAACCCTCTCATAACTCAAAAATTGCTGAATAGATTTTAACAGGAACAATTTCAGCTCATCATTAAGTTTCACCTCAAAAGAATTTACAACAAATATAAACGTGAAAATAGATGATAATGGAAATCTGATCACAATTTTAAATAGGCTTTACAACTTAAAGATAATAATACGACAGGACTGACACCATAACTTGTCAGCAACAACAACCAGCAGACAAAAATATTACATCTACATTCCAATGACAATGTCTCCTACTTCTAAAATAAACATTTTGGGTATGTTACAGCAATTCTATATCAGCAGAAGACCATTATCCAATGAAATGGTTCTATTCTATTGACATCTCTTAATTACTACATACTCTTCTATAATAACAGGCAGAAAGTCTAGAAGCTATTAGCACTAGGATGCATGAAAATTTCTAATCCATTGAGTTGAACTCCTGACCCGATGATATTTAATATAGAGGGGGAAAAAGGCACTGCAGTAGCATGGAAGTCAAAAGGTTTATGTGAAACTGACACAGGAACATACTCTGTCAGTTCTTCATTTGGCTCTGCATATTTCCCACCTATGAATATTGTGCTACCTTGAGATGCCTTATGGTAGAACCGTCTTAGCAGTGTTGGAATGCTCTCATGTCCCCACCTCTCCTCTGAGCATCACCTACATTCTGAGGGCAAGGCTGTAGTGGGCAGAGCACCCTCACCACCTCAGTTCCTTCCAACCACATTCTTGGACGGATGTGAAACATTCTGATCTCTTTGGAGTCTGAGTCTCTCTTTTCTTTAGATAGTTAGTGTTAGTTTTTTAGTACAATTAGTTTCTTTCCCAGTTTCAGGTTATGGCAGAATCTAAGCAGCAGAACAAGCTGGGATTCATGAGGTTGTGCTGGTACTGGAAAGCAGGCATTGAGGGCCTCCTCCTAACAGAGAGAATCAAATCTAGAGAGCGGGCTGTCAATCTTGTGTCCTTTAGTTTTTCCAGAAGTTCATCTGTCTTTTCACTGAAAAGACCCTCCCCCTCGAAGTGGAGATCCTCCAGCATAATCTTAGTGTCTAGAGCTACAGAGAATGAACCAGCCTCCTGATAGTCACAGTAGATGTTAGTGATCTGGCAACAGAGTCCAAAGCATCAAGGGGCTTAGACAGTGTTTGGCTACATTTTGGCCCTCCATTAAAATGGCATTTGCTAACCCTCTTATTTTGACTGGTAAGTCTCCTGTAAAAAAAATGCTATCTTCTCCCATAAATGGAATTGGTAGCAGGCCATGACCACCTGATAAGTCACCACCCTAATACCAATGGACAATGAAGACCATTCCCTAACCAATCAATTCTTCCCCCACTTGTTGCAGCGGAGAAGTGTAGTTGTCCAGATCTTGCCCCATTATTGGCAGCAGCCACCACCAGTAAATTAGGGATAGGATGTGAATGGAAGTAAGAAACCCCCTCAGAGGGTATCTGATCCAACTTGTCATCTTTCTTAGAAATAGACTGACAAGAAGCAGGTGTGGTCCACACAGATTTAGTTGGCTATAGCAAATTATCCAAAATGGGTGTGGACATTCTGGTCCTCAAAGTAGCAGTAAAGATATCAAGTACCAGGTGAAAACTCTCTTCCACAGGCACTGCAGGAGGATTTAAAGGGGACACCATATGATCCACCAAACTGTGGAATGGTTTAGCATCCTGGGAAGGAAAAGAGCCTGATGCCACCCACATGTTCATCTAATGTGATGGCAGTAATGAAAGCTACTTAGACAGATAAATGATAGAATGCTCAGGGTACTGAGAGCAGTTCAGAGGGCTCAAAAGGATAGTTTCATTAGTATGGCCAACACCAAACTGAGATCCCAAGAAGGGACAGGCTCTCTAACAGAGGGATATACATTTGATAAACCTTTAGACCTGTGTTTCCCAAACTTGGGATGCCACCTTGTTCAGGGAAAGCCCCTGGCGGGACGGGATGGTTTGTTTACCTGCCACGTCCACAGGTTTGGCCGATTGCGGCTCCCACTGGCTGTGGTTTGCTGTACCCAGCCAATGGGGGCTGCGGGAAGTGGCGCAGGCCGAGGGACATGTTCTGTGTCATTTGCAGACTTACTAAACCCCTCCCCGCATTATACTAACTGCTCGTGTCAGTCGCTTATACTAACTTTCTAACATGAGCTGGAAATTGGTTGTATCATTTCTCTCCTACCTACAATTCTGTTTCTTTCCAGTATCTTCTAGCTGTCTAGGTAGAGCTTCAGCAGTTCCTGATACAGTATATGTGAAACCATCACTTTTGGTGCTGGAAAAGGCCTCAACATTGGAGACACAAGTGTTTTCTAAGTTTGTGTTAACAGTCTGCCTCATTTCCGAAACTTCCATACACTCTTTCATTTGCAGATTTTTTTAACCTATAAAAGCCATTTTTCTGATGGGCCTTGCCAGGTCTCAAGACTGACTGGACTGTTTGTGCTTCCTTTCTTTGTTGGGATAATGGAACCCTCTTTTTCTCATACACATTTCATCCATCTATTCCCCCTCCCCATCTACAATTCTCACTTGCTATATACTCTCCTGAACTTTGTTGCTGATTTTGAAATATGTCTGTTTTCCATTGTAATTTGTGACTTTGCTTTCTGTCTCTGCTCTGTTATATGCCAACCTCATGTTAAACCCATAGAATTATGGCCAGTTTTGTACACACTCCTTCAAGGCAGGAAAAACACTTTTAGCCAGTCTTCTCCCAGAAGGATGTATCTATGTGAAAATTATCTTCTATTCTACAGAGATTCTTACATCACCCATCATCATAGTATCTGAATGCCTTCTAGTAGGGCATTAAGTAATGCGACTAACATTGGTCATATGTTATTTGGGCCGCCATCCTCTCTCCACAGGGAGAAGTATTTACAGTGGAAGGTCTTGTTTTGGTAGAAATTTTTTAAATATACATATTGCTATGTATTTCTGTTAGAGAAAACAAAGTAAAAAAATTCACCTTGCCCTTTGAGTGCAAGGTGGTGAGGTTTGTGATGTTCCTTAGTTTTTGGGTGAATTTATTCCATAGTCTTGGATGAGACCCCGAAAAAATTCTGTCCCCCTCGCGACTAGCTTTGCTCTTATTGTAGAGTTCTATTGTGCCAGAGGAGTGAAGATGTCAATCATCGTCTTTATCCCAGAAGTTTAGACTCAGACTTTAAAGCCAGAATGGACCACTGTGATCATCTAATCTCTGCACAGAACGTCATCCACCCACTCCTATAATAGACCCATAACCTCAGGCCGTTACTGAAGTCCTCAAATAATTATTTAAAGACTTCAAGCTTGCAAAGCAAGGAGCAATTCCAGCAACTGTCATGGGCGGTAAGGAGGAACTGAGGGGCCGTGGAGTTGGTTGGGTGCTTTATACAAGAGCTACAGTCGCATGGCAGCAGAAGGTGCTCGAGCCGCCCCGGCGGGTACCACTGAGGGAAACATTTCTGGCAATTATTATTGGTGTGCACCCACACTTGGAGTGGAATGCACACATACAATCACTTGAAGAATCAAGAACAGCTGTACAGATTATTACAGGTCTGGAGGAACAAACAAAGAAAGACTTAAATATTTATAACTGATAAGAGAAGGACATAACATTAGTCAACAAATATCTGAAGGGTGCAAACAAGGAGGGACAAGGAATCACTCTGGATAGAAAAGGGCAAATTACTATGAGAAAATTAATGAAATTAAGACAAGAAAAGTTAGCCTGAATTTCAGAAAAAACTTCCTAAGAATCAATGACAATTAAACTGTGGAACTGTCCTCTCAGGTATAAGATGGAAACTCCATTACCTGGGGTATTTAAAATTAGACTGTACAGTTCAATAGTAAATGTACAGAAGATAACCATTCTGCATTGGAAAGGGGGTGGATGAGGTAACCTAATAGCTCTTTTGTCTCTCTAAGTCCCCTGTTGCAAATACACACATAATTAACTTTACTGATGTGAGTAGTCCCATTGACTTCATAGGGCTAATCACGAGTAAAATTAAACATGCATGTGTTTGCAGTATCTGCCCCAAAGATCTATAATTGTCCAACTAGTTTTAATCACAAATTACAAAATGATTAGATTAAATTTAGTTCTACAAAAAAGATGTCAAGAATCCTACTGTGGGACTTGATTAAAAGCAATGTTTTCTCCAGTGTTGTGACATCACTGGCATTTTATTTTTGTAGCTATTTTAAAAAAAAACTTAGGTAATTTACCCTTCAGTAGAACCTGATGGATCATGGAAAACAAAAGATTACAGTTAGAAACAATTTTAAATCATTTTTCTGTTCTTTCCTGATTCTTTATTACTAGAGTAATTATGTGGAAACAGAATCTTTGTTTATGATGTTTTCTGGTTCTTTTGCTTATTCTTCACCTGAAGTCATGATTTTATCTTTTTGACATAATCATAACTGCAGAAATAATTGTGTGTCATGTCACAAATAGAGTATTGGGATCTAAAAGTGAGGCATGTGGAGTTCCTGTTTCATGCAAATGTCCTAAGCAATAAAACCAAAGGGAAAGGGAATTATTAGAAATAAGCAGAACTGTCTGTAAATGTTAACTTTTTCAGGAGATGAAACTGGGACTTTATCTTGAATAGTGAATCTAAGTCTATTTATATCATACTAAAAAAAGAAAAGGAGTACTTGTGCACCTTAGAGACTAACAAATTTATTTGAGCATAAGCTTTTGTGAGCTACAGCTCACTTCATCAGATGCATTCCTATATATCATACTGTTTATTATGCACAGATTAACTGTATACAAGTGCCAGACAGATTTCAAATAGTATATTTGTAAAAAGATAAAGGCAATTCAAGTCTTTGGTGTTGGGAGTCAAGGTTTTCTGACGCCACCTACAGACACCAAAATAAAGTAGCATTTACCAACAGCAGCCCTAAACAACTGGTGCTAAGTGGGGAAAAAAGGAACACCCCACTCTGAAATCAATCAATAGAGGGCTACTGCTTTCAATTCCTTAGGAAACTGTCTGATTCCTTGCTTACTAGAAGGAATGATCAAAATGACTGCACCCTTTTCACACATGCAAGCTAGACTGAAATTCAGCTTTCGGGGACTGGAAGGGAAAAGTGACATAAGTGGTATAATCAGAGTAATGTAACCTCCTCTGCAGATAGATCTTGATTAGATTTGGCTTAAGCCATTCAGTCACAAGTAAACTGAACATTTTAGTTTGGTTCTAGTAATTTATTCATGTCATAAAACCACCTATCATTAAACAATATGCAGGGGGAAACTTGGACAAAATACAGAGCCCAGTCTCTTATTCCTGGCCCCAAACCTACCTCAATTCTTTATAAGTCCTAAAATATAGTACATTTATCTCCAAGTTAAAATTCATATCACCACCACCATTTCCAGCTAGAGTAACACATATTACATATATAGTGTCAAAAGTGTACTAGGAACTTTATAGACAATTTTCAAAATGGCAGCCATGTTAGTCTGTATCAGCAAAAACAACAAGGAGTCCTTGTGGCAACTCAGAGACTAACAAATTTATTTAGGAATAAGCTTTTGTGGGCTAGAACCCACTTCATCAGATGCATGGAGTGGAAAATACAGGAGCAGGTATAAATACATGAAAAGATGTGAGTTCCCTTACCAAGTGTGAGGTCAATCTAACGAGACAATTCAATTAACAGCAGGATACCAAGGAAGGAAAAATAACTTTAGTAGTGGTAATGAGAGTGGCCCATTTCAAACTGTTGACAAGAAGGTGAGAGTAACAGTAGGGGGAAATCAGTATGGGGGAAATTAGGTTTAGGTTTTGTAATGACCCAACCACTCCCAGTCTTTATGCAGGCCTAATCTGACGGTGTCCAGTTTGCAAATTAATTCCAATTCTGCAGTTTCAAATTGGCCGGACTGGCTCTAGGCATGTGCTTGGGGTGGCACAATTCCAAGGGCGGCATTCTGGCCATCTTTTTTTTCTTTTCACCCCTTGGGCGGCATTCCGGCCACCCCCGCCCCCCCCCCCCTTTTTTTTTTTGCTTGAGCAGTTGCGCTCTCGGAGCTTGAGGCGGCAAATTTTTGCTTGGGGCGGCAAAAAACCTGCACGTTGGAGTCTGTTTTTGAAGTTTTTTTGTTGAAGAATTGCCACTTTTAGGTCTGTTATTGAGTGACCAGAGAGACTGAAGTGTTCTCCTACTGGTTTTTGAATGTTATAATTCCTGATATCAGATTTATGACCATTTATTCTTTTGCGTAGAGACTGTCCGGTTTGGCCAATGTACATGACAGAGGGGCACTTCTGGCACGTGATGGCATATATCACATTGGTAGACAGACAATGAAATTCCTTGCTCTGAAGAGCTTACAAATGTTTTAATAAATGTAAATATTGTATATTTTTTCACCTCATGACTGTTGATGTGGAGAGCAACAGACCTCAAAATGTTATAGCTTTGAGAGTTCCCACTAACTGACACGCTGGAAGCATGTCTCCAGAGTGAGACTCACAACTTGTATTACTTGAAAATGGTCATTCTATTTCTTTTCATGACTTAACTTTTTCATTCTCTTTCATAATTAGTTTATAAATATTACAATATGTAATAAGCATTTGCTAAGTTCACTGCATTTTAATTTTGCTTTATTGTACCTTCAATTATAATTATCAAAATACATGTATAAACTGAAGCGCTCAAAAGTCACCACGGTGCATTTTGCAGAACTATTTTGTCTTTTTACAGTAGTAAAAAGACTAAAAATGGTCATAAGCTATTATACTGCCAAGCATAACGTTTTTGTTTGGAAGCATAACCTTTGTTGTAAGAAGCACCGACCTTCTTCGTTGCCTCCAAGACTGACTTTTGACATTAGTATATTGGAACAGTCCTAGCTCCTTGCTCTCATTCTGGGCCAAGGTGAAACCCAATATCAATAATCTTCTTTTAAGAAGTGTACAGTATCTTTAGATGATGTCTGCTTGCTAATTTACTTCATAACATAAATGAGACCATACTGTGTTCTTATGGAATACAGTCTACATATATTCACAATGCTATCCTCTAATTTATGAGTGCTTTGCCACAAACCTAAGTTGAGCTTTGAAAGACAGGGATGATCATGAGCTCAGACTGAACAGAGTCCTGAGTAACTGAAAAATCCTGGATCATTTTTTCATTGAGGTATAAAAATATACTTGCCAAATATCATCATGTATTTATATAATTTCCTTCACTGAAATAACCAACCTGAGAAGGTATCTAGTATTATTTTAAATAGTCTCACTTGGTTTTTCACTTTCAAATTCCAAAACCTATTTTTTGTCCATACAGCTTACTTTTTAAGTTAGGAAATGAAATAGCCAGCAGTAATGCTAAAAGGTCTCATTTACTGTTTATTTTTAAAAAATTTTTGGATTTCCCTCTATATACTGAGAACTCTGTGGACTGAAAAGAGGATAAACAAGTGACACTGAAGGAATGGAAAATTAAATAGCTGCTGCTGGGAAATAAGAGGAGAAGCTGAAATATTTCAAATACCTGGAAAGGAGAGACTGAAATCACACGGAGAAAATTCTGCAATGAACAGTGCCAGGATTCAAGGCAAAGGAATGGTATAAGAAACTCAACCATCAGCAAATGGGTCAGTGATTCAGTGAAGAAAAACACTGAGTAACAGTGAGCTCTGGTGAACTGGGGTACAGAAAGGCCATAGAACAATATGTTTTTGTAAAGGAGGTTGCAAATTAATGAGAAACAAACTTACCTAACATTATATAGCACATTAAAAAGAAATCATTTAACTTTTTATAAGAAAATTCTATTTGATCCCACCATTAACATGATCTTTTTATTCTCGTATATATAACTGAGCCTCAAATGTCAAACACTAATTTCTCAAAGTGCCAAGATATAGCTCAGACTATCCTCAAAACACAGTGAATATCTACTAGGATATACTGCTAAATGTAGAGTTTTCTGTTCAGTTTACAAAAACCAAAATGGATCTGCAGCCATCTGCATGGAGGATCACAATGCTGCTGATCTATCAGAAGCTGAGATTAAGTTGAAATATGTTTTAAAAGCTATTTAAAGAAGAATGTTAAAGTTTGTGTAGCTTCAAGGAAAACCTAACTTTGTACCAGGTGGCATCTAGCCCTTAAAATATGTTGAGAGCTGAGTGCCGATCAACCAAACTTGGACCCCAATCCAAAGCTCCCTGAAGTCAGTCTTCCCATTAACTTCAGTGGCCTTTTGACTAAGCCCTGGGTTACTATGCTGAAGGTTAGCTAGAACGAGTTTCATCACAGAGGAGTTCTGCAATGTCGCTATACTTAAGGGTGTTGTTGATTTTCCATTATAAGCCTTCTTTTTGAGGCATTCACCACTCCGTTATTTTACGTTTAGATGAATCAACAGTAATATTTCTTAATTCATGGCAAAGCAAGACTTTGCCTCTATTTTTTAAATAAATATTTGGAATCTGTTAGATTCTAATATGGATGAGGACCTTATTTTCAAGAATGACTACCGAATAAATAGGGGAATCTGAGTGGGAAGTTCTGCTGGAGAAGGGAGAAGGCAAGCTGCTGTTCCTTAGGGACAGTGAGTAAGTTTTTGTGTTTTTTTTTTGTTTTGCTTTCAGTTTGCACAGGCTGGTAGGGGGGCAGTGTGTTGTGAGAGAAGCAGAGTCCTGATTAGGCGATGAGGTTTGCCTGATTTGGGGGCCTATAAAGACAGCCAAACAGCCAGCCAGTAGCACAAAAGCAGCAAACAGAGGAGTTTGAGTGGGAGTTTTAGGGAGGGATTCTGTGGTGTTCTAGTTTTGTTTTGGTGCTTGTTTGTGTTTTGTATTTTTCCTAGGACAGATACAAAGGCAGCACTGGTAATGACCCAAGGAATGGAAGAAACAATGAATATGACCACATGTGGAAGCTGTGGATTATCCTGGAGTGGGTATCTGAAAAGAGCTTTGTATGCATGAAGTGCCATCAAATAGAGCTGATGGAAGAGAACATCTGAGGTGTGGAGATGCAGGTGAAAACTATGGTTGAGTTTCAAAGAGGATTCAAGCCGACGATAGAAGGAAGGTGACAGGACGCTGAAAGGAAAAGTCAAGACTCTGCAGATGCAAGCTGGACTGAAGAACTCTGAGGGGAGGCTGCTGGGTGAGGAGAGTGGCCAGTGGAAGCATCTGACTATGAGAACCAAGCAGAGGAAAAAAAGACTGGGTAGTGAAAAAGTAGAGCTCAGGAATAGGTTTGCTGAGCTGGAAAATGAAGAAAGGGCACAGCAGGTAGTAACTGAAGTGGGGAGGGCTAGAAAGAAGGGAAGAGTGGCTACACCTATAAGAAGAGGGGAATAGTCAACGGAGATACCTAGAGTTTGGAACCCCATGAGCATACAGTATGACTTGCAGAAGATTGCAAGGGAGAACAAAAAACAAGAGGACTTGCAGTCAGAAAGAATAGGAGGTAGGCCAGAGAACCACACCAACACCAAGTCTATGTGACTGGTGACTCCCAATTACGAAGAACAGACAAGTCCATCACCAGAGCTGATCTGTAGAACAAAAGGGTGTGCTGTCTGCCAGGACCTAAGATACAGGATCTGGACCTGAGGCACAGGATCTGGACCTGAGGCTGAAGAGGATCCTAATGGGAGAAGAAAAGAATCCACTGATTGTCTTTCACATGGGAACAAATGATACAGCTAGATTCTTGCTAGAATGCATCAAAGGAGACTATGCCAGGCTGGGGAAGATGCTTAAAGAAATGGAGGCTCAGGTAGAATCCCACTGAAGATCACTTGAGCCTCCATTTCTTTAAGTGTCTTCCCAGCCTGGCACAGAAACTAGAACTACTAGTGCACGAAGTGAAACCAGATATTATAGAGATAACAGAAACATGGTGGAAAAATAGTCATGACTGTAGTACAGGTATACAAGGGAATGTGCTGTTCAGCAAAGACAGAAATAAAGGTAAAGGTGGTGGAGTAGCATTGTTATGAATGATGAAGTAGACTGTAAAGAAATTAGAAGTGATGGAATGGATAAGACAGACTCTGTTTGGGTCAAATCACATTGGTGAAGAAAGCTACCAGAGCTTCCCCTGGGACAGTGCTTGTGTATACTACAGACCCCCCAGAATCAAATTTGGATATGGAGAGGGAGAGAGCGCTCTTTAATTTTTTTAATGAAATAAATACTACTGGGAAATATGTGATTATGGGAGGCTTTAATTTCCCAGATACAGATTTGAGGACAAATGCTACTAATAATGATAGGGCCCAGATTTTCTGGATGAGATAGCTGATGGATTTTTTCACCAAATAGCTGCTGAACCAACAAGAGATGATGCTATCTTAGATTTGCTTTTGGTGAGTAGCGAGGACCTCAAAGAATAACTTGTTGTAGAGGAAAACCTTGGTTCGAGTGATCATGAGCTAATTCAATTTAAACTAGGGCTGTCAAGCGATTAAAAAAATTAATCATGATTAATTATACTGTTAAACGATAACAGAATATCATTTATTTGAATATTTTTTGGATGTTTTCTACATTTTCAAATATATTGATTTCAATTACAGCACAAAATACAAAGTGTACAGTGCTCACTTTATATTTATTTTTCATCACAAGTATTTGCAATGTAAAAAAACCCAAAAGAAATAGTATTTTTCAATTCACCTAATACAAGTACTATAGTGCAAATTTATCATGAAAGTAGAACTTACAAATGTAGAATTATGTAAAAAAAAGAAACCTGCATTCAAAAAAAAAAAAACCCAATGTAAAATTTTAGAGCCTGCAAGTCCACTCAGTCCTACTTTTTGTTCAGGCAATCGCTCAGACAAACAAGTTTGTTTACATTTGAAAGAGATAATGCTGCCTGCTTTTTGTTCACAATGTCACCTGAAAGTGAGAACAGGCATTCTCATGGCGTCACCAGATATTTACTTGCTAGATGTACTAAAGATTTTTATGTCCTTTCATGCTTCAACCACCATTCCAGGGGACATGCATCCATGCTGATGACGGGTTCTGCTGGATAACAATCCAAAGCAGTACAGACCGACGCATGTTCATTTTCATTATCTGAGTCAGATGCCACCAGCAGGAGGTTGATTTTCTTTTTTGGTGGTTTGGGTTCCGTAGTTTCCGCATTGGAGTGTTGCTCTTTTAAGACGTCTGAAAGCATGCTCCACACCTTGTCCCTCTCAGATTTTGGAACATACTTCAGATTCTTAAACCTTGGGTTGAGTGCTGTAGCTATCTTTAGAAATCTCACATTGGTGCCTTCTTTGCATTTTGTGAAATCTGCAGTGAAAGTGTTCTTAAAATGAACTACATGTGCTGGGTCATCATGTAAGACTGCTAGAACATGAAATATATGGCAGAATGCAGGTAAAACAGAGCAGGGGACATACAATTCTCCCCCAAGGAGTTCAGTCACAAATTTAATTAACACATTATTTTCTTAACGAGCGTCATCAGCATGGAAGCATGTCCTCTGGAACGGTGGCCGAAGCATGAAGGGGCATACGAATGTTTAGCATATCTGGCATGTAAATACCTTGCAATTCGGGCTACAAAAGTGCCATGCAGATGCCTGTTCTCACTTTCTGGTGACATTGTAAATAAGAAGAGGGCAGCATTATCTCTTGCAAATGTAAACAAACTTGTTTTGTCTTAGTGATTGGCTGAACAAGAAGTAGGACTGAATGGACTTGCAGGCTCTGAAGTTTTACATTGTTTTGTTTTTGAGTGCAGCTATGTGACAAAGAGATTGCACGACAGTACTTGTATGAGGTGAACTGAAAAATACTATTTCTTTTGTTTATCAATTTTACAGTGCAAATATTTGTCTCAAAAATACACACTTTGATTTCAATTACAACACAGAATACAATATATATGAAAATGTACAAAAACATCCAAAATATTTAATAAATTTCAATCGGTATGCTATTGTTTAACAGTGCGATTAAAAACTGAGATTAATCACGATTAATTTTTTTAATCGCAATTAATTTTTTCAAGTTAATCATGCGAGTTAACTGCGATTAAATCGACAGCCCTAGTTTAAACTAAACAGAAGGATAAACAAAAATATATCTGCAAAGGATAAACAAAAATATATCTGCAACTAGATCCCTGATTTAAAAAGGGAAAACTTAAAAAAATAAGGGAATTAGTTTGGGAAGTGGACTGGACTGAAGAACTCACGGATCTGAATGTGGAGGAGGTCTGGAGCTACTTTAAGTCAAAGTTTCTGAAGCCTGCATCCCAAGCAAGGGGGAAAAAATGTAGGGAAGTGTTACAGATCAAGCTCGTTGAGCAAGCATTTCAAATAGGTGATTAAGAGAAATCCTACAAGGAATGGAAGATGGGAAGGATCAGTGAGGAAAGCTGTATCTTGGAAGTCAGAAAGTGTAGGGATAAAGTGAGAACTGCCAAAAGCCAAGCAAGCATGGGACCTTGCAAAGGAAATAAAAATCAATAATAAAAGGTTTCATAGCTATATAAATAAAAAAAACAAAGAAAGGAGAAGTGGGACAGCTAAACATGAGGATAGCAAACTAGGCATAGCCCAACACCCAAAATACTGTGTCTCAGTTTTTAATAAGGGTCATGAAAATCTTAGGGGTAGTGGCAGGGTGGCTAATTGGAACAAGGATATGGAAGTAGAAGTTGCCAAATCTAAGGTAGAAGTCAAACTCAAACAGCTTAATAGGACTAAAATCGGGGGGCCCGAATAATCTCTATCCAAGAATATTAAAGGAACTGACACATGAAATTGCAAGCCCAATAGCAAGGATTTTTAATGAATCTGTAACCTTGGGGGTTGTATCCCATGACTGGAGAACTGCTAATGTAGCACCTATTTTTAAGAAAGGGAAAAAAGTGATCCAGGAAACTACAGGCCTGTTAGTATGACCACAATTCTATTCAAGGTCTTGGAACAAATTCTGAAAGAGAAAATAGTTAAGGACATGGAGGCAAACGGTAATTGGGATAAAATACAACATGGTTTTACAAAAGGTAGATTGTGCCAGTCCATCCTGATCTCCTCCTTTGAGGAGATAAACTGACTTTTTATACAAAGGAAATCCAGTAGATCTAATCTACCTGGATTTCAGTAAAATATTTGATACAGTTCCACATGGGAAATTAGTTAAATTGGAAAACATGGGGATTAATATGAAAACTGAAAGGTGGATAAGGAATTGGTTAGAGGGGAGACTAAAATGGGTCATACTGAAAGGTGAACTGTCGGGCTAGCAGTGGAATCCCTCAGGGATCAGTCTTGGGGCCAATCTTCTTTAATATTTTTATTAGCGAGGTTGGCACAAAAAGTGAGTGTGTGCTAATAAAATTTGCGGATGACACAAAGTTGAGGATATTGCCAGTATGCAAATTTTCATAATAGTAGCTGTGTTAGTCTGTATCCGCAAAAAGAAAAAGGAGTACTTGTGGCACCTTAGAGACTAACAAATTGATTTGAGCATAAGCTTTTGTGAGCTACAGCTCACTTCATCGGACGCATGCAGTGGAAAATACAGTGGGGAGATTTATATACACAGAGAACATGAAACAATGTGTTACCATACACACTGTAACCAGAGTGATCAGGTACGGTGAGCTATTACCAGCAGGAGAGTGGGGGAGAAAACCTTTTGTAGTGATGATCAAGGTGGGCCATTTACAGCAGTTGACAAGAACGTGTGAGGAACAGTGGAGGGGGGGGAAGGGGGATGTTTATCCCCCTTCCCCCCCTCCTCTGTTCCTCACACGTTCTTGTCAACTGCTGTAAATGGCCCACCTTGATCATCACTACAAAAGGTTTTCTCCCCCACTCTCCTGCTGGTAATAGCTCACCTTACCTGATCACTCTGGTTACAGTGTGTATGGTAACTTCAAACTGGAACAGGTGCAGAGAAGGGCTACTAGGATGATCAGAGGAACAGAAAACCTACCTTATGAGAGAAGACTCAAAAAACTTGGCTTGTTTAGCCTAACCAAAAGAAGACTCGGGGAGATATGATTGCACTTTATAAATACATCAGAGGGATAAATACCAGGGAGGGAGAGGAGTTATTTAAGCTAAGCACCTATGTCAACACAAGAACAGATGTATATAAACTGGCCATCAACAAGTTTAGGCTTGAAATTAGATGAAGGTTTCTAATCATCAGAGAAGTGAAGTTCTGGAACAGCCTTCCGAGGGGAGAAGTGGAGGGCAAAAATCCTAACTGGCTTCAAGACTGAACTTGATAAGTTTATGGAGGGGATGGTATGATGAGACTGCCTACAAACAGCATGTAGCCCAGGGGTTGGCGACCTTTGGCATGCAGCCCATCAGGGTAATCCACTGGCAGACTGCAAGACATTTTGTTTATGTTGACCGTCTGCAGGCATGGCCCCCCGCAGCTCCCAGTGGCAATGATTTGCTGTTCCCGGCCAATGGGAGCTGCAGGAAATGGCAGCCAGCATCCCCCTGCAGCCTGTGGCTTCCCGCAGATCCCACTGGCTGGGAATGGCAAACTGTGGTCACTGGGAGCTGCGGGGGCCATGCTTGCGGACGGTCAACATAAACAAAAGGTCTCGCGACCCGCCAGCAGTCTACCTTGATGGGCCACATGCCGAAGGTTGCCAACCCCTGATGTAGCCAATCTGTGACTGCTAGCAGCAAATATCTCCAATAGCCCGTTACGGGACACTAGATGGGGAGGGCTCGGAGTTACTACAGAGAATTCTTTCCCAGGTGTCTGTCTAGTGGGTCTTTGCCACATGCTCAGGGTCTAACTGATCACCATATTTAGGGATGGGAAGGAATTTCCCCCCATGTCAGACTGGCAGAGATCCTGGGGTTTTTTTTTTGCCTTCCTTTGCAGTGTGGGGCACAGATTACTTCCAGGTTTAAACTAGTGTAAATGGCAAATTCTCTGCAACTTGAAGTCTTTAAATCATGATTTGAGGACTTCAGAAACTCAGCCAGAGGTTATGGGTGTATCACAGGACAGGGTGGCCTGCTATGTGCAGGAGGTCAGACTAGATGATCATGATGGTCCCTTCAGATCTTAAAGTCTATGGGTCTATGAGTCTATAAATAGTATAATTAATTTTCATATCAATTGCATTCTACACTACATGCCTTGGTATGGGGGCACACAGAGTGTCTAAAATATTTAAAATAGCACATACAAAAATAGGTACGATTTATTTTATTTATGGGTATTTTTAAGGCTCTTGTCAATTAGTATCAGAGCATCAATCACAGAATATAGATTTAATGAAGAATTACACTATACCAAAGTCAAACATTTTTTGGGCAGGGGAGGGAGGCAAAGAATTGGTTTCCATTTTTACCGTATCTACATCATGGTGGACAAACTGATTCTTTTAGCTTCATTTTCTGAGGAGGGCTAAAATTATAGATATTTATAAGCACTAACTATGATGTCACCTCCAAAGGTGACACCACTTGCTGCCAGACTTAGTGCAGAATATCTGCTACAGCGACTGAGGTACTCAACATGGCTTGCGTATAGATTTTAATATGGAAAGAATTGAGGTTTTTTTTCTTTTCTGCTCATTAAGGCAGTACTGTCTGATGAAATAGCTATTACACTAGTAAATAGGACATTAACTCTTTGCAGGACATCAGCAGACGACACCATGAGGACAATTTCTCACATATAAACAGGAACATTTCATGAAAAATATGAGTCACATTTTGAAGGTTCAAAGACCACAACAGACATGACAAACAGGTTGTTATATCCCATGTCAGCAGTTTGATGAAGCTAAATCAACAACTGAAGGTTCTGACCCATTACAGCAATGTTTTAGCATTTTTGTCCTACACATAACTTTGAAAGGGAAAGTGGCTATTTCCACAGATGATTTCACTCTTCCTAGAATGCTTTATTTATTTATTTTTAACGGAAAGGTGTGTTTAATAAAGTCCATCATCAGCCAGGATGACCCATGATGCTGGATTGAGAAGAACAGTTTGAGTAGTTTCTTTGCTCTTGGATGTTTTTTTCCTGTCTCTTTCAGCTCACATGTTGCTTTAGCTGACTGAATGGCTAATCCTCAGACGATACAATGTGCATTTACAGAGAGCAAACGCCAGATTACATTTGTTTACTCGCACAAATGCAATTGTTTAAAATTATCTTTCTGTAAAACACTATGAAAAAAGTTCTCCACTACTCAAATATTTAGAATAGATTATAGAAAGTATCAGCAAGAGTTAACTAATTACACACAGTCAGCTGTTCAAATAAGTTAATGCATACAAACTTGGAAGATGAGATGTATTGTTCATTACACCTCACATAAGAGCTCTGGGTTTTGATGGCTTCTTTCTGAAGAAGTGAAACAAGATTTTCTTCCTCTAAGAAAAAAATTGAAATCTTTGCTAAATAGCGTATATGGTGGGTTTAAAGGAGTTCATAAAGCTCTCCCCTGGATAGCTATTCTAAAAATCAAACTATTTGGATCAGCATTCAGCCTGCCATCTCTAGGGCTGAATCTATATGAAAAGTTTTTGGCAACACTAAATCTTGTAGTTGTGTAGCATTAGCAACAATTTTAATCTCTCAGGAGTCTTCTAAACAGACTGTGGAAGTTGCTTCATTTCCTAAACTTTAGCAGCTCTCTAAAAGTATCTGTTCACAGTAACTGGTCATCTAAAGTGAAATTTAAAATTCAGTGTTGTAAATCTGGCTATACAGAGATGTTTCATACCATGAATATGTATTAAATAAGGGGCACAATCTTGCTTCAATTCAAGTCAACAGGAGTTTCAACAGTGGTTTAAATAGTAGAAGACCCAAGATGATCAGCCACACTCAGGGAAGATAATGATTAACGTTAGGTGGTGAACATGTTCTATTAAAACTTTGCCCACCATTTAAGCAGGATGCTTTTAAAAATTCAAATTTCACTAAAGTTTAAAGTCACAGTAAGCTATTTTCAAAACACACATTCTACATGTTTAAAGAGACAATGTCATCTAAGAGGAAAAAAAAGAATCGCACTGCTATTTAAAATATTTTACCCACTGAGATTATTATAATAAAGATAAGGGAGAAAAATCTAACCCACTCTGTAGGGTGTAAATAACTACTCAGGTGCAGGACAGTGGAGAATCAGGGCTAAAATATTGTTAAATATCTTTTCAGTTTCTATTGCCTATGATACTATTGGTCATTCACTACATCGCTAAAACCCTGAAACACAATCAATACTAATAATTAAGTACATTTTTTAGTGTGTCTTGTTCCATCCTCTCATTAGCCTATTTATCTCTCTTCTCTTCTTGTCAAAACCAGGCACAAATCTTTTTCTATCCATCATCCTCTCTCTCCTGCTTATCAACAATTCTTTTCCCACAGATACATCGCTTTTCCTCCTTAATGTACAATATTTGGCCATTTAACCCTTCCCCTTCTGCTGTCTTCCTTCCTCATCCATGACATACTCTGATCCTCACTCGCCCTTCGACTGCTTATTGGCCAATCTCCAAAGCCTTCTCTATTCCCAGCTGTTATCTCAGATACAATTCCTGCTAAGTACAGCAGGAAAAAGTTAACTTAGCTCCTGTTAAACAGAAATAGCTTTGGAACAGAGTTATGCTGCCAAACATTGTCAGTGTTAATGTGGGTCAGAGATGGCTTTCCTGTACTTTACACAAACTAATGGCATTTACAAGACGACAAGTTTGCTTTCTTCTCTAGAAAGAGAAACAAACAGCATGTGTGTTAGCAGCAATGTACAGTTATTGTAGGACACAAACTTCAGAGGTTATTTTCCCTGTTCCAGTTGGAGACCTGGGCTCAGCTCCAACTCAGACTAAGAGCATTCTGTTTCTGACAGCTGAAAAGGTTGAATGAGATTTACAAATAAAAGTTATGCTTCAAAAAATTCACCAGTTATCTACTACAAAGAGAACATCAGGAGCATTATGGTTCATTTTAGGACATGTAATCTGTTAAAAATAATTATATGTGACAAGTCTATCGGTTAATCTGAGGTTTAAAAAACCAAGCTTGTGAACTTTTAATAATTCCTTTTTAACAACCTCTTAAATGAAAATGTTTTACATTTCACAATACCTGTAAGAGCAAAAGTCTTTCCTTTTTTTAAACTTACATTTGAAATTTGTTCATCATCTTCCTGATAAGGAATCACATTAGCATGTGTGTATACTTGAGTACATCTTGCATTTCAGAAAATGAATATAGCTATAAAAATGACATTTTAACTTTCTCACATTAGTGTACATGCATACAAACTAATTCTTTTTGTGATGTGAAAAATGAATGCACTTTATCCACATTGAAAACACTGCCTAGTATATTTTGTTTTATGTCTGTGTTATTAGGATTGACTGCATGCACTAATACACAATAACTAAAGAGCACTATTCAAACAGTCTCTACTTGTCTACCTACAGTCTCTACTTGTCTACGGACTTTAAATCTAAAAAAACATGCCACATGTCCCTGGGGATGAAAACACCACAAGCTGAAGAATCAGAGCAGGATAAATGGAGACAGTCTGATATGTTTGTTTGCTGAACTGATCAATTCACTTGTCATTTTTATTTAAATTAACATACGTAGGTACTCGAGTGTGAGGTGAAGATCTTAGGAGTTCAAGCTGTATCTGAAACTCAAATACAATCCTTTGTAGGTACCCTGATGTTGCCATCAGGCTGCGCTGGTAAAGACGGGGAAACAGCCTCATTTGGGAAAGAGGATGAAATCACTCCCAGAACCACTGGATCTGGTTTAGCTTCATCTTCCATATACTCCAAAGGGGCTGGCTGATCTTGGCAAGGACATGGTAAGTAAGGTTCATGGTCTGATTCTGGGTGCGTAGCATAAGGATCCTAAGGGATCCAATACTGCCTGTATGAGGAGGACCTCTTGAGAGGGTATCACCAGTCTCTTGGAAAGTTATATCTGGTCAGAGAATGGAACCCTGATCTCTTAGGGCTTCTGTCTGGGCCTCTTTCTCTATGAGAGGGTAGAAGCTCTTTTGGAGAGACTGACTCACTGGATGAAAAAACTGGAACCCGAACTACTGGCGAACCGGTAGGGTACTGAGGCTTGCAGGTAGGAGACGAGAGCAACTCCATGTCCTCCAGAGTAACTATGTCTTTGAATAAAGACAGACGAGAGGAAGGGGAAGGAGGATAGGGAAGAGTAAAAATGTCATCTGGGGAGATGTAGTTCTCAGACTGCCCCAGGGTATGGGGTAGGTCAATTGGTAGAGCTGTTGGATCTGGTGCTTCCCTAGCCACAGTGGAAGCCTGATCTGTCTGGGGCCATGACGATATTAGCCCAAAGTGTAATCTCTACATCAAAGGGAGTGGCAGTGGATGTGTGTCTTTCAGTTTGCATATCAGAACCGGTACCAGAGTTGACAGATCCATGCTCCTTTGTACCACTTTTTCCTGTTGAGGTGGTTTACTTGGGCTTAAATCTTTAGGATCCATGCACAAGGATTCTTCTGACTTTGAAGAAGTCAGGGAGAATCTCTTTTCTTTGGGGCAGCTTTGGAAAAAAAAGAGGGTTTGTCTCTATGTTTGTAAGAGTGCCCTTTACTCTCATGAGAAATCATCTTCTTAGGTTTGGAAGTCTTAGTCTTGACTCCTGAGCTCATACTTGGAGGGGCACTCCCTGGCCCAGGTCTGATTGTGGTCTCATGGCCTCCTCCTCCCGATATTTTATGTCTTAGCTCTCAACCCTCAAGTTCTTGGAGGGAAGGGGTGGCAAATACTACACTTAGCCGAGATGTGAGCCTGGGGTAGACAATAAAGGCAGCACTGGTGTTTCTCATTCACTGAAAAGGAGAGGGGGCAGGAAATGCAATGCTTGTATCCCAGGACTCTAGGCATAAGCCTATCCTCCCAGGGAAAATAACGAACTATGCCAGGACTTAAGACTAAAAGAGTAAAAATATAAAATAAACTATTTACAATATATTTACAGACTAAAACAGTCGAAGGAAGAAGCTGTGGACACAGAACATTCTGACTCCGGCCATGAAGCAGTAGAAGGAACTGGAAAAATGCCAGTGTGCACTTTCCGTCATACTCTCAGTTCAGAGCACAAGAAGAACAACTACGTATGTGCAGACCAATGGATACTGCTTGCTAAATATCTCTGAACTCAGGAGCATGGTACGCACACATGCCCACATTTGGAATACACATAGGGACCATCACTCAAAGAACTATTTAATATATATACCGATGAGAAGAAATAGAACAGCAGAGCTGCTATTTGCACAACTTCAGAAACCATTATATACAGGAGATATGTCGTTTTCTTCTCATGCTACATTTGATTGCTAGGTTTAGGAGAATCCTGCCAATAAGGAGGAGCAGTCTGTGGACTAAAGGGAGGCCAAGGAAAGGGGGCCTGGAAGAGAATGAGTGCCCTGGGACATTAACGCACTCTTGCTTTGAGGTGTGCGCCAATGAGCCTTTCAGCCCAACTCACGTGGCGCTGAGGCAAAGAAGAACATCTGGAGGAAATGAAGCCTAAATGGAGACTCATCCCTAACACCCAGTTCCAAGAGCACTGGATTAAGAGAGCTTTCCCCAGAAGAGTGTGCACACAGCATATGTCTACATTGCAATTAAATACCTGTGGCTGACCCAGGCTTTTGGGGCTCAGGCTAAGAGGCCCTTTAATTAGGCAAGCCCACATGCCTACCCCACAATTAAGCAGCCCTTTAGCTTGAGCCTTGTGAGCTCAAGCCAGCTTACATGGGCCAGCTGCAGGTGTTTAACTGCAGTGTAGACAGACATACCCTCAGAGGTATGATCATACACTCCAGTGATGGTATTGAAGATCCTGCATAAGCCAAAGATGGTGGAGAAGGACCCAGAGACTGGCTATGGCCAAAGAGACTCCAGGATCCTGGTCCAGCCAAAAACAAAGAGTGTAATAATGAAAACTAGGCAACACCAACTGGGATACTGTTTAACATAAAAGATGCTCTTAATATGGAGAAAGGTCCCTAATAACAAAATCTAGCCAAGAAAGAAAGGAACTGAGATGACAAAGGTCATATGGCTCTTTTATAACCTCATCTCAGAGCATCTGGTGTCATAAGAGAGACTCATGCAGCTCCAACAGGCCATGTTTTCAGAATGTTCCTGAAATTCCATGATTCATCCCACAACTGTGAATATACAGACGGTACCTTGAAGAACTGTAAATATAGGTGTTTTCATAAGCCAAAGTTAAGTTTTCTAAAATGAGTAAAGTTTACTTAAAAACAGTATTAAAATAAAGTGACATATTGGAACTACTTTTTTTGCCATTACAAAATGTCAAAAACACACACAGTATTGTCTGTTTGGCAAGGTACAAAGATTAATTGCACTTACTTCAGATTATTGATCCTGGTTTCTGTAGTTTCTGTAAGCTTCTTTGTTTCTTCCTTCCACCGGTTCGTTGCTTTTTGCTGAGCCACCAACAAACGTCTCAGTTCAACAGTGGAATTTCGATTAGTGACTTCCATCTCTTTCAGTCGAACCTCAAACCCATGCTCCTTCACCGAATGCTCATGTTCCATTGTGCTTATCTACAGTAAAAACAAAAACAAAAAACCAACACCACAATAGGCCACAATCAGACAACAGAAGTTTGCAACTTTAGTCCAAGAATGAAAACCCCCAAAACATTCACTTTAAATGTGCATATAGAAATATGCTCATAAAATCCATTTAAAATCTAGGACAAATGTCGATAAACGGTAGTGAAGATTCTGATGAGTATTGTTTTTATAAATTGAATATATGCTTTATCCTTCTCCCCTGAATTCTGTAAACTGCTTGTATTCTAAGAAGTTGAGCTCTCTGGGGAAGGGCTTACATCTTGTATGTTTGGAAAGCACCTATCACATTGTGAGAACTTCTAAAATTCAAGAACTACTAAAATTCAAATACTAAGTAACTGTGCAGGCTCAGTTGTGTGCTTAACTGAGACCTTGTTTAGGTGTACAATTGTACACACAGAGTACCAGGTCCTTACACAAGCAAATACAGCAACAAAGGTTAGATAACCAATTATGTTGAATATACATTTAGCCTATGGATACATTGGATTTCAGATGAACAAGAAAGCCATCTTGCTGGCTTTGAGGAGTCCATAGTCTGAATGTACAACCTGGAGTATAGTGAAAATCCTGTAAACTGACTTTGAAAAGCATGGTGGACATAAGTATTGGTTAACTCAAAATTTTAATTTGACGGGTTAGTGTGTAAACAATCACTCTCTCCACACATCCTTCCCCAACTCATGTTTTTCAGTTGTTTCTGTTAGTATCTTTGATCTTAAATGACCCTTGTTGAAAATGTGGCAGAGAGTCCTGTGGCACCTTGTAGACTAACAGACGTATTGGAGCATAAGCTTTCATGGGTGAATACCCACTTCATCAGATGCATGTAGTGGAAATTTCCAGAGGCAGGTATAAATATGCAAGCAAGAATCAGGCTAGGGATAACAAGGTTAGTTCAATCAGGAAGGATGAGGCCCTCTTCTAGCAGTTGAGGTGTGAATACCAAGGGAGGAGAAACTGCTTTTGTATGTGGCTAGCCATTCACAGTCTTTGTTTAATCCTGAGCTGATGGTGTCAAATTTGCAAATGAACTGAAGCTCAGCAGTTTCTCTTTAAAGTCTGGTCCTAAAGTTGTTTTGCTGCAGGATGGCTACCCTTAAATCTGCTATTGTGTGTCTAGGGAGGTTGAAGTGTTCTCCTACAGGTTTTTGTATATTGCCATTCCTAATATCGGATTTGTGTCCATTTACCCTTGTACGTAGGGACTGTCTAGTTTGGCCGATGTACATAGCAGAGGGGCATTGCTGGCACATGATGGCGTATATTACATTGATGGATGTGCAGGTGAATGAACCGGTGATGGTGTGACTGATCTGGTTAGGTCCTGGGATGGAGTCGCTGGTGTAGATATGTGGGCAGAGTTGGCATCAAGGTTTGTTGCATGGATTGGTCCTGAGTTAGAGTTACTATGGTGCGGTGTGTAGTTGTTGGTGAGATTATGCTTCAGGTTGGCAGGTTGTCTGTGGGCGAGGACTGGCCTGCCTCCCAAGGCCAGTGAAAGTGAGGGATCGTTGTCCAGGATGGGTTGTAGATCAATGATGATACGTTGGAGAGGTTTTAGCAGAGGACTGTATGTGATGGCCAGTGGGAGTTCTGGTTTCTTTCTTGGGCTTGTCTTGCAGCAGGTGGCTTCTAGGTACACGTCTGGCTCTGTTGATCCGTTTCTTTATTTCCTTGTGTGGGTACTGTAGGTTTGAGAATGCTTGGTGAAGATCTTGTAGCGTTGGCCTCTGTCTGAGGGATTGGAGCAAATGCGGTTGTACCTCAGCACTTGGCTGTAGACAATGGATCGTGTGGTGTGTCCGGGATGGAAGCTGGAGACATGAAGGTAGGAATAGCAGTCGGTGGGTTTTCGGTATACGGTGGTGTTAACGTGACCGTCACTTACGTGCACCGTGGTGTCAAGGAAGTGGACCTCCCGTTTAGATTGGTCCAGGCTGAGGTTGATCGTGGGGTGGAAGCTATTGAAATCGTGGTGGAATTCTTCCAGGGTTTCCTTCCTATGGGTCCAGATGATGAAGATGTCATCCCCGGTCGGGGCTCTAAGGGTATGTTGATTTGTTCCTGTGTTAGTGTAGGGAGTGTCCGGAGTAGATGGTGCAGTTTCTTAGTGTTTTCCTCAGTGGGATCTGAGGAAAGTGGCCATAGAATTTGGTATTGGAGAGCTGTCTGGCAGCCTCCTTTCAGTAGTCAGACCTGTTCATGACGACAACAGCACCTCTTTTATCAGCCTCTTTGATTATGTCAGGGTTGTTTCTGAGGCTGTGGATGGCATTGCATTCTGAACGACTTAGGTTATGAGGCAAGCGATGTTGTTTTTCCACAATTTCTGCCTGTGCACGTCGGCGGAAGCATCCTACGTATAGGTCCAGACTGTCATTTCGACCCTCAGGAGGAGTCCACGTCAAGTTCTTCTTCTTGTGTTGTTGGTGGGAGGGTATCTGTGCATCAGTGTGCTGTTCAGTGTTATCTTGAAAGTATTCTTTGAGTCGGAGATGGTGAAAGTAGGCTTCCAGATCACCGCACAACTGTATCATGTTTGTGGGGGTGGCGGGGCAGAAGAAGAGTCTCTGAGATAGGACAGACTCTTCTGACGGGCTGAGTGTGTAGCTGGATAGATTGACGATATTGCTGGGTGAGTTAGGGGTACCACTGTTGTGGCCCCATGTGGTAGGTAGGATTTTAGACCGCTTACAGTCCTTTTTCCTCTGTAGAGGATGTACACATGCAATCCTACAAATTGACAGCTTTAGAAACAATTTTTTCTAAATTTACCTATATCAAAAAACTCCAAATGAGTATTTTTATATATAAAAATAAATAATGGGTCAATGGGGTGACGTGTCTCATTTCTGCAGAACTGCCTATAAATATTTGTATTTAAATTTACATACAATATTCAATAAGAATTCTAAATCATTACATCATATTTCTTTCGTGAGAATGGCATGGCCTAAATAGATCAAATTTTCAAAGTTGTTATTGCAACATTAGATTTTGAAGATTCATTCCCCCCCATAACTATCCTATTTGAATACACAAGATATAAATAGGAATATATTACCTGAAAAAGCAATGTAAACTGATATTTATTTTGCTTATTGCACGAATATAAAGGAGCACCTCATCTACTTTTTTGGCATTTTATAATTCTAGAATTCTTACAGATAATAGAAAAACCTTAGTTTCATACTATTAAAATAAATTGTAACAAAAACAAGCTCAGGCTTTGAGTTATTTAAAAAACAAAATTCACTTCCATTTGTGCCCCCAAACAAATCCACTGGCACATGAATTCTAAAAGTGTAATGTAAAGTTCACTCATTTTTTATAGGTGTAAGTTATATGTGACATTAAAGAGAATCTTTTTTATTCCAGTAGTGACTATTGATTTTTTTTCTTTTCTGTAGTTAGAACTAACATTGAAACTTATCATAAAATAAAGATTAAGGGGGAAAACTTCTTGAGTTTTGTTACTTTATGAGTAACCAGTCTTCCTCCTACATCCCACACCGTCTTTCACACAGAAACAAAGGAGAGAAATATTTTTTAAAACCTAGAAAATGTGATTATGAAACAATGAAAATTGGCATAAGGCTGATAAAGTACATGAAACTGCTTTTAACTTTTGTTGTTAAACTATTTTGATTTGATGGTATACCTTTAAAGTTTATGTATTCCATTAAAAGTTTTTTAAATCAGTTTCTTTTCTCTAAGTGTGTTGACGCAATATTATAAGTCTTAAAAAAAAAAACAAAAAACAAACCTGGTAACATTTATCTGTACATTCTAAAAAATGAAGCACTGTGGTATCTTAGCACCATTTATTCACATAAATAAAACAGCCCCCTAACACAACGAAATGATAAGCTTTAGTTAAGTCAGTAAAATATTTCCATCCTGCAAACTCAAGATCTATATTTTTAAAATGTAAAGTAATGAAAAGTGTGCATAAATCCTCTTCCCCTTTCAGCAAACACACAAGTGAAGTATATACAAGGAAGGTCCATTTGGTTTATTGTAACCATATGATTGAGATTTTACCTCTGGTCAATCAATATACCTTTAACCACTCAGTTTATGACAAGGAGCCTTAAATGCACCAATGAACATGGAATGCTTTCTTAATTTACCATGTAACACAAAATTTTAAAGTTCTCCATATTATGTGGAAAATTAGATTCAGCCACTGGTTCTTGAAAAATGTAACGATACATACCTGAGCATGTTATGCTGATCACGTATCAATTGCCAAGGAAACAAAGGAAAAAACGTAAGTCAAGTTGAGCAGTTTTCCTCTGATTTCCATCCAATTAGCCAGCCATGTAATACTATTTGGTGAATTTTGTAAATTGAGTGTACAATAATTTTATTTTTTATTGCCAGCAAATTGACCTCTCTCTCAAATGTTTTAAATTCTCCAAGGTTAAATACTTTTTCCTGGATCTCTCGTTGAATATCAAGGGCAGTGCTCTGAAGGTGGTGACTTTTGGACTGTAACTGACTTTATCATAGCTGTTAAAAATAAAGTAAAGTAGTCTTCACTACAATACTAGCTCCATGGGCTCTCCATATGCCAACTCCCTAATTCCCAAACCTCCATTCCAAACAGACATGTTTTTCCTCTTGTCTTTATATTCACAAACATTGAATTTTATATTTTTGCCTCTAGCCATATCCATCTTATTCATCCCCGCTTCCCCATAGCCTATACCTCCCATCTTCAGTTGTTAAGACCGCAGAGTCAAGTCCCAGTCTGACAGAATTCCTCAGGTCATGTCAGACAGGGATACTTCAGTGGGGAACCACAGAAGGTTCACAAGGGAAGACTGAAGATCAGAACTGGTAGCTGTGTTCTCTGAAACATTTTCACCTGCAAATCTCCCAACTCTCCAAGCTTGTTCCAACCATGTTGCACTCCTTATAACTAACATGAGAAGGGGAAAAGGAAGAAACTGGCATGTGAAAATGCCTCAGAGCACACTGGAAAACACAGTGGTTAATGTTAATCTTGCTGTTTCGGAGATCTGGGATCAAATCACTGCTGCAAGCAGATATAACTCCACTGGAGCCCAGTTTGCCAATCAGTAGTGAGTTTGGCTCCAGTTAAAGTTAGATAACCAGAAATGTTTTATTATTTAGTCTGTTTTGCTAGTACCTTTAATTTAGCTTTTTGTTGTGCCTCCATGACCAGTTTCCTCAAGTCCTCTCCTTCTTTACGCAACTGTTCATTTTCTTGATGAAGTTTTAGTCTTTGTTCACTAATAGAGCCAGAGTTTTCTCTTTCAGAATCCAGAATGCTTTGCAGCTTGCGAACCATTTCCTGGCAACGAGATATCTCTTCCTCGGAGCTGAAAAGGGAAAACAAATCTCATTAGACTATCAACTCAGGAGTTAAGTCAAGTTCAGTCTACATTTTTCTAAGTTTCCCTATCATTTGTGTGTGCCTTTTAATTAGAACCTTTAATTATATTTTGTATTTTGAAGGCCAAATACTTATTTTTAAAATTCATAATGCTTGTCAACATCAAATGTATTCGTGGATTGGTGAACACATGAATTCTTTTTAATGCTTCATATTTAAAAGTACAAATATTTTTGAAATTAATTTTTATTCCATTGGGTGTGTGATGTCTATGTCTAAGAGGAACAAACAGCCACAAAAAAATTCACAAAAATATTTAATTCAATTTTAAAATTTCCTTTTTGTCAGCCTCAGAGAGGCCAAGCATTGAATGACCATGGAAAATTAACTATACACAAATCTTCATATGATAAATTAACTACATTAATTAAAAAGGATGGTTGCATTTGAGATATAGGAGGTTGGACTTCACAAGGGAACAGGATAGCCAGAGTTGAGGCCAAAGTTCAGGAAACCTGCATTAAGCCCTTGGAGAAGGGGACTGTCTTTTGTTATGTTTGTACTGCACCAAGCATAAGTTTCTAGCCACTATGATAATACAAAAAATTACTAATACATAAGTAAATAATTAATTGAACTCAAATTTGGACTCTGGATTATCGTACGGCAAATTTTTTTGGCTGAATAGTTCATTTGCTGAAAAATTTATCTTCAGCTCGACCGAAACTGATTGTTGATTTGACATGAAATTGTTGAATAGTTTCAAGGGGACTTAGATGTCACTTGACTTCAGTGGTGGGGGTGCTCCCTTATACTCTATACTGTTGTGGGGGCAGCACTTACCTGGGATATGGGAGAGCAGGTGGGCTTCAAGTCTCCACTCTGCCTGATTTGGAACAAGGATTTAAACTTGGGCCTCCCACATCCAAGACAAGTGCCTTAATCACTTGGATACACAGTCTCCCTCTGGCTCAATTAATATTATTTATTGAAAGTAGAACAGCTTCAACAGGAGAGACAGAGAGATCAACCCAGAATTCCCTCTAGCCTAGTCGTTAGGGCACTGACCTACAAAATGGAAGTCGCAAGTTCAAATCCCTGCTCCCTAGCAGGTAGAGCAGGAAATTGAACCTGGGTTTCCCACATTCCAGGTGAGTGCTCTAACCATGGGACAACAGGTTATAAGTAGACTTGGAAGGGTGAGATTTTTTTTATTAGTAAACATCCATTTCACTGTACATACACAAACCAACTAAAAAAAAAAATAAAACTTTATAGAGAGGCAAAGTGAGAAAAATGTTGCTTGAGAAATTAGAGTTTGATTTGAGGGTATTTACTTTGTGTATTTTGACACGTGATGTTGACCATTTGTGTTTTAATAGTTACAAAGCTTTACTTTATGAATCTCAATGTCTACTGTCATTAAATAATTTTCTGACCCCTTCTAACTTCCCATAACTGTCAAATATTAAATAAAAATAAAAAATGCTTAAAATCCATGATTTTGTGCAAATGTGCAAATGTAAATTGATACAAATTAGAAAAAATGCTTAAGAGTAAACATCAATATCAGTCAACGTTATAAATAAAAGTCAAAATCATGGCATTTCCAACTTATCTTTGCTTTAAATTTAAAAGAAAAAAAATACTTGAAATAAAAAAAAAACAAATTTTCCCCCTTGGTTTTTTGTTTTGGGTCCATCCAAAACTCCACCCAGCCCTAATTTGGCCAGCAAACTGAAAAAGTGATTATTCACAAGGCTCTACTCTGGATAATTTCCTCTCATTTACTCTATTTCTGTTAGTCCCACCTACATCTTGCTCCCACCTCATACCTCTAACTGCACCAATCTCGTTATTCTCACTCATTTTGCCTGCTATCTACTTGCTCTTCACTCTCCTCTCTTCCCTATTTCTACCTTCCTCCCCATCAGCTTCCTGTTCCTTTTCCCCACTCTCCTCTAACTCCCAGAATTCCTTTCCACCATTCATTGACTCTTCTTCAATTTCAGATACTCCCACCCTCCACAACACACACAAGCAAGCAAAGCAAAGCAAAGCACAGCAAGATATATTGCATTCCTTTCCTCCACCCTTCAAACTCTATCTGTTTAGATTATAAATTTTTTAGGGGAAGGATTGTGGGGACTTACATTTGTCCAGTACCTAGCACATTTTGGATGCTACCACAATAATAGTATGGGCGTCCTGTGCAGTGGTTTGGGGAGGACAAAACCACAGATGGTATTATATAGACCAATTAGAACCCTACTGTATGCTGACTCTAAAAAATAGGAATTCTTCTGAATATTTTGCAAAAAATGGTTTTCCAAGCAGATAACATTAACAATTAAAATAGGATTATTAGCCAGAAAAATGGTTTCTATTTTTTCCTTTGTAAGAGAACTGCTTTCAGCTCTGATCTTGTCAAAAAAATCTGTTTAGTTCTAAAATATGTCGTCCTCACTTATATCATCATCCAATGGTGCATATTTTAAAAAAGAATGATTATGACAACCTACTATTCATACTTCTGAATAAGAACTTACGACAAAATACAAACACTTGACACAAGACTACTTGGATCAGATGGAAATATTGAATGAAATACTGATTAGTAGGACATAGCGGTTACAGGAACTCCTCACTTAACGTTGTAGTTATGTTCCTGAAAAATGCAACTTTAAGCAAAACGATGTTAAGCGAATCCAATTTCCCCATAAGACTTAAGATAAATGAGGGGGTTAGGTTCCAGGGAAATTTTTTTCACCTATATATAAGTTTTAAACAAACAATTTAATGCCGGTACACAGTAATGATGATTGTGAAGCTTGGTTGAGATGGTGGAGTCAGAGGGTGGGATATTTCCCAGGGAATGCCTTACTGCTAAATGATGAACTAGCAATTGGCTGAGCCCTCAACGGTTAAGTCTCACACTCTACAAGGCAGCAGGAAAGGAGGGACGGCAGACAGACAGACACATACCCAGTGTGTGTTTGAGAGACGGATATGCGCATTTCCCCTTTAAGTATGAAGAGTGGGGTCAGAAGTACACTGCCTTGTTAATTAGACCAGCAAGTTGGGACCAGGCAGCAGCTCCCTCTGTCCGTGTGTCCCCCCTGTTCTATGGAAGATGGGGTAAGCGGGGTGCAGGAGCAAGGGGGAGGGGGACACCCTGACATTAGTCCTCTTCTTCTCCCCCCCAACAAGCAGGAGTTTTGGGGAGCAGCTCCAAGGCAGAGGGCAGGAGCAGCACATTGCAGTGGCGGGAAGGACAGCTGAACGGCAGGCAATTGATAGCCTGCTGAGCAGCTGCTGCACAGGAAATTTAGGGGAGCTGATAGGGGGCTGCCAGTCCATCCTGGTTCCAACCACCCACCAGCTAGCTGCAACAGGCTGCTCTTACTGCAAGCAGTGGACAAAGCAGGCGGCTGCCAAACGACATTAAAAGGGAGCATGCACAACTTTAAACGATCATGTTCCCTAACTGATCAGCAACATAACAACGAAACAACGTTAACCAGGACAACTTTAAGTGAGGAGTTCCTGTACTTACTTCATTTCCAGTTGTTTAATTTTGTTTCGTGCCGCCTGTAGACACAGCTGAAGGTTATCTTTTGTACGTTCTGCTATCAGACACCTTTGGTGTAGTTCCTCCAGTTTTCTGTAATCACATTCACTTCCTCTGCCTTCACGGTAAATCTGAAGGATAGGCTTACATGTAAATTTCATTTTATCACACAGATGGCTGTCAGTGTAGTATTGCTGCCTACATTAAGTTATCCATTCCATTTTCCATCACAGTTTTCAGTAACTGAAGGAAAGGGACTTCCATTGCTACTACTGGGATAAGTCTTATAGATTTTGCAGTTAGTTAATTTTTCTGATACTCAGCCTAAATCTTCTTTTGCTTAAATTTTCATTATTGCATCTATTTACATCCTTTGAACCATTTTAAACACTTCTTACTCCTATTTGGTTTTTATACCTTTAAAACAGTTGTAAGGCTTTTATAACCACAGTTAGACACATATCCTGAACATAGATAATACGACTATGCTGAATATATACTGAATAACGAGTTAGGAATTTAGAAACATTCTCCAAGAGCCATCTTTTGCAGTCCACCTACTATAACTCCAACATTTATTAGAAATATAAAATGTATTTTTCAATTTCCATCACTGGATTTACAATTAAACAAAAAACAAACAAATACAAAACTAAGCAGATGGTCTATTCTTTCACCCCATTTAACTCAATGATATTAGAGAAAATAGTGAAATAGAAACTTAAGACAATATTATACAATAAAGAAAATTTAAAGTGTAAAACTGAATATCTGCATTCTTACTTTCTCAAGTTCTTCTTCCACTGCTCGCTTCTCTCTAATGGCCCGTTCAATTTGACTCTGCTTGTCTCCACACTCCTATAAGAAGTCAAACCATTTTCTAAGGGCATTAAATACATCAAACCAAAACAACAACAAAAACATGTGTTAAATGAAAGTTAAGGCTGCAAAGGGAAACACTCCAAAGTCAGGAAATACTAAAGCTAAAAGGTTGCTCATGCAAACTTAGTTCACTTTATTTTTGCATGTGCATTATGACGTACTCTAAGTGCATCCTTTTTTTCCCTGCAGAGCCACCATCTCATTCAGTGTATAGGTTAGATAAGGGGCAGTGAAAGTATGTGGTACTTTTTTAAATCCTCATTAGTCAATGAATGAATGCTTACCTAATTCACTGCACACCATCCACACTCCTCTGGTCTCCTACCTCGTTCTTTACAAATTCCTCCTTTATTAATGTTCACTGTACAACATCCATCCTATGCAAATCTTCTCTCAGTTACACTGGTACAAAATCTCATTTACTTTGTACTAACATCCTGATAAGTGCAAACAGAATTTGTTCCCCAGCCCTCCCCAAAAGTACAGATCCTCAAGAGTCACTTCATTCCTTATTTATTCCTGCTAATTTACTGAGTACCATCTAATCTCTGTCCTGAATGAGGCATGGAGAGATACTTAGGAAAAATAGTATGTAATCATATCACTAAAGATTACAGTAGTACATATATGTACGGTAACCTGGTACTGAGATGGGATGCAAAATTTCTCATGTCACTAATACAAGTTCTTTATCCTGGTGGCTATGTAAATATTATTATTTAAGAAGGGGACTGGCCACACACTAGTAGATACATAAAAACTTAAAAGCCAAATAAATATACATATCAAAGCAATACTACAAGAAATTGACAGAAATAAGAGAACAATTGTTAGTATTATTATACTCACAAATTCCTAAGAATAGTGAAAAACAAAGATAGAAGAATACAGCCAGGGGAGTACCTCATCACAATCCTGTTTACATCATTTTGTGGAATCTGATGTGCCCAACAACAGGTTGGATATACACATCTCTTGTATACCTTTTCCCATTCTTCCCACACAGATCTTAGATTATAAATTGACAATGTTTCTGCCCTTGCCCATGTGTGGTATTCTGATTAACAGACATAGTATTCCGGCGAACCATAATTTAATTTCTGACAGTTAGTATTCCATTTGCTTCAATTAATTTCTTAATAGTTTTGAAATATCAGTGTGGTTAGCTCCATGTTTACCTTACTGCAGAAAGTGCCTAAAAATCGAATCTTTTAAACCTATTTGTGCAACTGGCAATGTACTCATTCTTTTGTGGTTTACTTATTTGTGCCAAGCACATATTGCTAAATTTTATAACCTTACGGCAAGTACGTAGGCTAACCTATTCTGAAAACAGGGCCTCAGCTAGATCTCATTCTAATTCTTAACCTTTCTACCTACAGAATGCCTAGTATACTTAATCTTTAGTATTTTCTACTTGCATTTGGCAGTTAGATTATACATTAGTCAAAAATACACCCTTAACATATCATTTATAAACTAATCCATAATTGCCTACCACTAGACTTCAAGCATATTGCAAAGCCTATTTTATCAGCAATACATTTTATGTTCTCCTACTTGCATAATAGTGTTTCTTAAGCATCTAGGCATTCTCTTCACATATGGATAATAATGCCAAACTTCTAAACAAAGGTCACCAAGGGGTGAAAGGTACACACACACAAAAAAGAGAGTAAAGTTAACGTTGCTTGAGGAATCTTAACTTCGGCATTTCCTGATTTAAATGGTTTCTTTTTCAAGTTTAATATTAATTTTAAATGGAGTTTCCGAGGAATCTTTTAAATAAAAATTAAAAAATTAAAAAAGAAAAAAAAATTCCACCATATAGAATGCTGTGTTTTGTGCAAAATAAGCACTCAATAAGGCAAGAAAAGTGAAGTGGAATTTCTTTAATGCAGACCTGCTTGTGGACCATGATCTGAGTGGGGAAGGGTAGGAGAGAGGTCCTGGAGGCCAAATTTAGGCTGTTAGGTAAGAGATTGAAGTCCAGGACCTCCATGGTCGCATTCTCTGAAATGCTTCCAGTTCCACGCGCAGGGTCAGTTAGACAGGCAGAACTGAAGGGTCTCAATGCATGGATGAGACAATAGTGTATGGAGGAGGGGTTTAGATTGGGGAAGCTTGTGGGAGAGGGGGAGCCTATACAGGAAGGATGGGCTCCACCCTAAACCAAAACGGAACCAGATTGCTGGCGCTTAAAATTAAAAAGGTCGTAGAACAGTTTTTAAACTAAGGGCTGGGGGGGAAAGCCAACAGGTGTGGAGGAACATGTGGTTCGGACATTCCTCAGGGGAGGATCTATAAATGGAGATTCCTATATCCTAATAAGGAGGAGAGGATGGAAAATGATAAAATACAGGGAGGATCTGATGAGAAACAGTCAAATGAAAAAAAAAAGTCCCATTCAGTTATATTATGCAATAGGGGACAGCCAAAAAATGACAAGTTTTTAAAATGCTTATATGTCTAAATAATGCTAGAAGTCTAAATAATAAGATGGGTGAACTAGAGTGCCTAGTATTAAATGATATAATAAGCATCACAGAAACCTGGTGGAACAAGGCTAATCAATGGGACACAGTAATTCCAGGATACAAAATATATCAGGAGGACAGAACAGGTCGTGCTGGTGGGGGAGTGGCACTGTATGTGAAAGAAAGCGTAGAATCAAATGAAGTAAAAATCTTAAATGAACTAAACTGTACTACAGAATCTCTATGGATAGTAATTCCATACTTGAAAAATAAGAATATAGCAGTAGGGCTATATAACAGACCACCTGATCAGGATGGTGTTAGTGACTCTGAAATGCTCAGGGAGATTAGAGAGGCTATTAAAATAAAAAACTCAATAATAATAATAATGATGGGGGATTTCAACTACCCCATATTGACTGGGTACATATCACCTTAGGAAGGGATCCTGAGACAAAGTTTCCTGACACCTTAAATGACTGCTTCTTGGAGCAGCTAGTCCTGGAATCCACAAGAGGAGAGGCAATTCTTGATTTAGTGCTAAGTGGAGCACAGGATCTGGTCCAAGAGGTGAATATAGCTTGACCATTTGGTAATAGTGACCATAATATAATTAAATTTAACATCCCTGTGGCGGGGAAAACTCCACAGCAGCCCAACACTGTCGCATTTAATTTCAGAAAGGGGAACTACACAAAAATGAGGAGGTAAGTGAAACAAATTAAAACGTACAGTACCAAAAGTAAAATCCCTGCAAGCTGCGTGGAAACTTTTTAAAGACACCATAATAGAGGTTCAACTTAAATGTATTCCCCAATTTAAAAAACATAATAAGAGAACCAAAAAAACTGCCATCATGGTTAAACAAGTAAAAGAAGCAGTGGGAGGCAAAAAGGCATCCTTTAAAAAGTGGAAGATAAATCCTAATGAAGAAAATAGAAAAGAGCATAAACTCTGGCAAATGAAGTGTAAAAATATAATTAGAAAGACCAAAATAGAATTTTAGAACAGCTAGCCAAAGACTCCAAAAGTAATAGCAAATTTTTTTTTTTTAATACATCAGAAGCAGAAAGCCTGCTAAACAACCAGTGGGGCCACTGGACGATCAAGATGCTAAAGCAGCACTCAAAGGCAACTGCGGAGAAACTAAATGAATTCTTTGCATTGGTCTTCACTGTTGACGACGTGAGGGAGATTCCCAAACCTAAGCCATCCTTTTTGGGTGACAGATCTGAGGAACTGTCCCAAATTGAGGTGTCATTGAAGGAGGTCTTGGAACAAATTGATAAACTAAACAGTAATAAGTCTCCAGGACCTGATGGTATTCACCCAAGAGTTCTGAAGGAACTCAAATGTGAAATTGCAGGACTACTAACTGTCATCTGTAACTTATCATTTAAATCAGCTTCTGTACCAAATGACTGGAGGATAGCTAATGTGATGCCAATTTTTAAAAAGGGCTCCAGAGGTGACCCTGGCAACTACAGGCCAGCGAGCCCCACTTCAGTACAGGGCAAATTGGTTGAAACGATCATAAAGAACAAAATTGTCACACATAGATTAACATAATTTTTTGGGAAATAGTCAACATGGTTTTTGTAAAGGGAAATCATGCCTCACCAATCTACTAGAATTCTTTGAGGAGGTCAACATGCATGCAGACAAAGGAGATCCAGTGGATATAGTGTACTTAGATTTTCTGAAAGCCTTTGACAAGGTCCCTCACCAAAGGCTCTCAAGCAACATAAGCAGTCATGGGATAAGAGGGAAGGTTCTCTCATGGATTGGTAACTGGTTAAGAGATAGGAAACAAAGGGTAGGAATAAATGGTCAGTTTTCAGAATGGAGAGAAGTAAACAGTGGCGTCCCCCAGGGATCTGTACTGGGCCCAGTCCTATTTAACATATTCATAAACAATCTGAAAAAAAGGGGTAAACAGTGAGGTGGCAAAATTTGCAGATGATACAAAACTATTCAAGATAGTTAAGTCCCAGGCAGACTGCGAGGAGCTACAAAAGGATCTCACAAAACTTGGTGACTGGGCAACAAAATGGCAGATGAAATTTAATGTTGATAAATGCAAAGTAATACACATTCGAAAACAAAATCCTAACTATACATATACAATGATGGGGTCTAAATTAGCTGTTACCACTTGTCAAGGTTCCTTCCCCACTCTGAACTCTAGGGTACAGATGTGGGGACCTGCATGAAAGACCACCTAAGCTTATTTTTACCAGCTTAGGTTAAAAACTTCCTCACGGTACAAACTTTGCCTTGTCTTTGAACCCTATGCTGCCATCACCAAGCGTGTTAAACAAAGAACAGGGAAAGAGCCTACTTGGAAGCGTCTTTCCCCGCAAAATCCCCCCAAACCCTACACCCCCTTTCCTGGGGAAGGCTTGATAAAAATCCTCACCAATTTGCGTAGGTGAACACAGACCCAAACCCTTGGATCTTAAGAACAAGGAAAAAGCAATCAGGTTCTTAAAAGAAGAATTTTAATTAAAGAAAAAGTAAAAGAATCACCTCTGTAAAATCAGGATGGTAAATACCTTGCAGGGTAATCAGATTCAAAACATAGAGAATCCCTCTAGGCAAAACCTTAAGTTACAAAAAGACACAAAAACAGGAATATACATTCCATTCAGCACAGCTATTTTACCAGCCATTAAACAAAAGGAAATCCAATGCATTTCTAGCTAGATTGCTTACTAACTTTTTACAGGAGTTCTGAAGAGCATTCCTGATCTGTTCCCGGCAAAAGCATCACTCACACAGACAGACCCTTTGTTCCTCCCCCCTCCAGCTTTGAAAGTATCTTGTCTCCTAATTGGTCATTTTGGTCAGGTGCCAGCGAGGTTATCTTAGCTTCTTAACCCTTTACAGGTGAAAGGGTTTTGCCTCTGGCCAGGAAGGATTTTATAGTTCTATATACAGAAAGGTGGTTACCCTTCCCTTTATATTTATGACACCACTCAAGAAAGATCTTGAGTCGTGGATAGCTCTCTGAAAACATCCACTCAATATGCAGCAGCAGTGAAAAAAGCAAACAGAATGTTGGGAATCATCAAGAAAGGGATAGATAATAAGACAGAAAATATCATATTGCCTCTATATAAATCCATGGTACACCCACACCTAGAATACTGCATGCAGATGTGGTCACCCCATCTCAAAAAAATATACTGGAATTGGAAAAGGTTCAGAAAAGGGCAACAAAAATGATTAGGGGTATAGAACGGCTTCCATACGAGGAGAGATTAATAAGACTGGGACTTTTCAGCTTGGAAAAGAGGAGACAAAGGGGGGGATATGATCGAGGTCTATAAATCATAAGTGGTATAGAGAAAGTAAATAAGGAAGTGTTATTCACTCCTTCTCATAATACAGGAACAAGGGGCCCCCAAATAGGTAGCAGGTTTAAAACAAACACAAGAAAGTATTTTTTCATGCAACGCACTGTCAATCTCTGGAACTCCTTGCCAGAGGGTGTTGTGAAGGCCAATACTATAACGGAGTTCAAAAGGGAGCTAGATAGATTCATGGAAGATAGGTCCATCAATGGCTATTAGCCAGGATAGGCAGGAATGGTGTCCCTAGCCTCTGTTTGCCAGAAGCTGGGATTGGATGACAGGGCATGGATTACTTGATGATAACCTGTCTGTTCATTCCCTTTGGGGCACCTGCCATTGGCCACTGTCATGGGACAGGATACTGGGCTTGATGGACCTTTGGTCTGACCCAGTATGACCGTTCTTATGTTCTTAGAGCGTGTACATCTCTCACTGAAGAAAGCAGGTGTGCCTGAAGAGCCCTGCTACACTTGGTACATGCTTTTGTGTACTGAATGAGGCAATCCTTACCAAAGTCAATAGATTTCCACATAACCACCAAAAGGTAAGTGTCTTATCAAGTGACTACCTGTGTGCAGTATTTCAAGTTTCTAACCAAAATCAATGAGGCACTAGAGTTGTCCAAAAGGGTTGCAAAGACTTTTTATAATGGCAAAAAATGTGTCTATTTTTCCTCACTCTATTTGAAAATGGCCATATCATTTTTGCTAAAAAGCCAAAAAGAAAAAGCTCCCAAAAAACTATTAATGTTCAGGAAGAAATCAAACCTAAGAAGTTTCAGTCCAAAAGATGAAAGGTTATGCAATTAAAAAAGGCCATTTATAATGTAAACATCTTTGCAATATTTACTATAATTGTCACTATGCCCTTCAGCTAAAATACATAATATGTTCAAATAGCTGTGTGACTGATACCTGTTACTGTAGCACAGGTAACTACCAAAATGAGATTTTTTTTTAAACTTAGTTTCAGCACGCCTTTCCTCAAAATGAGAGTGTTTTTGCTGAACATAGGAGAAAAATTGAAAGAAAAAATGTTACTTGATAATCCATCATTAATGCTGTTCATATTCCTCAACAATGTACTTTAAGAAATGCAGCTTTTTACTTGACATAAACTTCATTATCTCAGCTGTTTGTATAGAAGATCTATGCATTCTATATTTGTTCATTGAGGTGACGTGCTATGTCTGTGAAAGGATCCTTGCATTTTAATTGTGTTCTTCAGCCTCCCCCTTTATCCCAAAATCCTCATTTTATTTATGATTTCAAAAGTTAAATGTAATAAAATTTCAGAACAAGAATAAAGCTAAGATTATTATATCATTAGTATAAATCATCAGAGATAGCAAAAACACAGATCCTAGAGACGGATCACCCAAAGGAAGAAAGATTTAAAAAAAAAGTGTTTTGAATTTGTATTTAAACAGCCTACGTATGGCTCTAAACATACATTTGGATCACTATCTTGCTAAATTAACCCATGTCTAAGCAGATGTTTTGCAAAAGATATATACTAAAGTGAACTAATATGATTGAACATATCTAGTACAGATCTGTTGATTAAGAAGATGCAACAGTACATAGTCAATTTTCAGAGCAATCCATGCTTTGAAGGACGTAGGTGCAAGAGTATTGACTATATAAAATTGCACCTTGGTTCTCAACATTTAGAGTAACTTGAAAGACTTTGCAGGCTGCCTCAAAGTCTGGAAAAATGAAGGACTGTGGAGACCTATTTCTCATGGGGAAATGTCTGATAACTGCAAAGCATTATTCTAGGTGGTAAGTCTTTGTCTATGAAGTATCATACATGTTCGTGTACCCTGTACTCACTGAATTAGAGGCTAGCCCTTGCTGTGGATGGCTCCTTTATGATACTCCAACAGCAATAAAGGGGCTGCAACAGCTCCCCAGAAGATACCTCCAGGGCAGCTGTGAGGAAAGGATGACATAGCAGTCCCACACTGCCTTCCTACACCACTCTGTGCCAGTCACATAGGGCTACCATAAATTGGAGCAGCCACTAGGGCTGCTCTAACTTACCCTTGGAGTCCATGGCAGTCCCTGGAGGAGCCCAGAATTATGGAGATGCAATGGTGGCATAAAGTCAATTTTGCCTCCCTTCACCTGAGTTGTGCCTTCTCTATTGCACTTCCAGAGAGGTATAGTACAGAATCTAGCCCACTATTTATTTACCTGGCAAGAAATGGAAATGCTACCACTTCTAGTATTTTCTTTTATTACTCATGCTGCTCTAAACTTTCTTGGTGAGAATGTGAGATGCAGACAATCAGAACATAAAAAAATTAAGAGTACATGGAAAACACCTCTCAAATCTGTTAAATCATTCAACTTCCTCTATTTGATTACAGGATGTGTGTTTCATTTGTACAGTTACCCATGGACCAGGATTACAGTATGTATATCTAGGCTGAAAACTCTCTGGAGAAGTAATTATCCAATATATGTGTCTTCTATGACAGAGTAATTTACTGGCATGTAAATAAATAATAGTTAGGGAGGATCCGTTAGGGCTGAAGCCAATTTAAACTCAAGCAACATTCTTATGGGATAAGAGAGATATAGTGAGTATTTCTGAAATCTTTCTTGACAGATACTCCATTATTGTATATACAGCAGGTATATATGAGGAGAGAAAGAAAAGGGGTACAAGTAATGATTGAATTTATCTATCTTTAAAGGATAGCTAATTACAGATACCTTCCATTCAGTTCATCTAATGCAGAACACAAGAGTAGGAGAAAAAAAAACGGTTACTTACCTCTTGTAATGGTTGTTCTTCGAGATGTGTTGCTCATATCTATTCCAATTAGGTATGTGCACGCCGCGTGCACAGTCATTGGAAAGTTTTTCCCCTAGCAGCACCCATTGGATTGGCTGTGGAGCCCCCTAGAGTCGTGCTTTCATGGTGCTCAATATATAACCCTGGCAACTCGGCACCTCCTCAGTTCCTTCTTGCAGACTACTCCGACAGAGGGGAAGACGGGTGGGTTTGGAACGGATATGAGCAACACATCTCGAAGAACAACAGTTCCGAGAGGTGAGTAACTGTTTTTTCTTCTTCGAGTGATTGCTCATATCAATTCCAATGAGGTGACTTCCAAGCCTTAGTTAGGCGACGGGGTCAGAGTTAAGGAAAGGAAAGGAGTTAAGGATTGCAGCACCGCTCTACCAAAAGCCGCGTGCCGTGCCAGACGATGGCGTGGTGAGAGGTGAAAGTATGTACCATATGAGTATGTACCATATGAAAGTATGAGGACCAAGTTGCTGCTCTGCAGATTTCTTGGATTGGGACCTGGGCCAGGAACGCTGATGATGAGGCCTGTGCCCTCGTGGAGTGTGCCGAAAAAGCCAGGGTTGGTACTCTGGCCAGTTCATAGCACGTGTGGATGCAGGACGTGATCCAGGATGATATTCTTTGAGATGAGACTGGAGGCTTTTCATCCGGTCTGCCACCACTATGAACAGCTGGTTCAATTTTCTGAACGGCTCAGTGCTTTCTCGATGTAGAAAGCTAGTGCTCTTCGAACATCAAGGGAGTGTAATAACTGCTTTTGGGTACTGGCATGAGGCTTAGAGTAAAAGACAGGAAGGAAAATGTCCTGGCTGATGTGGAAATGCGACACCACCTTGGGGAGAAAGGCCAGGTGTTGCCTGAGTTGCATCTTATCCTTGTGGAAAACCATGTGAGGTGGGTCAGAGGTGAGGCCCGTTAGCTCAGACACCCTTCTCGCAGACGTAATGGAGACCAGGAAAGCTACCTTCCGAGACAGATACAGGAGGGAGCAAGTTGCGAGTGGTTCAAATAAGGGCCCTGTGAGCCTGGAAAGGACTAGGTTAAGGTCCCAGACAGGGACAGGCTGCCGAATCTGAGGATCCAAACCTTTGAGAAAGTGACCAACCATAGGGTTGGTGAAGACCAATCCATCAGACGCACATGGGTGGAAGGCCGAGATAGCAGCGAGGTGTACCCTTATGGAGGACACCACCAGGCCTTGATGTTTCAGGTGTAGGAGGTACTCTAAGATGAGGGGTACCGGTGCCTGGAGGGGGGCTGTGCAACGTTGGTCACATCAACACGAGAATCTTTTCCACTTTGCCAGATACATGGCTCTAGTAGAGGGCTTCCTGCTGCCGAGGAGGACCTCCCTTACATGTTCTGAGCACAGAAGTTCCATGGGGTTCAGCCATGAAGCTTCCAAGCCGTGAAGTGGAGGGACCGTAGGTTGGGGTGACAGAGGTGACCGTGGTCCTGAGTAAGTTGGGGAGGAGCGGTAACGTGACCGGTTTATCCACCAACAGCTCCAGCAGCGTGGTGTACCAGTGCTGTTGAGCCCACGCTGGAGCTATCAGAATTACCTTTGCCCCCTCCTTGCAGAGCTTGAGCAGGACCTTGCGCATGAGAGAGAAGGCGGGGAAGGCATAGAGCAGGCGACCTCTCCAGAGTAGCAGAAATGCATCCATGAGGGAGTCTGGGCTGTGACCCTGGAAGGAGCAGAACGTTGGGCACTTCCTGTTGTGTCGGGTGGCAAACAGGTCGAACTGGGGAAACCCCCACCTTTGGAAATTGAGGTGTATGACATCTGGTCGGATAGACCACTCGTGTGTGCAGAAGGACCTGCTGAGGTGGTCTTCCAGCGTGTTCTGAACTCCTGGTAAAAAGGATGCTTCCAGGTGAATGGAGTGGGCTATGCAAAACTCCCCTATGATGGGGGACCCTTCAGCTGTGGGAGAGGAACGGGCTCCCCCTTGCTTGCTGATGTAAAACATGGTGGTGGTGTTGTCCATTAGAATCGCTGTGCACTGGCCTTGCAGTTGGGTCTAGAAGGCCTGGCAAGCGAGGCGAACCCCCCTCAGCATCTTGACCTTGATACGTAGGGAGAGCTCATCCTGCAAGCACAGGCCGTGTGTCTGTAGGCCCCCCATCCCAGAGCCAACGCGTCCATAACCAGGGACAAGGAAGGTTGAGGGTTGTGGAAGGGGACACCTCCGCACACCGCTTTGGGGTTGAGCCATGAGGGGAGGGACATGAGGACTTGCTCTGGCACCATGACCACTGAATTCAAGCTGTTGTGCCCCCGGTAATAGGCCAAGGCTAGCCATGCCTGCAATGGCCTGAGCCACAGCCTGGCACGCCACATCACATAAGTGCAAGAAGCCATGTGACCGAGGAGACTCAGGCACCCCCTTGCTGTTGAGGTTGGGAATTTCTGGAGGCTTTGAATTACGTCCTTGATGGTTTGGAATCGAGACTCCGGTAGAAGGGCCCGCACCTGGACCGAGTTTAATACTGCCCCAATGAATTCTATTCTCTGGGTTGGTTCCAGGGTCGACTTCCCCAAATTGAGGAGGAAACCCAGCCGCTTGAACGTGCAGCTAACCAAACAGATTTGGGACTGCACCTGTGCCCTGGGGAAGCCCCTGAGCAGCCAGTCGTCGAGGTAGGAGTAATTCTTGCACCTGCTGGTGACGGAGGAGAAAGCAGCCACAACCGACATGCACTTGGTGAACACTCGGAGGGGCTACTGAGAGGCCAAATGGTAGGGATAATAGTGCCTAGGGATATCATGCAGAACTTCAACTTTACCATGAATTTGTTGAGCCCACACAGATCTAGGATGGGCCTGAGACCCACTTTGGCCTTGGGGATTAGGAAGTATCAGGAGCAGAATCCTTTGTCCCTTAGCTCCTGAGGAACCTACTCCACCGCTCCCATGGTGAGGAGCGCCTGCACCTCCTGGTTAAGGAGTTGCTCATGAGAGGGGTCCCTGAAGAGGGATGGGGAAGAGGGGTGGGGGCGGTGGGTAGGAGCAGAACTGGAGAGAGTATCCCACTTCCACCATGTGGAGGACCCAGTGGTCTGAGGTTATTTGGGTCCAGGCATGGTAGAAGTGGGACAAACTATTCAAAAAGGGTGGGGAAGGATCCAGGAATGAGACTGGTGAGCTGTCTTCAGGCGTCCCTTCAAAAGGCCTGCTTGGAACCTGACGATGGTTTGGTTGGGCCCTGGCCTACTCTGGAAGGAGGGCTGGAAGGCTTCCTTCCGCTGTTCCTTCCCCTTCTTCTGTAAAAGTCCTGCCTTGGCCAAGGAGCGTAGGAGAGCTGCTGGGGCTGTTGGGGCTTGAAATGCTTCTGTTAGGTTGCCGGGGTGTGTATACCCAAGGATTTCATAGTAGCCCTTGAGTTTTTTAGACTATGCAGCTGAGAGTCAGTCTGCTCTGTGAATAGGCCCGCCCCATCAAAAGGCAGGTCCTGCATTGTCTGCTGAATCTTGGGCGGTAAGCCTGAGGATTGCAACCATGAGATGCGCCTCATGGCAATACCCGAGGACAAGGTGCATGCTGCCAAGTCCGCAGTGCCCAGTGAGGTCTGTAAAGAGGTCCGTGCCACCGCCTTGCCGTCCTCTACTATGGCTCCAAACTCCTCCCTGGACTCAGGTGGCACAAGCTCCTTGTGCCGGTTGGCAATCCTGAGCTGGAGCCCCCCTGTGGAGTACACTTTACGCCCGAACAAGTCCAGGCGCTTGGCCTCCTTGGACTTGGGCATTGGGGCTTGCTGCCCTTGCCTCTTTCTCATTTACTGCCGCAACCACCAATTAACAGGACTGCGGGTGCGTAAAGAGGTATTCCTACCCCTCTGAGGGCATGAAGTACTTCCTCTCAATGCCCTTGGCTGTGGGAGGGATGGAGGCCGGAGTTTGCCAGATAGTCTTGACATTGGCCTGTATAGTTTTGATGAGGAGCAGTCTCATCCTCGAAGGACCTTCAGGGGCCAAAATGTCGACCACTAGGTCCTCTGACTCCTCCACTTCCTTGGCCTGCAGACCCATGTTGTGTGCCACCCTGCGCAGGAGGTCCTGGTGGGCACGGCTGTCTATAGGAGGCGGTCCGGAGATGGAAGTGCCTGCGAAAGCCTTGTCTGGGGAGAAGGACAAAGAGGCCAATGGGGGAACAGGGTCCTCCTGCCTCTCCTGCTCATCAGGAGCCTGATGACCTGATTCGCTGGCAGCACCAGACTCAGGAACCGGAGTTGCAGTTGGTTCCGAGGGGGAAGTGGGGGCACGGTGTCTCCACAGCATCCGCAAGGGTGGGGCGACTGGCTGAGGCCTCTGGCACCCTCAGTTCAGAGGTGGCTGATTGGGAGCCTTTAGACTGGGCACCCTGGGCCTGGTGGTACACCCACAGGGTGGTACGAGAGGCTTGGCTCGAATCGTAGGTGACCTTGGAGCGGTCATGATGATGAGGTCCCTTGCGGCCACAAAGGTGTCCAGGGTGGATGGCAGCTCCACCTCCTCGATGATGTGGGCCCGGAAGTCCAATGGCACCAGACTCGACAGTCCCCCTTGCGGGGCTGAAGTCAACGGTGCCATCTCCCCAAGCTTCAGCACTGGGCGCGCCTCACGAGGACACGCCCCATTGGCTGGCTCCAGAGGGGCGGGCCTCTGGGACTGAGAGCCACTCCTCCCTTGCTTCTGGTGCCGCTTGTATGCTGGGGAGTGGGAGCGGTGCCGGGAAGCGGCAGTGCTGTGGGTCTCTGCTAGAGTCTGTCCGCAGCGCCGCTTCCACCACTGCTGCCAGGGAGCTATGCACTGAAGAACTCAGTGCTGGGTCCTGCCACACTGACAGCGGCTGAGGTCTAAGTGCTGCCTCCATAAGGAGCTGCTTAAAGCAAAAGTCTTGCTCCTTTTTGGTTCTGGGGCAAAACCTTTGCAAATCCTGCACCTATTGGCTTGGTAAGCCTCCCTCAGACACTTCAGACAAGCATCATGGGGGTCGCCCACTGGCATGGGCTTGGAGCAGGACTTGGGCATGAAAGCCCTCCCAAGAAAAAGTAGTCAGGATAGAGGGTAAACCCCCCAGCCCAACCGCTATGAACTACTACTAAAATAAAAACTAATTAAAAAGGTATAAGAAACAGAGAGAAAAACAAAGAGCTAGGGAAACGTCACAGTTCCAACGACTGTCACTAGTGGTAAGAAGGAACTGAGGAGGTGCCAGGTCGGCAGGGTCATATATTGAGCACCATGAAGGCGCCTCTCCTGGGGGCTCCACAGCCGACCCGAGGGCTGCTGCTAGGGGAAAAAAATTTCCGCCGACTATGCACGCAGCGTGCACGCATCTAATTGGAATCAATACAAACAATCACTTGAACAACTATAGTTGACCCATAATTTTAATTAATTCCCTTTGTCCAAAAGTTTTAATTTTGAACAGAGAATTGACTAAAACAGAGAATCCACATTCACAAAATTGCTGACAATTGATATTGTCTAAATTTCAACCAGCCCTACTGAAAGTCTAAAACAGATTTTTTCTTGTATGTTTAAGTTTACATATCCATTACAGTGCACACCTTTTATAAGAATCACATCTATCCTAAATGATTTGATTCTTAAAAATGGTTGATTTTTACAAATGGTGTATTTTAGTTTGGTGGTTCTGATCACTATATGCAGCTGATTTTTATAAATGGAGTGTACGATAATAGATAAATACAAATGGACACGTGTCAATTTAACAAAAAGGTATTCAAAAAAATTTGACCAATAAAAGTTATTTTCTACACAGTCCAGAACGTACCATTTGAAGAGCAGAAAGTTCTTCTGTTAATCGAGAAATCTGTATATTGTAATGCTTCCTTGCATTCTCTACCTGCAATAATAATAATTAAAAAAAAGAAAAGAAAAAAAGATATTTTACTTAATCTGCACAGATTATTTTTCTATCTTATGATGCATGTTTATGGGACTGGAATTGCTGACAGAAATGGACCATTTCTGTACACTAACATATGAAATACAGCCTTTATCCATGGAACACTAATGCTAACTAACCTGTGCCCTAGTACTTCTGAGGAGATCTTTAATTGACTCTAGAGAGGAAACTGAGAGATTCCTCAAGAACACAGAATTAGAGTTAAAAACAGCTATTCTGAGATAACACAAACAAAAGGGCATTTATCAGTATTCGGCACTGAAAATTCTTGAGAAGAGAAAGAAGAAACTTTGTCCTCTAGATTTTAGAGAAAAGAGAAAAAAGATTAATAAAGTAGTTAAGGTTAATGAGAATTATAAATTATACAGAAGTTATTAATTAGGTACATTTGGTGAAGGGGATGAGGTGGACATGGAGCTGCAATCTGATAATCTTATGAATACTGTATGTGACCTATTTATGGAGATAGACTGTATAACTACATGAAGGTAATGCAATGTTTGTTATATGCCTTCACTGTTTTACTTCAATGGGGACAGTTGGCAGAACAAGCAAAAAGACAACAGAATGACTCCCACAGATAAGAACATCCTGGCATACACCTGAAAGACAATGGGAAAAGCTATTAGCTTCCAGGATCCTATATTGGGGCAGGCAAACTTTTTGGCCTGAGGGACGCATCTGGTTTCTGAAATTGTATGGAGGGCCAGTTGAGGAGGCTGCGTCTCCCCAAACAGCCAGGCATGGCCTGGCTCCTGCCCCCTATTCCCCCCTCCCCCCGCCCCACTTCTTGCTCCCGATGGCTACCCTGGGACTCCTGCCCCATCCAACCCCCCCGTATCCTGATGGCCCCATCTACCCCCCTCTCCTTCCTGACTGCCCCCCCCAGACCCCTGCCCCATCCAACCCCCCCTTCTCCCTGACCACCCCCGGAACCCCCGCCCCTGACTGCCCCCCGCTGCCCCATCCAACCCCCCCTCCTTCCTAACTGCCCCCCTGGGACCCCTGCTCCCATTCAACCTCCCTGTTCCCCGCCCTCTGACCACCCCGACTCCTACCCACACCCCCAGCCCCTAACCACCCCCTGAACTCTCCTGCCCTCTATCCAACCCCACCCCCACTCCCTGCCCCCTTACTGCACTTCCTGGAGCACCAGTGGCTGGTGGCGCTACAGCTGCGCCACCCAGAGCGCCAGGATAGGCAACCACACCGCCCGGCTGGAGCCAGCCATGCTACTGCACAGCACGGAGCACCGGGTCAGGCTGGGCTCTGCAGCTGTGCTGCCCCAGGAATTCACAGCCCCACCACCCAGAGTATTGCACCAGCAGCACAGTGAGCTGAGGCTGCAGGGGAAGGAGGATGGCGGGGGAGGGGCTAGCCTCCCAGGCCAGGAGCCCAGGGGCCAGGCAGGACAGTCCCGCAGGCCGAAAGTGGCCCGTGGGCCATAGTTTGAGTAGGTGGCAGGATATAGGACAAAAGTGGGCAAAGTTACACAACTGTTTTGCCAGTGCTAGGCAGTAACAGATCAAAGGGCTATAAACAGATTTAAAAAAAAATAATTTGTTCTCTGACAAGGGAGATGATCAAAAGGACTCAGTAGCTTTTAAAGGACACTCCCTGAAGCAGAAGTCGAGATCACTTGTTTGTGAGTTAAGGGAAGATTGCGACCCTTACCCCAACAGTCTCAGTTCCACCTCAAGCGGGAGCATCTACCCAGTATATTTTTGATTCCCCCCCCAGAGTAGGCTTACCCTGTATGGGTAGCTCAAAGCAATGTCAACCTATTAGAGGCCACAATACTGAAGATCCTTGACTATATGCTGCTCCTGAAACATGCGGGACTAGCATTTAACACTTTCTGAAGTTTCACTTGGTGGCAATACTGGTGTGTTGCACTTGAGTACATCCATGGTTGCCAAGCAACAGCCACAGACCAATTTGCAGGGACGCATGTCCCGGTGCTTTGTTTCCTTGCCGCAACCCCATAAACTTGCCTGTCTAAAATTAAGTCAGGGAAAGCAGTACTATAACGTAGCAATCCACTACACGGCAGGATGTAACCCCGAGAGCACAGGCAGAGATGCCAGGAAGCTTCAGAGGCCCCAGCCTGTCCACTCTGTGTGGAAAGCCCGAGCATCTGGGCTGCAGCTCCTCTCCCTGCTGCTGCCCTACCCCCAGCCTTCCCTCCTAGCCACAGTGCCAGGACTCTGGCAGGGGCTTCCTTAATGCCCCAGCCCATTACCTCCTGTGCAAGCAGTGGGTGGCCAGCTGCAAGCAAGTTTGTGGGGCTGCAGCCAAAGGAGGAAGTGCCAGCCCCCAGTGTCAAGGCAGGGGACAGCCTGGAGAGCACAGGAAGAGGTAACATGCAGCTTCAGCACTTCTTTCCTTGGTTGCAACCCTACACATTTGCTAGTGATTGTTTTGTTTTTTCAAAAAAGTTGTTAATAAACAGCATGCCTGATGCTAATATTCAGATCCCAATAACATTAAAGTCAATGGGACAAGACTGGCTCCTGACAAAATGTTGCTATTAGTTTCAGGATTATGATTAACGGGCATCCACTATATTATAATTCTTTGAAAAAATGTGAACACAAAAACTGATGTTTTACTTTTAGCTGGTTTTGTGAAAAGGTGGAAACTCCAGCTTTCATATTCATGTTTGTGCACGAAGATGAAAAGTGCTTTTCCCACCATGAAATCCTAGGCTATTGAAGTTTACATAGTCATTTTAAGACAAATCTGAAGAGCTCTGCGTGACTCGAAAGCTTGTCACTTGTGCCAGCAGAAGTTGGTCCAATAAAAGATATTAACTTACCCACCTTGTCTCTCTAACACTTCTCAGTGAAAGCCTCTTCTCTTATGCAGAAGAGTATTTGGAAATAATGCTCCACTGATGCAAAAAAAATGAGAAGGCAATTTTAACCACACTTTGCAGCTCACTCTGTGCTCTCAAGAGGCAATCAGCAACTCACAGGATCAGGTGCTATATCAGTAAATTAACTGTAGCTCTGGGTTTATCTCAGTAAAACATCAGGTATAATGAATGCTAGTGAACATATTTACAGAAGTGAATGTTTCTTTAAGAATCCATGTAAAGGCTCTCTCTACATCTGCACGGACAGCAACATTTTAGGTCCTCAAGGCATTTGTGAGAATCTTTCATGAGTCATAAGAGTACACTTCTTCTGTGCCATCTAGACACTTGAAGTTCTGCCAATATACTGTACATCCTTGCAGTAGAGAACTATACTGTTAGAATGCTTGCAGGAAGACTGCTGACATTAACAGTGCACCATCAACTGTTTTTGATGCTGTAAAAAACTACTAGAGAAAACTTTTCTATGTTATTATCTTGCATAACATCTCTGCACTATGAAAGATTTCTTTAGATTGAATCTGATGAAGTGAGCTGTAGCTCACGAAAGCTTATGCTCAAATAAATTGGTTAGTCTCTAAGGTGCCACAAGTACTCCTTTTCTTTTTGCAAATACAGACTAACACGGCTGCTACTCTGAAACCTTTAGAACAATGTTCATGAATTTGAATTGACATAAGCTTTTATCTTAGAACTACCAGCCCTTTCAGCTCTACAACCTCTGACAAAGTAGTAAAAGTATCTGCCAAAAATAATGTAATTAAGGTTCTGCATGTCATTCAAGTAAATCCCAAAATCTAGGTCTTCAGTTGTATCTGCCAAGTCATCAGGAAACCATCAAATGCAGCTAGGCTACAGCAGAACCACCTGACTGGCTATAGCAGTAAGGTGGCTTGCTTGTTGGCTGCCTGATGACTGAGCAAGTGCAGCACCAGACCTTCATTTCTGACTTTTTTTTCCATGTTTACTTGAATGATATGCAGACAATTAATTACCTAATTTTTGGCAGATACCGTTAATACTTTGTCAGAGGTTGTAGAGTTGAAAGGACTAGTAGTTCTAATAAATCTAAGACAGACCTTCATTCCTAGTTATTAAATATAAATTCAATTGTCTGGACAATTTTAATCTAGAGAAAAACTAAATACTGAAAACAAAAAGTGTTTACTGAACTAAGATGCTGTTTCATGCTTGTCAAATGAATACATTAATTTTTAAGTATTTTGAACATGATGTCCTCTTAGTTTTAGAAAGTGGAAACTAAATTAAAAGGATGAGTATATTGTCACTTGCTACACTTAAAATCAGGAGCAGCATCTTGAAGTGGATAAGGATACTGGCAGATTGAAGTGCAATTGACAGTTACATAGTTTCCATGTCTGTCTACACTATAGTAGAACCTCAAAGATACGAACACCTTGGGAATGGAGGTTGTTCATAAATCTGAAGTGTTCGTAACTCTGAACAAAACATTATGGTTGTTCTTTAAAAAGTTTACAACTGAACTTTGAGTTAATACAGCTTTGAAACTTTACTACGCAGAAGAAAAATGCTCTTGTAACCACCTTAATTTAAATGAAACTTGCACAGAAACAATTTCCTTACCTTGTCAAAAAAATTTTATACTTTCCCATACTTTTTTAAAGTAGTTTAACAATACTGTACTGCCTTTTTTTCTCTCTGCTGCCTGATTGCAAACTACCAATTACAAATGAGATGTACGGTTGACCAGTCAGTTCACAATTCTGGTTTAATTCTGAGGTTCTACTATATTTAAAATTTATGACATGCTCCCATGAACGAATTGGAATTAATTGATAAACTTAACAGCAACACCGAGACCAGACGGCATTCACCCAAGAGTTCTGAAAGAACTCAAATGTGAAACTGCAGAACTTTTAACTATGGTTTGTAACCTGTCCTTTACATCAGCTTCTGTACCCAATGACTGGAAGATAGCTAATGTAATGCCAATATTTAAAAAGGGCTCTAATGGTGATCCCGGCAATTACAGACCAGTAAGTCTAACGTCAGTACCGGGCAAATTAGTTGAAACAATAGTAAAGAATAAAATTGTCAGACACACAGAATTGTTGCGCAAAAGTCAACATGGTTTCTGTAAAGGGAAACCATATCTTACTAATCTATTGGAATTCTTTGAAGAATTCTTGTCAAACATGTGGACAAGGGGGATCCAGTGAACATAGTGTATTTAGATTTCCAGAAAGCCTTTGACAAGGTCTCTCACCAAAGGCTCTTATGTAAATTAAGTTGTCATGGGATAAGAGGGAAATTCCTTTCATGGACTGAGAACTGGTTAAAAGACAGGGAGCAAAGGGTAGGAATAAATGGTAAATTTTCAGAATGGAGGGGGTAACTAGTGGTGTTCCCCAAGGGTCTGTCCTAGGACAAATCCTATTCAACTTATTCATAAATGATCTGGAGAAATGGGTAAACAGTGAGGTGGCAAAGTTTGCAGACGATATTAAACTGCTCAAGATAATTAAGACCAAAGCAGACTGTGAAGAACTTCACAAAGATCTCACAAAACTAAGTGACTGGGCAACAAAATGGCAAATAACATTTAATGTGGATAAATGTAAAGTAATGTACATTGGAAAACATAACCCAAACTATACATACAATATGATGAGGGCTAATTTAACTACAAATAATCAGGAAAGAGATCTTGGCGTCATCGTGGATAGTTCTCTGAAGATGTCCACGCAGTGCGCAGCGGCAGTCACAAAAGGGAACAGGATGTTAGGAATCATTAAAAAAGGGACTGAGAATAAGACGCAGAATATCTTATTGCTCTTATATAAATCCATGGTATGCCCACATCTTGAATACTGTGTACAGATGTGGTCTCCTCATCTCAAAAAAGATATACTGGCATTAGAAAAGGTTCAGAAAAGGGCAACTAAAATGATTAGGGGTTTGGAATGGGTCCCATATGAGGAGAGATTAAAGAGGATATGACTTTTCAGCTTGGAAAAAAGGAGACTAAGGGGGATATGATAGAGGTATATAAAATCAGGAGTGGTGTGGAGAAAGTGAAGAAGAAAAAGTTATTTACTTGTTCCCATAAGAAATAGGGGCCACCAAATGAAATTAATGGGCAGCAGGTTCAAAACAAATAAAAGGAAGTTCTTCTTCACACAGCGCACAGTCAACCTGTGGAGGTTGTGAAGGCTAGGACTATAACAGGGTTTAAAAGAGAACTGGATAAATTCATGGAGGTTAAGTCCATTAATGGCTATTAGCCAGGATGGATAAGGAATGGTGTCCCTAGCCTCTGTTTGTCAGAGGGTGGAGATGGATGGCAGGAGAGAGATCACTTGATCGTTACCTGTTAGGTTCACTCCCTTTGGGGCACTTGGCATTGGCCACTGTCGGCAGACAGGATACTGGGCTGGATGGACCTTTGGTCTGACCCAGTTTGGCCATTCTTATGTTCTAATATTTAAGACTCTTGTATAGAAAAGAGGGGTCCATGTTGGTGGATCCAATTACGTGACCTTGGTTTTACAGCACATTGTTCAGTAGATGTTAGTTCTGATGGAATATTGTGATTCAAACGTGAATATGGGACAGATTTTTCCATTTGGGAAAACACAGACCCCCTCTGTTACATGGTATTGGGTCCTGGCACTTCAGGAAGCAATGCGCCATTAAATAGATCAGTTACTATTTCATAGAAATGTGTAATTGGTGCAAAAATTAGTCAAGATAGTTAAATCCCATGCAGACTGCGAAGAGCTACAAAAGGATCTCTCAAAACTGGGTGACTGGGCAACAAAATGGCAGATGAAATTCAATGTTGATAAATGCAGAGTAATGCACATTGGAAAACATAATCCTAACTATACATATACAATGATGGGGTCTAAATTAGCTGTTACCACGCAAGGAAGAGATCTTGGAGTCATTGTGGGTAGTTCTCTGAAAACATCTACTAAATGTGAGCGGCAGTCAAAAAAGTGAACAGAACATTGGGAATCACTAAGAAAGGGATAGATAAGAAGACAGAAAATATCATATTGCCTCTATATAAATCCATGGTACGCCCACATCTTCAATACTGCGTGCAGATGTGGTCTACCCATCTCAAAAAGATATATTGGAATTGGAAAAAGTTCAGAAAACTGCAACAAAAATGATTAAAGGTATGGAACTATTTCAGTAGGAGGGTGGTGAAATACTGGAATGGGTTACCTAGAGAAGTCGTCGAATTTTCATCTTTAGAGGTTTTTATGGTCCAGCTTGACAAAACCCTGGCTGGGATGATTTATTTGGGGTTGGTCCTGCTTTGAGTAGGGGATTGGACTAGATGACCTCCTGAGGTCTCTTCCAACCCTAATCTATGATTCTATAAACGGCTGCCGTCTGAGGAGAGATCAATAAGACTGGGATTTTTCAGCTTGGAAAAGAGATGACTAAGGGGGCGGGGGGAATATGATAGAGGTCTATAAAATCATGACTGATGTGGAGAAAGTGTTATTTACTCCTTCTCATAACACAAGAACTAGGGGTCACCAAATGAAAACAATAGACAGCAGATTTAAAACAAACAAAAGGAAGTATTTCTTCATACCACACACAGTCAACCTGTGGAACTCTTTGCCAGAAGATGTTATGAAGGCCAAGACTATAATAAGGTTCAAAAAAGAACTAGATCAATTCATGGAGGATAGGTCCATCAATGGCGACCCTAGCCTCTGTTTGCCAGAAGCTGGGAATGGGCAACAGGGGATGGATCACTTGAAGATTACCTGTTCCGTTCATTCCCTCTGGGGCCCATTGGCCACTGTCAGAAGACAGGACACTGGGCAAGATGGACCTTTGTATGGACTTTCTTATGTTCTTAAGACACTGTGACCCACCTGGCCCCCTATTCATTTCTAGATCCAGTTCAAAGAGCAGATCATGATCTTGCTACGCTGAGGGAACAATGGAAGACCCATCCTTTGCACAGGGCCATTCTAATAACAAAGCTGAAAAATGACTGGCACCACCTATTGTTGAGTCTGTTTAGGATACAGGCTAAATTATGTGGGGATTAAGTGTTTTGGACATTTTGGGCAAAAGATGCAGTTCTTTTTTTTGAATATGGATGGCACTTACATTTCATAATATGTATATGATAAAATGCATGGGTATTATATATACTCAGAATGTGTGTGTATGACCTAGATGGACATATATGAATGAGACAGAGTTATGAAATGTAGCTGCTCATGCAGGCTCTGTACAGTCTTTCAGTTAAATAATGTATCTTTTTAACAGTTAAGGCCACCAGTTTACCATAAGAATGATGTATCTGCAAAGCTACATTTTATTAAACGAACATTGTAGTTAAATAGTAGGTTTGAAGTAAAAAAAAACAAACAGATTTTGAAATCATTCCTAAAAGTAGTTGAAGATGTTGCTTGTTTGTACACTTATTTAAAAGATTTCTTTTAAAAAGGATAGAATCAGTTGTCTCAAATATGTATCCAAGGTGAATTAAAACAAAATTGAACCCCCAAAATAAAAAAAATCAATAGATTGAAATAACAGTAGTATATCACAGAGAACTAGAGCAGTGTTTATAAGCTCCTTCACAAAAAAAGAAAATAGCTGAGGAAGTAGTTTTCCAAATATCTGGTAGGTATGTTTGGGGTTCTGGCCCAGCTAATGATTACTACACGAAAGACAGTGGACAAAGCCATCTGAAAAAGTTTTCTTAGCAGCCCATCAACATTAAATATATATGTAACGAGAGATGGAAAAAAGCCACGGTCAAAATGCCACTGGCTGTCTTGGGGATTTTTTAAAACATGTTTATATCCTTGACTGTGCAGGATGGATGTTAGTCAAATCTCATTTTTGTAGTCCCTTGCTAAAAAACTACTAAATTTTATCATTAGTTAAACACACTAGAAAAAAGTGAATGTATTTTCATTCTCTGATGCTTTTTATACTCAAACCCTATTTCTTTAAAATCCCTCTATGTAACATTTTTAATATACACATTCTCTAACTCTGGAGAAACAGAAAGTGGGCACCAAAAGAGCTATTTCTTTATAAGATCATATCACAGAACATTTACAGATCATTGTGTGTGTGTGACATGAATGAATGAATGGCAGAGCTCAAATTTAAACAGTTACAAGTGCAGTCTCTCCCATGCATTCCTTCTCCTCTATAGTCAATAACTGCCTTACTTCATTTACTTTCTTCATTCATTATCTCCCAGCCTGCACCACCCTCTCATCAAAATGCTTCTCTCTTTCCCCTCACACATCTTACCTCTCACCAGCAGAATGGGAGGAGAGGCCACTTTCTCCTAAAATAGCAGCCTTGCTCCCCCACTGCCTCTAGGCACATTATTCAGTTCAAGATTTCTACTTATCCAAGTGAGTGTGCTATAGTTGTTCAGGACTTACTAATACTTCAAAATGAAAAGAACAGTTACCTACCCTGCAGCAACTGTGGTTGAGATGTGAAAGTCTGCATGGATCCCATTGTAAACGCATGTGCCTCATGTATGCAAGATTTTATTTTTAATAGTGTCTGTCAGGGCTGCACATGTGCCCGGTGCTGCCTCATTCTCCCATGCAAGATCATAAAGGACAGTGACCATAACCCTCCCTCAGGTCCCTTTCAACTCAAAACTCTAAGTAGCTGTGGATTATGAAAAGTGGGGACAGAGGGCGGATAGTGGGATCCACACGAACAATGTATTAAATAACCATTCTTTGAGATGCTGTAGTCAATGTGGATCCCACTGCAGGTAACTGGTAAGCAGTGTCCTCCTTCGATGGTGGGAGTGAGGTGTTTCGGCTACAGTCAGTCAGTTAAATAGACTGCAGTATTGCTTTCCTGAACTTGGCTTCTGACCTGGCTGCCATGGTGTATGAGTTTAAATGTTTAAAACAAGTCACTGGTTACTCCATATTGCAGCTCTCACATTGAAATGTTTCTTATGCAGGAAGATGCTGCTGCTTGTGCCCTGGTGCAGAGTGTCTCGATGTTTTGAAAAAAAGAGGTTTGCCAGCCATCTGATATCAGGTGGAAATGCACTGCGTGATCTGTTTGGAGATTCTAGGATGAGAAGTCTTGGCCTTTTTCAGGCCAGATAGGGCCACAGAGAAATGGAGACAGCCTAAAGACTTGGTCCTGTTAAGGTAATAAAGCAAAGCTCTAGACATGTTGAAAGTATGCAGTTTCTTTTCTCATGGCATCAAGCGTGCCCTTGGCAACAAAAATGGGCAGAGTAATTCATTAGTTCAGGTGAAATTCATTCAGAGACCACTTACAGATGAACTTTGGATATGGATTTCAGCACTACCTTGTCTTGATGGAAAGGTGGTTCAGCCATAAGGGCTTGGAGCTCACTAAGTTGAAGTGATGGCCACAAGAAAGATAGTCTTGATGGTAAGGTGAGCACTTCTATAGTGGTTCAAAGGGAGAGTTCAGGAGTTTTAGGACAACATTAAGATCCCAGGAGAGGACAGGTATAAAGGAGACTCTTGAGGAATTCTGATACCTTTATATATAAGAAGACAGAGTACAAAAATACTCAAGTGCAACACACCAATATTGCCACCAAGTGAAACTTCAGAGAGCGTTAAATGCTAGTCCCGCATGTTTCAGGAATGGCATATAGTCAAGGATCTTCAGTATTGGGGCCTCCATTAGGTTGACATTGCTTTGAGCCACCCATACAGGGTAAGTCTACTCTGGGGAGGAAAAAAAATAAAAAAATAAAAAAAATACAGAGTAGTTGCTCCTGCTTGGAGTGGAACCTGGGGTCTGAGACCCACTCCCTTACCAGGTTTAAGAGCATGAGTTGGAATGTCCACCCTCTTGTCATTCTCACCCTGTGAGAACCCTGCAAGCTCAACTCTGTAGACGTGGGTTATGAGACATGCTGCTGCAGGTTTGGTTAGGTTTTTTTTGTTTTGTTTTTTTGCAATGTTGATGTAACCATGGAAAAATCTTTTCCATTTCAAGAAATAAGTCTTGTTGATAGAAGGCTTCCTGCTTTGTATGAGACTCTCCTGAACCCACAGCAAGCAGTCTCTGCCAGTAATGGCAAGTCCTCGATTGTGACTTATATCTTTCTTGGGATGCCCTGTGCCTGAAGCCATGATGAATGGCAATTGTCACGATGGCTGTCACACACCTGGTTGCTGCATCAGAAGTGCCCACCATGACCTGTAGGGCTGTCTTGGTCACTAGTTGACCTTGCTTAATTATGTTTAAGTTCCTCTCTGCTTTCATGCAGGAGCTTTGTCAGGAAGCATGTCACCCGTCCCATGTTAGCAGTGACATTTGGCCAGTAAGGTCTGGAAGTAAGTTACTTGTAGCTGCAGTAGGCTAAGGCTAAAACTTTTGGGGGTCCTTGTGAGTCCTCTTACTTTACTTCAACTTTTTTTGGGGGTCTCACTGACACTACTAAGAAGCCTGAATTGGGGAAGCGTAGTAGTACTCAAATCCCACCCCTTCTTGACTAATTTTGCAATGGGTGTTATCATGGCCAGTGTCTGCCTCTGGGCACTGGCAGGGTTGAGCATTTATGGGGAGGAAGATCCTGGCTAGACCAGAAGCTGACAAGCTGTCAAACAGCTTGTAGGATTCCTCTGATACAGCCAAGGTCTTGATATCCAGAGTCTCAGTAATCCCCACAAGGAGCTCCTGGAACACTTTAAAATCATCCGGTCCAAAGAATACTGCTTCATCTGGTAATGAAGATGAAAGTCCTTTGGCAATGAAAACAGGGCATTTGGTGCAACTCTGTCCCTGGATCCAGCTCTTCCTGGTATGCTGGTGAAGACAGTCTTGGCCACAGATGCTTGCGGGGAGAAGGGCAAATGACAACATCACCTTTCTCAAGAGGGCTGGACATCTGCTTCTCAGTGCTTGAAATGATAGGCCCCAGTACCCCTAAGAGGAACATGAAGGCTTTAGAAATATAGCTACCTTGCTGAATATTGGTTCATCCAGTACCACTCCTGAGGAGCTGGTAGTAGCTGAGCCCTGAGCCAGTGGTAGGGCAAGCCAGTAATGTCTGTCATTATAGGACACTGAGCTCTGCTTTGAGTATGCTTTTGTGTTTGAAGTGGCCAGACTTTGACATCAGCGGTGTGGGTGCTGGCTCTTACCTTGGCACTGCCTTCTTCAGTGTTGCTTGTCTATTAGGTGGGGCACTGGGTGAAGCTAGCTTGTCTGCCAGCAGCACTCTGGAGATTGTATCCTCAGTGTGTAATGAGACCTTCATGGACTGTTCCAGAAGATGGAGCTTTAGCTTCACATCCCATGACTTAAGTGTTCTCACAGAGAATGATAAGCAGACTCATAATCTGTTCGAGATTCCCTCTAACAGAAGACACAGCTGATGTGCCCATCTTTCAAGGGGATTAGTCCATCGCAGGATAGACAGGGCTTAAAGCATGCAGGTTTTGAGTTCACCATGTTAATGAGCCCAGTACAGAGAGGTCTATGTATGGGCGCGAGAAAGGGTGATCTAGTGGTAGAGTTCTGTTCAGATGGATGGAGACAGTTCATTGTAGTCAACAGAGAAGATAAATAGTTCGGAAGATTTTCTTGAACACGTGTAGAAGTTTAGTCTGAGCTAAGAATTAGTGGACTGGACACTCACCAGGTTCCATCTTGCTACCACAAGCAGTAAGAGGGAATTGAGAAATCTGCACCACCCTTTATTCCCTCACATGGGAGCATGAGATGGCACAGGGCACATGTGTGGCCCTGACGGACACTGCAAATAAAAAAATTTGCTCTCTCACATACTGGGTGCATGTCCACCTACACTGGGATCCACACTACTACATACTCAATGAAGAACAGACTGATACACTGCTGAAATTATCATGAATTTGCTATACAGTGTTTTAAGAAGTAAATAAAAACAATGTTTATTCAAACTACACTAATTCAACTAGCACTGGATATTATGCAGACGAGTGGGCTGTAAGAGGATAACATACTTCCTTTTTAGTTCTTGCAGCAGCATCTTGTACAAGCTGAGAAATTGCTTCTTTCATATTTTCTATCTCCCCTTCTTTTTGCTTCTCTCCGAGCAGGGCCTAGAAAAAACAATATGAAATACTGTAAGTATAATTACCTTTAATAAAAATAGCGTGTTCTTTCATTAAAAAAAAAGTCAGTGATGACAATCTTTAGTAAACAGAAAAAGAAATGATGGCTTACAAAATGGCATCAGAATACCACTGTTCAATACAAAAAAGTTAGGTAACTGTGTTGAACTTTTCATTCTGTTGGTTATCTGAACTCAAGCATGTCAGGAAGGCAATAAACTTGGACATGAGAATGGGTGACTGTTACTTTGCAGCAAATATGCTTTCTGCAAGCCAGTTCAATGCAACCAGTTGATATGTGAGAACAGAATAATAGAATATCAGGGTTGGAAGGGACCTCAGGAGGTCATCTAGTCCGACCCCCTGCTCAAAGCAGGATCTAATCCCCAAATAAATCATCCCAGCCACGGCTTTGTCAAGCCTGACCTTAAAAACCTCTAATGAAGGAGATTCCACCACCTCCCTAGGTAACCCATTCCAGTGGTTCACCACCCTCCTAGTAAAATACTTTTTCCTAATATCTAACCTAAACCGCCCCCACTGCAACTTGAGACAACTACTCAGAGGATGCCCCTTTAGATAAAATCTTAGCACAACAAACGAACACTTCAGTGTTGACCATGAGGGGTTATGAGGAAGAAAAATGGTGGAACTCATACAAAGTAGCAAGAAGATTCTCAGAAACTTTTAACTGGGGGACAATGAGGAATAACCCATGCTCAGAATACAAGAAACAAGTTTTCTGGCAGCAACTAAGGTCCTGGTGACAATTCACATACCTAAAATAGACCTGTAAAACACAGAACAGATAAATACTTTCAAATCTTTATCTCCAGCATTCTTTGCTCAGTTTCCCGACTTTTCTTTTGCTGTTTCCATTTATTTCAATTCTTGTACTTTCATTTCCCCTTTGTATACCTGTTAAAATTCTTCACTCTTTTTTTGGATTTCCTTTCCATACAGTATCTAGTTAGAAAAGCTGGGGCCTGTCTCAATTCCACATTTTTGAGCGTGTTAACATGATAGTGGAATGGGTGCCTTGCTAAAGCTTTGAACTGGTCTACTACACAAAACAGGCTTTAGAATAGTTACTTCACAGTTAGGTCCTTTACACAGTAAAAATAAACCATGTTGCAATAGAGTCAGGAGGCAATTGCATTGTAACTGAGTCCCCTGGATAAATTTTTGTCATGAGAACAGGCCCGTAGTAACTTCCAGTATTCAATGATGCAGTAAAGAATGTGTCTTGATGCCTTGTCTTACCTGATTTTTTTGTAGGTTAGCTTCTTCTAAGAGTTGCATGCTGTCTCGGACTTTTACTATAGCATCATATTTTTCCTCTTCTAGATCTGCACACTTTGCCTGTAGCTCTCTAGTTTGTTTTTCTAGAGCAGTCCTCTCTGTTCTCAACTGTTCAGAGTCGTGTACAGCTACACATAATCTAGAAAGTCCAAACACTCAGATCTCATTGGCAGAACTTGCAACTTGCTAAAAACACTTTCACTCTTGCAAACTAGTTGTTCTCGTATATAAAGAGTACAAATTTACTTGTAAATTATGATGTTTAAATTCTCTGGTAGTCTCATTTTTTAAATATGTCATCCTACTCTTCCATCACTGTCCCAGACAGAAATAGAATGAAAGGAGTTAACTTTGAACATTTTGCATATAATTAAAATGAGAAGGGTACTGCTATTCAGAGATACCTATACTGGGTTGCAGGCTTGTGCTATAATTTGCCATTTGTTTTTTAAAATTCTTTTGATACTTACTACCCACCTTAAATCATAATCTTTGCCAAGGCAAGTCAGTTTGTTATACCACTACCAAATGGTTCTAGCACCACATATTAAACAAAAGGAATGGGTACACCTTAAACAAACAGCATTATACATTTTTACATAAAATATAACCATTTGTCTCCTGCACTCCCTCATGCCAATCATGTTCAAGCAATAATACTAGCTAGAGCAGTGATTCCCAAACTTGTTCCGCCGCTAGTGCAGGGAAAGCCCCTGGCAGGCCGGGCCAGTTTGTTTTCCTGATGCGTCCGCCGGTTCGGCCAATTGCGGCTCCCAGTGGCCGCAGTTCGCTGCTCCAGGCCAATGGAAGCTGTTGGAAGTGGCGCAGGCCGAGGGACATACTGGCTGCCGCTTCCAGCAGCTCCCATTGGCCTGGAGCAGTGAACCGCGGCCACTGGGAGCCGCGATCGGCCGAACCCGCGGACGTGGCAGGTAAACAAACTGGGCCGGCCCACTAGGGGCTTTCCCTGCACAAGCGGTGGAACAAGTTTGGGAAACACTGAGCTAGAGCGACTGTAAAACGACCAGGTTTTTCCCAGTGCTGATGCAATGCTTTGTGTGTATGTACGCACACACAGAATTGCATGAGCACTGAGAAAGGGCTTGTGGTTTTATACTAGCTCTAAACAGTCTTATTGCTGGAACATGATTTACTTTATTGGTTGGCATGAGGGAAGACAGGAGAGAGAGAGACTTTGATGCATACTCAGGAACGTAGTTGGGCTCAGATTAGGCATTAAAGGTGATGGTAAAGATGGACTGTAATCAACATTTTATGATTACACCTAGAGTAGTTTTTGAAGCAGCCAAGTTATTTATTTTTGGATATTTACAAGACAAAATATATATGGACACAAAAAAAACATTATATTAACTATGGCTGGGGGATCACTTTGGGTCCAGTTTCAAACAAATAAAAAGAGACTACCATGCCTAGTTCAGGCAAAAGTTCTTGAAAGCCACTGTAAAGCACTTCAACTTGTGCAACACTTCAAGGCAATAAGAGCCCCTATTGTTACAAGTAGGCCAATGCTCTTGTACTGGCTTTTTGCTAGATTCTGCTAGTCACACTCATGAAGCAGGGACAAAGAAATGTGAATCTCTTAGAAAAATCACCTCAGAAGAGCTAATAAATACTTCAATAAGAAAATTCAGTTATCAAGTCATCTGACAAACGTTTGATGGTTAAAACAATTTAGTGCAAAATTTTGGCCCAGAATTAATTTGTTCAGCCAAATTATCTCCTTGGCAATAAAAGGGACAAGGGAGAGAAAAGACATCATAATGGAAACCCTTAGTCATCCTCAAGTATATTAGCAGGTAATGCTATAATTGAAAGCATATCCTCTTTATTAGATATTCAATAAATCTTTATCACTGACATTTACCACCGAAGAAAGTCGACCTTAGTGTGCTGTTATAGTGTCCTTACTAGTCTCAAGAGTTCCATACTGATACTTGAAACAGCTTTTACTTGTCTTAATGTAGAAGGTGGCTGAATGCATCCCAAAGGTGGTCACTTCAAGGGAATACTTTCAAACTGATGTTTGGGGCTTTAGCAGTGCCACTCCAGATAATGTAAATAAAATTTGTGAAACTTGGACAGACTGATAAGTCACGGGCAAAACTACGACATAAGTAAGATCAAGTGATTTGTGGTCCTCTAGTCTTTACTCAGGTGAGAAAAAGGAAGCCAGAGGCGACTCTGAGCAGGTAGGGAAATGAAGCAGATAAAATATAATGAGTAATCTAGGATAAATATCATCTGCATAAGAAATAGAGAACTTGATTACTCAAAATTAAAGAACTCAGACATTTAGAAGAAAACCTCTGCTTTCATGTCACTTCTAAAATTATCATCAATCACATTCAATGGCATCATTCATCTCTTTACCTCGTCTCCAATTGTTTTATGCTAGATTGCAATTGCTGCAAGCGTTTGTCTGATGCTTCCTCTCTCTCCTGAGCAGATACTACATCTTCTTCCTGAAAATCATAGCAATTACTGAGACATTTTTTCTGAACTGTGCTTGAGATGCATGATATGGAAACAAACAATTTTAAGTTAATTTAAGTTTCGTGTTTGCAACAGGATAATCACTTAAACTTTCAATACCTTTCTCTCCATCTGGGCTTGAAGGTCCACTAACAATTTGGTCATTTCATCAACTTTAGCAGTTGCTGTTCTCACATCTACTTTGGCTTGCCTGAATATAAAGAAATCACTCAATTAATTACAGTTAGCTGAATGTGAAAAAAACCCAAAACCCAACTTAACAGGTCTTTATAAGAACAGCCATGACGTCTACACCATACCAGCAAAAGTCTTCACGTATAGACAGCAGCAGCCATTGTCTGTTATGTGGAAGAGATTCTGAGGACACCAAAGAGGAGGTACATATGCCATTATACTGTTGAATACAGGTTTGTGGAGGACTCAGTGGCCAAAATTTTCCAAAGTGAGTTATGATTTTGGGCTCCTCAAATTTTTGAGTACTCAACTTGAGACATTTTAAAGGGGTTTGTTTTTCAGAAGGTAGATGCTCAGGACTTTCTGAAAATCAGGCCCCCCTTTAAGGTGTTTTGAACTGGGCACCCCAAATCATTAGCCATTTTCAAAAATTTCAACGTGCTTCAGAAGGTAAATAGGTTTGGCTGGGATGGTGTAGGAAGAGGAACATAAACTGGAGGAGGGCCAGAGGATGGCAGTTATGCCATTTTCCCCTGTGGAAATGAATAAAGCAACTCTGCTATTACCCTGACCTGGGACAGGGGAAACAACACAGATTCCTTCTTCCTTTGCCCCCACCCAGTGTGCTGGGCTAAGTTTACACTGGTCATAGAACCTTACACACAAATAAACGACACTGAAAAAACACTAAGGTTGCAAAGTCACGCATTCTAAAGTAAGGAAATGCCAGAATTAAAGTTGCTTATGTCCCCCTCCCTGGGTCCTTGTCCCAGCCTCTTTGCCCAGCCAGTCCCAGGTCCCACTCCTCCCCCACAACTCTGCTGCTTGTCTGTCTCCCCTTCCTACCCCCTGTCTCCCAATGCCAGTTTCCTTGCCCAACCAGTCTCAGCCTCCTAACCCCCTTGGCTCTCAGTCTCTCCAGGCTCCTTGTCCTAACCTACTCCTTTCCCTCTCCCCAGGTCTGGCTTTTGTCCCCTCTGCATTTAAATCAGATGGCTTCCTACTCCACATTACCTGGGTGCCAGGTGGGAGACAGGCTCCCTGTTCTCAGTTCCCATGCCTAGCACCTACCCAGAGCAGCTGAAAGCAACCATTACAGGGAAAGTCTTTTTTCTTCTCTGTAGTTTTAAGCTGGGGCATGGCATATGTGTAGTCTGGTCAGCACAAGGAACTGCGAAAGACAAACATGCCCAGTGCTGACGGAATTTTTGGAGATTTTAGCAGCTAAAAGCTAAGTATCACCACTGAGCATGTGCAAACTGATTTTTCATAGACTTATAAGTAGAACCGGCATTCACAAGAGGAGGTTACTTATCTGTAACTGGAGATTCTTCAAGAAGCGTGGTCCCTAGTCATATTCCACTGAGGGTTATTTGCATGCTCCATGCGCCCGGAGCCAGAGCTTTTAAAGGTAGCAGTGCCCAGTGGTCCACCCATGCACCCTTGTTCCGCCTCATGGTTTCAACCAAGATGATAAAAGGCGAGGTGGACCAACCACGCCCTCAGTTCCTTCTCCACTGCAAATCAATCAGATCTTCAGCAGATGGGAAAGAAGGCAGGACTGGAATACAGATAAGGACCACACATCTCAAAGAACCACCAGTTACAGTAACCTCTTCTTTGTTGAATGAGGGTCTCTATTGTATTCCATTGATGGTGATTGACAAGCAGTACCTAGTCAGGAAGAGGGTGTGAGGACGAATGATGGAAGGTAGGATAGCCTAACTGAATGAGGCATCTGTCGCAGAATCTTGCACCAGAGCATAATGGGAAGAGAAGGTGTATACTGAACTCCACGTGGCCACCCTACATATGTCCATGAGCAGCATGTTGTGAAGCGTGGCCATAGTTGATGCTTGTGCTCTTGTGGAATGGGCTCCTACCCAAGGAGAGGAGACAGTACTGATAACTGATAGAGAGTAATGCACCCCAAAACCCACTTCAAAATCCTCTGAGTGGAGTTAGCCTGACAGTGGAACATGGTGAATGGAGGGGTCTGCCATCATGGCCCTCAATTTGCCCACCCTTCTTGCAGAGGTAATAGCTATCAGAAAACCGACGTTCATGGAAAGAAGGGAAAGGGAGCAGGAGGTTTGAAGGGCAACTTCAATGTTGTGAGGACAAGGTTAAGGTCCCATTGGGGAGTGATGGTTGAACAAGAGGATATATCTGCATGAGGCCCTTCCAGAATCATACAGTCAACAGGCGAGTGCAAACAAACAGAGTACCCCTCCATGGGGCTGGGGGAAGCACTAATGGCCTCTACTTTGATGGAGCGGAGAGCGAACCCTGACATCTTCAGGAACAGGAGACAGTCCAAGAGGAGAGGAATGCCTACAGCCTCAGGAGCAAGACATTTCTGTTGAGCCCAGGAGGCAAAGAGTTTCCATTTCCCTTGGTAGGACCACCTTGTAGATTCCTTCCTGCTACTCAGGAGGACATCTCGCACTGCCGATGAGCATTCCTGTGTTAACAAAGATGCCCATCCAAAAAGTAGGCTCTCAGGTGAAGCATCTGTGGGTTGGGATGTCTGATCCTGCTTTTGTGTTGACCAAGCAGTTCCAGAAACAAACATCAGTAGTAGAAAAGAAGAATGCTTTGACATGCGGAGATAAAGAGGAAACCAGAACTGGTGAGGCCAGAATGGGGCGATCAGAATGACTGTTGAATCTTGCGATGGACATGGGGCAGGAGTGGTAGGGGAGTGGTAACTGATCCGACTAGCTGATGAATAAGGCATTGCCTTGGGAGCGGGCTCCATAGCCACCCCTAGAACAGCAATGGATGCATTTGGTGTTGGTGTGAGAAGCAAAGAGATCCCTGACCAGAGTATCCCAATGGTAAAAAACATTGGTGACCACAAAGTCATGTAGTTCCTGTTCGTGGTCAGCCATGAAATTTCTGCTGAGAATATCCGCAATCATGTTCTGAGTCCCCAGGAGATAAGTCGTTGACAACAGGAAACCATATGCGATGCACCATTTCCAGAGGTGAACTGCTTCCGCACAAAAAGTGCTGGAGACCTCATGCCACCTTGTTTGTTTATGTAGTTGTCATAAATATAAAGGGAAGGGTAAACACCTTTAAAATCCCTCCTGGCCAGAGGAAAAACCCTTTCACCTGTAAAGGGTTAAGAAGCTAGGATAACCTCACTGGGACCTGACCAAAATGACCAATGAGGAGACAAGATACTTTCAAAAGCTGGGGGGAGGGAGAAACAAAGCCTCTCTCTTTCTGTCTGTGTGATGCTTTTGCCGGGGACAGAACAGGAATGGAGTCTTAGAACTTAGTAAGTAATCTAGCTAGATATGCATTAGATTCTGATTTCTTTAAATGGCTGAGAAAATAAGCTGTGCTGAATGGAATGGATATTCCTGTTTTGTGTCTTTTTTTAACTTAAGGTTTTGCCTAGAGGGATTTTCTTTGTTTTGAATCTAATTACCCTCTAAGGGATTTACCATCCTGATTTTACAGAGGTGATTCTTTTTACTTTTTTTTCTATTAAAATTCTTCTTTTAAGAATCTGATCGCTTTTTCATTGTTCTTAAGATCCAAGGGTTTGGGTCTGTAGTCACCTATGAAAATTGGTGAGGATTTTTATCAAACCTTCCCCAGGAAGGAGGGGGGGTAACTTTTGGAAGGATTTTTTTTGGGGGGGGGGGGGGCACGTTTCCAAATGGACTCTTTCCTAATAATATACCGGTTAGTCATTTGCTGGTGACAGTGAAAGTCCAAGGGCAAAAGGTAAAATAGTTTGTACCTTGGGGAAGTTTTAACCTAAGCTGGTAAAAGTAAGCTTAGGAGGTTGTCATGCAGGTCCCCACATCTGTAACCTAGCGTTCAGAGTGGGGAAAGAACCTTGACAGTAGTAAACTATAGCGATGTTGACTGACATGATGAGACCATGTTGGGAGCAAATGGGTGGGAGAAATGTGCTTCATGCTCTCCATACTGCATGAAGTTCTAGGATACCACCAAAAGGAAAAAAGAACTTAAGCTGGGAGGGGAGAGGTGAGAACGACATGGAGGGGAGCACTGGAGAATGAGTTCAGTGTAGCTATAGTCGTAGACAGCGGAAGCAAAGATGAGCGAAGGCAGCGATGTATGTGCACAATGACATGTGGCCAAAAAGGGAAGAACAAGTTCCGAACAGAACCGAAGGATTGAAGGTCACAGAAGCAATCCATTCTAGCAGGGTCAAGAACCTGTCCAGTGATAGGTAGGCACGTGCGGAGACTGCATCGAAGCACGTGCCGATGAACTCCAGGGACTGTGTAGGGTCCAATGTCAATTTTTTGATGTTTACACTCACCCCCTATGAGGAAAGGGGTAGAAACAGAAGAGAAGTCAATACTTGAGCCTCATGTCTGGACTGCGTTGCCAGCAGCCAGTCAGTTTTCAAGATAAGGGAAGATGAGGACCCATTGACACCGGAGATAAGTTGTGTCACTGTGCCTCAGTGGTCACAACCGAGAATACAAGATTCAGGACAAACTGCCGAGAAATAGGGCAAAGACACCCCAAAACCGGTGGTTTTTCTTCCATAAGATATACCAAACCATCAACAAAAATAAACTTCTGTCTCACCATGCTGGCTGATAGAAGTCAGAAATGCAGTATCCTTAGGTATCCTAGCCCTGGATTCACCATCCAGACACTAGACTTAATGATGAATGGTTATTTAAAACCAATTCCATCAACCAAAGGGTTCTTCTGATCCCAAAAGGGCCAGCCACATAGCCAGGTCAATATATTAACTCAGATCTTACCCAATAATCATGCTGTTGCCAATCCTTTAATATCTAACATATCTAAAGGTTTATTTATAAGAGAAAAGAAAGAGGTGAGAGTTAAAATTGGTTAAAGAAATCAAATACATACAAAAATTGCAAAGTTCTTGGATAAGGTTTAAAGCAATAATGAAAAACTGCTGGCTTAAGTCAAGTCTCTGGTTGCTTCCAGAAGACTGAAAACTCCTCAGTCCCTTGGTTAGAATGTCCTATGTCGATAGCACAGAGATCAGAGCAGGAAAAAGGCAAAATGGAGATGTTTCCAGGGGACTTTATACTTTCTGCCATATGGTGGGTTTGCTCTCAGTACAGTCAGTGGAAAAGTACAGGCACAAGATGGAGTCCAGTGTCACATGAACTGGTCACATGCCCTTGCATGCTTCAATGAGTCATAGCAGGGTCCATTACTATATTCAAGCTAGACCATCCACAGGAAAGCGCATCAGGTAGGGATAAGCTTTTTTCACGGCCCATTGTGTTCACTGATGGGCCATCAACTTGAATAGTCCATTCACAATGTGCTGGCTAGACTAGTTGTAAACTACCTTGTGGGTGTTACCACAGGAGCAAACACAGTCAATATTCATAACTTTAGAGACAAAAATAATACATGCATACAAATACGATAATCATTCAGCAATCCATAACTTTTCCATTGACACCTTACATGACATATTTTATACAAGATTTTTTGCAATTATATAACAGTGGTAGCAACAATGATCGACATGATCATATTTTAAATCATATAACATCACAGGCCACCACCATAGAGACCCTCGTGAAGACCCAGAAAGCGGTGGTAAGTCCGAACGGTAGAACCCTGCATTGGAAGTGCCGACGGCCCACTATAAACCTCAGGAATTGTCTGTGGGTCGGATGAACATCTATGTGAAAGTAAGCATCTTGCATATTGAGAGCTGTAAACCACATGCCTCTTTCTAGCGAGGGTATGATTGCTGTGAGCGTGACCATACGGAACTTGGGCTTACGTATGAAGTGGTTGAGACTATAGAGATCTAGGATTGGTCTTCATCCTCCCTTTTTCTTGGATACCAAGAAGCAGGCGGAGTAGACCCCTGCACCTTGAAAGGTCATGGGCACAGGCTCTATCGCCCTTCTCTGTAGAGGGGAGTCCACCTCCAGGGAGAGGACACCATCATTCAAGTCGTCCCAGAGGTGGGACAGGGGCAGGGGATGAAATAGCATTGTGAACTTGATAGTATAACCATGTTGAATGACATCCAGGACCCATGTGTTCATTGTTATCGCGCTTCAGGCTGTCAGAAAGAGTGTTAGACAATCCCCAAAGGGGATAGGGTGCAAGAACAGCGCGTTGCAATGTGGTTGATCGCTCTCTAGATACACTTAGAAATATCGCTCGCGTGAAGACTGAATGTGTGGTCTCAATGACCGATGGACCAGGCAGATGGGACTGTTGAATCTTTTGACGCTTGTGGGGAGGCTCATAGGGTTGCTGGCAGAAAAACTGAGGAGCTTGGTACCGTTGAGCAGGAGCTGGCCAACAGAATTTGTGCTAGGGTGCTGGTGTATAAATGCCCAGTGATCACAGGGTGGATCTTGTCTGAGTGAGTGCAGAGAATCATCAGTTTTCCGGCTGAAGAGGTGGGATTCATCAAAGGGAGGTTCTCAATCATGTTTTGTACCTTTCTCGAGAACCAGAAGAACGTAACCAGGATTCCCTCCTCATGACAAACTTTGCAGCCATAGTGCCTGTAGATATGTCCACAGAATCTACTGCAGCCTAGAGTGTTGTCCTCACAACCAGTCTGCCTTCCTCTAAAATAGCCTGGAAACTGTCATGGTCCTGCTGGGGAAGCTTGTCCGCAAATTCCACTTATTCGCCATAATTCAAAAAGTCATACTTTGCAAGTAATGCCAGATAATTAGAGATGAAAAACTGAAGGCTGGCTGATGAAAAGACCTTATGACCCAAAAGGTCCAGCCTCTTACCTTTCTTGTCAGTTGGAGTGGAACGTGGGTGCTAATGTCTGGCCTGCTCAGTAATGGCCTAAATAATAAGGAAATTGGGTGGGGGGTTTGAGAAAACAAACTCAGACCCTTCACCGGTACATAGTACCATTTTTCTGCTCTCTTTGGAGTGGGCACACAAGTTGCCAGGGTATGCCAGACAGTGCAGGCCAGAGGGAGAATGGCATCATTGATTGGCTGGTACTGATGCACTAAGAATGTCCAGTGGCTGATGCTGGCTGTCCTGCACCTCCTCCAGTGGCATGTGGAGGGCCTCAACCACCCTCTTTAACAGCTCCTGGAACTGGCAGTAGTCCGGGGAGGAAAGAGAAAGGAGTCTAGGACACTGCAGCCTCTGGTGACGAAGAGGGAAACTGCTCCAGATCTGGTGGTACCGTCGGCATTGGGCTGATAGATGCATCCTCCAACCCCGGTTCCGAAGGCCTACCCGTCGAAGGCTGGAGTGGTGAGATGGGGGGGAGGGGGCGGGGAAGAAGGAGGAGGAGACAGACTCCTCATGGGCAGATTGGGAAGGTTCCAAAGGTGGATACTGGGGCCAAGATCCCCAGTATGGCCAACCCACCCATGCAGCTGGGTACCAATGGCTCCTGTGCTGAGGGAAGGGTGATATTGCCACTGGGCTGGTGGAGCCTTCAGATACTCTTGCCATCACATCAGTGGATCATGTGCAACATCTGAATCTTCCGACGGTGAGAAGTCAGATCGTTGTTCAAATGGTGGAGCCACCGCCACTGAGAGAGTCACAGGGGACTGCTCAGGAACACGACCTGAAGGCAGCAAGTCTAAAGCAGGGGAGTGGAGACTCTTTGGAGGCAAATGCAGCAGAGGATGCAGGGATCTCACCTTATCTAGGGCAAACAGTTAATAAGGTCCAGGAGCTGATTCGAGCCTTCCCGGTGTACGTAGCACATGTTCCACAGACAGAACCAGAGCCAGAACGAGGACAGAAGGCTGTCTCAGAACAGGTGATTCCCATGTTTTCAGCAGTACTGAGCAGTACTGAGGCTCAGCGACCAGGACCGGCAGGTCCAACATTTTATGCGACTTCTTGTTGTGCTTGTGGGTCCTGGAACACGCCACATCTCTGTGGCTGAAACTCAAGGAGGATGCAGTGTCTTTCTTAGGTCTTGAGGAAGACTTACTGCCATGGTCAGGCACATGCTTCTGAGCCTCACAGCTAAACCCTGGCACCGGATCCGTAGTCCTGGTACTGGAGGAACTGACTGGAGCTCTGTGATAGGAGACACACTCCTTGATTGCTCAGGCCAATTTATGGGGGCGTTCCCCAGCATGGATCTGACTGCGGTGTCATGGGGACCTCGATGAGGCGCTTCTTGAGGTGGAGAACCTGGCCTTTCCAGGTATGGGCAGGGAAGGAGAGGCAGATATTGCACCTGGATGCGACGTGAGTTTCCCCCAAGCAGCACTGGTGCTCATCGCTGATTGCAAGCGAGGGCAGGAAGCACAGATCTTGAACCTTAGTGTCTTCGGTATAATCCAGTACCGAGGTTCTGGGAGGCAAGCAGAAAACCACCAAAGAAGTGCCAGGAAGTCCTTAAATCCTAAGAAAACTACTACTAATAGTAAGAACTACTACAAAAACAATAAAATGCCAACTATAAACAAGAATAAAACAGTCTTTTTAGAGAGCCTGAAAGTGTGTCACAACGGACGGGAGAACAGCAGAAGCTCTGATTCGGACCACACAGCAGCGAGACGGAACCAAAGGTGCAGTTGGTCTAACCCACCCTTTATCCCCTCGGTCGAAGCCAGGAGGCAGACCAAAGATGCATAGGAGGACCAACAGGCACTACTACTTCTAAAAGCTCTGACTCTGGGCATATGGCGCATAACCCTCAGTGGAATACAACAGGGACCATCACTCGAAGAAGAAAATTCTAATTTGGTAGAACAGAGGATTCCACTGAATTTAGGATAGATTCAATAAAACTTTTGTCCACCACCATCTCCAGCTCGGTGCCTTTTTGGCTTCTGGATATGGGGGCAGGGTTGGCAGGGAGGCAGAGCAGTGGGACTGGATGGCTCGTGTCAATTTCTTGTGCTAATAACTTAAGAAAATGTTAGTACTATGACTTATCAGAAAAGATAAACTCATAAATATTTCTTCAGATGCTACCCCGAACAGGCTGTTCAGTACCACAACAGAACAAGCCTAAATAAATCTGTGGGGTGGTCCATGGAAATCCAATCATTTCCCTGAAATTCTTAAAAAACACCCTTAAAAAAATAGGAGGAAGAGGTGGTGAGAACAAAGCACAGAGTTCATACAAACAACAGACCCTGAAAGAAACTGAACAATTTAAGATTCATCCCTTTCTATATTCCATAATACCTAAGAAACATAATTCTCTTTACCTCGCTATGGTATATGACATACATGAAGCAAACAAGAATTATCCTAGTCATACAATAAAACTTTAAAGTTGTTCAGAGTATTTTGAATACTCCTACTTCATGAAGCCCAGAAGCTGCAATGTGATTTACTGCCCATACAACTAGGTTTTGTGCAAATATGCTACGCTAATAAAAATATCTGGCTGATCCTTAGGGCTCAATCCTGCTAAATGGGAGTAAAGAGTGCTCAGCACCTTAAGTGAATGGGAGCATTGAGCACCTCAGAGGATGAGACTCAATGTTCAAAGCTAGCCCCAAGATTATCTCTGTTAAAGCTTAACACACACAGTATTAATGGGTGCAGTGGGTGACAACAGCAGCAATTTGCTTAACTCTAGATATAATTAATATGTAAATTATGTGAATATATGAAGTAGTATCTTCTATGTGATAAAATATTATACACACACACACACACTATGGTATACTGTATACACTGAACAGGATTTAACAATCAGCAGAAAACGTGCTCTGTCAGAATCTATTCTTACCTACATTTAAAGATGAACTGTGACTACTGCTAAAGACAATTATCGGTAACAGCTTTGTAATGAAGACAAGGCCAATGATAAAGTAATGAGTCAAGAAGGAATATAAGATAGAATGGTATATTTAAAAGGGTCTCTGATTTGTACCTCAGTTGTTTGCGTAGCTGTTCTAGTTCCATATTCTGTTCTGTTACTGTTTTCAGAAATTGTTGGTTAGCCTGTAAAAGGAGGAAAGAGTTGTAACATATTCCTTGCTCTGTTGAAGGCTATTTAAATGCAAAGTCTTGTTATATGGTGTCTCCTTTATCTGAAACTTAGTATGCTCACTAATAAAAGCAGGCATGCAGATTTATTCATTTATTCTCTTTAATCAATTTATGGCTTATTTTATGTGGGCTTATTCATTAATGCACTTACTCTTTTATCAGGCATCCTGTTAAGGTAGAGTAACTACTGTGACTAGAGGTACAGAAAATACTATCTTTAAAGAATTTCAAACTCTCAGTTTAAGCTCCTCTCTTAAATTATGGCTTGATTAAATTAGAAAACCATCTATTTGCTATATAAATTAGAGATATTTTTCACTAGATTACTATTTGAAGTTATAGAACAATTTTTGGAGCAACACAAAACATTATATGGACATTACTTAAGCTTCAGAAGATTTCTGTTTACAGACATTTTATAATATTTAACTAGTGTAGTTTAAAAAGTATCATCAAACTTATTTTGTGGAAAAAGCCAAATCCCATTTTTAATTATGGTCTGTGGATGGAGGTAAAAAACACTAATACACCTAACACCCTCAGTCTATAATGGGACTAAGGCTGTGAGTCTGTCAAGAAATCACAGATTTCGTGACGTTCCGGGACCTCCATGACTTCTGCAGCAGCGGGTGTGGCTGACTCCGAGGCTACCTGAGGAGCTTGGGCAGCCCGAGGGTCAGCCGTACTGGCCGCTGCTGAGGTAGTCTTGGACCGCCACACCCCCGCCCGCAGCAGCAATGGGGGTCCTGGGCCATTGCAGCCCCTCACCAGCAGCAGGGGTCCCGGGCCATGCATCACTGCCCACTCCAGCACTGGTGAAGGTCCCAGGCCACACACTGCCGCACGGCTCATCCAGAGCACTCGCAGCACCCCTAGGCTGTGAGCCCCCCCAGAGCACCCAAGGTACCCCCGGGCCGCCCCCTACCCCCCGCCCCCCCCCCAGCACCCACAGTTTAGTCAGTGGTATATAGTACAAGTCATGGACAGGTCACAGGCCATGAATTTTTGTTTACTGCCCGTGACCTGTCCATGACTTTTACTAAAAATACCCATGACTAAAATATATTTCCATGAACCTCTCAGTGCCAATGGGATTATAAAAATATTCTAATCCCGATATGTATATTCTGGTTCACCAAAGATCATCATCATGTGAGGTCATAAATGAAAGCCGGGATCATACTGTTCGTTAATATCATTGTGAAATGTATGTACAGATACTATGTTAGGAGTTACGCATGCATGCTGAAAATATGTTTCTAAAGTCTGTATCAGGCCAGAGTTCACAAAACAGGTTCTGTCACACAAGAGATATTTATTCACCTGTTGACATGTAAATTAGGTATTGTAAGCCAACACAATGGCTGTTCATCTACATATCAACTCAACAGGGGATGTAAAATCAATATGGAGGCAGGACAATAAACTACAGGGGTCATCCTGACTCTGAGGTAAACGACGAACTTTGGGGAATATAAGAAGGAGGCAAGGAAAACATCTCTTTAACCTGCACCTAGGAAGTAATCGGGTAGTATGATTACATTCATGAAAACAGGATCTCAACCAGGCTTAGTTGAAAGGCTGCAAAGGACATTTGAGTCCGAGAAAGTTCTTTAGACAGAAAGTTAGCCTGTTAAGTTTAGAAAAATCACATTACGGTTTTGTTTTATATGTAATGCTTTTGTTTCCATTATCCTTTCTCACCATCTCTTGATTCTTGAACCTTTGATAATAAAACTTTTTGTTGTTTTCACTATAACTATATCTCAGTGCTGTGGTCTAATACAAGGAGATGATCCTCAGTTGAATCATTCAGGCTAGTGTGTACACTGTTCCTTTAGAACAGCAAACCTGGTATATCTGTCGGTGTTCAGTGGATAAGGGGCCAGACACTTTAGGGGAATCCTTCAAAGGAACTTGTGTATACCTACTGTTAACCTGCAAGGCAAAGTCAGAGCTGGCATACCCAGAGTAGATTGTATGGGTAGCTAACAGGCAGTTGGTGTCAGGGAGCTGACAAGCAATTAAGCACCAGCAAGTCTCCCTCTTACTGGAAGCAGGGGGGTAACAAGGTGACTCATAGTCCTGAATGCCCTAAGAACCGTCACAGGGACTCCCACTGACATCAACAGGAGGCTTGCACAAACACCTAGGATAGAATATGGCCTTTATGTAGTAACTGAACTTTCGAGCCCTGATCCTGTAATTGTCACCAGATAAACTGACATTTTAATCCATGTGGAGCCCCAAAGAACTCAATATGGCATTACCTGGCACAGGGTCCATCTGCTGGGAGACAGTTACACATTTGGAACCAGACATAATCTATTATGTACCTTATTGTTGTGTTTAACATGACTCTGTAGGAACATAAGCTCATCTTTACAACCACTGCTATTTCTTCCCTTTTACTTCACTTCCTTTCCCATACTCCTGTTTCTCTCTCTTCCCTGTCTGCCTCTCACCATTTTCCCTTTGCAATTCCTTCCTGGCAATTACTTCTGATTCCCAACACCTGTGGGCTTTGATCTCACCTTTTTCTTAAAGGGATGGTGGAATATAGAGAGTGAGGAAAAGAGAAAAACCCACTGATTATCATGAGGCCAAATTACAAACCAGAAAGCCAAGGCTCAACCATGCACTAAGGCAAGTTTTTCAAACTGACTAGCAGTTTGGGATGCTCAACCTGAGATACCTTGTAGAAGTCTAATTTTCAGGAAGTGTGGAACACAAATCCCTTGAAAAAAAAATCAAGCCCCTTTATGGTGTCTCAAATGCGACACCCAAAATTGCTAGCCACTGGAGTTGGAGCAGAAGCCAACATGCAAGAGTGGAAAAGGTGGTTTCAAAGCCCCAGAAGCACAAGCCAAAAAAATAACCCTAAAAAGACTGACTGTAAATGGCAAGGACATCAATGTCATCTGTGACAAACCTTATAAAACACTGGTAAATGTGGTGGAGAACTGGCCTCTATGACCTGTAATTATGGGAGACCTAGAAATGTGCTGGACAAACTTAGTTTTCTTTTGAAACAAAATAACTTTCTTGCCTTTTCCTTGCGAAGATGTTCACATTTTCAAGACTCAAATTAAACATAATGCAAACTATACACTAGGATGAAAGCTTGTCACCAATTTCTCCTAGAGATCACAAATTATTGTTTACCCCACAGCTGCCCAAGGATTGCACAAGACTACCACAAGCTTCCTACCAGCTGGCTGCCTGTGGCTGAAAAAACTCCTCTGCTGAGCAGCCAAGAGTGGTCAGCAGCACGGAAGTCAGTACAGCCGATGGGACTGAGAATAAAGGACAACTCCCAGCTCTGACAGACCCTATCTGTGGTCTTGGTCAAGTCACAAAGGCCAAAAAACGTAAAGTAATCAAGCTAAAGTTTAGCTAACTCCAGAAATAAAAAAAAAACAAACAAACAAAACACAGATTTAATCCTAACACTTCCATCTGTAGTAAACAAACTCTGAAGTTTAGAAAGGGAAGAATATCGATAACACAGGCTCCATATTATATAGAGGACAAGTCCTATGCTCTTTTCATAAGGTAGATACAGGAAGGAAGGAAGAAGACAACTTTAAATGTAGAGCTGTAAGGCTTTCTGGATGGGCTACTCGCTAGATTAGTTACTGGGGAAGGGAGTAACACAACCTAGTTTACACAGTAAGGTATTCTTCTAGAGCAAAAAAAAACCAATTAAGACAATTTATGATAAGGTCCAATTGATTGTAAATTATATGACATTATCCAAGGACAGCATGTTGTGTGTCATGTTACTAGACATGTAATGTCTGGTGTCTTTATGACAGGTTTCAGAGTAGCAGCCGTGTTAGTCTGTATTTGCAAAAAGAAAAGGAGTACTTGTGGCACCTTAGAGATTAACAAATTTATCTGAGCATAAGCTTTCGTGAGCTACGGCATCCTTTGAGCTGTAGCTCACGAAAGCTTATGCTCAAATAAATTTGTTAGTCTCTAAGGTGCCACAAGTACTCCTTTTCTTTTGGTGTCTTTATGTTTTCCTTTATTGGCAATCCCCTGTGATGGGACATTCACTCCATACTAATCCTGAAAGGGTTAATGAAGGTGAGAAAGGGCCAATTAGAGTGATAGGCCGCATATGAGGGCATTAGGCTGGAGACGCAACCCCTCATTAGAAGATGAAGCTCAGGTGAGCAGGTGTGAGCTGGGCTAGCATAAAGCCAGGAAGCTGATAACAAAAATGGCTGCAGTGAAGAAGTCTATAGCCATTCTCTGTGCATTGGAGAAGAAAGGAAGGAACCAAGGGAAAGAGTAGACCCCTTATGGAGGGGCATACTCAGACGAGAGACGGGTGGAGAAGAAAGCCTGAGAGAGATGGGTAGGGAGCAGCCAGGTTGAAGACCGAACAGACCTTCACTGCACGTTGTAGGGTCTCTGGGCTAGAACCTGGAGTAGCGGGTGAGCCTGGATTCCCTAACAGCCACTGATGCATTGGCATTGCCCTGACAGCAGGTCCAGTGAGCCTCTATACCCCAGAAGGGGAAACCACATAGTGACCTGGCTGGAGGGCTGAGTCCTGGAGAAAACTGCAGTTCTTGGAGGGAGAGGGAGGCCGCAGAGTGAGAGAAAGGACAACAGGGAGGGGGCAGACCGCAAGGGGAGACATCAGACCCAGAAGAGAGTTAATCTCCAGAACAGCCAGGAGTAGGGGCCACCTGTGGCAAGTACAGTACCCTGATACCCCCCAGAATATAAACTAACAATTTAATAGTTTGAAAATATGAATGCACTGTCCAGATGGAATCACTTACCAACTCTGTTTTCTCATTGGCTAATTGAAGTTGCTCAGTCAGTTGCTGAAAGCTAGCCAACTGATTCTAAAATAGGAAATACAGAGCTTGTAATCATCATCATAAAGGGCTTGTAATCATCCTAAAGGAATTTTAAGTTCAACTAAAAAGCATTTTCAACAAATTAGATATATGTTATATGCAGTCAATGTTACTTTAATTTTTTGGATTTTAGTTCGATTATTAGTGGGATTCGACCTGGTAAATCTTTGGGTACACCACAGATTTACTACTGGGAAAAAAAAGGGTCTAAAGCCTTAGGGTCAATTTCTAAGCAGTCACATAATGCCTCCCTCCTAAATGGGTACAAACCTAGCAAGATGCAAACATGCATAAACATTTGGACCACTTCCCTGACTCCAGAACACCCTCTATGCAACTCTTGTCACAAAGGATCTGTAGAGCAGTTTTCTCACAGGTTATCTGGGAAAAAATGAACAATGCCTTCTACCCCATATTCACTTTGCGGAGTTTGGATTTCCTGACAGGTAGCTACATATAGCACCCTGCTGCAATTTAGCCCACAGACCACTAAACAAATAGTGCAGCCAGGGGTATGAACTGAACCTTTAAAAACAAACAAACAAACAAAAAAACCACTTATTTTTGAAGGGTGCTGAAGAACCACATGACTGATTCTTGCTCTAGTTCATTGTAGTTCTTTATATATATATATAGATACACACACACACACACACACCCCTACTGCAATATGCATTCCCCATCTGATTGTAAATGGACACATGAAATATAGCCTAACTGTACCATATGGATTAGAACAAAAAAGAGTGGCACCTGAAATCTACAATTGCCTCTGACCATTAAATAATATTTAGATGATTGCTATAATACATTTGGTGGCAGATAGCTAACTAGTGATATACACCATTTTAAATTTGACTTACTTACAGCCCTGGAATTTCTCCAGAATACAATGACTTGACAAAAGAAACAATACAATCAAAATTACTTTTTGCTTTTGCCCTTCTACCACATGAATCTGTGCTTCAGTCATGTGCCCCTGGTACCGCTGCTGGAGTTGATCTAGTTCCTGTGATACTGTCTGCCAGAGCTCTAGTGCTTGCTCTTTTTCCTAGAAGGTTTAAAAACAAGAAAGATTATATATAAGATTCTCTTAGCAGAACATGTTTATCTTAATGTACAACACTTTAAAAACAGGGAACCTTTTCCTTTATATTAAAGAAATTTAATATAAGTACTGTAAATGTGACTTCCTGTTTCTATTCTTTCACCACCAAGATACAGTGACTACTAGATATCTTTTTTACTGAATGAATGTAGGAGACACACAGCTTTCCAAAGCATACCCACAGTCATACTACGCTATGGCTGGTATTGATAGGGATGTAGTTTTCATCGAGTCAGAATTTTATTTCTCTAGATACTTTTATGGATCTCATCCAAGATCTCCTGATGCACTTTTCTCTCTCCCTTCCCAGCCTCCAAAAAGCAGAATCAAGATGGGGTGTTTTTGTTTGTTTAAATAGATGAATTCAATGACAATTCATGGTTCTACTACTGAAACCAGAAGTCCCATTTTGTGACTATTCACAAAATACCAATTTTAGAGAAGTGAAAATGTTTCAAGAAAGTGTGACTTAAGATGACCGTGTCATTGTAAAGATCTGAACTGAACAGATTTTGCCTGCCTTTTTTTTAGCATAGCTCTTTTCAAAAGTTTAAATTAGAAGCGACATGTGGCTTCTACCAAGAGTTCTGAGACGGTCTGATTCAACATATACAAAGGTTTGAATACCAGCCAATTTGATTCAGATAGCTAAAATAAGCTCTCAATTACGTGGATCAGCACCCAGTGAAATTATAGGAGCTGCACCTGTGCAACAGCAGAATTTGGTCTTTGTATACAAAAGATAGAACATCAGCCTGTTATAGTAATGATCTCAGATTAGAGAACCTAGCCTTTTCTAGCTTTAGATTCTGATTTTCTACCTTCCAAACAATGCAAAATTTTCTCATTTCACATTTACTATCTTTTTGACCAGTGTTTGCCAAAAATGGTTGAGAATACATCTTGAAATATTCACCAGTGGATGTAGAAAGGCTTTACCATCCTGCCTCATCACTATTTCCCCTCTCTAGTCGGGAATTGAAAAAAAAAAAATAGTAATTAAGTATTCGTACAAAACACAAACTTTCTGAGTACAAAACTCAGAACTCTTTCAGACTGGTAATCCAAGTATCAGTTTGTAGGTTACCCTCCCTTCCCCCAAAACAATCAGTAAAGAGTATTTTCATATTCCTAATCCAAAAAAGATGGTTATGAAGAAGGATTCCTTACCAACTGATGGAGACGTTTTCCCCAATGTGCAAAGGAATTAGCCAAAGAAATAAAGTAGCAGCTGTGTTTTAAAATCACTCACTTGATTGGCTAGTTGTAACTGATCTTGAAGGTTTCTTACTATTTCTTCATCTGCAAACACATCACTCCCCAAGAGAATGCCAGAAGGAAGGGCCTCCAGCTGCTTCTCAACAGCCTCTTTCAATTCCTCATGCAGCCTGTGACACAAATAATGCAATAAACCATTGCTTTTTCAACATTTAAAAAAAAAAACATTTGGAGTAGCATAAGTACAATTAATGTAAAATTGATTACAATTAAATCTTTAAAACAAGTTATATTTTCAGTGCACCTTCTAAATGTAATTGATATTTCGAATTAATGTGCAATTATCTTTGAGTATATTATAAAAATTAAGACTAATTTAAAAAGCATGAATTTCACTATAAATTAGGTTAGAAATCGTAAAATTGTTTAATCTTCTCAAAGAGGTAACAAATTCATACAAGACCCTTGCTTTCCTCTCCAGAAGAAACTCATTAAATACTAAAGGCTTGTCTACATGGTGCATTAGTCCACACCAGAGGGGTATACATTTTTAGTCGTGACTAACTAGCCCACGTACACGCTGACGGTGTGCACTAAAAGTTCCCTAATACGTACTGACATAATGTTTGAAATGGGCCTACACTGATGTGCCCTAGGGAATTCGTAGTGCGCAACAGCAGGTCCATACAAGCCAGTCGGTGAATGACATGCTAGCGTGGAGCATGGACTAAATCTTACACCTCTCCGGTGCAAACTAAAGACCCTTGTACAGAAGTCCTAAGGTTATTTCATCCTGAAGTTCAGCTATTAAAAATAAAGTCTATAGCTTTGCAAGCATTTTTGTTGTGCTTATACGCCAACTTCTAAAAATAAATTTTGCCTGTCATTGAGACTAACATTGTAGAAAAACAAACAGTGGTATTAACATGGTATTAATCTGAGTCTCCATTTTAACCCCATTCCTCATGAATACTAGCACATATGTTGCTGCCTCTTATCCAACTTCTTCCTCCATGAAAGTGCATGCATGTACAGACACTTACTTCTAAGTTAGCCAAAGACGGGGGGGGGGGGGAAGGGGCGACTAAATTAAACTCAAGGTTTCAGGTGCTTTTCTAGGACTTTTACAACTTATGTTTTGATTATTTTTGCCTAAAACATCAAGGAAAAAACAAAGGCCTTCATATCTTCAGTAAACATAATTTTTGCAGTAACTGTATATTTAGTCAAGAGATCAGAATTGCTCTGGGTGAAAGCAAGACGGATGTGCTTTTAAATCATAGCATATGCTTAAAAAATATAAATTGTTATCCAATGGAGAGGAGTGGAGCTCTGCAAGGCTAGAGGTAGATCTTTGAGTTTGCCATTGAAACGAACATGATTTCTGCTCTCCAAAGATTACTTGAGTGACTGTGCAAGTTACCAGAGGGACTGCAGTTGAGACTACTAGCAACTTTCTGTAACATCCAAACTTTAGTTTAAAAAGAATGATCAAAATCATTGATCAATTTCATATGAAATTGATCAAACTTCTAAAATTATAACATTTTGACTCTTGCTTTTTTCCAAATGCTAAGGCAGTGTTCTGGAGCATTATCTTGTGGTGGCTTTTCCTACTAGATAATCTCCCTCATGTAAATTGTCCCACTCTCTTTCAGAGTGGCAGCCCTTGTAACTGCCAAGAAGAACTGAGGTAGTAGTCCCCTCACTGCACTATCAAGCACCTCCCAAGCATTTAAAACTAAAATAAATCCTCCTTCCTTACTTGTCTGTAAGATAAATGCATTGATTAGTTTGTGTATTGGTGTAAGTGTGGGTATGTTTGAGAGAAGACCTTATTGAGGAAAAGTCAACTCTCAGGAGAGACTCACTCAGAGAGCGTCTGCTTTGTGCAACTTCAGTTTCCTTCAAGGCATCCACATCCACTGGCTTTGCCTGATGGCCTTAGTCAGCCACAAAACCCCCAAAAGTGGGCAGCATTGGCTAGGTAGATAAGGATAGGAGAAGTACCATGGCTGGGGTGTCTGGGGATGCAGTGATTTGCTGGGCTGCTGTGAATCACTGATTGTGACATAAGGCTGTCCTCCATTGATGGAACAGTTCAAGGAGGACAATGACTGACAGTTTCTGTCACCCACGAGAAAATGAATTCCATGTAGTGTGCAGCAACTGATGCAGAAGGATACAAATGTGCACCCCCATCTGCATCTATGGAGAGGGTGAAAAATCAAGCATGCAAAAAGTAGTAATATAGCCATGGTAATATGGGTAGCAGAAACATGGGCTAGCTGCCCCATGTACATACCCACAGGGTCTGGGCAGGTTTGTACTTGGGGCAGCTAGCCCATTCTAGGCCTCCCTGTGCTACAATACTATTTTCTACACATTGATGAAAGATATGTAAGTGCTACTTAAACTCCTGATCAACTGTGTAATAAACAGATACCACAGACCTTATTCATGTCTATTAGGATTATTGGCATTATTAAGGGCAGCAGGATTTGGCCTTAAATTTGTAATCCGCTCTTCACCCCAGAGACACTCGAATGACAGGTTTCAGAGTAGCAGCCATGTTAGTCTGTATCCGCAAAAAGAAAAGGAGTACTTGTGGCACCTTAGAGACCAACAAATTGATTTGAGTATAAGCTTTCGTGAGCTATAGCTCACTTCATTGGATGTATGCAGTGGAAAATACAGTGGGGAGATTTATATACACAGAGAACATGAAACAATGGGTGTTACCATACACACTGTAACCAGAGTGATCAAGTAAGGTGAGCTATTACCAGCAGGAGAGAAAAAAAAAAAACCTTTTGTAGTGATAATCAAGGTGGGCCATTTCTAGCCGTTGACAAGAACATGTGAGGAACAGTAGGGGAGGAATTAAACATGGGGAAATAATTTTACTTTGTGTAATGACACATCCATTCCCAGTCTTTATTCAAGCCTAACGTAATGGTGTCCAGTTTGCAAATTAATTCCAATTCAGCAGTCTCTCATTGGAATCTGTTTTTGAAGTTTTTTTGTTGAAGAATGTCACTTTTAGGTCTGTAATCGAGTGACCAGAGAGATTGAAGGTGTTCTCCGACTGGTTTTTGAATGTTATAATTCTTGACGTCTGATTTGTGTCCATTTATTCTTTTACGTAGAGACTGTCCAGTTTGGCCAATGTACTTGGCAGAGGGGCATTGCTGGCACATGATGGTATATATCACATTGGTAGATGTGCAGGTGAACGAGCCTCTGATAGTGTGGCTGATGTGATTAGGCCCTATGCTGGTGTCCCCTGAATAGATATGTGGACACAGTTGGCAACAGGCTTTGTTGCAAGGATAGGTTCCTGGGTTAGTGGTTCTGTTGTGTGGCGTGTGGTCGCTGGTGAGAATTTGCTTCAGGTTGGGGGGCGGTCCGTAAGCAAGGACTGGCCTGTCTCCCAAGATCTGAGAGAGTGACGGGTTGTCTTTCAGGATAGGTTGTAGATCCTTGATGATGCGTTGGAGAGGTTTTAGTTGGGGGCTGAAGGTGATGGCTAGTGGCATTCTGTTATTTTCTTTGTTGGGCTGTCCTGTAGTAGGTAACTTCTGGGTACTCTTCTGGATATTTCAGTCTGTTTCTTCAATTCAGCAGCTGGGTATTGTAGTTGTAAGAATGCATGATAGAGATCTTGTAGGTGTTTGTCTCTGTCTGAGGGGTTGGAGCAAATGCGGTTGTATCGTAGAGCTTGGCTGTAGACGATGGATCGTGTGGTGTGGTCTCGATGAAAGCTGGAGGCGTGTAGGTAGGCATAGCCGTCAGTAGGTTTCTGGCATAGGGTGGCGTTTATGTGACCATCGCTTATTAGCATCGTAGTGTCCAGGAAGTCGATCTCTTGTGTGGATTGGTCCAGGCTGAGGTTGATGGTGGGATGGAAATTGTTGAAATCATGGTGGAATTCCTCAAGGGCTTCTTTTCCATGGGTCCAGATGATGAAGATGTCATCAAGGTGGCGCAAGTAGAGTAGGGCCATTAGGGGACGAGAGCTGAGGAAGCGTTGTTCTAAGTCAACCATAAAAATGTTGGCATACTGTGGGGCCATGCGGGTACCCATAGCAGTGCCGCTGATTTGAAGGTATACATTGTCCCCAATGATAGACCTCCAACTGCATACATATAAAATTTATCTTAAGATGTGTCTGTCAAATCAGTTAACAGGCCTTGAAAAGTTTATCCAAATCTGTTTGCTGAAGGACTGAGCTTACCCAAATACACAGGTGCCCTGAATTGGACCCATTTAGTTTGGGAATTGTTTGAGTCTAAAGACTCCAGATTACGGCTGGTTATACTCTGGGCCTCCAATTAATGCTGCTCCCCACCCCAAATCAATTAGGTCTAGGCCACCTCCATTGAGGCAGTTAAAGCTTCCCTTCCATGCTGCCCTCAGAGTAGAGATTAATCAAGAGTGATATGCAGATACAACCATAAGAGCCAGAAATGGTTTTTTTAAATTGAAGATTCTGCAGATGCTAATGGCACTAACACAAAAATACCTGCTCTGAATGAATAGTTTTTTTTCAAGCCCTCTTAAAGAATCCTGATACCTGAATATTTCTGCAAATGCTTTAAAATTAACTGAAAGTTTTAGACTATTTTCCATTTGAACAGTATTTTGATAAGTGCCAAACGATTATTAATACATTAGCATAATTTCCATTGTCATTAATGGCAGTTTGCCTATACAGACAGAAAAAATGTCATGAAGTAGTAGTATAAATACTTTAAGACTAGATTTCAGTTACACAGTATCTTTATTGCACTGCTCACTTACAAAGGGTAGGTTTCCAATGTTACTCTGATAACCATAAGTAACCCTGCTCCTTTCTTTTGAAGAATTAAGACATACAGGGACAGTCAACTCAAATCCCACTTATATTTCACTTGTATTTACTGTTTTAGAAGCAATACCCAAGATTAGTATAAAAGGTTACAGAAAAAGATCTACATATGCAAAAGATTAAAAAGCCTGAAAATTTACAGTTAAACTGTTTCCCCTGCATAGTTTAGTCTACTCCTCTTCTATATGTGGGCCTCTCACACAGCAACAGAAGAGAGAAACATACTTCGCCCCCCCCCCCCCGCCTTTTTTTTTAAACTACAAAAATTGGCAAGGAGTCCCAGGGCCAGTTGCAGTATTTGAAAATACTTAACTATATTACAAGTTAACTTGCCTTTTAACTTTAATGTGTATGCATACATAAATATAACCACTTCTCAGCAAAACATATTACTACTTCACATAGCAAATACAGTTTTTACACCAAAATCAGCAGAAATGTCATAGTGACTGCTACATGCTAAGTCAAGCAGAGGCTTGTGTAAATAATTTAATTAATAATTTGTTTCAATTTGCACAAGGCCTCTCCTGCAGCCCCCCCCCCTCCCCCCAGCTACCTCTTGGATTTCCTTGTCTCTTTGCTGTCTGATCTGAGTTCCTTCATAGCTGATGAGAATGTCACCATTTAAAGTGACTGTATATTTTGAAGGCCAGATGTGTTTTAATATCTGATAGTCAACAGAATAATTTGCATATAACATGCATACCTGGGAAAACAAATGTAAATTCTACAACTGAAGTGGAGAAAATCTGTCATGTAATAAACTACATGCTTGATTATCTCTCACCCTGCGCACCTGTCGCACTGAAAATAGCTTACATTTATGCAATAAGAGATCACGTGAACTAAACTGAATTACTTTACAGCACAGCAATGGTTATTGAGAGAGCATATACCACAGTGATTTTCTTAGATCACCACAAACACTTTCTGCTGGTCTACCATCTCTGATTTTCAGTCTTATTAGTTTATTAGCAATCAACAGATATCAGAAGACACTTGCACACTAACATAAGAATGTTGAAAGTTCAATACATTGGTGTATATGTCCACCAAGAGAAATGAACTGAACATGTATTTTTATGTAACGCATATCACTCTTGAAAAGTACATTCTACATTTATTATAAATTACAAAGGTATTAATAAAGTGGACATGACAGAGGGTCCAGTCGGGATGCCAGCTAAGCATTTTTCTCAACACCAACATTTCTCTTAATATGAGCACTGAATGTATTAATTTTCTGATTTAAGCATCTTGGTTGAATATGATGTCACCCACTCAAATTTTGTTAATGTGGCTCAGTGACTACAACTGCTGACTAATCAAGAAAGGCTTTAATTGAGTTCTGACATGAACTCCTATCTTTTGCTGCTGGGAGGTTGAAATAGAGCTGGGAGCAGGGAAGGCTCCATATAGAGTGAGACTGAAGGTTCGACCTGGAGCTGGTCATGACCCAGAATCAATGCCCATGGTAGATTTCCCCCTCATTCACCTGGTGAGACACCACAAGAATGTGCTGATGTTAGAGGTATTCGCAGATGGCAGATTTGCTGATGACATAATGCTGATCATGGCAACACTGTGTACAGTTCTTACTTTCATGAGTAGTCTCATTGACTTTAATGGATAGTGAATACTATACTGTTATATTCGCAAGACTGCATCTGTATTTCTGGGAACATTAATAGTGTAAAAATTAGTGTCAAAAGGTGTGTGGAGGAGCGAGAGGATAGGAACAAATGTAGAATCCCAGAAGCCAGGGTACATTGGAAGCAGAGATCCCGGAAGAGACAACCTGCTATAGAGAAGCAGGAAAAAGACAAGCCAGTCTGGAGTCTATTCTCAATTACGAACATCACAAGTGCTTTAACATATGCATATTTTAAAAAAATGCACACTTTAAAATATACAAGAAATGTCTACACTGACTTCTAAACAACCAAATGTGTTTTATTCCTCATTTATTATGTATATACATAGCCCAAATTTCCAAACCTGGGTGCCTTAACACACATTTCAACACCTAAGAGCCTAAGTTTAAACATGCAAGTATGAAAATTTTGGTCACAGTACAGAGGTTCAGAGGTTTATCTCCAGATCCCTAGAAATTTTTTTAGTAATATATTAATCAATTAAATTTACCTTTCATTTTCCTTGGTGACTTGTTCAAGTTTTAGTCTCATCTCGCCCATCTGTGCCTGAGAGAGTAAAATTTGACAGTGAAATTTCACATTTAAATCAAAGGGTCTTTAAGCAGTAAAGTCACACACTGAAATACCATTCCTTTAACTTTCACAAACTTAACTTTTATTTCTGACTAGCTATGTTTAAAGATGGAGAATTGTGTAAAAGTGATTTTTATTTTTGCAAGAGAATTAACGGGTAGATCATATACAAGTTTTATAATACAATAAAACATCTGCATAAATGTTACAAACATTGTATAGTGTTACAAGTGAACAGCTACACACAGCAGTAGCAAAGTCATCACTAAATTTCGTTTTTAGAGTTAAACTGAGTTCATTACACAGGAACACCCACGTTAAAGAACTCAAGCTAATATTTAATATTTCACTAAATAGGATTCTTGCCACTCCTACCTAATGTGGCAGCAGGAATACGTCAACGGGCATATTTAGTCTCTCAATGCCATCTCCAAGAGCATAGAAATATATTGGGCAGGCTGGGCATACTCAATTTCTTTTCATAAAAATCCACCTCTCACTTCAAAAAAGGCAGTATCCTAGTAAAACTTCAAAAGGTAGTACAAAACAGTTTCCTTCCGTGGAAATTAGTGCAGTAAGCTATTAGTACTAGAGGACTGAAATATTACTACTGATGGCAGCCACTGTGCTCTAAAATTAAGGTAATTCTAGAAGGTTGTAATTTGAGCACACCATGTACAAAGCTATAAACTAGTTTCTGGTCTACTTTATCTTCAGATTATAAGAATGTTGGTGCTTAATATTGAAGCAAACACTTCATTTACAAGATTTACAGTCCCACCTTGTATTGACTTAGTTCCTCTTAATATTGGCACTTACAATTTTATTTCCTAATTTTTAAATGGAGAGAGATAAAACTTTAAATATTGAATTGCACGTTTTTTCTAAATAAATAACAAACATACATTTCTGGTGGTATGATTCATACCTGATAATACTGCAGCTGTTCACTCATTTCCTCCAGATGTTTATCATACTCAGAAATTAGAGGGAACAGTAAGCTAAAAGTGAAAGAAATGCATAAGATAATTATAGTTGCAGTGGTGTTCTGGTAATTACCTGGTTTTACAGAAATGCCCTTAACTACTATTCAACCTGAGCCAAAAAGAGTGTTTTTCTCTACTTCCTGATGGAACTATAAGATTAGTCAAATGAATAACCTTTGGTTATTACTTTTAAAGTATGCACATCAACTTAAAGAAAAATGAAAAGGAGTACTTGTGGCACCTTAGAGACTAACAAATTTATTTGAGCATAAGCTTTCGTGAGCTACAGCTCACTTCACCAGATGCATGAAAGCTTATGCTCAAATAAATTTGTTAGTCTCTAAGGTGCCACAAGTACTCCTTTTCATTTTGTGAATACAGACTAACACGGCTGCTACTCTGAAACCTTAAAGGAAAATGTAATGCAAAGTTTAAGCGCATTTGCAAAACTTAGTTTTCGGCTATCAAAATTAAGCTACTTTAACTGCAAAAGTGATGTTAATGCAACATTATAGAGTGAAACACTAGAAAAGGGAGAAAATTAAGATTTAACATATAGACCAAAAACTGTACTCTTGTATGTGCAAGAAACAAAGCAGGAACATCAACAATAAGGAGGGTGTAAAATAATGCACTTTCATTCACATGTTGTTTTTCTTCCTAATAGTTTTTTCCTACTATAGTTCTTTCTTCTCCAACAGTTCAAGTTTTTCATACTTGCTTACTGACCAATTTGCAACCACAAGCAATTTGATCTACTGTTTAAAAATCACTACTCAGTTTGCCCCATTGTCTATATGAAGTCATATCTACAGAGATCCATTCTATAAATTGCCTATGGGAGGTTGTGGAATCTCTGTCATTAGAGATTTTTAAGAGCAGGTTAAACACCTGTCAGGTATGCCACGTACTGCTTCCAGCGGCTCCCACTGGCCTGGAGCAGCGAACCACAGCCACTGGGAGCCACGATCAGCCGAACCTGCGGACGCAGCAGATAAACAAGCCAGCCCGGCCCGCCAGGAGCTTTCCCTGCACAAGTGGCGGAACAAGTTTGGGAACCACTGGTCTAGACAATACTTAGTCCTACAATTCTAATTGATACTAATTCTCCTAAATAACCTATTTTACTTTTTCTTCTATTCAGAGAAAGCAGTGCTAGAGACCCCAGCGGAGACGGAAGCCCTCTGGTGCTATTCACTGTACAAATACCTGCCTCAAACTTTATAAACTAAATAGACAACCTATCCTTTCTTCTCTCCATATTACAGACAGGAACTGAGACCTGAACTATTAAGCAATTTTCCCAAAGTGACACAGGATGTCAGTAACAGAGCTAGGTAGTGAACTTGTAACTCCCAAGTTCCAGTCAACTGCCTTAAACATAAGATCATACTTTGTGAACAGGCTGGAATTTTTACACATACTTTTGTTAACCTGAAACTCAGAGTAAATAGACCAGCTACAATTCTGGTTTCAGCAGCAGGATCTTTTCACCCCTCCAGATCTATGAACTGGGGTTAGATAGAAGCTGGTGTGCCTCCCACCTCCCTTGTGTGGTATAGTGGACAAAAGAGATGGAGAGAGGATTTTTCCGAAACAGATTTATTTAAGAGCAGTAAAAATGAGAACAGGGAGTGGGGGGCGGTGCCTGCGGGCAAGAGCTGCGCAAAGCTGCCTGCGTGCCTCGGCCTAGGAGCCGGATGTGCTGCAAGCCGCTTCCAGGGTGCGGCATGGTCAGCGGTGCCAGGACTGGCAGGAAGCCTGCCTTGGTACCCCTGCTGTGCTGCTGATGAGAAGCTGCCTGAGATAAGCCCACACCCCAATCCTGTGTCCCAGCCCTGAGCCCCCCAACCCAGAGCCCCCTCCTATACACCAAACCCCTCATCCCCAAGCCCGCCCACTCACCCCCACATCCCAATCCCTTGCCCCAGCCCAGAGCCCCCCTCCCACACCCTGCACCCCTCATTCCTGGCCCCACCCTGCAGCCCTCACCCCTGCACCCCAACCCTCTGCCTCGAGCCCCCCCCCCCCCCCCCATCCCCAGCTCCATTGGGTCACGGGCATCAATTTTCTTCAACTGGGTCATCAGAAAAAACGTCTGAAAACCACTGTTCTAGGTTTTCTCAACCAGCAGGAATGAGGTTAAGATGCACTTGTCTTCACAGGTGATCGACGGGCTCCAGGGATCTGGAAGCTGAAATCGTGGGACCGAAGGTGAGAGCCCTCAGGATCCTGGCAACTGGTTCCAAAGATAAGATGTTGGAACTCAAACACCATGATGTTGAAGGTAACTGACTTGATGTTAACAGTCTTTAACTTCTTTATGGCTGCTAATAATCTTGAACCGATTGCCTGGTCCAGAGTTCTTGGTCTGACGCAGCACAAAAAGATTGCACCTTGACTGTCTCTATAAATGGACATCCCCCGAGTAAAGGGCGCTCAGACTAATTTAATTTTTAAAGACTCAGATGCCAAAATTCTGAGATAAATTGGAACTAATTCCAAATGTCCGTTGGCTTCTTTCCTGCCAAAGTTCTGTAAAGACGCTTCCCCAATACGGAGTCTGAGTTATCCTTTGCCTGAACTCCATTTTGGAAAATGGGGTAGCCTGTCTAACATGTATTAACAACAGTAAATGTAATAGGAAACAGCTAGAAGTGCATAGACCATTGTGATAAACATCATAAGGACTATATTGAGCACCAAATGAACAAAAATCATGCAACACTTTTATTAGTCAAAACTGTTCAGCTAATAAGCTACATAAACCATATTTTTCCTATTGTTCAGAAACTGGTGGATATAAACATTCACTATTTGTGCCATGTGAACGATCACTTAAGTTATGTGATTTTTTGCTTCTGTTCCCTCTTTGGATGACCTAGGCTTTATAAATAGGGATCCCTTTTCTCCACTCCCATCTTCTTTGTTTACAAATTATCCAAGAAGAGTTGTATTTGTTTGATTTAGCTTAAGTAATTACCCTAGAGCTTTCCAAAATGACCAAGAAACCACTTCTGGTGTGAACATTCTTGTAAATATTTATTCTGGACATGTTAGCTTTAAGTGAACATTTTTGTATATAAAAACATGGTTGCCTGAATGTCTGCAATTAAGCAAATAAGAAGTATCCATAAACACCAGTGAGGCAAGTTTTATTAACTCAATTTTGTTTGCTGTTTTCATTCAGGTGCAACCCTAACAGACTCAATGTGATTTCTATTGCAATGTTGAAGTGAAGTACTAGTGATGCACCATTACACTAATGGGAAATGACTGCCTGCTAAGGAGTACTGCAGAAAAGGACCAGAGATTACAGGGGATCACAAACTCAATGAGTCAACAAGATAATACTGTTGTATTAAAAAAAAAAAAAAAGCAAACATAATTCTGGGATGTATTAGTAAGAGTGTTGTAACCAAGACAAGTAGTAATTCTTCCACTCTGCTCAGCACTGATAAGGCTTCAACTGGATTACTGAGTCCAGTTCTGGGAGCCACACTTTAGGAAAGATGTGGACCAACTGGAGAAAGTCCAAGACAGGGCAACAAAAATAAAGGTCTAGAAAACATGACCTACCAGGAAAGGCTGAAAGATGGGTTTGCTTAGTCTAAAGGAAGAGAAGACTGAGCAGGGACATAAGTCTTCAAGTATATAAAAGGTGGTTATAAAGAGAAGGGTGATAAATTGTTCTCCTTAACTACTGAGGACAGGACACAAAGTAATGGGCTTAAATTGCATCAAGGGAGACTTAGGTTAGACACTAGTAAAAACTTCCTAACTGTAACTGTAGTTAAGCACTGGAACAATGTGGGAGGTTGCGGAATCTCAATCACTGGAGATTTTTTAAAAACACATGAGAAACACCTGACAGGGATGATCTAGATAAATTAGTCCTGCCTCAGTGCAGGGGACTGTACTAGATGACCTACTGAAGTCTCTTCCAGCCCTACATTTCTATGATTCTGACACAGAGGAAACAGTCTCTCTTCCATGTACAGCTTCCAATTTCCTTCTTCCCAAGGGCTAGTTAAGTGGATTCTTTGGAGGTTGTGTGTGTCTTGTTTTGTTTTTTTATTAAAAGGAGAGGGAGATTGCTAAAGATATTTAATCCAGCATATAATCATACCTTCTAAATTCATTTTATTTACACTTTCGTGATTAGAAATGTATAAAACAAATAAGTTACTTGCTGAAAATGGCCATGCCCTACTATTAGAGTACATGACAATTTTTAAATAGTTCATTTAAAAAAATCTGTAAATATTACTCATGCTAAACTATGGAAAATAGGATTACCTTTGGTCAGCCAGCCAGGGTTTCAGTGTGTCATCACCCCTTAGGACATTTTTCTGTAACAGAGTAGTTTGCACATTAATGCACAAAACTGGAAGTTCTTAACTTGACTTCAGAGCTCAAATCTATAAAGAACTTGAGTACAAATGGAGTAGAATCAAAACTTAAATCATATCCCACACGTTCAGTTTTAGGCATGTATGCATAATAAACTAATTTTTAGAATTCCTGTGGAATCTGAAAGAAAATTGTCATTGGAATTCTAGATGTGTCTTGGGATGCATACATAGACATATCACATCACAGAGCAAGGAATCCACTACGCTAGTGAGACTACATATGATTTCTATATTCACTTCTGGATAGAGGTAGGCACAACAGTCATTCACAGAAAAATGGCAAAAAAGGATAGCAGCTAATCTAACAACTTAACTCTGTATATAATGTCAGAAGTGTGCATGCTACATATACATAAATCTAAGAGTTGGGCTAATTATTCTTTCTTATAAAGGCAAGGCTTGAAAAGAACTGGGGGAACTAGGAATCTTTCCAGGGCATATACCATCAACTTCTGCAGAAATTAAGCTTTCATGAAATATAAACAAAAAACTTTTTAGCCCTTATGGTTGCAAATATACTCCTTTCACATTTGAATGGTTAAACTGATGTACTGTGAGCTCCCTAAATCTGCAGACAGTTCCAATGTTTCTGCTGCTGCTCAGAGGAAAACAACCCCACCAACCAATCACTGTTTTGTAAGTTTTGCTGCCATTCAGAACCTATTGCTTAACAGTGAAACTGACAAGACAATCACATCACTTTCACTGAACTGCTGATTGGGAAACCTACCAGCAACAGCAGAGGCCTGCAATGGACTTATTCACAGAGGTGAATGACTTACACATTTCAAACCAGCCTAACTTGTACTGGTGAAACTTATTTTTACATTTGTGCAATGCACCTATACTGAGGGCTTACACTAATGTAAATATCCTCAGTGTTGACAAGCCCTGATTAACATACTTGCACAGAGGTAGTTCTCAGAAGGTTCTCTGCTTGATGCTGTCTGAGTGCCGCATTTAGTCTCTGATCTGGAAAAAAAAAAAAAAAAAAAAAAAGTCAGACAGACACTGTATAAATCTTTACCTAGATTATATGATTGCTTAAATGGGCAGTTAGAAGTAGTTTCATTGATGTAGTGGATTGGAGGCATATGTCACTCTACATTTTAAGGAAAGTATTCATTTTTTTTTTAAATGTACAGATTTCTCATAAAAAAAGACCATCTTTGTAGGCCACACAATTTTTCTTGTAACAAACAGTAAATGCAATTTCTCACATTGCCCTGGTATTTTTTATTTTTTTTAGAATTTCTATAAAGCTGTTTGGCTCCTAAATAATGCAAATACAACATAGGTTGCAACATATATGTACGAATACTACTGAAGGAATCAAGCTACTGAGCTAGTCCGATCAGTTGGATGCCTTCACCATGCAGCTACCCTATTACACCTTAGATAATTAACCCAAGAGGGACTTGGCACGTTTTGGGGCAAAAAATCATATGGATAAATGCATCTGGGCATGGCTGACTACCTTACAGGATGAGATGCAGGGTTGGCAGTTTCCTGGGGGGGGGGGGGGGGGGGGGGGACTACTTTACAAAAGAGTGCTGGTAAATACTGGCTTAAATTGGGAAAAATTGCATTGGTATCCAGCAAGCAGAGAAGGAATCTTTTCAAACTTTGGATATACCCATTCAAAACTGAGGAATAGGCTCAGTCTATCCACTACATCAAGGTTGGTATTCTGCTACAGAATGCTGCATGGCCAAATGGACACAGATTGGATGTCTGGAAATCAGCATGCTCACGATTGCTTAATGCTTCAAGCCTACAACTCTGTATTTTCATGTAAAATGTTTGACTTTTGTTTATATAATATTAAACTGAATCATGAGTGATATGTATAACTTCCTTGAGAAAATACTTGAATATACAGACTTTCATATGTTCAATATTATAGTTAACATATTAATATTATGCCTCCTGCAGTTTTACTCTTTATTGGTACAACCCCAAATTAAATTATCAATCTACTACCACATGCAACTAAAACTAAGTAATATGGTATGCATTCATGAACCACTTTTTAAGATACAAAATATCTTAAACTAGAACTAACTAGTTTTTCCCAGAGTGGTAAAAAACACCCCTGGTAAATACCATGCCATCCCTGACAAGATGGAGGGAGCACGTCAGAGTGGCTTCTTAGAAGAAGCTGAATGACAGCACAAGTGACATCCTCAAAAGAAGACACATTGCTTTTTTGGGAAGGCCAAATATAACAGGAACTCACGGCAGCACTTTGGGATCATAAAGAAAATGGGGAACTCCAGATTGGCTTAATTATTAGAGTACTAGTACAGCTGTGTGTGCATGTGTGAGAGAACAAAAAGCAAGAGTTTTGTTTTCTTCCTTGTGTCAGAGCTCTCTAGCATTTGGCAAACACAAAGCTGTGGGCAACAGCTTTGCATGGAGAATGAGAAAGAGTAAAGCGACAGGCAAATTAAGGAAAAAATCCATTAACACAAGGCAATAATTCCAAAATTAAACAAAAGTGTACTTCATTTTTTCTTGATGTTTCCCACGCAAAATATGAACCAGCACAACAGCTATACAGCTTGCTAAGGAAATGTTCATGGTAACGTAGCTACTCAAAGAAAATGATGAGACAGTGATGATTGTCTTAACTCCTTGATTGCTGCTTCAAAATTTCCAACTTATTTAACTAATGGTCATGCATGTACACTCTCTGCAGATAATGAACATACTGGCATTAAACTTCTCACTTTGTTTTGAAGACCAGAATCACAGATTATCTGCTGCAAATTTTGCAAAGTAATGTTTCTGCACAAAGTAGTAAGGGGTCAGAAAAAAACTTGAGGTAGTTCAGAAATAAGCACTATTATGAACTTTGAAAAAGGAGAGTCACATTTATAAGCAACCTAACTTCAGTTTGTTTGTTTTTTTAAAGAGCTCTCACTTCCTAATGTATTTCAAATATATACATAAATAACTACTGGTGTTCTCCAGAAAAATATTTATAAATCATTCTGTACACATTTTCTGTCACACTCTCCCCATCATTCTTTATGACTAAGGATATTTGCTTAAATATAGTATCTACATCCTAAAGAAGATATGTAAATACTACTACATATTTCTATAATTTTTAGTCACATGCCTCATGTGAAGAAGAAACAGTTTAAGATGGTATTTCAGCATATATCTGAAGGGTGGGGTTTTTTTTGTTTTTTTTTTTAAATTCCCTTACTTTTGCACATCTGTGAAATCCATATCTCAGGTAGGCCCTAATCCTGCAAACACTTATTTACATGCTTAACTTAAATGGGACTACTGACGGGCAGAGAGTTAAGTACACGTGTTAGTATTTGCAGGATCAGAGCAACTCCTGATCACCAGATGAGTGCATGTTGGGGTGAGTCTCACCTACTACAAATCAATGCTATTAAACAGAGCCCCACTATAGGTATAGATGTGTTCCTTTTAATAATATCTAACATTGTATATTCCTAGTGCATCCACCTTATGAATATAATAATAAATATAATAAACATTCACTATTTGAAAACCTTGACTTCTCAGCCATGAATCAAAAAACATTGAATCATATCAGATCTACAGTAAACCTCTAACCAATATCTCACAATTGTAACCTACGTTCACGTATAGGTGAGAATATACATACTACTAATAGCAGTTTGGATTGCATTCATCAATACCAAAGGTCCCCAAACTGTGGGGTGTGCCCCCTGTCAAGGTTCCTTCCCCACTCTGAACTCTAGGGTACAGATGTGGGGACCTGCATGAAAGACCACCTAAGCTTTTTCTTACCAACTTAGGTTAAAAACTTCCTCAAGGTACAAACTTTGCCTTGTCCTTGAACCCTATGCTGCCACCACCAAGCGTGTTAAACAAAGAACAGGGAAAGAGCCTACCTGGAGACACCTTCCCCCAAAATATCCCCCCAAGCCCTACACCCCCTTTCCTGGGGAAGGCTTGATAAAAATCCTCACCAATTTGTACAGGTGAACACAGACCCAAACCCTTAAGATCTTAAGAACAATGAAAAAACAATAAGGTTCTTAAAAGAAGAATTTTAATTAAAGAAAAGGTAAAAGAATCACCTCTGTAAAATCAGGATAGTAAATACCTTACAGGGTAATCAGATTCAAAACATAGAGAATCACTCTAGGCAAAACCTTAAGTTACAAAAAGACACAAAAACAGGAATATACATTCCATTCAGCACAGATTATTTTATCAGCCATTAAACAAAAGGAAATCCAACGCATTTCTAGCTAGATTACTTACTAACTTTTTACAGGAGTTCTGAAGAGCATTCCTGATCTGTTCCCAGCAAAAGCATCACACACACACACACAGAGACCCTTTGTTCCCGCCCCCACCCCTCCAGCTTTGAAAGTATTTTGTCTCCTCATTGGTCATTTTGGTCAGGTGCCAGCGAGGTTATCTTAGCTTCTTAACCCTTTACAGGTGAAAAGGTTTTGCCTCTGGCCAGGAGGGATTTTATAGTTCTGTATACAGAAAGGTGGTTACCCTTCCCTTTATATTTATGACACCCCCTAAGGGGGTGCAGAGTACCTGGGCCAGGCCCTACGGGGGACATGGAGCACCACCCAGTCCTGGGATGGCTCCGCACCTGGCTGTGGGCCCAGCTCCCGGCCCCAGAGTCACCCCTGTTCCTCTTCCCCTCCCCTGAGATGTAGCCCTGCTCTCGCCACCAGCTGGGGGGGGGGGGCACTCACAACCCTGAAAAGTTTGGGGATCACTGATCTATAGAGTACAGCAGGTCACTTCCTGTTTACAGAATGTAGCCCTATGGACATACCAGAAAAATGTTGTAGAGCTGGAAGTGCTTATTGTATATTTTAAGTTTACCTTCCTCAGAACCTTAGTAGTTTTATCTATCAATTGTATCAACACAGAGCATCCCTTACAAAAGAATAATGCTGATGCCAGTTTGTAGTGAAGCCTATTTCATGAACAATAACTAAAAAAGATGCCTATACTCACCAAGCAAAAGGACAAAACATACATATTCTAATTTCATAGTCCCAAAAAGAAGATTCATGTGGGGTTTCTATGGATACATAAGAATCAAGTTTTATACAATTTAGTTGAATAAAAACAGAAATACCAACATCTCATCCCCAGTACTTCCGCTCTACAAATAAGTCTCAAAAGATAACTAAGAAAATTCCCTGCATATATGATAAAATTAGAGAAAGGCATTACTGAACACTGACCGAGTATGGGCAACACTGGGAGTGCTCTTCTGCACCATCTTAGACACAGCAGAAGTCCAAGTAGGTCCCCTTCCAACATGTCTAATCCTACAGAGCACATGCCAACCACCTCTCAACATTGTAGGTACGTGGGGATGGGAAACGAAAGCTAAAAGCATCAAAGATCCTGAGACTGAATTTTTGTTTACTATCGTTATTAAAGACAAACCAGAGTTGTTGACACAAAGTTATTTTCTTAACTGTTAGGAGAGAGTTTTATAGAAAGTAACTCCTAAAATTACTGGTTTCAGAGTAACAGCCGTGTTAGTCTGTATTCGCAAAAAGAAAAGGAGTACTTGTGGCACCAAGTCTCCTTTCCTAAAATTACTGTACAACAGAACGGGGGGGGGGGGGGGAGCGAGGGGAGAGGGGTGTTCCGTTTGTTCACTCTGGGACTAGGAGGGTCAGGTTTCCTGTTCAGCATCTATCTTTCAAACACTCAGGGAATGAAACACAGTTACAGGTTATGGAGAAATGTAATTGCAAGACTTTAAGTGCACAAAAATCTATTTTAAGTCTAGGTGGAGCTTACTTTGATCTCTTAGAAAGTTGATCTCTGTTGCCATATTTTAATCTGCATGTGCAGTCCGATGTTGGTAATAAAGAGATTCAGTAAACTGCTGTTTTTTCCAGCTATGCTGCAGAGCCTGAAAGAGAGAAAAACAATAATCAATCATTTTAACTTTAAATAACAGCCTATTTCTGCACGTTAGTTTCATTTTGTTCAGGTCTGGCAAAGTATTACAGCCTCCAAACTGCAGGGGGGAAGAGCACAGGGATCAGTATTTTGTCAGTCAAGCCTATCAACTACCCCTCTTAGTTTAGCTGATAGACCAGTGGTTCCCAAACTGGGGTTCACAAAATGTTACAGGGGGGTCTCAGGAAAAAATTCCCTAATGGCAGACAGAGCTGTCCCTAGGGACCCCTGGCAGCACAGGGCCAGCAGCTTGGAGCCCCTGGACTACCAAGAGCTAAGCAGGTCAAAGCACACATATCTATCACACTGAGGAGATTTAAACTTCAAACCTCCTTATAAGAAATGAAAAGGGAAGTTGATATTTTTTGCTGTTTTAAAAATTAAATAGACAGCTAGTATTGCTTTTTAAATTATTATGAAGAACAAGTTTAAGCTTTGTTGTAACGTGTGTTGTTTGCCTAGACTGCTCAAGACCTGAATGCTTGTGTAGTTGGCTTCTTAAATATCTTCATGCTTTTTCACATCTGATACTCCTTGATGAATTATAGGAGCCTTGTCTTATAACAGGCTTATTCAAAGTGATACAAGCTACAAAAGTGAGATCTTGGAAGAGTGTTGCTGTTTTCATAATGTAATAAAAATACTGTACTGATAAATAATAATAGCGTGTAATAAGCATGTCATAAAAACAAATTTTATATTTCCAAGATCACTGCTTTTATAATTTATACTCAGGGAAAGGAGAAAATCCCTGGAAATATTCATTTTTAGGAAGGGGTTCACGAGACATTTTAGTGAAAGGGGTCACAGGCTGTTAAAGCCCGGGAACAAGTGTGCTAAAACCCCAGGCTCCAGCCCCAAACCAGCAGCTCGCGCTCTGCCCAGGTGCCTCCCAGCTGCTGCACACTCCGCCCCACCCCCAGGAAGTGCTCGGTGCTGCTAACAGGGGCGGCGCGGGCTCGCCCGAGCTCCGCCTCCCCGTCCGGCAAAACCCACCAGGCACTAGAAGGAGGGGGACGCCCGCCGACGGCTCCGCACGCCCTGCCCCGAGCGAACCCCGGGCCGCCCCCGGGAAGGCAGCGAGTCGCAGCAATCGGCTGCGGGGCGCGCGCGGGGGGGCACCGCCGCACACAGGTGTACAAACCCCGCGGCAGTTCGGCGGCGGGAGACGACGACCCTGGGGCCAGAACGAGGCTCAGCGACTCGCCCTGTGACCCACCCCCTTTCCGGTACAGCAGCCAGCTCTTACCTGTCCAACGGGTACCGCCAGCCCGCTAAAAACTAGCGCTACTTCCACCAACTGCCTTAGCGACCGCCGCCGCGAGGAACTGGGCCGCTCACGTGACAAATCAATCCACCAATCGGAATCCGAGGTAAGTGGAAAGCGGTTTCTTATTGGTGTAATTTCTGCATGACCATGCGGGTCCGCCCTTTTCTCCCACGTGGGGTAGGGAGGGACCGGACAAGTAGGCGAACGCTGTCGTCCAGCGGCGCGCGGTAGGTGGAATCGCCAGTCCCCTTCTGTTTAGGGGAGCGGGAGCAGCAGCCGCCGGCGCCGCTGCTCTAGCCTGTGCCCGGGAGTGGGAGCCGGGTGCGCGGCACACTTGGGTGGGCGGGGCCTGCGGGCTAGGTAGGCGGAGACAAGCAGGAGAGTCAGGCCCCAGTAGAGCCCGTTCCCCTCCGGGGGCTGGGATGGATGGACCCCAGCAGACCCGAGTGTCAGCAAATATCTCTGACACCCACCAGAAGACCAGGTGCCTCACCCACCCCTCGCTCCTACAGTGCTGGTCCGCAGAGGGTATGTCTACACTGGAACTAGACACCCGTGGCCGGCCCGTGCTCGCTGACTCCGGCTCCCAGGGCTCAGGCTTGCAGGCTGGTTAATTGCCCTGTAGATGTTTGGGCTGTGGCTGAAGCCTGAGCTCTAGGACCCTGCAAAGTGAAAAAAGAAAAGGGGTACTTGTGGCACCTTAGAGACTAACCAATTTATTTGAGCATGCATCCGATGAAGTGAGCTGTAGCTCACGAAAGCTCATGCTCAAATAAATTGGTTAGTCTCTAAGGTGCCACAAGTACTCCTTTTCTTTTTGCGAATACAGACTAACATGGCTGTTACTCTGAAACCTGTCATTATTAGGATTGCAAAGTCAAGCACTCAGAAGTCAAATATCAGAATTATAGTTCCATGTTCAACCTTAATTTGGTCCCTTTTTGTGTATGCATTATTATAGTTTTGAATTTTGTGATCATATACTATTTTTTCCTGGAATTTATTTTTATCCCGGTTGGAAATTCCTGAAATAAGCCAGAAATGTGTATTGGTCACTGCTAGTGCTTCTATTCTGACAATAAAAAGTATGTGGTATAGAGGGCACCAAACTCCATTTCTCTTTAGCACTATAAGGGATATGTGTAGAGATGCCAAGAGCAGAAACAATCCAGTACCAGTAAATTTTGGCCCTACGCTTAGTTATATATTTAATAAGTAATTTAATGCACTCAAAGAGCTGTGAGTATATAAATCAAACACTGCTAATTGTTTTACATTGTTAACTTGAGGTTATGCTATACAAGTTTTTTCACACAGTTATGAAAGTTCCTTTGTTATAGAGCCTGTTTAATCAGAATTTGCATATCTTAATTGACTGGTGAGCATTTTGGAGTTCTCTTATAGCAAACGCTCAAGCATAGAATTATGGGGGAGTACATATCTTTGTACTCTGTCACTATTTTAACCCATTTCTTAAGCAACAACCTATGTAGATTTAGATGTTAATGTTGTTTTCCACTTGAAGAATATAATTTGCAATGTATACTGTCTCATACATTAGGGTTTGATCATGCAATCCTTATGCAGGAAAATCTCTGGACTTCAAGAAAAAATGTGCATATCATGGCTTCAGGTCAGGCAGTTAATGCTTTAATATTTCAAAGACCTTTACCAGACTATTCAGATCTGGAGCATGGAGTTCTGAAAATGGCATGAAGGCACAGGCAAAATTCTACATCCCTGTACAGAAGAGCAGACCTCACTTAAGTCGATAGGCCAAATTATCAGTAAAGTTGTACCTGCTTATATAATATCTGAATTTGGCTCTATGGTAGTTGTATCCACATATCTGAGAAGAGAATTTGATCCTGTGTTTTGCATACCTCTCATACTAGCAGCTGTCTTTTCAGCCATCTTTTCTATGCATTTTTTCCTATAGTAATAGTGATTCTGTGGAGTAAGGCCTGGTCTAAACTATTCGCTTAGATCGACGTAACTTGCCTTGCATTGACCTAGTTGTGCAAGTGTCTTCACTTAAATTTGGCTCCCGGTGACATATGCCTATTTAGTAACACCACCTCCCAGAGCGGTATAGAGTCACGGTTAATGTAATTAGGTTGACACAATATCAGTGTAGACACTGTGTTGCTTATGTTGACAGTTACTGGCTGTCGCACAATGCCCCATGCTGACAATACAAGTACTCCTGGTGAGGACACACACCACTGACACAAGGAGCCAAGTGTGCGCACACACACAAGCGATTTAATAATTGTGAAGGCTGTATGCCGATATAAGTTAGGTCGACATAACTGTGAAGTGTAGACATGGTGTAAGATTCCAGGAATGTCACCCTTTACCCTTAAGCCTAGGATGTTTGTTGACTCAGTGTGAAGCAATGGAAGCAGCTACAAGCATGGTTGAGAACTTTTGTTCGGAATACCACCAGGTTCAATTGTCACTGGGTTTCACAGTCTCTTAAGGTAAAATTTGACTTTGAGTTACACCCATGTGGAGTGCAGCTACAGTAAAGCAGTGGCTCTCAACCTTTCCAGTCTACCCTGAGTAGTTCCAGACTGTACCCCTTTCAGGAGTCTAATTTGCCTTGCGTACCCCCAAGTTTCACCTCACTTAAAAACTACTTGCTTACAAAATCAAACCTAAAAATATAAAAGTATCAGCACATTATGACTAGGAAAATTGCTTACTTTCTCATTTTTACCACATAATTATAAAATAAATCAATTGGAATATAAATATTGTACTTACATTTCAGTGTATGGTACATAAAGCAGTATAAACCAATCGTATGAAATTTTAGGGTGTACTGACTTCACCAGTGCTTTTTATGTAGTTGTGCAAATAACTAGATGAGTTGAATACCCCCGGAAGACCTCTGTGTACCCCAGGGATATGTGTACCCCTGTTTGAGAACTACTGCAGGAAGGCATGTATCTATGCTGTGCCAGGAGTCCTAGATCATTGTGATATCAGAGGTAACTCAACCAATCACCAGCCTTACTCTACAGCTAATTTCTATGAAATGGTTAAATAAGGGAGACTGTTCAGATAGTGGATTATTTGGCCCAGCTGTCACACTCATGCACCCAACTGCTACCCACACAAATCAACACATCTCCTAGTACAACCCACCTCCAGAAACTAATCAACACAACCAGCACATGCAGTAACTCCAAACATATACAGCCCCTTAATGCGGCACACTCACCTCATTTGCCTCCAGCACGGATCAACACAGATCTCCCAGCACAACTCTCCTTGTGAAGGGAGCTCACTCACCATGGATGTCTCTTTGTGGCCAAGATGGACATAGCAATCTCTTCCTTTCCTGGTATTGATAGTCTCTCCCCTTGGTTCCCTCAGGTTCTGATTTGGGGTCCAGTGGTAGGCAGTAAGTGCTGCTCCCAAAAGTGGTGTTTCCCTGGATCGCTTCCTACCAGTCCCCTTTCTCCCCACAACAAATTAAGTAAAGACATTAAATAACTGGAATCTGTAGAGTGCATGACAAACTTCGATGTGACCTTTAATTCTTTTTAAGTTGCCCACATAAAAGAAGACTGAAATCAAAAGTAAAGTCTCAGACCTTCAGAGCATCACAGGGTTTTCTCTGGGTGTGGTAAAGTCACTATAGCCTGGCATGCAGTTTTCCTTCCCAGGAGCTCTGAGTGTATGACAGTTTAGCTCTATTGTCTGCTGGCCTGTTCTTCTGAGTTCCTCCTCCAAGCCGTGCATGCTTTGCATGTGTGGTGTGGTGTTGGGGGAACAGGGAATGGGGGTTGCCTGGGCCCAGTGCAGCTGCTCAATCCCTTCCTTACTAGTGTGGGGTTTGTATACCCTATCACACGCCCCTAGACCCAAATCAACACAAGCACCCACACAACAACACAACCAGCATATACAGTAACTCCAAACACACACAGCCCCTCATGCAGCATGGGCTTTCAGCTACTAGTATCTTAATAAGATGCATTATTTCCTCTTGTTACTTCTAGTACTTGCTCTCCTATAATTCTAACCTGTGAGACCTACCTTCAAGTTTTATGCTTAAGGGGGGAAGCATCACATTTCCTGCTGCTGTCAGGAATTGTAACCACCTGCCAAAGAGGTAAGAAAATCTTTTCATTATTGTTTTTCTTCTGATAAATGGTTGTTTTATGTCTTCTGCAGGGATACTCTCTGGATTTCCCCAGATTTTTTTCTAATGAGGGAGAGGAGAAACATAATGGAACATTAAATGACTGAAAATCCAAAGTGCCTCTTCACTAAAGCTACATAATAGCACCAACATTCTATTTTTATTTTTAGAAACTATTACTAGTGTTTATGTATGAGTATATATGTTATGTGCGCACACAGAGGTTTTGATCCTGCATCATACAGTTGCAGAGTGTTGTACATGTAGGCACAAAAAATGAGGAGCAGGACAAAGGAAGCATCAGATCCTGATCTGCATAACCACCAAATTACTGCTGTCTAATACCGGAGGGGAGCATGCAGCTTTATTTACATCCTCAGGCACACTCATTCTGTGCCTTTTTTTACCCTGAGCTCTTCAGGTAAGGGAACAAGCCCACAGTGGGCTTGAGGCTTACTTTCACTAAATGTGGAGAATTACACATAAGGCCCCATCCAGCTCCCATTTAAGTTAATGGGAATCTTTCTGTTCACTTCCGTGGGAGCTGAATTAGAACCCGAGTTGCTTAACCTTAATTGTGTCCACACACATCCTCTGTGTACACTTCTCCAAAGCACAGTCACCTTATACTCCTGTTGCTTAGTGCATAAGGAGTTGTAGGATCAAGGTCTCAAGATTTATGTATGCAATTAGTGACCTTTTCTGATAAAACCTTTCAGACACAATTTTTTAAATATTAAAGTAACCATCTGATTATCCACAACATATAACCCTTTTGTGGTTCTGTATATATGAAAAGGTTGGATGGGTCAGGGGTTCTGAGGGGGGCAGTCAGGGTGGATAGGGGGCAGGCTGTTTAGGGAGGCACAGCCTTCCCTACCCGGCCCTCCATACTGTTTCGCAACCCCGATGTGGCCCTTGGGCCAAAAAGTTTGCCCACCTCTGTTCTAAATAGTCACAATCGGAAGACCATAATATTAAGGCTGACTGGCTTTCCCCTGGCTTAGTTGCAACCAGTGATTATTACTTCTAAAAACTGGATCACTGTTCAGATGCATGAACTTTTCACAGAGAGCTTGGAATGGTTTGTGGAATTACTGCACGGTGCAATACACAGCTGAACAGCTCTGATCTAGCTAGATAATTTGCTAATTGTGTGTGGCTGTCCTTACCGAGTATGTACGTGCCTCAACTGTGTGCTGGATATAATTCACACCTGGTTACAGTATATGATGACGCTGTCCTCTGAAAGTTAACTACTGTTGTTAGAAAAAAGAAAAGGAGTACTTGTGGCACCTTAGAGACTAACCAATTTATTTGAGCATAAGCTTTCGTGAGCTACAGCTCACTTCATTAGAAAAGCTTTTGTCCCATCACCTGTTTGTGTGAGCATGTTGCCCTCCGGTGGCTTCAGCCTAAAAAGGATATAAGACCTAATGCTTCTACACAAGTATGAATGTTTTTCTCCTGTTTATAATGTAAAAATCTGATAGTTTTTGAAATTTTCTAATTTTGGGCCAGACAACGACATGCTCTTACATGGGTAAACACTCTTTCTGCCCTCTCCACACCAGCTGAAGTGTACTGTTCCCTATGACAAAGAGTGGCAGAGGACATTCTTTGATGTCTGCCTACTTGATCAAGATGTTCCTGCTTTCCCTTTGGTTTGTGGCAGATCTGGCACTACTCCAGCATAGGCCACTGCCTTGCAGAGAGCATTTTTGTGAACTGTAAGTGCTCCTAAAAGTGCCGTTACAGTATGTCTTGTAAATGTTCTTAGTTTTGTGAGCCTCAGACATACAAAGTATCACCTATGAAGTAAGCGAGTTCTTGAACTATCATAGAATCATAGAATATCAGGGTTGGAAGGGACCCCAGAAGGTCATCTAGTCCAACCCCCTGCTCGAAGCAGGACCAAGTCCCAGTTAAATCATCCCAGCCAGGGCTTTGTCAAGCCTGACCTTAAAAACCTCTAAGGAAGGAGATTCTACCACCTCCCTAGGTAACGCATTCCAGTGTTTCACCACCCTCTTAGTGAAAAAGTTTTTCCTAATATCCAATCTAAACCTCCCCCAAACTATCCTATATATCTTCTGAAACCTAATATAGTACAGCTTAGATTCTCACCTCTCTTTAGCCTCCATCTTCCTTTTCATCCTGCTTTCCCTCCTGTCTCAAAAAAGACAAACAACATTCTGACTTTTAAAGTAGAAAGTCAGGATATTTTAGATAAATAGCTGCCATTAATATCTGTTTGTAATGATGCCTTGGCTTCAATATTCAGTCAAGCGAACATATAAAAAACAAATGTATAGATAGTGAAAGTTGCTTTAGGAAGTGCCAGTGGCTGGTTTTCTAAAGTGTTTTTTTTTTTTTTAAAGTATTTTGTTAGATTCTATATAATAAATAAGTAACTATATATTTTAAGTAATAGAGAGCTGCTTCACAGAGAGCAGTCTGTAGGGGTTCAGATGAGTCTGGTGGCTCTTTAGAATAGTGTTTGGTGCAGTGTCATAGCTGACCAGGTGCTATTCCATCACAACAAGGATAGACCTTTAGTATTTAAGAGTAAAAGAGAGCGTGCAGAATATTCCTCCTGCAATAGGCTGCTTAACGGAGCATTCAGCACACATTGTTGAAGTGGATGAAGTTTTCTGAATTTCAGATTACTGTAGATCCTATACTACCACTGTTTGTGAGTAGTTGGAAGGTGTCATGGGGGCAGGTGTAGCCATGTCTTTCCTTTCTTTCTGGATTCTCTGAGTGCATCCCCTCATGTATTAGGATTTGTGCCCTTACTGTTATACCAATAAAATAAAAACCAGCAGGATCTTATTAAAGGGGAAAAGGCAAAATACCACATTTATTGTGAATACAGAAAGAATGATAGTAAGCAGTTAGTTATAGCTATAACATTCCATTCAATCTCATATTCGTTCATTCACACACACACACACAGAGGGTTCTGCAAGGTTGTTATCATAGTTACCAGCCTTAGAGTTGCTCATGCCAAGCCACTGGCCAGGTGGCCTGGACATGAGGCGGGAGCAGGGCTTCGTCAGATGCACATCTGATGCTCCTGGAAGTTGGTTTGCAGAATCACACCCAAAGTTCTCACTTTCTAGAGTCCATTTTTATAGGAATTTCTTCCTATGTCAGTCTATGGGAATTGCTTCATCATGCTGTTGCTGAATCAATCAGCAGATATTACATTCCTGACGGCTCCGTGCTGCCAGATTCTTGTTCTTTGGTTCTCCCATTCTTGAGGCTGTTGGGTGGATTGCAGTCTGCCCTCCGGGGGTCCTCTGTTTATTTCCACTTGACGCCGCCTTCAGCCGATGGACACTGGATTCTTAGGCTGGCACCTCCCTGATCATTCAGTTATTATCCACACCAAGCATCCGTCCACATACATCCTCTATCTCTATTTTAATCACAACTGTTAACAAAGCGAGATGAATACAACAAAAGGGCTGGGTGCTGTTTCTGTTGTTACAGAGTATTGCTTTGAGTCTCTCTCTGTGTGAGTAGTTGTTGTTACAAAGAATTGCTTTGAGAACAGACTCTGTCTTAGAATGTACTAACACAATTAGCAGCTTGCAAGTTTTACGCATAGAGGGAGAGAAACAGTACCAAAAACCAAGAGACCTCTTAATTAGTAATACCCTGGAATTTAAACTATGGGGAATCAAACTCATTGTGATTTTAATACAGAACTTCTTTAATATGATCCAACATTACTTCTCCTGGGTTGGAATTCCACAGTTCTCCTACTCTTAGACTAGGTCCTAGACTGTAATACCTTGCGTATCAACTGTGCTTACCCAGCAGGTCCAACAGAGTTCAACACCTGGAGTTCTTCCCTTTGGGAGTCTGAGACAGAGATGAATATGGTGACCAGACAGCCAAATCATTGTTTGTTTTAACAGTCAGAGCAAAGAATTTAGAGAAAAAGGATTATAAACCAACACAGTCTGCATGCATATCTAATGACTTACCCTTCCCTCATGTTTGCCTTGACAGGCTGAATTTCTTCTGACACCCCAGCTGGTTTGGGATGTCTGCTTTCCCCTGACAGATCCCCAGCTACTTTCGCTTTGGAAAGAGTCTCTTTTTATCCAGCCAGAGTTCTTTTGTTCTTGTCAGTTCCCATACTTTTGCCTTTGTCGTCAAAAAAACAGTTCAGTAGGCTCTGCAGGAAGTCAAGACAGATTCCTCAGAGCCATTACCCTGTAACAACCCTTATTCCTGAGGGCATTCTGCACCAAAAAAATAAAAATTATGTGCACAATATTTTAAAATTCTGCAGATGTTATTTGTCAAATAAATTTGGAGGCTCTGGCATGGCATTAAGGAGCACAGGCCACTGGCTGCACAGGGATGGGAGATCACTGTGCAGCTCCCCCCGGGATACAGACTCAGCAGTGAGGCTGCACCTAACCCTGACACAGCCTGCCCCAGAAACACACCATGGCCCTTCTCCTCTGTGCCAGGTGCACCAGGTGTGAGAAGGCAGACTCAGTGAGGCAGGATCCACATGTGGAGGGGCTTACTGTGAAGGGATCCAGGGGTGGGTGGAGAGGGTTCTGTGTGGGGCAATGTCGGTACAGGCGGCTCAGTGGAGAATCCAGATGCACAGGGGCTTGTTGGGGAGTTCTGAGTACAACGGTAATGAGATTCTGCAGGGGGGTCCGGGTGAAGGTGGTTTGGGCTCGGGGCCGGGGGGGGGGGGATCTGTGCATGGGGGTATAGAGCTCAGCAGGGAGTCTGGGAGTGGGGGGCTTAGTCGGGGGGTCCAGGTGTATGGGGAGTGGGGCTCAGCTGGGAGGTTCTGAGTGTGGGAGGGTGAGGCTCGGCAGGAGGGTCTTTGTATGAGGGGGTCTGGATGCATGGGGGTTGGGCAGATGAGGGAGCAGTTCCCTATACAGGGATCCCTCACCCTGCAGCTGAGGAGCGATGGGTGCAGGAAGTGGGAGAGAGGGGGCAGTTTGCAGAGCTTTCTGCAGCTGGAGAAATCAGATGCTGTATAGGGGAAGAGGAAGTCCTGTCCTCCTCAGCCCAGCTGGGACTAGCAGCTGAGCCTGGTGCAGGGTAGAAGCCACCAGCTGGGTTTTCCCCAGTTCCGTCCCCTGCCTCACAGCGATTTACCTCTCTGCTGCTGCCCTGGGAATCCAAAATATACTGCTGAGGAGGGTTGCATGACTGTTCTTGTGCCTTCCCATTGCTTTCCCATCAGAAAGTCAGTTTTCTGTGGGGAAGCAAAGAAATCTGTTGGGGAACATAAATTCTGTGCATGCATGGTGGCATGGAATTCCCCCAGGCGTAAACCCTCAAGTGTTTGCTGAGAGGTGGCTTACATTGAACTTTTTTTCCTTGCTGCTTATTTTCATTACATAAATATAAAGGGAAGGGTAACCACCTTTCTGTATACAGTGCTATAAAATCCCTCCTGGCCAGAGGCAAAATCCTTTCACCTGCAAAGGGTTAAGAAGCTAAGGTAACCCCGCTGGCACCTGACCCAAAATGGCCAATGAGGGGACAAGATTCTTTCAAATCTGGGGACAAAGGGTTCTGCCTGTCTCTGTGATACTTTTGCCAGGAACAGATCAAGGATGCAAGACTTCCAGCTCCTCTAAAGTTAGTAAGTAATCTAGCTAGAAAATGCGTTAGATTTTCTTTTGTTTAATAGCTTGTAAAATTCACTGTGCTGGAGAGAATGTGTATTCCTGTTTTTGTGTCTTTTTGTAACTTAAGGTTTTGCCTAGAGGGATTCTCTATGTTTTGAATCTGATTACCTATAAAGTATTTACCATCCTGATTTTACAGGGGTGATTCTTTTACCTTTTCTTTAAATAAAATTCTTCTTTTAAGAACCTGATTGCTTTTTCATTATTCTTAAGATCCAAGGGTTTGGGTCTGTGTTCACCTGCACCAATTGGTGAGGATATTATGATCAAGCCTTCCCTAGGAAAGGGGGTGTAGGAATTGGGGGGATATTTTGGGGGAAGACGTCTCTAAGCGGTCTGTTTCCTTGTTCTTTGTTTAAATCGCTTGGTGGTGGTAGCATACTGTTCAGGGACAAAACAAAGTTTGTACCTTGGGGAAGTTTTTAACCTAAGTTGGTAAGAATAAGCTTAGGGGGTCTTTCATGCAGGTCCCCACATCTGAACCCTAGAGTTCAGAGTGGGGAAGGAACCTTGACACAGCCCAGCTAGTAAACTAAGCCAATATATCCATACAGTAAACATTCCAATAACCAGGTCAACATACATTCTTCATAAATTATTGCAGCTCCACTTCCTTCATAGAAGGTTCTTTGTTTTAAACGACCACACTCCCCATTAATTTAATTGAAGATGTCTGTCATGGTCAGTAGCAGAATGTGGTGGTTTATTTGCAGATAACCTTTAAAAGGATAAGCTTTACAGTTTACCTTTTTAATTGAAAAGTTACCTGAGTGCTGCAATGAACATAAAGACTCAGCAATGGGTTTATTAAGTTGAAATGTTGGTTTGGTTCTTAAGTCCCTGCATTTTATTGGTTTACAGCAGAGCAATCCTTAGTGCCAACTGTTTCTGATCATTTTAATTTCTTCTATTTTGACGTTTACAAAACAGGTATTACATGTTACTTTGCCATGAAATAAATTGATTTTCACATTCACAAATCAGTGAAGTTACATTTTGCAGTGGAAATTTATAGTTTGGTCAAATGTAGAATAGATGTTGATTATTTTGGTAAAAATCTTTGACAATTTGTGGAAGATATGTTTTTGTGCACATGCACAGTTGCCATTTCTTAATCTTAACTTGGGAGATTGTATTTTCAAAAAAACAAAAGTAATTGGATCTTATTCTAAATGAATCGCTTGGCAATTTTATTTATTTTAATTATGCAAGTGTAAGATTCCTGAAAGCATTAACTAGTAAAGACATACATCTTGTTTTGCATTTGTTTTAAAATGTTGAAAGATGTTTTTCAAATTTTCTGACATTTATTTAAAAAAAATTCTCATGTTAAGGTATTGTACAGAAACGCCTATGTGGAACCACCCGATTACTTCATGGCCTGGAGGTGGGGCCCAGAGGTCACGCAGAGTATTTTGCAACCACCTGAGCACTGAGGAGCCAGGCTTTGTGACAATCCACTATGACATTGTGGGGGATGATTGTGATGGGTCAGAGGGGCAGGACATTACCTATACAGATCTTTTGCTTACAATCCCTGCATATGGGAACATAGGTGGCCAGGGACACTCCTATAGACTACAGTACCAGAAGCAGCCACGGACTAGGTGTGTGATGAGAGGTAGAGAAACATATCTTAGCCCCACATGTTTCCAAATCCTTCAATTGGACTCTCCACACACAGTCTTTTTGTTTATGTTTTGAATGTGGGATCAGGATTACATCATATGTTCCTGTCCTACAGGGTGAATTTCACTGAACACTGAGGTCCTGTTTTGAAAAAACAAGATCTCCTTGCTCTTTTCCTTCAGAAAAGGATGAATTTTAGGGGTCCAGGACTATATGTGTATAGCCCAGGAATAAGTTTTTAATTAAGTGCATATTGTGACCATCTTAATATTTGAGCTCAGCTGCTTTGTCTACATTTTTAAAAAGTGTGCAGCATTTGCTTTTATTATAAAACTCATTTGGCTAAATTCTTTTTTGCAGCAAACTAGTGCAACTTCTTTGACTTTAGCAGAGTTGCATTTGTATGTGAAGACTGAATCTGACCTCTGTTTTTAAGGTACTATGACCAAGCTTATTTTATCAGTCCTTGTATGTGAAAAGCAGAGTTTTCAATTTAACCGTATTAAGCTGTGACAAGAATATTAATCCATTTTATGGCCTCTGTGCAGTCTTTCATTTTAATTTTGCTCAATTTTCTTTAAGCTAGTCCTTCCATTTAAAGGGCATCATCCTGCAGCCCTTATTCCTGGGAGAAGTCCCACTGACATTCATTTGCATTTTCCTCATCAGTAAGAACTGAAAGATCAGGTACAAAGAGATCAATTATCCCATGTGCTAACTTGCTTTGAGTTTCATGCTTAAGATAACAAAATAGCATTGCATAAAATTTTGTATTTTTTTTTTCTTCTTCCTTTAGACAATACCAACAGGACAGTCTTTTCAGCTAATCTTGGAATTGTTGACATACTTCCATTTCCAGTTCGTTTATAAAATAGTTAGATGGAATTTAAAATTGAACACACATGGGACAGTTTACCAGTGAGTCATGAGCCAGTAACTGTCAGGCTGAAGTCCGGCAGTGCAGGATTGCTGATGGAAGTAAGTGCTCTCTTCTTTAATGATCCTCCAGCACCACTTGTAGAGCCAGGAAAGCCTTTCAATGGACTGTGGGACTATGAGGGTAAGTGGAAATGTTTTATTGCAAACAAAAATCTTGTGTAATACCTTGAGCAGTTTACTTAATTTGTGTACCAGTGTAGATGTTAGTGTTCCTGTGCAGTTGACGTATCTAGTTTTTGTTTTAAATCCTGTGGCAAGTTATTTCACCAGGCCAATATAGCTTGAACTGACAGATACATTAAATCTATTTGTTACAAATTCTGATTCTTTGATCACAATACAGTTCCCTTAAAGATGACAAAGTCTGGTAAGACTGTAAAGTTAACATTCTTTCTTCCCTTAATATGCTGAGTGTTCAAGAAGACACTTCACTACTACTACTACTGACTACTTATTTATGATGACACCTTGCATTCAGAAAGTTCCTTAAGCAACTTACAAACTTTATATTGTCCGTATCTATATAAATCAATTCTCTCATTATAGAAATACAGTCGACCTTGGAACAAAGAGTCATGGGTAGTTGTTTAATAGAACATACAACAAATTACATTAGTTTGGGAAAGGAAGTGGTGAATATGTTATCTAATTGAAACATATGAATATATGAGGCAAACAGAGTGTAAATACCTAAATAAGATCTTTTCCAACACAGTGGAGTTAACGCCACTGTTCCTGTTAAAAGTATAGAAATGCGATTTGTTTAGTTAAAAAATATTTGATTTTTGTTATTAAAAAGTGTAGAGGGATGGGGTGTAGTATAGAGGGATGGTCATGAGATCTCGAATGACAAGTAATGTCGCATCCTAAAGATGGGAGGAGGGGGGTGTATATTTAGAAATGTACAGATAAAGTGGCAATTGTGTTAATCCTAATGAATGAAGATTGTACTCTTCCTTAAAGAAACAGACAACTCAATTTAAACCAGTAATAGTTTAAAGTGTAAACCAGTAACTGGCAAATTTTGATAACTCTTTTCAGCAGTTATTGAACTTCTTCCGATGGGAATCTATTTGAGAGATAATAAATTTGCAGGAGGCTACTGCCCAACAAAATTGACCCCACACACATTATGTGAAAACAGGGAAATTTTATTAGTTCATGTAATCTTCAGTGCAAAATTATGACTATCCCAAAATTTGTTTTTACAACAGTGCTGTTGTTTCTTCTTCTCTGTATGTCATTCTTTTTTTTTTTCCTTTTTCAGTTGTGCTCTTGTGAATGGGTCAGTCTGTTATGTTTACAGCCATGCTCCACCTTCTATTGTGATTATCAAAGCACTAATACTAGCAATCTACCAAAAAGTTACCAATACAACCAAAATAATTTAATAACCAGATAGTAAATTGTATTTATTCCTTTCTGTAGCCGAAATCAATAACTTCTATTCCTTGCTCTGAAAAAGTACGTCGTGGTGAGAGTGCACTATACTTTGTTCTGACATTGCAATAAATGACCTCAAGATTCATATTTAACATTCTTTGCTAATCTGAAAGTGGTGCGGTATTCAGGCCATGAGACTCTCCCTTATCATACACTTTCCCATCAACTTCTCCTGAAGGGTGATACAACAAGGGCAGCTTGCTTCCAAGTATGCCTGCTGCCTTCGAACACTACTTCTGTCTCCAGAGTCAGTCATCCTCCAGAAAAGCTAATGGCTTTTACAGTCCAAACATTTTATTCCTTGGCTGTTTGTATCCTCCTCCGAGGATTCCTGCTTCAGCTGGTCTTAATGATAGGCCTCTGCGTGCAGCTTAATCTTTGTGTGCGTGCACGTGTACACCTGTGGGTTTTTTTCTTTCTTGTCTTTTATTTTATGTTCAAGCCAGTAGATTGGAAATTCAAAGTGCCAGGTTCCTGCACTTAAGTGCTTTACTTATGATGTCCACTGTGAGTGCAATTGACTACAATCACTGAGTCCTAACCAATTTCACTCACAGCAGACATCACAAGTGAAGTGCTTCTGAGCTGTTACTACTTTTGTCCCGTTGACCGCTAACATCAATTAGCAGAACTATCTTTTTCCCCTTGACTCCAGCTTGAGACCCAGTAGTTACATAGAACAAAGCAAAATCAAAATAACCTCTTTATTGCTGCTTTTTTTTTTCAATAAAGCTCCTTCTGATGACCTTTTTTTTTTTTTTTAAACAGCTAAGCATTGCCGTTCTAAATGATGATTGTGGCATATTGCTCAGAATAGCTTACAAACTGCTGATGGCATAGGTACAATAAGTGGAATTCTAGAACATTGTAGGTTACGTTTCTGCATAAAAAGAATAAAATATTTTATTTAGTGAGAAGTTCAGAGACGGAACAGAATAAATAATTACCATATTATATTGATGGCGTGTATGGGGTTTTTTTTTGTTTGTTTTCAGTTGTTGAAGCATTTTTCTTGAGTGAGACAACTAAGCGGTACTTAGAAGTTGAACTCTGTCCGTAAGTACAGTGCTTTTCTGTTGTTTTTAAAATGTCACCTTACATTTTCAATGCCATTATATTAGCATTTCTAATGTTCACTCAGACACACACAATTGTGGAGGTGTGGTAGGGAATAGAACAGTTGTGGTAGCTACTTCAGCCCTGAGATGTAATGGGAAGTCATACATATATGTGAATATAGGCGTATACTAATAGTTTACTTCAGCTGAATAACATTGTTGCTCTATTTTAATATGGTCAGCCATGGACAACATTTATTGCTGTTGCTTTCTGGCAGAAGAAGAGTATGGAAAGTAAGTGATAAAATGCTTTCCATAAAAGTGTGGAAAATTAACATCCTTTCTTAGTATCTAGTTGATCTTTATCTTTCAAGCAAATAGGAAACAACTGCCTTTCTTTTGCTTTTTTATTGCTCTAACATAGCAAGAACTTGCTTTAACATATGAAGTGTCCAGAACAGAGACCAAATGGGAAGGCAGAGCTCATCTTCCTTGGAGATATTTTCCACCATGCACTGACAAGTTTAATGCATTTGCAATTCATGGGTCAGAAGCAAAGAGAACTTATGAAGCACTTTACCCTGTGCCTCAGCATGAAATACAGAAAGGACAGAAACCTGATTTGTAAGTAGAAAATTACCTCATCTGCATCACAATATATAATAGGAGTATTGGAGAAATTTTTGTAAAATGGAGTTAATTTAGTTATAAAATTAAGACTACCATCCTAGTGCTTTAATTATGCTGCTAAGCACCAGTTCCACAAGCACTCTTGTGTGTAAAGAGTTCTGTGGCAAATAGCTGTAATTAGAGGTTGATTTTTACTGCTATCCCTTAAGTGCATAGCAAATTATACTTTCAACACCAGTGGCATCTATTTCATCACAGTTCTCAACAAGATCAATAATTTGATTGTCCCACATTTTCCTGCCTAGAGCACCCTTTGAAATGCCAACCAGTAATAATCTTACTATATGCATCTCCAGTGGACCTGCTTTGTTTCTTCCCTACTGTTCATTACAGCCTTGGCCCAGTTTCTCATTTTGGAACTGATTGCAGTAAAGGGGGACTGACTAAATCAGTTGAAAGAGATTGTAATATTAAAAAAACAGACATCATCAACAGAAAAAGAGACAAGCATGACCTCACCCGGATTCCATTTTGGGCCTATTTATTGCCCTGACCATGAAGTGAAGTCAGACAACGATGAACTGGGTTATAATACTAATTGCTACTTCTGTGCAATAAGGCTTCTGGTATTTGTGGTGTTTAAAAAGAATGCCTTATCTTTTGCAGCAAACAAGGGAGTGCCAGAAGGATTTTGTGGGGGAAGGAAAGAATTTATGGAATATCTAACAATATTTGTGTGAATTCTCCCCAAACCTTTGTATGGGGGAGCATTCAGCATATAAACAGATTTTATTCCAATTTCAGTTTTGCTTTGTAATTCGTCTTTACTATTGGTTTTTGACTCTTCAGGGTTAAATCAAGTCAAGAAAGATCAAAGGTTATTTGAAAAGAGGGGGAAAAAATCCTTCCCTTTAACAGTTATGTGATACTAGCATAGTATGAGCTGTATTACATGATTTACTAGCTGGTACTTATGACTACAGCATATGTAATGGCAAGAAGACATCTAGTATTCTAATGTTCCAGTAGAGTAGCCCAAAGGGATGCACCAAGGAAGGCTTTTTACAGGGTTTTAATCAGGATTTTATGCGTAGCTTTAATTTCATTCTTGTGTAAATGGGAAAGGGAGATTTCAGTCCCTATGCACCCATCCCTTTTATACCAGCCTAATTTTCCTCCCCTCTGTGCTTTTTTCTGCCTTTGATGTCCTCTTCCTCTTTTCCTTTTCCTCCCAAATACCCTATTCATGTTTACTAACCCTCTCCAATCATTTCTCCTACCCCACCATGGCTCTAAAAGTAAATTAATAATAATAATTAATAAAGTAATGGAAATAAGCGGTGTTTCCATCATTTTCATTGTTGCCTATTTGGGGAGGGGGAAGGAGGGAGAGAGAAACCTGGTTAAGTACTGTCTTTGGGCTAGATCTTGAGCTTTAAGTAACATCACTGGTGGATTCTGGACATAGAGCCAGCACAACAGGCAAGGAGAGGGTCATTCCAGGGACAGCGGTGATCCTCCAATAGTCAGGGTCCTACACCAGATTCCCTCTCTACTGCTAACATGGAAGATGTGGCTGGAGGCAAGGGGTGAAGTGCGTCTCCCTTTTTACCGGACTGATTTACCAAGTGCAGTTTCAGCCTCCATTAGCAGCTAGTGTCCGTTAGATCAGCCATCAGGGAGCTTTAACTTAAGTTTGGAAACTGGCCCAGTGCACAGCAGCCCAAAGAGTGCAGGAATTTAAAGGTGAGCTTAATGCAAGCTAACTTTACACCCAATATGTGCTGTGTGCTGCTTGGCTGTAGCTATGGATTTGAACCCATATTTTCAATGCAGGATTTGTTGAAGTCTTCTTACATAGCTCTACAATATTCCTAATTTATTAGATCTAGTTCTCACAAAACAGAGTATGGAAAATAAAGAGAACACTGGTTATGTCACTGTCCAAGAACTCAGGAAAATAAATATTAAATTATTTTTACAGATATGCAACCATTTTTATTCTTAACTTCTGAGTGTAAAGAAACAAATCTCATACCCTGAGTAATTTTCCCCTTCCCCATTTTATTTACAGCCATCGTTTGGAATTTTTCAAACCACTTAACCTGAAGGTGTTAATGGGAGAAGATTGGAAACAGCCTGAATCAGATCTGTGGATGTCAATTGATTAGATAAACGGATTTAAAAAATTAGATATTTGATATGATTCAGCATGGATGAAGCTGTAAGAACCAACCTCTTCAGCTAAACTATGATCAGAGTTTTAGTATGCATTTATAATGTCGTAAAAAAATGAGTGTTTGAAGGCCTTTTTAAACACCAAAAAAAGTTAATCTTTTAAAAAGTCAGTTATCCACAGCAGTTACATCTAAAAATCATGGGTCAATGGTAGAGGCTCCTTTTGTATTACCTCATCAAGACACAGATGTGGAACTCGCCTGTTCGTGTAAGATGGTGGTGAGCCCATTTAAGTCATTCAGTTCATGCCTTCAGTCATGGGCCTGCTACTGCAGGGAAAAAGATACTCTGACTAGAGTTGTACATTCAGGTTATAGTTAGTCAGGTTACAGTTCTTGGAAAAATCCAGTGTTTGAGCTGGGATATTCAGGTTATACAGTATAATCTGCGTGTTTCTCCCTTACATTGAGAGATCTCCAAATATTTAGAGAGATTTTCACTGCTACGTGGTTTTCATAACTTTTGCCATTGTGATTCTTGTTACCCCTGGTAATTAAGTGATAAATCTGTCCTATTAACTGAATCTTGAGCTTTTTCATAGTATTTATGTAACATTGCGCTCAGCTACATTACCTGACTTGTATGTTATGGAATGCTGATTCTACAATGGGGTTTGTTATATTGTATTTAACAACAATTTTTACATAACAGCATTGCACAATTAATAAGGTAACCAAAATAGAATAATTGTTCTTTCCTCAGTGTCTTGTTTTGGGGGATGTATAGAATTCCTTTATGTATACCTTTTTTTTTTTTTTTTTTTTTTTTAAAGAGTGTAGGTTCTTTGGGATATGGCCCATGCTCTCTTGTATTTGTACAGTACCTAGCACATGGTGGAGTTCCACCAGTAACAAGTAATAAATAACTGAACATATACTATGCATATGGAGGCAGTATGGTCCAGTGGATAGGGCACCAGACTGGGAGTCAGGAAACTTGGGTTTTAATATCCACTGTGACATACAGCCTACTTCCTGACATCCAGTGCTGCTATGCCTCAGGCCAGGTCTACACTTAAAAATTAGATCGACATAGCTACATTGCTCAGGGCTGTGAAAAATTTCACACTCTGTGCAAAGTAGTTAGCTGCATCTTCTGTGGGGGTTAGGCTGACCTAAGTTGACGGAAGAATTCTTGCGTCTCGGAGAGGTGGATTACCTATCATCACCTATTATCAATGGAAACCCCTCCTCTGTCAATATAGCAAGCATCTACGCTACAATGCTACAGCAGCAAAACTGCCGCATCATAACTGCCACAGTACCCATGGTAGTATAAATGTGGCCTCAGTTTCCCTCTAGCATATTGGGGTCTTCCCCATGTTTGTAGGGTGAGTTGGGAGCATTGGCCCTCCAGCCAAAGTCTTCTGGGGCAAACCAAAAGCTCCAGTAAACAATTAAGTGTGCTAGCCCCCTTCTGGCCTCAGTAATCGTTTTCCAGCTCTCTCTCAATAGTCCTTTTCTTCTGGCACGAAAGTCAGTTTGCTCCCTGTACATAAGAATGGCCATACTAAGTCAGACCAGAGGTCCATAGAATCATAGGACTGGAAGGGACCTTCATAGGTCATCTAGTCCAGTCCCCTGGCCTCATGGCAGGACTAAATATTAGCTAGACCATTCCTGACAGGTGTTTATCTAACCTGCTCTTATAAATCTCCAATGATGGAGATTCCCCAACCTCCGTAGGCAATTTATTCCAGTGCTTACCTGGTCTTATCCATCTAGCCCAGTATCCTGTCTTCCGACAGTGGCCAATACCAGGTGCTCCAGAGGGAATGAACAGAACAGGTGATCGTCAAGTTGTGGTGATTGAGGTAGGGGGGAGCCTGAGACCTCCCTTCCCAATCTGGGCTCCAAACCTGTGAAGTTATTGTTCTGCTTCACTTTTTGCCTGTCTTCCTTCAACACAGCTTCCTAGCCAATTCTCAGGCCTCTTCAGCTGAGCTCCTTGCAGGGTTCCATTGCTGGTCCCTCTCTGACTCTGCCATTATCCTAGCCCACGACTGTGCAGCTGGCCCTTGGCAGAACTTCATAGATTTTAAGGACAAAAAGGGACGTTATGATTATCTACTCTGACATATTCTGTATCGTGGCCACAGCACAGGCCATAGAACCTCGTTAAGTACTTTTTGCACCAAAGCCATAACTTCTGTTTAACTTCTAGCATATCTTTCTCTAATATGAGTCTTTAAATAATGACTTCAAATGTCAGAGAATCCACCAAAGTAAGTTCTTCCAAGGTTAATTACTCTCACTTAAAAATATTTCTAAACTAAATTTGTCTAGCTTCAATATCCAGCCATTGGACCTTGTTATGGCGCTTTCTGCTAAATTAAAGAGCCATCTATTAAAGGAAAGCTATTCCTGTGTTTCAGTCACATGTTCTGTGGAGTCCCAGTCCTATGACCAGGGAGGAAATTAGACTGGTGATAGCCAGGGCTGACCTCTTCTTAAACAGCCTGCTGACCATATAACACCAGCTATGCCAGTGATTTACATGACTTTGGGCAAGTCACTTAATGTTCCTCTGCCACATTTTCGCCATCTGTAAAATAGGATTAACAATGTTTATCCATCTTTCTAAAGTGCTTAGAGATAGATGGATGAACATTCTTGCACTGTGTCTGTGGTACCTGAACACAATATGGATATGTCAACACTGCAGCTGGGAGCAAGCTTCCCAGTGCAAGCAGACAGACTGATGCTAGTAAGGCTTTTGCTGGTGTGCTAAAAATAGCAGCATGGATATTGCTGCTCAGGCAGCAACTTGGGCTCTCCAGCCCACCCAGTCCCTTGGGGCCAAGCTCAGGTTGCTAGCCCGAGCCTCTGCCAGAGCTACAACATCCACTCTGTTGTTCTTAGCATGCTAGCTCAAGTCTGTCTACCTGGTCTGGGAGGCTCACTCCCAGCTATAGTGTAGAAATACATTTCCTATTGCCATCTGTGGAAGGATTGGAGAATTTTGGTGTTCACAGTTGTGTTTAACTGTGCAGTGTGCCTTTAAAACTGGCTCTACTGCATGTATCATGTTCTGAAGAAGAAGAAGGGAAAAGTTTTTCATACACTGCTGTTCACTGCCTTTTGCTTATTAACAGGCATAAATCAATTTATTTGCCTAAATAGTGTCTTAACAATTCATTTTTCCTTACATTCATGCCACACCATCTGCATCTATTAAAAAATTGTGAAAAGTGAAAGCTGAGTTTTGCTAATACTAAGGAAATGGTACATATTAAAATATCATTTTCTCACCATGTGTTTAAAATTCAAATACTCTGGTTTAGTAAACTCTGTGGACTCTGCTCAGATTATTAAAACCATACCTGCTTTTGGGGTAGGAAGAGGTGCATGCCTTGTCTAGGGGGTTATAGCCTTGTGGAGGGTAGGAGCATGCATATTTCTTTGAGATACATGTGGGAAGGACCACACTCGCCGTACACTGTTCAGAATAGTCCTCCTGCTGCAACCCATTGTGTATGCAGGGGAAGGAGTATGGCCATGCACCCATTCCTAAATCTATCCTCTGTGTTGTTTCAGTCAAGCTTCCCCTTCCATAAGAGGCCTCATTCTGGCTGCTCTGTCTCACTGTCAAGGTTCTGCCAGCCTCCTTCACTTTAGTATCTGAGGGCCAGATTTTTAAAGGTATTTAGGCTCCTATCTGCATTTTTGGGGACCTGAGATATTTAATAATATGGCCCTCAGTGCCTCCTAGGAGGTACTTGCTGCTTTTGCAAGAACGCTACAGGGATATGGGTATCCTTATCCCACACAATGCACCCATGCTGCAGAGGGGATGATTTGACTCTCCTATACATTCCTCTTAACATTTTTTTAGTGGCTAACTCTGCTTTGTTATGAGGGGGGAAATACTTCTCATTTCTTCCTAACCATATGAAGAAAATGTTTTCAAAGTGATATAGGGTTAGTTTTATTCCTCAGTATTTTGATGTGTACACAATATTTACTTTAGGCTCCCTTTCCATTAGTAGATTTATATATTCCAAAGCGAGAAGGGACCATTGTGATCATCTAGTCTGACCTCCTGTATAACACAGGCCATAGAACTTCTTCCCAAAAATAATTCCTCGAGCGTATCTTTTAGGAAAACATCCAATTTTGATTTCAGAAATGTCAGTGTTGGAGAGAATCTACCACAACACTTGGTAAATTGTTCCAGTGGTAAATTAGTTTAAAAGTTATGCCTTATTTCCAGTCTGAATTTGTCTAGATTCAACTTTTCTCTGCTAGATTGAAGAGCCCATTATTAAATATCTGTTCCCCATGTAGGTACTTAAACTGTAATGAGTTGCTGTGCTGGCATACCTATTCTCCATTCAATTGTGTGCTCTCTAACCAATAAGGGCAGTTTGGCTTTTCTGAGCTCCATCTTATGCAAATAGATGACTGCATTCTTAGTGTCACCAATTCTTTCTGCTCTCTTAATTAGACTTATAGATTTCTTGCTATAAAGTGCCATTTGTTGAAAATAGTAAGTATTGTATGTATAGTTTCTAGGCTTCTTTTTACACCTGCAGTGCATACACATCCCCCTGAAAATTACCCTGTAGTCTTGAGAATATTGATCAATCCAATAAATACTAGTTTAAAAAAATACAAGAGTTCTGCTATCTCTCAAAGCTGTCTTATTTAATGAAATATAGTCATAGGCAAAAGGAATAATTTTCTTTTAACATTTCAGTATTTCATATATGCACTGTTTGATGTTTGTGAAACATTTAATTTTGCCATTTAAAGTAAAGCATTTTGAGTGTAAAGGGAAGGCTGTATTTAGTGCTTGTATCAAACAGATTTTCTTTTCTCATACTCAGCTGATTATCCTATATGTAAAGGAACAATAAGTCCAGTGATATTTACTCAGGTGGTTTTCAGCCCATTTTCCCCATCAGACTTCAAATTCTGTCCTTGGATGCGTCTGTGAGATTCTTATTGACTATATCTGAGAGAAGCAGATGAGTTACTTTCACCCTAAATAAAATTATTCTTTTGTTGCAATAGGTTATTACATTAGCTGTTTATTAAAATACAGATTATTATATAGATCATATACACCATGTATACTGTATGGAGAATATCTGCATGATAAGTTGCAGAGCTAGGTGATACAGACTTTATAGCTTTGACAACTTTTCCTGTGCTCTGTCTATTAATCCATCTCCTGTGGATTTATTTTAACATTTTAAACTTGGAGCATTTTTAAACTGTTACTGTCTTTTAAAAATCAGCCTGCCTGATCAATATTTCCAATGGGCAATATTCAGTCCATCATCAGTTACAGTCTAATATCTCATGGCCCAGGAGACTGAGTTATAGGAGTTTTATTCCTCTGGAAAGGGGATAGTCTCAGTAGGATGCATAGCACTTGATGCTAGCCCTGCAAGGAGTCAAGATAACTGATTTTATAGTCTGACATTTTTTGTATATGGAAAAAGTACTTTAGGTAATATTTAGAGGGTGGGGTTTTTTGTTTTTGAAGCCATAACTTCTTCTCCCTCCTGAGCCCTGTATCGTAGGACTCCTGGTAAATCAAGGTATAAACCTGCTGCCATTGAAGGCCATGCCAAAAGTCTGCCTCCATTGGGCATATAACTGGGTGACTAAAGGAGCCTGGAGAAAGTCCCAATAAGTGTTTAAGATGCTCTTGAATATTCCTAATCTAGTTCTTCTGTAACATGTGGCACATGGAGTGTATGTATGGGAGGGAGAAGGCTAATAAAGGTTTTATTAACGCTGGTTTAAGTTGACCTGCGTAAGTCATTTGTGATCTCATAACTTGGGAGTAATACAGCTATCAAAAATGCATGCTTGTGAAAGTGCCCCATTTTCTATTTTCTCTTTTCTCACTTGTGGGCCTGTGATGTATGGAGTAGCTGCAGAATGGAACCCTATGATATTATATGAGTGGGAAATATCAATCCAAATTTCTGTTTGCTAATACCACCAACCATTCTCTCCTCACCATTTTCTTATGAAATGTGACAAGGTATGATTGGAATGAGAAAAAGACTGATTTCTAGTCCTCACAAAAGGTTTTCTGCTGTTGTAGTTGCAGAACATCACAATCCCATTCTCTTCAGTCAGTCAGAAGATGGATTCATAAAGCCTAAAATCTGTGTAATGTAAATGATCATTCACTGTAATCTGCTCAAAGCCTCATTCAGCCTGAGAAGGAGCTCTGTGAAGCTCAAAGGCTTGTGTCTCTCACCAACAGAAATTGGTCCAATAAAAGATATTACCTCACCCACTTTGTCTCATTCATACAAAATCATTCTTAGCTGTTGGCAACTGCAAAGTTCTGTATTTTTCTTTCTTTACTACTTTTTTGTTTTGTTTTGAAGTTCTGCTGATTCTAAATGAGCTAAGTGTGTGTCTGTCTTCAGCGGAGGGTCCCACAGCTGCACCTCATCTTTCTTTCCAAATTCCAGAAAAGTGTGTGTGCATGTGTGTGCATAATCAGGAAACTTTCTGGTTTAACAACCCTAGAGACTGAAGTAGCCATAGAAAAACGGGCAGTACAAGGATTTGGTCAATGTGTCTGTGCTCTGGAGGGACCACCTTTTTGGGATGAGAGGGTAATTCAATCTCCAAGCCTATTCAGACTTTCTTGGCTGAAAGTGGAAACAAGAACACCCTATCATGCCCATAGGATGATGGTTTCTGTGGTGTCAGATCCAGCCTTTATGAGCCTGCAGAGCCTATGGCTGATGCTGAGCCCTTCCATGCCTAAATGTAAAGGTGAATCGTAGCTTTCATTTTAAAAAAAAGAAAAAAAAAAAAAGCTTCTATCCCTTTTTCTTAGTAAGATACCTTTAAAAGAATAAAGCAATGCCTCTGGAGTACTAGCATTGAAAGTTTGTCCCTGATTTTAAATTTTTCCACAGTCATTCAGGCTGGCTTTTGGAGTCCAGAAAAACTATAGTCAGATATTCCTTGATTATTTTTTTTGGCATGGGAAGGTTGTTGGAGGTATTGGTGCTGCCCAGACAACAACGGATGATGCCACAGCCCCCACAAGCTCACCAGAATCTGGCAGTGATTCTGACCATTGGCTCCAATGAAAGGCAGCTCAATACCAAGAAAGGCTATGTAGTGGCTTAAGGATGTGACTAATTTGAGCTCTGAAGCATTCCCTGAGGTCTTAATCAAGTCAAGTCACATGGACCAATATTTACCAAGTCAGATGTACTAAATCCAGATGTGCGGCACTTGCAGTTCCCATTAACTTCAGCTTTAGCTGAGAACTTTTGAAAATTCCGCCACTTTTATATTGGCGCCTAAATATAAATGTAGCCTTCTAACTTTATACAATCAAGTTTGATGATTTTGTTCTTAGCCTTTGTTTCTGCATCTGTGAAACTGGGATAATACCTACTTCAAAGGGGTCTTTGTGATAATTAAGTAGTTAATGTTGGTGCATGTAAGTCCTGAAAACTTACACAAAGCCCTCCAGCTGCTGGGAATCTAGAAACCCTCAGAACCTCAGCTTTCAGACAGTTATCTCTTGCAAATGTTTCTAAGTGCTAACCTGGACCCCAGTACAAGTACCCACTCTCCACTTCTTCTGCAGCAAAATCCTGAGAGGGGAGGCACCTACACATTTCCACCCCCAACTCACATACTCTTTCTTTCAAAGTGAGCCATCCAACCATGGAGTGCTTGTCAAAGACTTATTTTATTAAGCCTCTGCACAATTCTCAGGCCAGCTCTTTGCACAAGATTTCTGGAAAGACTTATTTTTTTCATGATCCCAGTCACTTGATGTGGGCCAGGGTTACAAAAATCTATGTGATAGGGTGAGGGTTTGTATTCACCTCTACAGAGCAATGTGGAAAGGGCCACTGACCTCTGCTCAAGGATCCAGTTACTACACTGGGGCCATGAGCCTGCAAACATTTATGCACAGGCTTAAACTGATACATGTTTAGCTCAACTAAGAGGATGGAATAGCAGCCTGTATGGCTCTCTGTGCCTCCCAGTAACTTCTTTTACCTAGGGAGGTACCCCAGAGGGCCAGTCACTTTGAGCCACAAAAACCCAGTTTAACTGGATATGCAAGTGAATCAGTTCTAGAGTCTGATTTTGTTCAAAAACAAAACTAAAACCTAGCTCTTTGTTTAAAATAAGGTAATTAGTGCTGTGTATTTTACATTACAGTGCTGGGTATGGTTTTCTTTCCTTTCCTAATGATCCGTATTCTCCTATGAGATGATTGAATTGATAACTAATATGAATAATTAACAATGTTACTGTTCTTTTTTATGTCACCAATTATATTTGGTGTATTGTTTTAGTAACAACACCTGTAGTTTATTTTTCAAATAGCAAGTAAGATTTCTTTAAAATATATATGTATATTTCATTAAATAGATTGAGATTTATAGAAAAGTATATCTACAGTATTTCAAGGTCTCTCATACACCAGTATTATTCTGCAGTAATCCCTGGGAGAACAGAAATCAGGGCATCTGTATCTATCTCTAATATACTAAAACCTATACATTTAAGGATCATCTCCAGTATGCAACCACGTGCTTCCCTGAGCACGCTAAGTACTCCAGAGGTTTTCAGTACAATATTATTCAATCTTTAGTTAATGAGCAGCATATCTTAGCCAATTTTTTGGTTGCTTGGATGGTTATGTAAGGCAGTTTTCAGTGGCCAAAAAAAAAAAAAATGTAACAGACTTAAAGTTGCTTGGTGGTATGTATACCCCTTGCAGAACACTGAGCTGACTAAAACTCAAACTTCTGAAAAGCAGGAAATACACTGTTAAGATTGCCCACACAATCTTAATGCTGCCCTCTTTCAGTAATGCCCCAACATGCCTTTACTCTGCCATTCCCACAGTTGCTGAAAAGTACAAGATTTTCATCTCCTTGTTAGGGACACACAGCTGAGCCCAGACTTGGCTCATTGCCCTCAGCTAATGAAGCTGGCACCTGATTAGCTGAAGACTCCAGCAGGCACCTGTAGCAGGCCTGGGACTCTGGCTACCCAATAGTGTTCCAAGTCTACAGCTGTGTTTTTGGTCCTGCTTCCTATTCCTGTGCTTGGCTCCCTTCTTGCTCCTAGCCCTCACTCTGGACCCTTCCTTCCCCGTGCCTGCTCCTTGTCCCTGCTTCTGCTCCTGGTTTCCTGTCCCTGATTCTGGTACTCTGGCTCTAATACCTGACTCCTGGTTTCTGGCTCTCAGCTTAGTTCCTGGACTTTATATGTTGGCTCCTGACTTGGCCATTAGGCCTGGCTCTGTTTCAGACCTTAAGCCTCCCTTCCGCCCTGACCATTAGGCAAAATGTCACCCACACCCTGGTCACTATGATCCTTTTACAACCTATTCACTTTCACCCACAGACTCCATCTACCACTGTTAAAAGACAAAAGGTTCGGAGAAGGTTGTCAATGCCACCTTTCTCTGTTTCTGTGTGTAACAGGGTGACTTGTCCCCTGGGCTGCTAGAGAGACTGGGGCTAAACTAACTCTGATTACAGGATGAGCCCCATGGAGATTAATATAACCTCAATCAATAGCTCAGAGATTTGTGAACCGTTCCATTTATCACAGATGTTCCCACCCTCCTCTTGAGTCGAGCCTGTAATATACATGAAGTATGACTGTTCTGAGCTCCCCACACAAAGGGACAGGACTTCCTAAGATCCCTGGCTTACATTGGGGGCAGTGAGGGCACCTCAGACACTCACAAAAGGGCAAGCTCCCTCCCAGTCTGACTTACGTAAGCGGGGTCCAACCTGTGTAGATAGGCACAGGCCCCGCAGATTATGGCACACAGAGCATTGAGAGTGGTTTAGCCAGCCCTCAGGGCAAGGTCTACCCCCATATCCCAGCCAGGGCCAATGGGAGGGGGGGCAAGGAGAGTTATTTGGCCTGGGCCTCAAGCTCAAAGGGGACCTCAAATTTAGACAACTGTTAATTTTTTGGCATTTGATAAGTTTCGCAACTTGTTTTTATGCACATCCTTATTGGACCAAAATGTGACACACACTCTCAGCTTAGAGCTGCAAATTTAAGCAAATAAGAGATGTGATTTGGTAAAAGGCATAATTTTTTTGTTAACTGATATAGATTTGGTCATATTAAAGAGTTAAAAATGTTCATAAATATTAATAAAAATATATCAGTTCTGATGGCACAAGATTAGACCGTGATGAACGTGTTAGCTCAGATTGGCTGATTATATAAACAAACCACTACGAGTGGCTGGTGCTGGATCAAGTGCATGTTGAAAGGTAGAGAATTATTACATTTTAGTGTCTTTATAGTTTTACATTTAGTTGACTAAGGAATTATTTATGTGTGAGAATTCCTCATTATTATCTTCATATGGTAGCTAAAAGAGGTGACTGGTTGATTGGTTGAGCCCTAGGTTGGTAGCTTGGCCATCATCATAGGCTTTCGTAGTCTATAGGCCCAGATTCAAGGTGAACATTTGTGAGGACAGTCTTGTACAGTGAGTTTTGTGAGGACACATGTTTGAAATTTTTGGACGTTATCCCGCTGTCTGTATCCATGTCTGTGCTTACTATATATATGTCATCCCTTTGTCTTCAGCTCAGCCAGTTATATTATACCCTGCGTGTTTGAGTTTTTGATTCAGTGATAAGTATAATAACCTGTCTGACTGTTTCATTTTGTGTTCTTAATTAGTATTCGTTTTAAGTCTTTTCAGCATTTGTGTACATGTTTACAGTAGAAGATTTCAAGTGTAGATTAACTACTTATTTACAGCAGAATATTTCAAGTGTGGATAGGATGGAGCATCAATAAAGGTTGGAGGAAGTTGAAAGACTGAGTACCATCACATGAGAGTTCAACATCACACAAAGAAAATGATGTTGCATGGAAATCAGCCAGTAGGGCAGCATTAGCTGAAACTTCAGTTGAGAATTTACTCTTGACTGAACTCTCTACAGAAACTAATAACTGGAAAAAACTTCTTGAGCGCATCCTGAATGTCATTCTTTTTCTTTCTGAGTGGAGATTGGCTTTCTTTGGTTCCAGTCAGCATATTGGTGACTGTGCAAATGGAAACTTTCTAGGCATAGTTGAACTCCTCAACAAATATGACCTGCTTTTATCAGAGCATGTTCAACTTGTTCAAGAATCGCAAGACAGTCAAAGGCGCATGCAAGTCCATTATCTCTCCACACACATATGAAACCAGTTTATTGAGCTACGTGGGTCATTCGTACCAACAGCAATTCTTGATGAGATTCGAAATACCAATCATTTGACAATCATTCTTGATGCCACTCCAGGTTGTTCTCACAAGGAACAGACTACTATGGCTATTTGATATGTTAAGATTGTAGACAGCTCAAAATTTTCAAATGAAGAAAGGTTTATTTTGTTTGATAATTTCACAAGAAAAACTGGAAAAGAAATTGCTGCTTGAGTACTAGCAATTCTAGAAGGTTTTAAGTTAGATTTTCAAGTGAGCATTGGTCAAACCTATGACAATGTATCTAATATGGCTGGGAAGTACAAAGGTGTACGAACAGTTCTGCTTGAGCATAATTCAAACTGTATTTTCTCCAGCTGTGGAAACCACACACTAAACCTGGTAGGTGTTGACTGTGCTGAATCATGCAAGGAGGAAATTACTTACTTTGGAACTGTTCAGCAAATGTACAGTCTCTTCAGTAGCAGTCCACAAAGGTGGGAAATTCTGAAGCAGTATCTTCCTGTTTCACTGCATGAGATGTCCAAACTAGATTCTTTGCACAGATTGATAGTGTTCAACCAGTTGCGCAGCATTTGAATTCAATGAGAAAGGCTTGAAATGATCTTTAATCTCTCAGTCTCACTGCACAGGCTTGAATTGAACTTCAGTTTATTCAGAAGCACATGTCCAAATTTGAATGCATTCTGATGATCTCTTTGTGGATGAAGCTACTTACAATGATCCACCAAACTAGTCTGGTAATTGAAGCATGCAATGCTACAATTGATGTTGAGAGGGATAACATTGAAAGTGTTATCAATGACATTCAACAAATTCATGAACAATGGGATGTGATCCTGGCTGAGTCCAGATTAGTAGCACAGAATATTGGCATTTCATCTGAGTTCTCCACCAATTGCAATTTACCTACTGAATCCGATGCCGAGCAGCATTATTGGGTCAATGTCTTCCTTGTCATCATTGACTCTATTCAGTCAGATCAATTTGTACCCTTTTTGGGTTTCTGTGGCAGTTCAACAGACTGAGTAATGAAGATCTACTTTCTGCAGCTGAACAATTTCAGCAACAGTACAACAAAGAAATCTCAAAAGATCTCAGTGACGAGGTCATCTTCCTGAAACAAATATATTCCACAAACTTTAAATTGGATTGCAAGCCAAATGGGATTGCTTCAAGAAATACTTGAACTTGGGCTCTCTGGGGTGCTTCCTAATATCACAATTGCATTGTGTATTTTTGTCAGTTTGCCTGCATCAGTGGTTTCAGGTGAACGCTCCTTCAACTTGTTGAAGCAGGTAAAGAACTATCACCATTCAACTATGGGACAAGAGCGTTTGAATGGGCTTGCCATGCTTAATATCAAGTGTGACATTGCACGAAAGCTAGATTTTTCCTCAATAATTAGTGCATTTGCACAGAAGAAAGCTAGAAAAGCATTTGTTAAATAAAAAAAAATCAAATTATGTCTCTTTTTTTTGGTGCCTTACTTTGTTTTCATGTTTCGTAATTTTTTATTTTTATTATGGCTAGGGGCCTCAAAAGCTGGAAGTGGCCCGGGCCTCTCCAGACCTCTGAGAGGGCCTGATCCTTGCTCATGTGAGGGGGGCAGGGAGAGGGGTTCAGAACCCCCTAGAGGAGCAAGAGCTTCCCAGGTCTGGTCATACACCTGGGAAGGGAGAATGTGAAGCTAACAGATGTGTCTGCCCATAGGTCTCTTTTCCCAATGTTCCACCCTCCACTCCCCTAACCCCTGTGTCTCCCTCACCTGAGCCCCCAACCTCTGTCCTCTCCCCTACACCCATCTCCTTGCTGCAACCCCAAACTTCTGTCCCCCTACTCCCTCACTGCTCTGCCCCCCAATACTTCTCCCATCCCAGGAGGCATACACATGTCTAATTTTCCCCCAAAAAACTTTGAAGACATTGCCCACAAAATAAAATTGCCACCTGTCAGTTACAAATTGTGGTAACCTCCAGCCACTCAGTCCCAAAACTCCATTTGTCTTAGGTGGAGGGTTGTTATTAATTTATCCTTAGTTGTGTTAATTGAATGGTGAGTTCACAGCCATCAAATCTCAACGAACTCACTTTAACAGTACAAGCAGCTGAAGGAAACTGGGTTTTTCAGGGGCCTGTAACTCCGCAACTCTTTGGTCAAAGGACCCCCAGATTTAGATCACTAATGTCACTCCATACAGCACACCAAATTTCAAAGCAATCCAAGTAACTATTTGGATTTTAGATCACTTACAAGAATCAAGTTTTAAAGCATATAAAATAGCAGGAATGGAAACTCTTTAAACTTTTTACTGTATCGGAACGTGCACATTGTACAATGTTCTGAATGTGGGTCCCCCAAAGATTTAGTAGGTGTTGTGCACTACCTTGTGTAAAACTCAATAGATGTTGGTCAGAATGGTCTCAATCACATCAATAGTTTGATCTCTAGCTCTGTGCAGAAAAAAAAAACTAGAAACTTTTTGAAAAATGACTATTTTTGAGGAATGGTTTTATCTTTGCAACCTTAGCCCAAATGACCTTAAATTTGGCTCACTAACCCGACCCTGCACTCTCCTAAAGTACATCAAATTTCAAAGGAATCTGACAAAGCATGTCGATTTCAGAGGACTTAGAAAGGTTGACCTTAAACAGAAGTTGTGATGCAACCTTAACGGTAGTGGTGCTGCTGTGCCACTATAACTTACAATGAGTGGAGTTAAATTAATAATGTTGGGCTGCATATTTTATGCTATTACCACTGTGATTAAGGAAATTGTTCAAAGTATCAAAATGAATTACCGCTCGTAACATACTAGTACAGAATGCTAATCTGTAATCATAGTCAATTATTAAAAGATTGCCAAGGACGGTAAACGTTATTAATCACCATTTAAATAGCAGAAATCAGAAATGTCCAGCGGTTACTTAGCGGTGATAGCAGGAGCTGGAGTATAAATGTGGTAAATTTTGTTCTGGTTTAATCTTTTAAAAAATGAAGGCTCTGTGTATTTTAGCTGTTATTGCAGCATGCATAGCTGGTCCTGCCCATCACTTCCTTCTAAGCAGGTATCAGACACTTTCCTACTGTTTCTAATTACAATTGGAAAAATGGCTCATTTAATTTTTATCTATGAGGTGGTTTTAATTGCTATTACTATTTTTATTATAAAGTAAATCTAAAAATTCAATTACATGAATTTAAATGGAACTAATGGATGCATATTGTGTAATGCAGAAGCCGTTCCCCACACACAGAGGGACAAGTATGTGGCTTCTGGAGAGCCAATAATAGGTCCTCAGCTTCAGAGGAGTTAATGCATCAGATAGGAGGAAATATCTGTAAAGAAATGGCAGCTTCACTATACAAAGGTTGATGAGGACTAAGCAGCTCCCTCTCACTGCCTCTAAGGCTTAGGAATAAGGTAGTATCAGACTTGGAAATGGGAATGGAAGGTATATGCCCTGAGTGTGCTTCCACTTCTGATTTGGACCCATCTTTAACACTTAAGTGTTTTAATTTTGCCTTCCTCTGAAGCTTCAGGGTTTGGGACTAGATGTAGCACTGGTCTTATTTAATATAACAGTTCCTGTTACTTACCCACTTCCTCCCCTTGCATAGCACCCAAATCCTAATACGCATGGTTTTTCCAACATGGCAAAACTCCTGTGAACGGTAATTCAGAGGAAATAATTGATTTTTAATAACACTTTCTTTTTTACATTTCCCTAAAACCCCCAGTTACAGGGCAATAGATGCCTCAGAACTATCTGTCTTGGTCCTTAGATAACTCTGATCATTGTGACATCTGAGGACTGAATAGATTCTTAAGCAGTTACAGTAAAATTTCATAGAGACTCTTTACTTTTGCAGAACTGTACACTGGAAATCTCAGCAACTGAGTCAGAATCCAGCATCAGATAGTGACAAGTTCTCATATAGTCAAATTATCTAGACTGATTAGTCTGGAAAATTCAAATATTAAGCTGAATGAATAATATACCTGCAAAAACAGAACTTTGACTTGTCTTAGCTTGTGTATTTCTAATTCTTTCTGACTTTATTTTTTGATCACCCTTATGAACTCATACATAAACTTTAGGCTTTCTGCATTACTCACCCACTCTTTGTCTCATCAGTGAGTCTTTGGAGTTGGCATTTGGAAATGTTTTATGACAGTGTTCCCAGATACCTAGTTTTTTACTCTTTCTTGCCACTAGATGGAAGAAGAAGGTTATCAAAATGATGCTTTACCAACCCAGCTATCTTCATCCTATTCCACTCCCCTATATTATTCCTAAAATAAGGAATCCCTCAAAAATTGTGGTTGTATAGAACTGATTTTGACTGCTATATTTCTAAGTTGTGTGATTGTATGTTATATCAACAGAAATACTAAATTACACCATATCATTATCTATTCACAGTTTTTATCTTTTTTATGTTCCCTAAAGTAGAAATGTTTTTGCTAATAATCATCAGACAAAATCACTGGAGGGTAAAACGAGTGAGGTAAGTTTGTAAGGGTTATAACTTACAAATGTTCGTGACATAAGAAAATGGTTTAAAGGATATCTTATTCTTCAAAAGTTTAATATGAACTTATGCACGCCTTCCAAAAAGCCAATAATGCCTTAAGTACTTTTCATAGAATACCAGGGTTGGAAGGGACCTCATGAGGTCATCTAGTCCAACCCCCTGCTCAAAGCAGGGTCAATCCCCAATTTTTGGCCCAGATCCCAAATGGTCCCCTCAAGGATTGAACTCACAACCCTGGGTTTAGCAGGCTACTGCTCAAACCACTGAGCTATCCCTCCCCCTGATGAATAGAGGTAGTTTTCCCTCATTTTGATGAATAGAAGTAGTTTTCTTAGGCTTTGCCTGCACTAGCACTTTTGTCGGCAAAAGTTTTGCCAGACAGAAGTGTGAAAAAATATACCCAGACTGACATAAGTTTCACCAACGAAAGTGCTGGTCTAGACATAGCTACCGCTGCTCATTGCGGGTGGTTTAATTATGGCGGCAGGAGAGCTCTCGCCCACTGGCATAGAGCGGCTACACAGGAGACCTTCTAGTGGCATAGCTGCAGCGGTACAGCTGTGCCACTGTAAGGTCCACAGTGTAGACGTAGCCTGAAAGGAAAACTCTGAAATTTTCTTTATGCCTTTTGCTGCTCCTTTGTGGTATAGAAACATGACCTTAATCAGATTTTTATCCAGTGGAATGGAAAATCAGGACTTAATATTTACAATGGAAAAAAACCAAGCAGCATAAAAAGTCTTCTTCAAATAATGAGGACATCTTTTGGCAACTTCAAAGAAGCAATAAAGCGTAGAGTTTTTTATTATTTATTTTCCTCTGTTATTTAATACTTTTAGAAGTTCTACTTTGTGTCTCTGAAAGACACTTCACAGAATCTTACCCTTGGTGTATTTTCAGTTCCAGACAAGGTAAATGTTTCTGAAGTGTGCATGACACAATTTTCAATATGCTTTATGTACAACTTTAAAAATATTAATTTAATCTTCCTCATGTTAACTCCATTTCTAAAGTGTACCACACTTTCCTTAATTACAATATATTTGTAATAACATTACTGAAGCTTGATAATTGCACGGTATTTCTCCTTTCCTATTCAGTAAACAACTTTATTTTGCTGTGTACTCGAGAGATGCTTCATCAAAAGTACTGGAAGCTGCTTTACTTCCGATTTAACCCTTAATTATGTTGGTTAACGCTTACTACAGCCAGACCCTTTGTGTTCACTTGCTTGTATGCTGGCATCATGGCATCTTTAATAATATCATCAAGAGAATTCATGGTTCTAGAAACCCAGACTTGTATTAGTAAACTTCTGTGCATTCCATGACTTGTTTTTCTTCTGGTTAAAAGCTGCTGTAGTGAACAGGACAGTGATATATGAAGCTCCAGGAGGCAATATGTATGGTTGCATTAGGCATGATCATTTCAAAATGATATATTCAGGATTTTTAGTAGCTATAGTAATACACGAACAGTACGTTTGAGTATGTTGTGTATTCCACAACAGGCAAATTATTGTAAGGTATTTTAGGCTGAATATTCATAGGAATATATAATTTGCCCTTGTCGATCATATCATCACTCCATCTAGTTTAATATCCTGCCTCTAGAATTTCCCAAACCTGCTGGTTCACCTCACTAATTGTGCATGGAAGGATTTCTTCCTGATCCCTGCTGCAGGCAATTAGCTTGCACTTTGACATGAGTAATAGCTGTCATAAAATTATTCTTTCTTTTAAATGTTAGCTACAGTATCCTGCAGCTGTGAATTCCATAGGTTGACTATATGCTCTGCTAAGTAGTATTTTCTTATTCTATAATATTTTATTATAGGCAGTTTAAGTAGTGACACCTAATATTAAGGTTGCCAAATACTTTCAATTATTAGACCCTATTTTTAATTATTTATAACTCTCCCAAACTTTAATAGTTTGGGATGAAATATTTCATGTCAGATATCTGCTTCCAAATGAATTTTTGAAAAATTTCAGTAAAAATATGTTTCTCAGAATAAAGTTAAGGACAAATGCATTGCTTTGCTCATATTAAAAATATTCTTGCAACTGTTTTGTTGAGAAACTATGATGGTTCCGTGCTTTGGAGCAGGGACTAAAGATTAGATAGGGGGTCACACTGTTTTTAGTGCTGTGCTTTTTGCCTCTGAAAATTTCAGTTTGCACAAGATGAGTAGAGACTCTTTATAGTTTGGCAAATGAATTCTATGAAGATTCCACTTGTACTGAGCTTTCTAGAGTCGGAGAACTGAGGCACAGAGAGAATGTCAGAAATGTCTACTAATATTGGATGCCCAATCTGAGATGCATATAACCTGATTTTTCAGAGAATTTAGACTTTTTAATACTTTATTTCAGTGTTTCCCAAACTTGGAACGCTGCTTGTTCAGGGAAAGCCCCAGGTGGGCCAGGCCGGTTTCTTTACCTGCTGCGTCCTCAAGTTTGGCCGATCATGGCTCCCACTGGCCATGGTTCGCTGTGCCCGGCCAATAGGGGCTGCGGGAAGCAGCATGGGCCGAGGGATGTACTGGCCACCGCTGAGGAGGCCTGTCCTGGGGTATATATATCACATGGTGACCTGGCAACCAAGGGGTTAATGCAGGTACTGCTAGCCAATGGTGATTGGCAGCCTCACAACAGCTGGGAAAATAAAAGAACTGGGAAGTAGAGGGGTGGAGTGGCTGCCAGGTGAGCAAGCAAGCAACCTGGAGAAGGAAACTTGTTCCAGTAAGGTGCTGAGAAGCTGTGCAGAGACAACACCCAGATAAGGGATGACTGGATCTATGGGCTGGAAAAGCCTATAGAAACAATGCGAGGTAAGAAGGAGTTCAGGGCACAGCAGGAGGAGTTGTTGAGGCCTGATTCTGTGGTTTTAGGGTTCTGAGCTGGAACCCAGTGGAGTGGGCAGGTCTGGGTTCTCTGAGAGACTAGAGAATGGAAAGAATTTCCATACCCTTGAGCACTCAGATCAGCTGACCATGCCAAGTATAAGGGGAAAACCTACATATCTCAGTGGGACTGAGGCTAACAACCTCCATGGCCCAGAATGGGGCTACCACAGAGACGCAGGCAAGAGGCGCTGACTGACTGCCCTGCCAAATCAAGTGACCACTGGTGCAATGCTCTTTCTGGCCAAAAAGGGTGCTGTTGGATTGGCACATCAGCTCACACAGCCAAATGATACTACTCCAAAAGAGAGATCATTGTTCATCCTAGCATCATCATATTTTTATGCCTTTTTAATGCATCTAATCATCATCTTTTTTCCCCCTTAAAGGATCCCATACATTCAGAATCCATCAAAATAATTGGTAACTTTATACTGCTTTTGCTAATAAGACATTAAGGCACAGACCCCAATACCACAGGATGGTACCCAACATTTACCCATTTTACATTATTTCTCTTTTTCCTCTTCTGTAATCTTCTGTAGTTGGAATACAAGATTACAAATACCTGGGACAGCACAGAGGTGATGCATGAGCCGGTGATCATCAGATTTGAGGCAGGTGACCAAGGATTAATAATGAAAGTGAATTCCCTATTCTTTGATGACCCTTCTGCCCCATCTGGTGAGCCAGGAAAGCCTTTTGATGGACTCTGGGATTATGAAGGTGAGAAATATAAATATATACACACATGCGCGGTTATGGAGATTAGATTTCAGAATGTGGAAAAACACTAACACCTATGTAGTAATATCTTCTTGTGACTGCAAACAGCCTGAAATAGCTCTGAGAGAATTTCTCCCATTAACTCAAAGTAGTGTTGACTCTAATGGTAATTTAAATGTCAACATTCTTATTAGCTCACCGGTGATCAAATCATGCAAGAAAGGAGAGGGATGATTAAATGTTGCTGATTTTCATAATATTATGTGTCTTATTTTGTTGTCTCAAGTGAACAAAGTTTACCTTGAGTGGTGCTTGAAGAGTATTTATACCTTCCTACTCCTCCCCCACTCCCAGGATTTGACGCCCTCAAAAGTACAATTTTCAAAGAAATGTATTGTGTAACTTTAGACCTCTGGAGGCTTGTTCCATAGTTGGATCTGTTCAGCTGAGAATGCTTTTTCCCCAGCTTTCATTTATTTTGTCTTGGGTTTTGTGATCTGCATTGTCCTAGAAGATCACAGTTGTCATGGTGGTTCATAAATGGAAATCTGGTCTTTAAGGAAGCTGGGACTTGGTGCATTAATTGCTTTGAAGATTAGGACTAAAGCTTTAAACTAGCAATTGAAGCTGACTGGGATACAGTAGAGGGATTTGAGAACAGGTCTGGTGTGCTTATGGTGGACTGTATTCTGGAGACGCAGCCAGCTGTATTTTGTACCAGCTGAAGCCTGTACATGATCTTCAAGTTTGGCTTCATACACAGTGAATTTCAGAAATCCATCTACCAGGTGTTGAATGTATGGATCACTTTGGCCAGGTGTTATGTATGTGTGGGGAAAGAATGAAGCTGGAGGTTTTAAAAAAAAAAAAAAAGGCATTTTTAAATACTGAAGCTGCCTGGTCATCCACATTTCATGAAAAGTCAGTGAGCCTGTGCACCACTTTGATGAATGGGGACTTTATACTTTCAATGGAAGACTGGGAAAGTGTGTATGATAGTTCTATATAGCAGCGTTTCTCAAACTGGTGTCTGTGAGGATACTCCAGGGGGTCCCTGGGCCCCGCTGATCAACTCCTCCCCCTCCCTCCCAGTGCCTCCTGCACGCTGGGGAACAGCTGTTCAGTGGCTTCAGGTATGAAGGAGGCGCTGGGATGGACGGGGGGCGGGGGGGGGATGGGGCATGCTTGGGGGAGAGGGGAGGAATCATGTCCGGGACCACTGGCCCTGCTGATCAACTCCTCCCCGTCCCTCCCAGTGCTTCTGCACGCCAGGGAATAGCTGTTCAACGGCATGCAGGAAGCACTGGGAGGGACGGGGAGGAGTGGGGACAGGGTGCTCAGGGGAGGGGGTGGAAAGAGGTGGGGCGGGAAGAGGTGGGGTGGGGGCAGGGCCTGGGGTTGAGCTGTGGGCTTTGAGGATCCCCAAAAAATTTTAAATCAAAATGGGAGTCCTCCAGGTTGCTAAAGTTTGAAAACCGCAGCTATATAGCATTTTGCCTTTCCATTGAGCACCACTTTGGTCTTGCGTGGGTTCAGCTTGCGCAGCTGCTCTTATTCCAAGAGCTGATTTCTTGTAGGTGTTCTACACTTGAGTAGTGGTGGTGGCTGCATCACTTGAGGATGAGGTATATTATTGAGTGTCATCAGCATACTGTTGGCAGCTGAACCCATGGCCTCTCACTATCTCTCAGGTAGGTATTAAAAAGAAGCAGGGATAGTATGGATCCCTGTAGGACCTCACAGGTGAGGGCCTTCAGAGTGGGGGAACCATCACCACACTCTGGGCTCCTCTGGAGAGGTACAATTGGAACCACTGTAGTGCTGGTCTATCTACTCCTGCTGTTGCATGTAGGAGTGTTAGCAGTACCTTGTGGTCCAGTTTATCAAAAGCTATAGAGAGGTACAGCAATACTAGCCTAGAAATCTTGGCCATAAGAATGCCATCTCTTAGTATCGCCACAGCTGTCTATGTTCTGTGCCGTTGTCTGAAACTTGCTTGTGAGTCTTCCAAGGTGTTGGTTTATGTAGCATTGTTGGAGCTTGATTACTACTTTCTCAGTTATTTTGTCTAGGAATGGGAGGTTGAAAATGGGATGTTAGCTGTGAGGTTTTCAGGGTCAAGTGATGGCTTAAGTATCAAATGAACTATTACGTGTTTTCAAGAAGCTTGATAGGTATACGTCTCTGAAGGAGGCAATGACTATTTCCATTAGTAGTGGGCATCAGTCTGTTGCATTGATTGCATTGATTACATGGGGTAGAAGGCTTATTTTGCCTCCTTATTGCTGTGGTGTAGTCCTGTAAGAGTTGTTTGTGCTGCTGGTGGGTGGATTCAAAGTGTCTTTTTGTACCATGGGCATTCTAACTTTCTGCCTATGCACGACTTCTATAGTGGTTAATCTGTGAATCAAGGTGATCTTCTTGGTCAAATTGGGTGAACGGGTGTGTCATATAGATTTCCTTTTGTTTAATGGCTGGTAAAATAGCTGTGCTGAATGGAATATACATTCCGTTCAGCACAGCTATTTTACCAGCCATTAAACAAAAGGAAATCTAACGCATTTCTAGCTAGATTACTTACTAACTTAACAGAAGTTCTGAGGATATCTGAAGAGCATTCCTGATCTGTTTCCGGCAAAAGCATCGCACACACAGACAGACCCTTTGTTCCCCCCCATCTCCAGCTTTGAAAGTATCTTGTCTCCTCATTGGTCATTTTGGTCAGGTGCCAGCGAGGTTATCTTAGCTTCTTAACCCTTTACTGTGGCGGTTCAATGACAAGACAGAACACAGCTTTTAGCAAGCAAGCAGGCTGGTCTCTGCTAACGGGCTTCTCCCTGTCAGCTTTCCACCTTCCCCTTTATTCTCTCTCTCTCCCCGCGCATTACATTCTCCAACAGATAAAAGGAATACACTGGCTTTGTTTAACATTCTTATTTACCAATTTCTATCTACCGCATTCCTTGCTCTCGGGCCTTGAGCCCAGTCCTGAGAGGCTTCCCACGGTTCATGTCATCTTGGCGAGATTCCAAGGTTGATGCCCTTGGATGGAGCAGTGTGTGCACTACTCCTACACAACACTCCAGGTGTGCCCTGAATGTTGCCAAGTGCATAAACCTTTATGAATCCTACACTTTACAGGTGAAAGGGTTTTGCCTCTGGCCAGGAAGGATTTTATAGTTCTGTATACAGAAAGGTGGTTACCCTTCCCTTTATATTTATGACTGATGCCTTTGTCTCAAGCCACCCTGTGGTACTGAACATCAAGTGATGGTTCTGTTGTACTAACTCATCAGCGCCTTGTCCTCTTGTGCTGAGTTGCAAACCTAGAGAATTCAGGAATCTTCAGGGGTGGATCAGCATTTGGATGCTCACTGTCATTGTGGGAAGGAAGAAAGGCAATGATCTTGTCTGGACGAGGTTATGATCGTATGGAAAATGGTATGATGTTGTTGTCTACAATATACACTCCTAGGCTGAAGATAGGATCCAACATATGTCCATTTGCATGTCTGCATCTAGAGCAGGGGCGGGCAAATTTTTTGTCCCGAGGGCCACATCGGGGTTGCGAAATGGTATGGAGGGCCAGGTAGGGAAGGCTGTGCCTCCGCAAACAGCCTGGCCCCTGCCCTCTCCCACTTCCCGACCCTTGACTGCCCCCCTCAGAACTCCTAACCCATTCAACCCTCCCTGCTCCTTGTCCCCTGACCGCCCCCTCCCGGGACCCCCCGCCCCTAACCTTCCCCCTTGGGACCCCACCCCCTATCCAACCCCCCCCGCTCCCTGTCTCCTGACCGTCCCGTCCCGTCCCCCCCGCAAACATCCACCCCATCCAACTGTCCCCTGACTGCCCCTCGGGACCTTCTGCCCCTTACCCAACCCCCATTCCCCCCGCCCCCTTACCATGCCGCTCAGAGCAGCAGGACAGGCTTATTGGAAAGCATGGAAGGTGGGCAGGTAGGAGCCATGCTGCCCGCATGGCGGCATAGCTGTGGATAAGGGGAAACAGCGGGGGAGGGGCTGGGGACTAGCTTCCCCGGCCAGGAGCTCAGGGACTGGGCAGGATGGTCCTGTGGGCTGGATGTGGCCCGCGGGCCGTAGTTTGCCCACCTCTGATCTAGAGCCTGCCTGGGAGAATCCCATGGTTTCCATGTAGACCATGAGATCAAGTACTACTGTATCATGTTCGTTGTCTATATGGAGGTTGAGGTCACTGGGGACAAGGAATCTGAGGGATTCCAATACCATGCTGGACAGTAGCTCTAGAAGTTCCTCCAGGAAGTTGATAGGCTTTCCATCTGGAGGTCTGTAAATCACTAGGAGCTCTAGTTTTCTATTGTCTTTGCCTCACAGATCATTGGGATGCACTCAAATGTTTTTGTTTGGTAGGTGTAATTTCTTCTGCAGCCGAGGTTGGAAGGGAACAGAACTATCTCAATGACTCCTCCTCCTTTTTCTGGTGCATTTTAGGGTGTGCCTCAAAATGATCAGTTGTGTCAAGATATGAAAAATATTTAGTTTGTTAACAAATTAAGAGTCTCTGAGTTAAAATATTATGCTCTGTATGTACGAGAAGAATTGCTAAAATTAATCCTATAAAATAAACAGTTATATTTAGGAGCAACTGGATGACAGATGAACATAAATGTGTTTTGGAATATTAATTTTCTAGAAGTCTAAGAAGGTTTGCAGTTAAAATTACTTAAATATATATATATACACATGCTGGCTGAAGCTGATTGAAAAAGAAACTATTTTTTGAGAAACTTTGAAATCTTCTATTTTGCAGGGTTTTAAAGGTGTTTTTTTTTTTTGTTTGTGAATGTCTCTGTGTCAGATTTTTTTAAATCAAAATTGCATTTGAAATTGAACACTTTCATTTACTGAACATTACTGAACATGAACATTTCATTTGCATCTTACAAACATTTCTATTTAACATAAATGACGTTTTTAGTTAGGAAAAAAAGTTGATGATGATTTTTGATAATAAAGTTGATTAAAAATATCCCAAAAAGTTTTGAGAAAAGGAACGTTCTGAAGATGTCAACAATTTGTAAATAAAACTTCATTTTTAAATAAGGCAATTTTTCCTCAAGAAAACTTTTTTGTAAAAAATGTTGCCCAGCTCTAACAGTAGCATTCTTTCATATTTTGGATTGCTTACCCATTACAAAGTGCAATGCTGCAATGCACAAACAAAAGTGTGTTTATCAGGCAGGAGAAGACTGGTTCAGAACAATCACAATTTTCACTAAAAAGTCAAGTGAAACCTTTTAGAATCCTGGTAAACCTTTATTTAAAGGCTTCTTTTGGTGGCAGGTTTCTTTAGGGGTAAGGTCAAAGCAGACCAGTCTACCCTATTCCTTCAATACCAAATCTGTCCCCTTCCAAATATATCAGTGTTTAACTACACAATATGCCTAGAGATCCCACCACAGACAGTATTTGTATTTGTCATGTGAGAAAAATAATCATTATTGAGACAGTCTTTCCATCCTCACAACTCTGCAATGCTCGAAACATCTTAAAGATGAATAAAAGAATAATTTAGAGGACACGTGGTTTATCTGTGAAGACTGAAACTATCCCACGGATATAATCACAGGCAGTAGCCTTATGGTATTCACTTTTCCTAAGTGCAAACTTTCTTAATTCTTGGAATTGTTTTTTTTTTTTTTTTTTTTTACAGTTGTTGAATCCTTTTTTCTGAGTAGTGAGACTAAAGACTATCTCGAAGTGGAACTTTGCCCGTAAGTTTTGATTCGTAATACTGATGATGCATTGTTGATGTTTCTCCTCTAAATCCTTGTTCTTTGTAACCTTTATGTTCAGAGATATTGCTGATTTTTTTTCTTTTTTTGTTTTTTGTAAGTGGCATACTGTACATTGACGTTGGGGGCGTTAGTTTCAGGCATTAACTATTTTTTAATGAAACCAGTTTATATATGGGTGTAACGTATGACAGGGAGAACTGGAGGCCTGAGTGTGAGTGAGGGGAATATGGAGGTGCTGCACGTGGAGAGGACAAGTCAGGACTGGTGCTCCAGTAGGGCTTGTGGAGTGGGTAGGGAAAGCTAGCTTGAGTAGTTAAAACTTTATTCCAATTTTACACCCTTCTTGATAACTCTATTTGAAGTACATTGCTGTCCCAGCTCTTACATATATCTTACTGTGCATATTATGTGGACCTCAACATTCTAGGTTGTAATTTGTTTGCAACCTTGGATCTTGTAAAAGGACTCCCCCGCTGCACTCCCAACATCACCTCTGCTCTTAGTAACACAGGTAAAGAACAGAGAAAACTTTACGCAGGCAGCAGCTTGGCCATAGTATGAATAAATCTGGAAGGATTTTCCTCCCCACCGCCATTGTTTTATGCTGCAGAGAATTCCAGCAGCTTTATGCCTTAAATTAGGCATACAAAGAATGCTAATTACACAGGAAAAGCTCCAGTCCATAGGTAATGAGAAATTATTGAAAAGGAAATGCAGTGATATAAAAAGGAGTTAAAATATCTTAATGTTTTCCAGAGTTTGGTAGCTAAAGCTGGTCGGGAACTCTTTGACAATTTTTTTATTAGAAAATGCAAATTTATTGAAACAAACTTTTTTCAGACCGTATTGGGTATGATGAGAGTTTCTCAGGTCCAGGACAGGGGCAGGGGAGAAAGAGAGATCCCAAAACAGCCCAGTGGTTAGGGAACATATCTAGCCTCTAACCGCTCGGAGAATCTAGGGCCTCTCTATCTCAGCAAAAAATAAACCTTGGTTTTGCTCTGCATCAGAATGGAACCAAATGTCAAAACCTCAACATTTTTCTCAAAATGGAATTCTTGTTTTCCAGCCAGTTCTAGTGACAGCTATTTTATCAAATTTTTCTCATCCATGGCCCCAGAGATCTTTGGATTCTTTTGCCCCCATAACCCATAAACCCGGGAGACTAAAGACTCAGAACGTTAGTTCATCCATGAAAGCTCTTGGCTTGTCACTCAAAGATTATCTTTATTAATTAGAAAAATTGTCTGCTCCATTTACACTTAATGGAACATATCCTGTATTCCTTCCCACCTATGGAAAACTGCTTCTGAGTCACAGCAAATGTGTAATCACTTATTTTTTAAATTTAAAAAATGTGAAGATTCATATAAACTATTAATAGTACTGCTCTTGAAATGAGGCATTTATATACACTGCATAATGGCGGGTTTATTTAGAACTCTTACTGCTTGTGGCTTGGCAGCCAGCTGTAATCTGACTAATTAATTCTGGTCATAAATGTGGGGTTGTTTATTTAAAAAAAAAATTCAGGGGCTAAGTGCAATATTTAATTGTTTGTTACTAGAAAAAATAATGGTAGTCATCTAGTACTACCTGTTTCTTGGGGGGTGCTAATTATGGTTTTGATGTATCTTAGTACGTGCCATATTACAAATTAAAATAATGAATAGGGAATGGAGAGATTACCACATTAGAAGTCAGGCAAGAGACTCAGATGTTATCAGAAGCCACCAGATTGATACTTAGGCAGCTCATAATTGCATCTAGACCCTGAAGATGCTGTGTATCATGGTGATCTATTTATTTTTATTGGCTTTATTTGTAACATATGGAGATTCTTGGTAAAAACTTAACCACTCCACTGCTTACAGACCTACAGTTAACTTTCAGCAACAAGTCAAGGACCATGTGTTCCTATGTGTTTGTGGGTTTTGTGAATTTTTTTTTTTTTTGCAGGTTCAAATGATCAAAAGTCTTATATTAAAAATGTTAATTTTTCTGAGACATCATATAGATTTAAACCACAAGAGACACTGGCATTCAGCTTTCTTAAAAACACATAATGTAGGACAAAAATCAGGGGGATGAAATGGTGAAAGCTAAGAATGTTAGTGTGAGGTGGGTTAACCCAGCTGCTGCTGCCTCTTTGCCATTTTTCCAAAAGTGAGCATTCTTGAGTTGCATGCACATGTACATTTCATCTGTCTTTAAGCATACATTTTTCAATTCATGACTATGAGATGGTCAAGCATGATGAGCAGTAACTTACTCCAGAAATATTCCCCTTGGAATCAGTGGGGCTATTGGTGGCACTACGCAGCGTAAGTAAGAGTATGCGAATTTGGACCTTAATGAAAACAATCTACTCTAGATGTCCAGTTCGCAAATTTCAAGTTCTATTCCTAAGTTCGTTAATTCAAACCTCTATTGTTATTTCCAGAGTACCCAGATAGAAATATGCCTTGTATGTCATTTTACTTATTTTAATAATGTATATACTTTTAAAAATCCCATAAAATCTTCAATCCTAATTCTGAAAATTTTGGGCCTGATTCTGTGAGTTGCTGAGTACCTTCTGCAGGTTGCCACGCACCCTCAAATTTCATGGGGTTCTCTTGCGTGAACTGAGGGTGCTCAGTATCTCACAGGTTCAGGGCCCATTATTGTAAATGAAACACTGCAAATATTGTATCAAATCCATAGAGGCACAGCATTTTAAAAAGCATACAATATGCTGCAAGTTGTCACCACATCTGGATCAATCTATATTATTAACTATGGGTCTCTACACAACTAACTAGAACATATTAATTAAAATATATATAATTATTGAAAGATCAAGCAATCATACATTCTTCATGTTTACAGAGAAGGGGGAGTTTGTTTACTGAGTTTGTAAACAGAGGTTTGAGTAAATGGAAGTTATTTATTTATCACTGACATAAATGATAAAGATATCTCTCTCTCTATGTGAAACAAGATGTTACATTGATTGTGGGCTGGTAGGATGTTGAAATCTCACTATCTTTGGGGCACTTGTTTATAGAATTCATCACAGATTATGTACAATGTGATGAACATTATTTAAATGAATCCAAGCAGCTGGTCTTTAAATTGATTTTCCTATGTAGTAATTAACTTCTGATGTAGCAAAAAAGTTAGATGATGAAGTTTTGATTTATTCTCTGTGTCTAGACATAACTTAAATTTGGGTACCATTTTAATTTGAACTGATCACTGTTGTAATCTATTCTAATGGGGATAAAATAGACCACTGCCTTTAAAGTGTGTGAATGCATATGTTTGTCACTTCCATTACCAGTGGGAATTAGGACTGATCAGTCAACTTGACTGAAGTCTTCAGGGAACAAGCTTCTGACTAGTTGAAGATGAGATTAGATGTTAAATTAAATTCTTCAATATTTTACAAGGGAGGACTCTGAGCTAGTTATGGAATTTGTTTTGACATTATAACTGAAATTCTCTTTTTTTTCTCATGTTTATCTTTGGCTAGGCATGGACAACATCTTGTATTATTGCTCTCTGGAGGAAACTGTTTTGAAGTGAGTAATGTTCCGCAGAAACATTTAACAATGAAATGAAAACCAAAAACCTGCTTTTTTTTTTTTTTTTTTTTAAGTACTTGTTATAGTGTTTTCCCTTGTACTCAGTTGCTTGTAATAGCTGTTCAGAAAATAAGATTTCTTTCATCACTAATTTTGCTGTTTTTCCACTTGGCAATATTATTATTTTTGATCTTTGTGTTTTAAGGAGCACAAATGAACGAGGGTCTTTTATTTATTACTTTATTTACTCTGATCTCAGTGATGTCAGAAAAGTTCCAGGGACAGGGATTTTAGGGCTTGATTCTGCAAGGTACCTCCTGCATGGTGCCATTTCTCCTCACCTCTGAATGAATTATCTCACAGAAGGGACTCTCAGCACCTTACTGGTCAGGAATTAGCTTGTGTTCCCTCTGCAGGCTGGTTTTATAGCTTAGAACAAAGATCCTCAAACTGTTTCACAGGATGGACCATATATTATTAGTAAGGCTAAGATTTTTGTCACAGTTATTTTTAGTAAAAGTCAGACAGGTCACGGGCAACAAACAAAAATTCACGGAGCCCGTGACCTGTCCCTGACTTTTACTAAAAATAACTGTGCAAGCCGCGTGGCAGAGGTGTACAGTCTTGGCTGTGGCCCCCGCAGCAGGGCAGGAGCGAATGGCCCCAACTATGGCCCACGCCACAGGGCAGGAACGCATGACTGTGGCTGTGGCCCCTGCTGCAGGGCAGGAGTACATGGCCCCGGCTGTGGCCCTGCTGCAAGCATTGGGGCAGGAGCGCACGGCCCCGGCTGCGGCCCCAATGGCAGGGCTATGTGGGGAGCATAGCCCCAGTTCCAGCCCTGGCTTCAGCTGCGGACAGCTGAAGCTGAAGAAGTCACAGAGGTCCAGTGAAGTCACGGAATCCATGACTGCCGTGACCTCTGTGACTAAATTGTAGCCTTAATTATTAGTGAATTTGTTTTGTGGACTATCCTTCACTCCCCACCTATCCAGTTCATAATCTTTAAACTACAGCTATTATCTACATAGCGAGTATTGTTAGAGAAGTATTGAATGCATTTTTAGTGGTCTCCAATGCACTATAGTATTTGGAAACAAACAGGAGATCCAACAGCAAGTGACCAGCCAGCTTTCCACAGACTACCAATAAGTGTTCTATAGCCTACAGATTGGAAATCTTTGACATAGAACATAAAATATTGTGAACTAAATGCCCAAAACTAGGTGCCTAGGTTGTTATTGCAGAAATAGGCACACATGAGTGAAGAGAGTGAAGATTTACATAATTTACCTGTTTTCAGCTATGTGAAAAAGTGAGGTACAGATCCTGACCCTAGCTGTGCACTCACACAAGGGAACAAATGGTGCCTGCTGCTCATAGTGTGAAGGAAAGAGCAACTACCACCAAGATGCTATTCCTCTTCCTGTAAAGGGGGGTGGATAATTGGTTAACAGGGTCTGGGAGTGGGCAGAGTCTTGGTTCTGCCCCCTCAATGTGTTGGCCAGCACATCTGAGATGGCACACAGAGGAAAGTGAGCTGCTCCAGAGAAAGGGATGGTGCAGTTCACTTGTCCGCTAGAGGAAGGGGGAAGCAAGGAAAAGAACTGAAATGTTCCTGGGGAAGATTATTAGGGGAGGATTGTAAGATTACTGTCTACCCCTGAATATTGATAGTTTTCCTTTAAATGTTTGCAATGGAAAAGTCTGTTCAGGTGATCCTGAAAAGAAAAGAGAAATTGAGTTTGTTCAGTTTTTTACTCTTTATGGTGTATAGACAAGACCTAGAAGTGTTGCTTTATTTTTAATATTTTTCCTGCTGTTTTTAACCTTAGAAATATTAAAGTCTAACCTTCTCTAGTGTTAAGAAAATAGGAAAACAGGAGCTGCTATACTTGTTCTGACCAATAGTCCATCTAGTCTAGTATCCTGGCTGTGACAGTGGCCACATCATAGTTATTCTGTGATCAACCAGTACACCCTGATCTTTCCCCGCCTCTGTCTCGTCCAACTGATAAATCCCCAGTTTATAGCAAAAATTCTTGTTGTTAGTTCCTAAGTGCATGACTTTGCACTATTAAATTTCGTCTCTTTCTGTCTTCTTAATTTTAAAGAGGTGTTGTTGGTAAACTTGTGGGGTAACTCAAAGTGTATTAGGAGCTCCCTTAGCCGCTAGATGAATTGACAGGTGTGCTGAATCTTTTTCCCAGTTGATATAAGGTAATATAGGGCGAGTTAATGAATAGGAACACAATACAAATTATTTTTAACAACCTGAATAAAGACCTCTTCCCATCTCAATTAATCAGGTTTACTGATCTATCACAATAATGGGTCCAGTACAAAATAGATGGGTAAGATACATGCTCCAATGTCTGAATGCTATCAGTTTACCAGTGCTTTTCCCTCCCACCCCCGCCAGCTTGTACTGAAAAAACAAACAAACTCACAACCTTCCAGACTTTCAGTTTCTTTATGAAATATAAAGAAAATGATACAAAGCTATATCTCTCCATTGCAGATAATCTTTAAAGGAGATTTAGACTCTTATTTAGGTGCTTATATGGGAGCTGAGCACTTTTGAAAATCTGTCTCTCATAGACTAGTTTTGATTGGTTCATTTCAGAAAGGACCACTGTAACATTTCCAGACTTCCTTAAGCTCAGGAAGTGCATATTGTATAGGGATCTGATGTTCATATTCTACATTATATTTTAATTTGTTTTTTACTACTTTGTGGTGGCTGAAAAAGAAATACAATAAAAACAATTGTTAAAATATGTTTTAAAAAAGGAAAAATCCCTAAGGCTCTTTTCTGAAAATGAAAACATTTAAAAAATTACTATAAAATATGTTTTCTCACTGTACAGGATTTTTTACAATGAGAATAAAATAATGTTATTTCTCAATATGAGTCCTAGGAAAATGCAAAATGGTGTTCATTTTATCCCAGTTGCTCACTTTGCCAACTATTTCACTTCATGGTAGGGCTCTGTCTGAGGAATACTAGCTTCAAGATTAAATACAGGTCATTTGTTTTTAAAAATGATTTTAAAAAAATTTAGAATAATCATGGTAAAATTTCTGTAATATCTTTTAAAAATTAATGGATTTTCACTTTTGTTTTTTACTGATAGGTTTGCAAATTGCAATCACTGCTCTCTTTATCCTCTTCCCCTGCTGTTTTTTTTTTTCTTGGTGGTAATCAGGGATAAAGTAAAATTTACTATCATTTGTGTTACTGCCTGTAACATAAATCATAGTAATAGTACAGTTTATTTGAGTAATACCTGTATGCCTGCTAATCAGTTGTAAATTGGTTCCATGGATGTAACTATCAAATTAATAATAAAAAAAATTTACCACTAGACACATTCTTACATCCAAATTTTGGTTACACTATGTAAGCAACTGAGGTCACTTTAGACCTTTTATTTATTTTTATTAATATTTAAATACTGAGCAGTCCAATATCACTTGAAATCCTTGTGTTGCACATATACTTCTACTGTTGGCTCACAGTGTCAGTTAACTGAACATTGCACTTAAGGCTTCCGTTGAGTTGAACAGGATTTCTGTCTTGCATGAAATCTTTGGCAGATGGATTTTGTAAGGTCAATACACTGTAGTAATGATGTTTGATTTAGCATGAGGCTCTGTATCTTTGTGAGAATTCATCAGAAAATGTTCACCTCCTGTATTGACAAAGGATTTTTAAGGTGAGTAAAGTGCAATTTTAAAAAGCGTTCTTGTAGTTAAAGTCCCAGTCCTGCTCTTGTTGAAATAAATGGCAAAACTCCCAGATCTTGCCTTGGGGAATGAAATATGGCTAATATTTAAGCAGTGATGGCTGATGGGTTATTGACCAGCTGAGTGAGGAGCCTTAACGTTCATGTAGCCCCTTGTCTCCTGCAACTGGTGTTTCACTTCCAGGAAATGACCAGTCCAGAGATTGCTATTGTAAAAAGGGACTCTGTCAACATAAAAATTACATGTATGTTGTTACAGACCTGTTACAGGTATTCTAACGCCTAAGATTACTATAACTGAGGCTAAAGAGAGAGTGAGACTTGTTTTTGTTTTGTCGGATTGTTTATTGTGTACATACTTGACCTGTATAATCAGTTTCATTGTTTCCCCTGTAGAGTCAGATAGTTCATCAGATCATCCAGTTATGTTTGGGTCTTTCACAGGGTAACAGGGGAGAGAGAAATTTCAAAACCAAGGGTATGAATTTTAAAACCATAAACACTGACTGTAGGACTCAGGTGGATGTTGTACGTGAAACTACGTTTAACTGATGTTCAATTTGATAGTGTTCCTTTACTTATGAACATTTAAAAATGTGAGAGGGTGGGGAAATAAAGAAATTACTTTTTCATGTTTTGAAAAATTTAACTGAACAGCATATTGCTATGCTTATAGTCTCCTGTTTACAATACTGGTCTTTTCCCAGCAGTGAGAAACAAACTACTTTGATTTTAGGAACAAGTGGTTCTGTTTGTTTGAAGAGGAAAAGTCACTGGGCTTGAGATTCCTTGACATACAATGGCATATATCAGAAGTAACTCCACTGAAGTCAAGGGAGTTACACCAGTGCAAGAGTAATCAGATTATGGCCTATTTATTCTTCCTCACGTCATGTCATCTTAAAGGACAAGATGAACATCCAAAGACAGAACATAATTTGACTTGATTCCCTGCTCTGTAAAGACTAGTCCAATAAACAAAAGAATAGTATTGCATTCTCTACAGTCCATTAGTTTGCAATATACAATGGCATGTATAGAAATCTGGACTGCGTAGTAGCAAACTTAAAACATATTTCTTTTTCAAATTCCAATGTCAGGTTGATTTAAAATCCACTATAGTCATGGAATCATAGTTCAATTTCTGTACAATGCAGGCATACCAGGAAATGATGCAATGGAAATATAAAGAGTTATGATTATTTTTCAACACAATTCAGTATATTTTCTTTTCATTGACTTGGCCCAGTCAGTTGTAATTGAGGATAATGTATTCTGAAAAATCTTCTTTACTGACAAAAATTACTTCAGAGCATCAAAATATCTTGACCTTTTGCTATTGTGTTCTTTTAAGGAATCAATGCAGGGATTCATTCTCTCTGCATCAGAGTCAGTGACCACATGAATGAGCATGGCTAGTTCCACAATATCAGTCATAGCAATAGATTTCTCAATTGCCAATGAGTAATACCCACAAATGGTAAGATTCTCAGAAAAGAGAAAAAACAAATTCTCATAGAGCCCTGTGTACTTCAGTGTAAATGAAAAATACTCCCAACAAACCTAATTTAAGGCAGTGTTAAGCAGAGAATATTACACATACAAAGGACAGGAAATTTCAGAGTAACATTTTTTCACATATGTACATTATATTAGCACCTTTTATTACATGGTCACACAAATTAAGTCAGCCATACCCTTAACGATAAATTATCAGCAGCCCTCCTTGCCACCCACCCCTCTGGATGTGTTCCAAGGTCCTTTCCTGCAGTTACTTCCCAATGGGTCTTTATTTTGACAGGAATGTGATAGTTCTCTACTCCTTTAGTAGCTAAGCCAGATTCTACACTATGACTGCCAATTTGTAGGCTTCCTGTCGACCAAATTCTGTTATTCTTGTGTTGTGGACATGGCTTAAGAGGCAAGGTGTAGGGGTAAGTGTAATACCCAAAAGGCCTACCAATGACACAGCCATGGGAAGTAGTGAAAAGGTTTGCCAGAATCTGGGAATGGGCGACAGGGGATGAATAACTTGATGATTACCTGATTTGTTCACTTCCTCTGGGGGACCAGACATTGGCTACTGTCGGAAGACAGGATACGGGCTAGATGAACCTTTGGTCTGACCCCATACAGTCTTATGTTCTTATGGCTGCATGGCTATTGGTCTTCAAATTGTACATGGAGGTCAGAGTGATTTTTTCATCAGTACCTCTGATGGCTGCTACTGTCACAAGAAAAAAACCCTATCAGTGGCTGCCCAGATAATAGGATTATATAGAAATTACAGTAAAAACCTACAGAATTCAATAGAGAATGATATCCTGTCTATAGGCTTTTGAAATATCCTATATAATTTTACAGGAGAACATAATTTTCTATTGTATTCTGTAAAGTGGTCAAAAATTTGAAGCTTTCTGTAGAAATGATTGAACCTTTCAAAAAGAATAAGTAAAACTCTGATGCATACAGTGTTGAATCCTGAAAGTCATTCAAGTGATTAATCATCAAGTCAAGGAGTCTCCTGATTTTTGAAAAATCTAGTTATTTTAGAAACTGAAGTTTTTAAAAGCTTTTAGAGATTTTAAAAGTGGAAGGGCTGCCTGTCAAGTTGAAGGAGAATTTGCTTTGGTTGTAATTAATGGGCTTACTTGTAATCTTTCAGCAATAATCAGGGGGACAATAGATATACTGTGTTCCACAAACTCTTTTTTCTTAGACTTTCATCCAATTTCAACTGCAGTCACTGTTCTCCTTAGCTTTTAAAGATTTTTAGCTCAAATTTGAATGGGAGCTGGCTTTAACCTCACTCTGTACCTTTCCATAATAAGAGTGAGTATAACCCTGCTTTAGCAAGCCGTTAGCTACTGACTATTTTGAATGGTAACAGTCTGTGCCTTGCATAATGTATAAATCCAAGAATACATGCACGCACACACAAATGCGTTACCACTTTATTAGACCATTGTACAGATGATGAGTAGAAAAGTTGAAAGTAGTATTGTCCAGAAAGAGTGTTGAATGATCTGCAGAGAAGGGCTACACTCTCTGGAGGGTATATAAACTTGCTATGTAATACCCAAAAGACCTAGCAATGACACAGCCATGGGAAGTAGTGAAAAAGTTTTCAACCTACAGTATCATTAAAAACAACTAAAAGATAATACACTATCAGTGTCCCACTGAAAAGGGGTTTGTGAACCTGTTTCACAATCGTTGTCACTTTAGAACAGATGTCCCCAAACTTGGGTCCCCGGAGCACTGGCTGGTGGTCTGTGGAGAGCTTGCTGGGTGTATTGTGCTGGCTTCTTTTCATTTTCAGCTTCCAAATTGTATTTGCTTTACTTCCTAATGTTACTTTTCCACATAAGTGGTTGCTGTAGTTGTCAAAGACCTATGTTTCTCAAAATGTGAGGGAAGTGTTTTGTGCCATCTCAAATAGGAGGGAAGTGGTCTGTGGGAATGAGAATAGCAGGGGAATTGGGATTTGGAGGTGAAATGGTACAATTTGTGTGTTAGAATATAGTTCACCCTCCCTCTAAAAATGTTTGCTAACCCCTGCCTTAGAATATATATATAGTACATTTGTGAGAAATTTATTCTTTTGGCTCTGATTTTATTTTATTTTCTAGCCTTCAGAATAAGGAACCTGAGTTCCAAATTGTCATCTTCATCTCCACAGGCAGAGGAAATAATAAATAAAATAAATCCATGGCTCTCTGCCATGGAGAGGAGTGTAAGTGGAGAGTGCTGTTTCTGTGGCATTGTCCTCTTACCTCTTCCCCTTCCTCCATGGGACTTGGGAACTGCACATGGGAAGGGCGGGGCCAGGGTTAGAAACAGGTGGAAGTAGGGGCGAGGCATTCTCCATGCATCACTTCTTCACCAACCCTATAGAAATTCTATATCAGTTTTTATATATACCTCCTTTACATGGTAGACTGAAGGGAGACCTGGCGTTCTGAGGAAAACATAGTAGAACAGACTATGGCAGCACTATTCCATTAGAACTATGCAGCCGTGTAACCCAAGTGAAGCAGTACAGCTGGGACCCTGGAAATATTTTGATAGCACATGGACAGCACCACTCACCCAGGGATTCTGCCTCAATATTAAAATATAAATACACTTTTTCATCTGTGCATCCTTCAAGAAATGAGGTTATATGGTCCTGCAGGGATTGATTATTGAGGATTAGATTAGCAGAATCTGTTCCCCTTATCAAAAGCATTACATTCCTTCTGAAGTGCATTATTAACGTTACAGCTTGGAGAAAGAAAATAGGTAGTCAATTAAAATGACACCAACTAATCAATGTCAATTTCTGTGACAGAATTCAGTTGTGTTTTGTATTACAACACCTGCACTTGTATCTACTTGTAAAAGTAATACACAAGAATTCTGTTCCATATGCAGTTACATTGTTTGCTGCATGAACATATCTTCAGCTGTCTTTGTTTTCATTATTCTAAATTTATATGTCAAATTTATTACTAGAAAGAGATAAAATAATCCATATATTATGGATAAATAATTATGAAATAGTAATTGATATTTTAATGGAAATACTAACAGACTCTTAAATCTAGTGTCATTTATAAGTATTCCCTATTATCTAGATCATTAAAAAACACACTCATGTTTGTCTGAAGGTGCCTTAGTTCAACATGTTTAGTGATATTAATTTTATATTTAAATAACAAGGATGCCATTTTGATTTTTTTTTTTAATCCTGTGTAAAGAAAGGACTCGACTTGATATTTAAAGCAGACATAAACTGGAACAAATGGAATGGCACAGCACTTATTCCTTGGAGGTATTTCCCACCTGGTGTTGACAAGATGAATTCCTACGCCATCCATGGGTCTGGAATTGGAAGAACATATGAGGCACTTTATCCAATACCTAGAGAGGATATTGAACCAGGACAGGGGCCTAATTTGTGAGTACAAAATCAGTATCTTATTTATGCTTGTTTTCTCTTTTGTCTGTGACGACTAATACAGCGAATTTGGGAAATCCTTCCTACTGCAGTGTAATGTGGTGAAAAATACTTTCAGCGTGACACAGCTAGGAATTATGAAACTGCCTTTTGGGTCTCAATCCAAAGCTCATTGAAGTCTGGAAATGGAAGTCCTTTCATTTACTTTAATAGGGTTTAGATGAAACTCCTAGAGCAGAGGCAGACTATAATCTGAAAAAATACATTTCAGCTGATGAGAATACAGAACTTCCTTTTTAAAAAGTGTTTTTCATTCACAATTATGAGAAATGTATATACTAGAGGAAATATAATACCGTGACATGCAAACAAACTGTAGAGAGCATATTCCACTAGTTCTTCCCCGTTCATTAATGGATCCAATTCAAGTTTCCAGTACTAATTTACAAAGCCCTGGTTGAACAAAGCACCTAAGCAGGTGCTTGATTTTAAGCAAAAAAGTCCCTTCAAAGTCTCCATTGGCGTTTTTGTCCCAGATGGGTCATGATTTTTTTAAAATTATGGGCTGGATTTGCAGCTCTGCTCTGGCTGCTTTGCGCTGTTCTGGATGCAAAGCGGACATAAAGTCATTTGTTCCAGTATGTGAGGATTCCCCCTATGCAGGGAAATACTCAGGTAGAATAGAACTACTATATAAGCTCCTACTCCACCCTCTCTCCTGACCCCAGAGCAGGACACAGCTATGCTGTCCCTAAACTGCAGCAATCTTTGCCAAAAAGGTTTCTTATGGTGTCTTTACATTGTAGCTGGGGAGCAAGCCTCACAGCCCAGGTAGATAGGGCTTCAGCTGCCATGCTAAAAATAGTTGTGTGGACATTGTAGCTCTCATGGAGACTCAGCCTAGCCACCCAACTCCTAGGCTTGCTCCCAGCTGCAGTGTAGACATAGCCCTGGTCTACACTAGGACTTTAGGTCAAATTTAGCAGCATTAAATCGATGTAAACCTGCACCCGTCCACACGATGAAGCCCTTTATTTCGACTTAAAGGGCTCTTAAAATCGATTTCCTTACTCCACCCCTGACAAGTGGATTAGCGCTTAAATCGGCCTTGCCGGGTCGAATTTGGGGTACTGTGGACACAATTCGACGGTATTGGCCTCCGGGAGTTATCCCAGAGTGCTCCATTTTGACCGCTCTGGGCAGCACTCTCAACTCAGATGCACTGGCCAGGTAGACAGGAAAAGAACCGCGAACTTTTGAATCTCATTTCCTGTTTGGCCAGCGTGGCAAGCTGTAGGTGACCATGCAGAGCTCATCAGCAGAGGTGACCATGATGGAGTCTCAGAATCACAAAAGAGCTCCAGCATGGACCGAACGGGAGGTACGGGATCTGATCGCTGTATGGGGAGAGGAATCCGTGCTATCAGAACTCCGTTCCAGTTTTCAAAATGCCAAAACCTTTGTCAAAATCTCCCAGGGCATGAAGGACAGAGGCCATAACAGGGACCTGAAGCAGTGCCGCGTGAAACTGAAGGAGCTGAGGCAAGCCTACCAGAAAACCAGAGAGGCGAACGGCCGCTCCGGGTCAGAGCCGCAAACATGCCGCTTCTATGATGAGCTGCATGCCATTTTAGGGGGTTCAGCCACCACTATCCCAGCCGTGTTGTTTGACTCCTTCAATGGAGATGGAGGCAATACGGAAGCAGGTTTTGGGGACGAAGAAGATGATGATGATGAGGTTGTAGATAGCTCACAGCAAGCAAGCGGAGAAACCGGTTTTCCCGACAGCCAGGAACTGTTTCTCACCCTGGACCTGGAGCCAGTACCCCCCGAACCCACCCAAGGCTGCCTCCTCGACCCAGCAGGTGGAGAAGGGACCTCCGGTGAGTGTACCTTTTAAAATACTATACATGGTTTAAAAGCAAGCATGTGAAAGGATTACTTTGCCCTGGCATTCGCGGCTTTCCTGGATATACTCCCAAAGCCTTTGCAAAAGGTTTCTGGGGAGGGCAGACTTATTGCGTCCTTCATGGTAGGACACTTTACCACTCCAGGCCAGTAACACGTACTTGGGAATCATTGTACAACAAAGCATTGCAGTGTATGTTTGCTGGCGTTCGAACAACATCCGTTCTTTATCTCTGTGTTATCCTCAGGAGAGTGAGATATAATCCATGGTCACCTGGTTGAAATAGGGTGCTTTTCTTCAGGGGACACTCAGAGGAGCCCATTCCTGCTGGGCTGTTTGCCTGCGGCTGAACAGAAATGTTCCCCGCTGTTAGCCACAGGGAGGGGGGAGGGTTGAGGGGGGTAGCCACGCAGTGGGGGGAGGCAAAATGCGACCTTGTAACGAAAGCACATGTGCTATGTATGTAATGTTAACAGCAAGGTTTACCCTGAAAGAGTGTAGCCAGTGTTTTATAAAATGTGTCTTTTTAAATACCGCTGTCCCTTTTTTTTTCTCCACCAGTTGCATGTGTTTCAGTGATCACAGGATCTTCTCCTTCCTAGAGGCTAGTGAAGATTAGAAAGAAAAAAAAAAACGCACTCGAGATGAAATGTTCTCCGAGCTCATGCTGTCCTCCCACACTGACAGAGCACAGACGAATGCGTGGAGGCAAATAATGTCAGACTGCAGGAAAGCACAAAATGACCGGGAGGAGAGGTGGCGGGCTGAAGAGAGTAAGTGGCGGGCTGAAGAGAGGGCTGAAGCTCGAATGTGGCGGCAGCGTGATGAGAGGAGGCAGGATTCAATGCTGAGGCTGCTGGAGGACCAAACCAGTATGCCCCAGTGTATGGTTGAGCTGCAGCAAAGGCAGCTGGAGCACAGACTGCCACTACAGCCCCTGTGTAACCAACCGCCCTCCTCCCCAAGTTCCATAGCCTCCACACCCAGACGCCCAAGAACGCGGTGGGGGGGCCACCAGCCAACCAGCCACTCCGCCACAGAGGATTGCCCAAAAAAAAGAAGGCTGTCATTCAATAAATTTTAAAGTTGTAAACTTTTAAAGTGCTGGGTGGCATTTTCCTTCCCTCCTCCACTACCCCTCCTGGGCTACCTTGGTAGTCATCCCCCTATTTGTGTGATGAATGAATAAAGAATGCATGAATGTGAAGCAACAATGACTTTATTGCCTCTGCAAGCGGTGATCGAAGGGAGGAGGAGAGGGTGGTTAGCTTACAGGGAAGTAGAGTGAACCAAGGGGCAGGGGGTTTCATCAAGGAGAAACAAACAGAACTTTCACACCGTAGCCTGGCCAGTCATGAAACTGGTTTTCAAAGCTTCTCTGATGCGTACCGCGCCTTCCTGTGCTCTTCTAACCGCCTTGGTGTCTGGCTGCGCGTAACCAGCAGCCAGGCGATTTGCCTCAACCTCCCACCCCGCCATAAACGTCTCCCCCTTACTCTCACAGATATTGTGGAGCACACAGCAAGCAGTAATAACAGTGGGAATATTGGTTTCGCTGAGGTCTAAGCGAGTCAGTAAACTGCGCCAGCGCGCCTTTAAACATCCAAATGCACATTCTACCACCATTCTGCACTTGCTCAGCCTGTAGTTGAACAGCTCCTGACTACTGTCCAGGCTGCCTGTGTACGGCTTCATGAGCCATGGCATTAAGGGGTAGGCTGGGTCCCCAAGGATACATATAGGCATTTCAACATCCCCAACAGTTATTTTCTGGTCTGGGAATAAAGTCCCTTCTTGCAGCTTTTGAAACAGACCAGAGTTCCTGAAGATGCGAGCGTCATGTACCTTTCCCGGCCATCCCATGTTGATGTTGGTGAAATGTCCCTTGTGATCCACCAGAGCTTGCAGCACTATTGAAAAGTACCCCTTGCGGTTTATGTACTTGGCGGCTTGGTGCTCCGGTGCCAAGATAGGGATATGGGTTCCGTCTATGGCCCCACCGCAGTTAGGGAATCCCATTGCAGCAAAGCCATCCACTATGACCTGCACATTTCCCAGAGTCACTACCCTTGATATCAGCAGATCTTTGATTGCGTGGGCTACTTGCATCACAGCAGCCCCAACAGTAGATTTGCCCACTCCAAATTGATTCCCAACTGACCGGTAGCTGTCTGGCGTTGCAAGCTTCCACAGGGCTATCGCCACTCGCTTCTCAACTGTGAGGGCTGCTCTCATCTTGGTATTCATGCGCTTCAGGGCAGGGGAAAGCAAGTCACAAAGTTCCATGAAAGTGCCCTTACGCATGCGAAAGTTTCGCAGCCACTGGGAATCGTCCCAGACCCGCAACACTATGCGGTCCCACCAGTCTGTGCTTGTTTCCCGAGCCCAGAATCGGCGTTCCACAGCATGAACCTGCCCCATGATGCATGCATTGGCAGGGCCCATGCTTTCAGAGAAATCTGTGTCCATGTCCTGATCACTCACGTGACCGCGCTGACGTCGCCTCCCCGCCCGGTATCGCTTTGCCAGGTTCTGGTGCTGCATATACTGCTGGATAATGCATGTGGTGTTTAATGTGCTCCTAATTGCCAAAGTGAGCTGAGCGGCCTCCATGCTTGCCTTGGTATGGCGTCCGCACAAGAAAAAGGCGTGGAATGATTGTCTGCCGTTGCTCTGACGGAGGGAGGGGCGACTGACGACACGGCTTACAGGGTTGGCTTCAGGGAGCTAAAATCAACAAAGGGGGTGGCTTTACATCAAGGAGTATTTCAGGCAGGACTTCACGGAGGGCTCCAATAAGAAATGGTGCACCTAAGTTATTGTTCTTATTGGAACAAGGAGGTTAGCCTGGCCTCTGATTGATACATGGCTAGATTTACCTCGCTGCACCTTCTCTGTGAGTGACTGCAGTGTGACCTAGAGAAATGAGTCCCCTAGATGGGGGAGGAGGCAAATGAGTACAAAACAAATCTGGTCTATTTCTTGTTTTGATCCACTCCATCTATCTTTTACATCTTTGGCTGGCAGCAGACGGTGCAGAAGGACTGCATGCCATCCACATCTCATGGCTGCTCGGCAGAAGACGGTGCAGTAGGACTGCTAGCAATCCGTATCGCCTGCCCGCTCACCATAAGACAGTTCAATAGGACTGACTGCAGGACTAAAGAGAATGACCTGGTCAAGTCACTCCAAATTTAGTCCCTGCGCCCACGTCTGCCCAGGCGCTCCCAGCCGACGTGGCCAGGAGCACCTCGGACATGACGAGGACGGCTACCGTCTGCTGTACTACTGTACCGTCTGCTGCCAGAAGGCAATGGGTTGCTGCTACTGTGTAGCAATGCCGTACCGCATCTGCCAGCACCCAGGAGACATATGGTGATGGTTACCTGAGCGGGCTCCATGCTTGCGGTGGTATGGCGTCTGCACAGGTAACTCAGGAAAAAAGGTGCGAAACGATTGTCTGCCCTTGCCTTCACGGAGGGAGGGAGGGAACGGGGGCCTGACAATATGTACCCAGAACCACCCGCGACAATGTTTTAGCCCCATCAGGCATTGGGATCTCAACCCAGAATTCCAATGGGCAGCGGAGACTGCGGGAACTGTGGGATAGCTACCCACAGTGCAACGCTCCGGAAGTCGACGCTAGCCTCGGTACTGCGGAAGCACTCCGCCGAGTTAATGCACTTAGAGCATTTTCTGTGGGGACACACACACACAAATATGTAAAACCGATTTCTAAAAAACCGACTTCTATAAATTCGACCTTATTCCGTAGTGTAGACATACCCATAGTCTTAGAGCCAGAGGTAGCTGGATATAAGTTAGAGGGAGCAGCCTTTGAATGAGTTAATTCTTTTTGGCTTTGTCAGCCAAATGACCTTTAAGTTTTTGGTCACAATTTTGTGTGCTAAATTATTTGTGGGCACAAATGATAGTTTTTTGATATCTATTTGATTTGTGAGAGCAAAAGCAGCATTTGTGTCCTCAGTAATTTGACCTTGAAATACTATTTCAGCTGGCATAGTTAAAATATTGACATTTACTGCTTGCAGGAGTTACAATGACTAGAGCATTTGTCATCTTTTCTGTTCAAAAGAGAGGGAATCCCACAAATAGAGCTGTGAAAGTGAATACTGAACTGCAATAACTGTCAAGATTTTAATAGCATCTACTATATTTACCCCCAGAAATGATTATGTGCACGAAAGTATAGGGTCCAGTGATTGTGTGTGGTGTTCTGAGTGCAGATTTTGGTTCCAGCTCACCTTTGAAGCAAACTGTTCATTTTGAAGTGTATTATTAAAGTGAGTATTGAAACTTGTATTCTTTACTTACAAGTTGCTTTTTTTTTATGCCTGTTTCTCACCAATAGCCATCGTCTGGAGTATTTCAAAAAGTTCAGTCTAAAGTGGATTATGGGAGAGAACTGGGAGCAACCTGCATCAGACCTATGGAAATAGCTTAATCAGTGTCTACAATCAAGTAACTCTCTAAATCACAAACACAGTTATTAGAAAACAAAACAAACCCAAACAAAACACCCTTACCCTCAAATTATTTAAAAGTATATTTTCAAATTGCTGGAACTAAGTTGTATTGTGTCACAGCTTCAAATTGATGTGGCAATTAAAATAAATAATTTAAGAGGCTGTTTCTTTTGATCATGTTTTGTTTTATATTGATTCTTTTTAACCTTTAAATGATAAAAAGGGGATAATGGGTGTTTTAACCACTCTTTCAAGGCATGTTTTAACTTTATAAGAGGTGTTTTAGGAAGATAATAGAAACCAATTAAATTATTTTGATCTGTCTATGAAATACAAATGATACTAATAGTAAGCTAGACACTAGTGGTGCAGTCAAGAAAAGAGTGTCTAGCCCAGGTAAGCTCTGTAGTCACAAAAGCCACTTCCTAGTGTGGGTGTGGGAGAGAAGTATCCCTGTCTAGCAGCTGAAGGCTGTCTAATTATAGCCATTATGGAATTTTTTCCCTTCTCTGGTTTGGAGTCTGACTTTGCAGATTACCATGTAATATATTTCAGTGTGACTTTTGGGAAATACTGTTGGGGGAGTTACTAAAACCAGGTATTATCCTTGATAGAGGAACATCAGTCTGTTGGATAGATGTTTTTTTAAAGGGACCATGATGCAGACTCATGGTGCTCTCAGAGGATGAAGCTGGAGATCAGCATAAAGACATAAACTAAGGCACTATATCGTGCAATATTTACTTTCACCTCTACAAAAAATTATTCTATTCTCTTCAGGGTCCAATACCACACAGATTACTCTTTTTGGATTATAAGGAGAACTTTTGCTCCAAAACAAAATAAGGGGGCAGGACAGTTACTCAACTCTTAGAGGAAATCTTACAAAAAAAGAGAGTACAGAATTTAGACTGTAAAATTTTAGGGCAGATGCTGCCTTTTATTATGTGTTTTGCACAGTGCCCTGCACGATAGGGGACACTGGCTAGGGCTTCTGGGTGCTATTGTAATACAAATAACAAAAACATAATAAAGGAAGTGAAGCTCATATGCATGAGTTCTTTCTCCCCAGACAGCTCCACAACTTGCCACCATGGAGCTTTTCACTTTGGTGCTAGAAAACGTCCGCGGCAGGCCAGCCTTTCCCCTGGAGCCACATGGATCTCAAAAGATCTGTAGGTTCTAGAGGCTGAAAACTTTGCTGCTTCTACAAAAGATGAATTCCACTCTACCCCACTGAAAGAAATCAGATTAAACTACAGAATGGAAATCTTTCACTGTTGTCAGAGGTGATCTAGTCAATAGAAGATAAGCTGTTAGTTCCAGTAACATCAAAACTAATCATGATTGCTTAAAGTACATAAGCAGAATTGCTGTAAGTGGTCTATTAATAACTACTCTGTTTTGAACTTAGATTTTTATAGATGCCTGGAAGTACTAGAGTTGATTATAGGGTCTTTTTCCTTTACAAATGTTGGTTTTCAGGGTAATTTTCACTGGACTATTACCGACCATTCAAGGTGTCCTGTGCTATCTTATCCAGTTGTCAGGCATCGATAAAATACTGCAATCCACGAAGCAGGTGATAATCAGTCTATTTTCCTGCCTACAGGCATTCCACATCATTTGCTGATTTTAGAACTTTTCAGACTCTAGTAAAGTGGATTTTGGAGTTCATATACCAGTAGTCCAACAATGAGACAAAATGGAAACACAGTGTAGTTAAGTGTATTGCACAGTTATGTGCGTTTCTAGAAGCTGAATCAAATATGATCCTGGCTTAAGTAGGCAGAACTCCTCGTGAAATCAGCTCCAGAGCTGAATTTGGCCCAATATCTTTAAAGCCTTCTCTTGCATTCCTTATAATGTCACCTTAAATGTGAGTTTAGGAACTTTAAATGAAAGTGTGTAAAGTTCTCTTTGCAGAGTGTTATTAACTAGAGGGATTCTGGATTAATTCAACAGCCAGGTCTGTTCTTTCAGCCATAAGCCATGCTGTCAGGGAAACTTAATTACACTTTAAGTGGGATGCAAATGAGTTGTGACACTACATCATTTCACATGAAAGGTTCATTACTTACATTAACTTGCACAATGCTCTCTCCTAAGCATAAGCCTCATTACAATTTTTCTATTTTTTAACATGGTTAAATGTGAGGAGGACTTTTACTTTTAATATGTTCATTCTTAACTGCATGTCCATTTTAATCATTTAAGCTTTAAGCTGTTGCATTTATTAAATCAGTATAAAATGAACCAACATATCCATACAACACACTGAAATAGAAGTCAGATACATCATGTCTGTTCCCACCAGCTCATTCTGAATTCGTTTATCCTTTTTACATGCAGAGCTGTGGCATGTTAACTTGATATAGACATCTATCTTTAGATCTCTATGTGACTGGCATGTATGCTTCTCTACAGGTGGGTGGGAAGAAAATATCATAGTTTTTAGTGCTATAACCAAAATAATCCTGAGTTGTTTAACAACTTAATAATCATCAATTTAGGATGACCAAAAATTGGTAAGCAGCGAATCAAGGATCAGTTGTTGAGTCAAAAAAGAAAATACCACATAATATGTCTTAAATACCTAGGGAGCCAATAAAAACCAGTTGCCTAATAGAGGTTGGTCTTTATAAAGGACCAGTGTGGTAGTACTGGACACGGTGGGGATAGTTTGAAGTAGTTAAGACAGAAGATTGTCCTTTGGAAGTAGTGCTTTTTATCCAGGTTTCACTGTGCATTTTTTCTTCCATCTCTGAATGCTGCATAGTATATTTATTTGTACATTTCCACCCCTCCTCCTCCTATACCTATGGTTTTTTTTAATACCTCTCATATTTTGAGGTGGCAGCAATTCTGGTCCACTGAATTACTACTTCTTTACCAAAGTATAGGATCAATATGGAGCAGTGTTATAAAATATATTGTAAAAACAGCTATTCTATCTCTTAGGTGCTGATTTTCAATGTACATAATAAGAAAAGGAGTACTCGTGGCACCTTAGAGACTAACAAATTTATTTGAGCATAAGCTTTCATGAGCTACAGCTCACTTCATCGGATGCATTTTTTCCACTGAATGCGTCCAATGAAGTGAGCTGTAGCCCATGAAAGCTTATGCTCAAATTGGTTAGTCTCTAAGGTGCCACAAGTACTCCTTTTCTTTTTGCGAATACAGACTAACACGGCTGCTACTCTGAAAAATGTACATAATGTGACCAATATATATATAAATAAATTTAATCAAAGCTGCCCAGCCTCAATGAGAAAGTTCTGAAAAGTACATTTATGTCAAAATGAAGCAATTCTTTCTTGGACCCATTCATATATCTGGTAATAAAGTTATTTTCAAACCCAGACTAGCTTTGATCATCAATTAGATAAACCTCAAATTGCAGCTAAAGCAGAGTCATGGAGTCAAGACTCCTGGGTTCTATTTTCACATCAGCCAATAATTTGTTATTTGACTTTAAGCAACTCATATTTTTTCTTGTTGAATTTAGTGCTCATGCAAAATGTTGAGTTTGTCTCCCTGGTGATCTTCTGGCAATTGAAGTTCAGTACTTACACACACCAGATATGGGAAAAACAGGGATCAGTGCTAGTTTCCCTGTATTTTCCTGCCTATATGCTTTACCTCTGATCTCAAGGGATGAAATGACCATTCTATTTCCAGGCCCATTCAGGCCCCAATAAGCAAATGACTTAAGTTACATGCTTAGCTTTAAGCATGTGAGTAGTCCCATTGATTTCAATGGGATCACTATGGAATGGGACTACTCGCTGAAATCCGTGGGACTACTCATGTGCTTAAACAGCAGGATCTGAGTCATTGGCTTTTTTTTTGCTGAGACTGCCAGCAAGGGTGCCTGTTATCATTAATGATGTTTGTGATCTGGACATCTGACTATAGGGAAGTCAACTACCACCAACAAACCCTTTACGTTTAGGCCACTGAAGAGTCATCAGATGGTAGTAACTTCTAATTGGTACTAACCTGGATTTGAAATAGAAACCAAGAGACAAAATGTGTCATATACCATTAGCAATCACCTGAACTACCCATCCCTTGGCAAATCACATCTCTCTCTCTATATATATATAAACTTTTTTGTGAAAGGCATATTTCATTGATTTCTTGCACTGTGACAATTACAAAAATAGATGAGCCAAAAAATGCATAGATGAGCAACTGCTCATTACTTGGTGGTCTATTTCAGTGGAAGGATTGGCAGGGTGAAGAAATAAATGCCTATTACTTGATCAGTATAAGCCCCTTCCTCATTCTTAATTTTCCTGTGATTTTATGTAAACAATGATACAATAGGGAACTGCTAATGGAAAATTTATTAGGTAAGCAGTCTCCCTGTGACCTTTCATTTTGTGCATCTTTGAAATAAATATAACAATGGCTCATTTCACTGCAAAAGGTCTGCAGTGTTTAAGAGTATCCAAATTGATAAACAGTTTCTCCCCAGCAACAAAATAATGTGCATCTTCTCGAGGGACTTTGAATATCATCAGTCTTTCTCTTTGTTTTTTTCCATCCCTCTTCCATTAGACTATAATATGAAAGTGTCCGGATCTCAAAAGTTTCACACTAATTTTGGAACCCATGTGCAACTGCTTGTTTGTCAGTTTTGCGTTTACATTGCAACTGCCAAACAATATTCCACTGCAGACTAAATACTCTTGAGCCACATTTCTAGAGCTGAAAAATGGCACATGCTTAACAGTCCTTGTGCCACCAAACCAATTTTAATCTTTCCATTGCGTTGATAATATCTGCATTGTTATATCAGCACTGCTTCAGTTAAAAATGGAACTGGTTGGAAAATGAAAATGAAATGAACATTTTTCTAAAAGAATTGTCCCTTTTTTGTTGAAAAATTTCTAATTTAGAAGTTCAAAAAAAATTTGATCAGCTCTTGATAAAATATGATATCTTACATTTGAGTTCTTGTCTTCAGGAAACGTTGATTTATTTTAGAGCTGTTTTTGATTCCTGAAAATATGATAGTTAGAGATGGCTGTGATTTATAATGTTGTTGTGTAGTGCCTTAAATTCTGTGACAACTATTTGGACAGGCAGAGTACAGTAGTGCTGACTACACGGATCGTCCAGAGCCCCAACTCATATGTCCCAATAGCTAACAATGTACACTGTTGCATTGTCTTTTATGATAAGTTAGCATCATGAAGAACACTGCCACTTTACTGGTCCCTTTCTGAGATAGAGCTGAATTATGATCACAGCCTACCAGGGATTGGTGACATGAGCTTCAACCTTTCTGCAGAAAGTAGAAGAAAGTGTTCCCAGGCAGGCATGGAGAGGTGAAGATAACAATAAACTGTCTTGTAAACCCAGTTGCTTTTGCTCAATCCCAGAATCTGTTACTCCAGCACGGGGAATTACCATCTTATTTCACAGAGAGAAGCCACAACTAGGATCCACTAAGAACAAGCCAAACAGAGGACCAGAAGCACAATGCACTCCTTCCAAGATTTTAGCCCATTCACTCAAGAAATAGTTATAGAAGTGCTAATGGTAATTAGGACCACCACCTATGGTTTAACACTTGGATAGGAAAAGATAGTAGAGAACAGCTGGGACTCCTATTAAAATCAACTGTCAGTACCTCCTTTGGGTTTAGATTGTGCCTTTTAAGCACTGCTATATGTAAGGGGCAATGTGTAGCTGGACCAGTCTAGGAAAAGGCCCAAGGAGGAACTGTGACTCAGAATCACAATTCCCTCTTTGTGCCAAGAGGAAAATAATTTGCTACAAGTCCCTTACAGATGCAACATCTTCCCTCTCACAGCAGCTCAACTGTGCTGGCTGGTGTATTGGGGCAGAGGTTGGCTCCTGTGCCTTCTTCCTCCCTTCTCCCTCAAGGGAAGTAGTGGCTTCATGCATCCTGCTCTTTCCACTGTGCCTAGAGCAGAGGTCCATGCAGGAGAAGCAGGGAGCAGGGGTGATGTTGAAATGATTATTTACGCAGGCTATTATCAAGACACTAATTTAACCATAAATTCCTTTATTAAATCCAAAGGCCAAATCGTATTTATACAATTGCTATAATGTCTTAAAGCCTAAATAATAAGCAATTTACTACATCCAAACAGTAACAAAACATTTATAATTATTTGATCAAGATACTTACAAATGGACAGAATCCAGGGGTGCTTACACCTATATTGGTCGGCTCCAGCATATTCAGCAGGTATTAGCAAGGACCCCCTTAAGAGTCTACTTTTACACCCTTTAACAAGTGATGTCATTGCCAATTGCTGACTTCAGCTAAAAACCAATCAGCGATAGTTCACCCTTATTTCCAGTCTTAATCCAGATAAGATTTATAACCTCCTTTATTCGTAAGGTTTTTCCTCCCTATCTCTTCCCTTCCTTCATGCTGTCCAACAGTTTTTCATTTGCGCTTAGGCTCACATAGATCTTAATTTATTCGATTCCACTGGTGTGTGGGGTGGAAAGGACCATGTTGGCTCTTTTAAAGACAGATTCTGTTTGTCTTATTTAAAACCTTCTGCAATCACTACTATAGGTCAGAGGCCTTGTTAGAAATATGCTCTTCTTTCATTAGCTTTTCTTTGAAGCAGACATCCTCCCTACTGATTTCCTTCTGGCCTTAGAACTCATTACTTTCAAAGCCTTTCTTTTACTTGCTAGTTGGAGCCTTTCTTTAAAATGCATATTTCTTTAACCAAACTTAACTCTAATTTTATATTTATTCTTCAGGGGCATTACTGCCCCTTTCACCTCTATGCCATTTATATACATTGAATTTTTTCCAGTATTTAGGTAGGCCAGTGGTGGACTGGCGAGAAACTGTATGGTGGATCAGAGAATGATAATGAAAACTGGAGAGGAATTTGATGCGGGTGCAAATGATTTTATGGGATGAGATGAGAAGTGACAAGATTGAACAGGGAGTGCAGACAAATCAGAGCACAAAGGAGCTAACATAAATTAAGCCTGGAGGAAGAGACAGTGTATTCATCTATTAATTGTATTAAGTAATCCCCATTCTTAAATAAATGGATGATAATAAAATTACTTCCCTCTCATAGACATAACCATGTTAGTATTTATTCAGCTAGTATGAAAAAAAAGTTTTTAATATACATAAACTTTAAGGTAAATTTTGGGATGTTATTGTAGAGTGGGATTTTTAAAAGTGCCTAAATGACTTAGCCCAAGCCCCATCAAAAGTCAGTGGGACTTATGATCCTAAGTCATTTAGGAGCTTTTGAAAATCCCACCCAAAATGTGAAAATATAAAAGTTACTGCTCTGTACCTATGCAGTCATCTAAACCAATGCAATATGGATTTAAATGCTACCATTTAAATTTGGTAGCAGTTTACACCCACTTTGCACAGGTGTAAATGGCTACACACGATAGCAGAGAATCAAGCTCTGCATGTTCACATTCTGAGCTAAAAGAGGCCATGTCTACACTATGAAGTTTGGTTGATGCAAGTTACACTGATGTATAGCCACTGACTGTAGTATGTCACTCATGTGCATGCATACTTGGGTACTTGTATAAGTGCTGTGTGTCCTCACTGCAAGTGGTTGTGTCAGTGTAAAACATGGTGCACCATACTTAGGTATTTTAGTGTGCCCTGCACTGCTGTACAGCTCAATGCCTTGTAGGACATTTTTGTAGTGCTCTGTGGGATGCTGCCATTTTACCCAGAGATTTTTGGGAGCTAGAGGTTAAGATCCCACCATGCCACTTTCTCCTTCCCAAAATGCTTGTTCCATCCCATAATTTTCATGCCATTGTTTAAAGCTCCCACACTCCTGCGTGCTGCTTGTTGGTCTTCACCATCTCTCTGGCAGAAGCACGGACTCTGCACAGCTCAGCATAATTCTTATGAACATTGCTGACTCAGGATGCACATGTCTTCTGTATTTGCAGAACTTGAATGAGTACTACTACAACTGGCTGGGCGATGGAAAAGATGTGGAGATGTTCAAGTACAAGAACTGGATTGCAGATGGACACTGTGGAAAAAAATGCCAATTTGCTGCTGGTATGCACAGAGTAGCTACACACAGTGGATTGCCACTTCTGGGGCAGAGCAAGGAGCGCTGATTGGTTTGTAATGCAGATTTGGATGGTGATCAGTGGCTGTAGAACTTTCGGATGTGACAGGTCCCTTTCCTGGATCTGTGTACTGAGTGTGCCCCAGCCCTCCAAGGATACCAAAATGAAAGCTGCATTGACCTTGGAGAAATGAGTATCCATCATGCCTTGGAAACTTGCAACACCGAATTGCTACCAGTGGGCAGTTTTCCTATCCTATGGGGTTCTATTAAAGGAGTTCTTGAGACCTCTCCTGAGCCTCAGGGCTTCCTTTGTGCACCTCTACCCTCAGTTCCACATGAACTAGTGAAGCTGTAAGGAGCCCTCCACTGGACATGGCAGAACAGGGTGATGCCCAGTCCTATCCCGACTTGAAGACCTGTCCTTTAGCCAAGTCAGAGATCCTAATAAAATTCTCCAACTTCATTGAAGAGCTGAGCCAGGTCTATACCCAAGTGGCCGTTGTCAATGGCGAAATAGTGGAACCATAACAAGCTGAAGTCTTCCCTCATTTTGAGATTCAGGGTAACCACCTAATATCACCTTGAGAAAGATCACAAGGCAGAAGAAATCCAGACTTAGCTCACAGGCCTCAGGCCAATGGAGAAGGCTTCCCTGATTCCCCTCCGGCTGGTGAGCATATCATTCCAATGCACTGGGATGGACATAGCTGGCCCCTCAAAAAGAGCACTATAGTCTACCAGTACATTTTGGTAGTTGTGAACTGTGCCCCCCGAGTATCCTGAGGCCACACTCTGCACTCTATGAATGCCAAATCAGTCACTTTATGATGATCTTTGCCCTCATTAGGGTATCACAGGAAATTATACTGGACCAGGGAACAAACTACATGTCCTAGACAATGAAGCAACTCTGTGAGATTTTGAAAATACAAACCCTCTGAATGTTAGTCCACCATCCCCATACAGATGGGCTGGGGGAATGGTTCAACAGAACCCTAAAGAATATGCTAAGAAGGTTCATCACTATGGATATCTGACACTGGGACCAATTACTCCCGCTCCTCCTGTTTGCCATATGAGAGGTGACACAACCCTCCACTGGTCTCTTGCCACTTGAGCTATTATACAGGAGACAAGCATGAAGGATTTTGAACCTTATTCGGGAGATGTTCGAAGAACAGTCACCTTGAACTGATTATGTGATACAGCACATTCTTAACCTTTGGGAGAAGCTTGAAGCTCGTTCACCAGGGAGAAAGCTCCCAGAGAGAAGCCTGTAATAAAGGGGTCCACCTTCAGGTATTTCAGCCTAGGGATTAGGTTCTCTTATTACTTCCCAGTGTAGAATCAAAGCTCCTGACCTGCTGGCAGAGGCCTTATGAAGTGGTACAATCAGAAGGACGTGTGAATTATGAGATCTGGCAACCAGATGGATGGAAACTCCAACCAATTTGCCATGTGAACTTTTTAAAGCTATGGCAGGCTCAAGAAAGCCTGTTCATAGCCCCCCTACTTGCTATGTAATGTATGATCTTTGGAGGAAAATAGTTGCTTGCAGAATCCTCTTTTATACTTTCTAATTGCTTTTCTTGTTTTAAAATTTGTAACATTGTGTAAAACAGAGAAATTGAACCCCTTTTTTCAATTTTGTTGTGCAAAAATTAATTACTAGAGATCTATTGTTACTGAATGTAAATCTTAGCTCTCAAAGAGCATGAAGCTGTTCAATTTTAAGAATAACTGAACTGCGTTTAATGTAGTCAGAGAGAAAAAATGTCTTAAAAAAAAAAGTCAGGATTTTTGAAGGCCGAGATATTTAAAGGTATAGGCATTGCTCCGTTCAGGAGCCTCAATCTCATTTTCAAAGGGCTTTAGGCATTTAGGAGCCAAAATCCAGTTGACAGTCTAAATCCCTTTTGAAAATGAACCAGTTTGGCATTGCAACAGTGAGTGAGTCACACCTAAATACCTTTAAAAATCTGGGCTTGGATGCCTAGAAAGGTCTGACAGAAAGTGAGGGGCAAAGCTTGCTTTACACATCAAGGGTGGGATTTTCAAAAAAAGCTCATTACTGGCCTATGTGAGGTCTGATTGGAATCAATATTTTACTGGAGTGGCCTAACAGATAGGTCACTTTTGAAAATCCCAGCCCAAACTTGTTTCAGAAATTATTGACTAATGTGTAAGCGCAGTTTCTCCATATAACTGAATTGAGTCTGAATAAATACTAAATTAGAATTATTATTATTCAACTAGTTAGCAACCTGAAGCTCATTTGAAATGATCAGATGTAGAATGAGCTAGGTCAGGTGGGAATGAAACAAAATAGTAAATAAAAGAACGAAGCATTCTTACCTGACAATGTCTAGGTTGGTTGCCTAATGTGTAATGACCTTGTGCCAGAAGATCAAACTCTAGAGCTTGGAACAATCCTTTACACTTTGTAAGAAAACTGGCTATAAAAATATTTCTAAACAACAATGTACTGGGGAAAATGAACCATTGTAACATGGCATTCAAAACTAATAATCTCTAGAGCTAGGAATTATTACTTAAAAAAAAAAAAGACTGTTCAGACACATACAGGCCTATACATAGAGCAAGTTAGAAAATCAGTACAATTGGGAGGAAAATAATGGTTTAAAACATATTGAAGGAAAAGAAAGTATCCCAATAAATCATCTGTCAGTGTAGATAATAGAATACTGTATCATTTTCTATCAGCTAGAATAAAGGTTATACACAGTTTCTTACTTCCCAAACAGTATGATCTTGCTGCCATATTTAATATTAGCTTCCATCGTGATTGTGGGCCAGATTGTAACTCTACACATATTGGACATATAAGACCCCAAATAAATCCCCCTGTAGGGTCTCCATTCATCTCAGCTGCAGGTGCAGTAGGAGGAGGAGAGAGTAGGAGCTGCACATCTGTTACTTCCCCCCAGCCTAGGTTGGTACAGTAGACTGGGAAATGGGCAGCACTTTGGCTCTGCCCGCATAATGCATTGGCTAATACAGCTGGCACCAGAGAGCTGAGTAGGAGGAGGAATTAATCCAGGGGTCCCCAATGCGGTGCCCGCGGGCGCAATGGTGCCCGCTGAGGCAGTTGTGTGTGCCCGCAGGACACCGTGCAGCCAAAATGCCGCCACCGAGCGTGGCCACGGTACAGCTGCCCTCCAAAATGCCACCGAGAAGTGTTGCCGTTTCTCGGCAGCATTTCGGCGGCAGGGTGTCTGGCGCCCACCACAGTCTTCTGGGAATAGGGATATGCTAGAGAAAGCTTGGGGACCACTGTATAATCTATTACTGATAAGTGTCTGGAAGGGATGAAATTGTGACTTGGATTCCTCCTGAGGTAAGGCAGCAATGTACTGCCCCATTGACAAAGCAGTGACTATAAAGGCACAATCTACCCTTGTGTGTTTTATAACGGAAACACTTTCATACTTTTCTGTAATTGGTTGTAATAAGTTCTGAAGACTCTAAACGATGCCATTGTATTTAGTAATTATAGTAAAGCCTCCACAGAGGCTTTGGAGAGACAATGGCAACTGAAAGAGGGAAGAATACAATTTTCCCAGCAAACATAACATGTTGACTGCAAATATTATTCAAAGCATTCTGAATAAAAATAGTAGTATAAATGGGTAGCTTGTCTAGCTTTGAATCCTATGATGTTAAAAATCACAAATATTTACATTTGAAAGAGAAACACCGGGAAATTTTGATGTCTTTACAGATAATAGCCTGTAACCAGAAACACTCATTTACAATAACATTTATAAGTATTATCTTCCTATAATAAAATTGCACAGAAGTTGCAGTACATTATATATTAAAACTGAAATGGACGAGACACAAAGGACCAGATTCTGTTACCCTTACATTAAATGAAAAAAGAAAAGGAGTACTTGTGGCACCTTAGAGACTAAACAATTTATTTGAGCATAAGCTTTCGTGAGCTACAGCTCACTTCATCGGATGCAACCGATGTAGCTCACGAAAGCTTATGCTCAAATAAATTGGTTAGTCTCTAAGGTGCCACAAGTACTCCTTTTCTTTTTGCGAATACAGACTAACACGGCTGTTACTCTGAAACCTTACATTAAACGATACCTTAGGACAATTTGGTTTCAATGGGACTACTTAATGTCACTTAGCCCTAAATAGCACCCACCCTACAATGGCCATATTGGACTAGATAACTTAATACTACAGGTCTTTTTTCATTTTGATCTTTTTTGATTCTGGGCCTTATCCTGATTTCATAAGTCAGTGGCATTTTTGCCATTGACAAGAAAGAATGCAGGATTAGGCCCTCTGTCTGAGTTACAAATTTAAAGGTGTAGGCATTGCTCCATTCAGGAGCCTCAATCTCATTTTCAAAGGGCTTTAGGCATTTCATTCTTTTTTTGTTACTATTTCTAATTGTTTAAAATTAGTATGTTAGGTGTTAAAATTGTGAAGTAATATAAAACATGGAGTTTTGATCTATTTCTCCCTCCTGTACTTTAACTGATGCGAAAATATTGTGTCAAATTAAAAGTTGTTTTTTGTTGTAGTTGTTGTTTTTAAAGAACCCTACACACTATAGCTGAAGAAAGTATTAATGAAATTACAGTGTATGTGGGGTGCAGAGACTGTGCTGGAAATACATATGCATGAAGCTTCAAGAAGCTTTGTTACCCACTAATTAAGCACAGATCGGTCAAAACAGCTTGACATACTTATAACCTTTAATTTTCTGTTGCCCTTAAAGGTATAAAATGTTCACTTCATAGTGTGTTCACTTTGGGCAGTTCATATTGTCTTTGTCATGGAGTCTTTGCTAATGGCTTCCTTCTCCTGAATATACAAGTAAAAGTGCAAGAAGGCATTTAAATCAATAAAGCCAACAAATAAACAGCATGTGACTCATGCATGCCTTTCCAGTTAAGAAAATACATTGGATAGGGCATATTGATGTTTCTTGTAACTAGCCATACTGAATGTTGACCGCAGAAGTCTATAGGAGATGAATATCTAATTGGAATTATGTTTACAAGGAACTGTTGTAGCAAGTGAATGATAGTGAGAAAAATCTGAAATACAGCCTTCTATTACTGCATACTTCCAATGCTTACAGAATCGCTTCTAGCAGTGTTGCAGTTATCATTTGGAAATATGATCATATAAATGTGTTTTAGGGCTTGATTTCAAATATGCATTTTATATCAGCATCTTTTCTACAAATACTGTTTGTTTAAGAAGAAATCTGTAAGTGTGAATAACCATCTAGAAGTATAATGCAAAATTGGATGTGTATTAAGAAATGTATTAAATATATCTATAATAATTTACTTTTGTAGCCTACTTAAATGCTATGGCTCCTGTTTAGCCAACCCCCTATTGTCTTTGGCTCAGATCCTCAAAAGTATTTAGGTACCTAACTCTCTCATTGATTTCAATGGGACTTAGGTGCCTAAAGACATTTGAGGATCTGGGTCTTTATTCTTTTTCCTTTATTTCAAGTTCCTGCTCTTACTTGGGATCATACACAATTTTGTTATCTGTTGTGTGAGTACTCCGACCTGTACTGCGCTCGAGTTTCTGTAGCGTATCCACTATGTTCTGCCGTCGTCATCTACTATCTGCATACTTAGCTTCCTCCTGTCAGATATTTCTTTCTTTGTCTCAATAATGTCCACATGGATGCATCCCATGGTGATGGAGTGCTGATGTACTTTGTGTTATCACAGCTTTCTCCGAGTGTGAATTCTTTGCAATCTTGTTTCTTCAGGAAAAAATCATTTCAAAAATAGGAGTTTGTTTACAGCATGGCTTACTGCTTTAGGTTTCTAGGAAATCATGTGATTTGACCAGTGTCTCAGAATACATGACTGTTTCTGTCCAGTTAGAATGTGGGATTTTCCTGACATCTGGACCTTTATTCTAATCTCACTTCTTTTACTATTGGATTAATAGTTCAGATACTTGTTCATATTTCAGAACATTTTCAAGACTATTCTTGGAGCAATGGGCCAACTGTTGTTCCCAGTTACACCAGTACATGTCCGTTGAAGTCAGTGGAGTTGCACTGGTATAACTTAGAAGAGAATTTGACTTTATCTGCTTATATGTCCCCATTGCCATAAAAATCATTAAATCATAGAAGTGTAGGACTAGAAGGGACCTCAATAGATCATCTAGTCCAGTCCCCTGCACCTGAGGCAGGACTAAGTAATAATTAGACCGTTCCTGACAGATGCTTGTCTAACCTGTTCTTAAAAATCTCCAGTGAATGAGATTCCACAACCTCCCTAGGCAATTTGTTCCAGTGCTTAACTACCCTGACATTTCAGAAGTTTTTGCTAATGTCCAACCTAAATCTTCCTTGCTATAATATAAGCCCATTTCTTCTTGTCCTATCTTCAGTTGTTAAGGAGAACAATTTTTCACCCTCCTGCTTGTAACAACATTTTACGTACTTGAAAGCTGTTATCATGTACCCCCTTCAGGTTTTCTCTTCTCCAGACTAAGCAAACCCAATTTTTTCAGTGTTTCCTCATAGGCCATGTCTTCCAGAACTTTATTAATTTTTGTTGTTCTCCTCTGGACTTTCTCCTATTTGTCCACATCTTTTCTGAAATGTGGTGTCCAGAACTGGACACAATACTCCAGTTGAGATCTTTTCAGTAGAGTGGAAGAATTATTTATCATGTCTTGTTTAAAACAATCCTGCTGATACATCCCAGAATGATATTTTCTTTTTTTGCAACAGTGTTACAGTGTTGACTCATATTTAGCTTATGATTCTCTACACACACCCCAGATCCCTTTCCGTGGCACTCCTTCCTAGGCAGTCATTTCTCATGTTGTATGTGTGCAATTGATCCTTCCTAAGTGGAGTATTTTTCCTTTTTTCTTATTGAATTTCATCCTATTTACTTCAGACCATTTCTCCAGTTTGTCTCAATCATTTTGAATTTTAATTCTATCATCCAAAGCACTTGCAACCCCTCCCAACTTGGTATCATCCTCAAACTTTATAAGTTTCAGAGTAACAGCTGTGTTAGTCTGTATTCTCAAAAAGAAAAGGAGTACTCGTGGCACTTTAGAGACTAACCAATGTATTTGAGCATGAGCTTTCGTGAGCTACAGCTCACTTCATCGGATGCATACTGTGGAAACTTTATAAGTGTACTCTATATGCCAGTGATGTTCAATCTGTGGTCTGCAGTCTATGTCTAAGATTTCCCAAGGAGTCTGCACCTCCATTACAAATTTTTAGGGGTCTGCAAATGAAAAACAGTTGAAAACCACTGCTCTATGCCATTATCCAAATCATTTATGAAGATATTAAACAGAACCAGATCCAGGACCAATCTCTGTGGGAACTCACTCGATATGTCCTTCCAGCTTGATTGTGAATCACTGATTACCCTCTGGGAATGGTTTTCCAACCAGTTGTGTACCCACCTTACTATAGTAACTGTGTCTCGGTTGCATTTGTCTAGTTTGTTTTTGAGAAGGTCATGTGAGACAGTATCAAAAGCCTTACTAAAGTCAAGATATACCATACTACTGTTTCCTCCCTATCCACAAGGCTTGTTATCTGTCAAAGAAAGGCATTGGGTTGGTTTGACATGATTTGTTCTTGACAAATCCATGTTGACTGTTACTTCTCACTTTATTATCTTCTAAGTGTTTGCAAATCGATTGCTTAATTATTTGCGCCGTTATCTTTCTGGGTGCTGAAGTTAAGCTGACTGGTCTGTAATTCCTTGGGTTATCCTTATTCCCATTTTTATAGATTGGCACTATATTTGTCCTCTTCCAGTCCTCTGGAATCTCCTGTCTGCCATGAGTTTTTGAAGATAATCGCTAATAACTCAGGTATCTCCTCAGTCAGCTCCTTGAGTATTCTAGGATGTATTTAATCAGGCCCTTGTGACTTGACATCTAACTTGTCTAAGTCATTTTTAACTTGTTCTTTCCTTATTTCAGCCTGAGATCCTACTTTGTTTTCATGGACGTTCACTATGTTAGACATGTGATTGCTACTAACCTTTTTGGTGAAAACTGAAACAAGGTATTAAGCACTTCTACCATTTCCACATTTTCTGTTTTTGTCTTTTCCCCCCTCACTGAGTAATCAAACTCCTGTATTCAACTCTATAAATAGATGTATTAAAATTAATGTTACATGCAAACTAATCATAAACATTTCGAATTCCCGGAGGAATGCTAGTGAATACCATTAAAAAAGAGAGAAATTAAATGAAGCCTTCTGAATTTAAAAAAGCAAGTATACTTCTGTAGCTATCATAAACACAACTGTGCCTCTATGCATTTTTGTGGCTCAGTTATTTTTGTAATCATGACAGTGAAAGAAATCAATAAAAAGTCATGTTACTATGCTTTCCACAATTTTTTTAGATAGAAAGATTACTGCTCAATGCCTATAGAAAAGTCCAACATGCAGTGTTAACCTTTTGTGATGCATCTTTCAGCTCAGTGTATGGTGTCTAATTAAAATATATGCTTAATAAATATTGACTGATGCTCTGCATAAACAAATGCAAGAAAATAAGTAGAAAAAACAGAGTTAATTACTCTCAAGGGGAACTGTTTATAGATGAAAATTCTGAATGATTTCAGCAGTGAATCTGACTGTACCTTAGAAAAAAAAAACTGTCTGAATTCACACTGCTCCAAACAGGGAAAACAACAAGGCATGTCCACACAGTGGATTAATCCACACCAGAGTAAATTCTGACGTGCACTAGCATGTCATGCACTAACTGGCCTGTGTGGACTGTGCTGGCATGCATTAAAAGTTCCTTAATGTGTGTGAATGTAATGCTGTCAGGACTACATTAATGCACACTAGGAATCTTTTAATGCATGCCAGCAGGGTCAATGCATGCCAATTAGTGCACAACATGTGGTTGCAGACTAATGCATTATGTAGACAAGCCCTAAAGCCGTTTGTGTATGGTTGAACTCTTGGTTCACAGTCCATAGGGGTGTGCCTCAAAAACCAAGGGAAATACTATACAGATAGAGTCATAGAATATTGGGGTTGGAAGAGACCTCAGGAGGTTATCTAGTCCAACCCCCTGCTCAAAGCATGATCTAATCTCCAAATAAATCATCCCAGCGAGGGCTTTGTCAAGCCTGACCTTAAAAATATCTAAGGAAGGAGATTCCACCACCTCCCTAGGTAACGCATTCCAGTGTTTCACCACCCTCCTAGTGAAAAAGTTTTTCCTAATATCCAACCTAAACCTCCCCCCCCACTGCAACTTGAGACCATTACTCCTTGGTCTATCATCTGGTACCACTGAGAACAGACTAGATCCATCCTCTTTGGAATCCCCTTTCAGGTAGTTGAAAGCAGCTATCAAATCCCCCCTCATTCTTCTCTTCCGCAGAATAAATAATCCCAGTTCCCTCAGCCTCTCCTCATAAATCATATGTTCCAGCCCCCTAATCATTTTTGTTGCCCTCTGCTGCACTCTTTCCAATTTTTCCACATCCTTCTTGTAGTGTGGGGCCCAAAACTGGACACAGTACTCCGGATGAGGCCTCACCAATGCCGAATAGAGAGGAATGATCACGTCCCTCGATCTGCTGGCAATGCTCCTACTTATAAAGTCCAAAATACCGTTAGCCTTCTTGGCAACAAGGGCACACTGTTGACTCATATCCAGCTTCTCGTCCACCATAACCCCTAGGTCCTTTTCTGCAGAACTGCTGCCTAGCCACTCGGTCCCTGTAGCAGTGCATGGGGTTCTTCCGTCCTAAATGCAGGACTCTGTGCTTGTCCTTTTTGAACCTCATCAGATTTCTTTTGGCTTAATCCTCTAATTTGTCTAGGTCCCTCGGTATCCTATCCCTACCCTCCAGGGTATCTATCACTCCTCCCAGTTTAGTGTCATCTGCAAACTTGCTGAGGGTGCAATCCATGCCATCCTCCAGATCATTAATAAAGATTTTGAACAAAACTGGCCGCAGAACCAACCCTTGGGGCACTCCGCTTGATACCGGCTGCCAACTAGACATGGAGACATTGATCAATACCCGTTGAGCCCAATGATCTAGCCAGCTTTTTGTCCACCTTATAGTCTATTCATCCAGCCCATACTTCTTTAACTTGCTGGCAAGATTACTGTGGGAGACCGTATCAAAAGCTTTGCTAAAGTCAAGGAATAACACATCCACTGCTTTTCCCTCATCCACAGAGCCAGTTATCTCATCATAGAAGGCAATTAGGTTAGTCAGGCATGACTTACTCTTTGTGAATCCATGCTGACTGTTCCTGATCACTTTCCTCAAAGTGCTTCAAAATCGATTCCTTGAGGACCTACTCCATGATTTTTCCAGGGACTGAGGTGAGGCTGACTGGCCTGTAGTTCCCTGGATCCTCCTCCTTCCCTTTTTTAAAGATGGGCACTACATTAGCCTTTTTCCAGTCATCCGGGACCTCGCCCGATCGCCATAAGTTTTCAAAGATAATGGCCAATGGCTCTGCAATCACATTCACCAACTCCTTTAGCACCCTCGGATGCAGTGCATCCAGCCCCATGGACTTGTGCTCATCCAGCTTTTCTAAATAGTCCTGAACCACTTCTTTCTCCACAGAGGGCTGGTCACCTCCTCTCCATGCTGTGCTGCCCAGTGCAGAAGTCTGGGAACTGACCTTGTTTGTGAAGACAGAGGCAAAAAAAGCATGGAACACATTATCTTTTTCCACATCCTCTGTCACTAGGTTGCCTCCCCCATTCAGTAAGGGGCCCACACTTTCCCTGACCACCTTCTTGTTGCTAACATACCTGTAGAAACCCTTCTTGTTACTTTTAACATCCCTTGCTAGGTGCAACTCCAAGTTTGATTTGGCCTTCCTGATTTCACTCCTGCATGCCTGAGCAATATTTTTATACTTCTCCCTGGTCATTTGTCCAGTCTTCCACTTCTTGTAAGCTTCTTTTTTGTGTTTAAGGATTTCACTGTTAAGCCAAGCTGGTTGCCTGCCATATTTACTATTCTTTCTACACATTTGGATGGTTTGTTCCTGCAACCTCAATAAGGATTCTTTAAAATACAGCCAGCTCTCCTGGACTCCTTTCCCCCTCATGTTATTCTCCCAGGGGATCCTCCCCATCTATTTGCAGGGTAAATTCACCCGGTGCAAAGGGCCAAAACGAAGCCCATGCATCACTTAAGTTCCACTAAAGACCTATTTTGGGGGCTTAAGTGGGACACGGTCCTTTTGCTGACTCTCAAATGAGGTAATTTCCCCTCATAGTGAAATATTTCTGCCCCAGTGCCAACATGATGGAAAAGACTTTTCTGCCATTGGGAGTGATATGGTCTTGATGCCAGATCTTCAGCTGGTGTAAATTGTCATAAATCCATTGGCTCAGTGACTGCAGATTTGGCCCATTTACAATGGATCTGAGATGCACAATGTGCTTACATCTTTAGGAGAATTATATTAGAGAAGGTTGTTGTGGTAGTAGAAGAATAATTTCAAAACATTTTTTTTAATGAAGGTAGGTTCTAGTGGTGGTTTCTTCAGGAAGCTTTCTCTGCCCATCTCAAATTATTACTTGTAAGTCTGAATATTTTTCAGAAAAGGTTTAAGTAGGAATGGGATGTTATTTTAAATTAACATTAGAAGTAAAATTATTTTTATAGTAAGTCCACAAACAGAACATGAGTTGCAGCCATTTTTCTGAGCAAGTGTAGAGTGCTTTTAGAAGGTTAAATGGGATGCCCCAAAGATCTGCATTGGGATCAGTGTTATGTACTTTATTGATTTGGTAGATGGAGTTTGAACAGTGGGGTAGTAAAATTTGTAAATGACACAGTCATTTAGGTTAGTGAAGTCAAGAATTGTATGAGGCTCTTCACAAGAACACAACAAAGCTAGGCATTTGGGCAAAACAAAGAGAGATGGAATTCAGTGCAGACAGTGCAAAGTAACATATGTTGGAAGGAGCAACTTGAACTATTCACACACTGATGAGTATACTACTCATGCACACTGATAATCATACATATAGTAACTCAAGAAAAAGACAGAGTTGTGCTTGTGGATGGTTGAAGGTATCTGATTAGTGTGTAGTGGTGGTCAAGAAAACAAACAAGGTATTAGGTAGAATTCAGAAGGGGATCGTGTACAGTACAGAAAATATTATAGTGCCATAACATCAGAGAATGTCCAGAGAAGGGTAAGAAAAATGATTAGAGGCATAAAAAGATTTCCATGAGAGAAGAGATTAAAAAGACACCTTTGTACCGTGATTTATAGCATGTATAAAGTATGTTTTACCATTTAAAAGATTTATTGTAGCATAGCAAGTTTCATTCATATGCAGCAGTACAGTATGAAGCATATAATTTCAGTGCAACATTTCTGGAAAAAAATATTTCCTTAATGGTATCTCATATTACCAGGCATTAAAATTAAAATAATCCATTAATAAAGAAAAAAATGTGCCTGTTCAATTATCATTTAGCTATTTAAAGGCTTGTGGAGCTTTGTTTTCCCTGCAATCTTTGCCTAGTTGTTAACGGTTTAGCAATGTGTCTTATATGCTTTAGACAATTAGGGTGACCAGATGTCCCAATTTTATAGGGACAGTCCTGATTTTTGGGTCTTTTTCTTATATAGGCTCCTCTTACGCCCCACCCCTGTCCCGATTTTTCACATTTGCTTTCTGGTCACCCTATAGACAGTTGAAAACAAAAAGAAGTATTTTATAGTTCTCAATAATAACTATCTAGTCACTATTCATTTTCTTGACTTTTGTTGCAGAAACATTAATCATGATGGACTCGTTTCGTATGAATGTATGTTGTAAATATCTTTTAATAGGAGTTCTTCTGCAATTCAGCATCATGTTAAATAGCGTATTATTTTAAAGTGCTATTTTGCTCACCTAACAAGCAGCCTGCAGCTTCTGCATCTGTAATTTATCATCAATTCCATGCCTGCCAATGTTCTGTTTGCCAACAGATTTCTAGTGAAAATAGACTCAAAAAGGTAAATCAAACCCATGCTTAAAATGTCTGAAATATTGTACCTTGGAGCTAACCCCACCTTTGGGGTTAATTTTTTTATAACCACAATTTCCTGGAGATGGCAGCAAAGTACACACAAGCAAAGTAAAACCAGCCACAGCACATAAACAGGCAAAGAGATTAATGATGCTGTGCAGTACTGATGATGACTGACTAAATGCATCAGCCTTTTCTGGCTTAAAATGACAGTGTAGGTAAATAGAGAGCTGATGTATTTATCAACTGGGTTTTTAATTATATTGGTTTGCATCCAAAAACCCACAGAATCCCTCCTTTTTTCTACTCCCCTTTCAACAGAGGAGAGTTCACATTGCTTTATTCTTTTCTTTTACTGTCTTTGTTTTACTATAAACAGATACTTAGAAGAAGCTTTCTGATTAAAATTTCTCAGTTTTATGCACCAATCTGCAGCAGTTCACAACCTATCTTTATTATTCTTACTTTATTTTTAAATAACTTTTCCTAATCTTGGGCACAGGCTGCATTTCAATCCTTCGCAGTTGTCATGTCTTCAGTATTCATAATGGTATGATTAACTGGCAAGATGATGCATACTGTAATAACAGATTGCAAAGGACGTCACATTAGACATCCTAAGAGCCCTTTTTCTGCCAAAGTATACATACAATAATGCCTTGGCAGACATGAGTTATGCCCATCGTACCTTGAATAACAGGAACCCTATCACTCGTGAGTGCCGGGAGGAACGTGATTAAAATGAAAAAGGGAGAATGTGTTGCTGCCACATTGCAATTGGTGGTTTCAGTGTTAAACTTGCTAGTCAAAATGCTGTTGAGTGGAATCAATAAAAGCCACAGCCAGGACACTGCACAAGTTAGCAGACTAAGGCCAGGTTTACACTACAAACTTGCATCGGTAGAATTACGTTGCTCGGGGGTGTGAAAAATCCACACACCTGAGTGATGCAAATATACCAACCTAACCCTCAGTGTAGACAGAGCTATGCTGATGGGAGGGTTTCTCCCTTTGACATAGCTACCGCCTCTCGTGGAGTTGGATTAACTATGCCAATGGGAGAAGCTCATAGTAACGTGTTCACTGAAGAGCTGTGCGGCTGCAGTGTTTTAAGTGTAGATTGGCCCTAATGCAGGAAAGTTCGGTTTAGTGCAGGTTAAACAGGAATCTTTGTAAAAGAGACACATTCTCCCTGTGTTACATTGTAACTGTTTTGCTTGTGTTTCATACTGGTGAAAGGTACCAGTTTGACAGCCCTGAAGAATGAAGTGATTTATCCACAGGTTACATACAGCACAGGCAGCTTCCCCTGCCCTGCCAGACCAAAGTGCTTAAATCCCAGCATGGAGGCACCACTTCTAGGTACCTGCAGGGCAATTTTATTTTTCATAAGTACCCAGTATTTGGCCTATCTGTTGAGATGGTCAGATTAGTACTAATTACAATTGACCTTTTTGTGATGTGAACGTTATGTCCACCAACAACTGGAGTGAGGCCACAAGCCCATTTCACATACCTCACCCTATCAAAAATGATATGGGGCGGGGGTTCAAAATATACAAAGGGTAGCTTGGCTCCCAACTCCAGCTGAAAGTCAGTGGAAATTGGGTGCCTAATTCATTTGTTCCTGTGAAAATCTCCCCCCAGGCTGCTAATATACAATATATATGAACATACAGTGTTTATTCTCCAGCCAGATTTGACAATCTCCCTTATGTGCATACCATCACACTCCGAATGAACAGTTTATGTATTGTAAATATGCATATTGGTGGCTATCTAGTTGCAACTAATAGCCACACAATTTGGGATCTTCCACTAGTCTGTCTTTTATCCATGCCAATTTATAGAAAAATAAATCAAGTACGCTCATACAGATGTATCCTGTATACATGTGTAGACTAATGCAAATATTGTTTATAGCTCATTTGCATGAGCAAATAGGACCTAGACATTTTAAAACACATGGTTTAGCCATGCTACACTATTTAGCTTTAGGAAGAAAGATTTTGATTTTGTATTGTTTAAATGATCTGTTGAGTACCACCATGCTCAGCTTACCTGAATCCACTGTAGACTTGGTGCAAAGATAGGGGCAGATTGTGATATACTTACTCACATTAATTCATAGATTTTAAGACCAGACTGGACCATTATGATTGTCTAATCTTGACTCTTGCATAACACAGGGTTTATTTACATTAGAAAGTTTCTCTTGTTTAGTCTAAGGTCTGAATTTAAACCAATTTAGTTAAACTTTTTTTTTTTTAATAATCTTCTTTTGGCTTACTTCAAAATTTTTTAGGTTTAAATCGGGTTTAAACTAAACGGCAGTAAGTCACTCAAACTGAAATAAGCGAGTCAATAACAGGGTTTGCACCAGTTTAACTGAAATCATCTTAAAAACAGGATTTGAATTAAATTGGGGCAACTTTGCTATGTAGACAAGGACATAGACCTTAAAATTTTACCTAGTAATTCCTGCATCAAGTGTATAATTTCTGGCTGAGTTAGAGTGTATCGTTTAGGAAGACATCCAATCTTGATTTAAAGATTTCAAGTGCTGGAGACTCCATTATATCCACAGGCAAGTTGTTCCAGGGGTTAATTACCCTTGCTGTTCAAAATGAGTGCTTTATTACTGGTCTGAATTTGTCTGGTTTCAACTTCCAGTCTCCAGACCTGGGATCTTATTGTGCCCTTGTCTGCTAGCTCAGTTAAGTAGTACCACATTTCACAAACAGAAAAGGAGTAAAAGTACTCCTTTTCTTTTTGCGAATACAGACTAACACGGCTGCTGCTCTGAAACCTCACATTTCACAAGTAGTTCTGTTGACTTCATTGGGACTACTTATGGTGCAAGATATTTGACATAAATACAGATATCATAATCTGGCCAATAGTGAGTCAGTTCTTTGGGTGTAATTTGTTTGATTCCTGAGCATCCAAACTGCATACTTTAGCTGCCAGGTAAACTGGAGTATTTTGGTGGATTTAGGGATAGGTCAAGTATTTAAACAATCTTGCATATTCAGTGCAATGTTCATTATCCTAGCAAGTGAATAAGCACTTTTTATGTGCCAGTTGCTTTGTGTGACTTCCTTGTGTGACATCTTCTAACCTGAGATGATTCCCAATGATAAACCAACCCTCTGATCATTTACCCTAACTAATTCTCTCACCTAAATGTGGCTTGCTCGGACTCTTATTGGATATTCCCGCACTGCTTTAACCGTGAAAAAATGTGGAGATCTGTGAACTACTAGCATCTAAGCAAAGAATGCAGGAGGTACAACAAACAATATGTTAAAAATGTGATTGGTGAAACTTAGAGTTTCGTAATAACTGGATGTTCTGGACCTTCATAGTAGTTTTCTGTAAGATTTCAATTTGTCTGCTTTCAAGGGGACTGTGCAGCTTCAGCTGAATCAAAAAGTGCACATGTGGGACAGACCCTCAATCTTAGAAATGAAAAGTGTGCCAACGCATACATCCTTAAAATAGTACTGATATTAGGGCAAGTTTTCCAACTCCGATTATAAATGACAACAAATTAATTATAACTAACCCGGTAGCTTGTTAAAGACCCATCAACATCTGATTTGTTTATTTGTGTATATAAAACAAAACATGTTGCAGCCCACAAATTATGTACATGGTTAACCATGCAACTCTGTGTTTCTGTTTCCTGTAGTGTACATGCTCCTTGTACTTTCTACACTTATTTATTGCAGCTTGTCCTTGTTTAGACTATTAACTCTTTGGGGGAGGGACTGTCATCTTAATTTGTATACTGCCCAGTAAAATGGGTCCTTTATTATGACTGGGGCCTCTGGCATTATCAGAATATAAATAGTAAATAATAATTGTGTATTTATTTCAACCTTTGGACCTTTTCTGCATTAGGATATCTTGTAGATATTCATAGGGCATTCATATCCTGTTCAAGTAACATCCCACTAGAACTGCAGAATGAGACACTTTATTGTGAGAATAATTTAGCAGAATTTTTAGGGCTAATACAATCAAGCCAAGATACTGTTATTTTATGTTTGTTATAGTGTTCTCAACAGTCTGTGTTTTGATTGGATATCTATTTCACCTCTGACCAACAATTTAGTGAGGCTAGAGACAAGTGTGAAAGCAAGCAGAACGATATGCAAATTATACTGCAGGACATTAAAATAGGCTGAAATGGAGAAATTCAGACTTCTGCTGAACTGCTTGTAATTTTTAGAAAGTTCTTGGAGCACTAATCTTCTGAGCTTCATTCCTGTGACAGACTATAATAAGACAAGAAAAATGAAACAATGAGGGGAAAAAAAGAAAAAAACGTACTGAAACCATTTTTAGTGACCAAGACCGAAATAAGAATGGACAACAGTATGAAACTCTTTCACTGTTGTTACAAGTGTGTTCTCATTACAGTCTCAAGACTATAATGTCTTTGTGATTCTCCTTGGATAATGACCTCCTGCTGTTTTGTGCCTTCTAATGAAACCCATTTATAGGTGTTTTTCAGAGTTCCATGGTATGCATTCAAATTTTCTATATTGCCATTAAATCTCTGTTAAGTAGAAAAAAGTGGCAACCTGTCATACACCAAACTAAGTCCTGAAACTTACTTCTGCAGCTTAATACTCAAATTGTTTTTGCATAAATAGCCGGTTTCAGTACCTAAGACTGACTGTGGTTCTGTTGGTTGTGGTGGGTCTGAGCTCATTTGTAGTGGCAGGGAATAAATGATAGACACCAGGGTTGAAATGATAGCCCCCCTGAAATTAATGCCAGAATTTCACCCCAGATTGGTATATTTATTAAGTCAGAGCATTGGTATATCACCAGCACCAGGCTTACTATGTCCAATTGAAGGAATACTTTTATCTAGAGCTGATTCTTTTACCATGGCAGCTTTTTGTCAAAATATTGCTTTATGCCTGATATCATAGGACTGAATCTTTAAGTCCCTGCTCAGTTTACAAGAAACTTCTAATGCTTTGCAACTCAATGAGCTACATTCTTGTTTACACTTTTGCACCATTTGAGCAGCACAAAGGGGCTAGAAAGCAGAAGGATCTAGACAGCTGATTCCACCATTGTAGGAAGGTCCTCAGTTGGAGTATTGCCAGCATGGCTGTCACCTTTGTAGAACTGCACCCCATCCCCCACATTGGACCCAACTCGGCGGGGGGGGGTGCTGGAGTATGGAAGCATGGTCAGAGTGAGTTGCACTCTAGCTAGGCTCACGTAATGTAGGATCCTTCAGGGATCATAGTCAGCTGGAAAAATTTAGAGCTGCCCTGAGGCTGCTGTAACCTGCACCAAGGTTGTGAGTGGAACAGATCTGCCCTGAGAACTAATGAACCATAACCAACACCATGGTAATTCCCCAGCACTGCTGCAGGGTGTGGAATCTCAGAGCACCACAGAGTCTGGTCCAGCATTTCTCCTCATTGCCTGTGGGCTGTCTCATTTACATGTTCAATAGGGATTTTCTGTTTTGATTTGGTCTTTATAATAGTAGGCACCATTAATGGCTGGTATAGATATGGAAAGCACATGCAACCTTTTTAACTTCCCAAATTATTTAATAACCTTCTTCTTCTCCTTTGGGACTGACTTTCCCAGGCCTTGCCTTTTTTCCCCAAAAGAATGTTTTGTTTTTGTTTTTTAATTTGAGCAAAAGTATTTCATTCGCTGCATGGAATCAGCCCAACATAGAACCAGAAGGCATACCATGTGACTTCTACTATGTTACAATTCCCAATGTGAAATTTGAAATACAACATCCAAAGGTGATGTCACAGATGTCTAGCTAGCAAAAGAAGGTTGGGCCAAATTTATCTTTTGATGTAAATGGGTGAAATTCCATTTCAGTCAATGGAGCTGTGATTTACACCACCAGGTAATCTGGCTCTCTGTGTCCAGTTCTGACTAATATTTCATTAACATGAAAAACATCTGAACAAATGTATGTTCCTGTGTACAACCTGAACTTGAGAAAAGGCAAATGTCAAGTATTTTCAGTACCGAGGCAAACATTTTGTACAGCTTTACTATCAATACATAAATATATTTACCTAAAAATATAAACAATTAAATGATCCTCACATGGGTAAGTCCATTTGCACTTATAGGATCACTCTTCTGCCACTACTGTCATTTTTAAATTATTAGGATTCCCAGTATATTGTGAAAGATACACAGGAACCACTTCAGAGATCATACAGAATGCATCTTTGTAAGCCCAAGATGTTAAAATGACGGTAACTCTAACTGATCAAGGAATAAGGGTAAATCTTATTATGGGCGTGTTTTTAATGCTATTGAAAATATAATGAAACAAGCCTAACCAGTGTGCTGAAATAGGCGTTGAATTATTCTCTCACACATGCTATATGGTCACCAGTTGCTTCTCTAGGTAATTTACAAGGCTCGCTGCTGTATGATAAAGCACAGGTGCTGAGGCTGTCATCCAGAGCAATGATTTATTAGCTTTTGTGATACTATAGACGTAAAGTAGCAGGCACTAAATCAAGAAAATGTATACTGAAATAATATGTTTTCCAATGATGACCCGTGGCGACTCTTTAGCTGTTCTTGCCCTTTTACCACTACTGTTGGTTTTGCCATTTCTTCTCATTAGTTTAAAACCCATGGGATTCACTTTCTGTCTTAATTTCTCAGCAGCCAAGATTGCTTCAGTGCTAGTTTTATTGCTATGGATTTCTAGTTGATATGTCATACTACCAAGGAGCCTAGTCTAACAAAGAGAAGGAGAGAGACCTCCAAGGCAAATGACATCACAGAGAAATTCAGACAGCTGCAGCAAATCTCTCTTATTGTGCCAGACTCTGGTAGTCTGCACCATCCTTTTAAGCAATACTGGCATATGGTAAAAATACGTCTCTGTGTTAGTCTGAAACTTATTCTCTACAACATTTTTCTTTGAGGAAATTCATTCAAAGGTCTCATCTTCCAGTTTTCATGACAGTGACTATCAATCAAAGTCACTGCCTGTTGATTATCTGAATACCCTTTGAACAGATTAGAGAAATCTTTAATTACTATTAAACGCCTGCCAAGCATGGACTTGGGGTGAAAAATCAGTCAGTCAATCACTAGATCTGCGCCTTGTAGATTCTGAATTATAATGAGAGAACACTTCAGAAAAGTAAATGAAATGTAACAAAATGTGTACATTAGTAAAGCAGAAGACATTCAAAAGGGAATAAAGATATGTAGACATTTTAAAAGGAGGTAAAAAGAAGAGAGGATTTGATCAGGGACCAGAGAATTCTCATTTGTGACCACGGGAGCCATGTCCTCTCCCATTTGTGATCTACTGTCTCTGTGATAACTACAGTAATTGCTTATTGGGAAGAGCAACATTAGGAGAATATTTATGTATGTTTATAGCGTGATATGTGTTTTGTTCTTTGTGGAGAAAAAAATTTAACACCACTCTCTACTTTTGCTCTTCATTTAAATTCCTCCCATCTGTTGTTTCCTTCAGGTAGAAATAAGGAGAACAGGCATCTGGCAAGATATTGTCTGTTGGGGTCCCTCAGCTCTGGAGCTCATTCTCCTTCTTGGTCTGACAGATCCCAAATCTCTTGAACTTTAAGGCATGTGATGTTAGACTCATCTGTTTTCTTATACTCCTAATGAAGTGGCAACATGAGGAACATGGGATGGACAAATGGAGGGGGAGGTAGGGCTGGGTGAGTTACTTACCACTTGAAGAGATGCTTAAAATAAAGGTAAGCAAAATGAATACCAGATAAGAATATGGAGCAAAAGGCAAACTGATGTAAATAAAAATGAAAATAAAAAATGTTTCATTATCTCTAGATTCATACTGTGGCTGATATGATATGAATAGATAGATACTAGCTATACGTATGAGGAGGTATAAATGGTTGCTATTGTATACTAAATGGAATAAAGGCATTTTTTAAAATCAGAAACATGCAACATCAAACATAATGAGAGTCAAGTGAGAGAGGTATTTGAGACTTTACTCCTCTTCAGGTTGGAGTGAAACCAGATTCATAGCTGTAGAAGAACTCCATAAACATAATTCACTGAAATGAGAGTGTGATAAAAGACCTTTTGCTTGCCTTTTGCAGGGATAAATTACACCCAAAGCTACAGAAACGTTCTTTTCTAGGTTCAGATTAAGTGGGCTTGTATAATAAACATTTCTGTAACATTCAGCTACTTAAGCCCAGACAGCTCAATTAGGGCTGTGCGATAAAATACAACTTCTGTGCACTTTGTGAGCACTTAATGTGACTGAAAGCCTGTTAGCAAGAAATCTTTCTGAAAATAGGTCCTGTCAAGTGTTTAAGGAAATTGAATTGGCATTGTATTTAAATCACAAAGCTGAAAACCAGGAGATTTCTGGATGCTGAGTAATTTAATTATATTGTCATATTTGAGTTTCTTTGCTGTCTGAGTCTCCTTTATTTATTATATTTAATACATTATAAAGCTATGAAAAAAAGAAGGGGAAGTTACTCACGCAAGCTGACAAAAGCCAGGAAATTTAAAGTTAATGCTGACAACGCCATCCTCATTTTATGGAGTTATCTACAAAACGCTGTTCCATCATGGGAACTAAGGTTAGAGTGTCAACTCTGTGACTTTGAACTTTGCATTTGTTCATTTGCAAAACAATTTTTTAAAAAATCCTAGGATTTTCTAAAAAAAATCTTGTGAAGAGCACAGAAAGCAATCGTACAGCCTACGTCACAATTATGTAGTCTCTTATCTATAGTAGAAATTAAGCAAATGCATAGTTTGTCATAATACAAACATTTGTTCTTGTTACTACAGCTTGGAATGATTCCATCAGCTTCAACAACTGCTATGAATTTGATCTGAGAAATAACAAGACATAATGTCAGCACAATAATATAGACCAAGATAAACTCAATCAAGCAAAGCTCAATCAGGCACAGGAGCAACAGGCTGCTCTGAAATAGTGTTACAGACTTTTCAAAATTATCTGTGTGCCAGAGGACCCCCGCATGTGTGCTTTCCACCCTATGCTCCAGGAACAATTTGGAGGCAGAGTGTTCTTGTGGTGGGCACATGCAACTGAAAGCTAGAAAACTTTGGCTCTTGTCCCAGGTCTGTCACTTAGTTGGTTTATATGATCTTGGACAAGTCACTGTGCCTCCATTTCCCCTTTGGTAAAATTTAGGGTGTGGTGAGGCTAAGTCAATTAATGTTTAAGAATACTCTAATGGTCCCTTCTGGCCTTAAACTCAATGAAGTTATGAAGGGCTTAAAGTCACATCTGGGGATTCAGCTCATTGTTTAGAAAAATGAATACTTTAAACAAATACCAAGTCCAGCCTCATAAGAAGAAAGCACTATATCGCATTAGCAATCCCAGAAGACAACCCCTGTCTACTTTTAATTGCTTTTCCTGATGGAAATGAGGAGTCTAGACCCCTTAAACACTAGTAATTATTCACCTGTTGAGTGAAGGACCACAGGGAGACTACTTTTAGGTGTATTAATTATATTTAGATATGGTATGTATGCATTGTATTCTGAGGAGAGGATAGGACTGGCTTGGAATTTTTTTGGTGAATGTAAATTAAGTAATATTTTGGGGGTACCTTATAAACATATAAGTAAAGATTCATTCACAAAATGATTGTGTAGTTAAGGAGATCAAATAAGATCTCAGTTTTCTTTCACCAATTCAAGTGGCTGCAAATGTTTCTGGAGATATTACACCAGCCATAATTAACAATAAAAGTTTTATTTTTAGTATGGATCAGATAACAATCTGCAGGCAGCCACTGTTAATTTTATAATTTATGTAGCATAAATATGTTAGGAACTGTATATAGTGTGAGATGGATACTCGGCAAGTGCTGATGTTTCACGCTGATGTAGCTTGAAGATGACAGTTCCATCTTGTCATACTAACAAAGTGAGAAATTGCTGTTCCCTTTAGGGCAGAGAGCAGCTATGAAAATCAATGTTTGGGATGCCATTTTTGCACAATAACAGTTTCAAATGTGTTTGTTAGTTTTACATTTTCTGATTCACAAATAATCAGAATACAGAGTATTTTGGCAAATATTAATTATGTTAAAGGCCTATCATATGATTATGAATGCTCTTTTAATTTCCGTTTTATTGCTCAGTAGGAAAAATCATCAACGCTTCTGAGTAAAAGTAAATATTGAGATGTTGCAATTTTCATTTGACGAACCAGTCAAATATTTACTATGACATAGTAAACTGTTTTTCATTATTTGCTGGAACACCTCTTGTACTGAATGATTTAATTATATACCGAGGAAGTTGCTTTTGTGTTCAGGTAACAATTTAAATATGGTACAGTTGAAAATAACAGCTGAAGGCTAACAGAAATGGATTCTATATCCTTATAAGGACGCAGGTACACCACTATTTGTTTTTCTTGGTGGGTTTATTTTTATGGTAAACATCAAGTGGAATTATTACCTTATAACTGTGATATAACAATTAGCTATATTTGAACTTGGTCAGTGATTACAGAGATTTCTAGGGCTATTCCATATTCTTAAGAAAAATACCAAATGGGTTATTAACATTTTTACATCTACATTCTGTATGTGCAGTTCATAAAGAGAAAGGAAGGAGCTATTCTACTAGGTTGTTTTGGAATCCAGAAGTAGGGAGCATAAAGGAGTTGTGAATGAGAGTGCAATAAGGATACTACTAGAGAGATGCCAAGAAGGGGGATATGTGCGTCACAGATATCTATGGGTATTGACATAGACTGGCTGCTTCACACAGACTGTGGCATGCAAGAGATGTGGATCCCTGTGTGGATCCTGGTACCCTATCCCTTCATGCGATGCAGTGGGACTGCAAGAGTTCTGTTGCCCCCACAGAATAATACCTTTAGCATGGATGATTATTATTTATTTTACAATTATTCTGTAGTAGCTCCTAATGGCCACAACCAGGCTGGCCTCCATTGTACCAGATGCTGTACAATCACACAGTAAATGATAATTAGGTCCCTAAAGAAACCTTAAAAATCCATGGGAATTCACTAGACCCCCTCATGGGATAATGGAGAATCAAGAGGGCCTCACTAGAAGATGATGGTGAGTACCTTTGAGGTGAGGTTTCACTTTCGGACAGCCCTAGTAAAGATTCTTTGCGTCATAGGCATCTGCAATGAATCCTTAATGGTGCTAGGGCATTTATGGACTTATCACTGTAGAACATACAGAGCCTGATTCACCATTACCTTGCACTTTGTATAGTCACTTTCACCCAGGTGGCAGGTCAGACTTAAAATCTATCTCTTTTTAGTTAATAAACTTGTTTTCTTGTTTTATCTAATCCAGTGTGTTTAAGTTAAAGTGTCTGGGTAAGTCCATTTAGTTTAAGTTCTGAGTATATTATTCCCTTAAAGGAATCATGGATTTAATATGTTTGGACTGTCCAGGAGAGGTCTGGGCAGTACAAGACATACATTTCTGTGGGGAAGTCTGGGACCGGGACTGTGTTGAGGTCACCTTGTAGTATAACCAAGGCTGGTGAGAGCCAGGGTGTGAATGGCAGGCTGCAGTTACAGAAACACATCTTGGAGTGACCTACATGCTGGCAAGCCATTTGTGAGTGGTCCAGGTTGGGAGCTACAACACTAAGGCATTGCAAGACACCTCAGGTTGCAGGGCCCTCACAGGTGTAGATTGCATTCTGGTATGTCACAGTGGGTATAAAATATTCCCGTTCAGATTAGATAGTGTATAGTACTCATTTTGTGTATGTGCAAATGGTTACAGAAGGTGCAAAGTGGAACATCAGTTCCATGATACTTCCTGTGTACTAATGAAAAAAGAAAAGGAGTACTTGTGGCACCTTAGAGACTAACAAATTTATTTGAGCATAAGCTTTCGTGAGCTACAGATCACTTCATCAGTTGCATGCAGTGGAAAATACAGTGGGGAGATTTTATATACACAGAGAACATGAAACAGTTGTTTGTTTTTATGGTAAACATCAAGTGGAATTATTACCTTATAACTGTGATATAACAATTAGCTATATTTGAACTTGTTTCATGTTCTCTGTATATAAAATCTCCCCACTGTATTTTCTACTACATGCATCTGATGAAGTGAGCTGTAGCTCACGAAAGCTTATGCTAAAATAAATTTATTAGTCTCTAAGGTGCCACAAGTACTCACTCCTGTTCTTTTTGCGGATACAGACTAACACACTGCTACTCTGAAACCTGTGTACTAATGGTACATCTGGCACATTAACAGGTAATCACAACATGCTGTGACCAACAAGGTATTGGTCACACTATAAGCATCTCTCAAGCAGTTAATTCCAAAGACTTTCAGAGCAAGGGGCATATTGTGTATCTCATTTACCTCTGTTTTATATGTGTATAACTCCACTGACATCAGAGGCATTACTCTAGTTTACCAGATAAGAATCAGGGTGCAATGTTCGCTAACAGGCTGCTAGAGGAGAGAAATTACAAGCGTGAAGTTTCACGAGAGGAAAACCCCCCACAAATGGAACAAGGGGGCACAAAAGTGTTAAAGAGCAAACATAAAATCACAGATTCTCATGAACCAATGGTGAACCCACACCTCCTAGCATGCCCAGGGCTACGCTTGTTTAAAAGAGTGGCTGAGTCCACTGTCAGTGGAGTGATAGGATATTTCTGTACAGTATAAGCGCAGGGGGGTCAAGCCAGTGCCCATTGTCAATGTGATTGTCAAATGTCTTAAGGTCCTAAAAAGTATTCAGCAATGGCATATGAGTTGAAATAAAGGTTAACACACAATCAACAAAAAGTATGACTCTGCAACATCATTCCCTGATGAGTCTGTAGCTTTCCAGGCTCTCCCTCTTGATCATCTTCATGGGAGGACTCAGACACTAGTCATGAGGTAGAGGAGACCAGCATAGTAGGATCATCCTTCCATGCAGACCCCTCTTGCCCCTGGAGTGCAGGTGCTTGTACACATAGCTTAAATCAATATTAAGAGTTCCTAAAGGATGTTCACCTTCCGTGCCTTCTTTAAGTTCCAGTGTAATGTACTTGTGTATTACAGATTTTTCAAATGTTATTTTCCAAAAGATTATGGCTATGATATAGGCACTCTTTCTGTTGGGAATAAATAAGTGATTGAGACAGTGTTTGGTGTAAATATGCAAAAGAGGATTAACAAAATGTCTCTTTTCAGAACAAGAATCTTGGGGATTTGATATACAAAATCAGTGTTGTCACTGTACTGCATGGAAATTAGTAAACTAAACAAAGCCTTCCAGAAATGAGACAAAGGATATCTGTATCTGCTCTGTCATAGAAGCAGATTCAGTAAATGATGCTCAGGCCCTAAGGGTAATCTCAGGTTTGAGTATGATTTATAGAGGTTTTTTTTTTTTTTAAAGGAACAGAGACAGAGTTAGTTCTACCATCAGGAGCATGTAAATAGATTGCATTCAAAATGTAAACATGAAGATAAAACCGTGGTCTTAAAACTGAACTGAGTTCAATAGTGTATAAAACTAGATTTTGGAAACAGATCCTTTAATTACTACCATATTTCTAAATATGAATAAAAATGTATAATAAAATAAATACATACATCCTATTGTTAAAATCCTGAACCATTAGGTTCCTGGTCCTTTAAGACAGTGAGTATTTTGAGGTATGGCGGTTAGTGAGAGATAAGGAACCTCAACACCTCACAGGATATGCTAAACAGGATCAGGAAATGTGTGTGTGTGTGTGTATGTATATATATATATATATATAGGGCCAATCACCTGAATAGTATCAGTGATTTTAATTGGACTACTTGAATGAGTAAGTGGATCAGGGTTTGATCCATAGGTTTCAAATAAATACATTTTAAAATATTCTTTCTGTATAATTTCTTATTGAAACCTGAATTTAAATTATGTTGCCCCAGAATCAGTTGCTGACACCATCATAACTTCTAAAGACATGCCAGAAATGGAATTCCCTGCTGTGTTTTAGATTAGATTTAGGATTAGAGATGCCATCGGGTGTTGAAGGGAAAATCTGAACTTTAAATTTGGCAGGTAAAACATTTTCTGTTTGTTTTTGGCTATGTTTAAAAAAAATTGTCTCAATTTTGGGTGGATAGAAAAAAATACATTCATTAATTCTTTGCCACAGAAACTGTCAGTGCTTTTTAATTCGAGCAAGTGGGAACTAGGTTCAGCTCTATTTAGCTGTAATATTGTAGAGAAATCCTACTCACAAGGAGATCTATGAGAAATGTATTGAATTAAAAATATTAATGGAGAGATGGGGTAATCTAATGCTTGTCGCTGAGGACTGATTCTAAAGGCCTGGATTCTGTTCCCACTTTCTCACTAATTTGCTGTGTCCCCTCAGGCAAATCACTAACAGACAAATTTTCAAAAATGGCAATGTAATGGGGCGGCTGCCCCGCTCCATGAGAAGAAGGGCTGGAAGAGGTCAGAGAGGCTGCGCAGACTGGCAGCCAGTCAGTAAAGGCCTGTGCAGAGCCAATCAGGGCAAAAAAAGAGGCAGCCAATCAGGGCCAGGCTGGGCCCTATATAATGGCTGCCTAGCAAAGGAGAAGGCAGTCTCCCCCGACCAGTAAGGGAGGAGGACTGGCTCCTGATAGAAGGAGTGGCACCCTGGACAGAGCTGTGCTAGCCAGGGTAGTGGGAGCTCTGGCTGACCCTGCCAGACTGCAGGCCTTGAAACAAAGGCTGAGTGGGTGCTAGGGCTACAGGGAAGTGGTCCAAGGAAGGCAGGCAGTGATGGGGAGTGGAGGAAGGCAGCAAGCGGCTGGGGCCCAGAGGAGTGGGCGGGCCTGGGTTCCCCCCCTTGCACCGCACTTTGCCATGTGGGAGCATTTCCTATGGACTGCACCTTGTCCCTGAAGTAAGGGACTAGACTTTGGGGATGGCAGGTGGACATGAAGGCAGGTGTGGACTAGGACTGCTGATATGCCCCCGGAAGTGGGGAGAATGGAGTAGTGGGCACTGCTGGAGGGCGGTGTCCTGAAGAAGACACCGCGGTCCAGAGAGCAACATGTGTCCTGGTGGTGGAGACAACACAGCTGAGCAGACAATGGGCGAGACACCAGCCAGAAGCAGGCGCTCCGAGGCTGGAATGAGCTAATTCCCAGACTGATCGGCAGAAGGCACCACGGTGGTGAGTCAGCGCTCTGTTACAGGCGACCACAAAAAAAATCTCTGGCCAATTTTGAAAACATTGAATTTAATTTCTGTGCCTCAGTGTCTCTTCATGTAAAGTGTAGACATTATTGCCAAAATTATCTTTCTTTCATCTTGTTCTCGCTCTCTCTTTATTAGGCACTTAAATTCTCAGAAGAAAAGTACTACGTGAGCCTGATCCAAAGCGCATTAAAGTCAATGTAAAGACTCTCAGTCGAGTCAATGAGTTTTGGATTAGTCCCTATGAGTGGAAAATATTGTTAAGTGACAATGGAGACTTTTGTCTGTTCCCCTGTGTGTCCTTAGAAGGGGCAAAATATTTTCCCTGTTGTATTTTTGCCACAAGAGAAAACAGAGTTTAGATCGAGAGCTTAATATAGGTTAGTGATTCATGGGTCAGGTTAAGAATATCTTTTCATAACTATTCTTGAGTGGATTTCCTAAGGCTTTCAATTTTTAGTTCAGATATGTATCCAAATATTTAAACAGATTTTCCAATCATATTTACAGTACTTCCTTTTACTGGAGAAAGGCTGGTCATCATTTCCTCTTTCTCCTGGTAATATGTTGTTTCCTTTTCCTGTGGTATATGAAACAAGATCTCCATTAAGCTCTTTGGACTTTCCTAAAAATACTTGAATTCAGCTCAGTTAGGGTAAGAGTTACAGGACAAATCTTCACCTCATTCTCAGCTGGCTCATCCCATTCCCTTTAATTAGCAGTGTAGTTGAGGGTAAACTGTGTTTACCTACTTCTTATTTTGGCAATATAGAATTTTAGTGTAGGTCCATTTACCCACTTTTTAAAAACTACTACATCATTGCTCTTTCTGCCCTTCTTCAAATCAGTTTACAGTATTGAAAACAAAATCTCCAAGTCTGCATATGATACTAAGTTTGGAGGCAGAGCAAATAATACAGAACAATGCAATCGGATTCAGAAGGATTTGTATAATTTAGGAGACTAGGCCAGCAGATGGAAAATATAGTTCAATGTAGAGAAATGTAATTTAATTGAAGAAAGGAACCAATCTAGGAAATACATGCTAACTGGAACAAGCATCTAGCACAATGATCAGGAAAAAGGTTGAGAGAGAGTTTCAAATATTTTGTACAACAATCATTCCCATTGCAAATTAGACACTAGGTTGTATTAAGGGGCTAAAATATCAAACAAAGAGGGATAAAACTATAGTGGATACCTAATAGCAGCCACTATAAAAATTGCAAAACAATTTCATTATAATCCTATTTATATAAACATATAATTTTATGAAATACTAACCTTTCTGAGAGCGGAGGAGCAGAGCTGAACTTGTCCATGTTTTGACGACAGGTTAAATTGATTTTTTTTGTTGTAAAAATTTAGTAAAATCTTTTCAGCTGTTTGAATAATGGGAGCGTTCCCACTTTTTTTAAACCAATAATTTTTTGAATGAGGGCTTCAGCAAAATGGCTGAAGTTTGAAATTTGGCCTAGAGCCAAAGCCTACTGAAGTCAAAGGGAATCTTTCCACTGACTTCCAGTGAACTTTGGAGCAGGCTAATAGTCCTCCTTGAAGTCTCATGCCTTTACTTGGCTTTGGGATTGAAAAGAAAGTTCTAAGTAATTTAAAAATCACTTTTGGGCATGGTCAGGGGCAGCTGTGAGAGCTTTTTAGCAGAGTGTAAAATCCCATTTGTGAAATCAATGCAGGTTCTTTCTGACTGGCATAAGGACTGTTGCTCTGAGGCTGCCGCTGGGACAATCCGCATGAGGGAGATTGCAAATATCTCGCTGAAATACACACAGGAAAAACTTCTAAAATACCTGCCTTAACATCAGGGATAGGAGAAAATCCTCATCCTGCAATTTAAGAGCCTCCCATTAATAGACACAGCTGAAATATATATATATAATATAGCTGAAAATTCTAAATTTTATTTTACCTACCTACCAGAGAGATCACCTCTGCCCCCAGGATGTACTGCCACAGCTGTGCTCAATGCAGGCTCTAGAGCTCATGAGAAACAAGAGGGAGCTGCTGGCAGACTGTCCTCTGGAACTTGCTCCATCCTCGGATTGCAATAGCCTGAATCTGATCTACCAGCCACATTGAAAAAAGCATTTATTTGATTGGGTTTTGGTGGACGGTTGAGGGTGGATGATGGAAAGAAGCTTTGATTATTGGCTGAGTTAATTTGTTGCTATTTGGTTAACACTGCTGGTGGGCTGAGTTTGTTAATCATATGTGATTTTAATGCCCCTGCATGGATAGCAGTCATCTAGTCGTGTGTGGTGGTTTTTTTTTTTTTTTTTTGTTTCTGGTTAAAATTGCATCTTAAAACAGATACTGTTTGTTACAGAAATGCAGGTGTAGATTTTGTAGTTGCTGGCTGCACCTGAAAAAAGTGAGGCTGACCCTCAGTGCTTCAAAAAATGTAGTCTTTAATCTGCATACTGCATAGTGGGACCTTTGTTTATTTCAGATGAGACCTTTTAAAAACCCAACTTGACCAGAATTTTTATATTACAAGTGACAAGGATCATTAAGAGATGCAGTTGTTAGGATCCTTGTCCTCTGTATCAGACCGTCCGTGAAACACATGTTTTCTGCCAAGAGAGGTACCATCTAGTAAACTATGTAAAAGCTCTGCTAAAGTGAGGGAAAACATTTCCTCTGTTTTGAATGGATGCCTAGACCACAAAGTTTGGATCTATGGTTGAACTGTTCAAAGGATCAGGGATGATTTAGATTGGAGTTTTGTTTATAGTTGGGTTTTTTTTTTTTTTTTTCCCATGGATTTTTCACATATACTCCTTTTATCCATTTATCACTGATCTTTCTTTTTTCCCTTTTAAAGTAGGTAGCCTATCTTCTGTTCTCCACTTTCACTTGAGGGAGATACACCCAGGAAAGATCATGTAATTTCTCTCACATTTTTAATAGCTTAAAAATCTCTCTTGTTCTGTTGCCCTTAAATAAAGTCAACAATCAATTTGCCTCATCACCTATTTTACCCAGCACATAGATTACTCTACTTTATTGTTCTTACTTGCATTATTTTTTCTTCTGATTATAGTGTTAATATATAACATCTGTACCATTGCTAACATTTTTATGCCTTAAATCCAAATCTAATAACTCCTTCATTAATGCATCACATTTTATTTCTTTCTGCTGCTTCATTCCAGAAGATATGCTAATTAATGTCATTGTCATAAGTGATTGCATTGCATCTCAGGGCCATATCTTTAGAAGCATTCCCAGTAACTACAGCTGGGCAAAAATTTTTGCCCAAACAGTTTATTGGCGGAAAAATGAAGTCAACCCAAAATTGTTCGCGAATTTGACATGAATTTGCCGAATAGTTGCATTCCAAATTTTTTTGGCTGGATTCACAAGGAGACTTAAGCACTATTCACAAAAAGTGGGGAGGAGGTGGTGGTGCCCTCCCATAACCTTTTAGTTAGGGCACTCACCTGGGATGTGGGAAACCCAGATTTGAATTCCTGCTTTGGAGTAGGGACTTGAATTTAGGTCTTCCCCCTCCCAGATGAGTCCCTAACCACTGGGTGTGCTCTTTTTTTTTTTTTTTTTTTTCCCCCCCCCTTCCTCAGAGCCTGCCAGAGCTCCTCTGCAGAAATGTGGCGTGGCATAGCTGGTGCTGTTTGCGAGTGTTTTTATCAAGAGGGAGGGGAGCTGGGGCACAGCTGTTTTATGTCGTATTCTTCACTCTGAAACAAATTTTCAGCTGGCAAGTGTGATGGAAATTGCTGCTGCTCAGAGCTTCATGCAGTGTGACTCTGCTCCCAATTGGATAGGTTACAGAATGATGGAATTGAAGGGGGATCAATGTCATCTGTCATTGCTGTCATCAAACTTGCTGCACTGCCAGTGAGATGCAGGATAGAGGGGGATAGACAGAAGCTTTGAGAGGCTTCCCCTGCATGTTGATGCCTTAAAGTCCATGGGGTTGGGTCCAGCTTTCTTTTTGGCTCCATAAATTCTATATGGATTAAAGGTCATGTCCCCACCAGCATTTTGCTGGCACGAACTCTGTCCGCCCAACTTAAATGTTGGGGTTTTTAAAAAGCATAAATAAACAGTGCCCATCCTATGGTCTGGGTGTTTAGTCCACAAATGAACGACAAAATAAAACATAAAGGATGGTAAGCTTTTCAGGTCAGGGTTCCTCTTTGTTATGTTTGTACAATACTTAGCATAATGCAGCTGGGTTCTCCAGGCACTACTGCAATACAAATAATAATAAAGGAAAATGAATATCTGCCAGCTAAGATGAGGCTAATATCCAACCCTTAGATTCCCCTGTCCTAAAAATCCAAGTCACACAATCAAGGGCTCCCAGAAGGTTAACAGATCTGGGTGCTAGTGGATCAAGAACGCATGGGCAGGCAAATCTCAAAATTAAATAAAAACCCCCTTGGAAAATAAGGGCCCAGCCCAATTCTTAGGGTCTGACCCTGCTCCCATGGGACTGGTTACATTGACTTCAACGGGAGTCGGATCAGGCTCTCACTGAAGTCCCATTGACTTCAGTAAGAACAGGACAGAGACCCAAATTAGAAACTCTCTTTGAACTGAGAGAGTCTTATTTAACTTTTTCTCTTCCTCATGTCTTTGCATAGAGGGCAGGGTGGTTGCAACCCCTGGGTTGAGAATACAGGATATATTTAATCTTCAAAATAATGCTATGAGTTAGGTGAATATTCCTGCCCCAGTTCTGTAGTTGGGGAAACTGTGGCATGGCAATACTGGGTGCCTTGTGTGTGGCCACAGGGGAAATTAATGCCAGAGCTGAGATAAGAACATGTTGTATTACAGAATCTTCCAGAGACCTAGGAACTACACAACTTGTTTTGAAGACATGTTCTCTGACCCAAAAAACTTGAGTTGTTGCTAGCTTGTAGTCCTGTGATTAGACCAGTAGATCAGGCTTCTCTCAACAGAGTTTACTGGGGGAGTGGGAGCTCTGTTACTAATCTGATTAGAGATTATGTAGTGAATTACTTTAATGCTGTCATGACTCACTTGATGGGACAGACTGGAGCAGCTCACGTAGGACTACTGGTGTTTGCAGGTGTTCCCTGTATCAGATGCTCTCCTACATGCTCTTCCTGCAAGGTGCTGAGCATCCGCTGAGATTCTGGACAGCTCATCAACCATTGGTTGCTATAAAAATTTACAGTGATGAGAACCTGGTATGATCAGGACCTTGTGGGAAATCTTTGCAGTTTAAAGGCTCAAGGGGGGATGGATGCCCCAAGCTCTTCTTTCTTCTTAGAGTGGTAGTCCATGTGTACATTACATATGTGGGTATGCATGTGCACCATGCATCTGAGTTTGGTGATTTTTAGTAAACTGTGTCCATTGGTCTGCACTTGCACAGTTCTCCTTGTGCTCCAGACTGACAATGTAAGGGGCAGTGTTAGACTGATACCTCTCCAGTTCCTTCTTACCACCACATGGCCTGAATCAGAATCCTGTGGCCACAGCTTCTTCCATCGTTGCTTCAATCTGTAAAGATGTATATATTGTAAATAGCTATCAGTATTTCACTTTTAGATTTCTAGCTTATAGTACTTAATATAGTGGAGTTTCATTAGTTCTCTCCCTGCCTTGGGGAAATCCTCCGCTGAGGACAAGAACTATGTCATTGTTTAAGAATTGCATTTTCTGGCCCTGCAGTGAGCGACAAACAGCGAGCCTGCCTTTACTGCCTTAGAGACTTACATCTCGGCTAAGTCCAGTATTCACTGCTCCTTCTATCCCTGATCTAGTGATAGCCAAGAGCTCAGACTCCAAGAACAGGTAATGGAGAAAGCCATGAGACCCCAAATCAGATCCAGGCAGGGAAGGACCCCAGCCCCCATACACTAGCCTCAATCCATAGGCAGCATGCTTCTGAGTACAAGCTCAAACTACAAATTCCAAGCCGGAAGAGTCAAAGGCTTCTCATGAGAGGGCCCTCTCACAAGCACAGAAAAGGATACTCTTCTAAATCTGCCCCCCCCCTCCCCCCCTGGATAGTGTGGCATTCAGGAGTATGGATCCGTCAGTTCTGATCTTGGTTCCAACATATAAACCAAAAGACAGGCATCTCCTGCTGTTACCTTCAACATTCTGATTAGACCCTATGCCGGTACCAGTATGGCTCCAGAGAGATCCGACCTCCACTGTGACCAGGGAAATGTCGGATCTGACTGCCCTTACCCCAGGTTGTAGGTTGAATCAGTGGTATCTGAGATGTATGTCTCCTTGAAGGACATTTTTGGTCACCCTTATCCTCTGTCTCCTCTCATGTCTGAACTTATTTAGAGACATTGTTACACTGGAGGAAAATACCGCATTGAGGATACGGGACTGCTCTCCTCTTCCAGCTGAGAACATAGGTACTCATTGTGATGGGCTGGATCACAAAAACCACCTTGGGAACTGCCAACTGATGTGCTGAGACTACTTCTAACCCATTTTCCTTGCCAGCTTGGGTCTCCAGCAACTTGCCTTGTTTGAGTCAGACACACTTGCCTGCTGCAAACACAGACCCCAGGTCTGAACCATGTCCCCCAACAGCTGCAGGCTTAACTGAAAACAGATTAAGAAGTGTTCCTGTCTCCAACACTCAGATGCTCAGCTCCCAATGGGGTCCAAACCCCAAATAAATCTGTTTTACCCTGTATAATGCTTATACAGGGTAAACTCATAAATTGTTCACCCTCTATAACACTGATAGAGAGATGTACAGCTGTTTGCCCCCCCCCCCCCCGGTATTAATATATACTCTGGGTTAATTAATAAGTAAAAAGTGATTTTTATTAACTACAAAAAGTAGGATTTAAGTAGTTTCAAGTAATAACAGACAGAACAAAGTGAACTACCAAGCAACATAAAATAAAACACAAGTCTAAACCTAATACAGTAAGAAGGTGATTACAGATAAAATCTCACCCTCAGATGTTTCAATAAGCTTCTGTCACAGACTGGATGCCTTCCTAGTCTGGGCACAATCCTTTCCTCTGGTACAGCCCTTGTTCCAGCTCAGGTGGTAGCTAGGGGATTTCTCATGATTGCAGCCCCCTTTGTTCTGTTCCATCCCCTTATAGCTTTGGCACAAGGCAGGAATCTTTTGTCTCTCTGGGTTTCCTCCTCCCACCCCCTTCTAAATGGAAAAGCACTAGGTTTAAGATGGACATTTGACCATGTCACCTGGTAATCCTGTGAAACTCCAAGCCTTCATTCCTCCTAGCCTGACTCACAGGAAGGCCTGCCTGCAAACAGAGCCATCCCCAGTCAATTGTCCTGGTTGATGGGAGCCATCAAGATTCCAAACCACCATTAATGGCCCACACTTTGCATAATTATAATAGGCCCTCAGTTATATTTCATATCTCTAGTTTCAGATACAAGAACGATACATACATACAAATAGGATGACAACACTCAGTAGATTATAAGCTTTGTAATGATACCTTGCAAAAGACCTTTTGCAAGGTAAGAATATTCCAGTTACATTATATTCACACTCATTAGCATATTTTCATAAAATCATATAGAGTGCAACGTCACACCCATCCATTGGTAATAACTCCCTAGCAGACAGTCTCAGCAGACATTTTTCCACAGACAATGAATAGAAGATTCATGATTCCCCACTACATGAAAATCTTGTTTAGAACAGAACACTGTCTTGGGACCTTTACACCTTGCAGACGATCAAGGAAACTCCCCCTTGTATTTCTCCAGAGCAGCTCAGGGCTGTGGCTTGAAGGATGATGCCTTTCTACTATCCTGTAAGGACCACTTCAGATATACCTTCCTTCCCATCCCACTAACACCATAAGTCATGCAAAAGATTCATCACAACAAGGCTCAGGTCATCCTCATCACAACCAACTGGCTGAGAAACTTCTGGTTCTTGGACCTCCTGAGGATTTCAATCCATTTTATCATCAACATCCAATCAATGGGTCAAGCACTGAGACGCTGTAAGTGGATTTTGGGCTGCATCATCCAAGTAACACACTGGCGAGGGGGGGCTGTGAGTCCATTGCGCCAGAGCACAAGCAACATCTGCAGCATCTGTGCAAGACTAACCTTTACTACACATATGTAGGGCAGTTATACCCTACTATACTCTGTATATACCATTACAAAATATTAGTCATTGTTCCAGACTTCTACAGATAGGGACAGCAGTGTTATGGATATTCATACCATTTGCATCCACCTCCTGATTAACTACTGCTTACTAATCTCCCACAGGTGGAATACACATGGGGACCATCCCTCAAAGGAATGGAGGTTACTTTTCTGCAACTGGATGCTCTTTGAGATGTATTGTCCCTATCTGTATTCCACTGCCCATTCTCCATCCTCTCTGCTGCAGATCATGACTGATTCATGGTAAGGGAAGGAACTGGAGAGGCATTCACTCGGTTCGGAGCATGAGGAGAACTGCACATGTGCTGACAAACAGACACTGTACTATAAATCTGCAAACTCAGGTGCATGGTGAGCATGAGTACCCACGTCTGGAATACACATCAGGAACCACATCTTGAAGAACCTCCAGTTAGAGATAAGTAACCTCAATTTCTGTCTTTCTTTCATATGACAAGATAAAAGGTATTTGTATGGAGCAATCATGAAATCGTTTGTTCAGGTCAATTCAGGGTCTCTATTCCTTAAGCATGTATGTTGAAATGTAATAAATGCATGTATTTATAGGCCACATGTGCTCTTCCTCTTCCTCTTATTTAAGGGTGGCAGTTCTAACTAAACTGGATGTCAAACACCTGCTGTTTTCTGCACATTTCTATTAAAACAGACTACAATGCAGAATAATATCTCTAAAAATATTCAAAAATGAATATCATAATTAGCCTGTCACACACAATGACAGACTTAAGGAAAGAGGAATTAAGTCAAACAGAACAAATCAAGAGTTGGCAAGGAAAAATGAAAAGAAACCACAATTGTTCCCTGAAGTGTCCTTACACCGTGGCTTGGCTGCTCCCAGCCAGAAAAAGCACAGAAGGACCTTGCATTCTGTCGTCTTTTAATCCCTGCTTCAGCTGTCACTCTCCAGAGCAAAAACTACCTTAGAATCAATTTATGAAACTTCACACACATACTGCAAACAGCTAGACTTTAGCATAAATGTCACCAGAGGATATTATGAGAAGGAAATGAATTACACTTTTTTTAATTTGCAACCTTCCTCTCTTGTGGATGATTTTGCATTGCCACTGTAGTCATATGGCCAACTCAGTGCTTTTCCATCTCTTTACAGCAGCACATGCTTATGTATCAGAGCCATTAGCAAATGGAAAAACTCTTCAGACAGAAACAATACATTGTTTTAACTTTGTCGCATATGTTTTACATCTGTGACTGAGATTACAATGAGCTGCTCACCTGAATCCCTGAATGAGTGTTTCTGTGCTTGAGAATTTAATGGCCATTGGAACAGTAGATTCACAATGAAGTATGTTAGTAAAAAGTTAAATCCCATTCCACTATTCATTCTGTGAAATCTTCACATTAACTCGCACACAGTGCTGTGCAATCCGTGATCTTGTATTCATAACCTCTAGGCTCAGCCAATCACATGAATGTAGCATAGAAGTTATCAGTACATGGTGGTTAGCTTCAAAAGCACAGGCTCTTATGGCGTTAGGTAATTAACACACTCGGTAGTAGGTCTAACATGGTCTATCAGTATGTGTAAATGCCCACTATGACCAGGGTTGCTGCCTCCTGGTCTCTTGAAGTTTTAAGGCCATGTCTACACTACCACTTATGTTGGGGAAAACTTATGTCAGTCAATGACATGAGTTTCAGAGGCATAAGTGGTAGTGTGCACAGCACTATGTCAGTGGGAGAGCTTCTCCCACTGATAAGGCTACCGTCACTTGCTGCGGGGTGTGTGTGTGTGTTAATTATGTGGACTGGAGAACTCTCTCTCTCTTGTTGGCATAGAGTGGCTATGTGAGATCTTACAGTGGTGCAGCTTGGTAGAGCTGTGTTGCTGAAAGGTCTCCAGTGTAGACATAGTCTAAATGTGGTGGCGTTATACCTTTTTATCCTGGAGATATTTTAAAGGGTGGTATTTGGTGACTGCTCTTCACCAAAGGCTTTCTCTCATGACTCTTTTTGTTACCTCTTTCACGCAATGCGTATGTGAGGCTGTTAAGTTATATGGGCTGAAGTGTTTTTAGAGTGCTGATGTCTAATTTTAAATTTCCGTGTCCTCCTAGCCTGGAGGATGTGGCTGAGTATTTCTTCCAAGAGTCTAGGCCAGATTAAGGCATAGATCAGCACAAGCTTTCTGTAATGTAACCCTAGTAAACTATTGGGGCTTGAATAATATTAGTATTTTCCTGAACACTAAGCTGATCTCACTGATTTGGACTTTGAAACTTTGCAATCCCCGATTTTAAAAGAGGTAATGTTGTTCTGCTGTCCATGCCTGGGTTAATAATATTTTTCATCCTTAGATCTCAAACTGCTTTACAAAAAAGCATAAAAATATTAAGATGAAACTGAGGCACAGAGAGGCAAAGTAACTTGTCCAAGGTCACACCACAGGTCAGTGGCAGAGCTAGGAATAGAAATTACATCTTGTGATTCCCAATCCTATTCCATATCCATTGGGAAATGCTGTCATCCAAAATTATCTGAGCTGGAGAAAGCAAATTCAAAGCCCGGGAAAAAAATAATTAGGCCTAATTGCTGTATTGTTCCAGTGATCCAGGTGTAACTGCATTGAGTTCAGTGGAGTTACACTGTTATAAAACTGGAATAATACAGTGGCCTTCAACATTAGAGAGATCAACTATCATTATCTGGTGCACTTCTTATGTTGTGGGTTCTTTGCTGGATCTGATGAAAATGAGCCATCAATAACTGATATACATGTAAAGAGGTTCTTTCTAGGTGTGACAGTGTACAAAGTTGGGTTACTTGCCTTGAATTGCCTATTGAGGAAACCTCTGTAAAAATTAATCTTGCTGAGAGAACTGATGGAGCCCTGCAAAATACTGAAGCAGTATAAAAAGAGTGACAGAAATTGACCGTTCATATTTCATTTGGAAATGTTGGTTAAGACTAATAACATTCTGGAAAGACAGGTGGAGCTCTTCACAGAACAACAATTAGATCATCCAATATTAGAACAATGGGGATCTCAGTAGGTATAGGCTCACCTGAGATATTTATACTATGTTTTCCAGATAGTGGTTGGGGTGAAATTTTAAAAGACAATGTGCTTAATGTAGGGAAGAATTGCAGTAAGGAAAAAGGGAAGGAAGGGAGATTGCTCTGTTTGTGGACAGAAGAGACCATAAACTTTGGAAAGATGAAAAGCAAACTGGAATCATGAAGGGGAAAATATAACTTTAGGGATACTGAGCAATTACTCTCCTAGCATGAACCAAATTCAGTGTCGTCTGATGTGGCACTATTGGGACGTATTTCAATGTCAAATACACTTTAAAAAAATCATTCATCGAAAGAAAAGTTACAAAATGACTAAATCAGCCAAGACAGGTGTCACAGGTGAGGACAGTCAGGGGAATAGTTATTTTTTTGATAGTACCAGGGAATGTATTGCCCTTTTATATACAGGGAAAAGATAAGGAGTTTGCAATTTAAATTGATTAATGATAAGAATGAAGTTTGTAGGAAAAGTTGACAAAAAGAACCTTCTTTGAAATGGGGGATGAGGTAATAAGGATTCAGCTGCTCCAACAGTATCTACATTGCAAAAACTAACCACTCAGCTCTGACAGGACTCCATATTTATACCACTTCCTCTCTTGTCCATGAAAAGCTTCCATGTGTAAGCCCTTAGTGTCAGGCTGAAGAAGGACATGTAATTGTGATTGTGTGTTTATGCTGGAATGTTGGCACTTGGCACTAGTGTCTGTGGTCAAGTTGCCTTTATTACAAATGATGGTAATTGCTTTGGGTAGCTGAGGGCATGTATATCCTACTTCTATACAGCCTTTTCCTTGTTGAAGTAGCGCAACAGCGGAGCTGAGTGTACGAAGGATTCTGGCCAGGGGAAAAAGTCTCCTGTCTCATTGCTCTGGTTGTTGTGCACTAATAAGCAGAATTTGAAAATGTATCTCATTTGAAAGTGAAATTTTTTCTAGAAATCCTGTGAAATCTTTTGATGCAAGCCACAGAAGATCACCTGCTCACTCCTCTCATTTCTCAAGAGCTATCTTGGCTAATGCTCAACAGCAGTCATAATAAATTAATTCAAAATTATCTGAGGCAGCTATGAAGACAAAGGGCTTGATTCAACTGCTAAAGTTTTATACCAGCGTGACTCTACTGAGATGGACTCAGTGAAATCAAAGGCATTACATCAGTATAAAACTGGAGTAATACAGTGGTGAATCAGGCCTAAAGACACAGGACAATACAGATGTTTCAAGAGAATCCATTTTACAGTTTTCTATAACACTGATCAAGGTAGTGTCCAAGCAGTGAATATAGAGATCCAGGGGGTGATCTGGTCTGAAGTGTAGAATGTGCTGTACACAACATTAGTGTGTGATTTGACCAATCAATATTTAAAATTATTTTTATTGTAGCAAAACCTAGAGCCCAGGGGCTCATCGTGCTAGGCAATGTGGAAATGTATAACAGAGGTGGTCTCTGCTCCTAAGTACTTAGATTGTAAGTATAAGATAGGGTAAATACAAGGAAACAATGAGACTATGCTGATCATTGTGAGAAGCAGTGTCAGAGCACATCAGCTGCCCAATCAGTGCCAGACTAATGAATTTTTAAGGATATGTCTACACTGCAGTCATATGGTGTGATTGCAGCTGGTTGAGACATACTTGGGCGTGCTTTCATCTAGCTAGTTTAGGTACTGTCAGCAGGGGCTTCAGTGGGGGCTGTACAAGCCCATCTGGAACCCTGGGTAATTACTCAGCCCATGCTGCTACAACTTCTGTGATATAGTACTTGTGCCAGCTAGATTAAAGCTAGTTCAGGTATGTCTACACAAGCTGCAACCGCACCCTGTGACTGCAATATAGATATACTCTTAAACTGCCAAGTAGCTGATCTTTCACATGTGGGGTAGCACAGACACTGTGAATTGATTTGATATCAAGTAATAGTTTCAAGAATTTAAATCTTGCAAGTGATTCCCTCCTGTACACAGTGCTATACTTTAAGACACAGGTTCTAAACCATACTAATCAAGTTTGCATTTGCTCTAAGCCTGATTCAAAGAAATAAAAGGGAATCTTTCCATTGACTTCACTGGCTGCTTTTGGTCATGACTTGAATGAAGAAAAAACCCAGTCCATGTAAAGCTCATTATCCAGCACTCACTCACTTAAGTACTAGAAACCCCATGAGGGAGCTCCTTCTTACAAGTTTTTATAGCCCACTGCTAACCGTATAAAAGATTAATAGAAGTTCTGGGTGCTTATAATTAATCAAATATCTGAACCTGTTAAGGCTCATCCCTTAGTAGTTCTTTCAGGCTGTACTGCTGTTCTTTGGCTCTTTGACAGCAATGCAGATATACCAGTTACTCCTGGTGGGTTTTCCTGCCTCTTGGTTGGGAACTCTGATGCCTGGTCTACAGTGCAAATTTAGGTTGATTGTAACTTTGCATTTACCTAGTTGTGCATATGTCTACACTTAAATGTGTTTCCCACCAATATAAGCTATCCATTACACTGACCTAGTAACACCGCCTCCCCTAGTGGCACTGAGCCATGGTAGATATGTTGAGGCCAACACAGTGCTAATGTGGACACTACATTGCTTATGTCAACCCTAACAGTCCTCCAGCAGCAATAGTCACACAATGCCCAGCACTGACCACTCTGATCACAATTGTGAATTCCCCTGCCCAGGGATCACAGAGTGTGGAAGCTTCCCCCTATGTTAAAACTCTGCAAACGTTTGAAAGCCTCTTCCTGGTTGTCAGTCTTCACAAGTGCACCTAGCAGCTCTCCATGGTTGTGTGCAACTGCCCAGCTGATAATGCTGGCTACATGCTCCAGATGTGCTCTGGCCTCGAATAGACAGGAGATATTGGATCTCCTGAGCCTGGGGGGAGAATAGGCTGTGTAAGCACAGCTGCAGACCAGCTATTGAAATGTGGACGTCTGTGAGCAGATTGCATGGGGTATGCAGGAGAAGGATGATGACAGGGATCATTAGCAGTGCTGGGTGACAGTAAAGGAACTGCAGCAGGTATACCACATGCAGCTTTTTATAAATAGCTGTATGCCATAGTTGGTGGACACCCCACTACCACCCTGCAGACCACTGTGACTACCTTTTGATGACCCTGAGTCAGAGCCCCTGGCATGAACAGCAAGGATGATGGTGAGGATGGGGTACAGTCGACCCAAGGGTGTCCATCTATGCTATGAGCCAGGACCCATTTGAAATTCCATCAGAGTCTTGAGGGCGTTCCCCTTCCACACCTGTGGAATGCCTGAGCCGGAGGAGGAGGAGGAAAAGGAAGAGGACTCAGAATGACATGTTCAGTGAGATGCTGAACACAGGGCCTGGAGGGTGAACATTGCAGACAGCCTGGAGAAGGAAAGTGGACAGGAGACAGGCCCAGAAATCCCAGCAGGAAAAGGTGAGAGATTCATCAGGACATAATGGGGCTTCTGTGGCAGAAAACACAGATGCTACAGGTTCTTGTGGACCTACAGATGCAACAATCCTGGGCTCACCACCCTTAGCAGTCCCTGGAGAGCTCCATTACAGCACCTCTCTATGCCCCTTGTCAACATTCCATGTGGCATCAGGCCGCTTCCCTACACCTACTACTCCACCGCAAGGGACATTAAGCCCAACCACAGCTGTCACGTGTGTGTGTGTGTGTGGCTAAAATGGACATGAATGATCCTTCCCCTTCTTAAGTGCTGTTCCATAAATTTATGGAAGCTTTTAATATATTTCGTTTAACTAGCACATAATTTTTTTGCAGTGTTTTTGTTACTCAGTAAAACTATTTTTGAAAATAATTCATCTTTATTAGTTCCCAGCATATGCTGGGATCTGTCTGGTCATAGTTAAAGCACCCACCTACTTGTTAGTGTACAGTGTGACACAACTCATAGGATCAATAACAAACACAGTATAATAATGTACACAAAGCATCACAAAATCAGTGTGGTGCATTGACAGGAATTGGCGGCTGTGATTGCAGAGCCCTTGGCCATTATCTTTGAAAACTCGTGGCGAACGGGGGAAGTCCCAGATGACTGGAAAAAGGCTAATGTAGTGCCAATCTTTAAAAAAGGGAAGAAGGAGGATCCTGGGAACTACAGGCCAGTCAGCCTCACCTCAGTCCCTGGAAAAATCATGGAGCAGGTCCTCAAAGAATCAATCCTGAAGCACTTACATGAGAGGAAAGTGATCAGGAACAGTCAGCATGGATTCACCAAGGGAAGGTCATGCCTGACTAATCTAATCGCCTTTTATGATGAGATTACTGGTTCTGTGGATGAAGGGAAAGCAGTGGATGTATTGTTTCTTGACTTTAGCAAAGCTTTTGACACGGTCTCCCACAGTATTCTTGTCAGCAAGTTAAGGAAGTATGGGCTGGATGAATGCACTATAAGGTGGGTAGAAAGCTGGCTAGATTGTCGGGCTCAACGGGTAGTGATCAATGGCTCCATGTCTAGTTGGCAGCCGGTGTCAAGTGGAGTGCCCCAGGGGTCGGTCCTGGGGCCGGTTTTGTTCAATATCTTCATAAATGATCTGGTGGATGGTGTGGATTGCACACTCAGCAAATTTGCGGATGATACTAAACTGGGAGGAGTGGTAGATACGCTGGAGGGGAGGGATAGGATACAGAAGGACCTAGACAAATTGGAGGATTGGGCCAAAAGAAATCTGATGAGGTTCAATAAGGATAAGTGCAGGGTCCTGCACTTAGGATGGAAAAATCCAATGCACCGCTACAGACTAGGGACCGAATGGCTGGGCAGCATTTCTGCGGAAAAGGACCTAGGGGTGACAGTGGACGAGAAGCTGGATATGAGTCAGCAGTGTGCCCTTGTTGCCAAGAAGGCCAATGGCATTTTGGGATGTATAAGTAGGGGCATAGCGAGCAGATTGAGGGACGTGATCGTTCCCCTCTATTCGACACTGGTGAGGCCTCATCTGGAGTACTGTGTCCAGTTTTGGGCCCCACACTACAAGAAGGATGTGGATAAATTGGAGAGAGTCCAGCGAAGGGCAACAAAAATGATTAGGGGTCTAGCGCACATGACTTATGAGGAGAGGCTGAGGGAGCTGGGATTGTTTAGTCTGCAGAAGAGAAGAGTGAGGGGGGATTTGATAGCTGCTTTCAACTACCTGAAAGGGGGTTCCAAAGAGGATGGCTCTAGACTGTTCTCAATGGTAGCAGATGACAGAACGAGGAGTAATGGTCTCAAGTTTGGATATTAGGAAAAACTTTTTCACTAAGAGGGTGGTGAAACACTGGAATGCGTTACCTAGGGAGGTGGTAGAATCTCCTTCCTTAGAGGTTTTTAAGGTCAGGCTTGACAAAGCCCTGGCTGGGATGATTTAACTGGGAATTGGTCCTGCTTCGAGCAGGGGGTTGGACTAGATGACCTTCTGGGGTCCCTTCCAACCCTGATATTCTATGATTCTATGACAGTGTTCTATTCATAGATGTACACCAAGCAACACACAATTCCTAACAGGCCCCAAATAGCAGGGTGAGGTAGAGCACCGTGTTATTGTGGCTCACTGTTAAAGTGCTCTTTCAAAGCCATTCTGAGCTATATAGGTCTGCATTGAGCTCTTCTAATAGCCTGTGTGTCTGGCTGTTCAAACTCAGCAGACAGCTGCTCCACCTTGGTAGTCACTTTTCTCCCTTTCCTTCGCAGATATTATGCAGAATATAGCGGGCAGTTATAACCATTGGGGGTATTAGCTCACTGAAATCCAATCTTGTGAGTAAACAACTCAGTCTACCAAAAGTGTATTCAACTGTCATTCTGCACCTGCTGAGTCAGCAGATGAATCTTTCCTTGATGCTGTTGAGGTGGTCGGTGTATAGCCTCATGTGCCACAGGAGTAAAGGGTAGGCTGGGTTCCCCAGGATCACTAATGTCATTTCCGTGGTAAACCCCAACAGTTGGGAGAGTCCCTGCTTAAAGATGTGAGCACCATGTTTCCTAACCAGCCAACACTGATGTTGGCGAAGTATCTCTGGTGATCTACCAGTGCTTGCACAACTTTAGAAAAATAGCCCTTTCTGTTGATGTACTCTGGCAAGGTGGTCTGGTGCCAAAATAGCGATATAGTGTCATTGTGGCTAGTTCTCTAAAAACATCCACTCAATGTGCAGTAACACTCAAAAAAAAGCTAACAGAATGTTAGGAACCATCAGGAAAAGGATAGATATTAAGATAAATCCATGGTATGCACTCATCTTGAATACTAGGTGCAGTTCTGGTTGCGCCATCTCAGAAAAGATATTAGAAGTGGAGGGAAAAAAAAGGGCAACAAAATTATTAGGAGTTTGGAACAGCTTCCATATAAGCATGGATTTAAAAGGACTGGGCCTTTTCAGCTTGGAAAAGAGATGATTACAGAGGGATATGATAGAGGTAGGGTGACCATCTGTCCCTTTTTTAACAGGACAGTCACATATTTAGGCCCTCTGGCAGGTGTCCTGCCTTTTTTAAAAAAATGGGCAAATTGTCCTGTATTTTCCACTCCCCAGCTGGTCAGTCAGAGGTCAGCGCAGCCCCAGCTGCATCTTGTTTGCGACTGGCAGATGACTGCAGGCAGGCGGTGGCCAATCAGTGAGAGCATGTGGTGATCTCAGGCCAGGTGGAGAGGCCGGAAAAGGCAACGTCAGATAGGAGGAGAGGCAACCCTGTGGGGCCAGGGTGTGTGTCACCCACCCCTATGTGAAATCTAAAGCAGGGGTTCTCAACGGGGGTCCGCAAGCCCTTTTGTTGGGGGGGGGGGGGAGAAGGACACTGGGCACTGATGCTGAAACCCAGAGTCTGAGCCCTAGCGCCCACTGCGGGAGGGCTCAGACCACTGCCACGGGGCTGAACCCTGATCCCTGGTGCCGCCACCCCATCCTCAGGATGAAGCCCTGATCCCTGGCATCCCCCCCCCCCCCCCCCGATGAAGCTGGGAGCTGCGGGGTTGAATGCCTGAGCCCTGGCGACCCACACGGGGCTGAAGCCATGATCCCCAGCACTCCCGTGGGGGTGAAGCCCCAATCCCTGGCACCCCTCCCCCCCCCACTGGACTGAAGCCCCGATCCCTGGGGTTCTCTCTCCCTTCCCCCCTGCTGAAGCCAGGAGTGGCAGGGCTGGATCCTGGATCCCTGGTGCTCCTCATGGGGTAGAAGCCCCCTGAGCCCGTGGGCAGAGCTGGGGGGTACCAAGGATTTTGCCTCCCCCCAAACTGCAGTGCAAGTGCAGGGCAGTCCAGGGGATAGCTCCACCCCTCAGCCCCCACCCATGCCTCCTTCTCTTCCATGCCCCCTGGCCAGTTCAGAGATGGGAAGCTGGAGCCGGGCAATGTGGGGCAGCTGCTCCTCTGGCTGGTGCCATGGAGCAGGCGGCCATGGTGTTACCTCCTCTCCTGCTGCTGCAGGGGGTTGAAGCCACGCCTCAGCTCCCAGCCCCGTTTTCTCTCAAGGCCGGTAAGAGCTGCAGGGGTGGGGAACATGGGTCCATGGCTGGCAGAGCCCTCAGGGAACAGGGACCGCAGGGGAGCCCTCCTGGCACACAGCCTCTAGCTACCCCCTCCCTGCAGGGCTGGATTAACCTTTCGTGGGCGCGGTTCCAAACATATTTGTGGGCCCCTATGGAGGCAATTGGGCATGGCGCAGGGAGGTCAGTCCCCAGAGCGAGGGGCCAACCAGGGACAATGGGGCATGGCATGGCAGGGACGGCCCTGCTCTGCCCCACCCAGCCCAGTGCAGGGCACTGGCCACAAACTGACAGTTGCCAGACACACAGTGGCCTGCCCGGCCCTGTACTGCCTACATGCTCCTTCCATTTGCGGGTGGGCCCATGCCATGCCCCCCGCACCTGCTATGCCCAGCGCCCCTGACCCCCTGCACAAATGCACAGCACCCTGCAAAACGCTACCCTTTCCCTGCGCCCCTCCACCCCCAGCCCCACCTGCCACAACTGCCCAGCACCCCACACAGAACCCCCACTCCCTAGTGCCCTAACACACAATCTTCCCCACCTCCTCATAGTTCAGCACCCCCCAGCCCTCTCCCCCAGAGACCCACTGCTCCCAGCTGCACTCACTGACCGTGCTGGGAGGTGACTGTGTCTGCTGGGCTGAGCCAGCAGCGCAGCCAGGGCTGGTCCCAGAGCGGGGAATCGCTCCAGCCTCTTGGGAGTGGTGCAATCAGCCAGGCCAGGGCCTGCCCTGGCCAGGCTCCCTCAGGAATTCACCTTCCTGGAGAGGCCCAGCCAAGTCCCCCCGCCCCCCCGCCTCCACTGCCCTCCAAAACTGGCCAGGCTTCTGCACCAGTCCCAGGTGGCTCAGCTCCAGGGAGACAGGCGCAGCCCCACAGGTGGTGGGAAGCAGAGACTGCCCGGTACCAGAGGTGCACTGGGGTCCAGCCGGGGGGCAGAAAGGAGCTGGAGGGTTGGGCCAGGGGGTGGAGAGGAGCCCTTGGCTGGCCAAGAGGAGCAAGGAGTGGGGGTATGGTGGGGGAGGTCTCAGGGCGCAGTGCAAGCAGAGCTGGCCATGGTCCCTTCTGGGCATAGGCCTGGCTCCATGGTGCCACTTCTGCCATTATAAACCTGGGACTGCCTCCCTGCACGCTGAGCTAGCCCCCTGCATGCACACAGACCCTCCCTGCACCATGAGCCACTCCCCTGCCCGAACATAGCTGCTAGCAACCCCTTCCCTGCACCCTGAGCTACCTGCCTGCACACAGCCCCTAGCTACCTCTCTTTCTACACTCTGAGCTACCCCCGCCCTGCACCCTGAGCTGTTTTCAAACTTTTTGAGCTGAGCCCCCCACCTTTGAGTTATAATTTTTGGCTGTGCCTCCCCCCACAACCAAGACAGTCTGGGTGGCCTGCTGAGATGAATCAGGGGGTGGAGGGGGCACTCTCTTCCACAGAGCCGCCATATGGAACTGGCTTGAGCCCCGCTGGCCTCTGCCCCCAAAATAGAAGTCATACTATGCCTATGCCCGAGGCCCTACCCTGGCCCGCACCCCCGAGACCCCCCCTTCCCCTGCTGGGCCCTGGAGTTTTTATAGCTTTTTTGGGGGGAAGGGGGGAGGAATGCTGCATTGTTCTGACTGATTGCCATTGAACATGCTTGAATTCGAGCAGTTTTACCAGGTGTCCCGTATTCAGCATAGGGAAATATGGTCACCCTACACAGAGGTCTATAAAATCATGAATGGAGTTAAGAAAATGAATAAGGAAGTGTTATTTACTCCGTCACATACTATGAGAACCAGCGGTCACCCAATTAAATTAATAGGTGGCAGGTTTAAAACAAAAGTAAGTACTTCTTCACACAACACGCAGTCAACTTGTGGAACTCATCAGGGGATGTTGTGAAGGCCAAAAATATAATGGGGTTTAAAAAAGAATTAGATAAGTTCATGGAGGATAGGTCCATCAATGGCTATTAGCCAAGATGGTCAGAGATGCAACCTCAGGCTCTGGATGTCCCTAGCTTCTGCCTGCCAGAAGCTGGGAGAGGACAACAGGGGATGGATCACTTGATGATTGCTTCTTCTGTTCATTCCCTCTGAAGCACTTGGCATCGGCCACTGTCAAAAGACAGGGTACTGACCTAGATGGACCATTGGTCTGATCCAATGTGGCCATTCTTATGTAAGAAGGGTGTTCAGTCCTCTCAGTTTGCAGGTATCTAGATATCTGCACAGTTCTCAGAATGTGTGCCAGTAACAGGAGTATCCATGGGGAGGAGAAATGCCCCTGCACAGCATCCTGGGCTGCTTCTTTCTCAGTAGTTGCATGGCTGGGGTGAGAGGTAGAGGATGAACTGCCTAGGGGGAGTTGCTGTTGTATTTTCAATTGGAAATGTGTCAAGTCATCAGGAGAACATGCAGAATGGCTGTTCCCTGCTTCCATTGCCTCTCACCCTCCAGATTTAGAGAGCCTCTACTGTACTGAAGTGCTTCGGTAGTATTAAGTTGAAAGGAGGGAGAATGAAGTGGAATGGCTGCTCTTACCCTTCATGTTTTGCCTGTAAATGATCACAATTGGTTAATATCCATATTGTGTGGAGGAGGGTAACATGTAGCTCAGTAGTTGGAAAGAGGATGGATTTCTTTAAACCAAAGATATGGGGAAAGCACTTTTTTACCATTGAAGCATTCTGATTATTTTGCAGTGATTTTATTTTTGAAATAGAAAATGCATCTAGTACGCACATAATTCAACCTTGAAAAGTTATTTTCTGTAGTTTTACTGGAATTCATCTCAAAGACCTATATACAAGTTCTACATTTTTACCTTCAGCTTTTTCCCTGCACTGCATTTGAATAAATCTTCTGCAGAATACCAATAACTGACAACCTGGAACAGATAGTTACAAACAAATAGCTTCACTATCTATCGGCCTGATCCTGCAGCTCCTTCATGTTTGGAGCTTCCAATGGAAGTTACTGGGGTTTGCACATACGGAGGGCATGTGGAATCGGGACCTATGTACTTTTAGGGGGTGGTCTAACACATATGGAATTGAGTAAAAAATGCACCATTCTAGTAATTTCAGAATTAAGGAGGTTCTTTTCACTGACTTGGTTGTTTGAAACCCATCCTCAAAAATGAATATTTGGCTTTTCCCCTGCATTTTCTTTCCCCCTCACTTCTATACCTTTCACTTATAGCATAAGGAATGTATAGCATGGCTGTCAAAGAAAATGTTTTAGCATTCTGAAATTACAGGATGCTGAAGAAATGACTTAAATGTGCAATTAACACCTGCTGTATTTAGAACAAATAAGAAGCTAGTCTGTACTTCTAGCAGCGCATACTGTCAGATCAGATAACACTTACTAAGTAAATACACCTATTATGGTACCTACACTCTGATCCAGACCCCACATAGATTTCAGGCTAGTCCATTTCATTGTACCATTCTGAAAACTCCTGGTACCACAGCCAATGCCACTACAACGTATTCTCTACCCCCTTTGCATGTTTTTCAAACACCTGGTCATTGGCAAAGTGGTGGGCAATAGAGAACAGAATCACAAGAATACTTTGTTCCTCTGTCTGCTCATGGCTTGGAAGATGTGCTGTTTTGGGATTCAGCTGTGTACTTCAATATTAAAGAAGCTTATGGTGTAATGAAAGGAATTACTCTTGTTAACATGAAGTGGTATTAAAAGAAATCTTAGGTAGTGATTAGTTGCTTCCCATAAAAGAAACCTGAACAGCATTCCTATGTATCCGATATTTGCCTCCACAGGGGCCTAGTGTGCAGCTGCCAACAAATTGTCTTTAAAAAGTCTTGGATTCTCCTCATGAAATACACCTTTTAGGAGCTCAATGTATTTATCCTGATTTGCAGACCCTTAAGGATAGATTGTTACTTGTTTTCCTTCCTGTGCAAGGGAATGAAAGGGAGTTACAATCCCCTTACATCCCTTGGGCCTGGGCACAGAGGATAAGATAGTGCCGCCTGCCTCCTTACTCCTTCCTTAGAACAGGTCAGTGGGCAGGGGCAGACAAGGGGCAGGGCATTGATTTGTTACAGGCCAGAAAAATTCTTAAACTCTATGTTTCCACAAATGTATTTTTAATAGTTGATCTTTTTAAATATCAGCTGTTCATCAATTTTTAACTCAGCCTCATTCCCAAAAGTTTGGTAGTGAGGATGCAATACCATGTATGCAGGAATCTTTTGACCTACCATGGAAATGCACCCACCTCTTTGGTGAATTTGTGCATAGCCAGGGTGTATGACAGTTTAGGAAAAGAAGGAAAGAATACCCTGACTATTCTGTCTTCCATTTCTGTACTACCTTATAGTATCGCTGTGAGATATGGCATGATTCTTTGGCAATTTATATATAAAAAATGATGTCCTTAGCTTGTCTAATAGTAAAAGCATTCAACTACCCCCATTTCAGGGTAGTGGAAATATAATAGAACATTGATGTTTACAGGCATCCTTCTATGATGAGGTGTACAAACCCCACATTGGGCAACAAGGGGTTAAGGAATTATTTTGGGCTCAGCGAGCCTCACCCCACCACACTTGGAGCAAATGTTCCATCTGTTGGAGGAATTAAAAGGCCAGGGAATTAGCATATTTGGGTGGCAGAGTTGTAGGTGAGCAGACCAGCATCCCACAGCTCTAGCAGCACAAAGCAGAGGGAAGGCTCTAACACAGCTGCCCAAAGGGGCCTGCCCTGGGGGAAGGGATGACCCACCCCAGAAAGGTTGATAACCTTTGGATGTTGTTAACTCCCTCTTACTTATTTTAGTTTGGATTTCCCTACCAGGGGAAGACTTGAACTAAACTGACCCCGGCAGAGGGTATGAGAGGAAGAGGCCCAGGGAGGATAGCCTTAAGCAGCCTTCACTGCCAGACTACTTGTAGTCCAAAGGGTCCTGGGTTGGAGCCTGGTGGAGTGGGAGGGTCTGGGATCCCCTCCCCACAACCCCCTTGGCAGTCAAGGGTTGTGGCTGTGACCACTAGGCCCTGCTCTCCAACCAGACCCCAAGTGAGGACCATTACACCTTCCTATGTGAAATAACTCGAGTAGTTGTCATTTAACACAAACTCTGGTTCTTAATTATAGGTTTTCACTGAACTTTGCATTATTTTTCTGGAGTAAGTTGACATGCAGTTTACTTCCTTAACATCAAATAAAGGAGCTACATCTCTGAGAGCTTGCATGAGCTGATGTTATACATCATAAAACCAAGGGATCAAATTCTGCTCTTACAGGGGAGTGGCTCTACTTGAGTGGACTTGCATGTATACAAGTAAGAGCAGAATTTGGCCTTTAAGAAATAAACTTATTACATCTTCTTGTCAATGCAGGATTATTCCCTCTTGTGTAATCCTGAATGTATCATCCCAGTTTTAAATGAATTAAGCAATAGGGGTTCTACCAATTCCGTGGTAGATTATTTCTCATCTAATAAACTCCACTGTTAAAAAATATTCAATGATATTCACCATAATTTGCCTTTGGTCAATTTAATCCTATTACTCTTAGATATACTACCTTGTTGCACCTTAAACAATGTCTCTCCCCTGTTGATATTTACATTCTTCAAATCCAGTTATCATATGGTTATTTTAGTCTTTGCTCAGAAGTAATTCCCTCCAACCTCTTAATTTGTATTGCTCTTTTTTCAATTCCCTCAAAATTTCAGTATATCTCTGGTATCAAGGTGCCCAGAACTGCTCAGCGTTTTCTATGGGCACATGCTTTAGTGACATGTAAAGAGAGGCTATTGCCTCCCTCATCTGTGATGTGATGCCAGAGTAATTTTGGGATGCATCCACAGAGTGAGTTTTGTTTTAGTTTTCTGCTGCCATATCGTGCAACAAAAGTGAGCATAAAGCCTGATTTAGTGTATGTGGGAACAAGATACAAATTGAATCTCCAGGTTAAAAAAAATGGATAAAATTTTCAAAAGTGCCTAAGTCACTTAGCTGTAACCTCATTCCTAAGAGACATTGACTTTCAATGAGGCTTAGGCACCTAAGGTGCTCTTGAAAATTTTACCCTATTGCTATAAAATAACAAAGCTTTCCTAAATCAGAGCCTAATGTAGTACAAAGTGACAATGCCATGATTACAGGTGGGCAAAACCAGGGATGATTTTAGTTTTGCTCTCTCTTTCTCTTAGCTAGTGGGCCAGATTCACCCTATTCCTCTCCTGCTTCACCCCCTCTCACACTTAAGAAATTATAATAATAATGAATAAAAATCATATTTGGAATAGTAAACCTCTCATCCAAACTTTACCTTGCCTTTCAGCAGCTGACTTGGACTGTGTTTGGCACAGCTGGAATATTGAATCCATTTAGTGACCCACTTTTCATGGCTGTTTTTTAGATTTGCTCTTGTTTACAAGCCTAGCGGCTACACTTGGAACCATAATGAAGAGCAATCTTACTTGGCAAAAGGCAGTGAGTACATCTACCTGGGGATAAAACTGGCACTGCTGGCTGGGTCAGCTGACTTGGGCTGCTGGTCTACAAATTGCTGGGTGGTTGTTCAGGCTCAGGATGGAGCCAGAGCTCTGGGACCTTCCATCCTAACAGCAATTTTTCAGGCCCACAGCCCAAGTTTCCGTAGATATACACACCCTCACTAGCCCAAGTCAGCTGACCTGGGCCAGCCATGGGTTTTTTATTTCCATAAAACCAATCTAAAGTTCACCCACTCGCAAGAGACTTGTTTAAAAGGCTTCCAAGAAAAGCTGCTGAGTAGCGGGGTGGGGCGACATGGGGAGGGAATATTGGACACAGGAACAAAGGATTTGCCATACACAGTCAGATTATAGACTAGGTTAATCTAATGGGAAACTCAGTATCATAGGAAATCCTAGTGGTCTTGCTCGCTCTCATTGAAGTCAATCTTCAACTCCCATTTACTTCAGTGGGAGTTGGATTAAATCTATAATGCATTTAGCCAACTGGGCACTACAGTTTTTTGGGAAATTTTATCCTGACCCCACTCTGTGATCATCTTATGCCCTTGTGTGTGGGTGGGTGGGGGATTTGACATACCCTTATCAGTATCTTGTCTTGCCTAGCTGCAAACATTGTTAGTAGTCAAAGATAATCCAGTTCTTTAAAAAATGTGTCATCCTTTGGTATTGAATTTCACAGGTTATACAGGTGAAAGTTAATTCCTAAATTTCCCCATTTTAGTTCTGATGTATTAACGTGGTTAAGTTTACGTGGGCATGGATGGTTTTTTCCAGCATAACTTTACACATTTTAGTGATAATTCCTAATATGTATAATTAATGGCAAATTACTATATGTAGATCAGCTCGCAGAATAGAATTAAAGGTTATTCTTCAGTGTAAAGTGTTTAGTCAATGGCAATTATCTGTAATGCTTTTTTTGCAACTAAATTACAGCAGGCCCTTGACACTTGTATGTTAACATTATTACAGAAGACTAGAGGCATAATTCTGCAGTGTGATTTTAAATATTATTTCCAGTAGCAATGAGCCAAACAGTTCTTGAAAAAAACCTTGAGCATCTGCAAACAAGTTTTGTGTGTGTGTGTCTTTCCTGTAAATGGAAGATTTTTTTTTTTAATTCCGTTGGATATTGTAGTAGGAAATGTGAATGCATAAAGGGCAGTGTCAGTTCCTTTCCCTATATAATACACACACACACAGTACACTACAACAATATTCCAAAACACACTAACTAGTATAATGTTCAGTGTTTTAGAGATCTTTAATGAGGGTCTTTAATCAGATGGGATTTCTCCCCATGGTGTAATAATTGTGGAAATATGGAGGTTTAGGGAGAGATGAGACAAGGACGCAGGATTAATCATAGAATATCAGGGTTGGAAGGGACCTCAGGCACTCACCCAGTCCAACTCCCTGCTCAAAGGAGGACCAATCCCCAATTTTTGCCCCAGATCCCTGAATGGCCCCCTCAAGGAGTGAACTCACAGCCCTGGGTTTAGAAAGCCAATGCTCAAACCACTGAGCTACCCCTCCCCCCAGACGTGGACATTGATCAGGTTCAGCTAAGGTTCATGGTTCTTGTTCATTTTTTAAGGACGAAATCACAGGTACAGATTTGAGTCCAGATTTGAAGATGCCAACAATGGGCTGGGTCCAGGCTGGGAAGAGAGAGGGCTGATAGCAGCCCTCCCAAGTGAATGGAAACAATGAAGGAAAGAATGATTATCTGCACTATACCATTTATTGCTGGATATTCCCAGATATGTTAAGTGAATAAAGTTGTTGCCTAATTAAACCACATCTATAGAATCTTTTAGTCCTTCCTGCATGGCTGGGACAAATGCAATGCCTGTAAAATCATTATGTCACTCCACACCATCACATATTCTGTATATGATGCTGAAAATGTACTTTTAGAAGTACTATAAAGCCAGGTGCCTCAGTACCATGAGTCCAACAGTACAGCACTCCGGGGAAGAAGGAGTTAACTTTACAAGTTACCTAAAATACAGTAGCTTCTCTATACGTTTTAATGTTTCAGTTTTAAGGTCTGTTTCGATCTTTCTTACTGAGAATCTCAAGACTTATGCTATTGGAAAGGGGGAGATTTCTGGCTTTTCGGTGATCTAAATTTCTTTTTTTTTCCTAGCCATATTGAGTCTCAACATATTCACCCTTAAACAAGCCATGGGTCCAGAACTGAATATTATCATCCAGTCAGTGCCATTTTGGGATGTAATTCCATATGGGGGGCGGGGGAAGGGGACATTTTTTCCTGGATATTTTTCTTTGCATACATCTGGACAGATTTAGTGGTGTTAGTTGTAGTCTCAGGGGAGATGGATCAGGCACAGAGTGCAGGTGAGGTAGTCAGAGGTACCTGAGAAATGTAATTGAACACATGGTTCTGTAACTTTCCCCAGGCTATTACAACCACATACAAAGGGCATGTGTATCTTTATTGTTTTTTGGATGAAAGGCATTATATAAATGGAACATGGCAACCTGGGACAAATTAATGGAAAAAGTTCTCAGTTTGTACCAGCACAACATGTTCTAATTTCTCTCATCACAAACAAACCAATGGAAATAATGGATTTTTTTGACCTTTTCCACAAATTCTTAAGATTAGTCAACAGGTCTGGATTAACCAATGTGCACTCAGTGCCCTTGCACAGGGTGCTCATTGTTTTGTTGAGGAGGCTCCCAGTCGTGGGATGGGGGTGGGAAAACACACACAACCTCCCCCCCGCCAACCCTGGACCAGGAAGGGGGTGGGATGATGCATAGGGAGGTCCTCGCGTGCACACTGTGTGAGATCCAATGGGCTGGAGGAGGGAGCTGGGACAGGAACTGGTGAAGGCTAAGCTTGCTTTCCAGTTTCCCACTTCAGGGGCAGAAACTGTCCCTGCCCCCTACAGGGCAGGGAAGGTGTTTGGGGGCAATTCCATAGAGCATGGGGCCCCACAATTCTTTAATCTGGTCCTTATACGCATGCAAAGAGTAGCAAATCAAAGTTCATCAGCTCTACTACTCCTAAATTTTAGTAAGAAAATGCTTGCATGAGAGGAGCATACCTCAAAATCTCTGAGCCCAACACACACAAGTCTGGGATTATGTGAAAACCAAATCTGAATTTTGCAAATGACCCTTATCTTTAGGGTTGGAAGGATTAGATTTTTAATCTAGTAAATGTTGCTTTCACTGTACACATACCAATCGACAGAAAAATATTTCCATTGATAAGCCAAATTTACTGATCGGTAAAGTGAGAAAAATGCTACTTGAGAATTTATAAATTTGATTAAAGGATATTTACTTTGTATATTTTGACATACAATGTTGACAATTTGTGTTTTTTTTAATGGTTTATAAATCTTTAACTTATTGAATCTCAATGACCACTGCCATTAAATAATTATTGCCTGACACCACACCCTTCATTGTCTGACCCAATCATAAATTCCCACAATTATAGAAAATTTTAATTTATCACAGATGCTTAAAACTCATAATTTTGCACAGCTGTGAAAATTTAAATAGATATAGAAAAAAATGCTTAAAAATAAATATGGATATTAACTGTTGATAAAAAATTAAAACCAAATTCTGCCAAGCCTTCTTATCTTTGAAATCTAGTTAATAAAGCCCAGAATAGTTTTTTTTAAAAGAATGTTACTTGACAAAGCAGATTTCTTCTTTTCTTTTTCTCCTGTACCCCAAATTTCTGAAGGAACAGGCACACTTAATTTTGTCTACATGCACTAGGAGAAATTTAGGCTTATTAAAGTCCATGTCTTTTCAGTATCTATCACAAAGGTAAATGAACAGTCTATAGTGTTGCCTGCTCTCTGGATTGCTCTGATGATCATGTTGCCATGGTGATAACAGAGCATACAGGTTCATGAGACAGGATTAGTAAGACAGCAGTTTGAAACTTAATCAGTGTACCGCTACTTCTCGCCCATATTTCAATATCACTTCAGTAAATTGAATTCCAGTCAGTTGTCAGTCCAGTGTATTCCCCATGGTTTCCTTCTGCAAAAATTGCCTCTTTATTCTCTGCACTGATGATCATACAGAAATTGAAGTCTGCCGCTGTTTGTCATGCTAGTTACACAACTCTCTCACAAGTAATCTTTGTGTGTTGTATCTGCAGCTAACGCTTAGAAACATTTGGGGTTGAAGATGTGAGTTGTGATTTTTGCACAATAATATATTCCTTTTAGGAAAATTTCAGATATTAAAAAAAGATTTATGTATATGTGACAGAAAAATTACCATGTATGTGTGTTAAGTTTCAAAAAATTGTCAAATTTTAGGAATATGTTGAGCAAAGGATTTTTAAACCCTTATGGAACTTTATCTCTAGATGTCCTAGTAATAGGGTCTCCCGCATCACTGATTGAGCTCACACATTTCTTGGAGAACTAAAACTTTACAACAATGGATAACTTAATTTAAAAGCCACAAGGAAGTGGAAATTTATGTATTTGTAGTGATGATGTAATTCACTGCCATTATATTGTGCAATTTTGCACATGCTTCCCAGGTTAACAATTTTGGGCATGTTTTGAAGGATAACCCTTTCCCCCCAAGATTTTTAGTTTTCACTAGCATTGTGCTATACTCCAATGATCTACTGCATACCACTGCCAACATTTGTAGTTTTTCTTCATACAACACAATAGATGTCCTCATCTAGGTCTATAATTCTTTTCAGGGCTTCTGCTGATGTCATAAACTGTGGGAGAACAATTGTGGTTGTTTAGGAATAGCAGCAGGTTACTGAAGGTGAACTCAGTCTTGTATGTACTCCAGGGTCACCTATAAAAAGTTGTTAGATAACATTGAAACAAAACCAGAGCTTAATTTGTAATGAAAGACGTGCTGGAGCTCAAGCAATTATTTTACATTCATAACGGATGCAGCAAACCTAGAGGTGCTGGGGCTATGCACTGCCAAGCCTAGAGGTACTGGGGCTCAGCCCTAGCAAGCCCTCGGACAAATTAAGCACTGAACAAAAGCCAGCAAAAGGAAGGCAATTCAAAAAGTTTGCCACACTACCCTTTGAGCCCTAACTCCTTTAGGATCTCTTGACAAGGGGTGTATGGCTAACTCCAGGGAAAAGAGAAGTTTAAAAAACCAGCTCCTAAGTGATCAGAGGAGCTAGTGAACAGGAGCAGCAAATGGGAGTTTTGCAAGAGAGGTGTGAGAGGCAGATACACCTTACAAACACACTCTGAATGTAGGTCAACATTTCCCTTCTCCCTCCACCCCCCGCCTCCCCAACAAGCAAACAAATAAACACAAGAAACAAAATCCTTGCAAGAGTAAAAATATTGCAGGCAGAAGTCTGGAATCAGAGTGGGGGCTATTCACTTTAGTGCACTGAATGCAGCATGTACAGTTACCCGGTTTGTGGGCAGATGGCATATGTGTGCACAAAGTGCAATCAGCTCATGCCCCTCATACACAGTATGGGCTCTTGATGCCAGAGTGGCTGAACTCGAGGAGCTAAGGGAGACAGAGGTACATAGACAACACGTTCAGGGACACAATAGAGCAGGCCAACCCTCAGTCTGACAACATCTGTTTTGTTAAGGAGGATGAAAATCTTGGGGAAGCAGAATATCAAGCTAGAGAGGAAGGAAACAATCCCATAGTTGGGACCCTCCGACCAGATGATGTCATGGTATTCTCTTGCACTGAGGATACCCCTCCTGGGTATCCAGGAAGATCCAGATAATGGTAATACGAGATTCAATTATTAGAAATATATATCTATATATATAAAATGCAAAGGTTGCAGATCTCACAAGATATCTGGCCAGACCTATATGTAGTGCTGGGGATGAGCCGATGGTCGTGGTACATGTGTGTACCGATGATATAAGGAAAGGTAGAAGAGAGGTCCTGGAGGCCAATACGTTGCTAGGTAAGAGATTAAAATCTAGCTCCTCCATGACTGAATTCTCTGAAATGCTTCAAGTTCCACATGTGGGGCCAGAAAGACAGGCAGAACTTCAGTGTGTCAATGCGCGGATCAGATGATGGTGTAGGAAGGAGCGTTTTACATTTATTATGCACTAAGAAACTTTTTGGGAGAGGAGGAGCCAGCACAAGAAGGATGGGTTCCACATAAACTAAAATGGAACCAGACTGCTGGCATATAAAATTGAAGAGGTTGTAGAGAATTTTTTAAACTAAGGGCTAGGGGAAAGCCAACAGGTGTGGCGGGGTGCACAGTTCAGCTGGAAACCTCCCTTAGGGATAAACTTATTGGAGGGGGTATTCTATGTTCTAGCAAAGAGGATAGAGAAGAAATTGGTGAAGTACAGGTAGGAACGAGTGAGGAACAGTCAAACGTAAGTGTCCCATTTAAATATAAAGCTCATGAAGACAAGCAACTGAATATTGACAAAATGTACAAGTGTGTATATACAAATGTTAGAAATCTAAATACTAAGATTGGTGAATGAGAGTGCTTGGTATTAAATGAGGATATTGATATAATAGACATTATGGAAACTTGGTGGAATGAGGATAATCAATGAGCCACAGTAATACCAGGGTACAAAGTATATACAAATGACAGTAGGTTGATGAGAGAGTGGCACTATATGTGGAAGAAAACATCAACCCAAATAAAGCAAAAATCTGAAGTGAATCAAACTGTACCATTAAAATCTCTATGGATAGAAATTCCATGCTTGAATAATAAGAATATAGCAGTAGGAATATTATCAACCACTTGACCAGAAAGGTGATGGTGACTGTGAATTGCTCAGGGAGATTAGAGAAACTACAAAGGTGGAAAACACAATAATAATCACAGAACCATAGAAATGTAGGACTGGAAGGGACCTTGATAGGTCATCTCCTCTGGTCCCCTGCACTGAAGCAGGACTAAGTATTATCTAGACCATCCGACAGGTGTTTGTCTAAGCTGTTCCTAAAAAGCTCCCAGGACAGAGATTCCACAGCCTCCCTAGGTAATTTGTTCTAGTGCTTAGCTACCCTTAAACTTAGGAAGTTTTTATAATCTCTGACATAAATTTCCCTTGCTGCAATTTAAGACCATTAATTCTTGTTCCGTCCTCAGTGGATAAGGAGAACAATTTATTGCCCTTATCTTTATAATAACCTTGAAGACCGTTATCATGTCCCTTCTCAGACTTTTCTTCTCCAGACTAAACCCATTTTTTTCAATCTTTCCTAGAAGGTCATGTTTTCTAGACCTTTAATTATTTTTGTTGCTCTCTTCTGGACTTTGTCCAATTTGTCCACATCTTTCCTGAAGTGTGGTTCCCAGAACTGGACACAATACTGCAGTTAAGGCCTTATCAGTGCTGACTGGAGTGGAAGAGTTACTTCTTGTGTCTTGCTTGCAACACTCCTTCAATGGCATTATATTATTGACTGATGTTTAGTTTGTGAACCCCAAGATCCGTTTCTGCAGTACTCCTTCCTAGGCAGTCATTTCCCATTTTGAATGTGTGCAATTGATTATTCCTTCCTAAGTGGAGTACTTTGCATTTGCCCTTCTTGAATTTTATCCTAAATATTTTAGACCACTTCTCCAGTTTTTCAAGATCATTTTGAATTCTAATCCAGTCCTCCAAAGAGCTTGCATCTCCTCCGAGCTTGGTATTGTCTACAAACTTTTTAAGTGTACTCTCAATGCCATTAGAATGGGGGATTTCAACCATCCTCATGTTGACTGGGTAGATGTCACCTCAGAAAGAGATGCAGAGGAAATTTCTAGAGACCATAAATGACTGCTTCTTGGATCAGCTTGTCCTGGAACTCACAAAAGAAAAGGGAATTCTTGATTTAGTCCTAAGTGGAGCACAGGCACTGATCCAAGAGGTCAATATAGCTGAATTGCTCAGTAATAGCACCCATAATTTAATCTAATTTAACATCCTTGTAGAGGGAAAAATGCCAAAAAATGATACTTTGGTGGGTTTCAACTTCAAAAAAGGGAACTACACAAAAATAAGAAAGCTAGTTAAATGGAAATTAAAAGGAACAGTCTCAAGGGTGAAATTCCTGCAAAATAATGGAAACTATTTTAAAACACTGTAACAAAAGCTCAAACTAAATGTATTCCAGTTGCCCAAACAAACAAACTGTAAGAAGACCAAAAAAATAAAAAGCCACCATAGCTAAGCAGCACAGTAAAAGAGGCAGTTGGAGACAAAAAGGCATCTTTAAAAACTGGAAGTCAAATCCTAGTGAGGAAAATAGAAAGGAGCATAAACTCTGGCAAGTCAAATATTTAAGTATAATAAGGCAGGCCAAGAAAGTTTTTGTCGTTTTTGCTAGTTACTCTTCACATTCTAACAGATTTTTTTTTAAATACTTCAGAAGCAGGAAGCCTGACAAAGGGTCAATGGAGCCACTGGATAATCAAAGTGCTAAAGGAGCAATCAAGCAAGACAAGGCTGTTGCAGAGAAGCTGAATGAATTATTTGCATCAGTCTTAACTGCAGAGGATGCGAGGGAGATTCCCACAGTTGAGCCATTCTTTTTAGGAGACAATTTGAGAAACTGTCCAGATTGAAGTGTCAATAGAGGCAATTTTGGAACAAATTAATAAACAGTAATAAGTCACCAGGACCAGATGGTATTCACCCAAGACTTTTGAAAGGACTCAGATATGAAATTGTGGAATTACTAATTCTATCAGTTAAATCAGCCTTTATACCAGATGACTGGAGGGTAACTAATGTAATGCCAATTTTTAAAAATGGCCACAGAGGTGATCCTGACAGTTACAGGCAGGTAAGCCTAATTTCAGTACCAGGCAAATTGGTTGAAACTACAATAAAGAACAAAATTATCAGACACACAGATGAACACGGTATGTCAGGAAAGTCAACACAGCTTTTGTAAAGGGAAATCATCCCTCACCAATCTATTAGAATTCTTTGAGGGAGTCAAAACCATGAAGAAGAGTGATCGAGTTGATCGAGTCACTCCAAAGGCTCTTAAGCAAAGTAAGCAGTCATGGGAAAAGAGGGAAGGTTCTCTCATGGATAGGTAACTGGTTAAAAGATAAGAAACAAAGGGTAGGACTAAATGGCCAGTTTTCAAAGTAGTGAGAGGTAAATAGCAGGGACCCCCAAGGATCTGTATTGGACTCTGAGACCTGAGCTGTTTAACATATTCCTAAATGATCTGGATATAGGGTAACAGGGAAGTGGCAAAACTTGCAGATGACAGAAAATCGCTCAAGATAGTTTGGTCCAAAACTGACTGCACAGTGTTACAAAGGGACCTCCTAAAACTGGGTGACTGGGCCACAAAATGGCAGATGAAATTCAATGTTGATAAATGCACATTGGAAATCCAAACCATACAAAATGATGGGGTCTATATAAGCGGTTACCACGCAACAAAGAGAGGTTGGTGTTATAGTGGATAGTTTTCTGAAAACATTCACTCAAAGTGCAGCGGCAGTCAAAAAAGCAAACACAATGTTAGGAACCATTAGAAAAGGGATAGTTAATAAAATAGAAAATATCTTCTGTAATATCACTATGTAAATTCATGATACACCCACACCTTGAATACTGCATACAATTCTGGTCATCCTATCTCAAAAAAGATATATTAGAATTGGAAAAAAGTACAGAGCAGAGCAATGAAAATGATTAGGGTTATGGAACAACTTCCATACAAGGAGAGATTTAAAAAGATGGAACTGTTTTTAACTTAGAAAAGAGATGATTATAGGGGGATATGATAGAAATTTATAAAATCATGAATGGTATATCAGGAAGTGCTATTTACCCCTTCACATAACACAAGAACTAGGAGTTACCTAATGAAATAAATAGGTATCAGGTTTAATATAAACATAAGGAAGTATTTTTTTCACATAATGCGTAGTTAATCTGTGGAACTCATTGCCAGGGGATGTTGTGAAGGCCAAAAGTATAACTGGGTTCAAAAAAAGAATTAGATAAATTCATGGAGGATAGGTCCATCAGTGGCTATTAGCCAAGATGGTCAGGGATGCAACCCCATGCTTAGGGTGTCCCCAAAACTTCCAACTGCCAGAAGCTGGGACTGGGTGACAAGGGATGAATCACTTGACCTGGTCTGTTCATTCCCTCTGATGTATCTGGCAGTGGCCACTGTCAGAGACAGGTAAATGGGTAAGATGATCCATTGGTCTGATCCAATATGGCCGCTCTTATGTTCTTAACTCCCTATCCTTATTTTTTCTTTTGTAATTAAGCACATTGTAATTATACACATGTGCAACAGGTATTGATTTTACAGCACCAGCAATTTGCATTTCTATAACTCTTTTCAATTGTCTATCACAAAGTGCTTTATAAACAATTAGCCAGGTCTCCAATAGTCAAGTGTGGTAGGTAAGTACCATCACTCTGTTTACAGACAGAAAACTGAGGTGGTGAGAAAGAAAACAGTCTACATTAGGTTACTGAGTGAGTCATGGCCAGAGCTGGAAATAGAACCCAAGAGATCTGCTTCTTAATTTCCTGCTCTAGCTTCTAGACCGCATCTGTTCCCCAGGCCTGAATGGCAATCAACACATTGTCCAGACACCTTGGAAGAAAGACAGGAGGCAGTGGATGTGGTGTCAGTAGGCTGCAACTTTATTCACTTAAAATATTTGGGAGTACTGGTAACAAATTATACAGGGCAGGTCGGTCATCATTCTTTTCTTAATAATTTCCACATAATCTCCAACCAGGTCCCAGCTATTCTGTTTTTGGGACCTTGCCACCCTCCTCTCACATGAGGTAAAAAGGGCCTATAAAAAGATGGGGGTGGGGAGGGGTTGGCTCCTTACTGTTCCAGATGTAGGAGCCCCAACCCTCCCTTGCTTAGCTTCCTTAAGACGTATTTTCCTTCAAGTCCTTTTCCAATCCATTTTATCTGAGAACCATATCTCTTCCACATTGATTACTTGCACTGGACATCTGCCACAAGTTTTATGAACTAAATTAAGACTGTACTGCAGGGGGTCCCAGACCTGCTTCGGGGAAGGTGAAAACACCCACATTGCCATGGCCAATCTGGTGATGAGGGAAAATTCCTTCCCACTCTCCAAGGAAACAGGCAACTTACATAATGCCACAGTGGTCAAGAGGGAACCGGGTCTGTTTGCCAAGTTCATGCATTGGTGGGTGCTGCCAGCTTGATCCTGGAAAAGAAGGCCTCCCCAGGATGGCATGGGATATAAAATACCCGCCTTGCTCCTACTCTTCCAGGTAGCAGGAAGGGTAGCACAGTGACCTTCCCCTGATGTAGCTCCAACTGATTCCTGCCCTTTTTGTTTATCCCTGTAAATTTCCCCCTCCTTCTGACTCATGTAGAGGAGCCATTTAAGGGGCAGCCCTCCTTTTCTTCCAGCTACCTGGACAAAGACGCCCTGCATGGAAGGTTGTGGTGAGTGCATTGGTACACAGGGATGGGAAAGACTTTATATCATTTATAGCTTTCAGTTTAATTGCCTCTGTTATTTTAGCTCAGAACAATAACAGAGTTGTATATTCATTTCTTTTAACATTAGGGGTTTTCTTTGAGCAATAAATTCTTTATAATAAGTGGCTGATTATTTGCACAATTGACTGCAATCACCCCTCTTAGCTGTTACAGTCTGTGGCACATAGTATGTATTAATGGACACTTTTGAAAACAATGACTGTGGAAAGGCACAGCTAAGGAACTTTAAAAAACACATATGATTGACTGCATTGCAGTTGCTGCAGTTCTTTGGATAAAAAAGTTTGTCAAATAGCTTTGATCACATGTATTATTGACTCGAAACTAATGTATGAGAAACGTTCAATTAAAAGAAAATCTCTAAAATGTATGGAGAAAAGATGTGTATGTGGTTCAGGCACAGTAATGGAAATCAGAGGACCTGGGTTCTGTTTGTAACATTGCCACAGACATGCTGAATCACCTTGGATAATTTACTTAGAATCAGTGCTTCAGTTTCCCCTCCTGATAACACTACCTGTTTGCCTCAAGTGATGTTGAGGGGCTAAATTTGATAGTAAGTAGAATTCACGCATGAAGAAGAGAACTCTCCAAACCACCTTGGCCCTTCATTGGTACTCCGCAGTGGGTGTGCACTGGTTGAATGACTGTGCAGGGAGGCTTCTATGCCCAGTCATGCTGTGGAAGGAGTCTCATTCACGTTGTGCTGAGCCTACGTTGGTGAGGATTGGAGTTATAAGGGTGGAGTACAATATGAATATTGAGTGATCTTTAAAATACTCTACATATTTACACTTCTTTTTGGAAAGTAGTTGCTATGTATGTGCATGTTCCAAAACAGAATAAGATTGGTCTAATTCTCCCCTGAACTAGATCATTTTTACCTAATTGTAATTCCATTGACTTCAGTAGAGTTTCGCCTAATTTATACTGTATTAAATGAGAGAGGAATTAGGCCTGATAGATTCTCAATTGGTGTAAATTTAGCATAGGTGAAGTAAATGGAACTAGACTGATTTACAGAAGCTAAAGATCTGGCCTCCACCCTCTTTTTCGAACATAAAAACATAAGAATAATTATCCTGGTCAGACCAATGGTCCATGGAACCCAGTATTCTGTTTTCCAGCAGTGGCCAGTGCCAGATGTTTCACAGGGACTGGACAGAACAGGGCAATTAGCAAGTGATCCATCCCCAGTTGTCCAGTCCCAGCTTCTGGAAATCAGATGGGGTTTCTTCCCTGAATATCTTGGCTAATAGCCACTGATTGACCTAACCTCCATGAAGTTATGTAATTCTTTTTTGAACCCAGTTATACTTTTGGCTTTCACAACATTCCCTGACAACGAGTTCCACAGGTTGACTGTGTGTTGTGAGAAGAAGCACTTCCTTTTGTTTGTTCTAAGCCTGCTGCCTGTTAATTTCATTGAGTGAACCCTGCTTCTTGTGTTATGTGAAGGGGTAAATAACACTTACTTACTCCACACCATTCATGATTTTATAGACCTCTACCATATCTCCACATTAATCTTCTCTTTTCTAAGGTGAACAGTCACAGTCTTTTTAATTTCTTCTCATATGGAAGCTACTCCATATCCCTAATAATTTTTGTCACTCTTCTCTCTACCTTTTCCAATTCTAATATATCTTTTTTGAGATGGGTGGGGACAAGAACTGCATGTAATATTCAAGGTCGGGGCATACCATGGATTTATACAGAGGCTTTAAGATATTTTCTGTTTTATTATCGATCCCTTTTTTAGAGGTATCTAACATTCTGATTGCTTTTTTCACTGCCATGCACATTGAGTGAATGTTTGCACAGAACTATCCACAGTGATGCCAAAATCTTTTTCTTGAGTGGTAACCACTAATTTAGACCCCATTATTTTGTATGTATAATTGTGATGTGCATTTATCAACACTAAACTTCATCTGCCATTTTGTTGCCCAGTCATCCAGTTTTATGAGGTCCCTTTGTAACACTTTGCAGTCAGCTTCGGACTTAATTATCTTGAATAATTTAGCACTGTCTACAAATGTTGCTACCTCACTGTTTACCCCCTTTTCCAGATCATTTATGAATATGTTGAATACCACATGTCCCAGTACAGATCCTTGGAGGACTCTGCTATTTATTTCTCTCCACTGTGAAAACTGACAATTTATTCCTACCCTTTGTTTCTTATCTTTTAACTAGTTCCCTCCTATCCCATGACTGCTTACTTTGGTTAAGAGCCTTTGATGTAGGAACTCATCAAAGGTCTTCTGAAAGTCCAGGTACACTGTATCAACTGGATCACTCCTGTCCACGTGCTTTTCTAACTCCCTCCAAGAATTCTAATAGATTGGCAAGGCATGATTTCCTTTTACAAAAGCCATGTTGATTATTCACCAACATATTGTGTTTATCTATATGTCTGAGAATTTTGTTCTTTACTATAGTTTCAACCAATTTGCCTGGTACTGAAATTAGGCTTACTGGCCTGTAATTCCAGGATTGCCTCTGGAGCTTTTATAAAAAAAAATCTGCATTATGTTAACTATTAGCTATCCTCCAGTCATCTGGTACAGAGGCTGATTTAAGTGACAGGTTACATATCACAGTTTACAGTTTTGTAATTTCATATTTGAATTCCTTCAGAACTCTTGGGTGAATACCATCTGTTGTCAATTTGTTTCAAAAGCTCCTCTCTTGACACTTCAATCTGGGACAGTTCCTCAGATTTGTCACCTAAAAGGAATGGCTCAGCTGTGGGAATCTCCCCCATATCCTCTGCAGTGAAAACTGATAAAAAGAAGTCATTTATCTTCTTCGCAACGACCTTGTCTTCCTTGAGTGTTCTTTCAGTACTTTGATTGTCCAGTGGCCCCACTGTCTGGCTGGCTTTCTTGCTTCTGATGTACTTTAAAAAATTGCTGTTAATTTTTGTGTCTTTTGGTAGTTGTTATTTAAATTCTTTTTTTTTTGCTTGCTTAATTATACTCTTCCACTAATTTACTTTTCCACTATTAAAATACTTAGAGCAGGTTTACATTAGGCAGACAAACAAATTGCATACATGAATGAACAAACACTCAGAAATAAGAGCACGGCCTTGCAAAGGGATCTTTGTGGGCAGAACCTAACATACCGTTCAAGTTACGAGGAGGTAATGATCCATCAGCATAGATTACTTTACATGGTTAGGTTGAAGAACCGTGATGTACATGATTAATACTACATCAAACATAAAAATCCTAGTTATACCCACCCCCATGAATCAGGAGTTAGATAACAAATATATTTACTGTACAGTAGTTTAAAGTGGAGGAACAGGATTTCTCCTATTGGGAGACATTAATCCATTGCATTTCTACATATTTTTTCACAATTATCCTTGCTCCTTTTGGTAATAAACACTGATGCTTAAACAAAACTTAAGGTTTGCTCCGCAACTCTCCAGTTTCTTCAACCAGTGGACCTCACAGTGAAGACAGAATGCTGAATTTGTAATATAAGTTTCCATGGCAATTAGCTACCTATTAGAAAGACAGGATATGTTGACTTCATGTTAGAATCAAGCAGAAAAAGAAGGCTGTTTTACAAAGAAATATCTAAATTTATTTGTAGAGAAGCAGAAAATCGTTGATAAAGTGAATTACTTTTTTCTTTAATTATAGATGTCCTTTGATTTCAAGTTTGCTTTGGAGTTAAACTCCGACGTTAACTATTCAACTTCTAAGTTAATATTCTGAGTTGCTCTGCTAGTTTTTGGCATTTGGTTCCCACATTGACCTCAATGGGAATTCTGCATGGAGAACTAGAACAGAAATTTAATTGAGCTCTGTGGTTCAGGTAAAGGAACCAGAGTGTGGGTGTGAGAGCATGAGTTTGTGCTTAGTTTGTAGGTTCTGTAGGCTTTATTATCATTATTTCCTTTATTGATTTTTCCCCCAGGAAAAATATAAAAAACACACTGAGCAAGACACTTGAATTAGCACAAGACGTTATTAACAGTTTACGCAAAAAAGAATGCAAACGTGCAAGTCTTTTGCTTTATACTTTTGGGTTCTGTATTTTTCTGGAAGTCTGGTGAATGACCACAGCATTACTGTACATTAGTTACAAATATAATCTCAAATTGTGGTTTCAGTAATGACATCACTTATGGGCAATGACATGTCACCACTGCATTAATGCATCCACCAGACATCAAATATGAATGTAAACTCTTGTACTTTGTCAAATGAGTTTTCATTTTTCTTTAAATGATAAAAGGGTATTCATATTAGATCACTGACAAAGGTTTTCCTATGCTGTTCTCTACTTTGAGATAGAATAGGTATGTAGTTATTACATCTCAATTGATGTACTGAATAGTTATTTTAATTTTACCTCACACTGAACAAATGGGTTGTCTTTTTGGGACACACATGATTGTTTAGTGTAGAGTGAGACAAATTTTTTGATAAATGGTTTATTCACCCTCAAGTGCAGTTTTCCGCAACCGAAACAATTAACGAATTCTACACTAATTTGCTGAATAGTTTTGGCCATTTTTTTGGGGAGATAGCTATTTTAAACTATTCATAAAACTATGGTGATGCTGGCTTCTTCCCTTTATAACTTAAAGAATGTTAGGAACCATTAGGAAAAGGATAACTAATAAAACAGAAAATATCATAATCCCATTACATAAATCCATGGTACATCCACACCTTGAATACTGTGCACAGTTCTGGTTGCCCATCTTAAAAAAGATATATTAGAATTGGAAAATGTACAGAGAAAGACCACAAAAACTATTACGGGTATGGAACAGCCTCCATATAAGGAGAGATTAAAAAGCGTAGGGCTGTTCAGTTTAGAAAAGAGATGACTAAGTGGGGATATCGTAGAAGTCTATAAAATCATGAATGGTTTGGAGAAAGTGAAGAGGGAAGTGTTATTTGCCCCTTCACATAACACAAGAACCAGGGATCACCCAATGAAATTAATAGGCAGCAGATTTAAAACAAAAAAAAAAGTATTTCACAGAACACAGTGAACCTATGGAACTCATTGCCTGGGGATGTTATGAAGGACAAAAGTATAACTGGGTTCAAAAACGAATTAGATAAGCTCATTTAAGATAGCTCTGTAAATTGACTATTAGCCAAGATGGTCATGGATGCATTGACAGGCTCTGGGTGTCCCTAAATCTCTGACTGCCCGAAGCTGGGATTAGACGACAGGGGTTGGATCACTCACTAATTGCCCTGTTCTGTTCATTCCCTCTGGAACATCTGGCACTGGCCACTTTTGGAAGACAGGCTATTGGACTAGATTGAACATTGGTTTGACCTAGTATGACCATTCTCATGTTTTATTCATCATAGAATATCAGGGTTGGAAGGGACTTCAGGAGGCCATCTAGTCCAACCACCCCCTGTTCAAAGCAGGACCAATCCCCAATTTTTGCCCCGATCCCTAAATGGCCCCCTCAAGGATTGAACTCACAACTCTGGGTTTAGCAGGCCAATGCTCAAACCACTGAGCTATCCCTCCCCGCCCCCCTCCGATTGATACATGGTAGAGTGATTGCCCAGGATGTAGATGACCTCAGTGTAAATCCCCACTCTGCCTGAGTTGAAGCAGGGATTTGAAGTTGAGCACTCTAACCACTGGGCTGTAGGGTATTTGGCAGTGGTGTGCTCTCAGTCTTTCCTGTTGAAACTGATCCATTTTGTATAAATTATCGGGTCTGGGGAGAGGAGAGAGAGAGAGAATGAAAAAGACTCACTAATATAGTGGCTAGGGAACTCGCCTGGGGGACTTCTGGGTTTTAATCCCTGCTCCACTGAATATTTAGCAAATGAACCCCAAAATCAGTTATTTGCACAGCAAATATTCCAGCACAGCACATAATCTGGTAGGCGTATTGGGGAAAAACCCATCCTATGCACAATGCCTGAAGAAGGCATATGCGTTGCTTAAATCCCACTTAAATCCTCAAAAATAGGGCTTGGGAAGGCATAAGTTTTGTGCTAGATCTGCATTGGTGGGAGAGTGGGGGTAAGGAGCGTGTGGGCCTCTTTATGGGCCCCTTTATTGCATGGCAACCACTTTGCCAGGGCTATGTTGGAGTCATGCCCCTAGTGAACATGAGCAAGCACAGTCTATAACAAACCCCAGTGAGTTACAGTAACTATTTTATTTGATTCCTTTCAGGCACAGAATCCTGAACAACCATATAGTTTGGCCCAAAAGATAAGCCTGCAATTGTTTTGAAAGTTTTTCAAGGAAATGCAATTAGTAATGAGATGTAATGTAGCTAGCACAACTGAATGTGATGAGAGGAGTTGTTGTTCTTTTGTTCCTCCAATGTAAGTAAGATAATAGCAAGAAAGCAATTACATTACAACTAAATGAATTAAACAAAGCTCCAAAACATAAATTAGAATTTAACTATGCCATTAAAAACTAATTTAATTTGTGAGTCATCATTATTATATAATAAAAACCTACTGCAAAACGAAAAACAATCTCTTGTGAACACTAGGAAAAAAGTAATAAATCTCATGGAGCAGATGAGTTTCTGTTATATTAGCAAAGGGGAAAAGTGCTGAATGGATTTTTCAGTACATAATGAAAACTAGGAAGTAATGGAACAATTGGCCAGCTGAATTTTAGCCATAAATGATTTTATTGTTAAGGGAAGACCTTGGAGAACATTGGAAGAAAACATATGTGGTATTGATTTTTTTTAACATAAAACTATTTCTGAATCAAGAAAAGCATGATGAGACTTCAGATGCCATTATGCCAGCATATGTTAGATGCTGTACTTAGTTTCAATAAAAGACTTCTACCATGTACTCATGGGAAGACTCAAGCCAACTGCTTTATATATAGTTGCAGGTATAGTAAAAAAGGATGTTAGCAAATGCATATGTAAAATTATATTTATTGGCCTCAAATATAAATGTCTTCTAATCATTCCACAGGTTGTTCACCAAAACAAAAACTACTTTACATTTTGCTGCAACCTAGTTTAACAAAATATTTTTTAAAAATTTTTTCACACTGTTTTGGCCTACTGTGACTGAAATCAGTGGGAATTCTGCTGCTGACGTCAATGGAGCAGGAGCAGGCCTTTTCTTATATTTATACTATATAAATTTACTGTTTACGATTTTTAATCTTAACTCTTGTTGGCTCTCATTATATTTTGTAATAGGTGTCAAAATGCATGACAGTGCACTTATTTTTCAGCATGAATACATTTAATACTATTGCTGTAGGCAACAAACAGTCTTAACAATGTAAACATTTGTGCTTGTTTGGAGAGATACCAGTGGTGACTATGCAGAGAGCTAAATCCATTAGGAACTGCAGAAAGGAAACAAGTACAGTTTTGTTGAGGTACTGACGTTATATCATACTGCCAGCAGATGGGAGTGCAGCACTTTGCTTTTAGTCTACCAGGAGTCTAATTTTAAAATTATGACTACAATTTTAATCCAATTAATGAGAAGTAGTCATAGATTCATGTGTCTCATCCTCATCCCAGTCCAGGCTGTGGAATTATATATGCCCCTCTTTTCTCTCTTCTGCTCAAAACCAGTTCAAACTTACAACCCCTCCACTCCCCATGATCATGTGACATTGTGCGTAAGAGTACATGAAATTGCTGTGTTGTGTTTTTCTTTGTGGATGTTCATAAGGTCACACATTGAGGCAATGATAGAACTATATAATTTTAAAAACTCATTCCATTTAAGTAATCATAATCAGCCTACCTACAATTCCCCCTGCAGTGTGAAGTTGGATACTTTCTTGGCTCAGCTACTGTGGCATGTCACTGCATGAAGCTAAAAGAGCTGTCACTTTCTATCCCAAAGGATTGGATTAAAGTAACATGTAATTTAGGCCCCAATCTTACATCTAAGCAACTTTAAATACATGAGTTGACTTATTGAGCTCAATGGGACTATTCAGGTACATAGTTACTCATGCGCATAAATCTGGATCAAGTCATTGTTTGTAAATCAATATGGTAAGCTTACTAGAGTGCTTTGGTATCTTTGCACACAAAGCACTACATCAATATCAGTCGTCGTTATTATTATTATTATTATTTATTATTTGCTTGAAAAATGTCCTTCTGCAATTCAACTGGACTCATTTCACCCACCAGATTTAGTGCCCTCAAAAAGGAGAGACATATAGGTCCTCTGGGCTTACAATATTTATTTTGTTGTTGGTTGTTTGTTTATTTATTGCCATAAATGTTTCTTGTATTGTTTATATAGGTGCATAATTACTTCATTATAACAACATCGCAAAGTCAGGAACCTTATCTTTTTAGGAGAGGGATTCTTTCTGGCACAGAGCCTGTTATTCAGCCTTTGGATAGGAAGCCTGAATTATGTAACACAGTGTCCCTCCCACTGCACACTTATTTGAAGCACAGTTGGTTGGTGGGAGATGGACTTTGGACATAAACTTCTAGCCATTATGTAACTTGGGAAACCTCACAAATCTATTACATGTATTTGAAAACTAGTATTATTGCCTCTTCTTCTGACACCAATGTCCTGTTCTGACAACAGTGTCACCTCTCTGCTGAGCAGCAGCGGATATGTTTAAGGCCTTATAGGTCAGCTTCCCAGTGAAGAAGAAATCAGTGGCAAAAACCCTGAATATAGTATAACTTGCTTTATTTATGCACGTACCCCAGCCTGGAAATGTCATGGTCAAACAGCATGCAGTGTAATCCCTTCTTCCAGAAATTCCAGCTAAACACCAATGCCCGATTCCAAGGGAGAAATTCAGCCTCAATAATTGTCTCTAATTAGAGCCCAAAAAAGAGAACAAACTCTCCTGCTGCTCACAGAGCTTCCTTTCTTTCCCCAAGCTGTCTTGACACCTGTCCTTGAATAACCCAAAGTTCACAACATAGCATGTCTTGCCAAGAGTCCAAATTTACTCTCATGCTAAAAACTTGGAAGACTATGTGCTCTAGTGTCAGTAGTGATGCCTACCAAAACAGTATTACTATAAGAAGTCTTGGAACAGGTGAGAATGTACTATGCGGTGCTGTTCCTTTATTCTAGCCGTTACACTGATTATTACTTGCAGAAGGCTGGAGTCTGCTGCCCATAGTCACATTAAATAGTGTCTAATGCAGCAATTAATCCCATTGAAACCAATGGGACTTCATATAGAATAACGTACTGTTAGAATTTTGCTCAAAATTAGGGCTTGGTACAACAAATACTTGCTGGTATGAAGTTGCTTTACTTATGTGAGTAATCCTATTGAAACCAATGGGACTATTGTGAATGAGTGTTACTTACAGGATTGAGTCATTAAATTGCACTAGAGTGTCAGGAATGGGTAGTTTAGATATAATGTACAGCTACAAAGAAGTGATTTAAAATATGTATAGGTAATCACCCATAATGGTTACAGACTTGTTGTCGCTTAAAAGAAACCTCAATTAAAATTGTTGTGAATTATTTACACATTTCCCCCCCTTAAATTTGATTTAAAATTGAGTGGTGGCTTCAGGTCAGAATTTTATGTGGAGACCTGTAACCTTCCTGAACAGTATATGCACTCATTAGCTAGGGGCACATTTGAGAGTATACTTGAGTTCTATCCCATATTGGCCAGTCTGTTAAATAAAGATCAGGCTCTTTCCCTGAAGTCCTGCTGCTATGTTGTCTCATATTGGAGTATGCATTATGCAGCCCCGAACAGATGCCTCTACCCATGGACTCTTTATCAGGTCAATGGAAGTGGTAAGCTGTCAAATTAATAGCTATGAGTGTTACATAGAATTGGGATGGCTGTACCTTTCATTTTACTTTAATCATTTTTTCTGAAAGGGACAGTTCACCAATGGCAGGACTGAGATTACCCCAGAACTACAAGAAACAGCAGCCATCAACTGAGCCCTTTTGTTCTATGCTCGGTGCCTACCTTTACATTATACCGGTAGGCTGAATGCAAACCAGAAGTGCAATTATATGAGTAACACTTAGAAAAATTTCCAAAACGTCTGGTACATGCATATACTACCTGAAGGATATGCCTGGGGGTGTCTCTGGCTTTTGGTCTTTCTAATTGTAGGTATATATGACATATTACTATTTATAACCGTGTCATGGTGAATTAGATAAGAGGATTTGTATGTCCTATATACTTCATGAACACATTAAAGACAAGAGGTAGATGAGCACATAGTGAGAAAATGTGCATATTAAAACCACTATCCACAGAGGGAATTGGATCTGATAGGTTGGTTGGTCTACTTCTATCGTGAATTGTTGTATATTGTAGCCTGGCAAACTTTCCCATATCAAACAGGTGACACCTGCAATTTAGGATCTTAACCAGTGTTTTGCTAAATCACAGATTACCACTATGGGGAATCCTGTTAGGCAAATGGAAAACTATCAGATCTTAAAGTGTACTTCTTCTCTGAAAAGTGGCTATGTGAAAATGCAACCTCCTTTCTCATTTTGTCTGCTCCCTATGTGCAGTAAGATCTGGACACTAAAATCAACAAAATAAATTTGCTATTTGCCAGCGACCTAGATTTCATTCCTCCTAATAAATCAACAGAACTACTGTCTAAATTCTAATTACCAGGCCAATCAGCTGCACCTTGTTGCCCCATATTACAGGCAAGTGTGTCACACAGATGTTATTGAAGTTCTAATCTGAAGACATTGGGGTAGCATAGGTATCAAGGAGGGCCTATAACTGCTTGAAAGAGCCATAATTGCTGGTAAGGCTTAAGGAAGAAAGAACTCAGGCTGATTCTTAGGTCCCAGGTGGAGTCATCAGGGTTTGCAGGTAGAAAGCCCATCTTTTTGCTTGCAAACTGGGCATATTTCACCTAGCAGTCATTGTGAGATAAACATGAAATGATAATATACTTTTCTCCAAAGTAACTCTACAGAGCAGAACTGCACTTCCATGACCTTTTTCTGTACTATTTCCCAAACAGTCTGATTTATTCATAGTTTAACGGGAATTTTTAGTGCTCATGTGTTTAAACGCTTGCTCTCAAGAGGTTAGGAGGGAAAAGCTAACTCTAAATCAGTGTTGGAATTTCCTTGAATCTGTCTGTTCTGGTCCCTGGCATAAGTTAGAGGAATCTGTAACTTAAGGCAGCCTCTCCACAACTGACTAAGGGTCACTCCATAGCTCAGAACATACATAGCACTAAGGGTATGTTTACACTCTGAGCTGAAGGTATAAATTCCAGCTCGAGGAGACATACCTGTGCTAGCTTTAATTGAGCTAGTGTGCTAAAATTAGAGTGTAACTGTGGCAGTGTGAGCTGCCAGAGGATCTAGCTGTCCCAAATGTAAATCTTTCTGAGACCATGCCCCTTGCATGTTTCCTATGTATATACTGGCATAACGCTGTATTGGAGCTGGGGAATTCCTACTGGGGCTATTGGGACTCTTTTTTTGGCTCCTATATGCTGCCAGATGTATGGGGCTGGAGTAGTAGCTAGAATCTAAATATCCTTCTAGCAAATATTGCATTTGTGCACCATGTTTAGACCCATTTATCTTCTACAATCCAGCCAGTGGAGGGGACATATTCTTCCTGTGGAAATAATCCAGTACAGGAAAGGTGTGAGACATCAACTATAAGAATGACATGCAGATGAATAAACAATGGTATTAGAAGTTTTTGTAAACATTTGCTATATTGTTCAGAACTCAAACAAAAAGGCTTGTCCCTTCTGTCCAGTCAGTGTTTGTTTTCTGGATTGTCTAGATATCAGAAGGTTGTCTAGAAATTTTTTTAAACCATATTTTATATATTTTAGATAGTGGAAAATTAAGGGTTTTAAGTATTTTTCAAAGTTTTTATAGATTTAAATGTTCATGGTTGCAGGAAATTATAGGGCTATGTCAGACAGTAATTATTTAATGGCAATAGACATTGAGAGTCAAAAAGTTAAAGCTTTTTAACCATTGTAACATACATTGTCAGCATCACATGTCCATATATGCAAAGGAAATATCCTTAAATCAGACTCTTTAGTTCTCAAGCAGCATTTTTCTAATTCTGCCTATGTGTAAATTTCGATTATCGATGGAAATATTTTTTTGTTAGTTTGGGTGTATGGTGAAATGGACATTTACCAATAAAAATCGAATCCTTCCAAGCTTAATTTTACAATACCCCCTTAATATAATTTCTCATTTAATTCCTTTAGATTTAGCACTGATATTGTAGTTCAGCTAATTCTAACACCTCTCAATTATCATTTTATAGCTCAAAATGTTTTTTTTCCCTTTAAAAAAGCATTCTTGCTTATTTATCTAATTGTCACCTTTGGTAATTTATGCAACCATAATGCCTTGGGCTGTGATCCTAACAGCTCACAAGCTAAGCAGTATGGAGACCCTCCAAAAGAACAGCTGGTGTCTGATTCTTGTCTCAGTAACACCAGTGCAATTCTGGGGTAACTTCAGATTAGTTTCTGCAGTTTGTGCTAGTGACTTAGTAAATTGGCACTTTTCCTTTTGAGGCCATGCTGAATGAATGTCTTCTGTGGTGTTAGAAGACAATGGTAACAGCATGCAGTTGTCTTTTTAGATGCAATATTAAACTAAGGTCTTGGATATTTTTGGTTGTTAAGGATCCCATGGTACTTTTTTGTAAGAACTGAAGTATTTCCATTAACCCTGGTGTCCCAGCCAAATTCTATCTTGGGCTACTATATTCTGTCTACTTAAATTCCCACTCCAGTTGCAGTTGGACACAATGCTCTCTTGCATCTGCCCTAATTCCTAAACTGTTGTGCAATGTTTCTATATACTGTTAAAGTTGCCATGTTTCACCCCAGGCACAGCTGCTCTTCAAGGGTGGATGAAATAATCTTCCCAGAAAGTCCCAATTCTGCAAGTATATGCACTTGTGTGGGGGTCCCAAAGCCTGCACAGAGCCCCAGTAGAGTCCAAGGAATTCTGTGCCATGCAGAGGGTATGTAACTAGCATAGCTGCTTGCAGGATTGAGGCATTAGTTTTCAAATTGTTTTGGGATCCTTTTGAATGAAAAGCAGTCTACAAATCTATTATCTAATCTATTAGAGTTCTTTGAAGGGGTCAACAAACATGTGGACAAGGGGGATCCAGTGGACATAGTGTATTTAGATTTCCAGAAAGCCTATGACAAGGTCACTCACCAAAGGCTCTTATGTAAATTAAGTTGTCATGGGATAAGAGGGAAATTCCTTTCATGGATTGAGAACTGGTTAAAAGACAGGGAACAAAGGGTAGGAATAAATGGTAAATTTTGAGAATGGAGAGGGGTATCTAGTGGTGTTCCCCAAGGGTCCATCCTAGGACCAATCCTATTCAACCTATTCATAAATGATCTGGAGAAAGGGGTAAACAGTGAGGTGGCAAAGTTTGCAGATGATACTAAACTGCTCAAGATACTTAAGACCAAAGCAGACTGTGAAGAACTTCAAAAAGATCTCACAAAACTAAGTGATTGGGCAACAAAATGGCAAATGACCATTTAATGTGGATAAATGTAAAGTAATGCACATTGGAAAAAATAACCCTAACTATACATACAATATGATGGGGGCTAATTTAGCTCAACTAATCAGGAAAGAGATCTTGGCGTCATCGTGGATAGTATTCTGAAGATGTCCACGAGGTGTGCAGCAGCAGTCAAAAAAGTGAACAGGATGTTAGGAATCATTAAAAAAGGGATCGAGAATCAGACGGAGAATATCTTATTGCTCTTATATAAATCCATGGTACATCCACATCTTGAATACTGCATACCAATGTAGTCTCCTCATCTCAAAAAAGATATACTGGCATTAGAAAAGGTTCAGAGAAGGGCAACTAAAATGATTAGGGGTTTGGAACGGGTCCCATATGAGGAGAGATTAAAGAGGCTAGGACTTTTCAGCTTGGAAAAGAGGAGACTAAGGGGGGATATGATAGAGATATATAAAATCATGAGTGGTGTGGAGAAAGTGAAGAAGGAAAAGTTATTTATTTGTTCCCATAATATAAGAAATAGTGACCACCAAATTAAATGAATGGGCAACAGGTTCAAAACAAATAAAAGGAAGTTCTTCACACAGCGCACAGTCAACCTGTGGAACTCCTTGTCTGAGGAGGTTGTGAAGGCTAGGACTATAACAGGGTTTAAAAGAGAACTGGATAAATTCATGAAGGTTAAGTCCATTAATGGCTATTAGCCAGGATGGGTAAGGAATGGTGTCCCTAGCCTCTGTTTGTCAGAGGGTGAAGATGGATGGCAGGAGAGAGATCACTTGATCATTACCTGTTAGGTTCACTCCCTCTGGGGCACCTGGCATTGGCCACTGTCGGCAGACAGGATACTGGGCTGGATGGACCTTTGGTTCTTATGTTTTTACAAATGAATATATTATTATTATTTTTGTTATGCAGAATGAAATATTTTCTTTACGGAAATGCTACCTAAATTCTTTCACTACCCAGTACTGTTTCAATTCCTTAGTTCTTCACTCCTGGTTATTGCGTTTGACTCTAGATCTAATAGATGTTAAACACATGCTCTATATTGTGTTCTCCAAACTGTTTCAGAAGTGTCACAGGGAAGGGAACGGATGGACGTAACTCTCCTCTCCTCCCTCAATAGCCTCTTTCCTGAAACACATCCAAGATCTGAACTGATCCTTTTCCTTTTTCCCTCGGGATAGGGTTCCTCCCCTTCTCCTAGATGTTGATTTAAGAAGTAACATGCAGATGCCTTATTCCACTATGAATACTAGGACCACTCTGCTTATGAGTTAGTGGATGGCACAATAGATTCTGAGTTTTGTTGCCTAAATGGCATCGATTACCTGAGATAAGGATGACAGTCCTAGAATTTTGTATTGCTCAATGAGTTCCATCTTAAGTATCTATTTTTCCCCAAATGGTATAGATTTAGGGGAGTGTATTCAAAACAGCCTGCTGGGTTTTAGCTTCATGACTCTGAGAAAGCCAATAGGAGTTACATAGTTAAACCCTCCACATTTCTTAGAAATGCACACTAGTTTCTCAAAACTTTCTAAATAACTAAATTATCCTGACCCCTTCTAGCTTCCTGCTTGCCCTCTGCTATTCCACTTTCTCCTCTCCCACAATGTATTCAGAGTCAGAACGTGTATATCACACATTGTGTTCCAACATGTCACTTTACTAGTCTCCAACACAATGGTAAAATCTCCTTTAATTTATATTTGAAGCCTCTGTTTAAATATCCTACATTCCTCTTTTCTTAGTTTTTGGCACTGTCAAGCACTATGTCAAAAGTTTTAGCATTTCACCCACTGTTGAGTCCAGATCTCTTCCCTGCGTAGTGCTTTCTAGCCATAGTAGCCACAACTGGAAAAAATCTGTTCTGTCGTGAGGGATTTTTTTTTTAATAAATCGGAATTTATGGTGCACAATTTCTTGCAACAGAAGGCTGCAGTGCAAACCTTTTCAGCTGTCGCCTCTATCCATTGGAGATTTAGCTCTCTTTCTTGTTGTTTTGTCCTTAGATTCATGATCTTATCTTTCTCTAAATTGAATTGGATAAGCCACCTATCTGCCCATGCTTCTATTCTACCCAAGTCATTGTGAATTTTATTGCTTTCCTACTCTGTATTTGCTGGGTTCCCCCATTTTGTAGTGTTAGCACATTTCATTTTCTCACAGCATTTTCCTTTTTTCTGGTCTGTAAAGTAAATAAAATCAATACTAATGTTACGGCACTCCACAAGTCAACTCCTTCCAGCTGGAACGGCTTTCACTCACAAGCACCTTCTGGCTTCAATATCCTAGCTGGTTTTTATCCACTAAAGTAACTCACCACCTACAACATATGTTCGAAACAAATGTTGTACATTTTGCAAAGCACCTTTCAGGGCATTTTACTAGAAGTGGGGCAACATCATTTCCAACCAGTGCTGAAGCAAGCTGACTTAAGTTATTTAAGCTCTTAAGGAAGATGAACAAGGGCAGGGACAAAATTTTATCTAGAGGGCACTTTCAGAGTGCGTCCTGCTCTTTGTAATAGCCATATATCTACTGCCTCTCTGTTCACTGTCTCCTACATACTGTGGGGATCTGATGTGTATTGTAATGCCAGGAGCCAGATCTTTAGCTGATGAAAATTGATGGCACTCCATTGACCTCTATGGACCTATGATAACTTACGTCAGCTGAGGATCTATCCTAGGATGTTTAAGTGATGAATGACATTGACACTGTGCTGCGATGAAGTTTTGCCATCCTTGAAAATTCGTTTGGGACTCTTTGAAATCATGGCTGTGTACACATGTTGGAGTCATCAACTGTGATCAAAACCAGGATATTCTATGCCAAGAGGACAAGGCCCTAACATATGAGCTAAGGGAACAACTGTAACAGTCCATAAGTAACAGAGTGCTATAACCTCTGGGATCAGTCACTAGAAAGAGTCATCGTCTCCACATGGTAAGACAGTATTAGGTGTGGGATTGTCCAGAATTTGGGGCAAAATCTGCTTGCCTTACTCACACTAAAGGGACTGGCGAAGAGGGACTAAGCAAACAGGATTTCTCGTTTAAAAGAGGAAAATTCCAGAGCGGAGAGGACGGGTGGCAATCTTGCCTTCCCCAAACGATCCTCTTAACAGCAGATTCAACACAAAGTAGATTAACAGTGTCAGATCATCTACCTTCACTTCCCTTAGGGCAGCAGACCTAACATACTTCATAGGGTGTACCTCAAAATATTTAAACCTTTCAAAATACATACTACAAACATGTATTACAAAATCAGCAATTATTATTTGTACTATAATAATGCCATCAGGGAGGGCCCTATTGGGATTGTGGCCTCCTTATACAACTGGATTGTGAGAAAGTCCCAGCCCATGAAATTTTACAATCTAAATAGAGAGGACAAAAGGTTGGAGGGGAAATAGAGAAACGAAGAAGTGAAGTAACTTGCCCACTGTCATACAGCAAGTCAGCGGCTTTAAGGCAGTTATCTCCTATGAAAAATAATACATTTTAAGAGAGCCTTAAAAAAAGACAATAGATTCATTTCCTTGTGAAGCCCATTGTATATCCGGGGCATGTACAAATGAAAGAGAAATTCTCCTGTGCCCTTTGACTTGATAGTAAATTCCAAACACAAGAATCACTGTCCCCTGATTTTTCACAATATGAATGTTCTCTTCTCTTTCTTGTTCATGATCTTTTACACTAGTTACAGAACAGTGTTCTAACAATAACACTTAAAGCAACATCAGACATAATGTATAGCGAACAAAATTGGGAGTATTGATCTGCCTGTTGTAAGCAACATGATCTGTTTTATTACCTGTTTTTTAAAATAAGTGTCTGTGATCTTGCTTCGTCAAAGTCATGTGTGTGGCTGGCCTCACACAGCTTGGCACAGGACCAATTCAGATTTAATGCTTAAATGTTAAGTTGTGAGCTCTCCTGCAGTGATTAAATGATGACAAAGTCTTCAAGGACTTTAGGTAGGGGGAGGAAGTAGGACAACAGAGAAGATAACTTTATATAGTACAGCCATTGTTTAAATCCCTTGTCCTCTTCTGGTAACTGATTCTTATGCACATTGTTCTTTCTAAACTGCACAGTTCAATTATGTTTGTCAGGATAAGGGCCAAATTGGGTTTTATAGATTCATTGGGGCTTTTTTCCCTCCCAACAACTCTCACTTTGTTGGAGTAAACAGAAGCAACTCTTACTACATTTTATGGAAACATTTGGGTTGGAAAACATCTCTGGTGTTTAATCTTGTCCACCCTCTTGCATTCGTGGTTATAAAAGCTTCCTTGGCAGAGGAGTATCTAATCCAACCTCGAGTATCTCCAGCTACATTAGCAATTCCATAATCTGTCTTGGGAACATGTTCAGTTGTCTCTCCCTTCTGATAGTCTTCAGCAGAGGTGAAAGTAAGCCGGTACGCCCTGGTACGGCGTACCAGTAAGAGCCGGAGCGCTGTACCAGGACCGGCTTTCCGAGAGGGCAATTTAAAGCCCTGGGGTAGCGGCGGCGGGGCTGCGGCGGGGATTTAAAGGGCCCCGGAGCTCCAGCCGCTGCTACCCGCCCCCCAGGGCCCTTTAAATCCCGGCTGAGCCCTGCTGCCAGAGCCCTGGGGTAGCGGCGGCAGGGCTCCGGAGGGGATTTAAAGGGCCGGGGTGGTAGCGGCGGCTGGAGCCCCAAGCCCTTTAAATCCCTGCCTGAGCCCTGCTGCCCGAGCCCTGGAGCCCCGGAGAGCCCAGAGCCCCGGAGCTCCAGCCACCCCTACTGCCCTGGCCCTTTAAATCCTGGCCGGAACCCTGCTGCCAAGGGCTCGGGCAGCAGGGCTCAGGCAGGGATTTAAAGGGCTTGGGGCTCCGGCAGCTGCTACTATAGCGGAGCCCCAGGCCCTTTAAAGCTCTGCCAGAGCCCAGAGCCCTGGGGTAGCGGTGGCAGCCCGGATCCCCCAGGGTTCCTCAGTGATTTAAAGGGCCCGGGGCTCCGCTGTGGTAGTGGCAGCTGGAGTCCTGGGCCCTTTAAATCGCCCCCTGAACCCCGGGGCTCCCAGCCGCCTTTGCAGCTGGTAGCTCGGGGGTGATTTAAAGGGCCCCAGGCTCCCAGCTGCCACTACTGCAGTTAGGGCCCGGGGATTTAAGGCGCTGCCTCTTCCGGTTGAGCCATGCCCCCTGCTCAGGACTCTGGCTTACTGGTAAGTCCTCTAACTTACTTTCACCCCTGGTCTTCAGGTACAGTTTTCTAATATTCAATCAAATTTGTCCCTCCAACAGGCTCACAAATCCATCACTCTGCATTAATTTGATCCTTCATCGAGATTAATTACAAGGGCTAAGGCCTTGTTCCACTAATAGACATAACAAAATTCTCATTGACCTCACTGGGACCAATATTGGGCCCAATAAATGAGGTTTCAGTTTTAAATAAGAGATACAGAGGGCTTGATTCTCAACTGCCTTGTATCTAGTGTCATCATTTATACCTGTGCAAAGTGAGTATGAAATACTAATCTGCACAGGTGTCAGTGATATGCAAGGGCAAAGGAGTATCACGTTGCAGTGCATTGTCAGTGAGGGTGAGCCAGGAGAGAGAGAGAGAGTGCAAAAAAATAAAATAAAATAAAAAATCACTGTTTGTTCTGCTTATTTTACTTTCCAGGCTAACTATGTATGTTTTGATACACCCATTTCCCCAACACATCCTTACTCCTTTTTTAAAAACAAACAAACAAACAAACAAACCTATAGTTCTTTCAGAAATGAAACTGTAAAATAACTGTCAGATATTGCACATCATAAGCCAATACTATGCAACATGTTGTATGTATCCTCACTTGTTATATACTTCTCTATCTCTTACTGTGCAGTAATTACTCATGTCTCACTGGGCTGAATATCATCATGAGCGCACTTTCTTCTCTGCCTATTGTAGCTCACCTTAATGAGTAGCTAGCTAGCCATGAACGTATTCATTGTCGTTGTTGATCCCATAGTAGCTGATCTGATGAAACCTGAAAAAAACAACCTACTATAGATTTCACTATAACAGGAAAAAGACCAAAGTGGAATTTAAACAGTCCCTGCTGGACTCATGTTGGCGACCACCAAACTGTAAATAAAGTGTGTGTGTGTGTCTATATAATTACTGAGAGGGCGGGGAAGGGAAGGTCTAACTTTACTAGCTGTTTTGAATCTCAAATTACACTTTGTTATTTAGTAGATGTTAAAAGCTAGAGGATTGCTACAATTCACAGCAAATACTCTCATAAGACTACTTAATGCAACAGTAATGTGCTCTCTTCAGAGGTGCATTAGAAATGCTATTCAGCTACATGCAGACTCTACACACTATATATAGTGCTATAAGTGCAATTAGCCATGCACCAGGATGACTGCAGCCTTCATGCTGTCCAGGATCTGGCTATCAGTGGTGAACAGCATCTTCTGATTTTCATAGTATAACTCCTCCGACATACTCTTCACTGAGTTCAGTTGCAGTATGGATAGAAGCTGAGTAAATGAATGTCGTGAGATTAAAGTAGGCTACTGCTGGCACCTCATTCCAGTAGGTGCCTCCTGTTTCCTGGCTGGCTTGGTCTCTGGGGGCCTGCTGCATACCAAACACTCCTCTTCCACAGGACAGTTCTTATGTGTTTGAAAGAAAGAATTTGTACCCCGAATAGCACATTCTCCTTTTCTCACTGACAAGCAACATCACAAAGGCAGCTGCTAGGAGCATAGCATAGCATGGCTGTCAGAATCTAAAACATCTGTGACTGAGTCAGCCTTCTGAAGAGGAAAAAAATCTACTCTGTGAGAGAAGCTACTTAAAAAGAATTTACAAATATCACATCCCATTGTGCAACAGTCTAAAAGTGACCTTTAGTACAAAGATGCCAAGCTCTTGCCTGATTCCCCCAGAACTTGTGGTAGATTATGTTTCAGGATTGTTATTTTAGTGCAAATTGCAGCAAAGATGGCTTTGGAAATGTTTGGATTCAGTAAACCAGAATGCAAAATGCTCCCCAAAGTATATTAGGAATTGAAATATAGTTTGACTAACTGCCTGGTCCTCCCTTCAGAAAACTGTCCAGTGCAGATTCTCTCTAGATGGCAGTGGAGTTCTTTCATTTTCAAGTCTGCTTTCTTTCCCTACCCCCTCTCCTTCTCTCGGAGACTCATTTCCAAATCTACTTCACTATGATTTAACAGAGCTTTGATGCTGCAGGATGTTGATGTGCACTAATCAGATTTTTTTCCTAAAAGGATAATATACTGCTTTTTCAAAGTCAATTAACACTTAGGGCAAATGAAATGGGGAGAGTGAAAGGTCAATTACTAAGGGATGGCCACAAAAATCTCTTTGGTTTACCCAGCATTCATCCAGGGATTGCAGATCATTGGGAAAAGAAAGGATATAGTAATTAGCTCATTTCACGTCTTGATGACTACCAATAGGATGGTTTAATAAGTTTATCTGTTTTATTTTCAAACAAACATGATTGGTGCTAATAACTGTTTTGATTAGCCCAAGCCTGTGCAATTTCAAGGTTTCTTGCAGTCACCAAAGCAGATGGGAGACTGTCGTGACAATTTATGCATCAGGCAAAAGTTGGTGGAGAGAATCTCATGAAAATTTCAGGATTGGAATGTTAATATGTTTTATGTAAGAAAAATACCCTGGGTCAGCCTATTATAAAATGAATGAGGGAGAGAGTGGTCCAGTAACATTCTCTTATAGCCCAGCTATAAACAAACTCATTGTTAATAAGCTAAAACTTGCCATTTGCAGCTAAATGGCAACGAGTCATTAGCTAAACTTCTTATATCATGACTGTGATGTATTTCTAACTCATTATGAATGTAAAGATTTTAGTAAACTGGACCTCAATTCTGCAAAGTCTCATGGCCTTAATATTGCCTATGTGAGTAACCTCGTTTGAAGTCAATGGGACTACTCTCATATGTAAAGCTAAATTTGTGTGTAAGTATTTGTGGGACTGGGGCCTTAATTGGAAAGGCCACATTTGAGATTTCTGTCAAGGGAAAATCCATTTGTGGATCCTTTTTTTAATCTGAAATTTAAAAACCCACTCATTACAAACTAAATTAGCAACTCATTAACTTTTAAGTTTAATGCTGACAGTACATTAGACTGGACAGGCTTCAGTTGAGTTTGTGCTTTCCACACACCTATTGTATCTTAAACGGCTTTCCAGTCATGCTTCACACTTAAGACTGCAGGAACAGTTCATTTCTCTCTTTCGCTTTAAAAAAATACTCTGCTGAGTTTAATAACCTTTTCCTTTTTGAATAAAGAGTTTCTGTTTGCACTTACATGAAAGAAAAAAGGCCAGTGCTACAGGCAGCAGGAGATTATTTCATGCCTACCTACTAAAACAGGGTTTTCAAATAGCACAAGGGACAGAGAAAATGTATAATGAGCAAACTCTTGTGAGGTAAATTATTGTTTGGGATTTTGAATTGGTTCTTTACAGCTGAGGGGGAAAAAATTCTGCAAAATTATTGTATGCCGCATTTGACTTTTCTGGAAGTAGTGACTTTTCTGGATGGCTTGTTATCCCTGCCCTGCCGCTCAGCCTGTGACACTGCCAGCAAATGAAGTAGAAGGCATTGGACCAGACTATCAGACGTGCTACCTCACTTGCTTTCATGTCACAAAATCAAATCTCTGGCTGCATAAATATGCATGTACTACATTATCAGCTACACCACATGCACATGGAAACAGGAATGGTGATCTTTTTGCTTTGAAAAGCACAGCAGTGTAGCTTTTGAGCTAAAAGATTATGATAATGATATTTAGTGTGCACAGTGCTTAACATCTTCAAAGCTCTAATATTAATCCTCACAATGCCTCTCTATGTATTACCCCCATTTTATAGATAATGTAACTGAGGCACAGTGGTTAAGTGATTGACCAAGACCACAGAGGGAGGCAGGGTCAAAGATGGAATTAGAACTCAGGAGTTCCTGGTCCCCAGACTTACATTCAAAGCAATAGGCTACTGTCAAGTTTCTTTCCTGACTCTGAACTCTAGGGTACAGATGTGGGGACCTGAATGAAAACCCCCTAAGCTTATTTTTACCAGCTTAGGTTAAAACTTCCCCAAGGTACAAACTATGTTCCTTTTTCCCTTGGACTTTATTGCTGCCACCACCAAGCGTCTAACAGATATATAAAAGGGAAAGAGCCCGCTTGGAAATGTCTTTCCCCCCAAAATCCTCCCCAAACCCTACACCCCCTTTCCTGGGGAAGGCTTGATAAAAATCCTCACCAATTTGCATAGGTGAACACACACCCAAACCCTTGGTTCTTAAGAACAAGGAAAAAGCAATCAGGTTCTTAAAAGAAGAATTTTAATAGAAGAAAAAGTAAAAGAATCACCTCTGTAAAATCAGGATGGTAAATCCCTTACAGGATAATCAGATTCAAAACATAGAGAATCCCTCTAGGCAAAACCTTAAGTTACAAAAAGACAGAAAAACAGGAATCTACATTCCATTCAGCACAGCTTATTTTCTCAGCCATTTAAACAAAACAGAATCTAACGCATATCTAGCTAGATTGCTTACTAAGTTCTAAGACTCCATTCCTGTTCTGTTCCTGGCAAAAGCATCCCACAGACAGAGAGAACCTTTGTTTATGCCCCCCCCCAGCTTTGAAAGTGTCTTGTCTCCTCATTGGTCATTTTGGTCAGGTGCCAGTGAGGTTATCCTAGCTTCTTAACACTTTACAGGTGAAAGGGTTTTTCCTCTGGCCAGGAGGGATTTTAAAGGTGTTTACCCTTCCCTTTATATTTATGACAGCTACAAAACTCTCTCAAAGGGACTCTTTGGTAACTGCCAGTAGACTATTAGACTTTATGCCACAGTAGCCTCTCTGATAGGCCACCCAGGAGAGAGCAAGAAGAACACAAATACTGGAGCAAACCTGATTCCATCCAGCAGGGCACGTCGCTATATGTGTGCACTTATGGTGGCACCATTTAGTTTCTCTGGTTTAAAAATGATATACTGATTTATTTTTTTGAGCTTGATTCATATTACTAATTTTGGAACTTTTCTGACTCTGATTTAATTGTCCACTATTCAGTCTCAGTTTTGCAATGACTTATGCATGTACTTAATTTTATGAATGTAGTATAATGTTAAGCATGTGTGTAAGTCTTTGCAGGATTGGGGGCTTGATTATCAAATTTCATAGTGTGGTGTACATAAATGGAATTGTTCTGGCTTTGGTTTCCATCCACTGAACCTTTACATTTCTAAATACTGTGCCAGTCTGCAGAAATAGGATCTAGTTTATTCTCCAAATTGTTGCTTCTTGCTCCATAGAGGAGACACACTGTTTTTTGCAGAGAGTTTACTTTAGTTCTTTCCATTTGTTGGTTTTTTTTAATTGAAAATGTTATTTTAGACTGAAAACAGATTTTGCTCCTTGTGCATGGAAACATAATAGAGAGGTTCAGAGGTTCAGTTGGGAGAAGCACAAAAAATGTGTAAAATAAAATTCAACTGGAAAACTTGTGAGAACTGCTGTTTGCATGGTATTTTAGCAGAACCAGGAACTGAAGTGGTGAGTGAAAATTTGAAGCAGGAAAAAAAGTTAGGTGGCTTAGACCATTCCCTAAGGGCATTCTTTTGAGCCTCATACCTGAGCCAGCCTCCATTGAAGTCCATGGACATTTTGCCATTGACTTTAATGGAAACGGCTTCAGGCAAAATTGGAATGGAAAGTTAAACCACAACCTCAGAGCATCAATCTGTGTGTATGTTATGTTCTGGGAAGCCCATGCTTTTATCGGTGCACGTGCTATGAACTCAGAATTTTTACCTGGAATAGGCAAGTGAGAAATGGTTTGGAAAGATTTTTGTGGGGGCAGCTGCAAATCAATTACAAAGTGCAAGTTCCTCAACTATTAATTTTAAGTGCATAGATTTAATCAGTGTTGTTTAAATCTTTTTCGTACACTTCATTTAAACTCTACAGATGGAAAAAAATTGATTAACTATAGGAAAAAGCACAACCTTTCTACCCTGCAGGGCAAGACAAATAAAAAAAAACAAAAAACAAAAAAACCCCTTCCTCCATGAGTTGGTGTCATGATTCATTTCAAACAGCTTGATATTCCTGGATGGGTACATACAAAACAGAGCTTTAGGAACCCTGTGCCACTTAAGCCTGCTCTCAGTTCTAAATCTAAGACCAGTCAGAAAGTTAAGGCAAAAATACATTTAGTTCTGAAACAATGATTGGAGCTGGAGGGAGTTAAATTAAGGGAAAGGGTTAAGAGCTGAACATTCTTTGGCTAAGCAATGCCAAAGGAACAGACATGAGAATAGTCTACCAATAGTTGAAAGGTATAAGCACCATGGTGAGAAAGGAATGATGGGTGGTTCATGAGGATATTAACTAGCAGCTAAGGCCCTGACCCTGCAAACTGTTCCATTGGCCTGATCCAATTCCCTCTGAAGCCAGTGGGAGTCTTTCCTTTAACTGAGTTCAGCAGGGTTTGGATAAGGTCCTGTGTAGGCAAAATCCCACTGATTTCAACTGATACAACTTTGTGCTATATGCATTCATCTTACTGACTGGATCAGGGCCTAAGGGATGAAATTGAGATGGAGGAAATTTAAGTTGAATATCAAGTAAGATCTTTATTGGGTAAGATGAATTGGGTGAGATGAATTCAGCTCTGAAATAATCTTTCAAGGGAAAAGTGGTAAAAAGATCCATTTCTTGATAATTTTAAAATCAGACAGCATAAAATACTAGAAAATGTACTGTAAAGCACTAACCCTGCATTATCAGGGACTATATGGTCCTGGAGTATTATGCACTTACAGAGTTGGCATAAAATGTATCACTGGTGATGGCATATTCTTCTTCCACACCATGCAGTGAAGGGGAACATATGAATCACAGCAAGCAGAAGCAACTATCAAACTCAATCAAGGAACTCTGAAGCTTTCATAGGGATGCATACTCCTCTGATCTCATCTGGGATGTCACTTGCTGTAACATTAAAAAGGCATTGCTGTATTTAAATGGATGACTGACTAATTCAACACAAAATAATCTTTGGATACTTTGGTCACTGGATAGGCTATATGCAGCATGCTGTGTGAGTAATGATTGTACTGGCAGTACAATCAGGGTTCTTACTTCTCTTTCATATCCAGGGACTGTCCTTGGGTCACTGTCATTTAAAAGGAGATCCCATAAGAAAACAAATCATTTTGAACCATGCTTTCCCATGGTCTTATTAGATTGTCATTGGTATCTATAGCTCTGGTTTAGTACTCCCATGGGCTTTGAGCTTTTTCCATACTCGTGTATCAGCTTCTATATAGCACCCTTTTTTGGAACGAGCCCCTGTGAGCATGGGGTCAAGAGTAAGGGTATATTGTCATTTCTGAACAGCTTCTATGTCCCTTATGTTCAGGAGTGAGTTTCCTTCCTTCAGGAATCTCCATCCTGGTCCCTGACTAACTGATCATACAGTCTGAATTCAGGTTACTTTAAATGAAAAACACATTAGCTTGGAGAAATAGTCTATCTTAAAATAAACAGTAAGAAAACATAAACATCAGTGTCCTCTTGGTCTTGTTAAACACATCTTTACACTTACTATTTAAAGCTCCCTCCCCAAGTCGGTCCGTATCAGTTTGCAAGGGGACTCATTTTTCTTTCCAGATGTATTTTCTATTACTGACCTGCTATCCACAGCCATTAATCTATTATCACTCCAATAGCCCTTTGGAATGTTTTTTTTTTATTGCTAACAATATTAAATCCATTTTCAGAGATGTGGGTTAACTAGGCAATAATCTATATTACTGGGCTGCTTTAATAATATTTGTCAAATAATTCATTATATTTAACAACACTTTTAAAAATGTTCACCATTATCTTATTTAAAGAGTTCAGAGAATATTTGAATAAACACAAATTTTGTGACCATTTATGAACAAAATATTGGCATCCTTTTTAAAATTATTCACCCCGCTCTGCTTTGTAATGTAGCTGCATTAACTGCAGTAGTGCAAAGCGTTTGTTCAGAAATTGCATAAAAGTTAATATATGTATAACACAGAATTACAACAGAAGTACAGACTTAGTAGGCCTCAATTCTGGAAAGACTCACATGTGCTTAACTTTATGCAGGGTGAATAATCCTACTGAAGACAATTAATAAGGATCCAGGCTATAGTTAATAAAATGGGCAAGGACGTTATTTTAAAATGACCTTTTTTTTAATCCAACAGTGTCTCTTTTTTACCTTCAAATTCAGAATTGTGTATTTCTATTTTCAGGACTTGTGTTGTCAAATTATGCCCTGTGTTTTCTAACAAGGCAAATTCAAACTGTATAGACAAATATGTAATTTTTAAGGTATGCCACTCAGACAAATTTGTGCTAACAAATACAAATGGCCTCTTGAGCCTTGTCTGTTTCATTTTTAAAGCTTCTTTTATTTTATTTCTTTAACTGAAATCCACAGCAACTCAATGTGGTGCTTTGTGCTCCCCTCCCCTACTCTCAGGCTTATATGTTTAGAACAAGAGGTCCCAGGTTTGATTCTCCACTCCCAATAACCCAGCAGCCAGTGTAGTGTTACACAAGCACAGCTATAATAGCTGGTCAGTAACTGCAGCTGCAGTCTTCACTGCTTTGGCCACTGTTGATATTAGGGGACATATTTATGAATACTGGCTACACAAATCTACTAGTATTGCTCAAGTTTTAAAATTTCTCCGGTAGATAACTAGGGGAATAGAAAAATTTATTTAAAAACAGAGTTAATATTTCTGTGGCCCACTAAACCATCTGTTCTGCCTGCTCTGAGGACAAGCCTTTCACTTTTATTCAGGCACTGATGGAGACATATTTCTTTAATAGAGTTTGAATTACTTTAATACAGGGGTGGGCAAACTTTTTGGCCCGAGGGCCACACTGGGTTTCCGAAATTGTATGGAGCGCCGGTTAGAGGGGGCTGTGCCTCTCCAGACAGCCAGGCGTGGCCTGGCCCCCGCCCCCTATTACCAAAAGATTCCTAAACTACTATTGACATTTAGGAAGCAATTTATGTCTTGAAATGTTTTTAAATGAATATTAGTTTAAAAGGTTGGGAATTAGTATAGACCAGCTTTCTTGTATAAATCTGGCTCCACATGCTTTGAAGTCAAAGTAACAGTGACTAGAATACAATCTCATTCACTTTCCTCACCGTTAGTCCCTGAGCAGTCATTGTCATTCTTTTCGCTTCTTGAAAGATGTCAATCAAAGGAGCTTATTTTCCAGCTCCTGAGGGAAGAAATTACATTAAGTTTTATTCCTTCTTATTTTTGGTACATTTTATTTCAAGTGCCCATTAACTAGTGCATACTGTAGCTCATGTAGAATTGTGATGAATCTCTCATATTTAACTCATATGGCATTTATGTCACATTTCCTCTGGAATGTATTCTGAACAGGGGCTCTAATAATACTTTAGCTTGGCCAATGACATACAAGGTAGATTTTCATAAGGCACAGTGGCTTTTTTCTCAATACTGAAGAAGTGATCAACAACAATCCCTTTCTTTCCTGACACATTTTTTTAAAATCAGTGAGTTGTTCCATACCTGTTCCTATATGGCAACTGTTACATATTTCAGCATGTGATTTCAGATCTTTATTTTCATTTTTTCTAAATACCCAAATGAGAAGAGATGCAAGAGAATATATTGTGTGTCAGATTCCTTTCAGACTCCTCATTTCAATATTTTAATCTGTGCCAATAGTTTAATTGAAGAAGTCTTTTTTTGGTAGGAACTTTTTGTATAAACTTTAATGAAACTGAAGAGCATGAAATGTGGTTTCCCTGTTTTTAAATGAAGCTACATTTAGAGAAATAAAATGAAGAAATTGTGGAAGTCACAGTGCATGAAATTAAGAGAGCCCAGGCTATATTTGCAACATATTTTTTTCTTTAGCTGATGTTTGGTATTTTGATGACCATAGAACTAAATAGCGGAGGGATAATTGTTGGGAGGGTATCTTGTTTTGGTTCATATGCTTTTGACAGATACACCAAGTTTGGGTTAGTTGAAGCAAATAATGGCACAAATTCTGTAATTTTCTTGGGGCAGATGGAGCCCTGCATCCAGGTGGAGCCTCATTGACTTATGTGGGGCTCCTATGTGTACAAAGGTTTACCCTCATGGATCCCTGTTGAAATCAATTGGGCACCTCCTGGGTTCATGTGTCTGCCAACAGAAGGACCCTAAGATAATGAGGTGACCTTGGGTTCCTTTGAAAAGTCCAGCCTGGATAATACACGTTATAGTACGTGACATAAATATTGGCTTTCAAAGTCAAATTAACTGTGGTGTATAGTAGTATTTGTGTAAAGGGGGAAAGGACATGCTATATTTACAGAGAATGATCACTGAACTGTTTGGACCAGCTGTTTTTGTTTTGATTTGAATGATTTTTTTTTTAAATCTAGAAATTCCTGTTGCTGATGTATTTTTGAGCCTATTTTGAGTAAAAATAGTCCTATATTCAAATGAATGGTTATTAAATAAACTGGTTCTGTTTAGCAAAAAACACCTAATGAAATTTAAAGTGAAACTATAAATGTGAATTTTTTTATAAGATTTCCCTCTTTGCTCTGAATTTGGTGCATGACTCTGTGTATTGTATTAATAATCCAAACAGCATCGTGGACTAAGACCCAGGTTCAGCAGTCCATCCCTGCTCACTTGAGCATGTGTGGCACTCTAGGCATGTCGTTATATACCATTGACTTTGGTGGGATGCACAGCTTAAATGCTGTCCTGAATTTGCGCCTAAAATCACCATAGCTCCACTGAGCTCAACCGAGTTACAGTGGTTTAGATCAGCTGAGGATCTGGCCTCATATCTACACAACTTTTGAATGTGTGCACATGTGTGTGTGAACATTTTATTTACCTGCATTTCAAGGGTTTCAGATATGTATGTGTTTTAAATGTTGCAATCTTTATACAATATTATGCTTCATCTTTGATCAGTGAAAGAACGTTTGTGAGTTCGTACTTGTATGCTAGCTTGGTATAATTTTCAATGTGGGAAAGCCAGAAAAAGCTAACCTGGCTATTTTAGTTTGTGGATGGGGGAGAGAAGAAACACATGTAGCACATGAAATATTTAGCAGAGCACACTGTTGTATTGTTTGGTTATGTAGTTTAAATTGTTAACAATATCATCTTGACAGTATGTTGTGACTAAATGGCAAATCGCTAACCCCTGTCAAAAAAGCAGTGTTTTTCTCTATCTTGGAAATTAACTATCAATTCCTATACAATCCTAGCTGAAAAATAACGGTCAACCAGATGCACTGGTGCATGGAAATGGAAATAATTGTTTGTGGTTTTCATAAGAAGATTGCCAGTTTTCTGCCTTTTTAAATTGCATGCAGACTGGGTTTTACATCTCTAATTGCAGCTCTGTTGCTTTTAGGAAAGGGTGACTTGACATTGACAAAACTGAACAGAATACAAAGAAGTGGAAAAATGGGTTGGTGTTTGCCTTGTAAGTGATTAGCTGTATCATACTGTGATGTTTTCTTTATTCCTAGGGATGCTGTAGGATGCTAAATTTACTCTTTGGTGAGACTAGAGATGCTAGTTACACTGCAGCAGACACAGGTGCTAGAGCACAAAGAGCCCATGCAGTCAAAGAGACAGATTTTTTTTTTCATTTTGAGATTAAAATCTTCCTTTGTGCTTTTTTTTAAAAATGTGCTGTTATCCATAGTTTTCTTCCTAATGGAGTAAAATTCACAGCGGTGGAGACTGCAATAGGGCCTATATTTCACTTAAGTATTTAAGACCTGATAATAGTTGGGCTATGAGGGCTGTCTGCTTTGATGGGAAGTTTCACCCAACATTAAGATGCTAAAACACTTGAAGGTATTTAGGTGTTACTGTGCTCTGCATTGCAACACCTAAGTCTGATTTAAAAAGTAATTTTGGCACTTGAGTCTAAATAGCTTTAATGGACAATGGGATTTTGACTCCTAAATGTCTAAATCCCTTTCAAAAATTACTTAGACCCGTTAATCAATTAGGCATTGCAAAGCTGAGCACTGTAACACCTAAAATACCTTTAAAAATCTGGGCATTAGATACTGGGACATTTCCAGAGGTGAAAGTAAGCTGGTACGCCCCGGTATGGCTTACCGGCGTGGATCGGCTTCCCCAGGCGCAATTTAAAGGGCCTGCAGCTCCCAGCAGCGGCTGGAGCCCCCGGCCCTTTAAATTGCTGCCAGAGCCCCACTGCCGGAGCCCTGGTGGCGGGGCTGGGACAGCGATTTAAAGGGCCTGGGGCGGTAGCGGCGGCCACAGCCCCATCCCCGGAGCCCTGCTGCCGGAGCCCTGGGGAAGCGGTGGCGGGGCTCCAGGGACGATTTAAAGGGCCCAGGGCTCTGGCCACTGCTACCGCCCAGGACCCTTTAAACCACTGCCAGAGGCCCCAGCTGCTGCTGTTACCCCGAGGAAGGGGAAGGAGGCACTTGCCAGTACAGGGTGGTCCGGGCTGGCTCTGACCCCCCCCCAACCCCGCCCCTTCTGCCCGAGGCCCCGCCCCTTCTGGGGGCCAGAGCCGGTCCCAGCCCAGCCCCGTACCGGTAAGTCCCTAAACTTACTTTCACCCCTGGACATTTCACTCCATATTCTTTGTGAAAATATGCTTATGATATGAATATGACATAACTGAGACATACTTTATGCAAGATCAGTCTTGTAAGGTATCATTGGAAAGGTTATAATTTACTGAATGTGTTTATCCAATTTGTATGCCTGTATCATTTCTGTATCTGAAGTTAGGAATATTGACTATGTATCTGTATTTCAACTATGCTTTGGGTGCTGCCCACTGCTAACACTTCAGGTACAACAATGGAAAAGCCAGACAGTGCGGATGACCCATCTGCGAGGACAATAGACTGTGAAAAGGCTTGGCCTTCCTGTGGATGCTCCATACTGCCACTGAGGCCTTGTCTACACTGCCACTTTATAGCGCTGAAACTTTCTCGCTCAGGGGTGTGAAACCCCCCACCCGAGCACTGCAAGTTTCAGCGCTGTAAAGTGGCAGTGTAGATATTGCACCAGTGCTGTCCCAGCACTGGTAGCTACTCCACTCGTGGGGGGTGGTTTTTCTACAGCGCTGGGAGAGCTCTCAGCACTGGTGCCGCAACTACATAGCTACATTAAAGCGCTGCCGTGGCAGAGCTTTAACGTTGGTAGTGAAGACATACCCTGACTCATGGACGCTGTGATACTACAGAGTCAGGTCACCTGATACTAAACATTACCTGGGACTTCTTGTAACTTTCCAATGGAAGGGAAGGAGGGGTCAAGTCTGGGAAACAAAGGATTCCCGCCTTATGTAAATCCTATTTAAGGGTGGGGAGGAAGGCAAACGGGGCTCCTCTTCTCCATAGCCTGTCTGCCCAAGAAGAAAGACTGCTAAAACCCCCTGAAGAGAAGGCTGGGGGTGGAGGGGAGTCTAGACTGAGGCAGGCGTCCAGTCTGAAAAGAATTATAACTGGAACTCTGAACCACAGAAACTTTGTAACCTGCCTAAAATAACATTTAGGGTAAGAAATTACATTTTGTAACCTGTTTCTTAAGTATATTGAGCTTATCTTGTGTACTTTTTTTTATTTGCTCAGTAATCTGCTTTGTTCTCTCTGTTATCTCTTATATTCACTTAAAATTCACCTTTTGTATTTAATAAACTTATTTCTTGTTTATAATATAACCCAGTTTATGTAATTTCTAACTGGGGAGGGAAGAAGTTGTGCATATCTCCCTCTGAGGGAGGGAGCGAATTTCATAAAACTTTTGGGCTTGTACTCCTTAAAGGGACTAGGCCTGTGAGTGCTGAGGGAACCCGCTCACATACAGCTGACTTCTCTACTACTCTAAATGAATCTCCAGCATATGTTGTAGTATAGGTCCGTAACAAATAAACATTGCTTGTCAACCCAAGAAATACAATCCATTTGACCAACTGGAGAAGCGAATGAAGTGTAAAACTTATCTGTACCAGAGGATAGCTGTAGAATCACATATGTGTGGTCTTATATCTTTTTAAATTACTGTGCCAGAGTTTAGTCAGAGATGGACACACTCTCTTGGTAAAATCCTAGTCCTACTGAAGTCAATGGTGCAATTTTCATTGACTTGTGGTGCCAGGATTTCATCCTCTGTCTCTGCTGAGTGAGGCATCTGAGCCTGGATGTATGATGTTCTTTCACAAATAACAAATAGGTTGATAAGCACAACTATCCAGAGGCCAAACTAAATAAGAGTCTATTTTGCAATGGTTTTTACTTGACAAAAAGTTTTATTAAGCTCAGATTTTATTATTCTTACACTGAGTAATAATGTACTTTGTAAGTAGCCTCATTGATTTCAGTTAGACTTCTCACAGAGAAAGGTACTAATCAGTGTGAAAATCTGGCCTGTAGTTCTTAGCTTAGACAAACTGCTAGTGTGGTTTGATCTTTCCTAAAAAAATAAAGAACATAGCACAATTTTTCATTTGGCCTCAGACTATAGGAAGAAAGTTACTGGGGTGAGGTACTTTTATGCTATCATGGCAGATTAGCATGGACATATCTGTCTTGGTTTGGTCATTAAGCATATGAAAAAACCACAAAACGAATAGTAGCTGAAAGGATTAGAGTCCCAGCAAGAGCCATAATTACAAGAATACTATGATTTTCTAAAGATCATTTATAATGTTTCAAATGTAGATTCAGTACATCAGTGTATCACATTGATTTAATATTTTATCCTATCAGTGGGGGGTGGAGTTTCTTCTCTGTGAAATGAAAAATTGTCTGTGCTTTTGTTGACGGCATAAAAGTTATTAATTTTTTGATTAAATAATAATTCAGCACAAAACCTACTTACCCCTGCTCCCAGCCCTTCTCCCATTCTCCCCAGTGAGAGGGATAGCACAGGTGAGAGTACCATCTGGGGTGTGTGTGTGTGGTGTAATCCCTTACCACCCATTCCTTTTCTTTTTTTGCATTTGCATTTAATTTTAAAGTGTAGTTAGGGAACAGGCAACCTTGATTTTGTTACAGGTGATAGGGAAAATGCAAATTCTTTGGCTGTATCTTGAGATTCCTGGACAGCAAGAGCACAGATTTCCTTTGAAACACTCACTGCAGCAACATTTTTTGTTTAACATTTATCTGAACAATGTTTACACAGCATTGGGAGAATTAATATTTAGAGATAATAGGAAAATAAACCTTTGTGGACATGAGCTAGAGCAGGGGTTCTCAAACTTTTTCTTTCTGAGCCCCCTCTCCAACATGCTAGGGGGGGTTTCAGGGCTCTGGAGAAAGGCTCCCTATGTCCCCCTCCAATTCTGCCCATATTCTGCCCCGTGGGGTACAGACTACCTGAAACCAGTTCATGGCCCCCTGGGGGCTGCGGACCCCCGGTTGAGAACCTCTGAGCTAGAGGAACCACAGCTGTCAGCTCTTATCCACCCTGCCATAGAATGGGACTAGTGTCCTCTGTAAACTTTCAGAAAGTATCCATTAAAAGTGAGGTTTCTGTACAATATACATGCCAATACTTAAAATAGGGAGAGACAAACGTTCTCAAAACAAAAAAACAACTGAACTTCAGCCTTTCTCTCATTCCAGTCTCATAGCCAATCTTTAGTGAAGGCTCCCAGAGATGTACAGCTTGGCTGGCATTTACAAAAGCACTCAGTGGTGGCCTAACTTGGCTCCTGTTTATGTCACTGCAAGTTTTATGATTGACTTCACTGGAAGCAGAGCACTTTTGAAAATTCCATCCTACATTCTTGTGTGCTTTTGATCAGGGAAGCTTTGGAATCTGACCAATTAAAATAAAACAATTGGTGGGCCCCCAAAATGGCATCAGTAAAGGTCTTGAGCCATCGGGGAGGGGGCACAGGGAAAGAATGGAATTCAAAGAAAAGGAAAAAAATCTTCCTGAAAAGAAGGATCTGGAGACAGAAAAAAGGAGTTTTAAAAAGAGGGAGCTCTCATATGGTTTATTTACATTTTATAATAAGGTTTCTAACAGATATCTAAACTTTCCAGGGATTATTTGACCAAGCTTTGAAACCTTTAAGGTTCATTAATTTAAATGTAATCAATGAGGACATTTTTAAGGGGAAGTATGGGCATATTCCTAAACACATGGATATGCATTGTTCTCAGTGAACTTTTTAAAGGGATAGAACCAAAGCTATAAAATACAGAATCTTGGCAACCCGAGTACATTACAAGCAGGGAAACATATACAGTACTAAATATTTTTGGTTCAGAAAAATGATTTAGAGGAAAGCATCACTGTTCAGGGGTCCCAACCCATTGTAACTCACAAAATTCAAGTCACAAAATCCAGATCCAAAGTTTGGTGATATTGATATCTAGGATTCTGGTTTGGCCCATTATAAAGGCAGGAATCATTTGTAAAATTTGAAGTTCAGATTTCAGTCCTCCCCAAGCCCTGAACTTCACAGTGTTCAGATCACAGGGTTAGTTTCTAATGCATCTGTATATAAAGTAGAATGAACCATGAAGTAAAAAAAGAAATAGATCACTTGGGAGCATGCTCATAACGAGACAACCGGCTACTGAGTTTTGAACTTAATGAGCATGAATTTATGATCTCTTATTCAGAACGTTTTTGAATCAAGCTCAGTACATATTACAACCCTTCTCCTGCACAAATATCTGCAAAGCTCTTGACAAACACTAAGTAATTAATCATCACAACACCCTTATGAGGTAGCCAACTACAGAGGAAGAAACAGAGCCTAGAGGTTAAGTAACTTGCCCAGGAGTCTGGAGTGAGTTTGTGTGAGAGCTGGGAGCAGAATTCAGAAGCATCTAGCTTTTGGTCCTGTCCTCAGATCCATAGTCCAAGCCTCTCCATGAAGAATACAGGTTATTGCTTTGCAAGGAGAGAGTGCTATTTTAGTAGGAAAACAAGGTAATCCCTTCTACAGACCTGTAACATATTCATGTGATCATGTCTGTGTCATTTCCTCCCTTCCCTCTATATGGCTACTGTCAATGCTGCAGCAAATTCTTCGCCGGTGCTGACTTCCAATACCCATTGAAAATATGCAGTAGGTCAGCAAGCAGCCACCATTTAACATAACAAATGGGCCCAATTAAAAATTGATTCCTTATGGGGAAAGTTAAAACAGAGGGGTAACCATCCTACCAATCTACCTTATTCTTGATATATAATCAACGCATAGGCATCTGCCTAGTCATGTGACTTATACTCCACCAGGTAAATATTTTAAAATTGTTTGGTAACATATTTATATTTTACAATGACTCCAGATGTATGTATTTGGATTGTTTTTACTTTATTTTTTTTAGGCGCTGCTGCTCAGCATTTCAGTTAAAGCCCTGGCAGTGCACAGGTCATTTATCCTGCTTTGTCCCTCTACTTTTAAAGCCCCATATTGCGGTTGTCATTGTTCTGCTCCCTTCAGAACCCATGAATACCACTCCTTAATGGATGAGGTTTCACAGTTGTGCAGTCTGAGACAGTCCAAGCCTCTAATGGCCCAGGAAGAAAGCCTGAGACCGAGAACTAACCATAACGTTTCTTTGAGTGCATCATTAGTAAAATATCTTCCAAAACATTTTGTATCTCAGATACAAATAATTAAAATAATTTTCTGGTGAGGTATCAGTATTCCATTTACCTAGGTTTCTCTAGTCCTATGGATTCACTAATCTCAAGCAAGGGTTTCATACTAAATCAATAATAGCTCACAAGCTTTCCACAACCCAAAGTACTGATTTTTAGGGGTTCCTGCATGGTGCCCCTCTGTTTTCTTTTGAACTGCATTGCTGCTACTGTATCTTATGTCTATATACAAGGTCACAAGAGTGCTGGGAGACAGAGCAGAGAATCACTGGGCAAAAGTTTTGAATGAAACACACACTATAAACAAAAAAGCCTTTAATTGCAGAATAAACAGGCTGTTTGAAGCCCTTTTGTCCCCAGAGAGAACTCCCTCCAACTTTATCTGAGAGAGGAAATTGTCTGCAGGACTAAACCTCTCTGTGGGTGAGAAACAGTTTGGGCAACCCCTTTCCTGCTCCTTTTGAAATAGCTTTACAGTCCTTCAGCTTTGGCTGATATGCACTGCATTTAGCTAGACTCTTCTTTAGCTTCCTTAGAAGAGAACTATTGGACCCACATACTATTCTGGAAGTTATTTGGTCACTAGATGATGCTTGGATTTTATACGCTTTCTACTCCGAGTTGTATGGGACTCTTCGTATCTGCCTCAGCAGAAGGCTATGCTGAATGTGCTACAATGCTGGACAGTAGTTTGTTTACAGCTTTTGGTTTTATGGAAATAATATGTGGTTTTATATTTTGGGAGGGGATTCTGTACCCTATTATAAATTGATTTATCTGACCCAATACAGCAAGCTGAAATGTAAGCCTATAGTCTTTCACCTTAGCTTGTAACAACAGCAGATTCATTTTAATACATTTCCAATAGACCATGAACATTTAAGTGAAAGTACATTTCAGATACAGAAAAAAAGGACAAGCTAGTAATTAGAACCCAACTTTCCTTGAGTCGACAGCAGCCAACTCATTTATTAAGCCAGTGTAGCAAAGTAACACAGCAACATCACACTTGATTGAAATCTTGCCCAAGTCTGACAGATGTTCTCAACTCATTGTCAGTCTCAAGGATGTTTTAATGAGTTTCAAGTGGCTGGAACTCCCCTCTGCAGATGCCACTGTTACAGAAACTGTGAAAAGAATCTTTAGGGTAATGACAGCATGGAAAATTCTTTTGAATAAGTGATACGTCGGATAAAATCCTAACTAGCAATACAACTGCAGTTCTTCAGAATGCTCCTCACTATTTGTGTCTAATGAGCTGGTACAAAAATCAGTGTGGTCTGGATGAGTAATTCAAAGTCTCAAACCACTTGATTCTGCAAAACTGGGCTGGAAACTTCGCAAGAATAAATTCTTACAAGATTTCTGGGACTTTCTGCTTCTGGACAGTTCAGAAATGCTTCACCAAATAGCATCCCCGCTTCCATTTCAGGTCCCGTCTAGAACCAAGAAGATCAAAGGTGCAAATGTATATGTAGGGCCATGGAAGAACGAGTCTTCGTGTTTGTTTATGTAGAATGGCACTTTCTCTGTATTCATGTCCTAAACGTATGTTTACAACAATGAAAACATGAATATTATTTCAAAGATAAAACTTAAAAGGGAAATACAGATCCAAACTGGGCCACTGGCAAAGCTATTGATCATGGCTTCCATCTTGTGATAGAGGAGTGCTGTACTGGGAAGTGATAAGTGGATACAAGCAAAAACAGGTCAAGGGAAGAAAAAGAGGGAATGTGGGGAGCCAAGGAGGCCCTTCAGTTTGACTAGGTTTCTTAGGTAATTTGCTGGGCAGTCAGACAAACCCAGTGTAAAGGGAATTCAGGGCATATCAAGATTCGGAGAGACTTTGTACACCCAGGAATGCCCTGCCCACGGAAATTAATGACATGCCAGGCGAACTTACTGATTCAATCTTAATACAATAAAGTTCTGTTCAGCTCCCCAAGGCAATGTTTCTGTATATTGCTCCAACCCTCCCTTTCCTTCTCTACTATGAAATGTAATAATTTTTAAACTCTTTTTGTGTAATTGAGTTAGTTGACAAGATGCTGACTGGTTAGTATAGACAAGGACCAGTTGTGTCCAGCATAGTTTCATCTAACCATAGCAAAACCCTATTAGGACCATGGCTTACCCATGACTAGCTGACATGATGCTGAGCAGAAGTGGGCCATGTCTGCACTGACCAATCAGAAATGGTCAGCACTGTGTTGCCTATTTTAACTGTTAAAAACTGTTTCAAGAAGATTAAATTTCCTAGTGAAGACAAATCCAAAGTTTTAATTTGAATTATGTACAAAAGTTCAAGTTGATTCTTATTAGAAATCAGCCCAAATCAAACCTCTTGGTACGAATATCCATAGTCTATTTTACTGTCTTTTAATATTGTGCCCATCACTGTAGTGTCTGGATGTGCCTAACCTTTTCTTTGGATAGGTCTTGACCACAACTTTATGTCTCAGGCCCATCTCTAGGTCTTACTGTGTCTGTACTATTTTGGCAACTGGCATAAGGGTTTGAAAATTTCCCATAACTCCTCAAATCATTTAAACTATATAATGATCCATAAGGATCATTATGTTCTTTGATAACACAATGTCAGATGGATTTTTATATTGCCTACATTATAACATTTTAAAATTGTTTAATGCTTGCAGAGAATTAAGCATCTTCCAAAACATGAAGAGTCTGATTCCCATTTATAATAAGGCCCCCTTTACACTGCTCTGGCAGCATAAAGGAAAGCAGACCAAAATATGTTTTGGCTTTAATCTCATTTGAAATTTTTCTCTCCAACTTACATGTTCTTCTTAGTAGTATCATTTTTCTGCAAAACTCTTTTGCTGGTACTAAAAATGTACATAAGTACTTCTTGAGAACCAATTTGAGTAAATGTCTGTGAAGCGTATAAAGGAGTAGAATTCATAAGGACTGCCCACGCAGAAAAGGTTTGGAGATGGTTTATAGATCTCAATATGTATCAGGCAGAACATGGTCAAATCAATTATTTCATTTATTGGAGATTCTTACTTTCTACAGCTGATTTAACATACAGAGAATGTCAGAGCACCCATGGTAAGTAAGGGCATCTTTCTGATGAAGAGGTTTATTTGACATACATATGAGGGAAGAGGCATACCCTTACTTTAGTCTCTGCATAGGTGAGTTGTACAGAATGCTGACACCTAATTCCACACCTTGAAGAAATTTGTTTAAAATATCACAGCTAAAACAAGAGGTAAGCATTGCTTCTGCAACAGGGTATCTGCCCAGAGCTGGCCTTACCATGAGGCGAACTGAGGCAGCCACCTCAGGTTCCAGATTGGAGAGGGGGCGCCACTAGGACCCAGAGTGTAGAAAATTGTGTCTGCTGCTGGTGCATATGTGTTCTCTCTGCTCTAGATGCACAGAGATAGTGGAGTGCTGTGCTGGAGGAAGGAGGGCACAAGAGACATAACAAGCAGGCAGGAGAAAAGGTGAGAAGGAATAACAGAAAGCAGCAGGAGCTGCAGGGAGAGAGAGGAGGAGGAGCCTCTTATGTACCTCTCTAGTACCCCCAGGAGCCTGGACTGATTAAAACCAGCTTCTCAGGGGAGCTCCCTGTTTCCTGCTGCTTCCCTGAACCCACTTGAGGAGAACAGGCAGTCAACTTAAGTCATAGGAGCCAGTTAGGCCCTTAAGATGCTGATATCTTCCCTCACTCAGGCCCTGCTACCAGCCTCCTTATTTGTCCCCTTCAATTGAGTGCTGAGAGCCACTATCGCTGGCACAGAACAGCAGTCATGAGTGAAAGAAGAAAAAGTCCTTCTGGGGCAGCATTCAGAAAAAGAAAGAAAGCAAAGGAAGCTTTTCTATCTAAGCAGGAAGGAACTCTCCTGAGATACATAGACACAAATGTTCACAGTGAGCCTTCCGGGCCCAGTGAGGATGTGAGTCGTGAGGAGATGCCTGATCTTCCAATTAGTCAGAGTGCAGGTGACCTGGCAGGTACTGCAGCATCCAGATCTCCATCTCAAATGGATCTAACCATGCACATTCCTGAAGAAAAGTGTAGATCAGAGAAGAGTGTGGTGGAGGTGCAAGAAACAGCTGCTGCTGAGTTTAGTTCCTTAAGTCGAGATGATCCAGGCCTGTGGACCCACTTGAGCAGTAGCCTGAGAGACTTCTTTGTACTGCATGGGCCACAGCAAGTGAAAAACTTCATGTTCCCCAAAGACACTGAAAATAGAAGTTTCCATCCAACACATTACTTGCGTGAAATCCCCAATGTGGAGAGGCCATGGCTTATGTACTCAAAAACCCAGAATGCTGCCTACTGTTTTTGTTGCAAACTCTTCCAGTCTAATGTTCCAGCCACATTGGGTTCTACAGGAACAAAGGACTGGAAAAATCTGGCTAGAAATTGGACATGCCATGAGAAGGCAGCAAATCACCAGAGAGCATTCCATAGGTGGAAAGAGCTTGAGATGAGACTAAGGTTAAAGGCCACCACAGATGATCGGCATCAAGAGAAGATTGCATCGGAGTCTCTTTACTGGCAAAATGTTCTGAAAAGGCTCATTGCCATTGTGAGAATGCTTGCTACCCAAAACCTAGCACTGCGTGGCACTTCAGATCGGCTGTATGTGCCAAACAATGGAAATTTCCTTAAAATTGTGGGGCTGATGGCTGAGTTTGATGCTGTAGGAGCATCTCCAAAGAGTCACCACCCAAGAAATGTACATACACCACTACCTTGGAAAAACAATTCAAAATGAGATCATACAGTTACTGGCAAGAAAAGTTAAACAGAAGATTGTGGCAGATCTGAAGTCAGCAAGATATTACTCTGTAATTCTGGACTGCACACCTGACATCAGCCATACAGAACAAATTACTTTAATGGTGCATTTTGTAACAACAACACAACCTAGTGAAAATGTCCCTGAAATGGTGACTGTCAGAGAGCATTTTCTAGAATTTATTCACATTGATGATACCAAAGGAGCTGGTATGACAAATGTGCTTCTTAATAAGTTGGAAGATATGACTCCATGCCTCAAACCTCTCCTTTTCTGACTGCTGTACTCTACCTTCTGGCATGCACACTATATACTAATGGGAAGCCCCCAGAGAACATGCAATTTGACCGGAGATACAAGGAGCCCTCTGTGCAACTAGGGTGACCAGAGGGCAAGTATGAAAAATCGGGACAGGAGGTGGGGGGTAATAGGTGCCTATATAAGAAAAAGCACCCAAAATTGGGACTAAGGTGCCTATATAAGAAAAAGCACCCAAAATTGGGACTGCCCCTCTAAAATCGGGACATCTGGTCACCCTATGTACAGCTAACTGTGCAGAGAAGTAGTGCAGACTGGTGGCTGCAGAGATAGTTGGCATGAGCAGGAAGTAAATGAGTCAGTTACTGTGGCTAAATTTGCCTCATGGAGAATTAGCAAATTTTAAGTGGAATTTGGAAATCCTGAATAATACACACGTCTATGCCCTTTTTTTTTTTTGTGGCAGTGTGGTTATGTCACTGGACTTGGAATCAGCAGACTTTGGTTCTATTTGCTGCTCTGCCACTGATCTACTCTGACCCTGGGCAAGTCACTTTAATTTGCTGTGTCTTTGTTTTCCCTCCCACTCTTTGTTTTGTCTGGTCAGACTGTAAGCTGTTCAGGGCAGGGACTGTTTCTTACTATGTGTTTGTACAGTGTTTAGTACAGTGGGGGTTAACACAAGAGGTTGGGGCATTATATTATACTAATATAATGCAAATAAATAATTTCTTGAGTTTGGAATCTGGCAACTGTTAAACTAGCCCTAATATTTAACACAATAATATTCAAATTAAAAAAATGTGGTGAAGATTTTCCTTGTAAGGGTTTGTGACAGGGTGTGTTCCCCACACTTAAACCTGGATGAGGCATCAGCTTGCCCTTTGTTTCTGAGGAACTGGTTTGACCACTTCCCAGGCTTCTCTGGAAAATCTACTTTTAGTCATGATCATGACTTATGTTTATAACTTCACATATAACTCTTCTATGTGCATTTTGATCAGCTGATTATATTATTGATCAGCAAATTATAAGTTTTTAAATGACAGCTCATAAGGCATTCCTTGTACAAACATTACTATAAAAGTGCGTAGGATGTGAACATGGGTATATTATGTCACAGAATGCAATCACAGAAATCTACCTTGAAAACTGCAGGAAAGCATGGTGTTTGGAATAAAGTGTGCTTCAGGTTTTAAACTGTAATAAGAAAAAACAGGCATTTGCTCATGATGAATCTGTAACCTCTCAGATTTTTGTGCTAACAAGTACTGGTGTGGTCTTGTGCGTATCACCAGCTGCAACCACTTCAGCTAGAGCGCACTTTATATTCATCTCATCTCCAGCAGTAATTGGTCAGTATATTTTCTGCCTACAATCGATAGCTTTTACATTTGGTATAATATTTCTAAGCTAGAAGAAATATTACACCAAATATAAAAGCTATTGTTTGCTGGCAGAAAAACCTATCCCAAATGCCGCTCCAGATGACTGAAATACAAAGCAATTCTATGACATCACTGACATGATCAATAAACCTGTCACTGGCAGAACACCAACAAAAAGCAGGAAGTGGATGTGATTTCGCTATTTGCATTCTTTATGAAACATCGCATGCAGACAGCTCTGGGAGCATTGGGAATAAATAAGGGACTGAAGAAGAGCTATTGCATGTACCGAATAATATATGGAACAAGCTACTGAACAAGGAAACTTAATTCAATTGTATAAATGAGTGTGAAATGTGTAGATTTGTTTCTCGAGAAACAGTGATCTATACAGTGCAATCTTCAGTATCCAGTGGTCTCTAATCAAAGGTTAATAGCTGCTCATATAACCAACTGGTGAGTTTCCTTTTGTGCTTGATTCAGAGAGGATATATGTCTGTTACTGACATACCTAGGGTGGTTTGGCTCTTGAGCCCAAGTTGTAGTGGCTCGTCCTTTTTAGCTCTGGGGGGTTCCTGGTTTGATCCCTGTGATGCTCATCAAGATGGCAGCCATCACACTCATACCAAGGTGATATCCATTTATAAATGGCTCTGTCTACACTACAGACCTTACCGCGGCACAGCTGTACCGCTGCAGCTGCCCCTCTGTGTAGCCGCTCTATGTCGGCAGGAGAGAGCTCTCCTGCTGGTATAATTAAACCACCCCAGTGAGCAGCAGTAGCTATATCGGCAGGAGAGCATCTCCTGCTGACATAGTGGTGTCCACACCAACACTTTTGTTGGTGAAATTATGTTGGTCGGGGGGTGTGCTTTTTTCACACCCCTGACCAGAGACGACACATGGGGAGGGATAGGGGGTCAAGTTCCCCCCCTAGATTGGGCTGCTGGGGGTGGGGAGGAGAGGGGCTCTCTGCCCTTCTCTCCCTGTGCCTGACCCCCTCTCCCGCTCCAGCATGTTTGGCTGCTCTCCCCAGCAGCTGGGCAGGGAGTGGGACAGTGCCGCTTCTGCCTGAGAGAGCCAGGCTCTCTCAGGCAGAAGCAACTCTGTCTTGCTCCTTGCCCACCTGCCAGGGAGAGCATCTGAATTCTCTCAGGCAGAAGTGTCTCCATGCTGCTCCCCGCCCGGTTGCCAGGGAGAGAGGCTGAACATGCCAGGGGGAGTCGCAGGGACAGAAGGGCAGAGAGTCCCTCCTCTCCCACCCACAGGTAACGTGGGGCAGGAAGAGCTCTGCGGCCCCGGGGTGGGTGCAGAGTGGGAGGGGTCACTGGGCAGGGGAGACACATGGGGCGGTCACATGTCCTCCCCTTTAGCTTGTGTCTCCCCAGTAAGGGGGGCACCAGTCGTCTATGCCTGACAAAAGTGCTAGCGTAGACAAAGCCTTAGCTCTTCAGACAATCCAGGATTCATATAATGTGGGGTGTAGACTCTGCTGCCTTTTTGATCTGCAAAGTCCACACCTCCCACTACCAAGGGAATTGGTCAGGTGAGCTTTTGGGGAAGCAGAATGGAGCAGGGGAACAGCAGAGGCATGAAACGTGGATGCACTGTTTTATCAACTGGACTCATAACTTTCTGCTTGTGTGGGAATTAACCATAAAAAGTAGGTGAAGTTATTTTCAATACAGAAAGTTATAAATAAGTGCAAGAAAACCAGACAAAGAGACTGAAATACTCCAAACAAAAAGACCTACTCAAGGACTCAAAGCTCATACTTGGTAAACAAGAAGTTGTGGTTCCAAAAATGAATGGACCAAAACTGATGTGGTGAATATTAGGCCTGACTGGTTAACAAAATAATGAAGGGATGAACTATGCCACCGACATTTTGGAGGTTATGAAAAGGAGACTTTAAAAAATCATCATGGCATCTGAGCTCAACTCATCTCATCTCATATTCCCCAATCCCAGAACAGAAGGCAGAGCAGCCCAAAGGACTTTCTTCCCAAAATGAAGTCCTTCAAGCTTTGCTATTGTTTAAGAACTTTGTTTTTCATCTGTGGGTCCTGAAAGCCATCATATCATCATGACTAAGCCCATCAGTAGGAATACCTAATTGTTAGCACTGCAGAGGCTCCAGTCTGAGGCACATAAAATCCTATTCTGTCTCCCTTCCTGTTTTGTGTTACTTTCTGCCCCATTATTCTTCCTCCTATCCTCTCTCACTTTCTCAGCTTTTCACTGAATCCTGAAATCATCTGTACTACACACTCATAACAGTGAGATGAGACTGCCTATCCAGCACTAAGGAGACTGCTGTACTAAGGAGACTAAGGAGAAAGGACCCAACCCAGATTACGTCCCTGACTGGAATATGAGCCTGGATCCAGAGAAACAGGTGTTGTGGCCGATCTGCAAACCGAAAGCCTTGTTCATGGCTGGCCAGTGTTCCAAGAACATCAGCAAAAGCAGTGTTTTCTCCACCTTTTTCTAGTCTGTCCTCCAACTGGTGTCTATCTGTTAGAAACAGGAGAAGTGAATACCCTTCAGGTATCAAGATGGAAGTAAAATTAACCCTTTCCTTTTAATCAAAGAGAGGTTGATGAAGAAAATAAGAGACACTAATATTTTGCTTCCAAAAGGAGAAAGACTTGAATAGGTTTTAATTAAGTTTGTTTTGCAGCTTCCATTTCAATGTAAATGCTTGTTTGAATTTCTTGTGTTTGATCAATACATTTTCAACTTTTAAATGAATGCTTTTGAGTGTTTGCCAAGAAATCAAGTAAGCCATAGTCTCTGTTTAAAAATAACAACAAAATCCCACCAAACCTTTGTAATATTGTTTCAGTGTTAGACAGTGCAAGAGTCTATAACACGGTTTGGCCCTTGAAATCAGTACAACAGCATTCACCTGAAGTCTTTATACATTTAATGGCTTCAGCACAGAAAAGTTATATCTGTGGAGGAGCCAAGTAAAAGCCCCTGGTTCCTTACCTTCTGCAGTTTTCCTATAAGGGCTTCAGTCAGCTCTATCTAGCCCAGGGGTGGGCAAACTTTTTGGCCGGAGGGCTACATTGGGGAATAGAAATTGTATGGCGGACCATGAATGCTCACAAAATTGGGGTTAGGTGCTGGAGGGGGTGAGGGCTCTGGTTGGGGGTGTGGGCTGTGGGGTGGGGTTGGGGATGAGGAGTTTGGGGTGTAGGAGGGTGCTCTGGATGGTGATGGGTGTAGGAAGGTGCTCTGGGACCGAGGGATTGGGAGGGTGGGAGGGGGATCAGGGCTGGGGCAGGGGGTTGGGGAGAGGCTCAGGAGTGCAGGCTCTGAGCAACGCTTACCTCAAGCGGCTCCAGGAAGCAGTGGCCTGTCCTTTCTCTGGCTTCTGCGCATGGAGTGGCCCCCGACCCTGCTAGCGCTGGAGCGGGGCCATGTGGCTGCTTTGGGAGCCGCATGGTGTGGTCCCTGCCCCGGCGCACTGGCTGGAGCGCCGGAGCGGGGCCAAGCCGAGTGGTGTGGCCCCAGACCTGGCGCCCTGGCTGGAATGCCAGAGCGGGGCAAGCCACAGGCCCCGTTCCCAGCAGGAGCTCCAGCCCATGGGCCGTAGTTTGCTCACCCCTGATCTAGCTAATAATGTATCTGTGCCATGCATCTTACAAAATTACATAGAACCTCATAGGTGGTACACACACAGACCTTTGAAGAACAAGAAGAAGTATTTGTTTAATTTCTAAAATAATTTTTGTGTTACTAGAAAACTCTGGCAAAGAGGATTGCATTGCTTCCCCTCCCCCCTTGAAGACAGAAAGATTTTTATTAATCCTTTGCTTCTGGGTAAAATAGGACTGGAAGAGATCTCCTGGATCATTGAGTTAGCCCCATTGTATAATCCTCTTCATGAATTTATTAAGATCCATCTTAAACCTAGTTAAGTGGTTTGCCCTCACTACTCCTTTGGATTTCCAAAATCTCACTCTAATGGTTAGAAACTTTCTTCTAATTTCCATCCTATGTTTATTCATGTTCAGTTTATATCCATTTTGTCCTTGCGCCAACATTGTGCTTTAGCTTAAATAGCTCATCTCCCTCTCTGGTATTTACCCCCTCTGATGTATTTATATAGAGGAATCATAACTCCTCTCAGACATAGTTTTGCTAGGATAAAGAAGGCAAGCTCTTTTAGTCTCCTCTCATAAAATAAGCTCTCCATTCCCCGAACTATCCTAGCAGCCCTTCTCTACATCTGTTCCAGTTTGAATTTATATTTCTTGAACATTGGTGAGCGGAATTGTATATAGTATTCCAGATGAAGAGAGTTAGTTCCTTAGCTGAGGGCTTTGCACTAAAACTATTGTCTCTGACAATATTTACTCTATCTGCTGAGTGTTCCATTGTACCCACAAATCACAGAGGTGACAGGTGAATTGGTTTTGGAGGGAGAGGTGTTTATATACATACAGAGAGAGAGAGTTAGTTGTGAAGCTCAAGCCTGGATATTAAACATTATTTGATTTTCAGCTGGTAGCCAGTGCTATGGTTGGAGCAGCAAAGTGATGTCTATTCATCAACCCATGTTAACAGGTGGGCTGCTGCATTTTGCACCACTTGGAGTGTCTATAGTGTTTTGTTACCAAGAAATATGGATTGGAATTACTGAGCCTGGAGGCCCTGAAGGCATGAGTCACCATGGCCAGGTGATCTGTGTCTGATAGGACATAGGGGGGAGAGGGAGCCAGAAATGTATATTTTGTGTGCCTTCTCCTGTGGCAGTAAAGCGTCTCCTCTTCTAGCCCTCTAGAAGCTATTGGTGGAATAGTGATAAAGAGAAGCCAATTGCATCTTCTCCTCTTCTCCTGCCTAGTGCTACTCACTGCTCCATATATTGGAATGAGTATGGAAGCCCCAGAAATTCCTTAATCATGCCTCCACTCATCGTGCTGCTCCCACATGAGATTCCCCACATTTCACCATCAAGTGAGAAGGCTGGCATGGAAGGGAGCAATGTTCTCTCAAGGCAGGAGAGGAGGCTGAGTGCTTTCTCTTTGCTTTTAGCATAGGGTAGAGAAACTGTACTCCCCTTAGTTTATGTCCTATCCACTTTGTACCTTTTGTATCTCTTTGAGGAAATAATAGAGTGAGTTTTTATATGAACATAGTATCAGCAGTTGGATCTTTAGAAATAGGGGCAAAATTCCTGCTTCTGTGATTGAAAGGCTCATAACTATTTTTTTTTAACAAAGGTTGGCCCTTCCTCACACAAAAAAGGGCACATTTACTGCTACACTCTGGACTATAGGTGCAAGATATTTGCTAGGGGATAAGGCTCTAAGAGTGGGACTCAATCCCCTGCTTTAATGACTTAAGTGGACAACACAGCCAGAATTGACAGATGTTATACATTTTAGGCAGCTCCATATTATTGGCAGGATTCATAATGGTTATTCCCTTGCTAGATTATATGTATTTAATTTATCACCAGAATGGATCTCAAACTGTAACAGGAAAGCCTGGTTAAGAGTAAAAATGTTCCCGATAGGGAAAACCCCAGGAAAACTTGTTTTAATTCAAAAGGGGAAGATAAATCTAGTATTTTTAGACTAGTTGAGAGCTCTGCAGACTGCAATCACTCATTTCTGTGCACCTTGAGAGAGACTGTGCTACACAGAGATATGTTAGAGCCTGTGAGTGAACACACAAACACACTCTCTCTCATTCTATCGCTGTCTACGGAAGATCTTTGGCCCCACTCTGGACTGTTTGCACCACTCTGGGGAATACAAGGAGGCTGCAAAGCTAGCTTAACCAGACCTTTGGGGACGTGCCTCTTGATCTTCCCAAAGGCCCAAAATGAAGGGAACAGAATGATTATTCTTACAGGAAACATAAAATGCTGCAAGATGCCTTCCTTTAATGAAAATAGTTTTGCCCTTAACCTCACATTCATGAGCCTTTATTTTAGATATAAAGAACTTTCAACACTAAGAATGAGGATATACCAAATCTATGTGGCCCATCACTTACTGGGACTAAAATGGGTGACACCTTTTGAAATGAGGGACACTTAGATGTATAGCTGGGTATTCTCCCAGCACAGGAGGAGTTTCCAGTTGGAACTACCCCCACAGTCCCTGGCACTGACGGCTTGGCCATGGGAAGGTGATGTAGTCAGAGCAGCATTGTTATCCAGCGATCCCCCAGCTGCTAAAATGGCTCCTTGAGGTTGTGGGCAACCAGTCAGAACTTAGCACAGTCCTGAAGCTGCTTTAAATTGCTCTGGGGATGAATTAGCCCTTGTCTGCCCCTGGTCAGGGAGCTCCTGGTCCTGTGCTGAGCAGAATTTGGCTCCAAAGAGGCCTAGTCATCTATTTCTAGTCAGCCATTCTACTTTCTCTTTCTTTCTAGTGCAGTCTGTTAGTTTGAAGTCTGTTTGAAAAAGCTACAGGTCTCTGCATATGGCAGATGAGTGCAGCTTTAGGCATCTCATTAGAAGTTTCTTTTAATTCCTTTCAGTTTTTGATGGTAGTTAGCTATGCTTTCCTAAAACATATGGATCATTTACAGTGGGTGTTTTTAACACTAACCTTACCTTGAAAGCGTCAACATTTCAGAATTATGAATTGTGCCAACTCAGGAAGCCAAACCCTCAAATATTTAACATGCTCAAAATATTAAGTTTTAAAGTGAAATATCTCTCTTTTTTCTCTGGCTCTCGGTAATAGGCTCTTTGGAATGAAGTTGCAGTAAGTAATTCAGTACAGCAAGAATCTGCTTACGACGTATCTCACACCACAATCTTTGTCTGAAGCTAGGAAGGCTGATGAATATTTGAATATGTGACCATCTTGAGTGTATAGGTTTTAGAGCTGAGAATTAATGATGTTTTATAACCACAGTGGAGAGAAGCTTCAATCTGCTGTGCTGAAAAATTCTGGTTTGATGTTTGAAAATGGAGCAGCCAAAGAAAGATTTAAAAAAAAAAAAATTCTACAGGCATCATCCTACAGGCTTTATAAAAAAGGTGAGGTGAAAGACAGCAGATGGATTTATCTTTTTACTTAGCTGCAATACCACAAATCAGCTTCATATAAACAGATCTCTCAGCCATATATAGCTTGACAGTAATTCTATAAGATTCATCAAGTCAAGGGAGGTGATTATGTCTGATGCCATGAAATAATGTGAAAGTAGGATATCTCATATGATTTCAATATATCAGACTAGAGGCTGTTAAATACAACTTTTTTTGATGAAAATGCTACTCTGTGTTGCAGCAATTTTCATCTTCACATACTTTTTAGAATGCTACATAATTCTTATATCTTTCAAATTCACACCCCCTGTATGAATTACAAAAAGTTTTACTGGTACAATTTTGGGACTTCAGGTAATATTGAAGGCTTAACTTTTCTCATATAGGAGGTCCTTATAGGGGTTTTAAAACAGTTTTTCCTGGAAATTAGTCCAACAGATACATTTTAAACTTCTCATTCAGGCTGTGCATATTCTAATCTCTTAAACTAGAAAAAACAAAACAAGGTACTCATTTTAATGTAACTTAACCAGTTATATTTCAAGGCAGAGTTACATCACCATGAGAAGAACTGAAAAGATATTGCACATTACACTGTCAGATAAAAATCTGCATAGCTAACAAATTGCCCAGCATTAGAAAACCAGGTTTCTTGAAATTACTATAATTATTCTATACTGTAGTTCTCCCATTGTGTCATAAGACACAGCTGAGGATTGCTAGTGAAGACAGTACATACTGTTACAGACATTTAAATACAATTTATTTATCCAGGAAAGCTTGCCCTAATGCTATGAAAGGAAAATGAGAGAATTTTGCAGGTGGATTGTCTGGGGCACTGCTTATATTGAAGTAAGTAGGACTTCGGGCATTATCTTATGTAGGAACAGGATCAGGTCCAGCGAGAGCAAGTGTCTTGCTCAGAGACATAGGGATTGGAACCCAAGATTCTCTGGGCTTCCAACCTTTCCTTTCACCAATAAACTTTGGTATTGTAGATAGTTTTGGCTAATAAATTGTCTGACATCATTTAGTATGATGACAATTCTCACATCTATCTCTGGACCAACTTTGACTATATTTTTTGCCCTTCTTTCCTACATCTCCTTATTCCCCCCAAAAGATGTTAGCATTTTATATTTCTCCTGGGAAGGCTATATGGCTGCACATGATATAACTGAGATACCAATCACCTTCACAAGCAGCACTAAAGTTGTCATATGTCACTGACCAGGATTCTGATCTATTTGAAAATATGTCTATTCAGATAATACTGCTCTGTAATTCCATTAAGAAATTGTCCTCTGAGCCTATCTTGGAGTCTGTGGACCTTCCACTTTTCAGTACTTTACTCTGCCCCTTATTTCAAGCATATGCATCAACATCATTCCCATTTTGTGCTGATGAGCAACTCAGTGCTGTAAAACCCCTGTCTCTGTGTGCAGCTACTTGAACCCATCTATTTAGAGGCACCTTAGACATATTGGTAAAAAAACATTAGATTTCAGAAAATCTTGTCCAGTCTAGTGAAGTTTAGTGAGTTAGCAGATTCTTCCTGCCCCACTCAATGTAGGTGGCATAGCTTCACCAATTAATACTGCATATTTTTTTATACCCTGAATGACACTGCTTAGCAGGGGAGAGTTGCCACATTCAGAAGGTTCAGGGCCTAAGTGAGTAGCAAGCTGTCTCAATGGAGATTTGTCAGGGAGAATAATTCATGGTGCCATATGCTCAAATGAATGCATACAGCATGATGTAAATGCATCAACTAAAATTTCCTTTCAGCACAAGAAAGAATCTTTCATATTTTTCTGAATATAGATACTTCTTACTAGGTTTGTTGAAATGTTAGCACTACTTTCACTTTTAATGTAATGTACAGTCTAATCAGCAGATACATATCTCCACCAAGAAGACAGGCATCTGTATGAATCTCATTTTTAGATACACCTAAGTTATTTTCTTGAGATCAGAGATAATAATCATTAGCTAAGAGAGTCTTTACAATAGTTTACATAAGCCAGAATTCACACATTGACTGAACAAAGGCAGGTAGTACCCAATGAGTTACCAATGGGTTATTGGCACATACATCCATTGTCTTGTCGCATTGGTGTGGATTTACTTTGAATTATGTCTTTTGTTTGAATTATACAATTTGATTCAATACAACCAGAGGGTTACTGAGCTAAAAAAAACCTTTAGTGACTAGGGCCCAGATTTTTAAAGGTATTTTGGTGTTGCAGTGCTCAGCATTGCTCCACCTAACTGATTTAGGGGTCTAAATCTCATTTTCAAAGGGATTCAGGCACTTAGGAGTCAAAATCCCATTGATTGCCATTGGGATTTTGACTCCTAAATCTGTGAGGCCTTGCAGTGCTGAGCACAGTAACACTGGGCCTAAAAACATAAAAGTGAGTGGTAGATGGGTTGTACTATGACTGGAGACTAAGCCAACTTGCTATGCATACTGAACGTAGTGATCTCTGAATAACAAGTATAAAACAGCCAATAAATCTCAAGAACTATGCATTTGACACTTATTTTCGCCTGGGGAGGCATAATGTGAAACAAAGACCTGGTTTTAGTCACCTATTTTGCAGGGTAACTGTGTAGAGTCGTTGACATAGGTGGTACAGTGGTAATTTTTGAATCCAGGAAGTAGATCACATACCTCTTATTTTTCACTCTGTGTTTCCTCCAGTTGTCAAATAGAGAAGAATAGCTCCCATTCATATGTCCCCTGCAGTGAGATGTTAATAACCAAGTAAAAAAGCATGCTTGTCATTGGTTGACTACAATTGTGTGAAAGTAGCTGGTGACAGCATGCACAGCTGTTGCCTAAAAAGATAGTTCGTTGGCAGCCTGACAGCTGTTGACTGCTTGACTGTTTAAGTAGTACTGAGGCCCTCAGTGCCCTGTAGTAATCCTATAGATATGCTGGGAACCAGCCAAGCCTCAAATACCAAGAATGTGGTTGTCACACATGCTCGTGTCTTCTTTTATCAACTCTCTTTTTCATCTTGGGATGTTAATATCACTTTTGAAAATGTTACTTTTGCAAACTAAGCTGGAAAGCAGAGAGAGGATAACACCACTTGCAATAAACTACCAACAAAACCAAACATGATGATTCATGTGACATGGGCACTCGTGTGGTTACTTAGCCATTGATAGAATAAGAGAATGCATTGACCTAATATGATGCATCAGTGTTTCCTAAATTAGCCAGCTAAGATTTCTGTTGGGAATTTATTACACTGGATGTTTGTTTCTTCTGTTTGCTACAGTGCCATTTAACTTGATCTCTCCTGAACTGCAAAAGGTTTACTAAGAGAAACTGAATGGTGGTATAAAACTGAATACTGCCACCCACATATTTCTGACCTTTTCTTTGTCATTTGTTCATGGGATCTCAACAATAAAAAGTAAAATACTTAAAAGTATTTGTTCTAAATAAATATATTTATGTAAGATCCCTGGGTCAATATATTAATTTATTTTGATTTGTTTTATATGATACCATCTGAATTTCAACTTCGACAATCACATGTTGCAGAGGGTCTTATTTTCAGTTTTGAGTATGGTAAGAATGGGATGTAGTCTAAACAGCTTTAGGATATCTAGATATCAGTTATTAGTTTACTCAGAGGCACAGCCATGTGCTGCCTCTCTATTGGTCCTAACTGCTCCTGAGCCTGGAGCAAGGTAGATTTTTGGGTGGTTGTCTTTGAAGTCAATATCATTCTGGAGAATGAGGGAGATAACTGTATTATTTTTGGTATGATATGTGCTTCAGTTTAGTTGCTTTATATTATTCTGGCTGCCTGGAGTTAAATCAAAGGAGACTATTAAGGCAGGAACAAGCAGGAAACAAAACAATGACAGACAAGGTATCTCCAGGATGAATATTATGGATCCTTACGAGAAAAAAATGTGTGAGATAGGAAACACCTACTTACCTGTCACCAGTCAGTTTAACAGGTCTGTTTTCCCAAGGCTGGAGCCTAAGATCAAAAGAACACTAAGCCATTAAAAGGAAAGGCAAACAGAGGTAAGTAGGCATCAGCTCCTTGGAGAAAGATGTTATACGAGAGACAGAGGGAGGGAAACTGCAGGAAGAGAATCTGTCTCCCTGTCCAGATATAGGCAGTCTGTTGTGGGACTCTGTGGCATGTGTCTGAAGTATCTGGGCTCACCTAAGCTTTGAGAGGTGATGAACTGGAGGCAAGACCAGGAGTGCAGGCCTTGGGGTGAATGGACAATAGATCAGTTTGGAAGGAGCTGTTTTGAGTCACTTTAGTCAATTATTGGTCATAGGCATGTGGAGAGGAGTGCCTTGCAGGTACCAATCACAGTTGGGCCTGCCCTGTTAACACAATTGGAGGTGGGGTGTTCCCATCCCAGGAACCAACCTGAGTGGTAGAAACTTCAGGGTTCCATTTGGAGAGAGATGAAAGTAGTGGTGCATTTGTGAGGAACTGCAATGGGTATAGGGCACCGCGCATTCTGTAACTGTGCCAGGATGGTGGGAATAGGGGGCATTGTAGCCTGGTGAACCATGGTCTTCCACTCTGGAAAAAGTGCTGGTAGGGGCCTTCCAGCTGGAAAGAGTGGCTACTGAAGAGACTGGGGGAGAGATCACAGGTGCATTTAGCTCCTGAGCTGTCACTCTAGATATGTCTGAAGAAGGATGTGAGCATATCCTGTATTTTGTAGACTGTTACTGCCAGTTTTTGCTCACTTAAGGTTATTTGTAGTACTCTTCCAAACTGGCAGCAATAACACCACCACCACCACCACCACCAGGGGGTTACTTACCATATGGGAGAATGAATTCTTGCTTTATAAGCAAGGTAGAGCTTTTCGACCTGATGAACCTGGGGATCCTCTGAAACGCATGAGATCCATATTAATTTTTTTTTTAAATGTAACTATGTGTGTCCCTCTGACATAAATAAAGTTGTGGACAAATATTTTATGTTAGAAAAATGCATTGTTAACAGTTCCATTCAAGAAAAGACATGATTTAAACTGCTATTTAAATGAAATTTTATTGGTGCTCCTAAAATAATATGAGCCAAAGATTTTCTTTTTTCATATTGTAGTAATTAGTTTGATATCAATAGGCGGCACCCTTTCAGCATAATTATTTAGTAGTATTCTTGATAGATAGGGAGGTAGGGCTTAAGCAAATATATTCAGATTAATCCAAATACTTTTAATGTGATGGCTTTGGGCCAGATGGAAAGAATATGATTTACTTTTTAATCCCGACTTTCTTCATGTTTACAGAACCAAACAGAAGAATAGGTGCAGTGTATATTTCACCTGCCAATTGACTGTATTTTCATTCCCCATCATGAAAATGCAAATGGAAATGTATAGCAACAAAGACAGTCTTATATCTGTAAAACAATCTCCTCTCTCATGAAGTCAGTTCAGTGTTATGTTCAGTACACTTTGGGACTGATGCCAACACTTCCATGAGAATAAGAAATTTTGATAGTCCTAAAAGTCTCCCAACAGCAGAATAAAATAATTCACCATTAATTCGGTGGTAAACTAGTCTTTAAAATATTTCATTTATAATTCTCAAATTCATGCATCGATAATGCCATTACTGATTAAACTGACAAATGTAGAGGATTTTCCCCCTGTGCATAAACTTAAAAAAATACAAAGACAAATTTATTATATTTGGAAAAAGGTCTTCCAAACCCTTGGGCAATTTCTCGAAGACATAAGGCCAAATCCTTAGCTGGTGTAAATCTGCATCACTTCAATGAATCTATACTGATTTACACCAGAAGAGGATCTGGCTTATGAAAAGTATACCAAAAATAAATAAAAACTTCTTTTGTTAATATAAAAAAACCAGAAGTGGAGTAGTTCAAATATATAATAACACCACCACCACTGCTGTGTAGTTTCGTGGCAGCCCATGGTGAGTGCCCCACATCAGTCCCATTTCTGGTAACAGAATATGTGAGAATTATTCCATGTGCACTATTCTGACGTATATATATGTTTATTTGAACTGCTCCACTTCTGGAGGGTATATATACACACACACACATACAGTGACAGTAGCTTGAAAGTATATACTTTCGCTACTGTGTTTGCATTCCTCACTCAAGTATGAGAAGGTAGCTAGAAGACATCAATCAATTTATGTCTCTGTTGAAATCTATCTGTTGAAATCAAATAATTTACCATTTTCACGTCTCCAATTATGACATTTATTAAGAAACCTCTAATAATGGCATGGAACAATTTACTGCTGTGTAGTTTCATGACAGCCCATGGTGAGTGCCCCACATCAGTCCCATTTCTGGTAACAGAATTTGTGAGAATTATTCGACGTGCACTATTCTGACAATTTACCGCATAGTGCCTTAAACAGGAGGACGCTGGCAAATGTAATATGGGAAATGAGAACTAAAAAGAAAAATTATCTAGTTGGAAGAAAGAACTTTTCCTAAACAAGGTTGACATTCTATGCTGCTGATCCTTGATCCTCTGAATAGCGTTGGCTTGATGATTATCAGAGTGTTTGTTAGCCACAGAAGTGTAATTTTAATCCCCTCTTAGAGGCACTGCATCCTTGAGATAGAAGGTGCACTAGATAGAGGTGCATGTTTTGCAGTCCCATTTAGGATTTAATGTGAGAAGTCTGAGAAAACTGATATAGAAACTATGATATTGTATATGACCCTTGTAATGGTACATTTAATGGTACCATTTAAATCTATATATACCCACACATATATATGTACATACATATTTGCAGTGATACAAAGAAACCAATCTTAAATTATAAAAAAGACTGATACCAAAAAAGACCTGGATTTGCTCAATAATGTCCAGAATTAGCAGAGCACCAAGCAAATGCTTAACTTTAAGCACTTGGCTATTCCCTTTGATATTGATTTTACTACTCATGTGTTTAACAGTAATCGTGCTTATGTGCTTTGCTGGACTGAAACCTAAAAGTGTCTCTACTTCTTTTATGGTATTTTTTTAGTCTCTTTTTCTTTTTAACATAAATACATGGATTGATATTTGTATCCCTGTAGACCACCTGCCTATCCCTATTCTTCTTCACAGTTCATCATGTGCTGGTTGGTTGTGAATCTTTTGTAGCTGGTGCCAATGTATCTGTATGCAAAATACACATCTGCATCTGTTGGAAAGGCTTCTTGATTTGGGAAAAAGGTATTCACTTTACCTTGTTAGTCCACACTCCCTTATATAAATTAGCCCACAGTTGAGCTTTTGCAGATTTTTGGGCCAAGCCGCTGCATTTGCAGGTATCCTTGCTGGACAATGCCATTTGTTTTCTGCTCTACTCCGTGCTGCATTTGTATATTTCAGCTTAATGTCTCTCACTCTCATTGCTGTTTCTGGCAGAGAACATGATGTAACAAAAAGCTTGTGAAAATGCCTCAATCTAGTATTTCCTTTTTTTGCCCAGTTTAGTACTAAATAAGCCATCGGGAAGAATTAGAAACTACTGTATAAACACAGGCCTGTTTTCAACTAACAATAAACAGTGAGTTAAATTCAGTCTTGATTTAACTCTAATAGAGTCAATGGCATTACACTTAGAATGAACTTGGCTCATTATTTTAAGAGAAGATTGTATTGCATTTACTACACCGAGGGCATCATTAGTATTTTTTGAAGCATAACAGAGATAGCGAAGTTACAAAATGCCACCGCATTGTGCTTAGCTGCCAACATTTTATATTTTTTCCAGAGAAAGTTCTCTAAACATGTAGGAGGTTTGAAGATCAGCTATGCCCTACAGGGATGCATGTGTATTCTGGTGAGCTCCAGGGTGTTTTTGATATAACTCTTAGTTTTTGTGGGATATCTCTATCCTTTGTACAATCCTTTGTACCCTTTGTATATATGAGGCTATGTTGTCAATAGAAGGTTTATCACAAGGGCAGAGACACGTGTTGAGGGCAACAATCTGTAGCCTGCGTTTCACAGTTGCTTATCAAACTGAAAGGAAATAAAGTTCAGGCAAAGAATACCTGGTCACTCTATGACTGTAATAAACCCCACTTAAATTCTGCTTCTCAGCCATGCATTTAATTTAGACAGGACAGTTACATTATGAAAAATTTGAGGATTAGGGTTATGGAAATAGATATAGTACTATATCTTCACATTGCTGCTAATACGCAATAAATTTGTTTTAATAATAAAATGTTTTGTATTAAGTACATTATAATATAACTGTCTTATTAAATCCAAATGAATTTTTTTGGGGGGGGGGAATCTTAACTTAAAATATAGCAATTACTTTAATCAGTGCATTTACAACCCCCAAGTAACATTGCATATAGATTTATAAGCATTTTGCAATTAGGTAGAACTCCTCCAAGAACTGAGCAAATGATGATTTTAAAAGTTCAATAAGTGAAATGTCACAGCCACAGTGCTGGCCGTTAAGACAAACAACTGCAGAGGAACCTGCAAATATTCAGCTCTTTCTTGCAGGTGTATTTCATGTCTTGCCACTACCAGTGGAAATTTGTCCTGCCTGGTTAACAGTCCTTGTCTTATGTGAACAGAACTGAAAAATAAAGAAACAATAATGAAGTAATGGTGCTTAATGGCACTGCAGTGTGCTGAAGAAAAGCCACTGCAGGTGTATGCCTTAATTAGGTGCTTATAGGAAGCAGGTGCACATTAATATGGAGCACTGAGGGCTCGGAAGGGGGGAAAGTACTTTAAAAAAAATGGATCCTTAATCAAATTCCCCTGAAATCTGAGTTGCAGATTTCTAAGAACTACACATAGATTGGACACATGCAACCATATTTTGTAAAACATGATAAACCAGAACAGCTAATCTCTGATAACTCTCTTCAATATGTTAATAAAGGAAACTTGAAAACGAATATGTGTTTGAATATTTTTATCTCATTGCAAATATACCCTCTTAGTTAAGAGATGGAAAAATGATCCCTTCTGCATTCATATAAGCTGTTTTATAATAGAGGAATATTTGCACAAAGTGTTTTTAACGACTGTGGTATTCTAATAAGAATGGTTATATGCAGTGTTGTCGTAGCCGTGTTGGTCCTAGGATATTAGAGACAAGGTAGGTGAGGTAATATCTTTTATTGGACCAACTTCTGCTGGTGAGAGAGACAAGCTTTCCAACTACACAGAGCTCTTCTCTGGTTTGAGAAAGGTATTAACAGTATCCCAGCTAAATACAAGATCAAATGGATAGTTTAGTATAAGCAGCTAAGTGCATATTCTAAGGGACCAGTCAAGGTGAAGTGGCCCATTAACATCCCTGTAGTCATAGAAGAAAAAAAAAGAGGGGGGGGGGGCCTTGTTTCTCTGCAGGTTGTTGTAATAAACCATAACTCCAGCATCTTTATTAAGTCCATGATTTTCAGTGTGTAGCAAACTTATGAATTTAAGCTCCCAGGCTTATCTTTTGAAAGTGTTGTGCAGGTTTCCTTTGAGGACTGATAGCTCAGATATAGAGTGATCTCTTTGTGAAAAGTTTTCACCCACAGGTGATAGGGTGTTTTATCATTTTCCTGTGTGAGTTAATTTGAGAGTGAAGTGGTTGTCTGGTTTAACCCACATAATTGTCATTGGGACATTTAGTGCATTATGTGAGGTATACCACATGTTGTGATGGGCATGTGTAGGACCTATGGATCTTGAAAGGTGTGTTGTGGGGGGGGGGAAGTTGACCATTGTAGCAGTGGAGATATGTCTGCAGCTTTTGTGTCTGTCATTCTGGCAGGGTCAGAGAAGAAAGTCTGGGATATACAGCTGAACACATTCAAAACCACCTTCACCAAACAAGAACAACAAGGAGTCTGGTGGCACCTTAAAGACTAACAGATTATTTGAGCATAAGCTTTCATGGGTAAAAACCCCACTTCTTCTTCAGATGCAACTGGAACAAAAATTGGCATTATAACATTTGACAGCACAATCCATTTCTACAGTCTTCAGGAAGGTCTCTCTCAGCCTCAGATGCTAATAGTTTCAGATATTGAAGATGTGTTTATACCAATGCCAGAGAACTTATTAGTAAACTTAAATGAAAACAAAGAGCTAATTCAAGATTTACTGAGGACCTTGCCACAGATGTTTACCAAGTCCCTGGAAACAGAGTGCTCTGGGATCTGCGCTGCAGGCCGCCTTTAAACTGATGTCTGCCACTGGTGGTCGAATTTCTGTCTTCCAGCCACAGCTTCCATCTGTAGGAGTGGGATCACTGAAATCCCGAGAAGAACCTAAACTAAGAGCATCTGCAAAGGACATACATCTTACACCATCCACTGACTTCTATAAGAAGTTAGCCTTGGTTTGTTCATGGCAGCAGGTTGCAGTTGACTTGTTCCTTCTTAGTGGGCAGTATTCTGACTTGGCTTCATTAGGCTGTATATCGAGGTATTCAGCAGGGAGTGTGTATTACTATCAATCTTACCATCATCAGCACAACCCTGTCCAGGTGAAGAAATTACAGAAAGAGCTGAAACGATACTTAACTAGAAAGATTTGGCTTTGAGGATGTCATGAGGATAAGATGCACCAAAGGTCTTTCTATTCATACCTTCTGTCATAAATATAAAGGGAAGGATAAACCCCTGTAAAATCCCTCCTGGCCAGAGGAAATCTCCTCTCACCTGTAAAGGGTTAAGAAGCTAAAGGTAACCTCGCTGGCACCTGACCAAAATGACCAATGAGGAGACAAGATAATTTAAAAAGCTGGGAGGAGGGAGAGAAACAAAGGGTATGTGTGTCTGTCTATATTTTGTCTTTGCCGGGGATAGACCAGGAATGAAGCCTTAGAACTTTTAGTAAGTAATCTAGCTAGGTACGTGTTAGATTATGATTTCTTTAAATGGCTGAGAAAAGAATTGTGCTGAATAGAATAACTATTTCTGTCTGTGTATCTTTTTTGTAACTTAAGGTTTTGCCTAGAGGGGTTCTCTATGTTTTGAATCTAATTACCCTGTAAAGTATTTACCATCCTGATTTTACAGGGGGGATTTTTTTTATTTCTATTTACTTCTATTTCTATTAAAAGTCTTCTTGTAAGAAAACTGAATGCTTTTTCATTGTTCTCAGATCCAAGGGTTTGGGTCTGTGGTCACCTATGCAAATTGGTGAGGCTTTTTATCCAACATTTCCCTGAAAAGGGGGGGTGCAAGTGTTGGGAGGATTGTTCATTGTTCTTAAGATCCAAGGGTCTGGGTCTGTAGTCACCTAGGCAAATTGGTGAGGCTTTTTACCAAACCTTGTCCAGGAAGTGGGGTGCAAGGTTTTGGGAAGTATTTTGGGGGGAAAGACGTGTCCAAACAGCTCTTCCCCAGTAACCAGTATTTGTTTGGTGGTGGTAGCGGCCAATCCAAGGACAAAGGGTGGAATATTTTGTACCTTGGGGAAGTTTTGACCTAAGCTGGTAAAGATAAGCTTAGGAGGTTTTTTTCATGCAGGTCCCCACATCTGTACCCTAGAGTTCAGAGTGGGGGAGGAACCTTGACATGGTGGCAGAGTGGTGGGATTAACCTGAAATCATTTTGAGATCCAGTTGAGATTTTTTTTTGAACTAGAAATACAGATTTTAAAAAAGGAGATTTTTTTTTTCTTTCCTTTGGAAAGGAAGTCCAGAAGCAGCTGAAACTGAAAGCAGCTTGTTTTTTTCTCTGCTTTGTGGCCAAGCAGAGACAAAAGGGGATTATCTTTGTGAATTGCAGGTTTTCTTTGCCTGGAGGCAGGGTACTTAACTCCTGCAGGGAAATTCACAGTCTTCCAACCCAGAGTTGTTTTTTTTTTTTTCCCTAAAAGTAAATAGAAGGGGGGGTGTTCTACCCATTTGCCTGGAGACAAAAGTGGCAAGGGTTTTTTTTTTTTGGATTTTGATTTTTTACAAGGAGCACAAGTTTAAAAAGGAAACTTGGTTTTTCTTTGGGCTGGGTAAACAGGTTTCAAAGTAGCTGGAAGTTTTTGCTTTGATTTGGGCCCAGAGCAGAGACAAGGGAATTGTCTTTTTTTTTTTTGTAGGCTGACAATCACTATCAGAGAATAGGTATTCTATTCCAGCACAGCAAAATTTTACAGCCAAGTTTTTTTTTTGTTTATTTCTAAACCTCGGGTGTAAAGTTAGTTAAAAACAGAGAGGTTAGAATGACAAAATCTGCGGCTCGACTACGGCTGGAATTAGCCAGATTTCAGGCTGAGGAAAGACAAAGGGAACATGAAAGACAGATAGAACTCATGCGGCTGAAGAAGGAGGAGAAGGAACAAGAAAGGGAGGCAGCGAAAGAGGCAGAACAACACCAAGCGGCTGCTCACAGGAGAGCTATGGAAGCAAGGGACAAAGAACTGGAGGAGAAGGAAAAAGAGAGGAAGTATGTGGAGGAGATAGAGAAGATAAAGGCTCAGGAGAATATCCCAACAAACCCTAGCAATCCTTCTCCAAGTACCACTTCCCATCCCAGAAAGTTCCCCACCTACAAAGCAGGCGATGATACTGAGGCCTTCCTAGAAAACTTCGAAAGGGCCTGCCTTGGGTACAACATCTCTACTGACCAATACATGGTAGAGCTGAGGCCGCAGCTCAGTGGACCCTTAGCTGAGGTGGCAGCTGAAATGCCTAAAGAACACATGAACAAGTATGAACTGTTTAAATCCAAGGCGAGAGTCAGAATGGGGATAACACCCGAGCAGTCCCGTCGGAGGTTCAGAGCCCTAAGGTGGAAACCAGATGTGTCATTTACCCGACATGCCTACCACATTGTGAAGCATTGGGAGGCCTGGATATCCGGAGCAAGTGTTGAATCTCCAGTAAATTTGCCCTTCCTAATGCAAATGGAACAATTCTTAGAGGGTGTTCCTGAGGAAATAGAAAGATACATCCTAGATGGGAAGCCCAAAACTGTAATCGAGGCAGGAGAGATTGGAGCCAGATGGGTGGAGGTGGCAGAGAAGAAGAAAACTGGTCGCAGTTGGAGCGGAGACCAGAAGGGACAACCCCAGACCACACCCTATTACCGGGGGCCGCCCAAAGCCCCACCTACCTCCCAAAGAACCCTCCAGACCCCTTATCGTCCCTCCACCCCGTTCTCCAGCAACCCTCCTCGCCCCAGTGACCAGTCAGCTGGACGATGTTTTAAATGTAACGAGCTGGGGCATGTAAAGGCCAACTGCCCCAAGAACCCCAACAGATTACAGTTCATTGCACCGGAATCGCACCAGAGGTCCACAGGCCCAGATACCTCCCAGATACCCTTGGAGCGGAGGGAAACTGTGAGTGTGGGCGGGAAGAAGGTCACCGCGTGGAGGGACACCGGAGCACAAGTGTCAGCTATCCATGCTTCCTTAGTGGACCCCAATTTAATCAACCCAGAGATCCAAGTGACGATTCAACCCTTCAAGTCCAACTCTTTCGATTTGCCTACAGCCAAGTTGCCTGTCCAGTACAAGGGCTGGTCCGGAACGTGGACTTTTGCAGTCTATGATGATTATCCCATCCCCATGCTGTTGGGGGAAGACTTGGCCAATCATGTGAAGCAGGCCAAGAGGGTGGGAACGGTCACCCGCAGCCAGGCTAACCAAGCCGTGAGGCCTAGCTCTGTTCCGGAAACTTCTATCAGGACCCGGTCAGAGGTGATGGATCCGGACCCCAGACCAATGTCTGCAACAGCAGTAGTGGATCCAGTCCCAGAGACCCAGACGGAACCAGTCCCAGAACCGGAACCAGCCGAACAACCAACACCAGACCCATTGCCAGCACTGAATCCAGTACTTGCAACCTCAACACCAGAGGGCCCCACCGACCCTGAACCGACAGCAGCCGATAACCCGACACAAGAGGCTCAGCCGGAGCCTGAATCCCAACATAGTTCACCAGCGGAGAGCGGTTCACAGTCAACAGAAACAGCCCCATCCCCTATATCGCTTCCAGAGGGACCAAGCCTAGGTCCACAATCCAATAAGGAACTGATGTCTCCAGCATCAAGGGAACAGTTCCAGACCGAACAGGAAGCAGATGAAAGCCTCCAGAGAGCTTGGACGGCGGCACGGAGCCACCCACCGCCTCTCAGCTCTTCTAATCGATCCAGGTTTGTTGTAGAAAGAGGACTTTTATACAAGGAAACTCTTTCTGGTGGACACCAGGAAGACTGGCATCCTCAGAGACAGTTGGTAGTTCCAACTAAATACCGGGCCAAGCTCTTGAGCTTAGCCCATGATCACCCTAGTGGCCATGCTGGGGTGAACAGGACCAAAGACCGTTTGGGGGGGTCATTCCACTGGGAGGGAATGGGCAAGGATGTTTCTACCTATGTCCAGTCTTGTGAGGTGTGCCAAAGAGTGGGAAAGCCCCAAGACCAGGTCAAAGCCCCTCTCCAGCCACTCCCCATCATTGAAGTTCCATTTCAGCGAGTAGCTGTGGATATTCTGGGTCCTTTTCCGAAAAAGACACCCAGAGGAAAGCAGTACATACTGACTTTCATGGATTTTGCCACCCGATGGCCGGAAGCAGTAGCTCTAAGCAACACCAGGGCTAAAAGTGTGTGCCAGGCACTAGCAGACATTTTTGCCAGGGTAGGTTGGCCCTCCGACATCCTCACAGATGCAGGGACTAATTTCCTGGCAGGAACTATGAAAAACCTTTGGGAAGCTCATGGGGTAAATCACTTGGTTGCCACTCCTTACCACCATCAAACAAATGGCATGGTGGAGAAGTTTAATGGAACTTTGGGGGCCATGATACGTAAATTCGTAAATGAGCACTCCAATGATTGGGACCTAGTGTTGCAGCAGTTGCTCTTTGCCTACAGAGCTGTACCACACCCCAGTTTAGGGTTTTCCCCATTTGAACTTGTATATGGCCGTGAGGTTAAGGGGCCATTGCAGTTGGTGAAGCAACAATGGGAGGGATTTACACCTTCTCCAGGAACTAACATTCTGGACTTTGTAACCAACCTACAAAACACCCTCCGAACCTCTTTAGCCCTTGCTAAAGAAAACTTACAGGATGCTCAAAAAGAGCAAAAAGCCTGGTATGATAAACATGCCAGAGAGCGTTCCTTCAAAGTAGGGGACCAGGTCATGGTCTTAAAGGCGCTCCAGGCCCATAAAATGGAAGCATCGTGGGAAGGGCCATTCACGGTCCAGGAGCGCCTGGGAGCTGTTAATTATCTCATAGCATTCCCCACCTCCAACCGAAAGCCTAAGGTGTACCATATTAATTCTCTAAAGCCCTTTTATTCCAGAGAATTAAAGGTTTGTCAGTTTACAGCCCAGGGAGGAGACGACGCTGAGTGGCCTGAAGGTGTCTACTACGAAGGGAAATGTGCTGGTGGTGTGGAAGAGGTGAACCTCTCCATGACCCTTGGGCGTATGCAGCGACAGCAGATCCAGGAGCTGTGCACTAGCTACGCGCCAACGTTCTCAGCCACCCCAGGACTGACTGAACGGGCATACCACTCCATTGACACAGGTAATGCTCGCCCAATTAGAGTCCAACCTTACCGGGTGTCTCCTCAAGCTAAAACTGCTATAGAACGGGAGATCCGGGATATGTTACAGATGGGTGTAATCCGCCCCTCTGAAAGTGCATGGGCATCTCCAGTGGTTCTAGTTCCCAAACCAGATGGGGAAATACGTTTTTGCGTGGACTACCGTAAGCTAAATGCTGTAACTCGCCCAGACAACTATCCAATGCCACGCACAGATGAACTATTAGAGAAACTGGGACGGGCCCAGTTCATCTCTACCTTGGACTTAACCAAGGGGTACTGGCAGGTACCGCTAGATGAATCTGCCAAGGAAAGGTCAGCCTTCACCACACATCTCGGGCTGTATGAATTTAATGTACTCCCTTTCGGGCTGCGAAATGCACCCGCCACCTTCCAAAGACTTGTAGATGGTCTCCTAGCAGGATTAGGAGAATATGCAGTCGCCTACCTTGACGATGTGGCCATATTTTCGGATTCCTGGGCAGACCACCTGGAACATCTACAAAAAGTCCTTGAGCGCATAAGGGAGGCAGGACTAACTGTTAAGGCTAAGAAGTGTCAAATAGGCCTAAACAGAGTGACTTACCTTGGACACCAGGTGGGTCAAGGAACTATCAGCCCCCTACAGGCCAAAGTGGATGCTATCCAAAAGTGGCCTGTCCCAAAGTCAAAGAAACAGGTTCAATCCTTCTTAGGCTTGGCCGGTTATTACAGACGATTTGTACCGCACTACAGCCAAATCGCCGCCCCACTGACAGACCTAACCAAAAAGAAACAGCCAAATGCGGTTCAGTGGACCGAAAAGTGTCAGAAGGCCTTTAACAAGCTTAAAGCGACACTCATGTCTGACCCTGTACTAAGGGCCCCAGACTTTGACAAACCGTTCCTAGTAACCACAGATGCGTCCGAGCGTGGTGTGGGAGCAGTTTTAATGCAGAAAGGACCTGATCAAGAATTCCACCCTGTAGTGTTTCTCAGCAAAAAACTGTCTGAGAGGGAAAGCCACTGGTCAGTCACTGAAAAAGAATGTTACGCCATTGTCTACGCTCTGGAAAAGCTACGCCCATATGTTTGGGGACGGCGTTTCCACCTGCAAACCGACCATGCTGCACTGAAGTGGCTTCACACGGTCAAAGAAAATAGCAAAAAACTTCTTCGGTGGAGTTTAGCTCTCCAAGATTTTGATTTTGACATCCAACACATCTCAGGAGCTTCTAACAAAGTGGCTGATGCACTCTCCCGTGAAAGTTTCCCAGAATCAACTGGTTAAAATCGTCCTTGAGATGTAGAAAATATTGTTAGTCTTTATGTACTTGGTAGTATATTTAGAGATGCATGTGTCTTATTAACTCTGTTTTTCCTAGAGCTCCAGGAAGAAATCCCAGCCAGTGTTTCACCCTAGCTGAGATTTGGGGGGCGTGTCATAAATATAAAGGGAAGGATAAACCCCTGTAAAATCCCTCCTGGCCAGAGGAAATCTCCTCTCACCTGTAAAGGGTTAAGAAGCTAAAGGTAACCTCGCTGGCACCTGACCAAAATGACCAATGAGGAGACAAGATAATTTAAAAAGCTGGGAGGAGGGAGAGAAACAAAGGGTATGTGTGTCTGTCTATATTTTGTCTTTGCCGGGGATAGACCAGGAATGAAGCCTTAGAACTTTTAGTAAGTAATCTAGCTAGGTACGTGTTAGATTATGATTTCTTTAAATGGCTGAGAAAAGAATTGTGCTGAATAGAATAACTATTTCTGTCTGTGTATCTTTTTTGTAACTTAAGGTTTTGCCTAGAGGGGTTCTCTATGTTTTGAATCTAATTACCCTGTAAAGTATTTACCATCCTGATTTTACAGGGGGGATTTTTTTTTATTTCTATTTACTTCTATTTCTATTAAAAGTCTTCTTGTAAGAAAACTGAATGCTTTTTCATTGTTCTCAGATCCAAGGGTTTGGGTCTGTGGTCACCTATGCAAATTGGTGAGGCTTTTTATCCAACATTTCCCTGAAAAGGGGGGGTGCAAGTGTTGGGAGGATTGTTCATTGTTCTTAAGATCCAAGGGTCTGGGTCTGTAGTCACCTAGGCAAATTGGTGAGGCTTTTTACCAAACCTTGTCCAGGAAGTGGGGTGCAAGGTTTTGGGAAGTATTTTGGGGGGAAAGACGTGTCCAAACAGCTCTTCCCCAGTAACCAGTATTTGTTTGGTGGTGGTAGCGGCCAATCCAAGGACAAAGGGTGGAATATTTTGTACCTTGGGGAAGTTTTGACCTAAGCTGGTAAAGATAAGCTTAGGAGGTTTTTTTCATGCAGGTCCCCACATCTGTACCCTAGAGTTCAGAGTGGGGGAGGAACCTTGACACCTTCCATGGGAACTTCTTTGTGCGATCAACAGACTTGTTGTCTTTACCCAATGTAAACCCGGATCTGAAAAAGTGGGGCTTTTACCCATGAAAGCTTATGCTCAAATAATCTGTTAGTCTTTAAGGTGCCACGGGACTCCTTGTTGTTTTTGTGGATACAGACTAACATGGCTTCTCTCTGATACTTTTCACCAAACAAGGATACTCCACCAGAGAAGTAGATCACATCATGGAACAGGCTACGCAAATACCCCAAGAGAACCTGCTTCAGTACAGAAATAAAACCCCCTCTGATCACATACCCCTAGTTGTCATCTACCACTCTACAATGGAACCCATAAGGGGCATCATCAAACAGCTGCAACTCATAATTGATTGGGGACCCAATCCTGAAAGAAATCTTTTCTAAACCACCACTTCTGGCCTTCAAACAACTATTCAAGCTCTCCAAGCTCATCTTCAAAAGCAAGCTGCCCAGTGATCAGGGAACACCAACTCAAAGCAGCATCAGTCCAGGCCCAAAATCTGTTTGCCTGACCTTTACTATAATGGTAACAATAAAGACAACACTGATGCTATTTCTCTACTATAAGAAATATTTGCTCAAATGAGTGCAAGTAGAATTTTGCTAGATTAATGTAATACAACATGGGCATATCTATGTTAAAAAAAGCAGAAGTATAAAGCATAGCAGATTGTTGGCTGCAAATACTGAAGTTTCCCTCATTTCATATATAAATCTTCAAAACATATACTACAAATTATAGTGAAACAAATTTATTTGGGCATAAGCTTTCGTGGGCTAAAACCCACTTCATCAGATGCATGCAGTGAAAAATACAGTAGGAAGATATATATATATATATATATATACACAGAGAGAACTTGAAAAAATTGGGGTGTTCTTTTTGCTGATACAGACTAACACAGCTTCCACTCTGAAAGCTGTCACTTCTAATTGAGAAACAATAGCAATATGACCCCAAAGCCATTACATATGGGAAGAGGGAGCAATAAAACTTTTTAATAAATGTCTTCAGTTACTTGTAATCCTGAAATTGTGCCAATAAGAAGAAAATGTGAATGAAGGTGGGCACTGTAAAATAATGGGAAGGCTGAAAAGTCCAATTTATTGAAACCTGGAGAAAAAGAGAATATCTGAGATTTAGAAATGCTTCCGAATAAAGATGGGTCCATGGCAGGAAATTCAAAGTCAGAATCGCATCCATATCTGAACATTCCTAAAGTTGGGGCTGGGAGGATTTGGATCTGGTGGCTTGTTTTAGGCCCGTCTCTAATTCTGAAGTCACCTCCGTCTCTCTCTGCAGCCTTTTCTTTGGAATATTAGAACAACAGAAATGAACAGGTACAAAATAACTAAAATGTTGCCATTGAAAATAAGGGTTTCTTGGAAACTTTGAGTCATTAGTGATTCAAACAAATAAATGAGAATGTAGTACTGGGATATCTGCAGGTTCAAGAATTTAATGAACTGAGGAAAAAAATGTCTTTAGGAACATATTGTATCTCAATGTGAAAGAAATATGGAAAATATACTTTTGTTCTTCATAAGAAAAAATCTTACCTGTTTTTTTTCCACTTAGTAGCATACATAATTAGATGTGTGATAATAAATTAGGCTCTGATCTTGCATTCAGTTACTCATGTACTTAACATCCATGTGTAACACCAACAGACCCCGGAAATTAGTGGGCGGGATCAAACCTGGGACCTCTGGGAGCTTAGTGCATGAGCCTCTACCACAAGAGCTAAAAGCCAACTGCCTATTAGCTAAGGTAATAGAACAGACTTATTTTCTCTCTCTCTCTCTAAGTGGTCTTGGTGCCACTAGATGGACAGAACACCATACCCAGAAGGGATATGGGTTACACATGCACATGAGTAATCCCATTGAAGTCAATGGGATTTCTCAGCTTGGTAAAATTGAGCACGTACATATATCTTTGCAGGATCAGGGACAACCAAGGAACAACCAAGTCCCTTACAGCAATGGTATACATCCAAGATTTCTGAAGGAATTCAGGAATGAAGTGGCCAACTTGTTAAATACACAATCTCTGATGAAGATCAGCTGCCAGACTGGAGGGCAGCGAATGTTGTAACCATCTGTAAAAAATGGTACAAGAGATTATCCAGGAATACAGACGAGTGAGCCTGACTTCAATACCTGGAAAATTGACTGAAACAGTGAGTAAAAATAGAATTATAAAATGCCTAGATGAAAATATCCAAAGTAGACTGGCTTTTGTAAAGGAAACTCTTGCCTCTTTAGTCTATTTCTAATTTTGAGCGTGTGAATAAGTAGCACATAAAGGAGAAACTGGTGATTTATAATTTATTTGTATTTTCCAAAAGATTTTCCATTTTAAGAGGCTATAAAGAGAACTAAGCAGTCATGTGATGAGTACATTTCTATCTAGATTAGAAACTGGCTAAGAACCAGAAAACAAGGAGCAGGAGTATATGGTATATTTTCAGTGTGAAAAATGTTAACATTGGGGAACCATGTTAGTGGTGGGGATTAATGATATTTATTAAGACTCTGGGGAAAGAGTTAACAGTGAAGTGGCAAAATAGATTGATGATACAAAACTGACTATCTCAGAGAAAACTGGGAGGAATTTGAGAGGGAGAAAGCTAGGGAGGGAAGAGGGAGAAAGATGACAGTTAAAAGTCAGTGCTGAAAAATGCCAGATAATGCACATTGGAAGGGGTGCTCACCTACATTGCTGTGTTCTAAACTAACTGTAAACCACTCAGGAAAAGTCCCCCCGGGCAGATTATTCATGCACTTTCTTGTGAAGCCTCCAGTACTAGCCATTGTTGGGGGCAAGATACTGGACTAGATAGACCAATGCTTTATACCAGAATGGTAACAATAACAGTAATAATTCCTATATCTACCATGTATTCCTATTTGGAAGAAGGAGTATACTGTATATACATACAGTTATGTTATATGTAGCTATGCTGAGGCGACTCAGAGAAATATGTAGTGTAGATACTAAAGAGCACCACAGAATCCTGCGTAATATATTACCCTGTATGAAGTGTAGGTACAAGAGTTCCCTATTCCATCTACTAAGGATAAGCACTTTCAAGATCAGGTAGCAGTCCATTTAAGTTATATCATTTTACTGCTAGTAGGAGCTTTAAGAGATCTTTAAAATATATCTTTGTGTTCTTCCTATTACATGTTAGACCGTCTATTGAAAATTCAGGTTTGGTAAAGCAGTGCATTTTCATGAGTAATTAAAAAACATGTATTTTCCAGCCGTCTCTGGGTAGATGGTGGGTGGTAGCTGCAGAGATTTCAGATACAGATGTGTGCATCTATATTGCAGACATAGTTGCTGTAATTGCTTCAGTACATGCCAGAACCTTGAGTTGTGCGTGATTTTCTCATGATAGACTGCGCTGTCATCTTTTATCTCACTGTCCAATACTTGTTTTGTGTTGGAATTATGTCTCATACCTGGCTGATATCATCAATGTCATAGGCAGGACATCTGAGGCAACCAATAAATGGACAGCATGTTTGTCTCTAGTCTGCTTTGCTCTCTCTCTGATATGTATGTAGTCATTATTTTGCTAGAGTGATCTTATCTGTGGGATTGTCCAGCAGCCAGTGTCATCATAGAAACTTTCAATCTAAATTCTCAGAGTGGTGGTTTCTGTTTTCTACAGGAGAATGTATGTATATAAATACATAAGATCAGAATTGGTGAAAAACCCCAAATTGCCTGTGATAAATGAAGTGTGTGTGTGTGTGGGGAGGCGGGTAGCTCCCTTTTATGGACACCCAGCTAGCCACTTAGCTGTGTCCAGGATTTCCAGGTTTATGGATCTTGGGTAGCAGATAGAATACCCCTGGTCGGAGTTCTAGGGGGTGTGTCTGTGCGGATTTGTTCTTGTGCTTTTTCAGGGAGTTTCTTGAGCAAATGGTGTAGTTTCTTTTGGTAACCCTCAGTGGGATCAGAGGGTAATGGCTTGTAGAACGTGGTGTTGAAGAGCTGCCTAGCAGCCTCTTGTTCATATTCCAATCTATTCATGATGACGACAGCACCTCCTTTGTCAGCCTTTTTGATTATGATGTCAGCCACGCTATCAGCCACACTATCAGAGGCTCGTTCACCTGCACATCTACCAATGTGATATATGCCATCATGTGCCAGCAATGCCATGTACATTGGCCAAACTGGACAGTCTCTACGTAAAAGAATAAATGGACACAAATCAGACCTCAAGAATTATAACATTCAAAAACCAGTCGGAGAACACTTCAGTCTCTTTGGTCACTCGATTACAGACCTAAAAGTGGCAATTCTTCAACAAAAAAATTTCAAAAACAGACTCCAACGAGAGACTGCTGAATTGGAATTAATTTGCAAACTGGATACAATTAACTGAGGCTTGAATAAAGCCTGGGAGTGGATGTGTCATTACACAAAGTAAAACAATTTCCCCATGTTTATTCCTTCCTCCCCCCCACCCCCCCGCCCCGCCGGCTACTGTTCCTCACACGGTCTTGTCAACTGCTGGAAATGGCCCACTTTGATTATCACTACAAAAAGTTCCCCCGCGCCCCCCCCGCTCTCCTGCTGGTAATAGCTCACCTTACCTGATCACTCTTCTTACAGTGTGTATGGTAACACCCATTGTTTCACATTCTCTGTGTATATAAATCTCCCCACTGTATTTTCCACTGCATGCATCCGATGAAGTGAGCTGTAGCTCACGAAAGCTTATGCTCTAATAAATTTGTTAGTCTCTAAGGTGCCACAAATACTCCTTTTCTTTTTGCAGATACAGACTAACACGGCTGCTACTCTGAAGCGTCCTCTCTTAATAATATTTATTTTAATTGGGAGAGTTTCTTGTTCTAACCACAAGAACAAATATGAAACAAGACACTATATGGTTGGCAGAAATATTACACTGAAAACACTGTAGATACTACATAACATAGTCTCTAGTCCAGACAGATGATCATCTGGGTCTGACAGGCCGTCTCTCAAGCCCTGGTTCCAGTGCAATGTCTTGTTGTGTTGGTACTACGGTGAAGTCATCCAATGCAGACTGGGTGTTGGCATAATCTCCTCTTGGTGTATAGGCAGGTGCAAGATAAGAAGCATTCCATACCCGCCCATGAGAAAGTCGATAGGTGTAAGGTCCCTTCTTCTCTATGATTTTAAGAGGAGCTGTGAATTTATGGTCCCCTTTTCGTAAAATTCCAGGTTTTTGTATTGTAACGAAGGAACCACACTCAAACTTTGGTTCCTTAGCACCCTGCTGCTTCTCTGTGAAAGCCTTAGACTTTGCTTGGTTCTGTTCAACTGTTTTTCTCACATCATCCTCATTTGGGGCATCAGGTCATGCCTTTAACAATCCAGCAATGTTCAGTTTAGTATTCATCTGTTTCCCATGCAGTAACTCTGCGGGTGATCTTTGTGTTGTGGCATGTCGTGTAGCCTGGTATGCTTGCAAGAAATCAATAGTGAAGGCTATCCACAGTCGCCCTTCCAGTTTAGCCGTTTGCAAACTCTCTTTCAAACTTCTGTTAAACCATTCGATTTCCCCATTGGCTTGAGGATAATATAGGGATGACCTTCTGTGTAAAATGTTCCTCTGTGCTAGAAAAGTTTCAAACTCCAGAGAAGTAAATTGACTACCATTATCTGAAACCAGTTCTTTGGGGTTACCCTCCCTGCTAAAAACTGAAGAGAGGAACTTAATTACTGTTGCAGAAGAGATTTGCGATGTAAATTCTACCTCAGGCCATTTACTGAAATAGTCTAGTAAAGTGATGGCATAACGGCAGTCAATTGAAGCAGTATCAAAGGGTCCTACAATGTCAATCGCCACTTTTTCCCATGCAGATTCAGGAAGAGGAACAGGCTGTAATGGAGGGGTACATGTCACTGCTGTCTTATCATGCATTTGGCAAGTGACGCAGGATTTTATGAGTGCTTCAGTTTGAGAGTCCATCCCTGGCCACCAATACAGATCCCGTAGTCATTGTTTGGTTCAGACAATTCCTTGATGAGTATCGTGTGCCAGGTGTATGAGTTTTGACTGCAATTCTTCTGGCACAAGAAGCCGGTGTGTGCCTCGTAGCACATAGCCATCAAACAAAGAAAGTTCATCCCGAACTCTAAAATAAGGCAGCAAAACTGGGTCAAGGTTTTTAGGGTGACTGGGCCATCTCTTGGTCAGAAATTCTCGTAGTTTTTGTTGAATTGGACATGCTGAACACGCAGCTTGAAATTGTTCTCTTGTAACTACAGTGAGAGTGCTTGTAATAAGCGCAACCACTACATCCTCATCCTCTGGTGGACCATCTAATGAAGGCAAAGGCAGGCGAGAAAGGCAATCAGCGACCACATTTTGGTTTCCAGGCTTATATTCCAGTTCATAATTGAAAGAGAGTAGTCTTGCAGACCATCGAGCAATACGGTATCCTGCTCTTCCCAGTCCCAGTGAGCAACATTGTCAAAAGGCTGTGGTCTGTGCACAACTTGAATGTGCAGCCCCACAGGTAAGTTCTCCATTTTTCAGTAGCCCAGACACAAGCAAGTGCTTCTTTTTCGACTGTAGAATATTTTCTCTCAGCATTACTTAGTGTCCTTGAAGCAAATGCAACAGTCCTCTCTGTGTTGTCCTCATGCAGTTGTGTGAGAACAGCCCCAAATCCATAATAAGAAGCACCAGTAGTTACAATTGTGGGCAATACAGGACTGAATAGTGCAAGTACTGGACTATGTACAATCAAGTCTTTCACCATTTCGAAACTAGCTTGTGCATCTGTTGTCCACACTAAGGTTGAACTTCTCCCTAGTAATTTCCATAATGGTTCAATGACAGAAGCATAATTGGGAATGAATTTTGCATACTAGGAGGTAAGACCCAAGAAGGAACGTACGGTTTGAAAATCTGTTGGAGGAGGAGCATTTGAAATTGCCAGGATATGATCTGGACCAGGTTTTAGTCCAGCCTGTGAAATTGTTTGCCCTAGAAAGGAGAGTTCAGTTTGTCTAAATTTGCATTTGGACCTATTGAGCTGGAGGCCTGCTGTGCTGATGCAATTTAGTACAGACTACAGGTTATTGTCATGCTCCTTTGAAGTATTTCCAAACACGATAATATCATCCAGATAGCACTTAACTCCATGTTGATTTTTCAGAATCAATGACATTTTTTCAAAGGCACTTGGGGCAGATGCGAGACCGTATGGAACATGTTTAAAACGAAATAGTCCCTCATGTGTAACAAATGCTGTGAGGTCTCTGCTATCTTCATGCAACATAACCTGGTGGTATGTGTTCTGCAAATCAAGAGTAGAAAACATCTTTGCTCCATGGAGTTCTGCAAATACTTCTTCTATGTGAGGAAGAGCATGGCTGTCAATCACAATAGCTTTATTTGGGTCCCTTAAGTCAACACAAAGGCAAATGCCTCCACCCTTCTTCTGTGTCACTACTACAGGTGAAACCCATTCCGAGGAGTCAATCTCTTCAACAATGTCCTTTTGAACAAGTTTTCTAAGTTCCTCTGAAACAGCTTCCCTGACTGAAAATGGTAAGTGCTGTAACTTCTGTCGTACAGGCATCACATTATTCCTCATTTTAACTTTATGCAGAAACCCATAAGCACAGCTGAGTTTCTCCTCAACTTGGTGTTGGGTCTCAGCTGAAACCGGTGTGCGTACCGCAAGAGTGCTTTGCTGAGGAAGATCAATTTGTTCATTAACTACCCTGAGATTTAAAACAGTCAATAAATCTCTGCCAAGGATAGGAGTGCCTTTTTGGACAATGTTGAACTCTGCAGTTACAATCACCAAAAGTATTGGCAGGCAGCCATGTACTGGAATATGGTTTGTCAAATAGCATACCAAGTGAAGTTTGGGTTCAGTAAGAGGCACATCTTTAAAGTAATGCAGCTAGATGGAATCAGGTAGTATAGATACTGCTGAGCCAGTGTCCAACATTAGCTGAATAGAGTGTGGTTTGCCTGAGGGTATGGCGGAAACGTTTACAGTGCACTTTATCTGTTCTGGAATATGTGCAGTAGTGATTTTGTCCACGCTCGCCACAGTAACACCTGGTATTGTAACTGCATGCACCTATTGATTGAACTGGCTACTGCGACATACTTTAGCAAAATGTCCAATCTTTTTGCAGTGATTGCACTGAGCTACTTTTGCTGGACATCCTTTGTAGGTTGCAAGGTGTTGTGGGGATCCACAGTGAAAATATGCTTTTACTCTATTTTGAATTTGCTGATTTGGTGGTTTTTCATTAGTTTTCCTCTTGTAATTGTGTGTCTAGTGTAGTTTTCCTATTGTAATTGTAGTGAACTTTTCTGCGAAGGAGTTACAGCCTGGACTGTGCCTCCTGTATCCATACTCATTATTTTGGCTTCAGCTGTATCTGACTCAACCTGAGTAGCAATGGCTATTGCTTTTTCTAGTGTAAGTTGTGGTTCTAGAAGTAAGCGTTGTCTTACATGAAGCATGGTTGTTTTCTCAATGAGCTGGTCTCTAATCATCTCACCTGCCATATTCCCAAAGTCACAAATTACAATCAGACTCCTTAGGGAAGCAATATACTGCATTATAGTTTCCCCTGGTTTCTGCTCACGCTGGCGAAATCTGTAGCAATTAGCTACTACGTTCACTTTTGGCACAAAAAAATTCTTTAATGCAGTGAGTGCAGTCTCATATTTATCATTTGCAAGGGGAAAAGTGTAAAATATATGCTGCCCTTCTGCTCCAAGGCAGTGGATTAGCAGAGCACGCTTTCTTACTTCAAAAATCTCTGTAGCACTGATTGCAAGCAGATAAGTCTCAAACATATGGATCCAGGTAGTAAAAGCAATTGGAGGCTCACCTGGGCTTTGCAGAAAGGGTGCAGGTGGGTTCAGAGGCGTAAGAACCATCCTCATTGCCAAAATGTTGTATCAACCAGGCAAGGTACTAACAAGCTTCAACAGGACTTTATTTTCAAAGTGGAAACCTCTTTACCAAGCTGCTGCTGCACCCTCTGTAGCTTTCTCCCAGCCCCTCAGCTCCTTCCTGTTTCCTGTCCTTTCAGACTCCCAACAGCCAGTGCTCCCAATTCTAATAATTACAAGCAACATCTAAACACCACAGTTTGTGAATGCTGTTTGATTAGCTGGTAGCAACAGCTAATTTCCTTTGTTTTCTTTCTCAGCTCTTCCCCGGAGGGGGGTGAAAGAGCTTGAGGGTACCCCACAGGGAGGAATTCCCAAGTGCTCCTTCCTGGGTTTTTTCTTGCATTTGGGTGGTGGCAGCGTTTACCAAGCCAAGGTCAGAGAAAAGCTGTAACCTTGGGAGTGTAATACAAGCCTGGAGTGGCAAGTATTAATTTTTAAAATCCTTGCAGGCCTCCATCTTCTGCAATCGAAGTGGCAGACTGGGGATTTAGCCTTGACATAGCCAAATTAGAACCTCCGCTGTAAAACTTAGTGACAGTCAGTTTTCACTGAGGCCTAACATCTGTGTTGAACCTTCCAGAATTTCTAATGTTGTCAGTCTTTTATTTAAGTACACTGTCCTGCTCTCATGAACACACTGACAATGCAGAAATTAAAATTTTAGTAGTTAGCAATACTAGAAAGTTCTACTTTTTAAAAGCCAACTAACGGTTTACAGTCCTACCTGTTGTTGGGTAGGTAATGCTCAGGGCACAAAACTGATACTGAGGACCATTATAAGCCAGTAGACTCCACAAGAGTATGAATTGTCATGTAACCAAACCATTAAAAATAAGAGGGGAAAATAGAAAAGAAGGAGTTCAAATATAAAATAAGAGATAAGCAAAAGCAAAGTACTTTAATAATAGGGAAAAAATGAAGCCTTAAGTATAATTAGATCAAAATAAGCTGTTGCGATGGAATATACCCGTGTTCACTTCCTGCACACTATTGTAATAATCTTCAAAGTATACCTTGTAAAGTATTTGAAAACTCAGAATCTGCTGGTCTGTATTGTCCTAGTAAAATGTGTGTGGTAAGATTGTATGTGAAGTGACAAGGTTCCCCATATGATGTTGTTAACAAATGTTCCAAACCCCACAGCCCTGCCCCAGCAGAAGTCAGTCTGTCCTAAACAAAGGAAGGAATGTATACTTGACTTAATTTGCATTTAAACAGGGTCATCAAGCAGGAAGGGAAAACAAAGGAAGTTCAAACAGGTGAAAAAAACCCAGCAAGGAATATCCTTCCACATAGAATTTCTCGTTTTCAGTTGGAAATATTTTTCAAGAGGGGGAGTGAAATTATAAAAAGGAGGGACAAATATCCCAAGGCATCCCTCTCTCTTCCCCTGCCCATACCATTCTCTGTTCCTGAGAAGACAAAAATAAACAGCCGTTGGACTTTGGGGGTGGGGTCCTGAGCTGAAGAGTTTGATCAGTAATATTGCTGGAAGCATGAGTTGCTTTGCAACTAAGTTAGTTTTTTAAGTAGATAGTAATAAGTGTTTTATCTTTATTTTTCTGGTAACCATTTCTGACTTTTTATGCCTCATTACCTGTACTCACTTAAAAACTATCTCTTTGAGTTAGTAAACTTGTTTTACCATTTTATCTAATCCAGTGTGTTTCAGATGAAGTGTCTGGATAACTATTTAAGATAATAAGCTGACATGTTATTCCTTTAAAGGAATAACAGATTTAATATATTTGTACTGTCCAGGAGAGGGCTGAGCAGTACAGGACATAGATTTCTGGGGGAAGATCCAGGATTGGGTGTTTGTATTGGGGTCACCTTGCAGTATAATCAAGGCTGGTGAGAACCAAGATGTGGCTGTTTGTCTGCAGCACACTCAGACATAGCTGGGAGTGACTTACATGCTGAAGGCTGTTTGTGAGCAGCCCAATTTGGAGGATATGGCTGCAAGGCATTGTAAAGGGCACCCCAGGTTACACGGAAGAGGTGATACAGCCCCTCATTAGTCTCAATTGTGCCCTGGTATGTCACAGAAGTGTTCAACTAAAGAGGGAAAAATAGAAAGGTAAAGAGAAAAAAGGAAACATATCAGAATCTTTGTTAATGCATGTTTGTTTCTTGTTAGATCATATGGCTGTCATGCAAACTATGCATACAAAATTAACATTGCTTCAATTTGATGATGTTGGTCTTCGAAGCATCTGAAATATAATTACATAACTTAATCAATACTTGAACTCGTGGCCTCATAAGATTTATTTAGCTGATTTTTGTCCTTTTAAACACAAAATTCCATTCCTTTTTGTAATTACTTACACCTTCCTTGCGATTCTAATAATTTCCATTTCTATTTGATTAACAGAGGTCCTATAATTGCCTATATAATTTTTCAAGCTGCTGGAAAATGGCTGTGCTAGATCTTTATTCTGGTTACAGTTTTCATTGGATATAGGTCCAGAAAATTTAAACCAATGTTTGGGTTCTATCTTCGCCATCATTCTGTTGAGAGATATATGATATAGGAAGAAGCTTCTCTTCTCAGTGCAGTAATGTGAGATCTTAGACTTCTTTAGGTAGGGCTGACAAGTTTCATAGGAACAAAATATTTGTCATGCCAAATCAGATGATCGGTCCATTAAGTCTACTATTTTGTATTACCTTTATATTAATATTATGGGTCTTCCCCCCACTCCCACATCTTCACGCTTTACACTTCCTTATAAGAACGGCCATACTGGGTCAGACCAAGAGTCCATCTAGCCCAGTGTCCTGTCTTCCAACAGTGGTCAATGCCAGGTGCCCCAGAGGGAATAAACAGAACAGGTAATCATCAAGTGATCCATCCCCTGTTGCCCATTCCCCACTTCTGGCAAACAGAGGCTAGGGACACCATCCCTGTCCTCCTCCTTCTCCCCTCTTCTTGCAATGGCCAGTTTTAATGTCTGCTTTATCATTCACTCCCTATCAAGGACTAGAAGGACATATAAGTAATTTTTTCTGAAATTTCTGTCAATATTTCCCCTAAACAAGCTTCTCTAAATGCAAGGTTAGTGATACTCACTGTTTCTTTGTCACCCAGGCACTGAGAGTGAAATCCTGGCCCCAGTTGAGTTAATGTCAAAACCTCCATTCACTTCAGTGCACCCTAAGAGTGCAACACATCTTTCAAAAATTTCTTTCCATAGACCTAAAAATTAAACTGAATACTTGAATTATAACCCCCATTTCTGTGTATGATATATTTTATATATATCAGTGCCCAAGGATAGCTGTCACTTTGGGCCATCTCTGCACATGACACAGGGGTATATATGTGTATATAGGAATAACTGAAAGCAGTTGGGCCAAGTAATCCACTATCTGAACATATAACCAATGAAATTGTTGCATGCAAATTAGCTGTAGAATAAGGGTGGTGATTGGTTGAGTTACCTCTGATATCAAAATGACCTAAGACTCCAGATACATGCCTTACTGTTACATTGCCTGGGTGTAATTTCTAAAGTCAAAATGGCTGAGAATGTAAAAACTGGGTGGTGGCAGAACACAGCAATGATTAAACCTGCTTATATTCTAAGTAAAAAGAACTCTCAACCATGCTTCCAGTTGTTTCTGTTGCTTCACATTGACTCAGCAGACATTATATACTTCAGAGTGACACACAGAGTGACAGTCCTGGAATATAAATGATCCTGCATGTGGCCAGGTGGTAATCCAGTGATGTGCAATGTGCTGGCAGGAAGGACAACCATCAGTCCAGTTACCATGATCTGGGAAAAATGGCAAAAAAGGCCTTTCCTGAGCAGTTCGATGCCCCCATGATTTCTTCAGGCACTGTTTGTTTTTGTCAAGGTTAGTTCATCCTGTCATGTATCATGCCATGTAACTTAGAACATAAATCACTACTTACTACCTGTACAAGCAGTCTGTGAAAGCCCATAAACTGAAATATGTTTGTACAAACTATTCATAGAACAATTTATTAGTGAGAAAAATGAGAAAAAACATGTTTAATGAAAATTTGCCAACAGAAAGAGAAGAGCAAATATGGAAAATAAATCATTTGGGCAAATAATTTGTCTAGCACTAGTCCTAATTAGGTATTTTCTTTGCAGAAATAATTTGATCCTGTTAAAGGCTAGAGGAAACCATGTTACAAGTGGTTCTAAGTGAATTTGATTTTTCACAGTTGGGAGAATGAATAGTGAGGGTGCATCCCTAACAGTTTTATTGCAATCACTGCATCAAGGAAACTCAGTTATTGTAAGAAGATATGTTTCCATTTTCCCTGCCTGATGGCATTACATTTCATAGCATTTTGTGCTTCAAATAGCTGAGAAATTAAACACCTTAAGAGAAAAGTTGAAGAGCTGTGGGGGAGAAAAAAATCCCACCTACCTGCAGTCATTTAATTCTTCAGTTCCTTACCAGCATCTATTATCCCAGACACCACAGGGACAGAAACACACGAGACGTGCTTTAACTAGACTGCTACTTTATTAAGTGACACATCTGGGAACTATATGGCAATAACTCATCCAGGGCAGGTCATCATTCCCTTCCATAAGCTGAACCGCCTGTGGAAGGGTTGCCCTCAGTCCCCCACTCCATTTACTTAGTCCCAGCACTGTTGCTGAGACACCACAGCCCTTCCCTCCTATCAGGTTTAAAGTGGTGGGAAAGAGAAGTTGTCTCCTCATTGAACTAAACGTTCAGAGCCGCAATCTCACTTCTACTTCCAATTCTAGTTTTTATCAGATGTTTTTACCATTATTGAACTAGTACCTGCACTGGACACCTGCCAATTATGATAAAATAATAATTATTAACCTAACCTTCCCACTGGATCCCTGGGTTGCTGAAAAGAAGGTAGAAAAATTCCATGTGCCCAGGTCAATTTGTTTGTAAGGGAAAATTTCTTCCCAATCGCAAAAAGATGCCCCCAGCAAGGCCAAAAAAATCTCAATCCTACTCTAATGCCAAAGGAAGGGAGACCTTATCTCCCCAGTGCAGAATGCCACCTCTGGGTAGGGGGAAGAGTTTATAAGACCTCTCCTTGTATGTGTAGGCTGGTGCTTCACCCCTTCTGTCTAACCAATCCATCATAGAGCCCTCCTCTCCTCCTCAAGCCCACAAGAAGGCTGAATACTCACATGGAGAGGTGGTGCAATCCTTAAAGGGCCAAAGGGTTTCTTTCCCTGCTGGCCCAGACAAAACATCCCCATCTCTGAGACTGCTGTGCGGGAGAAGTGGGAGGTAGGGGCGGGGAGCACTTACACTCTTCACTTTTATAGCACTCAGGGACCTAATGGAATCAGGAAATTTTGCTCTGTAAGCCAGCCTTTTGCTTTCTAATTCCTCTGTGGCTGCATTCTGGATTCCTCTATATCCTCTTACTGTACGGCCAGATTTTCCAGAGAGTGCTGCTCATCTCTTTTTATAACCCCACACCTACAGAATATATTTCATATTTTGCCCTGTTGCTGTTGGACAAGCTTGGCTGAGTGATACTGGGAGAGGCATATTGTCCCTTTATGTTTTGTTCTAAAGCCTCACATTGTAGTGTGCTTGAAATGTATGGCTTCCCTTGTTTATATTATTTGGAAGCATTTTCTGCTATGTGTACCTTAGGTGACTTTGGACATTTATGTATCAGAATATGGTAGAAGTTACTTTTTTTTTTTTGTACAGAAGGTTTGCGGTGTGTTTGAGGGACATAATGGATGATACTCTATCTCCCTTGAGATCTCTGATCTTGGAGTAGCCATGTAATCTGTAGTGGCCACCTCAGGAACCACTCTCATCGAAGTCTGTCTTCTCAGAAACACTATCCTGCCTACACTCTACTTGTTTATACTCTGCACTCCTAAGAGGAAGGGAGCGGATGTGTAAAGAGCTTGAGACTTTGGCTTAATCCAGAAGACTATGCCTAGAGTTTAGCTTATCTTCACCCATATGTAGTCTCTGCTCACACTTGTGTGGGAGCTCAACAATCTTGCATTCCCAGCTGTGTACCTCACAGACTCTCAGACTCCAAGACCTTCAACTGGGATCTGATTCTCAGTTATGCTAACACACTTTACACTGTTAATGTGGTGAGAATCAGGCCATTAGTCTTTATTTCCAGAGTAACACAAATATTAGACACTGCATTATGTACTGCATTAATTATGTTTGGAGTGGGCTTAGCAACATGATGGCAGTGAGGTCAGATGGTGGGAAGGAAGCCAGTGTGAGACTGAGACCAGGATTTCACCAAAAACACAATGCTGCTCAGTAAGGCTAAACCTATTAGGGCTTTTCCATTGCTTGACAGAACCCTCCTCAATTTTTAACAGCTTGAAAAGTTACCAGCTGAAAAGTGTTAAATTGGTTGAAGATCTGAAACCCAAGTAAATTAGGGATTAAAGAAACCTACTCATTGGTTAGTCACTGAATTTAGCAGGCTGATGTCAAACAAAGCTATTTTTATTCCCTGCATTACACCACTGTGTTAAGAATTTGACATATTCCATTTTGATAATGGCAAGCAGTGATTGCCTTTCTCAGTGTTTTTTATTTTGAAAACTTAAATGATTGGATATATGAATGAGTGTTTAATGGAAAAATAAAGGAGCAATAATGCAGTAGGCTGTTGGGGGTCCTGTGATCACTGCTTTTCATGCTGAGCATACTCCTCCCCTCTTACCTTGTGCTCCCCTCATGTGATTGTGTATACATCTGTTGCCTGTAGTCTTAGATTGTATGATCTTTGGGGTAGGGACTGGCTCTGTGTTAGGTGTGTACCATGCACACCTAGCACAGTGGGGCTGAGACCTCTAGATGCTACTGAAAAACAAATGAATAACAACATTATAGGAGAGTGGGAAGCAGCCAGTTTTGGTGAGACAGTGCTTTGTGGGGTGCTATTTGAAAGCATGCTGCTCCCATGTGTTTTGTCTGACCAACTAGCACTTTATCCTGGAAAAGAAAAAGGAAAAACAATATGACACACCATGACTGTATATGTGTGCACTGAAGGAAGGAAGGATAAGAAGAAAGGCTGAAATCATATGAATTGACCAGGAATTTTTATATTTCTATGGTGGTTAACCTACCAAATTCCTTTCAAGCTCCATCCCCCTACACTAAATATACATCTCTTTGACTTCTAACTTACACATCTTATCTAAAATCATCTGAGCTTACTTTAATTTCTGACAATTTGCGGCTCATGCATCTCTGGTATAATTAAAAATGGAATTTGAACTCTTTTTTTTATGCTCTAACTAAGTACATGAATTCAGAGCAAAATTTGCATAGTAACATTTGCTTTCTTCTGTGTTCAGAGCAGAAGTATAATTAAAAAGGTGAAAGGCTTAGAAATGATGGTTCATAATGTACTTATTTAGTAACAGTATATTAAAATTCTGATTAAAATAAAATAGCTAACGAAAAAGGATTAAGCTGCTTTAGTGTTTCATTTTCATTTTTCTCATTATATGTATGGTGAGCAGATGACTCAACAGTGTTATAATGGAGAGACCATCCTAAGCTACTGCTGCTTGGGAAAACATATTCAACTGGAGTTTTTAACAGCTGTTCCCAAGCTTCATTAAGGCTCATTACGAGTTGTCATGTAATGGAGAACTTATATTTTCTGATGATCTGTGCATAGCAGTAAAGATAAAAGTCTATCTTAAGGCAGAACTAGAAAGAACAGAAGATGGTACATATTAAAAATAGATTACTAAAATTCCCTAATTAGCTAGCACAGACCGTAAAAGCTAAGTACAGTCACTCTGTTTTTAAAGGGAGACATGAAAAATGACTTAATTGAGGCTGGACTTTTTATGACTCAACCATGACATTTTAGATAATACAGGTAAACTATTCAGCTCTTCTTTAAATAATACACTAGCATATCACAATAGCGTGCATGCAGACACATTTTGAATTCTCCAAAAACAAATACCAGCTTCTTCTTTGGAGAAATAGATCCCAATCGGGTTCAGATGACAAGTGAAATGACTATGGTGATTCCGGTCTAATTCTTGGGTAGTGCTGTGCAAAATATTTGACTCCAAACTTGAAACAGTCCATACATTTGAATTGTGTAGATAGGACCTATTTCTATGATGGGCTGAGAAGAGCTTCAAATATGAACATATCTGAATTTTTTTGGGAGGTGGGCTGTTAAAAATCCAGACTCTAACCTGGATCTCAGGTTTGCGTCAATTCAGATCCATCTCTAGTTCTAAATAAGTCTCTTATGTATTATTAGTATTGCTCCCTTCTCTTTGTCTAAAAGAAGGATTAGAATTTTATTCAGTTTGGTGTTGATATCAAGGGCATTTCTTATAAATAAAAATAGTCAAGAGCAGCAGAAGTGACAAGGTCAGCAACAGCAAAACAACAGGCATTCCTCTACTAGACACCATGATCAAAGGGCCCTGGGCAACAGGCTGCAGTTTAGCTCCATCAGCAAAGTATTCTCCACTTTAGGCATTTCTGCATACAGATTTCAGGGAGCTGGTTTTCCAGAAGTTTGTTTAATTTACTAAACATGATAATCAAGAAACTTATTGTTTTTTGAAGTGCAGGCTGTTCTCAAAGGATGATGCTGATGCTACATTTGGAGAGAAGGGTTCCCCTGATGTGTCAGTTAACCTGGAAATCAGGAGCGTATTGTCACTGTGACACAAGGGAGGGGATGCGGAAGTGTGGTAATAAGGAGTGGTAATCCAGTGCAAGTGGCCAGGAGGTGACTTTAGCTGGAAGGGAGAGTCCCTTATCTCAGTGCACTGTAGGAAGGTGGAGCAGCACCTGCAGCGGATCATAGGCACCAACTATAGCTGTTCCAGCTGATGCTACAGCTCTTGTTCTTTATTAGTTTTCTAATGGGTTATTATTTTAGAATTTGTGATGAGGTCTTCTAGTATGATTAGACTGTTTTTGTTACTGATGGATTATGAAGCAGCTCTGGGCAATGAAGATAAATATCCCTTATACAAACAGACTTTGATTGTAAATTTTAATATTTGTAAGGAACACATCTCGGTTTCCGATAAGCATGTTTTATATGTTGAGATAAATCATAATGGCTGAAGTCCTGAGTCAATGACACCAGTTAGCAGCACCATCTGGAGGGGAGGCATGCTTTCTCCATTCCTGTGATGGTGTGTATGTAATTCTTAGGTCAGATTCAGTAATGCTTACATTAACAGTGGGATTCTCATTGAAGGAAGAGGAAGAGTGCTAACTATTCTGCTGCTGGTGCAGGTGTTCTGTGTGTACAGCTATGCAGGTATTTTCTTGTCTAACTGTTGCCTGGTCTTTCCATCCTGGTGCCTGCCAATCTGTGTCCTACCTACCTTTTGACCAAAATTCCATCATATTCACCCAATAGACCTCTTATTTAATGCCACACTTTCAAACCTTCAGGGCAGCTTGGTAGAATGTACGCATCTGCATCTTTGATAGCACCTGCAAATCATGTAGCTAAACATCTAAATGCTATCCTCAGCATGAGAACGGCTCGGTGGTACAAAATTAGACTGAATTGAATACCTTTTAAAATATGTAACTATGAGCCAGGACATAAGCTACAGGGGTGGAAAGTTGGGCCCAGGGAACATAAGAATGGCCATACTGAAACAGACCAATGGTCCTTCTAGCCCAGTATCCTGTCTTCTGGCAGTGGCGAGTACAAGATGCTTCAGAGAGAATGAACAGAATAGGGCAATCATTGAGTGATCCATCCTCCGTTGTCCAGTCCCAGCTTCTGGCAGTCAGAGGTTTAGGGACATCCAGCGCATGGGGTTGCATCCCTTACCATCTTGGCTAATAGCCATTGATGGACCTAACCTCCACGAATGTAGCGAATTATTTTGTGAACCCATATATATTTTTGGCCTTCACAACATCCCCGGCAATGAATTCCAGAGATTAACTATGCATTATGTGAAGAAGTACTTCCTTATGTTTGTTTTAAACCTGCTACCTCTTAGTTTCTTTGAGTGATCCCTAATTCTTGTGTTATATAAAGGGAAAATAACATTTCCCTATTAATTTTCTCTATACCATTCATGATTTTATAGACGTCTACCATATTCGCCCTTAATCATCTCTTTTTTAAGCTGAACAGTCCCACTCTTTTTAATCTCTTCCCATATGGAACCTGTTCGTCCCCCTAATCATTTTTGTTTCCCCTCCCCCCGACCCTTTTGCAATTCTAATATATGTTTTTTGAGATTTTGTGTCTAGATCTGCATGCAGTATTCACGGTGTGGGAAGAAGGATCAGTTCTGCAGCATCCAAATTCAATGGGAAATCATTAAATGTGTATGATCTGTTGCACAACGTAAAGGAGGCATGGGAGAAGTGATTGACCAACTATTCAGTCTCTGCTGGGTCCATGGTTTCAAACAGTGGGAATAATTTTGTGTTTAAAGACCCTGATTCAGCAAAGCACTTAAACAAGTGCTTAACTTTAAGCATGTAAAATTCCCATTGAAATTGAATAGTGAAATTGTCCAAGTGAACATTTCATGAACAACCCACAGGCTAAACCTTTGTCATCCACGCTTTTTGGCAAATGCATACAAAAATCGGATTGGTTTCAGAATGATTCATGAACTGAAGAAAAAAGCCTTAATTCAAAGTAGTTATTATTTGCAACAAGTAATTTCATCAGCTCTAATGTGCATTTACTTAATAAAACTGGCACATTATTTCACATGATTGGCCATTGTCATTTAGGAGAGGCCTTATAGCAGGTATAATCAAGGTCTTTGAGGACAGGATTGAGATGCAATGGCAGAGCTATGTGGGGAGCTTGCATAACCCACAATATGGCCAGCCCACAATATAATCTGCTCACAATATGGCCAGTAATAACTAGTGCCATCTGTGTCAACTTCATCTGCATGAAAATTCCCTCCGTAACTAAAAAAAAATTAGAACATTGGCCATCCTATGACTCAAGTTGAAAATAAATCAAACAACTTTATTTTCTTTCTGTGCACTATGGATTTGATGCAAAAGGACTTCTCTTATGAAGTGAGGATTTGAGGTGAAAGGCCTATAAGAAGAGATCTGCCCAAAGTAGGCAGGTGGAGTAAAATGCAGACACAAAAGGTATGTTGACACAGGCCAGCCCACAACATTTTGGCACCTGAGACAGGGAGCTCAAATGACGCCCCGATGCCCCCATGCTTGGGCCAAAATTTTGAAAGGTCTCAATTCTGCCTTCTTCCTGTTCTACTCCTCTCATGGTACTGCTCTACTACCTATCCCCAATAAAGGAGAACTGACAACTTAAAATGCCTTCTTCAAAAATTTTAAGTATCACTTAACTTTCAAATGCCTGAACAGCAAATGTAACTTTTCTTGTCTGCATAGTAAACACTGGCATTTTTATCTGTTTGAATAATCAAAGTGGTGGTTTCTGTGCCTTCTTGGTTGCAAAGATTTGAACTGCTTCCTGAAGGTCCACAGTCTGGGCCAGCTCATGCTCTATTGAGATGGTTGCAAGGCCGACCAGCCTTTCCTGTGTCATTGTGGAGCGTAGATATGTTTTTATTAACTTCAGCTTGGAGAAGCTGCGTTCTCCACTGGCAACTGTTACAGGAAGTGTTAGAAGTATGTGCAGAGCAACAAAACCATTTGGAAAAAGGGTGATCATCTTATTTGTGCACATATATTCCAGAACAGCCTTTGGAGTTGATCCTGCTGAAATGTATCTTGAAAGGGCTTTCAGTTCATCATCTAAATCACTCGCATCAATATCGCGCATGGCATCATGCATCAACACTGTCTCTAGTGCCTTGCATTGCTGGTGTAGGTCTTCTTCAGGTATAGTGAGGAGTTTTGGAATATCATACAGCATCCCAAATATACAGCTGTGTTCCTTGAGCTGCATGAGACGTTCTTCAACTGACTGTATTGCACAATCTAGCACCTGGTTAAATAATTCAACTTTGAATTGTTTTTGGGGTCTCTTAAGGGATTATCCCGTGCCTCGTAATCAAAATGTCATCCTCTTCTTTGGTGACTCTTGTATTCTTGAAGGGGTGGGAAAATAGCTTCAGTGTGAAGTTCCTCTGCCATCGTATGTGCACTCTTCAGAACATTTTGAAATCCCCCATCTGACCGGTAAGACTGTAGGTATGACTTTGCTTTGTCAAGTTGTTCCATTGCTCCAGATATATCAAGGTGAATACCTTGGAGTCTTTTGCTTACAACATTTATTTCAAACAGTATGTCATGCCACAACACTAAGCCACACAGAAATTTGAAGTTATGTATGTTTCTGGTGATTCCATTTCCCTCTTCCACGGTTCTCCCACGAACAGATCCTGTCACAGCATTATCCTCCATCATGACAACTATGGCATCATCTATCTTCCCAATTTGGTGTTTGATAGGCTTTATCACCTCCACTTGACTTTCCCATCATGTGGCACTCAGTGGTTTCAGTGTCAGAAAAGATGTTCCCAGACGTTGCTTCAAAAATTGCCATCGATGAGTTGATGCAGAGAAAAATACATAGATGCTTTGAATTACATTACAAAATTCAGCAACCTCACTAGAAGCTGATGCTGCATCACTGACCACCAAGTTCAATGAATGAGAACGGCATGGGACAAAAAAAACTCGAGGCTTTAATGCTCAGATCTGCACTCCTCTGTTCTTTCCTCTCATGTTGGCACAATTATCATAGCCCTGACCTCTCACATCAGCTATCACAATTCCCGTATCTTCCAGCTTTTTAAGAAGCACATTTGTCAGACCAGCTCCTGTGGTATCATCAATGTGAATAAATTCTAGAAAATGCTCTCTGACAGTCACCATTGCTGGGATGTTTTCACTAGGTTGTGTTGTTGTTACAAAACGCACCAGTTCTGTATGGCTGATGTCAGGTGTGCAGTCCAGAATAACAGAGTAATATCTTTCAGAGTAACAGCCGTGTTAGTCTGTATTCGCAAAAAGAAAAGGAGTACTTGTGGCACCTTAGAGACTAACCAATTTATTTGAGCATAAGCTTTCGTGAGCTACAGCTCACTTTCTTGCTGACTTCAGATCTGCCACAATCTTCTGTTTGACTTTTGTTGCCAGTAACTGTATGATCTCATTTTGAATTGTTTTTCCAAAGTAGTGGTATGTGTACATTTCTTGGGTGGTGACTCTTCTTAGATGCTCCTGGCGTACAGCATCAAACTCAGCCATCAGCCCCACAATTTTAAGGAAATTTCCATTGTTTGGCACGTACAACTGATCTGAAGTGCCACGCAGTGCTAGGTTTTGGGTAGCAAGCATTCTCACAATGGCAATGAGCCTTTTCAGAACATTTTGCCAGTAAAGAGACTCCGATGCAGTCTTCTCTTGATGCCGATCATCTGTGGTGGCCTTTAACCTTAGTCTCATCTCAAGCTCTTTCCACCTATGGAATGCTCTCTGGTGATTTGCTGCCTTCTCATGGCATGTCCGATTTCTAGCCAGATATTTCCAGTCCTTTGTTCCTGTAGAACCCAGTGTGGCTGGAACATTAGACTGGAAGAGTTTGCAACAAAAACAGTAGGCAGCATTCTGGGTTTTTGAGTACATAAGCCATGGCCTCTCCACATTGGGGATTTCATGCCAGTAATGTGTTGGATGGAAACTTCGATTTTCAGTGTCTTTGGGGAACATGAAGTTTTTCACTTGCTGTGGGCCAGGCAGTACAAGGAAGTCTCTCAGGCTATTGCTCAAGTGGGTCCACAGTCCTAGATCATCTAGATCTAAGGAACTAAACTCAGCAGCAGCTGTTTCTTGCGCCTCCACCACACTCTTCTCTGATCTACACTTTCCTTCAGGAATGTGTATGGTTAGATCCATTTGAGATGGAGATCTGGATGCTCACCAGGTCACCTGAACTCTGACTAACTGGAAGATCAAGCATGTCCTCACCACTCATGCCCTCAATGGGGCCGGAAGGCTCACCGTGAACATTTGTGTCTATGTATCTCAGGAAAGCTCCTTCCTGTTTAGATAGAAAAACTTCCTTTGCTTTCTTCCTTTTTCTGAATGCTGCCCCAGAAGGACTTTTTCTTCTTTCACTCATGACTGCTGTTCTGTGCCAGCTATAGTGGCCCCCAACACTCAATTGAAGGGGGCAAATAAGTAGGCTGGTAGCGGGGCCTGAGTGAGGGAAGATATTGGTGTCTTAAGGGCCTAACTGGCTCCTACGACTTAAGTTGACTGCCTGTTCTCCTCAAGTGGGTTCAGGGAAGCAGCAGGAAACAGGAAGCTCCCTGAGAAGCTGTTGTTAATCAGTCCAGGCTCCTGGGGGTACTAGAGAGGTACATAAGAGGCTCCTCTTCCTCTCTCTCCCTGCAGCTCCTGCTGCTTTCTGTTATCCCCTTTCACCTGTTCTGCCTGCCTGCCTGTTACGTCTCTTGTGCCCTCCTTCCTTCAGCACAGCACTCCACCATCTCTGTGCATCTAAAGCAGAGAGAATACATATGCACCAGCAGCAGACACAATTTTCTACACTCTGGGTCCTAGTGGAACCCCCCCCCCAGTCTGGCACCTCAGTTTGCCTCATGGTAAGGTCAGCCCTGTGCTGCCATTGAAAAAAACCCCAAAACCCCATGGGAGCAGGTGTCCAAATCCTGGTCAACTGACTTGGGCTTGTGGGGCCCATACTACGGGGCTAAAAATAGCAGTGTAGACATTTCCGCTTGGACTTTGAAATCTGGTGGGAAGATCTACATTGCTATTTTTAGCCCTGTAGCATGAGCCATGCACGTCCGAATATGTTGACCTGGGCTCTTAGACTTGCTGTGTAGTTTTTGTTGTTGTTGTTCTTGTTTTTTTGAGGTGTAGATGTACCCAAAGTTGAGGAAGGCTTGCAGTTGCTCAGAGAATAAGTTCCCCCAGGAGAGAAGACCAAATGTGCAAAGGTTGTGCGGACTATCCCAAAAGCTAAAAGATGTACTAAAGCTCAATGGCTAAAGCTAAGACGGGTTGGAGGAGAGGAGTTGAACTATTCATCAGGAAGTTGTAGAGAGCCCAGAAGATAAGAAACCACCAGAACCACAGGAACACAAGCTTATGAATACCAGGCGGAACCCCTTTTTTCAGAGATTAGATTGGACAGGGAAGGAGAGGGAGAAAGAATTCAAGGGAGAAAAAGAGAAAGACAAAAGAACATTTTGTTCTTCTTGGAAATGCATTCAGACAGAAGCTGCTTCATTTATAAAGAATCTTCTCCAGGCAGTTAATTAGCTTTGTCAGTCAGCTGTCGTAAACCAGATTATTGAACTGTTTCATATTTGAAATTCTTTAAACTAACATCTTGACATTGCCGGTAGGTGTGTTAATAATCTAAAGACATGAGAAGAATTTATTAGCTTTGGTGTGCCTGTCTGTGAAATGCAGTAGCGAGTTACTTCATATTATCCAAACACAGCTTGAGCTTTCTTCTGAAAGGTTCTAATTGCATTTTGAAAATGCTATTAGCTTTCTTTGAGGTGGCAAATGGCAATATCATTGTGTGGAATGCACTATATACATAATAACGAATCCCAGTGCAGCAAATGCTAGTTTTCACACACATTATAGAGCTAAAGAGAAGAGTGAGAAGGGAAAGGGTTTTTTTATTATATTCAGCTAGCGTCTTGCAGCATTCCTTGTGAAGCTTTGAGCTCAAACTTCAGCTGATCATGATCACTGTCTCAAAGGTGAGCTGAGCTGAAAATGTGTTGCAGAGTGTCACATGGTCTTATCTATACTTGGCATGTTTATTTCCTTTCTTCTAATGAAATGCAATTTTTTATTCATCGTATGGCTATCAATTCTAATAATACATTTTCTCCAGGAATTCCTCAAAATATAACTACCAGTTTAGTTTTAAAGTTTGGTTTTATATTTCTAGGCTAGTTAATAATTACTAACCTACCCATCTCTTTCAGGTGTTTCTAGAATGGCTCATCACCATAAAATCTAATATTAATAAAATATTATTTATATATGTCTCATCTGCAAGGCTCCTTCCTCTTCAAATTGAAGACCCTTCCTGAGACCCACTTCTGAAGGACTGCTTACAGTACATTAAGTTTACTTGTATATAAATTGCCAATTTTTGTTCCCTTTCCTATTTATTTTAGGTACTTATATGATCCCCATTACTATAGTTCAGTGAGCACCTTCCATCCAGTTCACTGAATGAGGCAGGAGTCCTGTGGAAAAATAGTACATGATCATGTAATTAAAGACAGTATTATAATGCATATGCATATAGGGGGTGAATTAAGGTTTCACAGATAAACATTGGGAAATGTCAGAATTAAGGTTGAGTGGTCTTCTCTTAATGTAGTTTTGTGTGTGCAATTTCCTAGGTTTTTTTTAAAAAAAGCAAACTGAAAAGAGAAATTCCATCATGTGGCATCATATTGACACTCACATGGGCCATCAGCTGGATTGGAATCTTTATAGCCACCACACAGACCTCTGTCACTTGAGCTAATGGTGCAACAGAGAGCAATAGTAGATTGTAATTACTATGTAGATTGTATTACAGAAGGGGTTAGGGCACTTTGCCGGGGGTTACAAATATATCTGCTGACAACAGTGGAATGATGAAACTCAAGAATTCTGGGTTCCATTTCCGGCTCTAGAGGGGAGTGGGCTTTAGTGGGAACAGACTCTTCTGCCTGTTTGCCCCCAAGCTTAATCCCTTCTGTCACATCTCCTCCAACCTATCCCTTTCTTCTCTCTTCCCCACCTTTGGCTCCTTATCCCATACACATTCTCCTTCTCTAGACAGTCCCAGTCCCTACTCCTCAGGCTTCTGATCCCAGTACCAGTTTCATAGCCCAGCAAATCCTAATTTCCCCTTCCAGACTTCCTATCCCACTGTGAAGAAGTGTACCTGCTGGATGCCTTATGGTCCTACCACACCCTGCCCCAGGAAAAGATCAGTGAAGGTGGGTTCTCCAGGCCTGCCTAGAAAGGCTGCAGGGAAGCAGGTAATCAGAGCCCAGCAAGCTCAGATAAAAGGAGCTGCAGGGCCTGAGCAGGTCACTCCCTAGCTGGGGCCAGAGGGGCAAAGTAGCATGCTCTGCTCTGGCCGAAGGGAGCTCAATGGACTGCATTAGCTAAACGTGGGAGCTGAGAACTCTAGTCCTAAAAAGTTTTTCCATTTTAGACTGTGTGAGTTGGCCAGAGGGCTGAGCCACTGAAGACCCACACAGTGAGGGTAACAATTTACAGGGAGCACCAGAACCAAGACAGATTGCAGCACCACACCCAGCCAACAGGAGGCATTGATGAGAGGTGAGTGCCCCATCCCACCAAGTCTTCCCCATCTTCACTCCCATTCCCAATCTCCTAACTCAGCCAGTCACAGTCCCCCTTACAGCTCCTCTGCTAATCTGTCTGCATCCCTGGCCTCCAGTCTCTGTTCCTTCCCCACTGACGTCCCTCATCCCCACTGGCTCCCAGTCATAATTTCCCTCCCTGAGCTCCCTATCCAGTGTCATTGTCTCCCCTCCCCAGCATGTTTCCCCAGTCTTTGAACAGCCAGTCTGTGTGCTCCCCAAGCACCTGACTCAGAGGCAGATCTGTCTACTCTCCACACTTTGCCTCCTGGTTCTCAGTCTCCTTGCCCAGCCAATTCCAGTCTTCCCCAACATCCTAACTCCCACTTCCAGTTTCCCCCTCTCCCTTTCCAGTCTCCTCACACCCAGGCTCCTTGTCCTATCTACTCCCACCACATTCCACAGCATCCCCACAGATGTCTTGTCCCCTCTGCATTCAAAACAGGCATCTTCCTTTTTAATGCTGCCTGAGCCCAGCGGGGGGTCACTGAGAGTACAGAAGAGACAGTCTCCCTGTTCTTAGTTCTGGCGCCTGGATCCACATCCAGCATGGTCTGCAGCATCCTGCTCAGCCCTGAGCTGGAATATGCTCAGTGCTGACAGAATCTCCAGGGAATTTAGTGGCTAAAAACTAAGCAGTCTCTGCTGAGCATGTACAAATGTAATTTTTTAAAAGCTTATAACTTGGCTGAATTTGGGCAGACTTTCATGGGGATGGTAAAAGGCACATTCATGACATAAAGGCCATCCGCTACCAGATTTCAAGTCCCTGCTCCAAAGCATAAGGGTGCTAAAGTTTTTAAAAGAAAAGGTCACCAGAGTTCTTTTAACATGGACAAAACAATTTACTTTTTCCTAGTTACTTGCTCAGAAATGGCTGAACTGTTTGACTGACCTTTTCAAAAATGAAATGAAACAAACAAAAACACCCCAAAACAATAGCCTGAGGCAGACAACCATTATGGAAAATTTCAGTCCAAATGGTTAAAATTTGGTCAAGTTATAAGCAACTGAAAACAGGGTCTTATAAGAGGAAGTTTTGGGCAAGCTTAATAGATGGTGATATCAGCCCAACCTGTAGAAATAATAAGCATTTTTGTCAGATTTAACATATCCCAATTTTTTGACAGAGGGTAAATTGATATGTATGTAATTTAAGGCCTCAATCCTGCAAACATTTATGCACATGCTTACCTTAAACATGCGAATAAGTGTTTGCATGATTAGGTTCAAAATTAACAACCAGATGCAAAATCTGAGAGGAAGCATTTTCTGTCACTATAAGGGCTTGTCTACATGATGCTTTAGACCTCACAAGAGGGTTGTAAATTTTAGTCTGTACACCATATTGTACCTGTGCAGACCCTGCTGGCATGCACTAAAAGTTCCCTAATGCACATTTATGTAGCGCTGTTTGAAACAGGATATATAAATCATAGGAAAATACAGCAGAGTGGGCACAACATAAATTGTTACATTAAATACTGATATAATAATAATGATCTGTTATTAATCAGTTCATCCAACTTGCTCCCAAAGTACTGTTTTTAACCTAATATTAAATATGTATAAACAGAGAAGAAAAACACAGAATAAAAATCTCTTTTGGGAACCAGTGAGGAAATGTAATGGTGCTTTGATGCTTTTTTCCCCAGCAGATGACTTCCCACTATTTCATCAGAATGAAATTAGCTACACAGTTTTAGTAGAACAATAATAAAATGTGTGATAAAGACCAGCACCCCCATCCCTCACTAACCAACCACTGCCAAAATGAGAATAATTCCTTTCAGGACCTTGCTTCTTGGTATGCATAAAAAATTATCCACACAGTACGGGCTTTTGGGCTTTTTTAATACAAATGTAGAGGCTAGATTTTAGTGGGATTTCCTTGTTACTTGCAATTTTACTATATATAGTGTCTGCAAATATGGACCATGAATGAAACACAAAGCAAGTTTTGCCATCTACTTCAGTGATGCCAGGATTTCATCCCATATCTTCAGATGATAACTTTCCACATTAAGTACCACTTTGAATATCAGCTGGAGACATTATCCCATAGAAAAGGTATTTTTAACTCTGGCTGATATTTTAAAGGAAGATTAAGATGAAAAGGATTTTAGGCTGCACATTTTAAAGTTTGAATGCCTGATTTTAATGGAATTTCTTTGAAAAGCTCAGCCTTAAAGCCTATCCTATTTTTTTTCTGGGACTATAGAAGTGTAGTTATTGTCATACTGAGATGGTTAGAACTGCTCCATATTCTGTCCTTGATGTTTGTGCAAAACTATGTGGTGCCAATGGGATTTCCAGGCATAGAACAAAACCTTTTGTCTCCTCATAAATTTAGAATATTTACATAATGGTTTTTGCCTGTTTTACAGTTCATGCTTAATTTTATTCCTTCCTTTTTTACCTGTAGTCTCTCATTTTAGACCCTAGAGAGAAAACTAGGTGTCATGTTTGACTGGTTCAATTCAAAAGTACCTTTATGGATAGTATACCAAAATACCCACTAGATTTTTCTGACAATTTATGACCGAGAGTGGTACTTACCCAGAAAAATGAATAAGTAATAACCACCAATAAGAACTAATCCATCAAGGTATTAATTAATTTCACCCCATTGCTCAAAGTCAGTTCTTCATGTTGGTGATACTGGTTGATGTGAATTCTTGGACCTTAAGGGCTACCTTAACTATTAGACAACAAAATAAACTTTCAAAATAATGTATTTCTATTAATTCCTACGAAGCTATGCTTACTAGGTCAGTGTACTTCATGGGAATGTTCAGTACTTTGCACTTCTGTATTCATTATCAATACATTTTGTCCACATATCTCAGGAACATCGCATTCCATGGTGAAACACTTACATCTGAATTCTGGAATTCCAGTAGGGAGTAACTGGAGACCTGGGGCTTAGCTGCCCTGCACCATGGATAGTCACTTACCCATTACAAACGGAGTATAAGGTGGCTGTAAACTGGTACCATTCGGATTTAGTAGCACTGAGTAGTATAAAGGATTGTACAAAGGGCAATGGAGAGTCTAGCTGTCTGCTGACGAATACAGAGAGGTCTTATTGTCTCTTTCTTTTAATGGTTTCTGGAGGTTAATGAAACACACACACAATGAGATCATTTTTGAGAAAATGTGTGTTACCTGAAATGTGATGAAAAACAAGTTATTTCCCTGCAATCTATAATTCAGCCTCTCTTTGACTGAGCAATGTGTGAGTTCACTGATTCCCCCGCTTGCTTGCAAAATCCTAAATGGAAATATGGTTTGATAACATTCTTATATTTAACATTTTGGTTTAAGATAAAGGTGTTTGTTAACTTCTTAGTGTGCAGATTGCAGCTGGGTTTACTAAAAATGTTGGTATAGTTTCAAGAATCTTTTTGTCCTAAATTGATTTTTATGTTATCCCATAATATCTTTATTCAAGTTGTATATATTCCTTAGTTAAAAGCATAACCTTCCATTTTTTTTCAAAGATCATAATAAATAATCCTGGAAACTCTCTTCTTACACTTAGAAAACGGAATATATTAGAAATATTTATTTTGAATTTGCACTAATTTTTCAACATAATTTATTTCGTAATTTAACTTTCATTTAAAGCTTGAGCACGTAAAACTTGTGACTTCTGTATGCACTATGTTCTCATGGACGGCATAAATGGTTTGAAATGTATACATTGCATTAATAACCAATTCTTCTATCGTGGTAAATACAAAGGCTTTGATTCTCTGGTGTGCCTGAGACGGGCATAGGGATTATGGCACGGAATCAGCCTCCAGTGCAATTTAGAGCAACCACAGAGATTGTTCCACCTGCCAGGAATCTCCAACACTCTCTTGTCACATCCTCTCTTGGTCCAGGCTATGCACCAAACCTACTCCTGAAGGCCCCTAAGGTGACAGGTGGGGGATCAGGTGGCATTGAGCTGGCTATGTCACCTTTATGCCAGCAGGGGATTTCCCTGTTTGGGAATTCCCAGCTTCCCCATTAGTTTGGCTTTAGTTGTAGCAAAGGAGATTTAGCCTGGGCCAAAGACCTGGCCCCAAATCTGTATTTTATTTTTCAGTAACTGTTTTATGTTATAATGTTGTTCCTACAAAAAATGCCAGTAAAATAATGTCTCATTCCTTCCCAATGTGATAAATCTCTTTCTCACAGATAGTTGCTTCAGCATGTGAGAACCTCAAAGGCCTAAAGACAGCTCTAAGGTTTCCCACCCCCCCCCCCCCCGCTTATCTTTAAGGAGGAAAAAAGAGTGGGAAGGTTCTGTTCTCTCCTACTGTGCATGCTTGCTAAGGTGGCTAGGATTTATTTTCAAATGCTCACGAGGCTTTGCAAAATATAAGTCTTTGTAACATCAATCATTACCCTAAAAAGCAGCAAATAACATAGTTTTCTTACATTATTTAATTTATGAATATGCATTTAATTCCTTTTGCATATACAAAATCCTTAGCCCATCTCATTTAAATTAGCTTTTCATTTCAATATAAAACATACACACAAACATTTCATTGCACATGTGTAAGGGTGTGTATTGCATTCATACAAATACAAGTGAATGGCATGAATTTAGTTTGTGTTGTTCTTCCACCTGCAACCAGTTCTTAGCATGATTGCAATGGTTAATTGTTCAGGTTTAGTGTCTAAAGTCTGTTGTAATGGCAGTAATGGAGAGTTTCCATGAAACTCATATTAGATGCATTAATTTGGTTTCATTACATACATGTGAAAACAAGAAGAATGGATTTAAAAATTAAAGGGGGTTATTACAATCTCCTATAGGACATAACATCAGAGAATTTCACGAGGTGGTTTAATCAATCTGCATTCTTTCCAACAAATTAGATGCAAAATAAACAGATTTGGTTGATAAATTTCCTGCCCTATTCAGGTGGCTCTTAGTTACACAGCATTAGATTACTCAGCAGCAGTACATGGAACTCTAGTGTTGCAGTAAATTGAGTCCTTCCCCAACCCATTACATGCTAATGGGTGAAGGCTGGCCACCCACCATCACCTGTCCTAACCCCACACACATCCACATCCAGGCAGTCAGCAGCACTACTCAACCATGTACCTTTTAACTCTACTCTGGTGCCAGTGGATGGGTGGAAACAGATTAAGTGTTAAAAGGCCTTGGGCTAGGCATACTCTATAACGTTCTCCATGTAGTCCTATTTGGCATGGGATGATGCCACAATGGGACTTTGTATTCCGCGGCTTTGATGGATTGAGGATTGTAGTGAGTGACATCAGATGGGCTCATCGGAGGCAGCAGAAGAAGAAAACAGAGGATTATCAAAATGGGTTGCACTCTAGGCTTTTTATCCCTGCATTTCCCATCAATGCTCCCATTGATTCATCTCCACTGATGTAAAAGTTGGAGCATCACTGTACGCAGGTTCTTGGCAACTCTGGTGTTTTTAACCATCGTACTGTCTAATTCTGCATAGAAAAATTGCGTAAATTGCTAGTGGTTGCTGATTTACTTCAGACTATTAGTACTAACAGTAGAGATGAACTGAGAGCAAGTAAGTTAGGTAATTTGGGGCAAAAAAAGCTCGATGAAGATGAGGCCAACAGATGAATATTATGTGTATGATGGTTCTTGTCTATTTTGTAATAAATGAAATAAAAGACAAGCAATGATTGGTGGTGTATTTAAGGGAAAATAAGCCAAAACAGTAAAAATATTATGTACAATATTATGGAAAAATAAGAAGAGAAATGGCCATACACAGAGTAAAGGAACACATATAATATTTAGAGAAACTAAAGTTGCAAATGAAATAAGAATAGCTATAAAAGAAAAAAAGAAACAATGTGACTTTAGATAATTGTAATATACTACAACATGAAACTTAATTAGAATGCAATTTCTAAGGGAACAATATGGTTTGGCCTGAGAGGGTAGCCAATAGTCAGGGCCTTGTGGGTTGTTTCTGCTAGAGGAAATTTATGACAGTCATGTATTTCTTTGATATAATTCTGTTGATTTACAGAGAGTGTAAACAAAGTCTTGCTTCTCTGAATGCAGTGGAAACAGACATGAGTCAGTTTCCTTGTCCACGAGCCTGCCTTCCGGTCAGCACTGTCCCAAATAGTTCACTTTCTCTTGGCTTTCTCTCAGCACCACAGCACTAATGCTTCTCCTGCTGTCTCCTTATTTTTTCATGTCCTCTCTGTTTGCTTTCTGTCTGCTTCTGATTGCTACTGGCAAGTGAACACACACAGCTCCACCCAATTATCCCCAGCCCATGTTCGCATTCAGGACTCGTCTACACCAGCCATTCTTAAGCTTTTTTCATTTGCGGACCCCTTTTGAAAGTATGAATGGATGTGTGGACCCCTTTGGAAATCTACTGTCTGTATATATAATTGAATTCTGTTCAGTCAGTTTTCAGTCTGTCTTTTGCAGACCCCTTAGACATAGGCACACCCATTAGACACAGGTTGAGAACCACTGGCCTACACTACAAAGTCAGGACAACCTAGCTATGTCATTCAGAAGTGTGTGTGAAATTCACTCGCCTGAGAGACAGTGTTAAGCTAACCTAAGCCCCAGTATTGACACTGCTAGGTGTCCTACACTTACATTTTATAGCGCTCTAACTTGCTGGCTCAGGGGTGTGAAAAATCACCCCCCTGAGCGCAGCAAGTGTGAGCGCTTTAAAGTGCTAGTGTAGACAGGCTGCGAGCACTGGGAGCCGGGCTCCCAGCGCTGGGAGCTAATCCCCTCGTGGAGGTGGATTACCATGAGCACTGGGAGAGCTCTCTCCCAGTGCTCGCGTGCCACCACACTCACACTTCAAAGCGTTGCCGCAGGAGCGCTCCTGCGACAGCGCTTTGAAGTTTCCAGTGTAGCCATGCCCCTAGCTACTGCTTCTCAGAGAGCTGCCTGTCCCTGTAGCTTGCTGCTGTAGTGTTTCTAGTGAAGACATACTCTCAAACAAGCCTTTGGTGGTGGCATTTATTATCAAACCCTTTGGTTTTGGCTATCACTAAACAAAGGGACATTTAACTGCTCCCTCATTTAGCCTGAATGAAGGGTGACTGTATCACACATGGGCTTCAAGGAAGTCTATGTCTGCCCATAAATGAAAGACAGCCACCCATCCTCCAGCAAAACAATATGATGTCCTCATTAATAACACCCTAGTTCCACATGAGGATTATTCATGTGGTATTTAACTGAAACAGTTAATCTACCAATTATTCTGTAGTTTTAACAGAAATGTTTAAATTATAAATGAAATAAACAACCACAATAGTGGAGTTGTTAAAGAAGAGTAGGAAGATAATGACAGATAAGGCAAATACTGCTGCAGACTATTAATATGTTTGCTGATTGAGCATTGAAGGCAAAGATGGTAGTTTTGAGAGATTCTATGATACGTTTTCCTGAGGTGAGGTGGAATGAAAATTACTCACATCTTACCAATATGTGTTATTCCATTGCTAGGAAATAATTTACAAATAGAGACTGCACCTAGTGCCAAATTCTAATATATACCCACACACAAAGTGAGAGACTTGGGGTATGTCTTCACTACCTGCCGAATCGGCGGGCAGTGATCGATCCAGCGGGGATCAATTTATCGCGTCTAGTCTAGACGCGATAAATCGACCCCTGAGCGCTCTCCTGTAGACTCCTGTACTCCAGTGCTGCGAGAGGCGCAGGCAGAGTCGATGGGGGAGCAGCAGCAGTTGACTCACCGTGGTGGAGACACCCCGGTAAATCAATCTAAGTACATTGACTTCAGCTACATTATTCACGTAGATGAAGTTGCGTAACTTAGATTGATTTCCCCCCCTCCCCAGTGTAGACCAGGGCTTGAAGAAATTCTAAGCCAATGATAGAAATGTAAATGGTTCATTAAAAGATGGGGGAAATTCCAGAGCACCTGAACTTAAAAAATCAATAGTAGTTACAATATATGTAGGAAGTGGAAAGCAGGTTCTCGATTCAGAGACAGCACTTTGAGTGAGTGTTGGAAAAACTATAATATATATATATGAAGGATTTGGCATGCTACAAGGAGAAGCAGTGGATCTAATTTATCTGTACTGTGGAGTTTTTTTAATACTTTACTGCATATGTTGAGAAGAAAAGAGAATTGAAGAGGCAAGGAAGGAGAAGTGGCATCCTAAAAAGTTTGGAGAAAGCACTTGAACTGAATCTCTAGGTGTCTTTCAGATTTGCTCATTCTACAGTAATGGATTAACTAGTTTAAGGATGGAAGGCAAAGGGATAAAAGATACTTATCCCCACCATGAATCAGTGACCAGTGTTGAGCCATAAGGATCAATATTATGCCCTCTTCTTGTTTACTTTGCTTCTAAATGACCTGAAAAAAGGCAATTTCAGAAGTGGTTAACTCTTCAGTGGCACAAAACAGGGTCAGTGTGATGGAGCAAGTTCAAATAAACCATCCTGGAGAGATCTGATTCTGAGGAAACTCAGTGGGTGCTTCACTGAATTCACTGGGGCAACAGATAAGGTATTAAAGCATAAAGGAGGGCAGGTTTGTATACTATGTTCTTGGGAAGTTCAGTCAGGAGTTGGCAGCTTTACTGTTGACTAAGGCATTATAAAAGCCCATCAGGTGGGATCTTCAGAGGGAGGTGCTTGATCCTCAAGCTGTTCCAGCAAATTTCCCTCCCTGGACAGCGCTAACCATGTTTGAGGCTATGCTGGTTGACCTAACAAAATAAGGATTGTACAAACTAGTCATGCCCCACCCCTCCAATGTATATTCTGCGTCCAGTGGTTGTGTGACCTGGGTTTTACTAGTGAGGTAGGCAGAATTGTCTAATGGACAGGGCATTGGACTGGGACTTGGAAAACCTGGATTCAATATCTAGCTCAGCCATAGATTTCCTCCTGTGTGACCTTTACATCGCTTAATCCACACTTGCATAATGACAGGTTTCAGAGTAGCAGCCGTGTTAGTCTGTATCTGCAAAAAGAAAAGGAGTACTTGTGGCAACTTAGAGACTAACAATCCAATGAAGTAAGCTGTAGCTCACCAAAGCTTATGCTCAAATAAATTTGTTAGTCTCTAAGGTGCCACAAGTACTCCTTTTTTTTTAATCCACACTGTGCTTCAGTTCCCCTCCTGTAAAATACTTCCCTCCTGTCAGGGTTCCTTCCCCACTCTGAACTTTAGGGTACAGATGTGGGGACCCGCATGAAAGACCCCCTAAGCTTATTCTTATCAGCTTAGGTTAAAACTTCCCCAAGGTACAAACTTTGCCTTGTCCTTGAACAGTATCCTGCCACCACCAACCGTTTTAAACAAAGAACAGGGAAACAGCCCACTTGGAGATGTCTTTCCCCAAAATATCCCCCCAAGCCCTACACCCCCTTTCCTGGGGAAGGCTTGATAATAATCCTCACCAATTTGTGCAGGTGAACACAGACCCAAACCCTTGGATCTTAAGAACAATGAAAAATCAATCAGGTTCTTAAAAGAAGAATTTTAATTTAAAGAAAAGGTAAAAGAATCACCTCTGTAAAATCAGGATGGAAAATACTTTACAGGGTAATCAGATTCAAAACACAGAGGATCCCCCTCTGGGCAAAACCTTAAAGTTACAGAAAACAGGAATAAACCTCCCTCTTAACACAGGGAAAATTCACGTAAAACAAAAGATAAACTAATCTGCCTTGCCAGGCTTACCTATACTGGTTGCAATATTAGAGACTTGGATTAGGATGGGTTGGAGAAGATTGATTTTTGTTTGGCCTCTCTCAGTCCCAAGAGAGAACAAACATGTAAACAAAGAGCACAAACAAAAGCCTTTCCCCGCCCCAAGATTTGAAAGTATCTTGTCCCCTTATTGGTCCTTTGGGCCAGGTGCCAGCCAGGTTAGCTGAGCTTCTTAACCCTTTACAGGTAACAGGATGTTGCCTCTGGCCAGGAGGGATTTTATAGCACTGTATACAGAAAGATGGTTACCCTTCCCTTTATATTTATGACACCTCCATTGCGGGGATGTTGTGAGGAGAAAACTGAATGATTATGAGGTGCTCAAACACTACAGCGATGAGGGCAGATATCTACAGAGATTGTTAGAAATGTGGCATAATACAGGTCTGAATCAAGTGACTCAACTGAATAGTCCTCACTAAGGAAAGCCAAATATTTCAAAAAGCATTTGTGAACACATCAAAATAAAAAACAAGTCACTTCAATGTTTTTTGTGTCCCCTTCTTATTTACTTTCCATTAATTTTTCATCTGAGTTCATTTTTGTTTTCAAAAATATTCACACAAAGTGTCTCTGAAATAAGTAAATAATCATCTCAGTGAACATTCACTCCAGTAGTGTTAACACGTGCATATTGAAAGCTGTTAGGGAGGTTTATAAGTCATCTACCATGTGCATTAGGTGACCAATCACATAGCACAAAGCCTGAATTCTCAAAGCAATCATTGTGGAAAATAGTGTGGGAACAATCCATAGACTAAACCAGTGTTTCTCAAATGAGGCCACCTGGGGCTTTCCTTGTGGCCACAGCCTCCTGGACTGTGATGGGGGAGGGAGCAATATAGCAGCACCTCCAACTCCCTGTTGCTCCCAGATTCACTGCCTTGGTGTTGATTGCTGGGGATGCCAGCAGCGGTTGGGCCCTGCCCCCCTTTGGAGACACCTGGGGTACAATGCTGAAGGAGAAGGCAGCCAGTGAATTCCCCTGAGAGGCCCAGCTCAGGCTTTGGGCTTCAGCCCTGGGGTGCTGGGGCAGCAGGCTCTGGTCGGGGGCTTCGGGCTCCAGCCCTGGGCTGTAGCTGCTCAGTGATAGGGCCCAGGCTCCAGCTGCGGGGCTTAGGGCTCCAGCTGCCTTCTGTCTCCCCCAAGCCCACTCCAGGGCTTAATTTGTCCCCAGGCTTGGTTTGCTATAAAAAGTGATACTTGTATGTTTGTTAATATCAGTTTTCACAACAGACTTACTAGTTAGCAATAATAAATTGCATGGATTTGGACATGTATATGTGCTTATTTATTTGTTTTAGTTAAAGCTAATTAAGTATTTTAGGAAAAAGTGTGAGAGTGGCCACCAGCAAGAGTTGGTGGCTGCATTCTGAGCCATCAAAATTTTTTTCCTGAGAACCCTTGGACTAAACTATGCTCAGATAAACCGTTTCTTGAATAATTTTGAATAAAGAACTGTTTGAAAATGATGTATATTCAGACAGTTCTTGTTGATAAAAGGGCTAAATCTGGTCAATTAATTGTTCATTCTGAATAGTTTGTCCAGCTGTAGACTTTACTTCCATGAGTAGACTCACTGATTTTAATGTGAGTAAGGGTTGGCTGGACCAGCATCAAGCATATTAAAATAAGCAATTTCACATAAGACTTACAGCACGTCAGTCTAACCTAACATGAAGAAGTCTGTCTTGCTCTGCCTCAAGAAAAAGAGAAAAGAACAGAAAAGAGGGAAGACAGAAAGGATACAAAAAGAACAGGAGTACTTGTGGCACCTTAGAGACTAACAAATTTATTTGAGCATAAGCTTTCGTGAGCTACAGCTCACTTCATCAGGTGCATTCAGTGGAAAATACAGTGGGGAGATTTATATACACAGAGAACATGAAACAATGGGTGTTTCCATACACACTGTAAGGAGAGTGATCAGGTAAGGTGAGCTATTACCAGCAGGAGAGCGGGGGGAGGAATTTTTGTAGCGATAATCAAGGTGGGCCCTTTCCAGCAGTTGACAAGAACGTCTGATCTGAGGAACAGTGTGTGTGTGTCGGGGGGGGGAATAAACATGGGGAAATAGTTTTACTTTGTGTAATGACACATCCACTCCCAGGCTTTATTCAAGCCTAAGTTAATTGTATCCAGTTTGCAAATTAATTCCAATTCAGCAGTCTCTTGTTGAAGTCTGTTTTTGAAGTTTTTTTGTTGAAGAATTGTCACTTTTAGGTCTGTAATCGAGTGACTAAAGGGATTGAAGTGTTCTCCGACTGGTTTTTGAATGTTATAATTCTTGAGGTCTGATTTGTGTCCATTTATTCTTTTACGTAGAGACTGTCCAGTTTGGCCAATGTACATGGCAGAGGGGCATTGCTGGCACATGATGGCATATATCACATTGGTAGATGTGCAGGTGAACGAGCCTCTGATAGTGTGGCCGATGTGATTAGGCCCTATGATGGTGTCCCCTGAATAGATATGTGGACACAGTTGGCAACGGGCTTTGTTGCAAGGATAGGTTCCTGGTTAGTGGTTCTGTTGTGTGGTGTGTGGATACAATTTCCTTCATGTGCATAGACATTTGTTCATCCATCTCTCTGCATCAAATTAGTTGCAGAAGAACCAAGAAAATAGTCTGTAAAAAGCAACCAGATGTTATGAAAAGACTCAGATGTCTCTACGTTATCTTTTTGTATGCAGCTGAATTTGACAGAAATTGTACCCATAATGATGCTGAAGGCTGTCTGTCACTTTTCTCTTTTGCATACATCTAGGCTATCTTTAACCAAATTTTTTGAGCACCAGAAATATCCAGTATTACTGAAATGTCATCAAGCTAATATGCAAAGTTGGTGATAGCTGTAGTTTTATACTTAGAATATTGTCCACATTTACTCATTTTGTTCAAGAAAAATTTGCAAACTATACTTATATTCATAGTGTGTGCTACAGACTGCTTGAATTGGATTTACATATATTTCTGAAAGTCTCTCTTTTCCCTTCTGTTCAATTTGATGAACTACACAATTGTGTCCTATCCATTTTGTACTTTTTTTCTTGAGACTCCTACAAAGAGCATTTGTGCCACAAAGTTTAACTGGTGTTAAAATCACTTTTCCTTCCTAAAATTCCTTTATGGTGGTGTTCAAATCTGTGTTTAGTTCCTAACTAGTCAGATTTTTTTTTAAAACCCATTTCAGTTTTTATTTGGCAAATGCAGCAGGGTGGCAGACCTGGATAATCTCAGTGAAACTGGGATTTGATTTACCAGTTGTTGTTATTGCATACAGAAATAAAGGCTGCAGTTTGCCGGATCTGGCATTTGGCAGATTATGCAGATTTATGACCCAATTCTCAGCTGGTGTAAATCAGTGTTGCACCATTGAATTTAGCAGAGCTACTTTGATTTACACCCGCTGAGAATCAGGCTGTGGGAACTATATTGCATTGCACCAAATTGTGCCCCCTATATGCAGGTGGCCCTAATTCCACAAATAACCAAGTGCTTAACTTTATGAAAGACACATTGATTTCAATTTAACAGTTTAAAGTTAACCATATGCATAATTGCTTTGCTGAAGCAGGTCGTTGTGTGAACACTTCAAATCACCTTTACCAAACGAAGACACTCCAGCAGAGTAGATTGCATCATGGAATGGGTCATCTGCTACCCCAAAAGAACCTGGTTCAATACCGACATAAAACCTCTTCTGACCGCACACCCCTAGTTGTCACCTACCACCCCACACTGGAATCCATGTGGGGTATCATCAAATAAATACAACTCATACTCAATGGGGACCACATCCTAAAAGAAATCTTCCCTGAACACCTTCATCTGGCTTTCATAAAACCCTCCCCTCCACCCAGCCTCTCTACCCTCTTCATCATCAAAAGCAAGCTCCCTACAGACCAGGACACACCAGCTCAAGGTGGCACCAGACCCTTCCAGAACAACAGATGCAACACCTGTAGACGTATCTCCACTGCGATGATGATCAATATCCCCCCTGAACACACATTTCAAGATCCATGGTTCCTACACATGCTTATCACAGCATGTGATGTACCTCATCCAGTGCACTGAATGCCCCAGTAACAACTATGTGGTTGAAACCAGACACTCAGTAGGCTCTTGAATGAACTCGCACAGAAAAATGATAAGACAAAAACACCTCTACATGAACATTTTTCACAAAGTGATCATTCTCTATCTGACCTCTTGGTTCTCCATTTTAAAGGAAATCTACACAACGCTTTCAAAAATGAACCTGGGAGCTTAAATGCTTAACTTTGCTAAACACTTAAAATCATGGACTGAATAGAGACACCAAATTTATGGCTTATTGCAGCAATTATAACCCACTAACCTCCCCTCTATCCAGCTTTGTTTTCTCTCCCCCCTCCCCGCCCATAACTGGAGATGTGTTAATGGGTCACTTTACTTTGAATGGTCCCCTGAAATATGTTTTAATTACTTATGATTCATTTCTCAGACCTGGGAAAAAAGCTCTGTAAGCTCAAAAGTTTGTCTATCTCACAAACAGATGTTTGTCCAATAAAAATATTACCTCACCCACCCTGTCATTCTGAGACACATGAACTAACCATGCTTTAATCCACTTAACGTGTGCCATGTTGTATAGAATACAAAATTAACATTTGAAATTTTAAAATGCTTTTTTAGCATGCAGTTTTGTGATTCTACATAAGTTTATTTCAAATAGATTTGACCTGGCACTTGAATAATTCCTCATAATTTTGCAAGTCCACATTTCAGTGAAGATAGAAGAGCGACCTTTCACCCTGATAAAAGCTTTGAATATCTTTCAACACATATATTTGCAATCCCACTTAACTCAGAATTAATTTTTGTGTATTCTTTCTGTATTATACATCTTGCTTTCTGTTTTTATTAATGAGGTTCCTCACCATTACTTAGGCAACCAGAATCAGCACATTAAGTCATATAGTGTGTTTGTTTTTATTAAAGGTGGAATGCTTGCTGTGCTGACTATATACACTGAAGAAGAATAAACGCAATAATTAGCAAAAAAAAAAAACAAAAAAACAACAACCCTGTTTAACAGTTTTATATTTTGAGGCTGAAGGAAAAGTCTCTTGGAGACATATGCTGAGGGAATCATCTCCATAGCTTTAAGTGGATAAATAAAAAACAACCATTGATTTTGTTTTTCTTTTATGATGAAGACAGTCTAAAAAGGTTATTTTATCTTTATGGTTTTATAATTACTCCTGCATAGAAATGAGGACCAAGGAAGTTTCCCCTCTCAAACTGTTCTTAGTATTAGGTCCCTGGACTCCTCTGGAAACTGTTTTTGACTATTAAGCTCCTGGCAAATCTAATATTACTGGTGCTGAATAGGAGCCTGAGGCACTTGAGCATTAACTAAACTGAAGAAGTACCACAGTGACTCCAGCTTTAATTGCTGGAATATGTAACAAAATTAACTGCAGTGGATCTCAGTTCAACCACAAGAAAAAAAGCAATTTATGCAGAGAAAGAGGTCTGCAGTGGCTCAGTGTAATATATGTATTGTTGTAAAAGGGGAATAGCCACTAGCATATAGCCACTAATATATATCAATCTAAATTAAAGCTTACAGAATTAGAATGTATGTTATTGTTTGAGGAAGATTTTTCTACAATTGCTTATTCAGTTTTAATGTATTATTATTCCTTAGGGGGGAAGAAAACCTTCCCCCTTTCTGTTTGTTCAGAGGAGATGTTAACAAGGGGGAAATGATGCAAAGGAATTCATTTTATTTCACATTGCAGTGCTCATAAAGGGATGTATAATGGTTCCCAGCCTACAGCAGAGATGAGCTAAGGAGATTCTGTTTCAGTTCTGGAAAACCAAATCTAAAACTGGGGTTTATGGATTTGAGTTCTATTGTCGCCACACAAAGTTTGGAGTGGAAGGGGTGGAGTTGTATAAGAGATTTAGATTTTAGCCCCTCTCCAATCATAATGCATTGAGCATATCTACTGCACTTTTGCCCACATGAGAGGGGAAGAACCTGCTGTTAGCTGCTTGTTCTCCAACATTTACCCTGGCCAACAGGAGCACTCGCAAATCAGGAGTCATGTGCCCCCAAATCATGAGATTGGCTTACATAACGTAAATTGATTGTTTAATTTTTTCCCCTTCTGTTATTTGAGCCTTTAGGTTGCAGTTGGCTCAGGTTTTAAAGCTTTTCTCTGAAACCATGAGGGTGAGAAACTTTAAAAATGAAAGCTGAGTGTCTCTCTTAATCACAAGACTGGGAGATGAGTCTTTAAGAAAACACCAAATGTACCACAAGACCAATGATATACCTGAGATACATCGATGATATTTTCATTCTCTGGACAGGTGACCTGAACTCCTTCATAGGTTTCCATCACAACTTCAATAACCACACCCATCTATCAAACTCTTTCAGGAAAATGGATTTTTCATATCCCTGAGTGACATAGCTAGGTCAACCTAAATTTTAAGTGTACACTAAGCCTAACGCTCTTTGAAGTCAATGAGATTTAGGCCCATGCTTAAAATGAAGCACCTGCTTAAGTGCTTTCCTGAATATGGATGAACTTAAGCGCATGCTTAAGTGCTTTACTGAATTGCCATCTATAGGAGCAATATTTATCCTCAGCTAATGCTTCCCATTGCTGTATGTGTACTAGCGGTTGGAAGTTTGAACACATCCACTAGGTGCCCACCAAGATACATCGACTGGCTTTTCCTCTTTACTCAAATCAATGGGTGGGAAATTTGATAGGACCAGGAAGGAGGAGGACAGAAAAGGGTGTGGGGAGTGCACACTGGAGGAATGCAGGGATGGTCTCTCCTCTATGGACTCTCTGCCTTCAATTAGTCAGGGAGAGGGAGAGGGGAGTTGATTGACTCCATGCTCCTCCCACCCACAAAATAATTGTTTTTTGGGTCCTCTTGCTCCAGTTTAGCTGCCTCACCCTGCCTTCCTGTAACTATAGGTTAGAAGCAGTGATTTTAGGATGCTGTGCGTCTGGACAATTGTCTGTTTTGGGGTCGGGAAAGAATATTTTCCTACTGGGGGGCCAAACTGGCAGTGCCCTAGTGAATGTTTTCACCTTCCTTGCAGAATTATGAAGGCACGTCTAGGTTAAATAGGAGTAGGACTTACAAATTAATACTATTTATTTATATGACTGTTTAATTCAGTGCAACTTGCAGCTGGTATCCAATGCAGATAAAAGGCCAAAAGGACCCATGCCAATAAGTAAGAAACCAGAGATTTCACTGGTGAACCTTGGGCCTATGGGAAAAGGGATGACCTAAAGTCTTCACAGAATTCTGTCCCTCCTTTGTTCCCCTCTATGCCCCTTAGGGTGAGATGCGGGTGAGAGGATTGAGCAGAGTGAACTGAACCCTAGGGATAGGCTGAAGAAAATTGATCCCCATTTATGGATTATATAATGGAGCCCTGTAACTCCACTCTAGACCCACTTAAATGCTTGGTAGGGGGAGAGAGGGAAGATAGCTCCCCTCCCCAGTGTTAAAGTAATAAAGTTGTGGCCAGTGCTTAATTTGTGCCAGGGATTGCTGGGGCTAAACACCTGCTCCCCTAGGCTTGGCAGTTCATAGCCCTGGTACTTCCAGATTGCCATGTCAGTTATGAAAGTAAAAAAATTGCTTGATCCTCGCACCTCTTTCATTACGAATTAAGCACTAGTTGTGGCCTGTTGCTTAAATCCATCCACTTGTCTTTTCTCATTTTCCTGTGCATCCTGATCAATATTCTTTTGCATGGTGGGGACAGAATAAACATCCAAAATTCTCTTTTTTATCCACTGCATCAGAACATGTGGCAGATTTAACTGAAAGGAATAAAGAAAGTGAGAGAACTTAAAGTGTGGCTTCCTATTGGAAGTGCCAGACATGAAAACGAGAACATGTGATTTACCCAAAAGATGTTCTGTTTGCCAGAAGAGAGTCACACTTACCAAAATAGATGTTCCAGCAACCTGTGACTGAAATTTGTGATAGCATTTGGAAGTTCCTCCCCAAACAAAAACTTCTATTGCTGCTTTTGGCTTCTATTACAGAAAATAAATTATAACTTAAAATTCTTTCAGCAATAAAATTCTCCAACAATATTTTGTGAGCAAACTCCTAGGAGATTGAGCAGAATAAGTTTTAGAAAATATTCAAGTCAATTAGTGTAAAGGGGTTGAAGCAAATAAGGATAGGTGAAATGACTCCAAATAATAAAGTCAATCATTATTAAGTAGAAAAGAGTAAAATTGGTAAGACGGAATCTTATGGGCCTAGTTTTCATAAGGTTGAGTCCCAATATCTGCATACAATTGTCTGTTCAAACTAGGCAGGCAAATGTGTGTATGCAAATGTCTATTCACCACAGGACTCAAATTTATGAAACAGACACATCAGATAGCAAAAATTAACTATGATTTTAAATGAGAGAAATCCGAAAGCTTTATTAAAAGAACTCTCTTTATGTAATGTACAACTTGATTGTGAGGTGCTCAGCTATGAACCAAATGAGTGCCTATGAAAATACCTACATTAATAGGTTAGAGTAGAGTAAGGTAGGAACAGCCCTAAAACTGACCATGCTTTTAAGTTGTTATAATTAGATATGGTTGAAAAGGAGGGGGCACTGCCCTCATAAAATTTCCCCAGTATTTTCTCCTTTTTTATCCTTAATTAAGATTTGAAGTTTTGTTAAAAATGTTGACATTCGAAACATTTTGAACTTATATTTGGTCAAAAATGGTTTTAAAAAGTAGTCTAAACTCCCCACCTATTTCTCCACCAAAATTTCTGTAAGCGGGGTCTGAATGAATGCTTCCCTTCCCAGCTAAAGCTGTCAGGGAAGCATTCATTCAGACCCTGCTTACATCTCAACAAAATCTTCCAACAAATTTTTGAAATTTGAAATATTGCATACAGCCATAATCTGGTGGAGAAAAGGCCTCTTTATTTTAAATATCTATTTATTTTTTATTTTAAATCGTTACTGTAATTTAAAACAAAATGCAATAGGAACGTTTTATGTAGGACATATGATATTTTGTGCTCTTCTGTGGAAGACTCATACTGTTGGCAGGGAAAGCATAATTAAAATTACCTAATCAGCATCCCAAGACTGTGCTGCTAACATCCCAGTTAAGCAAAGAATCTGAGCATATGCTTAACTTCAAGCATGTGAGTAAGTCAATCCCTGATCAGCAAAGAAGTCAACAAGGTTCTGAACCTTGAACACATACTTGAGTCCCATGGAAGTTAAGATGGTAACATTTGTGCTTTCAGGTAAGTATGTGCCTAAATGCTTTGCTGAACAGGGATATACTTATTCATATGCTTAAAACTGAGCATGTGCTTAAGTGCTTTGTTGAATTGGGGCCATAATAGATAAAGATAGACTTCTGTTCCATGATGTTTGGCAAATAGTAAAGGATGAGACCAATAAATTATGAAAAGTTATTTTTACATTTCTGTCAGAATATTCAAAATAATAAAGAGATACAACCAAAATCAAGAAATCAATTACCCCCCCCCCATATATTAAGAAAATGACCTACAAGCTGAAGCATGCAAACTTATCACATAATGAAGTGTACAGCAGGAATGGAATTAATAGAATTCTTGATTTTCAATAAGTCGTGGAACACTGGGGAAGTTCCAGAGGACTGGAAGAAAGCTCATATTGTGGTGATATTTAAAAAGGGTAAACGGAATGACCTGGGTAATTATAGGCCTGTCAGCCTTATATTGATTCTGGGCAAAATAATGAAACAATTGATATGGAACTCAATTAATAAAGAATGAAAGGTGGGTAATATAATTAATGCTAACCAAATATGGATTTATAGATAATATATCCTATCAAACTAACTTGATAACTTTTTTATGAGATTACAAGTATGATTGATAAAAGTAATAGTGTTGATGTAATAGATTTTTGCAAGGCTTAGTATCTCACAACATTTTGATTAAGAAACAAGAACAATATAAATAACAATATGACAGAGATTAAATGGATTAAAAACTGGTTAAATGACCGGTCTCCACATTTAATTTAAATTGGGAATCATCATCAACTGGGTGGGTTTCTAGTGGGGTCCTTCAGGGATCAGTTCTTGGCCCTATGCTATTTTAATATTTTTAATATATTAAAATACCCACCTATGCTATTTTAAATATTTTTATCAATGACCTGGAAGAAAACATAAAATAATTACTGATAGAGTCTTCAGTTTTGAGCTTTCACCTGAAGAAAAGCTCTGTGCAAGTTTGTAGGCTTGTCTCTCATCAACAGAAGTTGGTCCATTAGAAGATATTACCTCACCCACCTCGTTTCACGCATGGGATGAACATTTTAGAACAATTCAATTTTGGAAGAACTGAAAAAGAAATGTGCACCTTGGCTGCCTGGTGAGCTCCCTCATTGTCTGGCCAGCGTGGAAGGCAGTGAAGGAGCTGGGCAGCCCACCCATCCATCTGCCAGGCAAGCAACCCAAGGAGCTGGGCAGCTGGAAAACCGGGCAGGCCGCCTCCTACATGCCATATTGGCTGGCTGGCTGGCTCGTGAGTGGATGAATGAACAGACTGGCAGAAAACCAGGCAGGCATCCGGAGCAACAGTGAGTCTGGTGCCTGGCTGGTTTTTGTCAAAAGTTTCAATGGAATTAACACATTCCTGCAGAAGATTTCTATTCTATTTTTATTTATTTTTAATGGAAAACTGTTGAGTAGAAAATTTTTGATCAACCCACTATTTATGTTAAAATATTTGTCCTATTATATTTTAGAGGTTTTAAAAATAAATGAAGCAGCAAGGGAAGAAAGGGCTTAATACAGAATTTTTTTAAAAGCAAACCAATGCTCTCGATTCTTTAGATTATGTGTTCATTTTCTATAAGATTCATTAAAAGCTGAGTACTGAAAATCAGAATGAAGGGAAATATAGCTAGTCACTTTTCATTGAAGAACAATTGAAGTGATAAAGGATGACTTGATAATATATTGCAGTGAGATATCAAAGTGGTACATAATCATCTTACTGGACAGAAAGCAAGATGGGTTCAAGATTAAACTGGTGAATAGAGCTAAAGAATGCTCTTTGAAATGAAATCTAACTAAACTTGTTTTTTAAAATTTTACCTTTTTTGCTCTATCTATTTTCTGCTTTCCCCTCGTCAAAGGGTAGCCTCTAATTCCCTAGGGTTGAGGAAGGACAACAAAATAAATGTATTGGTAGCGATCTCTTATTGACTGAGATGCTTAAAGAAACTAGGATGTCTGTGGGGAAAAAACCCAAAGAGGAGAAATATTTTCCTCTTCAGGAAAAATATGTTGTAGTAAAGAAATCTTTGTATGTAATTGAAGGAGCCTCTTTCTTCTCTTCTGTACAGTGTTCACTGTAAAGACCTAACTGAGTGAAAAGTGAAATTTTCTTCAGAAGAAGGGAAGAAAAACTTCTTGTAAAATTCAAACTGAATAATAGCACAGCAAATGATGGACTTAAAAGTCTGTAATTTTAAAGTCCAGTATAAATAGTGGAATATGTCAACAAAGCAGATATGTGGGAGGCAATAAAAAGGACTGTTAGCATGCTTGGGCTTCTGACCTGAGCCTAGGTATTTGAGACTGTCCTCATCTCATAAGGGGGAAAAAAGGACCCTGGACATTTACCATGACCAGGCAAAGACAGAGACTTTGTTACTTATGCTCATGGAAATGTTATCTGGATAAAGTTTATATTTATCATGATTACTGTATGATTGTAAGCACATAATTTGTATGATTTAAAAAAAATCCTGTTATGTTCTTGGTCACAGTGATATCTTATGGCAATAAGTTTGACAAGTAAATTGTGCATTGTGTGAAAAAATTGTTCTTTCCATCAGTTTTTAATTTGTCACCTTTCAGTTTGTCCCAGTGTACTTGCTTTATGAGAAAGGGCAAATAAAAATTCCCAAGCTACCTTCTCTACACCTTCCATTCTTTGCATTCTTTTAGAATGCATCTTTTTATTTGGTTCATCTAATTTCTTTTCCAATCCCTCTTCATGTGACTGTTTCCTGTGTATCTAATAATTTCCATCAGTTGTCTCTGAACCTCTTCTATGTCCTTTTTGAAACTGAGAGACCAGAACTGAACACAATATTCCAGATGAGGACATACCTCTGATTTACATAACATTATTACCATCCTATCCGTTATGCATTATAGCATTTTGTTAGCTTTTTTGACTGCTGCTGTACAGTGAACAGAGTTCTAACAACCTTCAAGGAAAAGTTTCATTTCAGATCCACACTTTTCCAGAGGTCAAAGACTGTCTTTCTCAAAGTGTTAATGATTCACATATATGTGTTTGATGTTTTCTGACCTTTCTTCTTCATTCAACAAAGTTATTCACAAAACTCTGATTCATTGGTAGAGATATGTAAGGCATATTCTGGTACTAACTTAAAATGATTTCACTTTATTTCATGCAGCATACACACAATTGATTTTTGTGGGTGGGATTTTCTTTTAGCCTAGTAGAGATGGTGAGAGAAATCCCACAGGGCAAAATTTTTGGACCCATGCTGTTCTGTTTATGTGTTTTCATTAGTTGCCGTCAGATAAAGGTATAACTGCAGCTAGATGGTTGGGGTGATGACATACACGTTTATTTTTCCATCTTAGCTGACTCCAGGGAAGCAATTTCTGGGTTGGTTAGGTGTCCACCTTGATGTTCAGACTTAGATATTTGAAAATGTCCTGTAGTTAAATTCTGAAGAAACAGTTGAGTTTTAATTGGCCCCTGCTGCCTTCTGAATGACATATTAGGCTCTGCAGTTCTTGCTGATGGTAGTATTGTAGAGCCTTTTATTAAGGTTCATATCTTTAGTTTGTTTGGGGTCCTGAACTTGCTTTATTTTATCCTATTTTTTTTCTTCAGCCAGAGAAACTCGTTTTGTCTTTTCCAGAACATAGCAAGATTTGACCAGTACTTTCGCAAGGTGACCATGAGCCATCAATCTGTGCTCTTATTACATGTTGGCTGGCTTTCTTTGATTTATTTTGCTTGTTCACAGTGCCGTATGGCCAGTGTATTCAAAATTAATCTAGAATGCTAACTTGTTCAAGTTCCATACAACTCATTACCCTGGACTTGAGATTCTTATACTTCTAGCAAGGTTTTACACCAGTTGTAAGATTGTTGTTCTCATGCATAAAGCGATTCAGTGCTTTCCCCCTAACTGTATTAGTCATTGCTTATTACATTTGTACCGAAACATTGTGGTCTCCCTCTACAGTATTCTGGGGGGCTTCTAAGGTATTTATAAAGACTTTTATAGAGAGAAGTTTTGCAATTAGGTGCTATGATTCTGAAATCTCTTGTATAACATACCAAAAACTCTGTGACTCATGCTTTCATTAGTCTGTTGTTCCACCAAGTCATTGTATAACTCCCATTAGCGCTAGTGAGCAGCAGATATCCATGTCAGTGGCACAATGGATTACTTTAATGAAGATTATCTGCATATTCTGATCTGCATAGCTGCTGAGCAGCTTTAACCTTATTTCACTAGTTCTCAGTCTGTATTGGGCATTCAAGATTACATCTGCATGAGCAAGTGTGGAAAATGAGAGTATTCAAGTCATGTTATGGAATAAAAAGCTAGAGTCTGAGGGCTAGATTGTGACTTGGGCTAAGTCATAGGGTGGACTGGGCCCATTAAGAGGGAGCTGGTCCAGCCCACCTGTGCATCATTAACAGCCTTGATAGGTCCTGACAGTGGGATGCTGGTCTCTATGAAGAGCCAAGGGGGAAGAAGAAGCAGCTAGTCACAGGGGTTCTCAAATTGGGTTCGGGAGCCCTCAGCGGGTCATGAGGTTATTACATAGGGAGTTGCGCGCTGTCAGCCTACACCCCAAACCCTGCTTTGCCTCCAGCATTTATAATGATGTTAAATATCTAAAAAAGTGTTTTTAATTTATAAGGGGGGTTGCATTCAGAGGCTTACTATGTGAAAGGGGTCACCAGTACAAAAGTTTGAGAACCACTAAGCTAGAGGAAGCTGTGATAGAGAGCTAGAAAGCCCCTGCAGACTGCAGTAAGGTACAAGAAAGTTTGAGACTTTAGGGACCAAAAGACTCCAGCTAGGTAAGGCTGGGAGTAGTCTGCCAAAAGCAGGAAAGAAGGAGGAAGGTGAGAAGCCCCTGGGGTTGAGTTTGTTTCTTATTCTAGACCCAGAAGGAGTATATTTTAAGGACTCTGGACTGGTGGAGTTCATTTAAGGAACCCTGAAATGGGTAAACCGAGGAAGGCTGCTGCATAGTGACCTCTGGCCAAGAGGGATTGCGTAGGGGAGGCAGCTGTCTCTATTACAGGCCATATAACCATACAGAGGTTTAAGCGGTGTGTGTAAAAGTCTGATTTATGTCCCTGAACAGCCTGCCTCGAACTTAGTTTCAGGTATGCAGGAGTGAGTACTGCACCCCCACTGTTCATCGTTCCTGGGCAAGGGAGGATGAGGAATGGGTAAATTTTTGCTACCTCCCCTGAGTATTCTGGCCAGAACAACTGACCTGGTGGATAAAGGATAGTAATTTGCTGCTGGAATATGCCCTTGCCTCCAAGCATTGGGGAGCGGTGGAGGAGTTATGACTCATGGGGATGTTTCTGAGGCATAATGCTTCCTGGGGTGGTGCAACTTTTGAGGCATTTCTTGCTCAGGGCTGTGCCTTAGCCGTTCTCTCTATACGACTTCACTAGAGAGTTGAACTACATCTACTGTAGATACAGTTTAGAAATTGCAATTATAAGAAACTAGTCTCTGCAAATAGCCCAGCAATTACTAACTTGCTTTTTCAGGGTTCTGAATCACAATAATGATATTATTCACTAATTTGTAAATAGGCATTAGTATACAATGTATCTAAATTGAAAGCAATTGTCATTATGAGCTCAGAGTGATTCCACTTACCCTGCATGTTTAGCTTTTGCGCTGTGTCAGTTCCACTACAATAATCTACAGTCATCACAATAAAAAAAAATTAGCAAACTGTCAACATCCCAATCATGGCCATGTATGGTGAATAATATATAGAACCACTTTAATAAAGTAATATTGCATTTATTTATCTTTATTACAATTGTATCCTAACAGGTGTAATTTCCAGTCAATTTTACTTTAATTGAAATGTAAGAGCATCAGTGAAACCAATTTTGTGTGGGTAAAACTCTGCCAGGTGAAATTCATTAGTATACCACCATGAACAAAACATTCTTTAGGGAACTTGGTTAGGAATGAACCAAGTGCATCCAGTAAGACTGGAACTGAGTGAAGCTAATGTCCGAATTCTTTGGACTATTAGGAGCAGGGCAATGTCTTTCTGCTTGCATAGTGCTCAGTACTTTATGATTTTCACTGAACTGTACAATACTGAAGATTTCACTGAACAGTACTGAAGATTTTCTCATAATTCATAGAAGTTTATGGACACTTTGTGACTGAGATGCAAGATCATTAATTTTTGTAACAATTCAACATGTGTTACAACCCTTACCATGAAGGTGAATGGAAAAAAAAAGTTTAAAGTGGTAAGCCAGAAACAGAACATATGTGCATTCTTTAAAAAATGAACATAGTGGTGGTAGGCCAATAGACGTCTTGCAAATGCCATTTAAAAAAAATCTCACCATACGTAAATAATCCCCAATCATTCATCTACCTAACCATTGTCAACTGTTGTATTTATTAATGTATAAAATATCTTCAGCTGCATTTCTAGCTGTCATTCTGTTTTTTCTCCGTCTATTCCTTGCAGCTAACTGGTCAATTTTTGACAGCTTGTCTTCCTCCTTGCATACAGCTTTCCCCTTCTTAGCCCCTTGGGCTATGAGAGAGAAACAAAATCATAAGCATGCCTCAATAAATGACATAAAACATCAGGAATAAAGCAGGACAAGGTTCCAATTTTTATCAGCTTTCATATACAATTTTTGTGTTTAACAACCTGCATTTGCACAAATAAATGTTTATATAAGCACACAAGCTGGGTATTTAGAGTCAAAGGAAGAGCTTTTCAAAGGTGCAAATGGGAGTAAGACACTTGTCTCCCATTGGCTTCAAATGGAATTTGGTCACTTAGCTGCCTTTTGTGTCTTTAAAAATCTCTTGAAATTTTTAGAGTGTACAAAAGCTCCTCTCTCTGTGTATGTGAACTTGACCTTTTTTGTTTGTATCAGATACCTAACCATCTTATTAGCTATGGGAAAATATTCAAACCCAGATGCATCTAAATCCATATTGATGCACCTAAATAACTGACTTGATTTTGAAAGATGAAAGAACACTCCCAATGGCCATTGGCTTCAGTGGCAGCTAACAGGGCCTTAGAGACACTGAAAATTAGGCTACTTTCGAGGCTAAAATATATACTAAGGACTTAAGGTTTTGGACTTTAGCTACACAAATTTGAAAGCTTCTGGGCCCTCAGCACTTTTGAAATTCAAGACACTTATTTTTCAGTGCCTACATATAAATTAGGAGTCTATTTTTAATTACTCATTAAAAAAATCTTAGCCTTTGCTGTTAGACACCTGATGTGCACAAAGAGATACCAGTGTGTTTGAGAAAAGGTAGAAATTTAGTGGGCTTTTTTTGGTTTTGGGTTGGTACATCGCACATTTTGTGGGCATACATGTACCTGCTTAGAATATGGGCATAATGGATATTTTCCTTTCAATTTTTCAGTTACATCTTTCACAATTTTTTGACTTCATGTTCAGTTAGAGAATACACAAAATAATAGTAACCACTGGAATAGGTGGATAGTGAGCCCTGTCTTGTGACAAGGGGCTCTGAATCTTTGCAGCCCCTATCGCAGATCAGATGAATAGGCTGGGGAAGAAGTACTCCCGTGTTTCATGCCACAAACTATAGAATATTTGCAAAAGCAGATTGCTCGTGATAGAATCTTAGAAATACCTTTTCAGAATGGCTAACTTCTCTTTTAAGTACAATTAAAACAAAAAAGCAATAACAAGAGAATGTATTTTTCCCTGATGGCATTTGTTCTTCCATATGGGCCACCACACTTTGAAAATCTACCTGAGGTTGTTCCAGATGTTTCCTACTGCAAATACAGATGCATTAATGTGAAGGTAAATTCAAGGTAAAAGTTCATACACTTCAGATACTCAGGCTCTGTTGGCTTGTATGGAGGTAGCTCCCATATCCAAACTATATAAAAGTTTCAGCAGAAGAAGCTGTTAAGCATTAGGGATTGTAGACTGGTCTCAAGAGATTTCTACCAGTTTGGGCTAAATTTGAAGTGTCTCTGGAAAACAGGTCCTATCCTCCTAGGGATCGTTTCAATTAAAAACAAAATATTTTGATTTTTCTATCTGAAATAACTTTGCTTTGAAATGTCCCTTAATTTTATTTCTTTTTTAAAATGTTAAAATATGCTCACTTGAAACAATGTTTTATTTTTACTTTTTGATTTGCTGAAAATGTCAGGAAAAAATAGTTTTCTGTTCAAACCAAAACCATTTCCCCCCATTTTTTCAGAATTGCCAGCAAATCAAATAAAAAAAAATCCATTGTTTGCCTAGCTCTAATTACTTTATTTGCCTAGGTCTCTGCTAGGTTTCGAAGAGTCTCCTTCCTCACCAAATGGCTGCCAAAAGAACTACATAAGCGTTGGAGAATAGGATCCTCCTCTAAAAGAACAAGTAACCCATTCAAGGCACTTGGGAGACAGTTTAGCTCTGGTGTGTTTAAACTCTAATGTGTGGGAGAGATTTCTACTATCCTACTCTTCAGGAAACAAGGCTTGACAGCTCCGTTAAGTTTGGCTGGCTGTGGGCTCAGTGGGCAGTAGAAAGATTTCCATGGGCATTGGCTCATGCCCTATATGACCATCCCACAAGTGCCGTGACTTGACTAATAAATGCTAAGGTCCTGATCCTGAAATATGATCTGAATCTTGCCCCAGTTAAAGACGGCGAGGTTCCCCATGGGTGCAGGTGTCCACTAGTGTTCCCTCTAATTTTTCCCATCCATGTGCGGAATGAATTTTGTTATGTGCACCAATATGGAGGCGATGTATGACACATAACCTCCATATTGGTGCACATAACAAAATTCACATGGTGGGGGTGGGGCCAAGGGGTTTGGAGTGTGGGAGGGGGCTCAGGGCTGGGACAGAGGGTTGGGGTTTGAGGGCCCTAGCTGGGGGTGCGGACTCTGGGGTGGGGCCAGGGATGAGGGGATTGGGGTTCAGGATGGTGGTCTGGGACTACGGTAGGGAGAGAGGACTACCCCCCAGCTATCTCTCCCCAGAGCAGCGCCTGGGCTGGCGGGGAGAGGTACCTCTCCCCGCTTTGGCAAATCCGGTGCTGGGGCTTCAGGATAGGCGCCCCTTCCCTGGTCCCAGTAGGTCTGAGGGGGGCTTGGTTCGGGCTGGGGGAGGGGCACCCTGGCCACTCCTGGATCTGGGCTGGACTGGCCCGGCCATACCTGGGGCTGCGCCACTCACCCTGGGCCACAGCAGACTTGGGGCCGGTGGAGGGGGGCCGGCTGCGGCAGGTCCAGGCTGCCCCAGCTGTGCCAGGTCCCATGGAGGGTTCCCTGGGCACCGGCCTGGCATTAGGTAGGCTGCTGTGCGGCTGCACAGTTTACAGGGAATTTAGGTGTCCACTTACACAGACTTAGAAAAGGCAGCATATGGACACTCAGTTATTGACTGTAAAACTGAGTAGGTGACCTAACGGCACTTTCTCTTTGTTTTGATACTATGAAAAGCCTAGTATGACAATAATATGAATTATATTATCCATCATGTTACACAATGTACCTCTTTCCAGCAATGCCCAGTAAGATTTTTCAGATGAACAGAAACCCCATCTATAAAGCACCTGAACATTTATGCAATTTGGTATAATGGAGGAAATAACTCCTTTCTCATCCAAGCCGGCAACTTCCTTGAAATATGAGGACTGATCTTTCTTTATAATCTGCTCTAGTTAACATGGTTTCAATTATTATTCTTGTGGCTATATATGTCAGATTGATTCTTGAATCTGGTAAACTATTTGCTTCAGTATTTTTTTGTAATTCCCCATTCATTGCATAACATAACGTGCTTTTATTCATTAAAATCTGTTGCCTTTCAGTCTCATAGATTTCTGCTTCTTGTTTAAAGAGATGGTCAATATTTTTGGCTTCTCTACTATACTGTACCATTAATTATTTCATAGAACCTCAGTTCTGAACAGGAGCTTTTTTTAGGTTTGTGACTTTTGGGATATGTATGCAACATCCAATGTTCAGAACTGCAGACCTTACACATCCTTCCCAGTAGAATATCAAGGGGTCAGGGAGGTAATGTTCAAAGGCTGGGAGCAGGGAACTGGGTTTGAAGTCTTATCTTGTGACCAGGTTTTGGAGCTAGTTTTGTAAACAGATAGATCCAAACTCAATTGGCCAGTTAAAAATTCCCTAGAGGAGAGAATTTTCAACTGCCATGAAGATAATGGAGTTGGCTCCTACTCCTGGCATAAGGAGGCTTAATGGGGCAGAGAATGGCTGTTCCACTATGCCAATTCTCAGCTGGGAAATGGTCCCTTCAGGAATATGGCCAGCTGTCATAAATTAGTGGCCCATGGGCCACTCTATTTTATAGTAGGGCCAGAGTGGCTTGAGAATCATGGAGATGTAGCCAGCTGCCCCTTCCCTCTCTTTCCTGCAACACGCATATCTTGTCACAGTCAAGAATCTTGCCCATTATCATTGATTGACATTTATATAGTAAACATTGTTAACACACAATATGATCATTATATTAAGTCATATGTTTAGTTATTTTTAGCTGATTATATTCATATTATCAACATCCAGCAGACTCACCGTGTGTACATTGTGAGTCTGCTGGATGTTGTTCAGATAGATTAAAAAAGGCAAATTCCCTGCTGTGTAAAAGCCAAACCGACAGCATACAACAAATGGGGTGTGGAGAAGAGGAACAAGGAAAAACAATGGCATTGACTGATTACATGCCTTGTAAACAATTTTTTAGTAAATTAATGGAGCCTGTGCGGGTCAGCTTGGTAGACCAGTAATAATCTCAGTAGTAGTATATGATCACTCTAGCTATTTCAGTTGAAAACTAGTTACAATAATTCATTTCATTCTGAATCCTGCAAAGTACTCTGGATGAACACGGGTCCAACTGTCCAGGCTTCATTGTAGGACTGGTACCTAAAGTTGCTCTACCAGCATGCTGTGATCATGTGGCCAAGGAATTTTCTCTGCAGGATTATTCAGCTGACAACCAATAATTCTCACAGTAGGGATATTTTCACTTGTTTCACCTAAACCTGCGTTTTTAAAAGTAGCTGGCAATAATGACTGTCCAACTATTACCCCACCTCTCAAGTGAACAGGGTAGCATTTCCAAAGTGTGTGCAGTGGGTGTACCATTTACTGCTCTAATATTTGTTATCTCTTAGTCCTCACCTCCATTTCTTGATGATTGGCCAATATATTCAAAATATTATTTTTTGTTGAATCAACCTTAATTGTAGATAAGGGTTAGGGTGGGATTTTACCACTTTTAGCTCATGATCCTGCCATTCAATATCTAGGCTTATCTTGGTTTCTATGCTATATTTTGAAGGGAGAGATGATCTTTCTAAATTGCAATTTTATTGCAGTTGTGTAAATGTTTTCTATAACTGTTCACTTTTTAATATACCATTTAGTATTCAGTTCACCCTTTAATAGTTGCTTACCGTAATTATTGGATTGTTTTGTATCTATGAATTCAAGTATTGGAAGATATTAAATTTTAAAACTTCATTGGTGAAAACCAGATCATCTCAGCGTATTCTATTTTATGGTGTTCAGGAAGCACTTCTCTTATGGACTAAAAACCAGGCAGTCTTGTATAATTTATTAATAGAAAGCCATGACAAATTGCAAGAAATGGATTTTGCATTCCTCTGTTTTTTCCTATATAGTTCTGTTAATCTGATTGCAAGTAAAAGGATTTAAAATTTAATCTTAAATTTGATTGTGAAGCTTTATTCACTCATGTTAATTAATGCATGCTTTTTCCCCAACAGTTTACTTTTAGGATTACAACAGAATGTATTCCTACAACTTGAATCAACTAGAACTATGTAATTAAGGCGAATAGTATGCAGGTGAGTGACCTAGATATTTTAAACTATTCAGCTGGAATAAGCTTAAATATTTTTAATGTTTTAGTGCATTAGCAAATAGAGGAAATAGCTTTACATGAGAATCTTTCATCTAAATCAGGCAACCAGATGTGTATCAATATTTGCTGGAATAAGATGTAGTGGTTTACATTATGCATTGTACAATACTAATATTTATTTTAGAAATAGGTTGTCTTTGGAAAGTCAGGATTTTTTGTTTTATTACACTGCATGTCTGCTTCACAAGCTCCGCTGCATCACTCCAGAAGCTGGTGGCTTAGAAGTACAAAAAGCAGACAGTTGTAAGTTTTCTACATCTGACAAGATTGTTTTATATAATGAGAGAAGTAATAGAAATGCAGATCATAAAGTCATCTTTTAAAATGGAAGCTATGTGAAAAATGGAAGTAATGAGAGAAAATGAGTCTCTGATAATGGATTTACAGAACTCTGAAGGCAAGCTTTATATGACTAAATAAATGGGATCAAAAATGACAATTTTGATTTTTAAGAGCTTTCCACTGAGACCCTGTAGTACATTACAACTCACGTCTTCAAATGCAGGTTTTGATTGTGCTAAAGAACATTCTTTTTTTTTTTTTTTTTTTGGAAGAAAGAACCTTGTAAAGGCCATTGGGAAGTCATCTATCCTTCAGGCAAATTTAATCAATAACAAAGTTATCCTTTTTTATTTTTTTTTTTAAGAATGCAGAGCTAATCAACAGTACATGTTTATAAAGGCTGTGCTAAAACGACTTGACAGCTTTGAAAATGAGTCACTGAAATGTGAGCCTCTCTTAATTCTCCTCAACAGGCTATATAGCTGTGTGTGTTTGTGCATGTGAATGTAATGATTGTGAGAGGTGTCCTTTATGCATAGAATTGATGGAGCACAGAGAGATGAAGTGTAAGATTCCTCACATTTTAACACTAAATACCTCAAACTTGATCTGGAGAAAGGAGATGAGGAGAGAGCAGCTCATGTACCAAGCCTAAGCGGTCCTTTGATTCTTTGCTAAAACCTCCAACAAAGGTGACAAAGTGTGCCAACTGGGCGTCTCTGGGGACCAAAACAGGTGTTGAGATAAGCTGGGCATTCCTGAAGGTGGTTCTGAGTTACAGCTGGTGCCTTGGTGCTGCCTGTGGCTTGTGGCATAAGCCAGAATGGCCTTAGTGGTGTGCAATATGGCCCCGGTCTCCTCTGCCTCCAGCTCCATCACTGACACACTATTTGTTTGGGGGGGACTTTCAGGGGTGGGAGCCTTGTTGACTCTTTACAGATGTTCTGCACTGCTGGAATAGCATATAGGGGCCAGAGCAGAGGGCAGAATCCCCCTTTGGGTTAGGGCTGCAAAGGTCAGGTGAGATGGCTGAAGAAGTACAGTAGCTAGGGTTGGAGAGCAGTCAGAAGGATTTCAGGTACATCAGAAAGGGTACTCTACCCAAGTGCAGAAACTTCCACTGCTGCGGAAAATAATTCATTATTCTGCTTGAAATGATGAAGAAATCAAATTTATTTTGGACTTGAGGTCAAAAGCTAACTCCCATTGATATTTGTGTTCAGTAATGATGTGTTTATAAAATTTCTAGAAAAAACACATATTAATCTTGCTAATAATCTGGTATTGAACTGTTTAATTTGTATGCTGAATATTTGTCTCTCGTTCTATGAAGCAAAGCAGTCTTTCAAAACCCAAGAGAATAGGTGATCTAAGGCCTATTGATGGAACATGCAAAAATAAAATTCAGGGTAATGACATAGTTACGAGCCTCTGAATAAGGGATCAATCTATATCACTTTTCTGACCCAGGAGGGTGCTGAACATTTCCTTTGTGGTGCTGAACCCCCTCAGATGCCCTTATGTTTAAGGGGATTTGTAGATGCTCAGCACCTTGCAGGATCAAGCTCTTAAGGTGTATGAAGAATGGAATTGTCATTGTAGTGGGGAATTTGTTAGTCTCTAAGGTGCCACAAGTACACCTTTTCTTTTTGCGGATACAGACTAACACGGTTGCTACTCTGAAACCTGCATTAACCTTGGTGTGTTTTGGCAATAGAAGAGCAAATTAAAGTCAATAAATGTCTCCCACAGCATTGATAAACTCCAAGGGCACATAGTGAGGTGTTTATGAGCTGTGGGGGATAATTTGGTCAAGTACATTCTTCCCTTCAAACTACTATTGGCTTTTCAATATTAGCAGAACATATTTTAAGTCAGCTTTTTTTAACTGTGTATATTGGGTGGCAATGTGTGGGCATCTGTGTTTTATCAGACAGTTGGAAATACTCAGATTTGCGCATTTTTTCTGTACTCTAGGCACTGGATTTAAAAGGAGCAGAGTGAACAGTAGCTCTATTTATTGTTTGTGTTCAGTTCAAAGCAAGATCACTTTTGGGGAGACTAGGCATTGTCTGAAAATCTGGGCCACCTGAGTTCGGGTGATCATTTTACTTACCTTGACTATCTAACTTGTTGGTAAGTAAGGGTGAATCTTTAATGACTCAGGGCTTGGGTTAGATTTAATAAGGAGATTGTTGGGTTTAGAATGGATAAGCATTCAAATGTTTGAATGTTTACTTGAACTCTCCAACGCTGTTGAGTATGAAAAACTGAGTTCAAAATCTCAGAACAGCTACGTATGCATTTATATCACTGTGGTGTTTGAGTGCACTTCCTGCTTCTCATTGTGCTGTATTAACTAGGCAAGGACTTTACATAGCTTTATGGTTGAGCCAATAACCTGACAGAATCTAGCAAGTTACTGTTTTTGAGCCGGTGCCCTTACAAAGCCACGTGCTTAGGCATCATCTCAGTAAGCTAGGGATGGTAAGCAAGAGACATCACATAAATCTAGGCCTATGCATAAGTGAAAGAAGCTGGAGGTGTTATGCCAGTGATGTCACAGAAGCCAGTTCTTTGACATTGCCCAACAACAAGCTGATGAGTTAGTGACCTGAGGGAGTCGTGTGCCATGAAATCAGAACAGAAAGCAAAAAGTTGTTGTGCTTTAAATTCACAGTGGCCTATCCCTTGACATCTGCCCAACATGCTGAAGAAGCTGAGTCACGTTTTGGAGAATCACATGATGGAGAGGCCTCTGCAGCTGTAGGGTGGCCCTAATCTTATGACTACCTTATTGATAGTAGAACTGGTTGATATACTTTTCACTAAATTTCCAGAAATTTAACTTTCCTATTTCCCAACCAGCTCCAAGTGTTGTTAATTGCCAAGAATGAACCTTGAACTCTAAGGATGAAATCTTAGTCCCACTGAAGTCAGTGATAAGACTACCATCGACTTCAGTAGGGCAAGAAATTCACTCTAGAAGTCTGTCATTTTTCTGGTTTCAGAGTAACAGCTGTGTTAGTCTGTGTTCGCAAAAAGAAAAGGAGTACTTGTGGCACCTTAGAGACTAACCAATTTATTTGAGCATAAGCTTTCGTGAGCTACAGCTCAGTTCATCTTTACCCTTTCTGCTCATTGTAATTAGATATGAGATCTATTTGGATGGAACCTTTCCCCTAACTTGTTAAAGAGTGGTGCTTTATTTCATCTCCCATGGGAGATGAAATAAAACTCTCAAATGCTTTGAGGAGAGTAGGAGAGTTGCAAACTGAAAGAACATACTTTATCTATCCAACAGCCCAGTCCTTTAAAGGAGAAAATAAATTTAATCTAAGCTTGAGGCTCAGTATTTTAGTGTTATTAGCTATCAATCTTAACAATATCTGAACTCCAATTTTTGCACAAATTTAATAATATGGATACTTTATAGTCTCTTGGAAGATTCACAAAACCTATTATAGAAATGTCAGAATTTCCATAGGAAGGTAACCTTCCTCTTAGCAGTAGCAAGGGAACAAAATAAACTGATAATGATTAAAGTGTCAGGACATAATTGCATTTTCTTCCAAATAAACCATCAACTCCCAATAAATAATTAAAACAAGCGTTGTTCCTTGGGATGCAACAGTTCAGTAGCTGTGATTAAAAAGTGCTAGGAGCCATTATTAGATTTTTCTATGATAAATTTTCTCCTATTGTCAGTTTGTCAGGTTTTATTACCACACTATTATTTTGGATGTTTTTTTCTTTCAGGTTTACCAGGAAAGCATAACTTTGTACTTCTTGTGCTGTAGATTGTGATGGTATCTACACTGCATGTTAATTTCACAAATAACCTTTAAAAGTTCTCTGTTCCAGAGAGGAACATATGAATGCACACTTGGGAATGATGATTAAATTTGTCAAGGCCCCAGGACTCCCCTAAGAGCCATAATATGGCCATCTGACACTTTGACATGTGTATTAGGAATCTTTTTTTTCAGTTCTCCATGTACTCTATGGTAAATAGCTTACTACTAGGTTGTTTAATGAGATGTTCAGTCTTAATAAACAATGCAAACATCTTGACAATAAACTTTTTACAAGAAAGAGAGGAAATATTTGTAGGTTGACTTCCTTCTTCCAGAAACACATTTGGGGCTGTGAACTGAACCTTTAAACAACCAAAAGGGGCTTAGGATAGCAGTATTCAATTTCTTTCTGTTGTATTTTCTATAGTGATCTCTGTGCAAGAAGGAAAATGATTCTACCCAGGCCTTCTCTAACTAAACTGGTTTATAGAGCAGTCATTCATGTTTGAACTATTTGAAGTGAAACTATGATGAAAAAAACAGGTTATGTACAAATGCTCCTTCACAGATCTGCTTCAGCAGTATAAATTCAAACTTACATCTGTTTATTATGATGACAAGAATACGTTTGTTTTTTTTAAACTATTTTTTACATCTATGAGACCTGCAAAGCTAATTCAGTAAAGCAGGAGTCTATTCTGGTTAAGGTATTGTCAACTGAATTATTGCAGAGCCAAATGTTGTTGCTGTCAGAAGTGACTATGAAGATTGTATAGTCATAACTGAAGGCAGAATTTGGCCCACATAATGCTTGTTACCGATGATAATGAAGTACAAGCTGGAAAGATTAGCTCACAGTTTGACTTTCACATCTTTGTGGGGCGAATGGGGTTGTATGGCTGGCACTTAAGAAAATAACACTAGACTTAAACTTGATATGGGTTCCTTTAGTTACAAAAAATGAAGGATCCCACAATGACATTTTTATAGTTCCTTCTCAAAATAGAAGTTCAGCTTAAAAAGAAATCACCATTTCTCTGTGGAATTTTCTTTCCATTCAGCACAGTGACTTACTTCCCCTCTACCCACAGAAGAGAGATCTCCCTTTTTTTTCCCCAAGGGCTGATCCCAATTGGGTGAGCAGTCAAGAAGCTCAAGACTGAATGAGCAGAAATTTAATTCCCTTCCCTCTCAATAATAGAAGTTGAAAATAAAGGACCAACATGTATTTTTCAGTATAAATTTAAGTTTAGACATGGAACTTAGCTGTTAATTTTTCTCAATATATTGTTTCGCTTGATCATTGTGTTGTAGCCCTGTTGGTCCCAGGATATTAGAGAGACAAGGTGGGTGAGATAATATCTTTTATTGGACCAATTTCTGTTGATCCAATAAAAGATATTATCTCACCTACCTTGTTTCACTAGATTAAGTCATCCTTATCAACAAAAGGCAAATATAAAGTGGAAGAGCTCATGAAACTTTTGGTAAAGTTTCCATATATAATATTTATTTTCTCAGTCAAGAATAATCAGGTTTGTTAATACTGCACATATTTCCAGAAAGAGAGAATGGATGGTGCAGTTGTTAGGGTACTAGCCTGCTTATCAGAAGATAGAATTGTAGGACTGGAAGAAACCTCGAGAGGTCATCTAGTCCCTGGCACTCATGACAGGACTAAGTATTATGTGGGTTCAAGTCCTGCCTCTGCCACCAACTTCCTGTGCAATGTTGGGCAAGTCACTTAGTCTCTTTGTGCTTCAGTTCCCATGTGTCAATTTGGGGATAATAGTGCTTATATATTTCACATGGATATTATGAAGATAAATGCATTTAAGATTGTGAGGGGCTCAGTTACTAAAGTACAGGGGGAAGCACTGAACACACAATTAAGGCATTTAATTATATACTAAAAGCAAGGAGTGAAAAATTGTGTACACTTTCAAAACATGTCTGGTACTGAATAAGATGTCACAAGAGGAAGTTGGTCTAGCAGATTTTCTCAGCAGGAATTGGAGTTGGAATGAAAATAGGTTTAAGATGCTTTTGGGAAATATTTGACTGAATAGGAGAAAAACACTTTACCATGTCTGCTCTCTTCCGCTACTTTAAATCCAGCATAACTTTGCTGACTTCAGTGGTGTTACTCTGGATTTAAAGTAGTGTATGTGAGCAGAATTTGGCATGTTAAATATAAGACTACTTTGAAACTACAGTAAACTGCCAAGCATGGTTGTGATATCACTGTCACTGGAAATATTCAAGGCTAAATCTGATTCCTATTTACCAGGGAAAATAAAATCAATCCTGCTACAATTCAGAAGAATGAACTGTTAGGTATTAAGGTCTAGGCAAGTGGAGCAAAAGAAGTTTAATGGGGATTTTGCATGTATCAGTTCTGTTTTCTTGAAGGTTTTTATGAGTTTGCAGGCACTAGTTCTGTGTAACAAACAAATATTAGAAGGAAATTAGCTCTGCCAAATGAATACTTATTTTATTTATTTATATTTATAACAATATATACAAAAAGCACCTTTTCTAGCCTTTAGTTGTGTTTGTCAAAATGTAAATATATAATGAATAGATTCCTAAGTCTGTGTAGTAGTGGCCACTTCTAAATCAAATGACTCTTAACATCAGGTCTATGACAATATTATTATTTCTGCTTGCAAGTAGCAGTGTATTTAAAGTCTCCCCGTAACTGATGTTTGTGGGCTTCCATCTCCAAGTCCAAACTGAACACTACATGTATAAATTCTAGATAGTGCCTCATTATCATGGCTTTTTCTCTCTTCACTGTGCAAGGGCAAATTGTTCCCCGGGAAGCTCTTCTAATTTCATTTAGTTCTAGGCAAACTAAGTGGATGTAGATGATCAGTGCACAGCATATGATACAAATGACTACCCCTCCACTTTTAAATCTCGTTGTTAATGTAATCGCACACTAACATCTGCTGTTCTGAGTATAACAGATAGGTTCCTTTGAGTGTAAAGGTTTGCTGAGCACTGATAGTTTACTAAGAATAGAACATGTGCAGCTAATAGAATGCACAACTCTTTAATGCCAAACATTATCTGGAAAGTTCATAGCGGAGTCTTGCTATACAGAGCTGAGCTGTCATTTTGCCCTCTCAAGAGTGATCTTACATGTATGATTACTATTCATTTGCTAAAGTATAAGCTCATTTGAAGGGGAAAAAAACCCATCTATTTAAAAACAGTATTTTGATAACTAGCCAGACTTCATGTTTTATTTCGTTTATAATCCTATATCCTAATATAGGTCCTGATCCAAAGTTCATTGGGGTAAATAGAAAAACTCCTACTGACTCTAATGGGTTTTGGAACAGGCCCCAAACTGGTTGATGTTAATGGGAGTTAGAGCCAGGAAGAGTTCTCAGCAGGGTAAATGTCTTTGTACTCATAGATACACTTTTTTGAAAATATACAAAAATCTAAAGAGCTGCCTTTCCAAATCTCTAGGTTCCTTAATACAAATTAAGGGGGAAAAGGAAAATAAATAATTAGTAACTTACCACTCCTTCTTCCCCGCTGTGGCGGGGCAAAGCCCCACCCCCTGAGAAAAAGGGCTGAACCAGGCCAGAGAGGCTGTGTGGACCAGCAGCCAACCAGTGAAGGCCTGGGGAGAGCCAGTCAGGGAGGGGGAAGGGGCAGCCAATCAGGACTGGGCCAGGTCCTATATAAAGACTGCCCAGCTAGGGAGAAGGCAGTCACTCCCTTGCCAGCAAGGGAGAAGGACTGGCTCCTGACAAAAGGAGCAGCACCCTGGACAAAGAAGTGCTGGGCAGGCTTGGGAGCAGATAGGGACTACAGCCGATTACCTGCCAGGCTGTGGTCCTGCTGCAAAGGGTCAGGAAGGTGCATAGGGTCAAAGGGGAAGTGGCCCAGGGAAACTAAGCAGGCAAGAGGGGAAGGAAGAAGGGCAGAGAGAGGCTGCTGCTAGAGGGTCCCTGGGTTGGGGCTCAGAGTAGTGGGTGGGCCTGGGTCCTCCCCTTTGCACTGCACCTGGCCATTGAGGAGAGGGGCCAAGACAGACTGCAACTGGCCCCTGAGATAAGGGGCTAGACTACAGGCTTGCGGTTGGCCACCGAGGCAGGTGCAGACAGAAGGACTGCTGTTAACAACACCCCCCCACCCCCCTCCCTGGGAAGGGGTGAGACTGAAGCGGTGGGCACTGAAGCAGACAAGGACTGTCCTGAAGAGGATGCCACTGAGCAGGGAGCAACGTGGGTCTCAGGGCAGCAGAGCAAATGATGGGCTCGACACCACGCGTCGAGGGCGCTCCGCAGTGGTTGAGAGCTAATTCCTGGAGCTACCGGCAGGAGGTGCCAGCAGTGGTGAGTCCAACTCCATCACACCCGCCCAATATCCAACAGAACTGAACCACCTCCCAAACACATAACTTCCTTTTACTATGCTGATCTCACTCCCATCAAATGCCCTCTCTGTGCAGCAGTATGTGCAAACAGATGTGCATTGTACCATGCCTTGAAGGTCAAAAGACCAGGGCTAGTTCAGATAGGGGCACGGTGGACAGCTTATTTCAGAGCTGAGTTGTTCTTGAGATATTTTAACTTATTCCACACCCAGTTCTAACTACTGGCCCTAAGGGACAGGGCAACAAGAGGCTGAATGCAGATCCAAAATATAGACCCTGAGTAATATCAGCCTCTTGATAACTTCTTTTATTCATAGTTACATAAACAACTGAACCCCATTAATGTTGGCTACTATGGCTGCTGCCATGTGACAGCTGTTATGTACAGTATATTACAGGTGACTTCCAGGACATGTGTCCTCCTGACCCCACCTTCTCCAGTACCATCATCCTTCCCACTCCTCACTGGCTACCATCTTTCCTTCTGCTGCCAATCCCATCTTCACTTTTTCCCTCCTGACCAGAATCCCTCTTTCTTCTCCTCCCCAGTGCCAGCATCCCCTTCTAGGTCCCTCTTACTTCTCATCTCCGTGGACAACATCCTCTTACATCTCCTCCCTGTGATAGCAGCCCTGTCTTTCTGGCTCCCGCTTCTTCACTCCAGCACCCTTCTCCTTCCATTTTCTCCTAATGGTCAGGATCTGTAAGATTGTAAGAGTCACTACATGGTATCTCATATTTTCTTTTAAAAATAGTCTTTCAATCAACTGTGCATTAGGGGAGATCTATGTACATCAAGGTATTTGTAGCACTAGACTAAATAAGGAGGCTTTGAAAGGATAGGAAATTATTTCTACAGTTTAAAAGATAGAAAATGAAGTATCTATGTTACAGCAATACAAAAAGCTAAAAGCCTAGGATGCAGCACTGTATTACTGAGGTTTTCCAGAGTTATCAAGTATTCCTGTGGAAAATGATTGGGGCTATCAAGATATAAAACAGCAGCTGCGGCCATCTGAAGTGGCAATTTATATTTTGTGCAGTTATGATCAGATATGAGCTGCAACAAAAAAATAATAAAAGGATGTTTAAATCAGGCTGAGGTAAAGAAAGGACTGATCCAAAGATCAGTTACTTAATGTATAGAATTCTTGTTACAATTAAGGTTACAAATATTCAGATAACATGTTTACAACAGTGGCTGTCTGTATAGAAGGACAAGATATATTAAATCCAATACTCTTGTAATTATAATTGCTACTGCTTTACATTGATTATAAAGTATGTAATCAATGTACCAAGATTGAGCAAAAAAGTATTACAAAATGCAGCTGCAGAGTAGATTAATTATAATCCCCAAAAATTCACATTATTTTGTTTCTGTTGGTTGTTTTTTTCTAACAGTTTATTACATGAGGCCCATATCCTCTAATTAGCTTTGCATGCAGCAGCATGGAGCCCTATCAATTTCATTCTGAACTCCTAAAGGATCTAGACCATGGTGCATTATAATCCAGATGATGATACCAGTTACTTCCAATGCATTTTCACTAGAATGATTTCCATATTAAGATTTTAATAACCCAACGCAGAGCTGGGTGAATAATGAAATTGTGATTATTCTATTTTATTTCAAACATTTCTTGAAATTCACGTTTATTTGTAAATAGTGATGTTGTAGAAACTGGGTGAATAACAAGAATAAGTTCAAATTTGTATATATAAAAATGCACAGTTCATTGAATATTGTTTGCTGAGCTCTGCCCTGGGTTATTAAAATCTTAATTTTCTTAAAGCCAGAAGTGACCACTATACTTTGTTTTGGAAGGAGAAGCCATCTGAGCTGTTCAAGAATTCAGTACCCTTGTTCTCTTGCTACCAGCACATAACATTGGTGCAAGTGGCCAGTTGTCTCCTAGTGGTGGGCAAGAAAAGAAACTGAGGTCTATTTCCAAGATGTGTCATTAGGTGAAGCATGGAATCATTCTGGTGAAAAATGCCTCTTACCATCATCTGGATGATACATACAAATAAAAGATCTTAAACATTTATCTGCATCACTCAAATTCTCTGAAAGATCTGGTGAAACTGCTGTAGAAATCTAGGCCCTGCTCATTCAGTCATATCTGCTAGCAGAGACGCTTGCAACCATTCTTCTTACCCCACCAGAAGAAACATTAGAAATGGGATGGCAGACACCCATTTAATTCAGTTGCCTCCACACGGGTGCAGGGGTGTGGACAAGCTTATGTGATTGCAGCCTTGGAACTCGTATTATGCGGGAAAGGGAACATAAATGCCATCCTCATTCTTAAATATGAAACCTATAATTGTCACTTTCCTAAGGTTAGATCCTGCAAAGTGCTGAATATCCACTGTCTCCAGTGAAGTCAGTGCTCATCCCTTCATAGTATTAGACCATCAGATTGCAGGGGCCTGATTCTCCACTGCCTTGCATCTTGTGTAGGAATTTACAGTGGGGGAAAGCATACGTAAAGTTCTGTTGCTTCATTTTACCAGTGCTTTTACATCCATTTTGCACACATAAATTACTGTACAAGGTGCATGGCTGTAAGGAATCAGTTTATATGTGGGTATGTTCTTGTCAGCTTCCTATGAATCACATAGGGGAATAGCACTTCAAAATGCATATTGATCACCCATTAGCTCTGGATAACAGATCTAGTTTTATTAGGTCTTATTAATAGTGAGTTTCCTTCAGACAATCCAACAGCCTTGAAAAGTTGTGACACCTGGGAATAGTTTGTCTGTTCCTTGCTCCAGGGTTCCAGTGTGATTATTCAAGGAGTTCCCCTGGAACCATTATCTCTTAATGTTTCTGTTTCCAATAGCCTCTGTCTTCAGAAGGTGACATCTACTGTAGCTCCCGAATAGTACTGATTAAGCAGAAATTCTTAAGAACAGTTCATGTTCTAAAAGGCCCCAAAGGCTGAAGATCAATTTAACAAATTTTGAGGGCAGGTGCCCTCAAAAATGAGGAATGTTATAGAGGAAGCAAGTTCTTACCTTTTTCCTACAAGCATCATCACAATCTTTTTTGCGTCCAGCTTTAGTCAGTTGCTCTTCTTCCAGGTGCTGATTTTGGCTAGGTATTGAGAAAGCGGGGTGACAGTGCTACTTGGCTTTGGTGTAAAAGAGATGTAGAGCTTGCTGTCAGCTACATACTGCTGGCACTTCAGCTGTGTTAACTCACCAGTTCTCCCTGTCGCTTGATATAAGATTGTGAACAAGATGGAGGAGAGGATGGAGCCTTGTAGGACTTTGGACGTGGGGGAACAGTCATCCATATGAATCTCTGCATTTGGTCTAGGAGGAAGGACCGGAGCTATCTTAGGGCATTTCTGTTTAAATTTGCTTCTTGAGACAGGAGTATTTGGTGATCAACAGTATCAGATGATATGGAGAAGTCCAATGGGAGGAGTATGGATGTACTTTCTCTGTTTATGGACAGAATGGGCTCATCCACCAGAGCATCAAGTGCTGTCTCAGTACTGTGGCTTGGCCTAAAGCCTAAATAAGAGATCCAGGATACTGTCAGCTGTCATTGGAGACTTTTTTACTAGCTTGTCAAGTAGGAGAGGGCGCTTAATCACCAGATGATAGGTTTGTGAGCTCTCTATCATCAAGTGATTCTTTCTTTTTTACTGGTTGGACTATTGCATGTTTTAGGGTGGGTAGTAGATTCCCCTTATCAATGCAGACACCCTCTGTTACTACAAGTCTTGGGATTTTTCTATGTTCTTTTGCCTTCCAGGAAGGGCAGACATCAAAATGACAGATGCAGCCATGACAATTAGTGCCAACATATATCACCAGTACATGGGCTAAACTCTTGGAAGGAAGGTGTTGTGTTTTGATGTTGCTCGATGGCCTATGAGACCATGCTGAATGCAGATGATCTTTTCTGTGAAATAAGGTAGTAGTTCCTTCTAATGTGGGGTACGGTAGACTGGAGATTTGTCTGGATTGACAAAGCAACTGATGATCCAGAGAAGATCAACAGCATGTGATGTAGCTGCCTCTATGGCAGGAGAAAGGTAGGGTCTCTTTGTTTCCTCAATGACAGTGATATTGATTTGTAGAAATTCTTTTCATGTCTGAGTCTGCATTTGATCACATTGTCTACCCTCGGTGCTTAAGTTGTCGTCCTTCCTGCTTTTTTGGTGACAGGTTATTTGAAATGGGTGATCTTTCTGACTGTCCAAATAGAGTGCTTTGGTGATAGTGTCCATAGCAGTAGTAAAGGAGAGGTGGTAGACTTTCACGTATTCTTCCACTTTTTGGTCTCTTGCTAGGTAGGTACTGACTCTAAATACCTAAATGGGGAATAGAAATTTGATAACAGAGGTCTCTTCAATTCTAAAGACAAAAGATTGTGGTGGATTCTTCATCACTGAACCAGACTAAGTTCTGATTTCTTTAAGATTTAATGTAAATGTTTTATATTTCAGCTGTTTTTTCCACTATCTGTTTTTCCAATTCCATACAACTTAGCGATCACCTCATTTTTGTATCCATTCAAGCTTTTGTTTTTCTATTCACTCTTCCCCTTCATTTTCTTTCATCTTCTTTTTGTAATTTCACACACACATGAACATTTCTCCAAATATGTAACTCTTTCATGATCCAATAGATAATGTTCAGGGAAGCCTGATGTAATCAGACAGAGCAGCAGAAGAGACTCTGAAGAGGGTACAGAAACTCTAGAGCCTATTGCAGACTAGGATTGAGTAAGGGCTGTTGACATATGCTGATCTGGAGGTTGAGCTATGCATCTGCTTATCTAGATGGAACAGGCTGCAGAATGGTCCCATCTGAAGTCTCCATATGTAAAAATTCTATCTATAAACTATAATATGATAAATATATGTACATCCATCTTCTAAACATGTATGGTAGTATAAAAGCATCTTTACACCTTTACAGCAATAACTTCCTTTAAAACCTTCAAATCTGTTTAAAGATTACATATTATTTAGTGCCCATATATGGACATTTCCGAAGCCTATGCATACTATAGCCCAGGGGTTCTCAAACTGGAGGTCGGGACTCCTCAGGGTGTCGCTAGGTTATTACATGGGGGGCGTCACGAGCTATCAGCTTCCACCCCAAGCCCTGCTTTGACTCCAGCATTTAATGGTGTTATAAATTAAAAACACTTTTTCATATATTTAAGGGGGTTGCACTCAGAGGCTTGCTATGTGAAAGGGGTCACCAGTACAAAAGTTTGAGAACCACTGCTATAGCCTGCCTTGTCTAGTCTAATCAGATGACCATGACTTGTTTACACGACTGTACATATTTGTCTTAAGGTTTGACTATGCAGAGACTTAGAGCACAGCAAGCCAGGGTATGAATCTACAGTGCACTAGCTTGCAACATGCTAACTGGTCATATGGACACAGCTACTACACTCTAGAAGTTCCAAAACAGCAGTACAGCAAAGCTCAGTAACGAACTTCTAGAGTGTAGTAGCCGTGTCCATATGACCAGTTAGCATGTTGCAAGCTAGTGCACCATAGATTCTCACTGCTACTCGCTGCACATTAAAACTCCATGTAGTCAAGCCCTTAAAGTTTTATGCTGCCACCCATCACGGTAGTACAGTGGTGGGCAACCTGCGGCCCATCAGGGTAATCTGCTGGCGGGCTGCCAGACAGTTTGTTTACATTTGAATGGCTGCCCGCAGCTCCTAGTGGCCGCAGTTCGCCGTTCCTGGCTTCCTGGGAGCTGCGGGTGGCCATGAAAATATAAACAAACTGTCTGGCGGCCTGCCAGCAGATTACCCTGACAGGCTGCAGGTTCCCCACCACTGCTGTAGTATCTGAGCACCTTCCGTGTAAATGTATAATATCATATTCTTGTCGTTTACAAACTGTGGCTGCTGTGTGTCTTCACATAAGATGGGAAAAATCAGTGCTCTGAGAAAATTTATCTAATCTTGAAAATTAGCTGCCAAGTCTTCAGGTTACACAATATTACATTGCTCATATATTTTTCACCTCACTCCTCTTTGGAGCTAATCTCAGTTGTTCCTTCCCACATACTTTTATAATTCTAGCAGAAGTTCTTAGCTGTAATTTTTATCTGTATTCTGCCTCCTTTTTATGTTTAATCTGATGCAATTATCACACCTACAGTCTTACACACTTATTGGTTTAATGGTTGTGTCTAAATTGAGGCTTACATTTGACTCCCACTTGTGTGTCAAATGTCAAGATCAAGGTGATACAACTTCTATGACTGGATTCTTGCAGCTGATAAACTGCTCTGTGACACTTGATGGTGGCAAAGAAGGCATAAGCAGTTACATGGAAATTCCCCTAGTGTAGGGAACTCCCTGAGTCGTGATTGGGTTGGGAGGGGATGTGGTTAGAATACTGGAGACCTGTTACACCCAGACATAATTCAGAGACACTCTGAGACTGCTCTAAGTTATACCAATGGTCAAATTAGCTCCTAGAACATCTGGGAAATGGGCAGCAAAAGTAACGTGGTCATTTTTACCCTCTACCCAGTCTAGCTGTTTCAACTGGAACTCTGACGCAGCTGAGAATCTGTTTCTCAATGATGCACTGTCTTGCTGATTTAATATCTCCCGTTCTGTAACCACTCAGTCATTCTTTGTTTATTTTAATAAGTGTCTTATTAACTTGTGGTCTTATTTCTTGTGTACGCCAGTCAATGGACAGACATTTAGCTCCCAGTGGCTAGGGAATTTGGCCAATCAATGGAATTGTTCATCCTATATAGTTCATACTCCACACCACTGTAGATGAGACAAGGGGCCTGACTGTGATATAATTTACACCATTGTAAATCACGAGTCACTTAACTGATGGCAAAGGAGTTACATTGGTATAAATCTGGTATCAATAGAACCAGAATCAAGCTCAAGAACTGTGAGAATAAGTAATGAGGGCCTCCTTCTGGCCATGAGAGGAGGAGATATGTTTTACTCCTCCAGCAATGGCTCTTGTGTGCACAATTTTCTTCCCATTTTCAGGGCTGTTTGCTGAAGCCAACAATAGTCCTGTTGACAATCATGGTGGCTGCAATCCAGTGCTCAGATTCTCCAAACAGACATAGCCAATTAGTGAAGGTTTCCCATCCTGTGGCTGGATGCAAGAGTGATTTCCAACTGAGAACAACTTAGCGCAGTTCCTACGGGCTCAACGAATTACTGACTTCCCTTCAGCAAACCTACTAGAACTACTTAAAGAGCAGCTGGAAATTGTTCTCATTTACCATTACATGTCTTCGTTTTTTAGGGTTTTGCACATTTCAGGAAAATTAGTAGCTGTGGCTATGAGAAACAGAAAGCTGTGACTGTAGTTTAAATACTGTTTGATAGGAACAGGTGCATTGGGAAAATTTCATACTAAATCATCAGCAGGTCAATATGCTGGGTCTGGATTTAGACTAATGTGTCTTCCATTGTCTTTGCCTCAAATAATGCTGTCCTTGCTGCTTCTAGAATGATAATCAGAGGCTGAAGCTGCATTGTGGGCATAATCCTGCAACCTTTTTGCCAATACTCCTACTTTATGAGGGTTGTCAGGCTGGGCCCTGTGCTTAGTATCTAGTAATGTTGCTCATTTTCATTTAAAATTAAGCCAATAAGACTTGTGAAGTAACTGAAGACTATTAAAATGATAAGCTACCACTTTACATTTTCAAGGGTTATTTTGGGGGCCTGCTCTCACGTTAGGGGACTCAGTAGGGAAGCATGCAACTGGATTTTTCAGCAGTCAGTCTGCAAAGAGCCAGCCTGGAGCAAGGGGGCTTGAGTTGTACCACTCTGCCTTACGGAAGAGCGCACTCTCTCACTCACTCTCTGTTTTTGGTTTTTGGGTCTCAGGTTTCTGGATTTTAAGAAATAAAGTAGTGTTACATGGCAAGCTCCCTGAAAGAGTATTTGTTTTTATTTGACTCCTCTGTTTGTATACCATGAACATAACAATTTGGTTCTCAATTACACATGTGCACACTTTAAGGCCAGAACAGTATAAAAGGCCCATAATGAATCAGGCTCGTAATGTAGATAACACAAGAATCCGTGATTTGCCGGTCTAACAATTGGAGAGCATTCAGAAATGTCCTGTATCTGACAATCCAATAATTTTAAGACCAGTTAAGGTTATTACTGATGAGTGCCACTGAAAAGTGATCTTTTTTGTTTGCTTGAGATGCAAAGAAAATCCTTTTTTAAAATATATAATGCACATTTCATCTACAGTGGTAGCCTTCAGATATCATCATTCAGAGTTTCATAAAATTATTTTCATGACATTTAATAAAAATCTGTTAATATTTAGCTTCCATTTAAAAAGCTAAATATTTTTTCTGAAATATTCAAAAGGCCAGATCCTGTAGTCCTTAGTCAGGTTTTGCTCCAGTTTTTACTGGAAGTCAATTCTAGTTTGCCTGAATAAGCAATGAGTAAAACGAAGTAAGAACCTTAAGATTTGCTCCACTGATATGTCCCTCCCACCCCCAGATCCACATTAAACTGATCACTTTGAAAAACATCTTAACATGCTCAATATGTCAGCTACCGCACAACATATTATTCACTTAAGAATGTATTTGAACTAGTTTTGGAAATGCATGTAGTACTTAATTGCATCAATGTGGTTAATGCTTTAATAAACAATAAAAAAACTCTCTTCTGGAGTTATTGTTGCCTTTAGCCATTTTGAATGATTAAAAGATCCAAATCAATATTGCTCAGTTAATTTTAATAATGAGTTTAGTGATGCAGGAGAAATTTTTTATTTAAGTTCAGTGCATCTTGGTACGTATACAGAATACTGACTGAACCTATAGCTGCTTTTGGCAGTTTTAAAATTATTGTTAATTAACTTTTCTGCTCAAATTCCTGCAAGCTCAAATGTAGTTGAGGGATCATCCTAAAACCAATAAATCCTGAAGCAATTTCATAAACATAGCTATTTAATTTAAATTAGATTCTCCATCAATGAAGACAAATCAATTCTTTTATGCCATATTATTGTGAATTTCAAAAACATTGGTTTGCATTTAGAAAGGACTTAGTATTTATGTATGCTTCTATAATTCTGAAAACAGAAGACTGGAAAATGGAATTGGTAACCCTGATGTGCATGGGTCTTTACAAAAATGGAGATGTCAGTAGGCCTAATCCTGCAATCTCAGCATTTAAGACCCTACACATTACTGATGAGTTCCAAATCGGTCTTCATTTTTTTGCATGATGTCTGAATTGCTAATTTTGTATTTATTCTGAAACTAAGTTTGCCTTTTATATAGTGTTCTGATCTGGTAGAAAATAGAATTTCCAGTGCAATGATACTTATTATTAAAATCCCATCAAATAACTGCAGTAGCACTTCAAATATTCCCTAAAGCACTATTCTTGATACTTAGCTCTTATAGGTCTCAACTGAATGTTCAGTGAAGTCCATGGAGGCCTTTCCATTGATTTCAGTGGGTACTGGATCAGGGCCCATATGGAAAAGGAAATTGTGTTATGAAGCGGAGAACCAATGGTTTGGGAGGAAAGAGGATAAGTTGCTGTACCATGTGACTGTTGTGGGCTTGACAACATTGAGTAGTAACAGCAGAGTGTAACACAGAAACACAGGGATGCTTTAGATGTTTATAAAGATATATTTGAATGTGTTCAGGGGTAATTGACACTGCATCAATTCAAGACTGACACTGAACTCAAAGGGTGCCTACTATAAAATCACAGGCTTTAATGGTGTGTGGGAAGAGTTTTGACTTGTAAGCCTCTGATAGGAACTGCCCGGATTTCCACATCACCTGTGTAGATTGACTACAACCAGTAAGAAAGTGGTGTGCTAAGGAAAAGTGTGAAGATGACGATGCTAACAATCTATTTTTTGGAGGATACAATTCATGTCCAACATGATAGTAAGTTGACAATCACCATTATTTTCAAGACCCGTTTTAAGGGTTTTCAGTAACATTTAAAATATCATGCAGTATTTCTCCTTGTTGTGCCTTAGTATGTTTCATTTTTCATTTGCAAACCTGTTTGCCTGAAAAACATCACTGGGACAAAAGCACTACAGTACTAAATATCTCTCATGGACTGGTATTGCAGCCTTTTCACCAGTGGATATGTCACTTGAGGCAAGAGCTTACAAATTCAAAAGTGGTCTCTGGTCCATTTGTACCTAATTGTTCTTATCTGGAAGTTTGTACAGAGTATCCACTGTACAACACGATGTTGTGGTAACACTTAACCACAACACTAACTGATAGTGAAAACTGACTTTCCAGCAGAAGTGAATGTAGGCTAATCATAACATGACAAATCACCAGCAACGTCTTTAGTGTTTCTGACACTGCTCATGATGTGATAGATGTGGTATCTGCTCCAAAGAGTTTACTAAAAACACAAAAAGAGGGAGACAGGAGGTAGGGGAAAGTGGAGCAACAAAGAAGTAAGATGGTCAGGTACTGAATAGCAACATCCTAATTAAGATTTAATGACACAATGGATTGTATTAAATTCTAAACTATGCCATTATCAGAAAGGTAGTTAATAAACATCTCTTATCTACAAGTATCCAGCTAATAAATTGTTGACAGTACAGTACTATTCTTATGAAGGAATATTGTAATGAAACAGATACCACTTGACTCAAGTTTTGAGCTTCTAATGAAACCTAAGAGCAGGGGAGTTCTTGGTTTTGTAACAAATGGTTTGCATAGCTTTGTTCTTCATGGAAGAAGTTCTCTACAGGCCAGAGGACTGATCCAATGCCCTATGTGCTACTTAAATCCCATTTAAGTTACAGGGGAATCCAATGATAGCCAGTGCCTTGTTAAGCATCTCCACACTTGGTGAATCTCACCCATTATGAATTCCTGGATTGCCTGATTTATAATTTAGTCTCTCTCTCTCTCTCTCTCTGCCTTTAATTTCCTGGCATAGGAAGCTATGGAGTAAGCACCATAATCTTGTGGACAGAAGAATGTTGAATGAATGCTTTGCTCTGGATTGCAATTAATCACTCATTACTCAGAGCACTGTTTACCTTCCAGCTTATGTATTTTGAACATAGTGGGTGGTTAGACTAGAATGGATAAAAATAATACATGCACTCTACTTTTCACTACTGTGAAATTTACAATGGGATGTTTAGATCATCAGTGTCTCATGCCCCTCTGCCTTGCACTGCATGTTGTCATTTACACCTGTGCTAAATGGATTTAATGCACTACCAAGTCAGACTGGAAATATTTTACAGCCATGTTACATTCACCTTGGACAGGTGTAGATAACTATATGAAAGGCAAGGTAGTGGGGAATACAGTCCACAATGTTGTTCATTAATGCTTCCATAAAGTATTTGCCCACTTTGAAAACAGGGTATTGATGATAAAATAGTAAGGGATGAGACCTCTCATGGAGTTCATCCCCCTTTCTGACTTTTGCTAAGCTATTCTTGCAAGAGATGTCTCTTATCCCTGGCTCTTGCCTCATTGTATCAAGTGCATCCACAAGACATAAGCCGAGTGCTTTCAGGATCAGACTCCAAGAATGGAGTATGGAAAAATTCAACATAGAAAGGTATTTTTAAAAAATTCTTTTTGTGATTTTGCAATCATATAGGCATATGTGCAAATCCTTCTTTCTGTAAGGGAGTTGATGACCATAGTTATTTCCTAAAGGAAATTTCCATAGTTAGTTCCTAAAGCAGTGTAAGGAAAACTCACAGCATTAAAATGTTTACTAAAATGATTTTAGGTAGACTTGACCTATAATTATAGCTTTAATATGAATTTTAGAATGCTTTCATGCAGCAACATTGAGGGGAAAAAATAGAGCAGACAGGTAATATGGTAAAGCAATCAAGTATGCCACACCATTATTTTAATCAGATGTTGCTAATGTCTTTCATTTTTATATTTTGATGATAAAATTAAATAGACTTACATAAAAAGCAATTGAAAACTCCACTAGGAGTTCTTATTTCTATGGGGAATGGAAATTACTGTGATTCTCTTTGACTGAACATTTTAAATCTCCTTTCAGATACAAAGTTCACAAATTAAAGAACCAAAACCACTTAACTTCTGTAAGTATTGTTTTAATTATTTTTCATAGTTTGCAAGTGTAAATTTCAGTGACCATGTTTTACATCTGTGATCTAACTCAGGATAATTTATATCTTGCAGAAGTACATAAATAATGGAAATGTAAAGACAACTTTGGGTAGCACAGGGGAATACTGAGGTGGAGGATAGCAGGACTTAGAAGAATTAATAGCTCTTTTTGATTTGACATGGAAAGGTTTCTCTCTATCTACCATATGCTAAGCAACCTGAAATATCTGATACTACAATTTTGTGTGTAAGGCTTGAATGGAGCTTGTTGAATTATTTGCTGAGAGCAGCTTATCTGAATTTAGCTCTTTTTCTATTTGATTTATTCTCAGGCAGGTTGTGATTTTTATGAACTTGCTCATTATTAGCAATTGTTCAGGCTGGGACTTTCAAAGGAGCCTACAGGAATTAGGCACCCAACTCCCGTTTAAGATCTGAAGAAGGGAGCATGGTGCCACAAAAGTGTCTTGGCCCATCTCCATGAGAAAAGAAAAGCTATGTGAGGAAGGGACCCTCATGCATGTATCTAAGGGGATGATTGAATTGTCTAATAATAGTAACAGCAAAAAGAGAGACACTACTAGCTCATGTAGTAGACGATTGTACTTTATGTATCTGAAGGTTCTGACTTCTGTTTCCTAGTCTGTATGCATATGGAATATCTCACAATCCTGGTTCTGAGATTAGTATTTGTCTGTGTAGGAAATATTCCTATATAGATGGCCAATATCATTAAGTGTAAATGAAACATTTTTGGTGATAACTTATCACACACAAAAAAAGTACAATGAACTTGTTTTAGGTTTAGAGTCACTAAGCCAATTGTCCTTCCCAATAACCGTCTATAACAATTTTGAATCATTCTGTAATAGTTTTGTTTTTGTCATTTCTGTTTGGCTTACATGCTGGTTTCACTGGGAGTGACCGGAAGGACTTTTTAAAGTTTTCTATTTTGCTCAGTCACCTGGCTTGCATTTTTTATTTGTTCTGGGGTTTTTCTTCTAAAGGAAAAGCAGACAGGGCAAGGCATCTGAGTAAGTTTTGTGTTTATTTTATTTTTTTAAATAAACAAGAACCTTTGCATATTCCCAGTGTACCACTTTCTGTTCTCGGTGAAGCAGGACAGAGCAAATCAGCATATTCATCCAAAGAAGAAATGATTTCCTAAAATACCTTGAGAAACTTGACTTACTAAACAGCCTCCTTAGTTTTCATGTGCTACTGCAGCTGAAAAGAATAATGTAAATGATCAGAATTAGCTTTAGGGATAACTTTGAGCAGCTCTATAATTTTTTTACATTCAAATATAATTTTAAAAGTTCAAATACCTGATTATAAAAATTAGCACTGGAAGGTCACACAAGCAGAATTAAAACAATGTAAATGATCATGTATTTGCTCTGATAACACTAGTCCTGGACACCTTGCATAAATTGTCTGAGGAAAATATGGTCACAATTCCCATTAATAACAATAACGCTAGCTCTATAACCTCTTTGTATGCAGCTGAAAAGTTGGGTTCTCCTTGTGTCGATACAAGACTCAACCAGCTTGGCACATGGCATAGTTCAGAGAGAAATTACAACTAGAACTGGGTGAACTGTTTTGACAAATCATTTATTTGTCAAAAAATCCATTTTTTTTTGGATGAATGAAACTGTTAGAATCATAGAATCATAGAATATCAGGGTTGGAAGGGACCCCAGAAGGTCATCTAGTCCAACCCCCTGCTCAAAGCAGGACCAAGTCCCAGTTAAATCATCCCAGCCAGGGCTTTGTCAAGCCTGACCTTAAAAACCTGTAAGGAAGGAGATTCTACCACCTCCCTAGGTAACGCATTCCAGTGTTTCACCACCCTCTTAGTGAAAAAGTTTTTCCTAATATCCAATCTAAACCTCCCCCATTGCAACTTGAGACCATTACTCCTCGTTCTGTCATCTGCTACCATTGAGAACAGTCTAGAGCCATCCTCTTTGGAACCCCCTTTCAGGTAGTTGAAAGCAGCTATCAAATCCCCCCTCATTCTTCTCTTCTGCAGACTAAACAATCCCAGCTCCCTCAGCCTCTCCTCATAAGTCATGTGCTCTAGACCCCTAATCATTTTTGTTGCCCTTCGCTGGACTCTCTCCAATTTATCCACATCCTTCTTGTAGTGTGGGGCCCAAAACTGGACACAGTACTCCAGATGAGGCCTCACCAGTGTCGAATAGAGGGGAACGATCACGTCCCTCGATCTGCTCGCTATGCCCCTACTTATACATCCCAAAATGCCATTGGCCTTCTTGGCAACAAGGGCACACTGCTGACTCATATCCAGCTTCTCGTCCACTGTCACCCCTAGGTCCTTTTCCGCAGAACTGCTGCCTAGCCATTCGGTCCCTAGTCTGTAGCGGTGCATTGGGTTCTTCCGTCCTAAGTGCAGGACCCTGCACTTATCCTTATTGAACCTCATCAGATTTCTTTTGGCCCAATCCTCCAATTTGTCTAGGTCCTTCTGTATCCTATCCCTCCCCTCCAGCGTATCTACCACTCCTCCCAGTTTAGTATCATCCGCAAATTTGCTGAGAGTGCAATCCACACCATCCTCCAGATCATTTATGAAGATATTGAACAAAACCGGCCCCAGGACCGACCCCTGGGGCACTCCACTTGACACCGGCTGCCAACTAGACATGGAGCCATTGATCACTACCCGTTGAGCCCGACAATCTAGCCAGCTTTCTACCCACCTTATAGTGCATTCATCCAGCCCATACTTCCTTAACTTGCTGACAAGAATGCTGTGGGAGACCGTGTCAAAAGCTTTGCTAAAGTCAAGAAACAATACATCCACTGCTTTCCCTTCATCCACAGAACCAGTAATCTCATCATAAAAGGCGATTAGATTAGTCAGGCATGACCTTCCCTTGGTGAATCCATGCTGACTGTTCCTGATCACTTTCCTCTCCTCTAAGTGCTTCAGGATTGATTCTTTGAGGACCTGCTCCATGATTTTTCCAGGGACTGAGGTGAGGCTGACTGGCCTGTAGTTCCCAGGATCCTCCTTCTTCCCTTTTTTAAAGATGGGCACTACATTAGCCTTTTTCCAGTCATCCGGGACTTCCCCCGTTCGCCACGAGTTTTCAAAGATAATGGCCAAGGGCTCTGCAATCACAGCCGCCAATTCCTTCAGCACTCTCGGATGCAATTCGTCCGGCCCCATGGACTTGTGCACGTCCAGCTTTTCTAAATAGTCCCTAACCACCTCTATCTCTACAGAGGGCTGGCCATCTCTTCCCCATTTTGTGATGCCCAGCGCAGCAGTCTGGGAGCTGACCTTGTTAGTGAAAACAGAGGCAAAAAAAGCATTGAGTACATTAGCTTTTTCCACATCCTCTGTCACTAGGTTGCCTCCCTCATTCAGTAAGGGGCCCACACTTTCCTTGGCTTTCTTCTTGTTGCCAACATACCTGAAGAAACCCTTCTTGTTACTCTTGACATCTCTTGCTAGCTGCAGCTCCAGGTGCGATTTGGCCCTCCTGATATCTTTCCTACATGCCCGAGCAATATTTTTATACTCTTCCCTGGTCATATGTCCAACCTTCCACTTCTTGTAAGCTTCTTTTTTATGTTTAAGATCCGCTAGGATTTCACCATTAAGCCAAGCTGGTCGCCTGCCATATTTACTATTCTTTCGACTCATCGGGATGGTTTGTCCCTGTAACCTCAACAGGGATTCCTTGAAATACAGCCAGCTCTCCTGGACTCCCTTCCCCTTCATGTTAGTCCCCCAGGGGATCCTGGCCATCTGTTCCCTGAGGGAGTCGAAGTCTGCTTTCCTGAAGTCCAGGGTCCGTATCCTGCTGCTTACCTTTCTTCCCTGCGTCAGGATCCTGAACTCAACCAACTCATGGTCACTGCCTCCCAGATTCCCATCCACTTTTGCTTCCCCCACTAATTCTACCCGGTTTGTGAGCAGCAGGTCAAGAAAAGCGCCCCCCCTAGTTGGCTCCCCTAGCACTTGCACCAGGAAATTGTCCCCTACGCTTTCCAAAAACTTCCTGGATTGTCTATGCACCGCTGTATTGCTCTCCCAGCAGATATCAGGAAAATTAAAGTCACCCATGAGAATCAGGGCATGCGATCTAGTAGCTTCCGTGAGTTGCCGGAAGAAAGCCTCATCCACCTCATCCCCCTGGTCCGGTGGTCTATAGCAGACTCCCACCACTACATCACTCTTGTTGCACACACTTCTAAACTGTTCACAAATTTGGGTTGAATCTGGCAAATAGTTTCTTCCAGATAAAAATGGAGAAAACAAATTCAGCCTCCCTCCCACAACCCTAATCCTAGCCCGAGGGGGCCAACCCACTAGAACCCTAATCCTACCTGGGCGGACCAGCCTCCTATACCAATAATAAAAGGAGTACTTGTGGCACCTTAGAGACTAACCAATTTATTTGAGCATAAGCTTTCGTGAGCTACAGCTCACTTCATCGGATGCATACTGTGGAAAATACAGAAGTATGCATCCGATGAAGTGAGCTGTAGCTCACGAAAGCTTATGCTCAAATAAATTGGTTCGTCTCTAAGGTGCCACAAGTACTCCTTTTTCTTTTTGCTAATACAGACTAACACAGCTGTTACTCTGAAACCTATACCAATAATGACACCATTGTGTTGGCCTACCTCCCAGAACTGTAATCCTGGCCTGGGGGAAGCGTACCTCCCAGCTGCCTAACCCTACATTGGGGAGGCCTACTTCCCACAGCCCTAACCCTAGCCAGGGGGTGGCGGAATGAGGGACACAACCTTCTACACCCCTGACTCTACCATGGGATAGACCTGCATCCCAGAAACATAATCCTAGCCCAGTGTGGCCTGTCTCTGAAAACCCTAACATGAATCTGAGGAGGCATGCCTAGCACAACCCTAAGCCTGGATGGGAGTGGGGTGATGGGTCTATCTCTTAGAAACCTGCCCCTAGCCTGGAGGGTGGGAGCTAAGCTCCCAGAAGCTTATTTTTTGCTTGAAGAGATTATCCTTCCCAGATCCCTAAAGTAAGCTTGGGGGCATCTACCTCCCAGAACCTTAATCCTAGCCCTGAGTGGGGAGGGGAGGCTACTTCCCAGAACCCTAACCATAGCCCGGAGGGACTTGTTTCCCAGAACCCTCATTCTTGCTGGGGTGTGTGTGGTGGGCTACCTCCCAGAACCCTAATCCTAGCCTGGGGAGGTCTTCCTTGTGTAACCCTAATCCTAGTGGGGAAGGTCTACTTCCCAGAACCATAACCACAGCCTGGGAGAAGCCTACCTCCCAGAACCTTTACCTAATTCAAGGGAGGCCCACCTCCCAGAACCCTAATCTTATCTCATGGGTTCCTACTTCCCCAAACCCTATTAATAGCCTGGGGGAGACCCAGAACCCTACCTGAGCTCAGGGAGGCCTTCCTCCCAGAACTCTAGCCCTAGCTCATGGGGGATTTCCTCCCAGAACCCAAACTATAGTCCAGCAATTCCCACCTCCAAGAACACTAACCATAGCCTGGGGTTGCCTCCATCCCATGACCTTAACCCCAGCCAGAGGGGGCCAACCCATTAAAACCGTAACCCTATAGAAGCCAACCTCCTGCTCCACAAACTCTACCATGTAGTAGGCCTACCAACCCTACCTTACCCCGAGGAGATGGACCTAGCACAACCCTAAACCTAGGCTGGTGGGGGTGGGGGTAGGGGGGTGTCTATCTTTTAGAAACCTACACGTAACCTGGGGGGAGTGGTTAAGCTCCTAGAAACTTAACCTTAGCCAAAAGGGGCCAACCTCTTGGAATGCCTACCCTGGTGGTGGTGGGGGGGTGTCTTTTTTCCAGGACCATAATGGAGCACACCTACTTCCAATAAACTTAACCCAAGCTCACTGGGCCCTTTCTAACAGAACCCTAAGCATAGTTTGGGCGGTCATACCTCCCAGAATCCTATCTTAGCCAGGGTAGGTCAGTATCCCAGAACCTGAACCTTATCTGGGGAGGTCAGCCTATCACAACTCTAACCCTATCCCAGAGTGGCCTACTTCCCAAAACCCTAACTCTAGCCTTGAGTGGCTTATTTCCCAGAACCGTATGCCTATCCTAGGGGGGTATAACCCTAACCCTAGCCTGAGGAAACTAACCTATGTTAACTCCAACCCTAGCCTGGGAGGCCAGACTTCCTGAACTGTAACTGTAGCCCATGGAGACCTACCTTCCACAACCTTAACCCTAGTCTGGGGATGCTTAGGTGATCACTAACCATTGCCCTGAGGGGCACGCATCCCACAATCCTAACCCTAAACCAAGGGGGGCAAAATACTAGAACTCTTGCCCTAACCTGGGGGAACAGCCTCTTAGCCCACTAACTCTGCCACAGGGTAGGCCTACCTCCCAGAACTGTACTCCTAGACAAGTATATCTTATCTCTGAGAACCCTAACCGAACCCTGAGGAGGCATATATAGCAGAACCCTAAGCCTAGTGTGGAGGGGAGGAGGGCTACCTTCTGATACCTATCCCTAGCCTGCAGGGGCTAAGCTCCTGGAAAAATAACCTTTGCTTGAAGGAGACAGTCTCCTAGAATGCTGTCACCACGGGTAGGGGGCCTCCTTCCCAGAACCCTAACTGAAGCTCGGGGCCAGGTACCTCCAAGAAACCTACCCACCCCAGCTTGGTGGGTGCTATCTCCCAGAACCCTATTCCAAGCCTGGGAAGGCCCACCTCCTGCAACACTAACCCTAATCTGCAGAAGCCCACCTACCCCAACACTAAACCAAGGAACCCTCACCCCTATATTCCTACCATATGGAACCCTAACCCCAAGAGCCCTATGATCTAGAACCCTAACACCAAATGCCTTATCTTTTGCAACCTTAAGCTTAACCCAAAAACCCTAACCTTTGGCACCCAAGCCCTGAGAGCCTTACCATCTAGAACCCTAATCCTAATCCCAAGAGCCATGCTATCTGAAACCTGACCCATAACCCTAAAAACCCTACCCTTTGTAACCCTACACCTTACACCAAGTGACCTACCATCTAGAAGCCTACCATCTGGAACCCTAACCTTCATAAAGCTTCATTGTATGTGTACTTTATTTATGCTTTCAAGCTGGGACCAGTGGTGTGATGGTGCCTATGCCCTGGGGATGATATTATGGGCTGTGCTTCTTAGAGGCGTAACTGAGACAGCTGCAGAAGGCATGTATATTTTATGGCAGCCTCCCACGCCTGCCTTATGGGCCTCAGTGCTTTCCAGAACTTCTGCAACATTGTATGCTATGGTCCTACTGTTGACATGCCCCTGGCAGACCCCTATGCCAAGGATTATGGGGGTGGGGGTCCTTTGAGAAGCCTCAGGGCTATGTATTGCAATGCTTGTGCCAGAGGAATCCTTCTTTGCCTGGTCACAATCTTAGTTTTCAGGGTGCCTTTCCATTGTTCTGGCCCTCTTACATGGCGTAAAGAGTCTGGAGCAGTTTGAGGATTTCACCTTAGATCTGCACACTCATGAATTTGGACAAAACTTGGGTCCTGACTTAGTTCCAGATTTGAATTTTAAAGCTCAGATTCCACTTTAATCTAACTATGGCAAGAAAGGCTGTATAGTGGTATTTACATTCAGAGCTGGAAGTTCTGGAAATTTCACAAGTGAGCCTTTTCTCATTAGATTTTGTAGACTTAAGAAGTTTGTCTAACTCAAGATAAGAATCTGAGCTTGATGCTTAGCAACACCCAACCTAGAGTAAAGCCCATGGACAAATGAAGAAGCCCCTCCCGTTTCAGGCTGTTAAGTTCTACTAATTTCAGACATTAGTCCAGGAGCATCTTTGTTAAATAAGTAATTTTAATGAAGGGCAAAGCTGTGAGCACATCACAAAGAATAACGAAATATAAAATATTTTTATGGTGCAGTTCAATATTTGGTAGGCAGACCAACAAGACAGGTGTCATATCATACCTTTACTTTAATAATGTGTTCCTTTAGATTTACACGTTCAATTTTGACTGAGGAAGATATAAATGGTATCCATGTATTAAAGTATTTGATAGTTGCTTTTACAGATGTGCAAGAGTAATTTAAGTTATCTAAAATCAACGCAAATGGAACCATTGTAAAATAAACAAACAATGCAGCTGATGGAAGAAATCATTTTTAGTAGTATGGGTGCCTGCATCTCTCTAGGAAATATTTCCAGTGAATTTACTATCCCAATACCTAGAAAGTATATGGGGATGAGATGAGTAGTTATTATTCATTGTGTAATAAGCAGGCAGATGGTGCCCAAGAGCAGACAGCAAAGTCCTGGAGGGAGCATCAATGGCCTAGAGGGGCAAGAACCCAGAAGAGTCCATGACTGGGGAGGAGCTGCAGTCAGGATCAGGGTGAGGTAGGGCATCTTGGCTGTACTGGGTGTGTGGCAGGGGTGGGGGGCGGAAGGGGCTTGTTGAAAGGAAAGAGGACTGTGCTGCTCTGGCTGTGGGCACGCATGGGCCTGGAGAAAAGACTTGTGATGGACACTGCTAGACTGAGATTTATTGTGAGCACTTTAGACATAGGCTTCTGTGTGCCCTAGAGGAAGGGGAAGGCTGTGTAGCCAAGCATGAGTGCACCCCACCTGGCTGGACACCCAGACTGGGCAGCCACCAGAAGAGCAATGTTTCACCAGGTTAGCTCATCTCAGCTTTATGTGGACTACTGATGGGATTAGAAGCCTTGGGTGGGTTGGGGGGTAAACCATTTGGGCACCTCTGGATGTGAAGGAAGAAACTGATGAATTCCCCTAAGTTTTCCACCTCCATTTTGATCTGTTGGTCTGCACCCATTCCCTTGAATAATACTCTTTTATATAAATGGTGACAGAACTCCTCTGTATGTAACTGGGTTTTCATGTCAGGGGCTTCCAGACTCACTTAAAGAAAGAGGGCCAGTGCTTGACCTAGGGTTCCCAACCCTCCAGGATTGTTCTGGAGTCTCCAGGAATTAAAGATTAATCTTTACTTAAAGATTATGTCATGTGATGAAACCTCCAGGAATATGTCCCATCAAAATTGGCAATCCTAACTTGACCCGAAGAGGAACAGACACAGGCTCTCTACCAGAATCTGTGTCCAGCATGGAACATTTTGGTACAATTGTATAGGCCCATTAAAAGGCTGCCATATCCAATTCATGTGCTTGCTTTCATCACTAATATAAAAACCTATTCAGGTAATTATCCATACTAGCTGCTGACCTGTTTGCTCCCTTGCAGCTGAGATGGAGGCTGTAGCAGAGTTTTAACCAAAAGTTCTTACCATTCAAAAATTCCCAAACTTTCTGATTGGCACCACATGGCCATCCACTTATTCTTTTCCTCTGATCCCCTGTATGCACACATTGTCTGTTCCATCAGCTACTGATAACATATAAAAATCACAATTAGACATGTTAAGTATCTGTAACTACCTTTTCCTCACTTCACTCCATTTAGTGTGCACAATTACAGCAGACTCATTTCCAATTCCCTTGACCAACTTCTCAACCATTTTAGTACTGCCCTTTATTTGTGCCCTAGAATACTAATCACTGTCTTATTAACTCTCTTTTATATCAGTGGTTATCAACAAAATGAAGTGCTGAACCTTCTGCAGTCTTTACTTCCCAATTATTTCCCTCGAAATTTTTTATGCATTTCTTTGTGCTTTACAGTATCATCCTTTAAATAACCTTTAGCGTTATCCTATATCTGACAGCAGTGAGCACCCTACTTCATTCATTTCTCTAGCAAGCTACATTCCTCCCACTCCTTCTTAATACTACCCTCTGTTCCTCCAACCTACTCAGTGCTTAGCTCAGTAAGTATTTAAATAATGTGTTACAATAGAGGGCAAAATATACCGTGTATATACTCATTCATACGCCGAATATTTTTGGTAAAGTGACGCATCAGAGAGCAGGGATTGGCTTATAAATGGGTCTACACCAAAATTTGATTTTAAACTCTATAGAATCATTGAAAGGAATATCGAATTGTCATTTTGTTTACCTGGAGCATTCACGGCATGGAGCCCCTCAGCTCCCAGTGGCCGTGGTTTGCCATTCCCAGCCAATGGGAGCTGCGGGAAGTGGCACTACTTCCCGCAGCTCCCATTGGCTGGGAATGGCAAACCGTGGCCACTGGGAGTTTGAGGGGCTCTGTGCCTACAGACGGTCCAGGTAAATAAAACATCCAGGCCCACTAGTGGCTTACCGTAACGGGCCAGGAGCCAAAGTTTGCCAACCCCTGAAATATAGGGTCGACTTATGAAAGGGTCATACAGTTTTTTTTTGCTATTTTTACCTAACCATCGGGGGGGGGGGGGGGTTGGCTTATAAATGAACGGGCTAATGAATGAGTATATACAGTAATCTTAAATCCCTATGGCAGATCTTGACTGTGATAAACTGCTGACCTGGAGAGCAGAACACTGAACTCAAGATCCTCCATACAGATCTAAGAACACGTATTCTCCCAGAAGAGTATCAGCTGTTTCAGTAACATAGACATTTGCATTTATTTATTCCTACCAGCCTAAATTATAGAATGGGAATGCCAACCCAATTGAAAACAAAGTTAATACAATGCAAATTGGTATATGGATACCATTAACTTCACATCTATCTATTGCCTTCCCCAGTTTTAATATTTAATGTGTCCAATTTCTTAAGCAGGAATAAAAATTAGAAACAATAATCCAAGTAAGTTACTTTCCAATAAAGAGGAATGTTTGTGCTGACTAAAGAATAGTAATTGGCTGTTACATGTTAACAGTATGGCCCAAAGCAATTCTATAATAAACTTCTAAATGCTCGCAAAACCCCCCCCCAACACTTTATTACTTTCAACAAAATACAGTTACTGCTTCTCTTAATTCATTTTAGTGAGCTGTCAATACATTTCACTCCATTAGATGCAGAATTTAATTAGCTGGGGTCAAGATTTATGTGATTTCTAACTTGCTTGATATTTACAATTTCTAGTAAATGTTGTCCTGGGCACAATACACTTATTTAATTTATAGCTCCATAATGAGCAATTATTTTTCATTTCAGTGACACTAAACGTAACTAAAATGCTGTCTATTTTAAGGTTACAAACACATTACTCCCATGGCAGAGCATGCAATTGTAACAGCATAATATGAGATCAGCCTTTATATAGTGCCTTTTGACACTTAAGGTCCCAAAGTGCTTTAGAATAGTGAGAAACTGAAAACCCAATATTGCTCTATGTTGCATGTGTATTTTTGGGGCTGGGAGGTATGGATAACTTTCTCTTCCCAGTCACCCCAATATCTGAACAGCTGCTGGACAGGAGACCTTTTTATTGGTCTTTTGAATGGTAGTGGGGATCCTGGATTGATGAGCCTGCTAATGCTCCACACTCCTGAGGAAGTATTGTTTGACATTTGGGAGAAATTGGTCATAACTCTTCTTATATTTGCCAGGGAAGCTGACAGAGGGAGAATGTCTCTCTGTTATTGGCTTCCTGGTGGAGAAGGAAGAGCCAGAGCTGATGTGTAATATAACTCGGTAAAGCTGATTTATTGAAGGATAGGAGGCAGATGCAGGGATGGAAGAGTGCTGCAGACGGGGGAGGCAATGGATCAAAACCCTGCTACCCCATTTCTCACCATCACCACCTCACTCCCCACCTTGCTGCTCCATTCTTTACCATGCTAGCTTCACTCTTTCCATATATACTCATCTAAGGACTTGGGCCCGTCCCCTGCAATGAGATGTGCACAAGCTGACTCCCAAACCTGTGTGAAGCCCTACTGACTTCATGGGGTTGTATTTGGGAGCAGGGGTCTGTCTTCATACATTGCATTACAGATTTGGGCCTTGACTTCTAGCATGGAATTTACCAAACTGAGTGATTACCATCTTGGCATTCATTATAAGAGGTAATTACTTGATCCTAGAGTGTGTATGTGCGGGAAAAGTCTGTCAATTAATATTGTAGTGAAAATACATTGTTATAGATTTCTCTTTTTAAAAAAGGCAAGTGTTCTGCAATTTTCCTCAGGCCTATAATAATAAAAGAAAGCTTTATTGAATGGATTTAGATCTATTGGTTTAGCAAACAAAACACTGTTAGAAATCATAGCTTATCATTCATGATAATTGAAAATAGATTTTAATTTGTAGCTCTAAAGACATAGTTTCTCTTTAGGCTTGGAAAAGGATGTAAATACTATTTTATTCTGATGCACATGGGTCTGCCCATGTAGGGTCCCAGTGAACTCATTGGTGCTCTCCACAAGCACACAGTCTGCCTCCATGGATCCAATTGCAGGATCGGGGCTTAGGTATGAAAGAAATGTAGTTAGCCAGATAACAGGAATAAATGAGACTGCACATACTACTTGGGTATTCACATGCTAGAGTTAACACGCTTGCATTTATTTCACTGATAACACATGTAAATCAAGACAGTGTGGGTTTATTAACAATGCTTTATCCTAAAATTTGCTTCAATGTACAACCCATGTGAGAATGAGTCTGTTTCAATGCTGATCGTCTGACTTGTACATCTTTTCATTTCACTCTCTTTGTTCACTTTTCTCTTATGTTTGGTTTTTAACTAAGAAATTATATGCAATCAAGATAGGATAATGCACCATTATGGGCCAGATTCACTCTGCATAAACTGCACCCCTTACTTCCATCAGGGCAGCTGCACCCCAAGGAATTTCCATCTGAGGATGGAATCTCAGATCCTCCCCTTGGCTCCATAGAAGCCATAACAGCTTTGGCTGCATGAGAGATGTACTGAATCCCACCGCACATGCAACATCCCATTAAACATACATAGTAAGGCAAATAAAGCATTGCATATAAAGTAATTTTAAAAAATGCTACATGTGCACAGAAAGGGGCAACACTACCTGATTCCAAGATTAGTTTCACTGACTTCATTGGGGCTACTTGTGGAATAAAGGGGTTACTCCATGTGAGTAAGGGGATCAGAATCTGACTCTAGGTATTTAAACCTAACATAGTACTGGGGCATCTATTTTGGTTGAGACTTTGAACTATAGGAATACAAGTAATAAATAGTAATAATATTTAGAGTTTATAAAAATCAGATTTTCCCTTCATGAATAATAACACTTGTTTAATTCATACATATCACTTTGCTTGTACAATGAAAATACGTTAGTATGCTTAATTTTTCTCTTCTCACTTTCTAGTTCTTATCTTGCAGCTCTGTTGGAATTTTCTAGGTTTTAAGCACAATATTTAAATCCAAACAAACTGTTTTATTTTTAAATCATTATTTTAAAACATAATCTAGATTTCAGTTGTAATCTGCCCAACAGCATTTGATTAAATTCTGATTTAAAAGATTGATTTGACAGTTTAAGGATTAAAAATATGAAAGATATTACTGAAATTTATTACAGATGACTGCATCAATATCCTATGCCAAACTCATACTGATTTGGAATATTGTTTGGGTGCAGCAGGGGTTCTATTCTGCTTCTATACTTCAGATTTTGTACTCTTTAAGAGTGCTTTGTCTGTGGGTGTTTGAACCATCAGTGGTGCCATTAGACCAAAATTACTAATAGTTGTCAAAGATGGGAGAAGAAATTCAATGCATTAACGTCTTAGACTCTGATTGTGCCTGTGCCACCTTCTCAGCAGGCTGCTTCTTAATAATAATCACTTATCTTCAAAAGTGCTTTACCAACATTAACTAATTAATCCTCATGATACCCTGGTGAGGAAAGTGAGTGAATATATTATGTACACTTCAGGTATGGAGATACTAAGCAACATTGGCTGAATTGTCTGTGGATAGAGGAGTCTGCGATAGGATTAGTTCCTATTTCCTAGTCCCATTGACTATACCTCTTCTTAGCAATTTTCTTTGTCTATATCTTGTTTTGGGATTGAACAGATAGTTTCTTCTGTGTGTGTCTTTGCAATACAAAAAGATAAGACGTCTACTTTTGCTTGATGTTTATAAAGTAAAATTCAGATATTGCCTTCCTCCAGGTGTAGAGTTCCTTATGTTTCTGCAAATAGCAAATAACAAAAATCATGCTAATTTGATTTATCAAGTGTTCCTTGCACCCCAAGGCATTCAAAGTTCTATGTAAAATTTTAGAATATATTCTAGTTAGAATGGCGATAAACTATAGAATAGTGTTATCATTAAAGTGGAAGAGAGGGTCCTATAAAACAACTTATCCAGAATAAAATTGAAAATGTCTAAAATATTCTTAACCCCTTTTAAAAACTGGGAATAGAGGAGCTGAGGCAGATTGTCATGGGGAGTATATTGCTGTGACAGCTTCTAAGGTGAGAGTCCTAACCCATGATGCAGTGGTGTAACATGTAGATGGCAGATAGTGTCAGAGTGCAGATAACTGTCAGGATGAGGCTAAAGGAGGAGATCTCACATAAGTCACAATTTATGCTATTTGGGCTTTAAAAATGAACAAGGGAAAGGCAAAATCAGTATGCCACTTTACAGGAAGCCAATCTAAAGAAAAATGCAGGGTGAGTGCAACGTTATCCCAGATATTTAGTTCAAAGAGCAGGCATACCGCTACTTTGTGCACTACCTGCAAGCAAAAGAAAAGCCCAGTTGAAAGTCTATTAATAATAGAATAATTGATCCTTGTATTCAGAAGGACCTGTGTTACTGTCGTAAGGTTGTTGAGAGATAAGTAAGCACATATTGTGCTGCTGAAACAAAACCATTTTTGTATCCTATCAGAGCATGGTCAAAAATAACCAAGATTCTTTATTTGGCTCACTACTTCTGAATGTGCCTCTCCAATAAGTGGGAACGGAAGAGAAGAGATGATCTCCTTATATTGACACACACCCAGAAGTGAGATTTCTGTCTTCCTAGAGATGAGAACAAAGTAGCTTCAATGCCTCAGTTGCCAAGGTGACAGTTTCATCCAAGCAAACCTCCAAAGCTGAGACTGAACTAGCAGGGCCTAGTGTAAGAGATGTACAACTATGACTCATCAGCACGCTCATATCCTAATCACGGTAAGAAATAACTGTAACCCAAAGGGGTCATATAGTAAACAACACACTCGAGAAGATAAAACCTTGAGGGATGCTATATTTCAAATCTCTCGGTAATGACACATAATGTTCCTAATCTGTGGGCAGTTGTATGAAAAGCTACTGTGATGTCCATCATGATCAAAATGACTAGCATACATTAATCTAAAACCAACAAGAGATCTTTGAGGCTCATTATCAGCACAGAATAAAGCTCAAAAGGCCTAACTACATAGGATGTTAATGGTGTGCAAGTGCCCCTGGAGCTGAAAAGCCACCACCTTTTCAATTACATTCCTAACTAGCTATGGGAAGATCGACTTTGCCTGAAGATATACATATTCTTACATTTATGGAAGTTTTGCATGTGTAGCTTATCTCCTATAGTTAAAAAATTAATTAAAAAATTATGACTATTCTTTATCTCTGTCTACCCTGTCCCCTTCAATAGAACTTTCAGAATAACATTTAGATCTGACAAGACAATATAACCAGCAGTAATGCAAATATTTTAACCTTTAAGTTTAATATAATACAAATTTAGTCCTATCTGTCAATGCAAAGCTTAAATATAAAGCCAGTAATTTAGCTTCCCAACCATGTTTGAGGGAATAGTACTTTATTATGTTAATAAGACTAGATAAGTAAAACCTATTGCGCTGTAAGTGCCATAAATTAAAAATGGATTGTGCTAATAATTAGGGCAACATATTTTAAAGTTCATCATTTAACTTCTGCTTTCATTGTCTTCTTAAAATGTAACTTTTTTATTTCGATTATGCATAGGCAAGTATAATTATTCTGAACGTCACATAATTGTTCATGTATATAACTTTTCTGAGGCGCAGGCATATCAAAGACATGAATCTTTTCAAAGCCTTTTAAAGCATTGACCAAAAGAATTGATAGCTAATCTAAAAGTCTGTCTATACTTTCACTGGAGACTGCAGTAGCAGTCGTTCTTAATTCTGTGATCTCGAAGTATTGGCTGACACAATTCATATTTTAAGTGGATGCAATTTCATAAACCAGTTAGCTGTAGTATTTTGCTGAGCTAGTATGTTGAGAACTTTTCATCTGTAGTGTTCTGGAATTACAAATCCCAAACTGGCATTCAGATGACATTTTAGATGTATGCCATGTATAGGTCCACAAGTGCTTAAACTGTAATTTAAATCAATAGAATTGTATAAAATGATAGGGTCTAGGAATGCTACAGTTGATGAAACACTTATACGCATAGGACTAGATTTACTAGTGTGCTAAGTCCACTTTGCATCCTAAAATTGTAAGGTGCACACTGTGATCAAGAATGGCCAGTGACGAACTCCCCCTGTGCAGAGGAAATCTTCGCTGGTAGAAATCATGTGGAAGCCCCATCCTGGGCATAATGGGAAGAAGAAAGTGTGCAGTATTGCCGACTCTCATGATTTTATCATCATCAGTGTTGTGGAGTGTTTAAAGCCCCAGCTACTGGAATCCTGTGATTATCTGAGAATTTCAGCTTTCATTTTTTTTAAAAGGGTAAGTTTCTAACCCTCATAGATGCAGAGAAAGCTTGAAAACATGAATCCTAAATTCTCTAATTCCAGAAGGCAAAATAAAATAATGCAAAATGTATTGTTTTGCTAATCTTGTGATGGGTGGGAGGGGGACTAACTCATAGTTTTTAAACATTGGGGTTGGCAATACTGTGTATGTCAGGGACTGGAGAGAGCAGGGGGGGATTGGAACTCTGCTACATCTGATCATCCACTTGTGTAATTCAGTAGCAGCCGTAACTTATGCCAAAGTCTGAATAAAGAAACAGCAACCCACTCTCTGTGCCCCTTCCTCTCCGCTACAGCCAAGTGCAGCCTAGTCACAGTGGAGAATCAAGGCCTTAAAGTTCAAATTTTAAAAATGGCTAGGATTGATTAGGTAGTACAGTCACTGGTCTATTACACTGGAGATAGAGAAGATAGTGAAACCAAGGAAGATATATGCTTCTGCCTCTAACTGCTAGAGTGCAAAGCCCAGAATGCAGAAGAGGCCACCAAAAGCAGTGATTAGCAGGGCTGATGAAGGCCATTTAGCATCACTTTCATATTTTCTTTCCATATTTATATATCAAATTAGTGATCAAAGGGTAAAAAAGCCAGAATAAACAAAGCATATCTAACAGTTTTTTAAATGTAGCCCAACATGGAAAACTTAAGTTGTTGCCATAATAATTATGCTGAACAGTACCAATCTGTACTATATATCTATGAATGTAATGGGGGAGGGGGGGATTGACAAACAACAGACCACAATTCCTGCAACTTCAGTCATCCACAGACTTTTCTGTTGACAAATGAAAGAGCTGTGGAAATGAGAGGAGTGGTAGAAATGGTGTCTTATTTGTGAAAGAGCCTAATGCAGAAAAATAGACTCTTTCATCAACATAGTTCCTATGTCTAAGGATTTCAACTGAGAGGGATATATAAGGGTCTTATATAAGGGTCTTCTGCAGTGCTTATTTACCATGGTGATAAGTGTCTTAGAAAAAAACAAGATAGATACAGCTACCCCTCACATACATCACCTTCTCTCTTTTACTCTCAATTCCCTTTCATAGCTCCAGCACATTTATGGAAATGAGCCTTGGGCAGAACACATTGTGAGGACCCTCTCAGAGTTTCCCCAAATTGCTCTCTTGGGTGATGGGGTATGTCATCTTGAGGGCTATTCATTCCACTCCAAACCCCATAGTTCCCATAGATTCCCAAGAGGCCAAGGCCACCGGAGGCTCTAGTCCTCCATGCGAGCTCAGAGCCCCTTTGTGGCTCTCTGTCATCCTGACACCATAGCTCCATTGAAGATGTGTTTCTAGGGATTGTCAGCTGACAGTACCCCTGGGAACCTCTTTAAGAAGGCATTTTGACACCCCCTGATTTCATTATGAATTTTGAAAGAAGACAAGGCTCAAAGCAAAACCCATCAGCACAGCACAGTTTCTCCTTCCATAAAACCATACAAAATTCATGAATTTCACATAATTTAGATGGAAAACCAGCTATTATCAGAGCTGCTAGGATAAAAATAATGTACTCTAGAGGTGAGAGGAATGGGAGGTGATCCACATACTATTCCAAAGTGCTGGTCTGGGTTAGGAGACTGACTCACTGATATAGGTATTGTCACAACTGCACCATCATTCCCCTTCCATGGTCCTTCAAAGACACCCACTCTAGGCTTCTGGCTCCTCAGCCATCACTGGCTCCTCAGCCATCACTTCTCTGGGGTGGAGACTCACATCTCTTGCCCTGCTGACAAAGGTTTTCAGGCTGCACAGTTCCCTGCCTACACCGTGATATCCCCATCAGGTCAGACTGCCTAAAAGGTCAGGGTATGTGCTTTGCTTTTTCTCCAGAGGTTCTGACTAGTATAATTGCTTGCAGTTACAAGTTACCACACAGTCCTTTCTAGGCGAGCATATTTATTCTTAGGGTGAAAACATTATTAAGAAGACATATTAAAACAATTAAAGGACCAACACAAATGCTGAAAAGCTGACCAGAGGTCACCACAGTTCAAACCTCTGGTTCTGGTAGATGTCAGCCCTTCAAACGTCACAACTGGGTTTTCCCCTTTTCCAGTTAGGAGTAGGCCATTGTCTGCTAATCACCTGTTAGAGAAGGTCAAGATCAAAGGCCCTAGCTGTATAAAGGAAAGACTGACATATTCATGGTTGTTCTGGTTCTGAAGCTGAGACAGTTATGAATTTGTAACCAACGATACTAAATGATACTATTGTAAAAAACATATTAACAGAGAAATCTACCCCGATCAAACCCTTTAAGAAACATAACCCGAGTTTTCAATTTTATAAACAAAAATCACATATATTTAGTCTTAAGTTTGGTTGTGAACATTTTGTACAGCTCTACTTACATATATCCATTAGTAATATCTTTCAGACATGTTTTTGACAAAATACTGACACCTAGGGGCTTGCCTACTGAATTAGAAGAATTGCAAAAAATAGTAAAAATAAGTCACAGAAAAAAACTTCATAGCTGAAAATACCTTGTTACCTCCACAGTAAACTGCTTCTTCCTGGGAAGATAAAAATCACTGCAGTGTTCTCTACTAAAAGGCTGCCAGGCATACCTACAAACATATTCCCTCAGCACTGCTGTAAACACACAGATTGTTTAGCTATTTTGGGGTTCAGTATTTTTATCTACTCTCCCTTTTATTTAACAGTTTCTTGGATACCACCAAGAATCCTGCATGCTAGGCAGCATCTTTGTTTGCAGCAAATCCTTCTGACTTGCAACATTTTCAATTTCTGTTAGCAAAACACGAGCTTTTTAATCACACAACCTCATTATGTGTACATTCTGTAAATGTGTGGTATCGTCACAATATTTTAGACATACCCAGATAACTTACTTGTGAGTGTTCACAAATACGTTCATGATAGTACTGTAGTTAGAACACAGGCCTGGGAGATGGGGAATCTGGATTTTATTGCTGGCTTGGTACATTTTTTTTGTGCAAAATCCTTTTTTGCCAAAAAAATGCAGATTTGGGTTGGCCAAAATAATTCAGAAATTTTGGTCAGTTTTGGTGAAGTGTTTTGGTTTGGGGGAAAAAAAAACCCATCAAGAAAAGAAAAGAGGAAAAAATTAGGAAATTTCAAAATTGTTGACTTTTTGTTTTGGAAAAATGTTTTCATTAGACTTTCTCTCAGTTTTATTTAGAAAAAAACAATTAAAACTTTAAAAAACCCCTCAAAACTGAAATTAAATGTTTTGTTTTGGGTTGACTGAAATGATGTTGTTTTCAATTTGCCAAACCAAAAATTTGGCTATTTACACAGTTCTTTTCCTGACTCTGTCACAAGCTTCCAACTGAGAACTGGACAAATCACTAGTCCATACAGTCTCAGTAGTCTCATGTGTAAAAGTAAATGTGTATAGTAATAACAGCATGCATCTCTGACCATATATTCTGGCTTAATTCATAGAACATAAAGAATTCCTATGTTCAGTGGGGAAAACATCATAATCAACTCATTCTGCGATGCCAAAGTAAAGTAAGATTTGTAGCCAATGGTTAATCAGTAACATTCAATAATAGTTTTAAGAGTGGCTTTAGTATAGTAGCAAATAGTATTGATTTAATTAACATAATACACAATTCAATCCCCTGTAATTTGTCTATTGTTAATAATAAATTAAACCAGTGGTCCCCAAACTTTTTTGGTCATGCCCCCTTCTTGCCTGGTCTGCGCCACCCCAGGAGCCATGGTCGGGAGCCAGGGCTGGAAGTTGACCCGCAGTTGAGGCCAGGAGCCAGAGTCTGCAGCTGGGAGCGGAGCTGTGGCTGGGAGTGGGGCCACGGTCCGGGCCGGAACTGCAGCTGGGGCCGTGGCCAGAAGCGGGGCTGGAAGCTGGTGGCCCAGCTGGGGGCTGGACCAGCAGCTGAGGCTGGGAGGCGGGAGTAGAGCGGAGCTGGGTGCAGAGTGGGGCTGGGTGGTGCTCCCTTCCCACCCACCCCCGTGGGCTGGCTTGGACCCCACCATGCCACCCCCCAAATATTCCTCCATGACCCCCTTAAAAGGGTGCACCCCACAGTTTGAGGACCACTGAATTAAACAAACTGTGGACCAAATGTTGGTATACACCTGCAAACAGGTAGAATGCTGCCTCCCTGTCCACATATACGTAGTCATATACATAGAAGGAAAACAATATTGTGTACCTGTATTCTGATTAAACTATTTCAACATACAGTTTTTTCACTCATTCTGTCAGAGTTGGAATTATCTGTGTGTGGGAGCTGTGCATAGAAGTCATTGCATGGCATGAAACACCCTTCCACTGCTCTTTTCAAACAGTATATGTATTGTTGTCCCTCTATGACATTTCAGTGGGGAAGAATAGGGTGGCAAAACTCAGCTTGTTGCTCTTGCTCCTGGTCTTGGGTTTGCTGGCATGTGCCTAGCCATCATGTCTTTCAGAATTTTGTCCAATATATAGATAATGAAAAATAGGAGTTTCTCTCAAAAAAATAGTAAATGGGCACTATAGAAAGGTGGGCAGCTAAGGATAACATTGCTCCAGACCAAATCTGGTAGAACTGTTTTTCATAAATAATTTTACATATTTCAGCCATTTTCCTGTTTGCAAATTGTTCACAGACAGACTCTGGGATTTTAAAAAATTCATAACTGAACAAACATTTTTTCAACATATTTGACTCTTGTAGGTTGTTTGGAAACTGTGTTTGCTAGTTGTTCCTCATACCATTTATACTCTTGACTAGGTCAGTAGATATTTCCTGTGTTTCTGCTGGACCATGGACATGTGATCGACATACCTTATGGGAGTCCTTAGTACAGGCCTCTTTAAAATGAGAATCCCAAAAAGGATAGCTGACAGATACATTCGCTTCACTTCTTCTTGTCTCACCTCTGGAATGACCAGAGCGTAATTCCCAAATAACAGTCTAAGACTCAAGTGGTCTACTTATTAAAAATAGGGGGCTAGATGATTAGTTGGTACAGGTGGTATAACTCCATTAAAGTCAATGAAGTTATGCAGTTGACAGTCTTCTGGTCCAAGATTTATTAAGGATAGAGAGAGAAGAGCAGATTAAAAAACCCAGAATGCATACTATATCTAGTCTGAATGTCGGCAAAAGCTCATTTTGGGCCTGATCCAAAGGTTACTGAAGTCAATGGGAGTCTTTCCATGACTTCAATGGACTTTGTATCAGGTCCCTACATGGATTCTGTTTAGATATATTTACAGTGAATAAAAAAATCTTTCTTCATGTTTGAGAGGAGATCAGTGAGTATTCCCTTAAACGCCTGTATTCTTCTGTCAAAAAGGGCAGCATATTCACCTATCTTAACACATCACATTAGGACTACCACCAAGGATGAATCAGCTCTGTGAAGCTGCGACACCCGGTATATATGGTTAGGAGGCTGACACTGCTTCTGTCATATAGCTCCATACTTTTAATTTATGGGCCACACTTTAGATAGCTAAATATGCCTCTTCCAATTTTGTGATGAAACTAGTTTAAGCGACAGGTTTAAAATAGATTTTCACCATCATCCCAAATGAATAAACCTTCACTCAGATGAATATTTATGAGAAGCAAAAGCAGGAATGCAAACGTGACAAGTCAAAACTTGATTTCTGATTTGCTGAAATTACCCACAAATAATTTGTCCACTTCTGTTCCTTCTCTCCTCCATGTTGTATTACGATTACTATTTCAAGAGACAAAAGAACAGAGATAATTTACAATGTGCATTTCTTTTTTACTTTCTTTTTAATAAAATGCAAATAACTTCATTTTCTCCCAGGCTATTGCTGACTTGCTTTTAATCAAATAAATACCATACCCATTAATTATTGTTTTAACTTAATTATGAATTGAATTATTGAGAAACAGTTCTCAATAATTTATAGAGACGTCTCTTGAACTGTCCAGTACAGTTATAAATATAGAAGAGCATGAGAAAGAAGCACTTCAAAAGTTCTTTGGTTAATATTAATATGAAAGAACTTGCCATGGGTTATTTGCATTAACTAATGATGACCTGACATCAAAGACAGACTCCAGTGGAACTTGAGCTTTCAAGGTAGCCTAACTCTGAAACGTCTATTGAAATCTTCCAAAAATGAAATTTAAACTACTGTAATGGGCTATCAAAACTGTCAAGCTGGCTCAGCATACAGAGTGATATATTTAAGATTGATAGTTTTCAAAAGCTCCATAAAAGTAAAATAGCTCCATCCAAATGGCAATAAGCAACTCCTTGTGTCCAATTATCAAAAACAAGCTTAACAAAAACTGTCAAGGGCTGAATTATGGTTTGAAACCATGCTGCAAAGAGATTAAATGATTGCCCTTGAAGGAAAAGTTTTGCATAGATTAATGAACACTTTTCCTACTTAATGCTACCAAAGTAGTAATTAAATCAAAAGAAGATAATCCCCATTTTAGCTCAAACATACCCCAAAGGTTTAAGTGTTACTTTTGTCTACAAGTTGTTGACATTATGAAGAAGTATCTAAAAAGGTATTTAGAACACAAAAGATATGCAAGGTAAAGGTAAAGATATGCATATGATGAAGTATGCAAAAAGGGATATGAAGCATGATGAAGCACAAAAGGTTACATTAAGCTTACATTAAGTAAAGTCTGACAGCTCTAAGCACTCACAAAGCTGCTCCTGTAGAAAATCACTGATTATGTAAAATTAATTAGTATAATTCTGATCAGAGATTGTCTCTCAATAATAGTTTCATTGGAATTAGTAATCAGCCATTCTTTGTATTTTTTTAAATGCAACTTTAATGTGAATGTTAAAAATAGAGCTGAGAGAGTTTTTGGAAGCCTGTCTGTAAGCCCTTAAAATAAATAAATAGCTAAATAAATAAATAAAAGCTCACAGGAGGAAACTTAATTAAAGATGCAGGAGAAATTAAAAGCGGAGGGAGACGAAGACAAGAATATCGTCCTGCTCGCCCCTTCAGGATGTACAGCAGGAGAGGTAATGAAAGGAAACCAGGGAGAAAACAAACGTGTTTTGTCTTCGTTCATGCCAAACTATCCTTGTAAGGCTACCTCTACACTTCAAGTGAGGGATGTGAGTCCCAGCTCACACACACCTCTTCATGCTAGCTAAATGAGAGCTAGTGTGAATATAAACAGTAATGGAGTGGTAGTAGCACTGGAAGCATAGCTTAGCTGTGACTAATTGTACCCCTGGGGTTCAGGCAGGTTTGTACTTAACAAGAGTACTTAAAAAAAGAGAATTAAGATTCTTATCTATCAACGCTTAGTGTCTCAGCTACATCCTCCACTATTCTCCAAATAGAAAAGGAGGACTTGTGGCACCTTAGAGACTAATAAATTTATTTGAGCATAAGCTTTCGTGAGCTACAGCTCACTTCATCGGATGCATGTCTCCAAATGTTTCATTTACATTGCACGAATCCAGTTCTCTCTGATAAATAGCAGACTGGCCAAGGATTACTGTGATAGGAAAATATGCTAATTTCTACAAGTAAATTCCATTCAGTGCTTTTGAGTTACTTTAGCTTACTAGGAGAAGATGCTAAGTAGAATGTTATAAAGAGGCATTCTTGGGACTGGAGGTAGATCTTTATTTCTGAATATGAGGATTCCTTGAAATACATGTTTTGCTTTCCTCCATGTGTTAAACGAATGAATTTTTCTAATTTTTACTGTGTATTTTATGGGATTATCAATACAGTAATACAAATAATATCTGAAGTGACTAGAAGGCAACTGTCCGCAGGTAGGTCCTGAACCTTCAGGGAGAACTGTGAGCTCAGACCTATGGGTCCACTGACTTCAGTGAAGATTTATATATGTACAAAAGGCATGCTCATGTGGACCTCAGCGTAGGACCGAGGCCTGAAGCTGTAGTCTGGTTCTCAAATGAAGTTATGTCCTTTTAAATGCCCTTTTAAGACTATTCTGCAACAAATTCTGGCTTCATTTATATCGGTGAGTATCTGAAGGACCTCCATTGATACCAAAGGAGGTCTTCTGCATTTACACTGCTGGAACTGAGATCAGAATAAGTCCTACATCTTTATAAAAAAACCCCCAAACCCCAAAGCATACAGCTGTAAGTATGTTAGTACTGAGGGGTCTGGCTGGAAAGAAGGCTTCACCCTTTTCTGTTACTCATTCACACTTTTATTAACTTCTGGACCTACTATCTCAAACTGAGTCTGCTCAGACTTTGGGAGCAGAATTAGTGTCAAACAGCATTTTCCTAAATGTATAAATGTCCAAATAGCGTATTAAACATCAGTAGTTCAGAACCTGACTTTTACTTGCCATATTGCATGTCACACAACTGTTACTGGTAATAATTTTGCTTCATGGAGCTTCACTGCCTTTAAAGTTTTTATCTGATGATGTTTATGTTTCATAGTTGATTTAAATTATGTGGATAAACTGTAAATCCATATTTCATTTGGCCTTTCTTCCATGGGTTAACCCAGTCTATAGGTTGCTCTACCTTTTCAAAAACTCTCAGCTTTTTCATGTTATTAAATTGAATTTTTATTTCATGTGTTAGAGCAAACAGAATTAGAACCACACTTGAAAGATACCTGAAATATCTCCCAGTATGTTGTCTGTCTTGTCTGCTTGTGATTCTGAAGCATTTACAGCAAACATCTTTTAGGTTTTAACTAACTTCAAGGCTAAGCGGGGTTTTAGTCCTAATGCAGACATTTGTATGTGCTATCTGGAAAGTTGTTAAAAGAATCTAGTTTTAAAACAAGTTATGATAATCACTTGTCCTTGTAGCTTATGTTCTGAATATGAAGTGAGCTTTGCAGTAGATTTCCATGCTCTTTCCTTTGTTTGAGCATTATATACTTTTCTTGGAGTAACACAGAATTACACTACAGTATTTGTTTTAAGTTAAACAGATCCACCATTGATCATGATGTTTTTGCCAGTATGAAGCAGTATATTCTATACTTGCTGTGTTTACAAGACAATCTAAGTTACTGCTTTGCTTAGCTCTAAGCACATGGACACTTGTGGCTTTAATTGTGTAACATGTCTGGAAAAAAATCTGTTGTATTTATTGCATATTTGACCAAATGTTGTGCAATGTATTGGTTCTAATAATCAACCACATCTATTGAATAGACACTTTCGCTTTCCAGAAGATCTTTGAATTCCTGTTTCAATTGTTAGTTTGGTTTCTTTCATTTCTACTTCTCTCTCTCTATAACCCGTCACAAAGAACAGTTTCCCCATTCCTGGGGGTAAACTTAGCTCTGTGAGAGAGATCACACTAATGGTAAGCAGTACTGACTGTCCTTTAGAACTTCGTGCTGTATCATATTAGTGAGCACACAATAGACATGGTAGTGAAGCACATGGGAAAGCAGTCAACAGTATATTACAGCTGCTTATTTTCTGCATCTTGTAACTCCTTAATAAATTCCTTCTAGGCACAAGTCAGGCTGGCATGACATCAGCCTGGAAGTCAATTTTTTCACCTAATTTGAACTGATCTGTTGATATAAAAACATGGTTTTACTGTATTTTGCGTAATTGCCCTTGAACAAAATATATATGTCACAAAAAGTTCAGATGTTTTGAGCAACAGCTAGAACATTTTCAAAAAGTTTAGATAGTCTTGTGCTTTCTTGGGACCTCTGAACTCTAATATGAACTTCACAGTAATGACAGCTGATATTACACCTCATCATTATATCAGTTTTCTTATATGAACACAAACAGTAGGTTAAAGGTACATACGGCAGCACATTAATCACTTCTGGAGTCAGATGCTGAGCTCACCATGAAAACAAAATATGAATACCTTGAAACTCATGCCCTTTACCATATTTAATGGGACATTGCATCAATGATTGTGTTGACTTATTCTACTTTGTCTATTCAATTATTTTAATTAAAAGTAATTCCATCCCAGGTCGCTTAGGTGCTTTTTGGAACAGAAATTATAACTGGGGTATTTCTGAGCTGCCACAGGAGACAGTGAGATGACAACAGAGTAAAAATGCAGCATCTCCTTTAAAGGGACCTGTCACATTGAAGGGGGTGGGGGGGGAGTCTTTGCCCATAGCATTGAAAGGAATACTCACATGAACTTTGGCAAATATTATTCTGCAAATGCCATTCTAAACAGCCGTACCTCTATGAACAGTAACCTGACATTTATAACTATACTAAATAATGCAACAAAAGAATTTTCAAGGTTCATGTGAACCTTTTCACATGCAGACTTTGCAGTTTCTTAAATAATTTAGCATGTTTAGAAACCATCTCAGTGAATCATATTTTTGGAACACAAAGCAAATATTAACTGGTGAGTTGTCTGTGAATTTTGAGTTTGCGACATGGGAGAGAAGATGATATGACTAAGTTTCCTTGAACTTGATGGTTTTGCAAAACAACAGGCCAAGTTGTGCTCTCATTTAGATCACTACAAACCAATTAGCTTGCTCAAGCCTTATTGTCAAAGAACTGTCTACACAACTATTTTTAGCATGCTAGCACGAGGTCCTCTAGCACAAATGTGTGGACCTGGGCTGGGATGCTCAGTCCCAGATGCAGTGTAGACATAACCTATTAGTCCACAGGTAGCAACCCTAACAGGTGAATGAAAAGAATGCTTCTCCTGGGAAGAGTGACAAGCCTTAATCAGCTGGAATTTGCTCTTTCACATGTAAGTCTTACATCTTTATTTAAGGCTGTGCATAGGTCCTTCTTTTAAGATATATCTTCCACCTAAACTCCTAGTGAAGGTCTCCACCATTATGGCTTAAATCTTTCTGTGGACAAGTGGTAACCCATTTCCAGCTGACAGGCAAACAAGGATTCTTACTGATGTACAGAAAACAATCCTTCCAAGTTAACTTCAGGAAAACCACTTCCCTATGCGCTCTTAATATTTGCTTCTTTACTATTACACTTGAACGTGAACAATTTTCAGTTATTGTATAACTAAGAATTCCTGTCCTTTTCCAAAACAATGAGTCATTTGTTTCTAATCTTGGTAGGTCACAAGATATCAGAATTTAGAATTATGACATTATTATGAATCAAAAAGTTATTTTAGTTAATTTGTAGAGGTCTATATGCTTTGTTATTTTCCTTTTAATCTGAGGCCTGCCTGTTGGACAGTAAGTATTAAAGGTGTCTGGTTTTAGAAACAGAGGGATAGAAAAAGTTGTCCCACTAAAAATGTTAACAATGGAAGAAGATTAAGGAAATCAAAATAAAACGAGGCTTTGCCTTCCATGCAGCCAACCTGCTCCCCCAAAACAGGATCAGTTTGAGACTCCTTTGTCTTAACTAGCGAGCGTGATCTTTCCTAAAATGAAAGACAAATAACTGAAAATGAATTACAGCATGATTAAATGCATTCTATTGACTGAAGAAAGTGCAAAAGAACACAATAACCCCCTGAGATTTTCTTTTTGGGAGTTCATTTTCTTAAGGATTATTTCAGAGACTGCTGAAGGCTATGTCAGCTCCTCAGTGTATTTGCCTGATAGCTACATTCACTCTAAATAGGCAAACAAAAAATAAACAAACAGTAACATGACTATCAGGTTGTGAAATGTCAGCTTTAATTTCTTGATTGGCTCACCAATCTCTGCCCTTCCAAGAAAGGATAGCGGGGGGGAGGGTGGGTGGCGTGAGAGGGGTGTAGAGGTGGGGAAGGGAAGCAACACATATTTTTTACATGGCCTGAGGTAATTATATGTTTTTCTTCATAAGACAAGTAAGTGTAAGCTCCAGTGCACAATTCAGAAATTAAAAACTACTGCGCTTATATAAAAGGCATGTTTTCTTTTGGGGGTTTATGCCACCATTTAGAATTATTTTTGTCTCATTTTAGTCATGATAATCCCTTTTTCTCTTAGGAAGTCAAAATGTTACGTGTCTCTTTAGCAATGAGATGAGTATGCTGTAGATCAGTGGTTTTCAACCTTTTTTCATTTGCAGACCCCTAAAATATTTTGAATGGAGGGGCAGACCTCCTTGGAAATCTTAGATGTAGTCTGCGGACCCCAGTGGGTCTGCGGACCACAGGTTGAAAACCGCTGTTGTAGATGAACTAAAATATACTGTCAGACTTCTGTGCACAAGCTAAATGAACTTCTTCTTAGCATATGTGCAACATGCCCCATGTAGCACCTGATCAGGATTCTTCACTGAATTTGGTCCACTGGTCAGATCATTGCTGTTTCCAGATTACTGGACCCCTTTCAGGAGTCTGATTTTTCCTGCATATCCCCAAGTTTCACCTCACTTAAAAACTACTTGCTTGCAAAATCAGACATAAAAATACAAAAGTGCCACAGCACACTATTACAGAAAAATTGCTCACTTTCTCATTTTTATCAGATAATTATAAAATAAATCAATTGGAATATAAATATTGTATTTACATTTCAGTGTATAGGATAGAGAGCAGTATAAATAAGTCACTGTCTCTATGAAATTTTAGTTTTTATTGACTTCGCTTGTGCATTTTATATAGCCTGTTGTAAAACTAGGCAAATATCTAGATGATTATCAATGATGTACCCCCTGGAAGACCTCTGTGTACCCCTGGTTGAGAACCACTGATCTAAGTGCTTCATAAACATCGATTAATGTATTGTCACATCTCTGTGATGAGGATCTCCATTTTTTAGGTGAGGAACTGTGTTACAGAGAAATTGAGGTTAAAAGTATCCATTAATTTTGGGTGCCCAATTTGAGACATGTAGACCTATTTTTCAGAGTACTTAGCATTGTTTAGCAGTTTATAAGTTCAAAGCACATTTTTCACTAACTTGAGTTGCAGCTGTGATGCTTAGCACTTCTGCAAATCAGACCAAGAGTGTCATGTCAGGCACCCACTGTATGTGAGAAGTTTTTTCAACTGACTTGCCCAGCATAACATAGAAAACTCTGGCAGAGGCAGGAATAGAATCCATTTCCCCAGGGCAGTATTCAGCTGCCTTAACTATAAGACTGTCCTTTCTCTTCCTGAAATCCTCTGCACCAGTCACTACTCACCTTCCAACTTCTGTAACATATGAGGGGGTCCTACAAACAACAGTATCATTCACTAGACAGCCCTGGTCTATTCCCAGAGAAGGTCCACAACCTGTGCACTGAATGAGGTAGGGATCCTGTGGAAAAAAATATTATGTGATCATGCAGTTAAAGATTGTATCTAATTCATATACACAAGGGGACTTAATTAAGGTTTCACAGGTAATCTTAATTCTGGCATTTCCTAACTTTCAGGTGATGACTTTGTAACCTTAATGTTCTTTTAACATGTTTTTTGTGTGTGTAATTTCATAGGTTTTGGATTTCCTTCGACCCCAAAAAACAGGCCTCCAAACTCTGTTGCCTTAGGGTCTTGTGAGCACCTATTGGGAGGTGTTGAATGTTCTCAAATCCTATTGAAGTTTAAAAAAAAAAAAGTTGATGGTGCTCAGTCCCTCATATGTAGACTGCAGGACAGATGAGCAACTGCTTCTTACCTTGTGCAGATGTGTCCAACTGATCTTCAGGAGATGATAGACCAGGCCAAAAAGTTCAAGCCTGAGTGCCTAACGTTAGTCACCTAAGTTCATATTTAGGCACCTAACTCAAAGTGGCCTGATTTTCAGACACAGTGAAAATGTGCACCTACCACTGAAGCCAGTAAATGTTGTGAGTGCTTTTCTCCTTTGAAAATCAGGCTACTTTGATTTAGGTGCCTAACTATACAGTAAGGTGGCTATCTTAAGTACCCACACTTGAAAATTGTGGCTTAGGTTATCTACTAAACAAAGTCTCATTTTGTGTTTGTACAACTCTAATAACTATAGTCATTTATCATAATAATAATAATAAAAAACCCCATACTCCAAGTCCGTAACGATACCTCATTTCTGCATCACAGCTGGCTTATTTATGTCCTTTTCAGGATATTAGTCAAATTCACTTTAGACCCAGTTGCTTCATGCTGTTCTTCTTCTGAAGCTGTTAAAGGGTGTTAAATTATGTCATTATTTTGTTTTGCTTCTTTTACATAAGAAAACTTAATTTCATTTTGTCTGTATACCAATAGTCTCTTAATCTCTAACCTACATTATCGCTGCTTTAAAAAAAACCATGCGTTGATTGATTGACAGGGGAAAAACTCCACTTTTTTTTGCTGGAAACACATCAGGCACATAAACCTTTTTTACTGCCAACCAATTTTCTTACTAACATTTTATTCCAGTGGCATGTTAAAATATTTATTTTATAACATTATGGCCAGGACTATCTTAATACAGCTTTTACCATATTAAAATGCTGTATGCACAGGGCTGCTTGCATGGCATGTTTATGAGTAAGTGTTCAAAGCTGCATATTCACAAATATCAAATTTGAAGTCAGCCACAGACATATGTAGAATAAAGCTTTCAGCCTTTGCTAGTTTATGGTGTTATCATTTATCTGCATCACCACATATCAAGCTTTGCAAATAAGATAATTTTGCAGCAGTCTGCAGCCAAATCTAAACAACTGGCTTTCTGTGGTACTCAGATTCAGATCTGAACTTTTAATGCAGTCCTTATTCTAGAATGCCCGTTATCACTAGGAGGAGGGGAGAGACAACTGCTTTGCATGGTTCAGATGTAATATGCTCTGGGGTTTTACCAACATGGAAGTCTCTGGATAACAGCTGAGCAAATAAGAGCGAGGAGGAGGGAGAAAACTAATATTAAGTACAGCAGATAAAACTACATATACCCTTTAAAAGGACATTGGAAAGAACATACACTAAAATGTTAAATGTAGGTTTCCGTACTCATTTTTCCCTGCTGTTACTCACACCTTCCTGTCAACTGTTTGAAATGGGCCACCCTCATTACCACTAGAAAAGGGGTTTTTCCTCCCTTGGTATTTTACTGTTAATTGAATTTTCTCATTAGCACTGACCCCCCACTTAGTAAGGCAACTCCCCTCTTTTCATGTACTATGTATATATACCAACAACTGTATTTTCCACTCCATGCATCTGATGAAGTGGGGTTTAGCCCATGAAAGCTTATGCCCAAATAAATTTGTTAGTCTCTAAGGTGCCATAAGGACTCCTCATTGTTTTTGCAAATAAAATGTTGTTTAACAAAAACACATCTTTATTCTTGGTCTCAGTGAAATGAACTTGGTTATGGTTTCCAGCCTCACAATGTATGTGACCGCACAGCAGGAGTGAGAAATAGTTTAATCACCTACAGGTAGTAAATTGACTTTTACTCCATGTGAGAAGATATGTACAGTTCTTTTAAATCTATAGTACGAAACAGTACACATTTCCTCACATGAAATAAAAATCAATTTAGCACAAGCAGGAGAGAGCAGGAATAGATTCTAGACTGAGGCTTTACGATATAGCAGAGAGGAAACAAAGAAGCTCTGGGGATATTATTTTATTTTTGTTCTAGTAAAGTTCCTTGTTCAGTGTTAGAAGAAAGTAGCTCTTTCTGTGATTCTTTTTACCACTTCCACATGCCACTCAGTAGTACTGCCATGCAAATTAAATACACCTGTTTTTTCCCTTGAAGTACAAAATAGCGTTGCATAAATACCACTCACCTGCCTCAATGCGTGGGAGAACTTAATGGGAGCAGGGGTATGTGTGAAAGGGGACAGACCTGGGAGGGAGGGAGAGAGACAGACACTCACTCACTCACTCACTCAGGGACACCATATCTCCTCTCCCTGAAGGTCTCTGGCACCCATTGGCCAGATGGAGGGAAGGGTGCTGATTGGCCAGCATTCCCTAGCTCTCAGGATTTAACCTGGAGCTGGGGGCTATCTAGAGCCTCTTTTGGCTCTGATTCATCAGCCCCACCCTGAAGTAGGAATGGGAATCTAGCCTGACAGATGCTGTGGGTCTAGCTGTTCACCTGTTCGGAGGTCAGGAAGGGATTTCTGAGGACCAGGAACTTTTCTACCTTCCTTGCAGCACTTTCAGTGCTCAGTGGGTTAAGTAGGAATGCAATTAGGACCTAAATGAGGTACTTGGGTTGAATTTCTAATTTGTTACACCTTGCAGCTGGTTTCCAATGTGGTTGAAAGGATAAAATGAACAGCTACCAGAGGTAAAAGACCTGGGATTTTGGTGATGGGTCTTGAGCTCATGGGATAGGGTGAGACCTGTGGCTTTTGCAGGCTGAGTCTTCTGCACCCTTTGTCCCCCTTGTAGGGGGTGGGGAGATAAGACTCCAGGATAGCTGAGTCCTGGGTGGGATGCTGAGGAGAGCCTACCCTGAGTTACAGGTTATATGGTAAGGAGCCCTGTAACTCTGCATTGGAACCAATTAAATGACTGGTATTGGGAAGTATGTGTGATGAGCAAGGAGCACCCTTCCCTGTACTAAAGCTTAAAAAAAGGTCATGGTCTGCTGCTTAATTCCATACATATGCCTGGCCTCATTTTGCTGCCATGTTTGTATCAATTATGCTAATCCTAAACCTGAGTGCAACACATACCAACAGAAGATTAGAAGCTTCATAATTTTTTCTCCTCAAATAAGCTTTTAAAATACACACACAATGCAACCCCCCCCCCCAACCTAACATAAAATGTGCTGTTTTCCTCCTTATTTGATACTACTTTTTTGCCTGTAGACCTTTTTTTTTTTTCCCCTGTAATTTTACTTTTCACAGGCATGACTATTTTGAGATCTTTACAGCTTTCCTTAATGCTGTAACAGTGAGACATGGAAACCCAGCTTCATTGAGATTGCTTCTGCACATCTGATCCCCTCAGGAGGATATTGTGAGGAATCATCTGACTAGCAATAGGTCTGTGGACAGCCTTGTGATGCAGCTGCCATGGGTGAATGGGCTGCTGCGCAGGTCGCTCCTAACTGGAGGGCATTGTGTTTGTTCAGGAGGAAGGTTCCATGGCAACTAGAAGGACAGCTGGGAGGCGCTGGTCAAGGAGACAGAGTGTCTTGGGAGTGGGCTGGGGGGTCTGGGGAGGATCCTGCTGGTTGGTGGCATTCTATGTGAGACCCAACAGGTGCTAGAGCTTTAGGACCTAGTAGCTGAAGCCTTGGCCTGAATAGTGATTCCTAAAGCATGCTCCTAAGAAGATTTCCAGGACAAAAGGTGTAATACAGGACACTAAACACCTTTGGGCATGGGGGAGGGGGTTACAATATAACTGAGCCTTGAAAACATACTCTGAAGTTATGGGATAGATCAAAGACCAATTGAAAAAGACTCCTATTGACTTCAGTGGAGTGGGATCAGGCTCTAACAGTACACATCTTTAAAACCAAATGTTTTGTATTTTATAAAACTTTTTTGGCTGTGAAGGGTAGTTTGTGGGAGAAGAATAACAAAAAATTAAGAATAACATTATGAACTGAAATGGGTAAAATGGAAGAAAAAGATAGTCAACATCTCCCCTACTTCATACAAGATTGTTGTTTTGTGCTCCTAAACGAATGTTTTCATTTAGAATGGGAAGATAATTTTATCACTTCATTTCCAAATCATTCATTTATGTAATAGGCAGACTGAGCCCCTAAGGGGTAGTACGTAAGGGGTCAGATTCCATTAGAAGGCTATGGTATATACTTGTGGCTTGTGTGAGAATTACACATGAGTTATAAGAGAAGGCATTATGACATTCATATCCACACCCCTGCTCTCCACTATCAAGGACAATATCCAGTGCCTTTTTATGTTCCCTGTAGTTTTCTGGATTTCAAACCAGGCTGCAGTCACTAGACAGTGCCAGATGGGACATGTCAAAGTTACATTTTCCCTTCTTCCCCTGCAAGGAGAGGTAAATGTAACTTTGTGAGAAAAATCCTTCCTGACCCTAAATGGTAATCAGCTGGTTCCTCAATGCACCAAGACATTCTGTAAATAACCATCCACCAAAACACATATGGTGTGATGGGGTATACTCCCAGCCCCCCAGAGATCTGAATTAGGCCAGGTGGGCCCAATCAGCCAATTAAGTGGCAAACAAGGGAGATTTAGGCTGTATGAAGAGCCTTGATTAGAAAGAAACTCACCTGTGAGGGAACAGGTGGGGCTTCTATAAAGTCAGAAGGCTGGCAATAGTGGGGTTTATAGACAGAAAGAGGTGCGGTGCGGCGTGGCGTAGAGTAGCTCAGCTCTCTTAAGTAAGGAAGAAGGAAGTGGGGACAGGGATTCCTGAGGTCTAGTAGGCCTGAGAGAGAGGGGTCTGACTAGGGGGATTGGAGAAACACAGTGGGAAGTAGTCTAGGAGCTACAGCAGTAAGGTGGATGCAATTGCAGACTGCAACTGCTTGTTACAGGGCTGTGGACTGGAACCCAGAGTAGAGGGTAGGCTTTGGTACCCTACCAACCACTGCAGAGTGGTACTGCTTGGGGTAGTGAATTAGAAGACTGCCTGGGTCACTGCAGGAGTGATAAGGAGTTATGGTGGTGGGTGTGAGGACTGCCTGATGGCATTTGAGCAGAAAGACTTTGAAGGATTCCCTGCTGGAAGAGAAATCATAATGTGACCTGGTTGGTGGGTGAAGTCATGAAGCAGCCATGCTGCAACTCTGTGAGCAGGAGGAGAGTTGCAGATGGTGGAAGAGAAGGAAGGGGACATGAACTGGGTAGATCTAATCTACAGAGTTGCCCAAAGGTGTTGAGTACAGCTCCCTGTATAGAGCACAGGTGAATACCCCTGGAATCCATCCCAGCTAACAGGCCCTGTGTAGTTGGATGAATCATGAGAGAGACTGACCAATATTGCCTTGACCTCAAACAAACCAGGAAATTATGGTTTCATTTGGGCACAACAATCTATATAGGCATCATCATTGTTGTATCTGAGCACCTCACAATCATTAATGGATTTCATACTCACAACTCCCCTCTGAGGTAGGTAACTATTCTCTCCATTTTACAGATGGGGAAATGAGGTAAGGGTAGTTTAAGTGACTTGCCCAAGGTCATATAGGAAGCTTATGGCTGATCCAGCAGTAGAACCTAGGTCACTTATGTCCTAGGCAAGTGCCCTCACTACTAGACCATCCTTCCTTCCTGAGTAGCTGTAGGAGCTGGCCCAAACCCTTTCCAGGAGCTCACATGGTGCCTTTACCACCCAGAAGGCAGGAAAGAGAGAAGTTGAACTCTGACCTAGCTAAGGCCTCTAATGGTATGCCTACACAGCAAAGGCATACCTGCTTCTTGGGGGCATTTTACCCCAAACTCGGTAAGGACAATTTATCTTTTTGGTATTTGTGTAACAGCACAGCAAGTCAAGCCTAATCATATCCTGTGATGTGATGTCCCTGCACATCAAACAAAGCAGTGTCATGTGCATTTTAAGTAACTTTTTTTTTTTTTTGTAACATCCTTCTAGGTAGTAATTTTCCCAAGTTCTGTGTGAGCAGTGGGGTATATCTTTTTGATCTGATCAGGTAGGTTGATTTCAGAGATGTAGCAAAGTAAAAGTATCTTGAGAAATATCGGACAACATTACATTTTATTCTTTTAAACAAGAAGTCATTACTGGTAGCCTTTGGGGAGACACTGAGAACTCCACAGAGTAACAGAACATTATTTACATTTGATATTCAGCCTAAATCCAACAAAAGAGGAAAATAGGAAGGCCACCTCAGTGATGAAACTAACACCACAGTGATCTGAGATACTACAAGCAATATCTTTTGAAATGACTGTATGGTGACTGGAAATGCTAAATTTTAAAAATATATAGCCATAGCTCTCAGCCATTCTTTGTTTGTGGTGTTGTAGCCATGTTGGTCCCAGGAAATTGGAGAGACAAGATGAGTGAGGTAATATCTTTTATTGGATCAACTTCTGTTGGTGAGAGAGACAAGCTATAGAGCCACACAGAAGTGGTCTGAATAAGAGCTCTGTGCAGCTCGAAAGTGTGTCTCTCACCAACAGAAGTCGGTTCAATAAAAGAGATTGCACTATCTTGTCTCTAAAAGATATGAAACATATTTGAGTTACTGATTTCTTTTGTTCTGAAAAAAGTTATGCATGTATGGCCATAAGGCTAACTGGGTGAACAATAGGTTGTTTTACTATGAAGTAAAGAATTTAGAGGACCCATCACACTTGAAAGACATCTGCTTTATTGGGATAATTGACATTCTTGTATTAGATAAATGCATTTTTGTTGCTGAGAAAAGGAATTAGTTGTTGCATCAAGCAGACTTATTTAAAACAGGTAAATACCTTGGAGAATAGATACCAATCTCTGTCCTTAACTTTTCTTCTGAACATGAACCAAATGTCCACAGAAACTTCAGCTAGTTGTCTCAAGCTTGTGTGAAAATGCCCAATACTGTACACAATAAAAATTATATAATTCATAATATAATGTATAGGTTGAGATAAAAGCAAGCATTACAGTTCTTCTAATGTGTGCATTTGAGAACTATACCCATGTGGGTATCTGAAGTACTATATTTCCCTTCTACACTTATCAAATGACTGATAATTGTGTTTTATGCATAGGCAAGTGCTGGGGGTGTGTGTGTGTGTGTACGTATATAATATTTAAATGACAACCATTGTGTGCTGGGATACAGTAACATTATTGATGGTGGTGACTGCCCGAGACCTATCTGGATTAGTGCTCCAGCAATGGTACTTCTAGTGAAATTTGTTAAAAGTCCTTAGTATAGACAAGACCTTACATTTCAGTCAATTTTGTTTTCCTCTTTCTTTTTTTTGCCAAGAGTCCTCTAGTCAGTGGATATGTTCCTCTAATTAGACACTTGCTTTTGAATATACTTAGATTATATCATTCCATGCTCCTAAAAAATTGACAATTTATACAAGGATATATATCTTTAGTGCTGATATTCATACTAAAGTGATTTAACACTTGATCTTATACCAGACATGAGTGTGCAGAACTGACTGAAAACACATTTATTCAGGCTTAATGTCCTTTATTATCCTTCAGTATAATTGTTACAATTTATTTAACACTGCCTTCTATAGTATATAGCCGATTAAATTGGCTATTCCTACTTGCAAGGTAGCAATAATAATGACAGATTTTAATTTTCAAGAACCTGGAGTGCTTATTAGGAAAAGTTTCTAATAATTCATTAGTCTGGTTTACACTCTTAAAAGGTTTCTATCCTCTCTGAAATCACTGACTATCCTGTCTTCTGCTCATCCTCATGTGAGCAAAGATATGTTTTTGTAATTCTATACTACCCTCCTTTTTGGAAATGGAGTCTTTACATTCCAAAGAATGAAGTCATATTTTTGATTGACAGCTGTAATTTAATTCACTTTTGTGGGAGTCATTTGTCATGGATGAGAGTATTTGCCTTCTTAAGATTCAGCACCCTTTCTCACAACCAATATACTATTTTTAAGAGGTTTACCTCGTCAACCATTGTTAAAAATGTAAATAAAATGGATTTTGAAGCCACAGGGTGCCTGTAATAGCTTTTCCTTTTAGACTTGAAGCTCATACAAACTTTATCTAACCTGCAGATTTCTGAAAGACTGGAGAAAGTGACAGTTATATGCAAGTTCTGTTCACTACTGCTTTGGCTTTAAGTTTTTGAGTCAAGGGGAATAGTGATACTTACAGATTATGTGTTAAGAAGAGATCCATAATTTATGGATGATGAGAGACAGTAGTAGTTAAAACCTCATTCTTCTGGGTGAATATCTATATATGTAAAAATCTGAAGGAATTGTAAAGAAACAATCCGGGCAACACTGTAGCTGAATAATGCTGACAAGATCCAACAACTAACACTATTGGTACTAAAAAGGAAGAATAAAAATAAACATTGTCCTTAGCAGAGATGGGTAAGAGAAAAGGTCTGACTATTGAGATAAGCATCCTTATTCAAATGCAGCCACATGTTGTAGCACCCTGCAATAGCATCACAAAAAAAATACTGAGAATTATAGAACCAACACACTCCTAGTGGAGTAAAGCAAAAGTTTTGAGTCAGTCGGACAGTGAAGAGGCGGAGTTAGGAGACTCAATTGTAGGTCAAGTGAAGGGAAGAGTGGGGGAATGGAATGAGGGAAGAAAAGTGCAAGGGAGAAATCTCTTGTTGGATTTGAAGGATGGTGTTATATTGTCTCGTACACTTTTTTTTTTTTTTGGTGTAAGTGACTGCCTTGTCAGATTTAAAAAAAACGAAGAATGAATATAAAATCTCCATAAGAGAAAGTATAGCAACTCTGACTGTAACAATCCATACTGAAACATAAAATGGCAGCTGCTTCATATCTATTGCCTTTTATGGATGGGTAGCGGGATTCCTACAGTTTGAAGTACTGTCTGCAACACCACCCCCCCTTTTCAGGTACATAGCTACATACATTACATTGGGTAGTAGAGATGGGGTTAGGATACAGAGGGATCATCTGGCATTTTACATAACTATGGCAGCTTAATTTAGATGAACTGAACAAAGAGCTCTTTAAAGTTAGTCTAGATCAATGCAAAGTATTTTGCAGAGGAAATGAACAAACCACAATTCTATTACGATTTAGGGGAATACTCATGCTTTGATCAACACAATTTTAGATAGGAACATCCATTAGTAAATACTGAGAATTTAACCTGACATTCTCAGACCTCTTAATAAAAATTGCACTGATCATAACGGTATTGGTTTATGCTTTGAACAATTTAATATTTATAAAACTTCCTGTTTTAATTTTTATATATTTTATTTTTAGTGCTATGGCAATAATGAAAAAATTGGATAAAGCAGAAAAATTAAATCAAGCTCTTTGCATCTGACTCAAAAGAATAAATTGTGTGAACCACTTATAATTTTGTGTTTATCACAAATCCATGCAGCCAGAGCCCTCAAACGTGGAACAAGATATGAATCTGAGATAGTCAAAATTAGCTTTATCAGGATACTATAGTCCTCTTAAAAAGAACACTAGGACAGAGAATAGACATATGTCCACTGCATTTGTGCTCAGTCTGACAAAGGAGTGTGTTTAAGACCTGTTCACCGGTTATTCATCTCGGACAAGAGTTTCTGAATCTATCAGTCTTGCAAGAGCACATTTCCTGAACCCAGTACTTGCTGGGGGAAAAAAACTTGCAAACCTTCTTAGATCATAGACTATTAGGGTTGGAGGAGACCTCAGGAGGTCATTTAGTCCACTCCCCTGCTCAAAGCAGGACCAACCCCAACTAAATCATCCCAGCCGGGGCTTTCTCAAGCCGGGCTTTAAAGGATGGAGATTCCACCACCTCCCTAGGTAACCCATTCTAGTGCTTCACCACCCTCCTAGTGAAATAGTGTTTCCTAATATCCAACCTAAACCTCCCCCACTGCAACCTGAGACCATTGCTCCTTGTTCTGTCATCTGCCACCACTGAGAACAGCCAAGCTCCATCCTCTTTGGAATCCCCCCTTCAGGTAGTTGAAGGCTGCAGCACTGATGACAGGAGTGTGAACTGTAGAATATGCTAACTTGTGCTCTGACCCCTGTATACCCTGCTAGTGTGAACTAAGTAGTACTTAGCCCTGTTTCAAATAGGACTAAAGCAGGTACCTTATGGATGCATAGACAGAGGGTTGTCCATCTCCACATCACTTTGCATTCTGAATCTTTCAGCCAACTCAGTGATCCAAGTGCAAAGTCCTGTATTCAGTAACATAGGGTAGAGTACTGTGTTGATGTCTGTAAGGAGAATTCTAAAATCTGTAGTGCACAACTTTCAAAACATAGTGAAGAACCACAGAACAATGCTCCACAGCGGCTATCGTGGTGGGGATTTGAGAGCTCCCCTAGCGTAAATTCCAGGACCCTGTTATTGGCCTCTGACTGATTCTTTAGGCCTTTATTCTTTCATATCCAGGAACAGCAGAGTTACCATGTAACCTTGGGATATTCACCAGGTCCTAATTTTTCAAAGGTTACATGAAGTCGCTCAGCAGTTCTGAAAACCAAGGGTGAGACCCTCTTGGTAAAAGACTGAAGGGGCATAAAAGGTACCTAAATCTCACAGTTGTGGCCAGTGGGGCACTCCTCAGTGTAGGAACTTCAGAATACAGCAATAGGGCTGCCACTTAGAACCCTGTCATGGAGTTTATACACCCCAGCTGGTTCGTCAGCCAGCGAGTTAGCAAAGCAATGGCCTCCTTCTCAGCCAGAGCTGATTGGCAACCCTACAGCAGCCATGAGGATAAAAGGGCTGTAAGGCAGGTGGGTAGGGTGGCTGCCAGAGAGAGGATCCCTCCAGCAGAGTGGTGAGAAGCTGCTAGAGAAACCAACGCTCCAAAGAGGGAGAAGCAGGACAGGAGGCTGGGGAAGCCTACAAAGGAGGAGAGAGAGTATGTAACTCAGGGAGCAGCAAGGGATGAGAAGGACTGGTTCTGGTGGCTCCAAACCTGGGCACTGAGCTGGAGCCCAGTGGTGTGATGAGCCTGGGTTCCCTTAGCTGCTCCATGTGGGGGCTTCAAGAGAAGAAAATCTACAATCCAGGAGATGTAGGGCTGATTAATCCCCACTAGAGCCACATCTGACTGCCCACTAGCTGGAAGGGGACAGAGACTATTGAGGACCTGGCAAGGAGGGTTCGGATCATGACAAGGACTTGACAAATGCAGAATTGGGCACAGGCATATACCGGGCATGGAGCAAGGTAGGTGTAGTTCCCCATCTTGTCACAAAGAGTCACTAACAGACAAAGGCCCCCATAGTACAGACCTGGTTGCAAACCCTGGCAGGGCAGCAGCAACAGGGCATGCTACATTACAGTCTCTGAGGACTCTGCAGCACCCAGAACAGCCCAGGATTGGTAGGGTATGAAGGTGGTTTAAAACCATTTTGGGCACCTCACCTCCCAGGCTGCAAGTTGTTGTGCCTCTGCTTGGTGCACCACACAGAATCTCACCCCAACGCTTCTCAGTCCCCCTGCTTTCTATATTGATAATGGGATTGATGATACTTACCTCATGGCAAACTGTGAGGAATAAATAATTAATATTTTTACATAGCTTCACCTCAGGATACTGGTAGGACACAGAATTAGCAGTGTGACAACAAACATCCCTACTGCCACACACCAGAAATCACAAGCATACAACAACTAGAAGTTTGCTGGTTTATTTATTTATTTTTTAAAATTACTAATTTAAAAGAATTCTTGGCCCAGGTCCCAGCCGTCTTCCTTTTCCAAAAGGGCTGCGCAGGGAGAGGGAGAAAAGAGGCGGCTCTTGCGACGGGATTTGTGGAATGTTGGATAACCAGGAACTCATTCCCTTACACCTGGGAAGCTTGAAGATTCCATGCAATAGAGCTGCCGTCTTTCTTCTCAGTCTTACATAGCAAGCTGATGCTTCCTTTGAATAGGGTTGGAACTCGGCCCAACAAACTACTAATAATCGTGGCATTATGTGGTTTTTATGCCCCAGAAAGCTGCAGACATTCTCTCCTGCGAGGGGGCCCTATATGCCAGAGATTATTCAGAAGGTTGAACACAATCTCAGCACAAGAGCATTGTGTAAATCTTTATGTACTTCACAGCTGACAAAACCACTGTGCATTTGAATTTTTATGCAAATGATGTAATTTATAGCAAAGACTGACTCAATATCAATAGTTTCCACATTTAATTAATCTAGACTATAGAGCAAGGAGCAGACTGGAGTAGAAAATAGGAAATCATCTGGAATGACAGAGTTTACAAAATGGCAGAAAGCGTAAGCAGAACTGAGAAAATTCCAAAGCTTCCTCTACCAAAGCCAAACTTAAACGTTAAGGGTCAAGAACTTCTGTATCGGAGCTGAATTCTGTTCCTAGTTACACTGGTGTAACTGATATCAGAAGTTTGTTCCTATTTCTTTGTTTCCATTTTTGTATAACGTGGAAAGGTTAGTTATTTCAGTATTGCACAAAAAAATAAAAACAAATCCCCAAAAAGGAACTGATCAACCACCACCAATTGAAGCTTTAGCTAAATCTTCTCCTTGCCTCAAGTATATGCATAGTTTGCACACTGGAAGCACATGCATTTCACACAGATAGGAGATAAGCCTATTTCTGTCAGATTTATCTCTGTCAGATTTTTTCCAGATGATTTTGCTATAGTGCTATACCTTTCTAGAGAGCATGCTAGAGTTCTGTGCGCAGCTGGAGGGGGCTTTAATGAACAAGACATTGCAGAGCATACCCATTATTCCTAAACCTCAGTAAAAAATCTAACTGCTCATTTTATGAAAGGTCTAGTTTTGTCAGCCCAGAAAGATTATTTGTTTCAGGTCATTTATTCTTACTTACATCAGCTAATTCTTTATTTTTTTTATTTTTGGTGAATCAAGCACAGTATGCCAGAGATCTGATAGGCAGAGACTGAAACAGTAATTAGAGAGATGCTGCGAGGAGCCTTGTGAGATGATGTCCTTACTGTGAAGCATTCTGTTTTGTCAATAAGCTTACATCAATACTTGGCAGGTTGTTTCTTCAGTTTGTCTGTTTTATATTCTGAAACATGAAAAGTCGCTAATATAAAACTGGAGCTGCTTTGCATTTGCAATTGACAAATCCTATTTTGAAACCATGCATGAACATGAGGATCAAACCTCGCTTTTAACATTTACATTTTTTTTCCAATGGGAAAGTGTCTGATCCAATTCTAATTTACCTGTGGTTGATTTCCTGAATCTTTCCTAATCCCTTGCAGCTGAGATGGTCTTGCCATCGGAGAAGCAATTAACAAAGTCCCTGACTGGAGTGTAGGAAGCATCTGTTACAGAAGTATAAAAGGTTAACCTAAATCCCAGCACACAGAGATGTCAGACTAGAACAAATCAGCATGGAGAATTACCTGGAGCACCACAAGGTTAAGGTGGAGCATATGTTTAAAAAAAAAAAAGGGTTGTTTATGACTAGCCAAATTAATTTTTCTGGCTGAGAAGGTCAGACAGATAGAAATGAAAACTGTCCATGATGAATAGGGACTGTCTCAGGCTCCAGCTTTCACTTGGCAAACACCAACTTTTTTTTTTTGTCCATAATCCAGAATCATTTTAGCAAAGGCGAGAGTTGCAGAGACACAAGTGAAAATCATCTGTGGAAGGACTTCTGCCAATCATCTAGCAGAAGATTTCTGATAAATATCTATTAAAACAAATTTGAGTTGCACCGTGTTCAGCAGATCCATCAAATGGATTTCTAAGACAGCTATTTCCTATCTCTATACATGAGCACGTAAACTGTTAAACCTACTATAGACTATACCCACCCCCCTGTGAAGGATCATAAGCCTCGATCCCAGGCCTGTGGATCCCCAGGCCATAACAAACACCCAGCAACTCACCTGAGTAACCAGGGAAGTGTCAGCTTGCAGAGGGCCCTTGCTCCCTGTGACAGGAATCCCCAGCGTGCAGCCTGGGACTGTCACTTACAATGCTTTGCTAGTGACAAGCAGTAAACCCCTCCAGGCACTGTGATAATTCAGCACAACACCCTGCTAGACTGCACGAATGCTCACAGAGCCACTTGTGAATCACACAGAGAAAGGCACCAGCCAAATCCCCACAGCTCCTAGCCTTGTACCTCAGGAATATACCACAAGATGAGCAGTGCAAGTTTATTAATTGGTTCACTACTTCATCCATGAAAAGTGGATATACACCAGCCTTTGTAAACCTGAGCAGATTTACCAAATACTTCAGATAAACTCACTGGTAAAGATAAACAGTAAGACAAGTTTATTGACTACAAAAGAGAGATTATAAGTGATAGGAAAAAAGTCAGGGTTAGTTACCAAAATAAATAAATAAAACATAAAAGCACACAGTCAAAACTCTCAACCCTGTTAGACTGGGCAATATCTAGATTAAGCAGTTTTTCTTACCCCACTGGATATTGCAGTTCATAGTACACAGGTTTCCCCCTTGAAACCTGGGCCAGTCTCCTCTGTTGGAGTCTTCAGTCTTTTGAGCATCCTTTTTGCTTACATCATAGGTGGGGGAGGGAGGAAAGGCAAAGCCTGGGGCCACTGTTTATGTGCTTGGAGAACACAAGTCCAGGCATGTCTGGTGGGTATTGCTGAGTGAAGGAGCAAGGTTGAGCAATTCTCCTTGTGTTGTCTTGTGCATATAGTCATTGCATTGTAGCTCCCTTGCTGGACAATGGCTGTTGATGGTGGTTCAACACCTGCTCGGGCGTTGGTTACTTTTCCTTGCTGTTGTCTCTGGGGAGCTACTGATTCCCCAGCTTACAGCATGTTTTAGTGACAACCATACAACACAATCTGATAACTTCATATGCACTAATTATATACATATTTAGATAGAACAATGACTTTCAGCAGATCATAAACTTTCCCCTGATACCTCAGATGGCCTGTTTTATGTACAATATCACAAATATATATAAATGAGGAATATGGGGGTTACAGGGCACTCTCCCGAGGTATAGACTGTGTCACTTCTCTCTCCCAAAACTCCCAACTGGGGGAAACATCCAACTCCTGCAATTGGCTGAGGGACTCTATATAAACAAGGAAGTAACAACAGACACTTGTCTGAGCAGCTAGAGAATCCCTGGCTGGCTGCTGCTACGCTCATGATTACCTGACTCCTGAGCCCTGCTTCCTCACCTGCTCCTGGTTCCTGTCCCCCTATCCCAGACTCTTATCAACTCCCAGTTCCTGCTGTCCTGCCCTACTCCAGGTCCCGGCTCCTCTGCCTTACCTCTGTCTTTGACTCTTGGCTTGGCAACTTTGTCTCTGGCTCTGACCTTTGGGGTGGTACTTGATGCTGTCTTTGGTTGTGACCCTGGGCTCTGATCACTAGGCCTGGTGGCCCAGGCCCCAGTTATTGCACAGCACTCCATATACCAAACTTCTTCTGGTGTATATATACAATTATACAGCAACATATATTGATTTATAATTTTGAATATAGTAGGCTCAGTATTTCAGTTCTTCCTGAGACTAAATTCCTATTTCAGCCAATAGGATATTTACTTATTAGAAAGGAACATAGGATTAGGTTTGGTAACTGTAGAATAGATTAACTCTTTGGGCTAGATCCTTAGCTGATGGAAATGGGCAAAGCTCTGCTGACAACAGTGATGTGTGGTCATTTACACAAACTAGGAATTGGCCCACTATCTATAAGTAATAGAATGTTTTGTTAATAAACGTAGGTGTATAGTACTATGCATGCAATGCTTTTTCAAACTGTTTTCCAGGGTAAAGGTTATTTCTAGACCCTCTGGGTAATACATGAAAGATGCGCAGACAGGAATGTTTATAGTTGTTACAGTTTTGCTCAAGTCTATTCTAAAAATCATTTTTGCACTTATGAATTCTACCTGTTCTCAAAGGATGTTATAAACACTAATGAATTAAGTGTATGCATGCTAGCACTGTTGGAGTCATCTGACAGATGTGGCAATTTCCTGCAATATCCTTAAAAAACCTTATTGGATTAAGTTTAAATATCTTTAGAGACCATTGTATTAAATGGGAAGGTTATGTATTATTGTGGGCCAGGATTGTATGTAACCTCTCTAGGGGGAAGATGTGAGCATGGAGTTATGAACTTCAAAGAACAACATGCTATATACAGTTGGACTTCTGAGACAAAGAGTGTTAAGTGGTTTGCCTGGGGAATCTCTAGGGGGAGGTGAATGCAAATTCCCCACCTCTAGCTATGCAAAAATCCAGTCTTTTGAAGCTGTGCTCTGACAAGGAACCATTTACTGCTGATTAGCTGTTCTCGGAGTCTAAATATCAAAGGCCCAAACTATGTAAAGGAAACATTAACCTATTTATGGTGGTGCTAGGTCTGAGTTAAGACCGTTATAAACTTGTAACCACAAGAAAAACCCTATTGTGGGGTTGATAGGAGTGACTCCTACCAGAGCCCTTGTTGGAATTGAGAGGTGATCTCTGATTAGCTTTTTCGCATGCATGTAGGTTTGTAGGGGGTGGTTACCCGCTCCTGCCCTGTGGGGCTTAAAAGCCAGCCCCGGGCGAGAGCCAGGGCTAAGGGCAAGAAAAGCTAGGCTGATTGGGGAAATGGCCGCAGCTGGGCCATGCCCCAGTCAGGCCGCAGCTGGGCCTATAAAGGGGTTGCTAGACTAAAGCTTAGCCATGTCTGTTTAAGGTCTCTTTGAGTAACTGTGGAGGTGCAAAAGGACATTAGCAAGAGCCAACAATTTGTCCCAAATTGTAGATAAGTACTGAGGACATGGCTATTATTGGGATACAGTATTGTACTTTCCATCACTATTATTCTTTATGCTTTACTAAGCCTCCAGGTGGAGATTGTTCAAGTCTGTTCACTCTAACTCTAAATATGAAAGAAGGAATAATTTATCTGGGAAGTCTGACTGTTGTTGTTGTTCCTCTAGTGGGACTGTGGCTACCATTGAGATTTTCCAGTGAGTTTCCTGTTTACTAGCCATCCATATGGATGCCTTTGATTTAAATTCCTTATTGACTTAAATCACTTTTTTTAATCCATCAGAAATGGCAGCAAAGAATAAATTCCATGATCTTGGTTATCTAAACCAGGATTTTTACTTCCATTAATATATATGGGTGTTTCAGTTCATAAGTCCTTAATAATTGCTAGGATTTTTCAGTCTTGTTCCAGTGTGGGGTTTTTTTTGTGTGGTTTTTTTTTTTTTTTTTTTTAAATACACTGCCCTGCTACCACAAAATGCAATCTAAAGGCTAAGTCCCCATCCTTGGAACAACACAAAAAATGTCAACATCAATAACTGACTGACTGGTTATTAGATTTGCATACCAGCCAATGTGTTTAGGGGTTCTAAATTATTTCATGATTTCCACTTTCTTCCTGAAGATTAACTCTCTAATTAGACCACTGGTAAAATGTCCCAGGACTGAAAGTCACCTTATCAAAATGTCATATGTTTCTTTCACTTCTTTAAAATATATCTGCTTTAAAAAAAAAAGAATTATAGAAAGAGAAACCTTAGAAATAATAGAAGATGATGCAGGTATTTCTTCCTTTTCTAGGCTAGGTAGAAATACTATATTTGGGTCTTGTGTTCCTGAAATCTATTTTTTTTTTCTTTTTTAAAATGTCTATAAGTCACATTTTTCAATCAATGAATTGGGTCAGCACTCTCTGAACTGTGACACTTTTTCCTTCTCTGAATGTCACAAGTTCACCATACCTTTCCAAGTCATGGTACATTGATTCAAATTTATGTCTATTTCAGGAATGAGGCTCATCTTTGCTTTAAGAAACTTGCTCTAAAGTTTGTCTTACTTGCCACTGCTCTACCTATAAAGGATGAAGATCAGACTTTCAAGTCACTGTGATTTTTTTTTTTTAAAGGGATTGCATCTGTGTTTCATTTGTTTTCCTTATGTGTGGGTGAGCTTTAATATTTCTAAACATTCTTTTAAATCCGTGATACTGAATACATGGTTCCTTAATAACCCTTTGTGCTACATATTAAAAAGTGGCCTCTAATTTTGTATCCAAAGTTGACAGTGGGCTTTTGAGTAAGACATTCTATAGAATCCCAGTGAAATGTGGAAATTTCATAGGTGAAAAAATGACACTTTAAAATAAACACATTCACACCAAATGTGGTTAAAATACATATGTGAACTGGTAGCTAAATGAAGTGAAATTTTCTATTTTTGCTCAATAAATGAGTCTAATCCGCAATTGTTAATAAGGGTATAATTTAAATCATGAGTATTTTTAGTGAAAGTCATGGACAGGTCAAGGGTAACAAACAAAATATCATGGCCCCATGACTTTTACTAAAATTACTCATGATTGAATCTGTGGGGGAGGGGGAGCCAGGGGCTCGCTGCAGGAGAGGAACCCTAGGGGGCCTGCCGCTGCTCCGGGGCTAGCTGCTTGGGCAGCCCTGGGGTCAGCCACACTGGCCGCTGCAGAAGTCACAGAGGTCACAGGAAGTCATCGAATCTGTGACTTCTCCGACCTCCGTGACAAAAACGGAGCCCTAATTATTACATTTTAATAAAGTAACTATTGGAGTTCCTAATACACAACTATCTTTTGCAGCTTTTTGTGATTGTGGCTGTTAAGCTTAAGGCCAAGACTTTAACAAAAGAGGCCTAGATTCTCAATGGTATTTAGGCACCTAACTCCTATCTGGGCCTGAGTGCCTGAAGTTAGGCTTCTGTGTTTATATTTAGTTCATATTCTGGTTTTCAGAAGTGCTGAGCTCTTAGCAGCTCCAATGGGCATGAGAGATGTAATTATTTTTGAAAATCTTGGTCTAACTCCCAGTGCTCCAAATTATACATTTCAGTACCTATAGCTTTATGGTTCATTGTATTTACATTTATTAACATGCTAAGTAGATCTGTTGTATACAGTAGCTCAACAAAGAGTGTCAAGAAGTAAAATACACAAAGAATTAAAATTGCAGTTATTGCTCCATCAACTATTCAGATGGTTAGAGATTGTATGAGCGAACCCTAACTACCCTCAGCAGGCAATCTGGTGCCAGACTGCTGTTAAATAACTAGTATTTAACAAGAAATAACATGTAGATGAAGTATGTGGCTTAAAACATTGTGTTAAGCATCATTAAAACTCAGTCTCCTTAGAGCCTTATTAAGAGCCCTTTCCTTTCCATAATAAAACATTTCTCTGTGACTGTTTCGATTAAGATTCTAACAATACAAACAAAATGCCTCTTAATTCAGCATCCCACTAGAGAACCATTGTTTCTGTCAAGCTGCAAAGGCAGGTGGAAGAACTAAACTATCCTTACAAGCCCCATCTAATCAGTAAATGGGAAAGCATTAGATGGCTGCATTTTCTTGACTTTTAAAAATCTCTTTTCCCTTTTGTAAAAAAAAGGGTTTTGTTTGTAAACATTTTACCTTCCGTGGTTCGGGCTCTTTTTCCCAAATGAATGCTTTCTGCATGTATTTAAATTTAAATACTCCAGAGCCATATTTTCAGCTGCCGTAAACCACCGTAGCTACATTGCAATCAGCGGAGCTATGTTGTTTTACAAAAGTTGAAGATCTGACCCAAGGGTGTATGGAGTTTTATAGTTAAACTGTCAAAAGAAAGTACCTACAGTCAATTTACAGATATACAGGCCAAATTCTCTTGTGGAGTAAACCGGGGGGAGTTCTAAGCAGCACTAGTTCATACCAGCACTGAATTTGGCCCACATAATTCAAAGGGCATTGTAACATCAATTACTGTTGTTGCCTGATGTTTTTAAATTTTATTTTCCTATGTTACATTAATGTAACATTTCCTTAAATACAATAAAATAAACATAAGAGGATGAGTGGATTGGTACAGGCTTTTTTCGCTAGGTCACCAGCCATGGCCAATAGTGACTGAAATTCATTAGAAATTGATGACCAGTGACTTATAAGAAATAAATTGGCAATCTTAGTCTAGGTTTTAAAGGATAGAGAGCCTCATCCCAAAAAATCGCCATCACAGTTGGCAGTGATTGAATCCTCCTGGCAGTCTTCAGCCCTGGTCTTGGAAGTTGTACTACGTGGAAGTACACCTGAGCCCCACTGAATTCCCCTGTGCATTTGTGGAACTTGCAACATTGGGGCCTTAATGAAGAAAGACAGTAAGCAGAATTAATTCACCAATCTCTATTCCATGCAGTGTCAAGGGCCAGGTCATCATAGATCAAATGGAATTGAAGCTCTGTTTTTAAGTATTTCAGAGCAGTCCGATACTACTGCGATGAAGTGACTAAAGAGCTTCCTAACTTTGATCAACACTTGAAATAAAATGAATACCCATGAACAGTAGTGGAAAGTTTGATCTATGGTATGCAGAATGTAACAAACCCCCCTGAAAAACTTTGTGGGACTAGAAATCGGAGCATAATGGCCATAATAAATTGAGAAATATGTTCAATTAGCTCTCTTTAATATGCAAATGCCAAATATATATTAAAAATCCAGCAAGGTACATAAGCAGATCTCACTGGGAGACATCGGGTGATTAAAATTTGGCACATATCTTAGTAGCTTGCTGAATCAGTACTAGTGTAATTAAGGTTGATCAAACTATTTGAATTTATAATATTCATTGCAACTGACTCCTTTTTGTGGTTATCCGACCCATCCTGTTTTCTGCAAATGGAGGTGTAAGTCTGCTTTGCAGCTTATTGATTGTTCCACTATTTAGCAGAGCACGAGCCCATCTGATCATGCTAGCTAAAACAAATTAATTTACAATATATTGTATTTATCAACTTTTTTATAAACTAAATTATTAACTTAAAATAGCATAAAAATATCTGAAAGATAAATTGTTTATCATTGAGATTCAGAATTAATAGAATGTTTCTTAAATTAACAGTTAAACCTCTTTTAATCTTCAGTTATTCAGCTGGTATTGAGTGATTTAGGAATGTCAGAGTTGAGAGAGAAAATTGTCTTTAATGGGGCTACGTGCACGCATAATGGCTGCAGGCCCATAAATAATAATTGCAAAACTGGCATGTTTTATTTAATACAGCATAAAGCAAGGTGATCCTGATGAATGGAATTTATGTCCCATTGGAGTTAATGGGGTTCTACAGAGATACAAGGTTCTGTAAAATGGGGTAAACAGTGAGGTGTCAAAATCTGCAGACGACACAAGTACTCAAGATAGTTCAGTCCAAAGCTGACTGTGAAGAGTGACAATGGGATATATCAAAACTAGGTGACTGGGCAACAAAATGGCAGATGAAATTCAGTGTTGATAAATGCAAAGTAATGCATTTTGGAAAACATAATCCCAACTACACCTCTTAAAATGATGGAGTCTAAATTAGCTGTTACCACTCCAGAAAGAGAGATTGACGTCATTATGCCTAGTTCTCTGAAAACATCTGCTCAATGTGCCGCGGCAGTCAAAAAAGCGAATAGAATGTTAGAAACCATTAGGAAAAGGATAGATATGACAGTAAATATCATAATGCCACTATATAAAACCATGGTATGTCCATTCCTTAACGTTCTGGTTACCTCCTCTCAAAAAAGATATATTAGAAATGGAAAAGGTACAGAGAAGGGCAACAAAAGTGATTAAGAATATGGAAGCACTTCCATATGGAGAGATTAAAAAGATGGGGACTGTTCAGCTTGGAAAGAAAAAGTCTATAAAATCATGAATGGTGTCGGGGGGAAAAAGTGAATAGGGAAGTGTTTACCCCTTCATGGAACACAAGCATCAGGGGCCACCCAATGAAATTAATAGGCAGCAGGCTTAAAACAAACAAAATGAAATACTTCTTCACACAATGCATAGTCAACCTATGGAACTCACTGCCTGGGGATGTTGTTAAGGCCAAAAGTATAACTGGGTTCAAAAAGGAATTAGATAAGTTCATGGAGAACAAGTCCATCAATGGCTGTAGCCAAGATGGTCAGGGATGCAACCCCAAGCTCTGGGTGTCCCTAAGCTGCTGGCTGCCAGAAGCTGAGAGTGGAAGACAGGGGATGGATCACTCGATAATTGCCCTGCTCTGTTCATTCCCTCTGAAGCATTTGGCATCTTCCACTGTTGGAAGACTGGATACTGGGCTACATGGACCATTGGTCTCACCCAGTATGGCTGTTCTGATGTTCTATTGGGGTCAACTTGCAGGATAAGGTGCTGGTTTATCACTTGTATAGAAAGGGCTATTAGCATTTCACATATCCCCTCTAGAATAAACAAGAGAAAGGGACCTAGATGAACATATGGTAAATCATGTTGTCTGCCACTTCTGGTCAATGCTATTGATGGGGGATACATGAATTCTCCAATTTTTTCCATTAACTTTCCAATTTCCTTAAAGAATTAGGCATAGGTTGCTTGCATGTTGTTATTACCATGTAAACACTTATAATGCAGTAGATGCCTCCGTAATATTAAATGTCAGTTGTGTTTGCGCTGAAAAAATGTGGAATGAAATTACAAACAACACCACCAAACTGATTTAGTATCTGTGTGATAGGGTGGCAGCAAGACAGCAGAGGTGCAGAAAGGATTAATAATAGTTAACAGACTGATTGCGCTACCAGGTTTGCTGAAAAGCTACAAAAAAAAATCATGAAGATTGTATGGCAGATATAACCTTTGTAAATGGAAAGTTTGACAATAATTGTGGGGACTATGGGGACATCTAGATAGTGACAGCTACAAGTCAAAATTTTAGCTAGGGCACATAAATTGCCTTAGCTATTCTTTAGCTGCACATGTACTAATTAATTAAGGACACTTTCAGAAGTGCCCCTTAGTCCTCTGCTGTGGCTGCCAGCTGGTCAGCAAACAGCAGGTTACTTCTTTGCAGTCCTGCTGCCACTGAGGAGTCTTGGAACAGAAGGCATCCCGACTGCCCCATACAAGTTTCACCTGCTATATAAATCTTGATGATTTTAATCATTGGTGTTTATATTTAGTCACCTTAAAATATTTGTCCTTGGCATGAACTATGTTGTGTGTAAAGGGACTTTCTTCTTTTTCATGGAAATGAAAAATAAATAAAAGGTTTTGTTTAGAGTGGTCAGCCTTACTGTGAAGCAGCTAATGGAAAGATTATTTAGAATGTATACTCTTTGGGCCAAGGGCTGACTTTTACCATACACTTACACTGCAAATGGAGCACCTGTCCTCACTGGGGTCTCTGGGCACTAATGTAATATTCAAGAATAACAAACAACAATATATAATAAAACAAACTTTGTTGGGTAGAACAGCTTGTGGGGAGAAATCTGCATCTGAATGTCTGACCACTACTATTGTTTAACAGACAGCAGAACATAACCTTAACTCTGCTGCTGCACCTTCTACCCTCCCTTCTGCACACATTCCTTTAAACTACCTCGTCCCAACAAAATTAGTTAAGAATGTTTGATGTGTTGGGAGGAGGTAGTCTGGTAAAGAAGATGAGATAGAAGGCTGGCATCGGTGGAGGGATGAAGAGCCATGACACTGGTGTGGTCGAGTGTTTGGCCGTTGTGGTGCGTGTTTGAGGATGGAGGAGTAGAGCCTCTGTACAGCTTCTCTTCATTTCCTTGCTTTTGTGGCTCTGTGTAAGGTACATTAGGTGTGTAACACCTTTATTGTTTCATGACAACCTCTTTTTTTGTGCATGAACGTCCTAGGTTTTTAAATGCTTAAATAGGGGATTATATGTGGAAGGGGTTGACTTGTGAGAGAGAGTTCCTGGAACTGTGCCACGGAACTGCAACTAATGATGGAGAAGATTATATCTGTCAAGAGCAGTACTTCTCTGACAGACACAATCCTCTATGTCAGCAGTTGTCCACAAAACTTTCTTCATTGCAGGATAAAATTGGATGCAAAAGTATAGTTACTGATCTTACAGAGATGATATGTAATTAGCTATGCATTGCAGAGAAGTTTAGTTTACTGAATATTGGAGAAAAATGACCCATAGCCTGAAAAGATTCTTTTTTTTAAAAAAAACAACAACTGTCCAGTGTATCCTATCTAGTCAGGATACCTCTAACTTTTTTTTTTGTGCAAATAGACAATAGTTTTTAAAGACATGTTAACAAAAAAGTCATGAATTTGAACAGACTAATTCTGAACCTCTTATTTATAAAAAGGAAAGTTAACAAAAATATTTTGAAAATTCAATAGACATACAAGCTAACAGTGTCCAGTTTTACATTGAAGGGCTAGCTACATGTAGAGAAAATTGTGTACCTCATTTTAGCCCCGTTTCAGAACATAATCTTAACAATGAAGTTAACACCAGCACCTCTATTATAAACCCTCCTTCACCCCATCCCCTGGTAAGTCTGAACTCCTTGTCATCAGGCTGGTATTAGGATCTATGGAAGATCATAGCTTTGTATAGCTTAAAGACTGGAATGACTAATTTATTTATACCACTTTGTCTTTCTCCAAACTTCTTTCTTGGAACACAAGTATTTAATCACAGAACACATGACCGGTGGAGACTCTGAGACCTAATTTTTCTGACAAGAATCAGAAAGCTGCCCAACAAGCTACTCCTTTATTCAGATAATGATTGAAAATAATTCCCCAGTAAATGCTACAAATTTAAGTGCAACACTGTTGTTTTCCTTGGAGAGACAAAAATATGTGCCATTTTTGTCAAACAATGCAGACCTTTTCTTTTGCAGCAATTAGTGATGATGCATGTAGTAAATTGCTAAGTATTCATGACTAATCTGGATAGACAGGACTGTCCCTTGCTAATCACAATGAATATTGGCCTGTCCATAAAGAGCAAGAAGTGATGATATCAAAGAGAACAGTCAGCTATTACCAGGGCAAACTCTTGGCCATGAGCTTCTGTAGACGATAATATGAAAAGACAGAGATGAAATTAAAAGCAGTGTTAAGTACCCTCACAGCAGAAAAACAACAATCATTTCTTTGCAGCCTACTCATGTATTATAGTGTGAGAATCTTTCTAAGTTTTATTTTACTATATAAAATTTGAATGAGTAAAACTCTTTTAATTTTTATATGGAGATAGGTTTTTATCAAATAAAACATGGCTCAATTTCCCTCAGGGTAGGGAACAAATCTCCATACCAAAATAAAGCACAGAGGAGTGTTTTTCATTGTATGCTAAATGTATGTGATCTAAAATTATTTATTAAATTGCACAATTTATAGTAATTATTCATGAAGGATATGTTTGCTACTGTATATCTAACTTGGGGGTACTTATTTGTTTTAAAGAGTTGTTGTGAGGCTCAGTAACTGTTCTATTCAGTGACTACAAGCCCTATTGCTCCCCTTCCAGCAGAGGGCAATGAAAACCCAGCCAATGTGGAGGATGCATGTAGAAGGATAGGGTGACTCTTCCATGACTTCCTTCTCCAAGCCCATTGGATGCCTTTCTGAGGAGGTTCTACAGGTGTGAGTTTCTGCACTTTAGGAAGGGGTAGAACCTAAATTCTAGGGGCGGGGATGCGTTGATTTTGGAAAGCGAACCCTTCCTTCTATGCAGGGCAGGAAGAATTCCAAAGAAACCCTGGAATTTCCTGTTTCCTATATTAAAAGTCATCTTTTTCTCCTTTCAATTAATATCTTTGTTAGCTCATCTAGCTTGCCATGGAAACTCACTTATTTCCATGTTTTACCTTGCCTAAGTACAAGAAAAAGGAGACATTTTCCAATTGTTTAATTCTCAGAAGCTCAGGAAAATGGTGACGTTTTCTAATTATCTCATCTCTTGGAATCTTCTTTTTTAAATTGCTTTCACTTGTCCAGCTTGTTAACTAGTAACAGAACAATCAAGGTTGAAAGTTCACTTTTCATTTTTTCTGTAGAGTATTAAATAACCATCAGTCATCTCAGCCCCAAGTAGGTCTTGTGACACTTCCTCAGCTTAAATGACCAACACGTGCATGAACAATTCAGTGTTTCCTTTTATAAACACAGGGTCTCACAAGCTGTAGAGATGGGATAGATACAAAAACCCTAACAGTGCCAGTATTAAGTCCTGCTGAAAATAGATTAGTGGACAGAATGCAGGTGAGACTGTCAAAGGTCCAAAATGGATGCATTTTATCACATAGCTTGCATTCTATCACATTGTATATCACAAATATCACCACGTGTTTGTGTATATAAAAGATGTTTCTATTAAATGTCTGCATGCACACTGAGGGGAAAATGATGATGGTGGCTGCTTTCACCAAACTTCCTCCACTGTGCTTTTTTCCCTTAAAGATTATACGTGGTAAATCTCTAAGGATGATGTTTCTACCTCTCACATTTAATCTACAACTCAGTCATGCAGAGGTTTAAAAACTGACTCACATTTCAGTCAACTTTTAAATAATATTTTGCCGCATTTTACCAGAGTTCCACTGAACTATTATGGAATTCAATGGCATTTTCTTTCCCATTATCAATAACATTTATGTGAAAGAATATTTTTTTTCTCAACATAATAAAAGACAGGCCATTCATTCCCAAATCTGAGAACTGTGTGGAATTCTTTGTTTTGTTTTTTTTTAAATAGGAGTGGTTTTTCCTTAAACTGCTGTTTTCATATTTTAAGTCTGTTTTTTTTTTCCCTCCCCCCGGCATTGCTTATCTACTCAAAACTCACGAGGCTTGATTCTTATGTCTCCTACATCAATTTTACACAAGCTTAACTCCATTAACTTCTGTGTGACCTTGAGCAAGTCATAGTCTCTCTGGCCCAGATGCACAATGGTACTTAGGCACCTAAGTCTGGGGTTTTGGTGCCTAAGCTCCAGTTTTAGGCACCACTTTGATCCACAAAACTCCTATTTGGCTGATGCCTAATCCTGTAGGTGCCTAAACTCCCTCAGCACTTAAATATCTGCTATAAAAGTTCCTAGTCACCTAAGTTTCTGCTTCTGGGCATGTACACTGCTCCTCACTCTAGGCATCTGGATGCCTATCTCTCACCTAAGCCGCAGTGTGATCCATGAACCGAGGGAAGATAGGCATTCCTCTGTCTATCTCACCTGTGGAGAGGTGTGCTCAGAGGCCGCCTACTGGATTGGGTCCCATTCAAACTATGGAAGTGGTAGCATGTACCTTTATAACTTTTAGCCCCCTGGTTAGCACACTCAGCTGGGATGTGGGACAGCCAGGTTCAGTTCACAGGATTTGAATAGGGGTCTCCCACATCCCAGCTGAGTGCTCTAATGACTAGACTCAAAGTTACAAGGAGATTGATACTCCAACCCACATTTTGAGTTAGGTGCCTGCCTCACTCAAACACATTCTCACAAGAAATGACTTAAGTGTATGTCTACATTGCAATTAAAAACCCATGGCTAGCCTGTGCCAGCTGACTCGTCCACAGCTCCCATTGGCCACTGTTTGTTGTTCCCAGCCAATGGGAGCTATGGGAAGCGGCATGGGCCGCAGGGACGTGCTGGCTGCCCAAGCCCCATGAGCCCAAGGAGCTGTTTAATTCAGTGTAGCTGTTCGGGCTTGGGCTGGAGCACAGGCTCTAAGACAGTGATGGGCAACCTGGTGGCCTGCCAGCGGATGACCCTGACAGGCTGCAGACAGTTTGTTTACATTTGCACGGCTGCTGGCAGCTCCCAGTGGCCACAGTTCGCCATTCCTGGCCAATGGGAGCTGCAGGAAGCAGCAGCCAGCATGTCCCTGCAACCCATGCCGCTTCCCGTAGCTCCCATTGGCCACAGTTTGTCGTTCCCGGCCAATGGGAGCTGTGGGTGGCTGTGCAAGTGTAAGCTGTCTGGTGGCCCGCCAGCGGATTACCCTGATGGGTCGCAGGTTGCCCACTACTGCTCAGGACCTTGCGAGGTGAGAAGGTCCACAAGCCCAAATGTCTACACCACAATCAAAGAGGCCTGAGTCCCGTGAGCCCAAGTCAGCTGGCATGGGCCGGCCGTGGGTTTTTAATTGCAGTGTAGACATACCCTCAGCCACCTGGACCCAAAAGAGGGGATGGCTAGCAAAGATAGGCACCTAATTCTGTGAGAGGGCAGGGCTTAGAACATACCCCTCTGGTTGGCATCTCCCATTGGCTAGTTTAGTTGGCTCCTCACCTAGAACAGTGGCATTTGTGGATTGCATTCTTAAGCACTATTTCTCTCCTTTCATTGTATAGGGGTCGTAGGTGCTTAACTCAGGCTTTGTGGAGTGCAGTGTTGTTCCTGTGATTTACCAGGCCTTCAAGACCCCCTGTGATCCAGGCCTCTGTGCCTCAGGTCCTCCTGTGTAAAATGGGGAAAATACATCTTCCTATCTCACAGGGTTATTGTGATGATAAATACATTAAAAGATTGTGAGATGCTTAGATAGGATAGACAGGCTTGTTTTATACAGAAATTCACTGATATCAGAATGAAGCTTATAGGCTTTAGTGGGATAGTTAGATGTGCAAAAATTCAGGATTGGCCTTGCTTTTATCCTTTTGTTATCCTCTGTGCTAGAGACAAAGAGGATTTATCTGTGACTGCTACAATAATAATGTTAATGGACAACATTTTTTACAACATTTTTGGAGAATTGTTTTCTTAAATGAAGTTCATTAAATGTGAATGATTTGCTAGGAGTTGTCTTTCTCTGGCAAACATGAGTCATAGAAGTAGAAACCCAGCAGCACATCTGTAACCCACAGTACCCTCACCAGTTACTAAACCAGTGTAGTTCCTTCAGGCAATCTTAACCTTTCATTTTGATTAAGTCTATAATGTCACTGACATATGTCTAAATATCAGGTCATTTAAAATAAAGTGGTTTTTAGAGGGATAGATGTTTTGGTGCAGATTAGAGACCATGTATATGTTTCACTTTTCCTTTCTGGCTCAAAGTTCTTTAGCCTTGCACCACTAGCTAAACAATGTGACCAGATCAATTATGCTGTTCTTGGTTTTATCACCAGCTGAAAGAAGCTTGCTTAGAATTGTGTGTTTTCACTATGAAGAATATTGAGTTTTTTGTTTCGTTTTCATTTTTAATTATACAGAAAATGATGTATAATACAGGTTACACCGAATGCTCATAAATAAATAGATTTCACAACTTGCCAACAGACTGATTGGCGTGAGGATTGATATACGAGCTCTAAGTAGAGAGCACTAAAGGGAAACAGCGAAGGATCAATGGTGCTGCTGCTGCTGGCTCATGTTCTGTTGCCCTGCCTCTTTGTCTGCTGCTAGATAAAGATGTACACATTTATCTCCACCTATTATCGGAAGACAGGTTTCAACAGCAGCTTCTCATCCTTCACCCTACAGTTAACTGTTGAAAATACATCCAACAAATCATCAATGGTAGAGAGCCTCTGAAGGGGCAGATTCTACTCCCACACTTGTGAAAATCTGAAATAATTCCACTGAACTAAGTAAAATTACTCCATATCCACTTGGGTGGTACTGAGAGCAGAATTTGGCCCAATCTTTCTTAAAGCAGTAAAGGCAGATGGGCTGGCCCACCTGCTCATCTTGGACTATGGGTATTTTCCAAGACCTAAACCCTCTATTTCAAAAATCCCAGCTGGTATGGTTGGGTAGCAGAGAGAACCTTCAGCTACTGTAAACTGGAGCCATCATTTCATCTAAAATGCAGCACATAGGAAGAGCTGGATATCAATAGTGGTGCATCCAGAAAGGTTTCATGAAGCAAACATACTGAAGCATCATCACACGATTTGAGGTGTGTTTTTGCTGGGCAGCTGGCTCCAATCAGAGTGGCAATTTGTTACCAATTAGTAAAATCATCTTGCTGCTCGCTGGAGTATACAAATAGCTTATTTGACTCTCCTTCAGGAATAACAGTGATTGCTAGCATGTTTGATATATAGTCTTTGAAAGTAATGTGCACAGAGCCATTAAGAGACAGCACTTGGAAGGTGTCTGATCAATCAGACTCCTCCTCCTAACTGTAGGTATGTAAAAATAATGAAGAAAAACAAACATCTCCTCCCCCCCCCCCCCCCCCCCCCCGGAAAAAAAATCCAGATGTCTCACGGTAATTTGGTATAAGAGGTGAAGTGGCACTCACTTTACCCCAGGTTTGAATTTGGCCCAGTATAACAATATTTAATACAATGGCTCTAATTTATACACACAAAGGACTCTCAAGATGGCAATTTCCTATTTGATTACTAATTCTTGTTTGTTATATCCAAAGCGCTTTTTTTTAGGGCCAAATCCTGAAATACTAACTCAGGCAAAACTCCTATTGGGCCATGACACAGAGGCTTATTGATGCCAGCTGGCAAAGAGTTTACTGTTCCTTACAAACAACTTCTGTTTCAGACCTGACAAATTCACTACATGTAATATGCTGCTTTCATGGTATTCATCGATTAAAGGGTAGCATAAATAGTCATTGTAAGGTGTCAGAGTAGCAGCCGTGTTAGTCTGTATCTGCAGAAAGAAAAGGAGTACTTGTGGCACCTTAGAGACTAACAGATTTATTTGAGCATAAGCTTTCGTGAGCTACAGCTCACTTCATTGCATGCATGCAGTGGAAAATACAGTAGGATGATTTTATATACACGGAGAACATGAAACAATGGGTGTTACCATACACACTGCAATGAGAGTGATCAGGTAAGGTGAGCTTTCTCCAGCAGGAGAGAGGAAAAAAATCTTTTGTAGTGATCAAGGTGGGCCATTTCCAGCAGTTGACAAGAACATGTGAGGAATAGTAGGGGGGGAAATAAAAACATGGGGAAATAGTTTTACTTTGTGTAATGATGCATCCACTCCCAGTCTTTATTCAAGCCTAACGTAATGGTGTCCAGTTTGCAAATAAATTCCAAATCAGTAGTCTCTCATTGGAGTCTGTTTTTGAAGTTGGGGTTTTTTTTTTTTGTTTTTTTTTTGTTGAATTGCCGCTTTTAGGTCTGTAGTCGAGTGACCAGAGAGATTGAAGTGTTCTCCGATGGTTTTGAATGTTATAATTCTTGACGTCTGATTTTTGTCCATTTATTCTTTTACGTAGAGACTCTCCAGTTTGGCCAATGTACATGGCAGAGGGGCATTGCTGGCACATGATGGCATATATCACATTGGTAGATGTGCAGGTGAACGAGCCTCTGATAGGTTTCAGAGTAGCAGCTGTGTTAGTCTGTAGCTGCAAAAAGAAAAGGAGTAATTTGTTAGTCTCTAAGGTGCCACAAGTACTCCTTTTCTTTTTGAGCCTCTGATAGTGTGGCTGATGTGAATAGGCCCTATGATGGTGTCCCCTGAATAGATATGTGGACACAGTTGGCAACGGGCTTTGTTGCAAGGATAGGTTCCTGGGTTGTGTGGCATGTGGTTGCTGGTGAGTATTTGCTTCAGGTTGGGGGGCTGTCTGTAAGCAAGGACTGGACTGTCTCCCAAGAGCTGTGAGAGTGATGGGTCGTCCTTCAGGATAGGTTGTAGATATTTAAGGACTAATGTAACCCAATTGAAAATTATGGTCTTGGAGGGAAAGAGTAATCAAGGAATCATATGGCTCAGTGCTAGCCCTTTTAGGGAGGGAGTTGTCACCCTTCCCTGGCTAGCCAATTACATAATGTATTGCTCAATTGTCTACCTGTGCACCAACCCAGAAAAGTTAATGGAGAGCCATCAAAGACAAACTATGAAAATCAAAACCACTTGGAAGTGAAAAGGAATGGTAGGACTATCTCTTTGATCTCCTATCTGTGAATAGAGAGACTGAATCAGTCTATCACAGGTTGGAGAAAGACTCTGCCTCCATTCACTGAGGAAGTACCTTGATGAGCTTCAAGAAAGAATGGGTCCTAAGTCCTTAGTGTAGTTGACACAGGCGAGACTCCCTTGTGCTGGTGGCAGATGCAACAAGGTGACTCAGCCCTAGATGCCTGAAGAAGCATCACAGGCCAACTCTTGAGAAGTGAAGAACATCTTGTGAGGAACTATAGCCCCCATTTGCATAAATGGACATTATAGCAGCTTATCACTTCTTAGGATTGATTTTAAGTGTGAGTTTTCCTGAGCAAGGATGTAGTAAAAATAATTAAAATAGTGAAAAGATTTCAGGATTTGGCCCATTCAGTGTATAAATTACAGCTGGGTAGAAAATGTGTTTGATATTGGTTGGATAAGCAAAGCTATGAGTGATATACTCATTACTGTCTGGCTGTTGTGTGGGGAATGCAAGCTATAACCTCATTTTGTTTAGTAAGGGAATGACTGATGGTGAGGAGTAGGCAGAGGAGCTTCCTTATAACCTTTACTCCAGTACTTAAAGTACTCTCCTGGGACGTAGAAGACCTTGGTTCAGTTTGCCCCCCAGCCTGATGATGATGATGTATTTAGACAGATATTTCTCATCTCTGAGGTGAGTGTCCTAACCAGTAGATTAGTGTCATTCCTACTCTCTGTATGTCCCAGTACATATTTAATTTATTTATACAAAGTAGAATGGCTTCAACAGGAGAGACTGGGAAAAACCCACATCAGAATATTCTTTATACCAGTGGTAAAGACATTTAACTAACTGAGAGGTGGTGATTTAATATTCAACTCCCTTTTCCTCATCAGGCAGAAGGATGGATTGAACCAGGGTCTTGGTGAGTGCCTTAACCTCTGAGTTAAAAGTTTAGAAGGGTGATCTTCCCCCCCCCCCCCGCACCCCCACCCCCAGCCACATTGTGTGGATTTAAACATGCTCTGAGAACACATACCAACTCGGCCTCGCAGGTGATATAGGCGAGGCCACACCTATCTCCATCTGGTTAGTGTGGACATAAGACTTCTGTAAGGCAGATGACTTGGTACCACAACACATTTATTTTAAAAACTAGAACAACATAAAATTAACATGGCATGTATTAAATGGATTAAAAACTGGCTAACTGATCAATCTCAATGTCACTGTAAATGGCGAATCGTTATTGAGAGTTATTGTCAAGCAGGGATCACTTCTTGGCCCTATGCTATTTAATGTTTGTATCAATAACCTGGAAGAAAATCTTCACTGATAAAGTTTGCAGGTGACCCAAAATTGGGGGAGTGGTAAATAATGAAAAGGACAAGTCACTAGTACACTGTCATCTGAATTGTTTGGTAAACTGGGTGCAAACAATGAGTTTTTAGTATGTCTGAATATAAAAGTATACATCTAGAAACAAAGAATATAGCTCATGCTTACATGATGGGGGAAGGGGAGGCTCTATCCTCAGAAGCAGTGACTCTAAAAAAAATTTGTGGATTGTGGTGGGTAATTAACTGAACATGAGCTTCCAGTGTGACACTATGGCCAAAAGAGCTAATGTCATCCTGTGATGCATAAACAGGGAAATCTGGAGTAGAAGTAGAGAGTTACCATTACCTCTGTATCGGTCACAGGAGTGACCACTCTTGTAATACTGTGTCTAGTTCTGGTGCCCACAATTCATGAAGGATGTTGATAAATTGGACAGGGTTCAGAGAAGAGCCACTAGAATGATGAAAGGATTAGAAAAACATGCCTTACAGTGATAGACTCAAAGGGCTCAATCTATTTAGCTTAACAAAGAGAAGCTTATGGAGTGAGTTGATTAGTCTATAAGTATCTACATGGGAAACAAATATTTAATAAAGGGCTCTTCAGTGTATCAGAGAAAGGTATAAGATGATCCAATTGCTGGAATTTGAAGCTAGACAAATTCAGACTGGAAATAAGGTGTGGAGTTTTGATGGTAAGGTTAATTAACCATTGGAACAATTTACTAAAGGCCATGGTGCATTCTCCATCGCTGAGCATTTAAGTCAAGAGTGGATGGTTTTTCTAACAAAAATGTTCTAGGAATTATTTTGTGGAAGTTCTATGGCTTGTGTTATACAGGAGGTCAGACTAGATGATCACAATGTTTCCTTCTGACCTTGGAATATATGAATCCTGCAAGGTCTTAGGCAAGACAGAGGTGTCTGAATGCCTGCCTAAGGCAGTAGTGCTCATGCCCAGAGGCAAAAACTTTTACAGTGAAAATGTATGTACTAAGGTATTTTTAAGCACCTACAGGGTTAGGTGGCAGCTGAGCAGGGTGTCCAATGCACCTGTATTTCCCATCAGTGGTCCAACAAACGCACCTACTCTCAGGCATCCACCACCCGTGATGGTCACCTCCCTTGAGTAAGACACGTGTCTCTTTTCCTTCTGGTGGCGGGGGAGGGGGGGGCAGTAATTCCAGGCTGCACAGTTTCCTGCCTTCACTATGGACTTCCTAACACAGACATGTTGCCCAAGGGCACCTACTTGGTTTCTCTTCAGAGATGAACGTAATTGCTACAGGTATTTAAGTACACACAGACTTCCTAAGCAAGCCTATGTTGTTCTTAAGGTAAAAAGCATTACAGAGAAAACGTTAAAAGCAAAACAAAACCCCCCTTACACAGAGGTTAATAAGCTTACCAGAATCAACCCAACCCTAACATGGATGCTGGCAGGTCCAGTCCTTCCAATCAAACCCTAAGGATTATGTCCTTCCGTGGGCCAGAGAGCCTGCCCATTTGCTGGATGAGGAAGAAGAGCCAGTTTAAACATAGGCTATTTATCTAAAAAATACTTGCTTTGTCCGTTGGTCCCTGGAGAATTCAGTTTTAACTAATATATACATCCCACCCTGTTGGAAAGGTAACAACCTGAGTCAATTTGCATAATCATCACCTGCTGTTCTCCTATTTAGCTTTGCCATAGAAATACATACAATTTCACAACAACACCTACACAACTCCATTTTTAATACAACGGACCTCAATGGTATTCACCTAATTCAATAAAGTTAATTCAGGATATTGCAGGAAATTGTCAGTCTGTCAAACAGGAAGTTTGAGACACTCACTGGAGTCTAAATTTTGGAGTTAGGCCCCTAAGACCTTTTGTGAAGTAGCACCTAAGTGAGTTACCAAAAGTTACGTAGGAAGTTTGTGAAAGAAATAAGAAATTTAATCCAGATCTTTGACAGTCCCAGCTATTGCTTTGACCATAAGAACATCCTCTTTCCTCCCAGACCCTTCTTTCTTTCAGAGAAGACCTAGTTCCTGGGGACCAGCTTTGTCTCCTTATTTTCATCTCCCTTTGGTTTCAGCAAACCAGCCATTTTCTGTCTTTCCCTGCTCTTCAGTTATGTGGGTTTTTTTTTTGTATTTGTTTAACCATTAAAATGGTTTGCTACTTTAGCTGCCTCTCACCAGTGGAAAGTGAGGCCACCAATGCCAGCCATCCATGAAGACAGAAAAGGCCGAACCAGAGGTAGAAAGAACATTCACGCTAAAAACAACAAGCCATTAGTACCTTAGCAGTTCCCCCATTCTCCTGAATGGGAAGCTGCAATGTTGAATTATTGCCACCAAGTGGTGCTCTGTGAGGCTATAAATTAGCAGCAGGCTGATCCTCATTCACATGAAAAGCTTATGCTCAAATAAACTTGTTAGTCTCTAAGGTGCCACAAGTCCTCCTTTTCTTTTTGCAGATACAGACTAACACGGCTGCTACTCTGAAACCTAATAAAGTACTAATAGCTCCTCTTGAATCCAGCAAACTCACAACAATTAAAAAATAAAAAATCTCCTATAAGGTATGAGTGCTGGGGGTTTCTTTCATCGCTTAAGAGTGGGAGGAAGCAATTGGTTTCTCCTTGTATGTCATTACCTTATGGGTTTAAAACAGATTTCAGTGAAAGTTTTTAATAAAATTGGGATTCTGTTCTCTGTTACCCCTTTAACAGCTCTTTTAGTCTCTCTCTCTCTCTCTCTCTCATTCTCAGTGGTGGGATGCTTTATCACCACTCTCTCAATGTGGATTGTATTTTACACTTGCATGGGTGTAATCAGTATGGACTTTCGCATCTATCATATCTATTTTTCTAAACTGGGGAATGTCAAAACACAAGATAACATAGTGTCAGTCAGTAGCACTCTAGGGGCAAAGAACAAACACCACTCTATTTGCATGTCATGAGTGATGTAAGCATGTAAGAGAGATCATTAACAGCAGTATGAAATTAGAAGATATACACCAGTAAACATACTAGGTATTATCTCAATGTCCTATTTTCTACAAAATATTTTCTCTTTCATTGTAATACAGGAAAATCTTGTTAAATTACATTTCTTTACAAAGTTCTCCTTTGAACAAATTTATTCAATTTACAAGTTTAGTTTCAAAGTATTCTACATTCTACATTGTATCAGGTATATTTTGGTTTGGCATACAGAAAGTTCTGTTTTTTTTCCTTTTAATATGCATTTTTCATTGTCAGCTTAGTTATTGTGGAGCAGTCTGCAGACTGGCTTGTTTTCTGTGTTCAGTGTGCTCTTAAAATCATGTTTGTAGTTGTATGTGGGTGTCCCATATATAACAATATTGTATTGTGTTTTACATGAGCTACTCTCGAAGACCACTCGGCACTTTCTGCCCAATTACTTAGAAGAGCTTGCCGTGCTGAACATATTACTCCTGTGTTCTGTGCCTGGCTTGGCTTGTTTCTGATGCACTTCATGGTGTTGCCTGTGAGCTATTGATCTAGAGCCAGATGATTCCTGGCTGCTTTTGAAAATTATTTTCTCTCTATATGCTTTTAAGACAGCAGGGCCACTCTACCAAAACCCAGATTTGAACTCTAGAAGCAGGGTATTCTCAGTTAAGGGTCCTCATTTCTGACCATCAGAGGCTGTTATCCTTCTGCCTCATCATATGCAAAGCCCACCAATTTGCCTAGGCTTTTGTCCGAGATGAGTGCCAGAATAAGTCAAATCTTATTTTCAGAGTGAAGTTTTCATTTGAGTTGACATAATATAAAGTTAGTCATTGTCTCACCTATATATCTTGGGTGAAATGCTGGTCTCACTGGAATTTTGTCATTGACTTTAGTGGGGTCAAGATTTCACACTTTATCTCCAGAACTCTTCTAGTTACTTTCACATGTTACATTAATGACATTTATGTTTCACTGCTGTACTTACTTGCTTATCTCCTTGGGAGCTGCCTTGCTGAAACACCCAGGGCATATGTCACTGCACTCCAATGTGGTAATGATGTCAAACCTATGCTCTCCCAGCTTACTGTACAGCTATCCTGTCATAATTAGCTTTAAGCGTCTAAAATACTGTAGATTAAATACCAGATTCCACTTTGTCTAAACTCTATAATTTTTCAGTTCTCCATTTGTTACTTTTATTAGTTACTATTTGGAAAAAATATATAAATTATTCCTGAAAAAGGGTTGAGGTTACCAAGCACAAAACACAGCAAAAAAATGCTTGATTGGACATATTCCTTTTCAGTGCTTGGTGTAGATTGTGCTGTCATCACACAGCTCTCGTTTCACCACATCCCAGCAATTTATATTCTTCCACTTCTTCTCTTGAATACACCAGTACAAAATACAACATTCAAACAGCAGGGCACAAAATTACTGGGTTTAGCGAACAATCAGCCAGAGAGGCATAAGGCTGTGTATTTACTTTAAACCGACTTCCATTATTTCTGCACTTCCTTTCAACAGTAATAAAATGTGTTCACAATAAAAATGGCTTTTTGTATGCAATAGGAATTTTAATTTACGCTGGAGGAAGAACTAGTTCATAACTCAGTAGAACCGACTGGGTTCATAAGTTCTGCTTCTTGTGATTAAAATTTGGATGCAGAGCTATTTATTATGTTTTTCTCTGTGCCCCCTCAGCTCTGTAAGCTCACTCAGAGCTAAACAATTAAAGTGGAAATTGATTTGTTTACAATGGAAATCATTACTAGATTGGAAATAATGCAAAAGGCATAAGCAATTACATGTTTCATAGTATAGGTAAGACTGAAATGAAATGGGCTTAGCTGCTCCTCGTGCAGGGATGCTGTACACTTACTAATTCAGAACTGCATGATAGTTTTCAGTGGCTGTAAATAATCCAAATATCTGTACTATGGTCCAATACTGTCCTCAGAACTCTTTGTTCATATGCCCACAGTGAGAACATCTGCCTCATCTTCTCATATTTCCTCTTAATAGTCAACCCTGAAGAAGAACTCTTCTTCTATTTATATATATTTATATTAATTTTACAAGTTCAAAAGTGGCCTGTGTGTGAGACGTTATCTGTGTGTGTGTGAGAAGTTCATGGGGAGTGTGTTGGTTTAACTGGAGGAACCCAAATGTGAGGACAAGGGAAATTTTTCAGCCATTACCCAAGCAAAAATGAGTAAACTTCTTATTGTGAAAACATACATGAAGAATTCCATTTTCCTCTAAAGGTTTATTGTGCCATGTCAAGGTTCCTCCCCCACTCTGAACTCTAGGGTACAGATGTGGGGACCTGCATGAAAACCTCCTAAGCTTACTTTTACCAGCTTAGGTTAAAACTTCCCCAAAGTACAAATTAAATTTATCCTTTGCCCTTGGAATATCCACTGCCACCACCAAACTCTAACTGGGTTTACTGGGAAACGTAGTTTGGACACGTCTTTCCCCCCAAAATCCTCCCAACCCTTGCACCCCACTTCCTGGGAAAGGTTTGGTAAAAATCCTCACCAATTTGCATAGGTGACCACAGACCCAAACCCTTGGATCTGAGAACAATGAATAAGCATTCAGTTTTCTTACAAGAAGACTTTTAATAGAAGTAAATAGAAATAAAGGAATCCCCTCTGTAAAATCAGGATGGTAGATACCTAACGGGGTAATTAGATTCAAAACATAGAGAATCCCTCTAGGCAAAACCTTAAGTTACAAAAACAACACACAAGACAGGAATAGTCATTCTATTCAGCACAGTTCTTTTCTCAGCCATTTAAAGAAATCATAATCTAACACATACCTAGCTAGATTACTTACTAAAAGTTCTAAGACTCCATTCCTGTTCTATCCCTGACAAAAGCAGCATACAGACAGACACAGACCCTTTGTTTCTCTCCCTCCTCCCAGCTTTTGAAAGTATCTTGTCTCCTCATTGGTCATTTTGGTCAGGTGTCAGCGAGGTTACCTTTAGCTTCTTAACCCTTTACAGGTGAGAGGATTTTTCCTCTGGCCAGGAGGGATTTTAAAGGGGTTTACCCTTCCCTTTATATTTATGACATGCCATATCAGAAGACTAAATTCAGTTGAAGTGTGAAACATCATAGATATTTAGGTCAGAAGGGACCATTATGATCATCTAGTCTGACCTCCTGCACAACGCAGGCCACAGAATTTCACCCACCACATCGCTACATTGTGTTCCCTTTATGCTGGGTCTGGCTGTCAAGGAATTCTCCAGTCTAGGGGGACCTCCCCAGGTAATGCTCTATATCATCCCACTACAGGAGGCTTATTGAAGGTGTTCCCTGAAGCATGGGGAAGTGGCTGAAGGGCTACTGTATACAGTCTATTCCTGGATGCTGCAGCAGGTCCATAGGTAGGTGCAAGTTGCAACAGCCCTTGGGTTCTTCTTACTTGTGTCAGGTGTAGAAGCAGCTCTTGGCTTGCCCATTGTAGGGGAAGCACTGAAGTGGCAGAAAGCTCAACTCTGGCACAGGCATGAATTGGATCAAAGGACTTTACTTTTTAGTTTATATGCAAAACTCAGTGCAATCTTAAATGTGGAGTTACTGCTGATGCCTCCATAATAAGTACATTTTTCTTCCCAAAATGCACTTAAACTGATATACAAACTTATAAAGGGATAATTTCACTCCCCTTTCAAATGCAGCTACTTGTGAGGTGAAATATGGCTGTGGAACACCACACACAATATAACATTATTCGCCTTTATACAAGAGGAAGAAAAGGAGTATCTAAAACTATATAATAGCAGTAAGCAGAATGTAATTACATGTTGGAGGGTGGTCAGAACACTGAGAATTACATCTCTGTACTTAAAAAGTAACAATTTTTAATGACCACAACATCTCATACAATGGACAGCACTATCATGCTCCCTTGCACCATGCTAAGGAATTATTATTACTATATATTATAGCGTCCAATGTGTGGTAGGCATCTCACAGAAGACCTCTGTTTTAACTAGATTATATTAGCTTAGTATAGTATCAAAAGGAAGGGTCTTACCTACTTTTTCTATAATATCTATGCAGTTGTTGGAGGTTTTGCAACCACATATTGATCCAGTCCTATTTTAGCCTACAAAATTTGACAGACTTTAAATGTACCCATATGATACAAGGATTCATAATTCAAATAACCATAAAAAAGAGCAAATACTTTCATGATGCTGGGGTCCCCAAGGCTGGGGATGAGGCCAGGAGCAGAGCTGCAGGGAGGCTGGGGAGTCTGGATAGGGCCAGCCATGGGATTGGGAGCCGGGGACGTGGCTGCTGGGGGCCTGGAGCAGAGCTGGGCGTGGGGAGGGGCTGGGTGGTGCTCCATCCCTGCACCCCCCCCACCCCCACCCCCCGTGGGGCTGACCTGAGTCCACCGCATCCCCTCCCCCCCCCCCCCACCGGATGTTCCTCCAAGTGCCCCACCAGGGTGGGGGTGCCCCACACTTTGGGAACTTCTGATCTAAACCTATGACTTTATTATGTATTAGATGGAGAGCTTTCAAATTCAGCTCACATCAATAGATAAAACTGAAATTTTCTTACCTATGAACTATCCAAAGGATATGTGCCATGGTTTCTTCAGTGATCGAGGGTAAACGTTAAGAAATAATGCATAGTCACTGAGTCACCTGACTGTTTGAAGGTTTAATTTGAAATTGGCTTCAAACGCAGGATGGGTTCCAATAATCAATCTTGAATGAAATATCTAAGAGACAGACTCCATTTTCACAAAGCTCTTTCTAGGTGTTTATATAGCCCCCATTACACTAGAATGAGAAATTTTGAATTTATTTTCACAACACTGTGAAGTAGGAAAGTATTAATATTAATTATTGCTGCACTGAGCAGCAGCTACAGAGGTATTAAATAGCAAGGAGGGGCCAGGTGCCAGGACAATAACAGAATACATCTGTTCTGCAGGGGGCCTGGGCAAACACAGATGGATCATGGTCTACAGGAGCTTGTGCTTTTCTTACAGATCTTGACTGACTAGAGTAACTGGCCATGCCTGTCACTATTTTGTACCAGGACTGCTGCTGCCTTTCTGAAGGGACAGTGAAGTGAAATGGTAGACCCACTGGTGGGCTGTACTTCTGTTCTGTAGTTCTATGCATGTAGGGGACTAAACTATGAGCAAAATTTCTTCATTTCCTGTCCATGTGCTGCTGGAAAGAGCAGGATAAGATGCTTTCCTTGCAAAAGTTTTTGGCTTGACCTTTTTTTCTGCATGGAAAATACCCCTTGTTTAGTTGTGTTCAATCTAGGATGTCATACTTGAGGTTTTTTCCTTGTAAGTGAAAAGCAGGGCTTCCACTTACTGAGTGTTTCATCCTAGAAGTAGCTGGAGATCAAAAGCTTGATGCTTCTCACCTGTGTGATAACTACATTCAGACTTGCATTAGGTTATATGCCAAATGTAGAGTGGGAAGAATACATTACGTGTTTGAACACAAACAGAAATGGAGAGTCAGATTTTTTTGCAGTATAGCTGCTCCAATACAGCCATTGTGATTCACACCAGCTGAAGATCTGGTGGGGGGGGGGAAAAATTGGAATTCAGTAATAAAATCAGATCCCACTGCTCTTTGTTTTTCGCTCTTTTTCCATTTCCAGGATTAAGCAAAGTTGCTTCAGTTTTATTTTTCTACCTAGAGGAAGTAGCTAGGGAAGGTGAGCCTGATTCTGCTCTCACTCTTTTATTTACAGCTGTGAAACACCCAAATTGATTTCAGTGGGCATTTTGTATCTCTTGCATCTCTGAAAAGTCAGGTCGCCGCTAATTTAACTGCCTAAATAGGGATTGACATGGCAAATGCAGGCACTTAGGTCTGAAAGTTTTGGCCATAGATTCTTATGTTGGAAATGCAAGGAGAAGTTGTGTGGCTTAATTTTGTTATATAAAAGAGCAATGCTTTTCAAACTGGGCTGACTTTAAGCTGGTATGAAGGGGGAAATAGTCATTGAAATCAATGTACCTGTTTTCATCGCACTGATTTTAGCTTCCATACCTTTATATGGCTGCATTGTCTTGTTTTACCTTGGTTTTTTTTTTTTTTACTTTAGTTAATCATAGAATCATAGACTATCAGGGTTGGAAGGGACCTCAGGAGGTCATCTAGTCCAACCCCTCTGCTCAAAGCATGCTAAGTACTTTTCATATGACAAGTGTACAGATATAATAGGCCTTGCTTCATCAGCTCCATGCACCTTGTATAATCATATACAATATACATATAATTAAGAGCACGGTTGCTTTTCATACTCACTTTACACATACTCTTCCTGAGTGTAAATGCCAAACAAAGTGCAGAGCATTGGAGAGTCAGGCCCAATAGATCAAAACCCTGATAATTATTTAATCATAGAATCATAGAATATCAGGGTAGAAAGGGAACCTCAGGAGGTCATCTAGTCCAACCCCCTGCTCAAAGCAGGACCAATCCCCAACTAAATCATCCCAGCCAGGGCTTTGTCAAGCTTGACCTTAAAAATATCTAAGGAAGGAGATTCCACCACCTCCCTAGGTAACGCATTCCAGTGTTTCACCACCCTCCTAGTGAAAAAGTTTTTCCTAATATCCAACCTAAACCTCCCCCACTGCAACTTGAGACCATTACTCCTCATTCTGTTATCAGCTACCACTGAGAACAGTCTAGATCCATCCTCTTTGGAACCCCCTTTCAGGTAGTTGAAAGCAGCTATCAAATCCCCCCTCATTCTTCCCTTCCGCAGACTAAACAATCCCAGTTCCCTCAGCCTCTCCTCATAAGTCATGTGTTCCAGTCCCCTAATCATTTTTGTTGCCCTCTGCTGGACTCTTTCCAGTTTTTCCACATCCTTCTTGTAGTGTGGGGCCCAAAACTGGACACAGTACAGCAGATGAGGCCTCACCAATGTTGCATAGAGGGGAACGATCACGTCCCTCAATCTGCTGGCAATGCCACTACATATACATCCCAAAATGCCATTGGCCATCTTGGCAACAAGGGCACACTGTTGACTCATATCCAGCTTCTCATCCACTGTAACCCCTAGGTCCTTTTCTGCAGAACTGCTGCCGAGCCATTCGGTCCCTAGTCTGTAGTGGTGCATGGGATTCTTCCGTCCTAAGTGCAGAACTCTTCACTTGGCCTTGTTGAACCTCATCAGATTTCTTTTGGCCCAATCCTCTAATTTGTCTAGGGCCCTCTGTATCCTATCCCTACCCTCCAGCGTATCTACCTTTCCTCCCAGTTTAGTGTCATCTGCAAACTTGCTGAGGGTGCAATCCACGCCATCCTCCAGATCATTTATGAAGATATTGAACAAAACCGGCCCGAGGACTGACCCTTGGGGCACTCCACTTGATACCAGCTGCCCACTAGACATGGAGCTATTGATCACTACCCGTTGAGCCCGACAATCTAGCCAGCTTTCTATCCACCTTATAGTCCATTCATCCAGCCCATACTTCTTTAACTTGCTGGCAAGAATACTGTGGGAGACCGTGTCAAAAGCTTTGCTGAAGTCAAGGAACAACACATCCACCACTTTCCCCTCATCCACAGAGCCAGTTATCTCATCATAGAAGTAGATTAGTCAGGCATGACTTGCCCTTGGTGAATCCATGCTGACTGTTCCTGATCACTTTCCTCTCTTCTAAGTGCTTTAGAATTGATTCCTTGAGGACCTGCTCAATGATTTTTCCAGGGACTGAGGTGAGGCTGACTGGCCTGTAGTTCCCAGGAAACTCCTTCTTCCGTTTTTTTAAAGATGGGCACTACATTAGCCTTTTTCCAGTCGTCCGGGACTTCCCTCGATCGCCATGAGTTTTCGAAGATAATGGCCAATGGCTCTGCAGTCACATCCGCCAACTCCTTTAGCACTCTTGGATGTAGCGCATCCGGCCCCATGGACTTGTGCTCATCCAGCTTTTCTAAATAGTCCCGAACCACTTCTTTCTCCACAGAGGGCTGGTCACCTCCTCCCCATGCTGTGCTGCCCAGTGCAGTAGTCTGGGAGCTGACCTTGTTCGTGAAGACAGAGGCAAAAAAAGCATTGAGTACATTAGCTTTTTCCACATCCTCTGTCACTAGGTTGCCTCCCTCATTCAGTAAGGGGCCTACGCTTTCCTTAACTTTCTTCTTGTTGCTAACATACCTGAAGAAACCCTTCTTGTTACTCTTAACATCAACTTGTGCATTTCAATCTGTGAAGTTGTGGTTGCAGTTAAAAGGCTATACATGTTTGTCAGCTCTTCAGAACTGGTCTTTGAGATTAAAAGGACACAGCTTGGTGAGCTGTGTTGCTTTTGAAAAAGCAAACCAAAATATGCAAGTAAGCTCTTTTTCTGGATTTAGACACCAAGGAAAACTTGAATTGGTAACATAAAAATCTATGTTCTTAGTTGGAATGCAAAAAGGCTCAAAATGAAGTTATTAGTATGGAGAACTTTTAAAGTGTCTTGCTTCTGTATCACTACTGCCTCTGTATTCATTTCTTAAAATATTTTTTGGAAATCTAATGAACTGTCAGACATAATGGATTATGTAACAGTGCATTCTGAGGGACTGAAACTTTTGATTGCCATCATTTTCTGTGAAAGCATGAATTGGTTTAAAACATTTTGTCTGTCTGTGTTAGAATGACAAATTTTCAATAGGTGGTTCTGGATCTCAGTATATGCCTCAAATTTCCTTTTGGAATCATCTTCAAAGTAAGAGGGGATCAAAGTATCAGGGGTATACATCAAAACCATCAAATGCTTTTTAAATAACTTTATTTTTTGCCAAGAGTTCAAAGTAAGGTTACAAACATGATCTTCATGACTTCATTACGCAGGCAAGTCAAAATTTTTAAATTGGTGTTCATATGTGCCCATCATGATGAAGATAGAGGTGACTTTCATGTGTGTGGTTTTTTTTTCTGTTTTTTAGTCTGAAGTTCTGAGGCGAAAGTGACTTACAGATAAACGTGGGCCTGATTCTCCTTTTGTTACATCATTTTCCCACCAAGGTTAATTGTTTGTACTGTGGACCTTCTAAACCTAAGACATCTTACATCACCTTTCTAAGCCCTGGTCTACACTAGGGGTATGTCTACACTACGAAATTAGGTCGAATTTGTAGAAGTCGGTTTTGTAGAAAGCGTTTTTATACAGTTGATTGTGTGTGTCCCCCCACAAATGCTCTAAGTGCATGTAGTCGGCAGAGTGTGTCCACAGTACCGAGGCAACCGTCGACTTCCGGAGCATTGCACTATGGGTGGCTATCCCACAGTTCCCGCAGTCTCTGCCGCCCATTTGAATTCTGGGTAGAAATCCCCAGTGCCTGATGGGGCTAAAACATTGTCGTGGGTGGTTCTGGGTACATATCGTCAGGCCCCCGTTCCCTCCCTCCTTCCGTGAAAGCAAGGGCAGACAATCGTTTTGCTGCCTTTTTTTCTTGAGTTACCTGTGCAGACGCCATACCACAGCAAGCATGGAGCCCGCTCAGGTAACCATCACTGTATGTCTCCTGGGTGCTGGCAGACGTGGTAGGGAGTCCGCACAGAAAAAAGGCGCGGAACGATTGTCTGCCATTGCTCTGACGGAGGGAGGGGCGACTGACGACATGGCTTACAGGGTTGGCTTACAGGGAATTAAAATCAACAAAGGGGGTGGCTTTACATCAAGGAGAAACAAAACCAACTGTCACACAAAATGCCCCACTCAAGGATTGAACTCAAAACCCTGGGTTTAGCAGGCCAATGCTCAACCCACTGAGCTATCCCTCCCTCTGGTATTTCAGGCAGGACTGAATCTCCATTAAAGTTTTCAAGGTGCCCCTGACAGACCTCACCAAAACGATTGTTGGCCGTTGATTTCACAGAGGGAGGGAAGGCGGGCCTGATGACATGTACCCAGAACCACCCGTGACAATGTTTTTTGCCCCATCAGGCATTGGATCTCAACCCAGAATTCCAATAGGCAGCAGAGACTGTGGGATAGCTACCCACAGTGCAACACTCCGGAAGTTGATGCTAGCCTCGGTACTGTGGAAGCACTCCGCTGAGTTAATGCACTTAGAGCATTTTGTGTGGGGAAGCACACAATCGACTATATAAAAACAATTTCTAAAAAAACGACTTTTATAAATTTAACCTAATTTCTACTGTAGACATACATTTTTACTTTTTAGGGTATGTGTGTGAAAAGACTTACATGCTAAAACTTACAGGTCATTTAACTCAATAGTTTCCCTGAGTTTATTAAGATACTTTAAGACAGTGAAATATATTTCTTGGTTGAATTCTTAAATGAGTTAGATGCATTGCTATTCTGTGAGGATGATCAGTTCTGGTAACCAGTCACAGTAGTGATGTCAGTTAAGTGTGACTTATAAATTATTGTGGGCTTTTAAAATGGAATTCTTAACAAAAATACTATTTAAAGCAGTTAATGAAATAGAAAAGCATATACAGTAATAGGAATACATATTTATCATTCTTAGGTTTTATTATGTCTGTATTTGCTTAATTGGATAGAACTTTAAAAACAATCTCTTGCAATTAAATCTTCTGACTTTCAGAATAAAAATCTCTGATAAATTGCTTTTGAGAGAAACTAGGTGACATACAAATATATAAAATGAAAATTAATTTCCATATTCAATGGAAAAAATGATTTTCTGTAATGTTTTGCATTTAGTGCTGAGGATCTGCAAGTGCTTACAAACACACTTAGCCATGCAGCACCCTTTGAAGTAAGGAACTATTATGGGCAAAATGAGGCCTGGAAAGGCTAAGGCTAGGATTTTCAAAGGAGCCTAGGGGAGTTAGGCACCCTACTCCAGTTGAATTTCAATTCCCAGCCTAACAGACTTGTTCAAGGTTGCACAGCGAGTTCATGGCAGAGATTTCAAGAGACTTGGTTTCTAGTCTCCTCCTCTAACTAGGTTGGAATATGAACAAGAGGCTGCTCGGCAGCTCTACAACACCGCTTTCTACAAGCCATTACCCTCTGATCCCACTGAGAGTTACCAAAAGAAACTACAGCATTTGCTCAAGAAACTCCCTGAAAAAGCACAAGATCAAATCCGCACAGACACACCCCTGGAACCCCGACCTGGGATATTCTATCTACTACCCAAGATCCATAAACCTGGAAATCCTGGGCGCCCCATCATCTCAGGCACTGGCACTCTGACAGCAGGATTGTCTGGCTATGTAGACTCCCTCCTCAGGCCCTACGCTACCAGCACTCCCAGCTACCTTTGAGACACCACTGACTTCCTGAGGAAACTACAATCCATCGGTGATCTTCCTGATAACACCATCCTGGCCACTATGGATGTAGAAGCCCTCTACACCAACATTCTACACAAAGATGGACTACAAGCCGTCAAGAACACTATCCCCGATAATGTCACGGCAAACCTGGTGGCTGAACTTTGTCCCCAAATGTAAAATAGTTATGGGTAAGGACAAAGTCACACTATATGCCTTCAAATCGGCGGCACTGCTATGGATACCCGCATGGCCCCACAGTATGCCAACATTTTTATGGCTGACTTAGAACAACGCTTCCTCAGCTCTCGTCCCCTAACGCCCCTACTCTACTTGTGCTATATTGATGACATCTTCATCATCTGGACCCATGGAAAAGAAGCCCTTGAGGAATTCCACCATGATTTCAACAATTTCTATCCCACCATCAACCTCAGCCTGGTCCAGTCCACACAAGAGATCCACTTCCTGGACACTACAGTGCTAATAAATGATGGTCACATAAACACCACCCTATACCAGAAACCTATTGACAGCTATTCCTACCTATATGCCTCCAGCTTTCACCCTGACCACACCACACGATCCATCGTCTACAGCCAAGCTCTGCGATACAACTGCATTTGCTCCAACCCCTCAGACAGAGACAAACACCTACAAGATCTCTATCAAGCATTCTTACAACTACAATACCCACCTCGGAAGTGAAGAAAGAGATTGACAGAGCCAGAAAAGTACCCAGAAGTTACCTACTACAGGACAGGCCTAACAAAGAAAATAACAGAACGCCACTAGCCGTCACCTTCAGCCCCCAACTAAAACCCCTCCAACGCATTATTAAGGATCTACAACCTATCCTGAAGGATGACCCAACACTCTCACAAATCTTGGGAGACAGGCCAGTCCTTGCCTACAGACAGCCCCCCAACCTGAAGCAAATACTCACCAGCAACCACATACCACACAACAGAACCACTACCCAGGAACCTATCCTTGCAACAAAGCCCGTTGCCAACTGTGCCCACATATCCATTCAGGGGACACCATCACAGGGCCTAATAACATCAGCCACACTATCAGAGGCTCGTTCACCTGCACATCCACCAATGTGATATATGCCATCATGTGCCAGCAATGCCCCTCTGCCATGTACATTGGTCAAACTGGACAGTCTCTACGTAAAAGAATAAATGGACACAAATCAGATGTCAAGAAATATAACATTCATAAACTTCAATCTCTCTGGTCACGCGATTACCGACATGAAAGTTGCGATATTACAACAAAAAAACTTCAAAACCAGACTCCAGCGAGAGACTGAATTGGAATTCATCTGCAAATTGGATACAATTAACTTAGGTTACCTTGCATAATGACTTAGCCACTCCCAGTCTCTATTCAAGCCTATTTCCCCTTGTTTTTTCCTACCCCCCCCACCCGCCCCCTCCTCAGACATTCTTGTTAAATCCTGGATTTGTGCTGGAAATGGCCCACCTTGATTATCATACACATTGTGAAGAGAGTGATCACTTTAGATAAGCTATTACCAGCAGGAGAGTGGGGTGTGGGGAGGTATTTTTTCATGCTTTGTGTGTATAAAAAGATCTTCTACACTTTCCACAGTATGCATCCAATGAAGTGAGCTGTAGCTCACGAAAGCTTATGCTCAAATAATTGGTTAGTCTCTAAGGTGCCACAAGTACTCCTTTTCTCAGTACAACATGCACACTTTTTGAGTTGTGAGAGAGCCTATTAAAATAGTATGCACTCTCGTTCACTTCACTCTAAGCATTTCAGCACAATATGTTGTTACATAAGAACATAGGTCATTTCAGAATATATGAAGGCCAGAGCTCTTACATTTCCTTTGAGTTAAACCTGATTCATTTTTTCCTTAAGTACATTATTCTTTTTAGAACAGTTTACTCTTCCTGTTACTTTGCAAAACTTTTACCATTCAGGCTAAAATTTTTCATGCTGATGTCTTCCTCAGGCTGATTTTTTTTTTTTTTTTTTTGAAAATTTCAGCTGTTTCTGAGAATAAGGTTATGCAAAATCTGTTTTGCTCACATTAAATTCTGGTGACCTTTTCTTTAAAGAACTCTAGCACCTCTGTGCTTTGGGGAAGGAACTCAAACTTTGGCAGTGGTGGGTGGCTTTAGTATCAAGAATGTGTCTTTTGCTGACCACATGAAAATCTGCGCAAATTTGGTTAAGTTATGAACCCTTGAAATATAGCAGTTCGCCGATGCTCAATAGAGACGTCTTAGATTTTAACAACTAAATTCCCCGAAGATTCTATGTGGACTGGGCATGCTCCAGCCTGGGGCTCAGCAGGACTTTCCTTGGAGTCGCACCCATGGGTTGCTGCAGGCTGTGTCAGTTGCAGGTCTGGGTACAGGCAGCCACCTGAATTAAGAGCAGGTAAATTGTCTCTCCTGTGCTCAAAATAACCTCCCTGTTGGGCTCAGGCTGATGAAGAAAGCTGACTGATATAAATACAGGAGGACAAGAGTTGGACCGGGGTGAGATAGATTTGGACAAGGAGCCTGGGGGAAGGGGAATGGGACAAGGGAACTGGAGGTGGGGGAGGAAATGTGACTGACTAGACAAAGGTATTGGAAGCCAGGGAAGGAAATGTGTGTGTGTGTGTGTGTGTGTGTGTGGTTAGTAGAGGGAGGTACACTGAGTTTAGCTGAAGAGCTAGATAAGGGGACTGGACCTGGATGAGAAACCTGAAGAGTGGAGAATGGGACTGGCTAAATGGAAGGAATGGGACTGGGGAACAGACCAGACTGGGACAGGGATAATTTGTAGGGGACAAGGCAGAAGGGGGTGAAGTTTGTTGAGAATGGGCAAAAAAGTCAGTGCCCATTAATCCAGACTTCCCTCCAGAGCCTGGAATGGAACCAAACGTACCCGAGTTTCATTATTCCTCTGCTGACGGCAAATATTTGTGAAACATACTGGCAAAGTATCCCATTGCCCTTTAGTGGTGGTCCTGATGGAGGATGACAGCCTATTATTGCTATTAGTTACTCTGTTAGCTCAAGTGACGGAGGTCTATGTGATGGTTTAAAGGTTTCAACCTTGTTGATAACCCAATATGTCAATATGATGCCACATGATGAAATTTCTGGGTTTTTTCCATTTTCATCTTTAAAAATTTAGGAAATTAGACACACAAGATGTTAGAATATTAAGGTTTCAAAACCAAGCCCTTGAATGTACTTGTGCATACTCATTCTAATATAATCTTTAATTACATGATCACATTCTCGGGGCTAGATCCTCAGCTATTCTGAGCTTTCACTCTGAAACTGACAAAGTTGTATACGGGGAATCTAAGAGCTGCTCTGATCTTAAGGGAAGGGGTTGCCCATGGCATAAATACTGCTCAAAGTTATGTCCCATAGGGATGTGTCTGCTAGCTGAGGATTGCCTGAAACACTGTGTACTCTGGATGGGGAAACCAAGGCAGACTGGTTACACAGATTGCCAAGATCATAGAGGAAGCTTGTGCCAGAGCCAGGAAGAGAAACCAGAACTCCTGGTCTAATGCCTTGCTCTTACACTAGGCTTGCCATTATGACATGTGGGTAAGAGCTTGTTTGAAGTGGGAAAGTAAGGAGAGGATGTAACAGAAGGGCTTTTTAGAACTCTGTTTTTTAAATAGGGATTTGAAGCAGGGCCGGCCCAAAACATTTTGGCACCTGAGGCGGGGAGCTCAAATGATGTCCCCATGTCCCCTCACTTGGGCCAAAACTTTGAAAGGTCTCAATTCTGCCTTCTTCCTGTTCTACTCCTCTCATGGTACTGCTCTGCTACCTACCCCAATAAAGGAGAACTAACAACTTAAAATGCCTTGTTCAAAAATTTTAAGTAACACTTAACTTTCAAATGCCTGAACAGCAAATGTAACTTTTCTTCTCTGCATAGTAAACACTGGTATTTTTATCTGTTTGACTAATCAAAGTGGTGCTTTCCATGCCTTCTTGGTTGCAAAGATTTGAACTGCTTCCTGCTGAAGTTCCACAGTCTGGGCCAGCTCATGCTCTACTGAGATGGTTGCAAGGCCGACCAGCCTCTCCTGTGTCATTGTGGAGCGTAGATGTGTTTTTATTAACTTCTGCTTGGAGAAGCTGCGTTCTCCACTGGCAACTGTTACAGGAAGGGTTAGAAGTATGCGCAGAGCAACAAAAGCATTTGGAAAGAGGGTGGTCATCTTATTTGTGCACATATATTCCAGAACAGCCTTTGGAGTTGATCCTGCTGAAATGTATCTTGAAAGGTCTTTCAGTTCATCATCTAAATCACTCGCATCAATATCACGCATGGTATCATGCATCAACACTGTCTCTAGTGCCTTGCATTGCTGGTGTAGGCCTTCTTCAGGTATAGTGAGGAGTTTTGGAATATCGTACAACATCCCAAATATACTGCTGTGTTCCTTGAGCTGCATGAAACGTTCTTCAACTGACTCTATTGCACAGTCTAGCACCTGGTTAAAGAATTCAACTTTGAATTGTTGTTTGGGGTCTCTTAAGGGATTATCCCATGCCTCGTAATCAAAATGTCATCCTCTTCTTTGGTGACTCTTGTATTCTTGAATAGGTGGGAAAATAGCTTCAGTGTGAAGTTCCTCTGCCAACTTCTGTGCACTCTTCAGAACATTTTGAAATCCCTCATCTGACCGGTAAGACTATAGGTATGACTTTGCTTTGTCCAGTTGTTCCATTGCTCCAGATATATCAAGGTCAACGCCTTGGAGTCTCTTACTTATAACATTTATTTCAAACAGTATGTCATGCCACAACACTAAACCATGCAGAAATTTGAAGTTATGTATGTTTCTGGTTATTCCATTTCCCTCTGCCACTGTTCTCCCACAAACTGATCTTGTCATAGCATTATCCTCCATAATGGCAACTACGGCATCATCTATCTTCCCAATCTAGTGTTTGATAGGCTTTATCACCTCCACTTGACTTTCCCATCATGTGGCACTCAGTGGTTTCAATGTCGGAGAGGATGTTCCCAGATGTTGCTGCAAAATTTGCTGTTGATGCAGAGAAAAATACATAGATGCTTTGAATTACATTAAAAAATTCAGCAGCCTCACAAGAAGCTGGGGCTACATCACTGACCAAAAAGTTCAATGAATGAGAACTGCATGGGACAAAAAAAGCTCGAGGCTTTAACTCTCGGATCTGTGTCTGAACTCCTCTGTTCTTTCCTCGCATATTGGCACCATTATCATAGCCCTGACCTCTTATGTCAGCTCTCGCAATTCCCGTATCTTCCAGCTTTTTAAGAAGCACATTTGTCATACCAGCTCCTGTGGTATCATCAATGTCAATAAATTCTGAAAATGCTCTCTGACAGTCACCATTGCTGGGATGTTTTCACTAGGTTGTGGTGGTGTTACAAAACACACCATTTAAAGTCATTTGTTCTGTATGGCTGATGTCAGGTGTGCAGTCCAGAATAACAGAGTAATATCTTGCTGACTTCAGATCTGCCACAATCTTCTGTTTGACTTTTCTTGCCAGTAACTGTATGATCTCACTTTGAATTATTTTTCCAAAGTAGTGGTGTGTGTACATTTCTTGGGTGGTGACTCTTCTTAGATGCTCCTTGAGTACAGCATCAAACTCAGCCATCAGCCCCACAGTTGTAAGGAAGTTTCCATGGTTTGGCACATACAGCTGATCTGAAGTGCCACACAGTGCTAGGTTTTGGGTAGCAAGCATTCTCACAATGGCAATGAGCCTTTTCAGAACATTTTGCCAGTAAAGAGACTCTGATGCAATCTTCTCTTGATGCCGATCGTCTGTGGTGGCCTTTAACCTTAGTCTCATCTCAAGCTCTTTCCACCTATGGAATGCTCTCTGGTGATTTGCTGCCTTCTCATTGCATGTCCGATTTCTAGCCAGATTTTTCCAGTCCCTTTGTTCCTGTAGAACCCAATGTGGCTGGAACATTAGACTGGAAGAGTTTGCAACAAAAACAGTAGGCAGCATTCTGGGTTTTTGAGTACATAAGCCATGGCCTCTCCACATTGGGGATTTCATGCCAGTAATGTGTTGGATGGAAACTTTGATTTTCATTGTCTTTGGGGAACATGAAGTTTTTCACTTGTTGTGGCCCATGTAGTACAAGGAAGTCTCTCAGGCTACTGCTCAAGTGGGTCCACAGTCCTGGATCATCTAGACTTAAGGAACTAAACTCAGCAGCAGCTGTTTCTTGCACCTCCACCACACTCTTCTCTGATCTACACTTTTCTTCAGGAACGTGCATGGTTCGATCCATTTGAGATGGAGATATGGATGGTGCAGTACCTGCCAGGTCACCTGCACTCTAATTGGAAGATCAGGCATCTCCTCACCACTCACGTCCTCACTGGGGCCGGAAGGCTCACCGTGAACATTTGTGTCTATGTATCTCAGGAGAGCTCCTTCCTGCTTAGATATAAAAGCTTCCTTTGCTTTCTTTCTTTTTCTGAATGCTGCCCCAGAGGGGCTTTTTCTTCTTTCACTCATGACTGCTGTTCTGTGCCAGCTGTAGTGGCTCTCAACACTCAATTGAAGGGGACAAAGAAGCAGGCTGGTAGGAGGGCCTGAGTGAGGGAAGATATCAGCATCTTAAGGGCCTAACTGGCTCCTACTACTTCAGTTGACTGCCTGTTCTCCTCAAGTGGGTTCAGGGAAGCAGCAGGAAGCTCCCTGAGAAGCTGGTGTTAATCAGTCCAGGCTCCTGGGGGTGTTAGAGAGGTACATAAGAGGCTCCTCCTCCTCTCTCTCCCTGCAGCTCCTGCTGCTTTCTGTTGTTCCCTCTCACCTGTTCTGTTCTGCCTGCCTGCCTGTTATGTCTCTTGTGCTGAAGTAAGGAAGGAGGGCACAACACTCCACCATCTCTATGCATCTAGAGCAGAGAGAATACATATGCACCAGCAGCAGACACGATTTTCTACACTTTCTGGGTCCTAGTGGCACCCCCCCACAATCTGGCACCTTAGCCAGCAGCCTCAGCTTGCCTCATGGTAAGGCCAGCCCTGATTTGAAGGAAAAGAAGTGGGTTATTTGGCACATAAGATAGAGACAGCTGGAAGCAGTCATTCTGTTTACATGTCTGTGTTTAGTTTGTGACGTGATTCATTTTTGGGATGGTCATGGGTGTAGAACTAATCAAATCTGTCTGAGGTAGTGGAGACGAAAGTGGGGAATGAGATCTTTCTAACCCTTTGGGGCATGTACTCATGGGTCTGCTTGCTGGGAGGCTGCAGTCAGGGGCAGTCCTAGATGTTTTGCTATCCAGGATAGAAAACTTTGTCAGGGTGCTCAACCCTCCCCATAGGTGCCCCCTCCACCCAAAAAAAGCTTACCAATCAAGCAAAGCAAAACCAGCCAGCCAGTGGGGGGGAGGGAGGGAGGGAAAGGCTGACCAGTGCAACACTCCCTCAACCAGGGGTCGGCAGCCTTTCAGAAGTGGCATGCCAAGTCTTCATTAATTTAAGGTTTTGCGTGCTAGTAATACATTTTACATTTACAGCTCCCCCCCCACAAATGGGATCCCAGGCTGGCAGCGGGCTGAGCGGGGCCGGTGGCCGGGACCCCAGGCCAGCAGCAGAGTGCCACTAAAAATCCGCTCGTGTGCTGCCTTTGGCACGCGTGCCACAGGTTGCCGACCCCTGCCCTAAAATGTGGTGCCCTGAGCAACTGCTTTGCTCACCAACTTGTGGAACTGGCCCTGCTGCATCACTTGGGGGTAGCCTCTGAATGAACTTATGTAGAGCACATCATCTCTTATTGCTCCAGAGCCCAAAATTGGTGCTGAGCAATATTAACTCCCATTGACTCTAACTTCCAGGCACAGCCCCTAAATGAGTACATTACATTGATGTACTTCTAAGACTTTGTTCCTCCAGTTCCAAGATGCAAGGTATTGCAGGCAAATTAGGTACATGTCAATCTAACCTATGCTTTTGCAGTCCCACTGACAAGCAAAGTATTATGTCATTAACAACATATGTCATAAGGACTATCAGTGCTTATAAGCACTTGAGCTGTGAAGGGCATGGTTTCTGTGCCTGGCAGACAGGTTGCAGATTTGGCTCCTGGTTTATAATGCAAAACCGTCATAAGATGGATGTGTATTAAGGTATTACGTGTCCTCTAAAAATCAGTGCTTAGATTTTACAGAACACATTTGTGATCATGGCCCTGTCCGCACCATTAAAATACTTGTTTTTATAATGTAGAATATCTTCATCTTTCTAAGTGAATTGCAATAGGTACTGCCTGTGTACCAAATATGAGTCAGAAAACACAGTATGCTGAAGTATGTGTTTATGAAAATCTTTGTTTGTGACTACTGAGGTGTTAAACTTCATTTGTGAGGAGTAGGGTTTCTGGTTTGATGCACAGATATTTTGCAACCTGGAATAGTGAACATATATAATTGCAAAGTGTGTAAGTGTGTGTGCGTGTGATATATATATTGTGTGTCTGAGATAGATATAAATATCTACAAATAAATGCCCAGGAATTTCAATTTTAAATCCTACATCTGTCATTTCCCAACTTCTGAGTATTTGACTTTGCAATCTAAGTAGTATTTTTTAATATAATTTATTTTTGTATGTAATGTACTAGATTTTTTTAAAAATGAAAAATGTTAATTAAATTAACAACCTCTTCTACCTTCCTCTCTGCCCCCATAAAGCCTCAGCAAGGATTGAACCCTGAACCTTCAGCACAGACTATCATCACTTGAGGTGGAAAACTAACTAAGCTAGCTGGCACTAAGAGAAAACTGTTATTCCATAGGAGAAGATGGATTTTGAGTCTAGGTACAAGATCTCAGGAGTGGGAGGTAGAGAAGGAAGAGTCCAGTCCATCTTGGCTTCCTTTAACCCCACCCTGGGAGCTGGGGGAGCTTCAGGCAAATGTAATTCCCTAGAGGGCAGAGGAAAATGGGATACTTGGCCAGTTGCTGGGTCTGGGGGGACTTACGGAGGGTGGAGCCCAGCTGGTGTCCCTTAAGGGAGTGAGGGTAACTGGGTCATGTGCCAGGTCTGGCAGGGGAAGAACATAGCCCACCTCTCTTTCTCCCTCTTTCCCCAATCCCTCCAGAGTGCCCAGATGTTCCTAATACAGAGTCTCCTGCTGCTGCTTTGGTGGCAGCATGAGCCCAGCCTTAGAATGTTTCTATGCTCAATTATAATTGTCAAAATTATCCTGAGGAACATAAGCAACAAAAGGGAAATAGTCTGTTCAAAACTACCATCAGCAAAATTGGAATGGAATCTCCTAGGAGGATGAAAAGGCTCTTCCCTAGCTTGAGGGCATTCACCCTGCTGAATATCAAAGGCCTGCTACAAACAATGGGAATGTTAATGCATCTAAAAGAAAAGTTCACAAGAATACTTTATAATGGAAAAGGTTGGACAACCTAAATATAAGGGTCACTACCAGATCCTCCTTAAATAAATAACAGAAACCAAAAGTTCCTACTGAAACCCTTGTGTGCTCTCCATCCCCAAGTTAGCCATGGTTTCACTAAGAGCTTCTGGTTTCTATTGAGCACTGTTCTTCATCACTTCCTTTCCTCTAGAATCAGTAGCTACAAAATCCTAGTGAAATCATGGCTTTCTCAGCATCATATGGAGTTCTTCCTTTCCACTCCAAACTGAATTCATGGTTTTAGCAGCAAGGGAGTGATGAAAACCAGTGGTGATGAAGTCTCTCTATCGTAAAAATAGAAGATCATTTGGGGTCTGTTCCAGTTTTCTTAAGGTCACTATCCAAACTCCTGTAGCCTCATTTCAACAGGGTCAGGTCCTTAGATGCCAGTTTTAATATTTGACCTTTTATATCTTTTTATTTTGTTAAATACACCAGAAACATAAAACCACAAATCTGCTTAATTCTTTCCTCAGAAAAAAATCCTACAAACACGATAAACTGCTGCGACAAAAGAAAAAACCCACAAAAGCTATAAATATCCAGCAAAGACACAATATAATAAAGTGTAGGCACAAGACTTTATTAGTATTAATATTTGTATTATTGTAGCACCTAGGAGCCCTAGTCATGGATCAGGCCCCTATTGTTCTAGGCAGTGTATAAACACAGAACAGGAGCATACAAGAGACAACCGATGGATACAGGCAGATGCACAGGGGAATACAAGGAAACAATAAGACCATATTAATCAGTATGATAAGCAATGGTCTGAGCACACCAACGTCCTAATCATTGTCAAGTCTTTTGTAGGCATCATGGCAAATTGTTTTCCATCAAAGCCCTCCTAAAAACTCTGAAGTGTACAATTGTGAAACAATGTGTACAATGAAAAGTGCATACAATTCCGGCAAACCCAGAGCATGTTTTTATCTGCATAATCTTCCTTCGTGGAGGGGTACTTGAAAAAATCAAAAAAAAAAAAAAAAGCCCAGATCCTGTCTTTGTTAGCTGTACAACCATTTGGTCACAAATTTCCACCTGGCCAACACGAGTTAATGTGATAGCATATACTGACTTACCAATGTGTATTTTCTCTCACGTGCCACTGTCAATTTTGTTCCCTGTGTTGAAGTTATTTTACCTGCTTTGGAGCATTTTTTGAAGAGCCAAACTAGTAAGTTAATTTAGATAGGGTCTCTGGTCATGTGATCCATTTTTTCCTCTATTTTTCCTCTGGAGACTGTATTTTTCCATTCCATCATAAGTCATGCATTCGTCTAAATTCTGTGTAACAAAATGTGAGAAGAGAGAGCTTCACCACGTTTCCAGTTGATCTACCAGCTAGTGCAGTGTGGCAATTTCAGCAGGGGTTCTTATCTAAGCCTATATATGTGCAGTATGATCCTGTTGTGTTCTTTGGATCTGGTACAGACTTCTAATTGCAGAATTGTAACACAATCACAATAATTAACTATGCAATAGGTTCACAATGTGAGTTCTTAGTCACATTTTCATCATAGACCAATCAAGCTTATTTGTACAATCTGCTTATTCTCAATAAAACAAAAGGCAATATGTATGTTCCATTCCTGTACGTTGATTGCTCATTGTAAGTGTCACTTCACATCCAGAGTATTGGAAACATGAGGGACAGTAAGAAAAAGCATTAAAAATCTTTTCAATTTAAAACCTATGAAGTTTCAGTGTTATCTTTACAGACATACAAGTTACTAAAAATTGACTTACTGTCTGTATTAGGTTAACTACTGAACTATAGCTCCAATTCAGCAAAACACTTAAGCATATGCTGAATTCAAAGCACATAAGGACATGCTTAAAGTTACCCAGATGCTTAAGTGCTCTGCTGAATGGGGCCTATTGGTGTAAAAAATGGGCCAAAAGGGATTGGGGTGGGGTGTCCGCCCCCCCAGAGGAGTAGAAAGAATTAACCTCAGCAGGGAGCAGTGGAGGTGAGTCCTCCGAATGGCCCAGAGATGCTGTGTGAGGTGCAGCCAATCTGGACCTGGCAGGCTCAGATAAAAGGAGCCGCAGGGCAGAGCAGTCAGTCACTGCCTGGAACTCAAGGAGGAAGAACTGGGTTCCTAGTAGGTGGATGAAAGCTAGTACCACAGACAGAGTAGTTGCTGGCAGGAACCAAGGGAGTGAGAGAGAGCTCCTGGCTAGCTGCTAGGACTGATATTTTGAGGCTCTGAGGTAAGGGCAAAGAAGGTGCTTGGGCTGAGGGGAAGTGGCTTGGGGAAGTGTACTGAGTAGTTGGAGGGGATACAGCACATGGCTGCCATCTATAGGGTCCCTGGGCTGGGACTCGGAGTAGTGGGCAGGTCTGGGTTCCCCACCCCCCGCATTAGCCACTGGGAAAATGGCCTGACTAGTGGATTGTGATTCTAACTGCGCCTGGAAGGGGGAAAAACAGATGGTGGCAGAGCCAGAGGGTTGAGACACAAAGAGGACACTGAATTCTTGAGGCTGCAACAGGGCCTGCAGGTGGTCAAAAGAGATAGAGTAATGGAGTGCAAACTGCAGATGAGAGGGAGTTGGCCTTGAGCTAATCCCCAGAGTGACTAGGAGGAGTCACTGGATTGGCAGAGAGTGACACACCCTGTCAAGGTTCCTTCCCCACTCTGAACTCTAGGGTATAGATGTGGGGACCTGCATGAAAACCCCACTAAGCTTATTTTTACCAGCTTAGGTTAAAACTTCCTCAAGGTACAAACTATTTTACCTTTTGTCCCTGGACTTTATTGCTGCCACCATGAAGTGTCTAACAAATATAACAGGGAAAGAGCCCACTTGGAAACGTCTTTCTCCTCAAGATCCCCCCAAGCCCTATACCCCTTTTCCTGGGGAAGGCTTGATAAAAATCCTCACCAATTTGCATAGGTGAACACAGACCCAAATCCTTGGATCTTAAGAACAATGAAAAATCAATCAGGTTCTTAAAGAAGAATTTTAATTAAAGAAAAAAGTAAAAGAATCACCTCTGTAAAATCAGGATGGTAAATCCCTTACAGGGTAATCAGATTCAAAAAAAAGAGAATCCCTCTAGGCAAAAACTAAGTTACAAAAAGACACAAAAACAGGAATATACATTCCATCCAGCACAGCCTATTTTATCCGCCATTTAAACAAAACAGAATCTAACGCATATCTAACTGGATTGCTTATTAATTCTTTACAGGAGTTCTGACCTGCATTCCTGCTCTGGTCCTGGCAAAAGCAACACACAGAGAGAACCCTTTGTTTCCGCCCCCACTCCAGCTTTGCAAGTATCTTGTCTCCTCATTGGTCATTTTGGTCAGGTGCCAGCGAGGTTGTCTTAGCTTCTTAACCCTTTACAGGTGAAAGGATTTTTCCTCTGGCCAGGAGGGATTTAAAGGTGTTTACCCTTCCCTTTATATTTATGACACACCCTGTGACAGGGATAAACTGATGAAAAAAATCATTGATATAACACCTCTAAAATATGTATACCTATTGTAACTCATAACTACAACTCAGCTGTGTTCTCTTGTCCTTTTTTTATAGGCTAGCTTCTATTTTATAACACTGATGCAAGGGAATAATTTATACTGTGAATAGTTCTATTTCTTTAATAGAAATGTAGCAATTAAACATCCAGTTTGAATTTAGCTACAGTATATTATTAAAATAGGAAAATCAGTTTGCAAGAAATTAATGCAAATCAAACCTAAAGAATGCTAAATAAAATATAATTAATTTGACCTGACATGTATGTTTGTCAGGCATGTATTTAATTCACTCACCAAATATGTATAAAACAGTCAAAGCACTCTTTAAAATCTCCTATCTTCTTTTCATACATGGAAGAAAGAATTCCTGGAGAGATTTGTACTAGCTCAGGCTCAAGGGAAAAAAAAAAATCTCCTTTAGAGATCTCCTGGTAGAGCTGTCACATGCATTTGAGGGTTTTTGAATCTTGGCTATAGTAGTTAATAGGATGATCACACACCAAATATAAATATGACCCTACATTATGGTTTGGTGTGGGAGGTTCCATTAATGGAAAAGATTGATCCATTGATAGTGTTTGGGCACCTGCTGTGGACATCACTTTTGTGTGTGTGTGCTAGCAGTCAGCTAGATGGTATTAGGGATTGCATTTAGACCTCTAAACTAAGGTACCTGATCTGTATGTTCAATCAGGTAGTTATTGTTCAGGATTCTGTCACTTGAGCCCTTAATAAATTGCTAATAAAAGTTTTTCAATTCTTATGATAGTTTAGGTAGGTGCAATTTTTATTCCCCTTTGATAGATTGTTCATGTTTGCTCAGATCCATCTGATATGGCTCCCTCTTAGGTGTTGCTATATTATAAAAATCTTCACTGAAACTGAGGAAAAATACTCTTCTAGGACTTGATCCTGCAAAGACTTATGCAAGATCAATTGCTGTCTAAAAATTAGAAAAAAATGGTCCGTTTAGGTCCTACCAAGCCCAGATGCTCCCCAAACGCCCAACATTTTCCAGTGCCTGGGGCTTTGCACTCTTGTGATACTCAGAGCTTGGCTACATTTGCGAGTTACAGCGCAATAAAGCAGCCCCCCGCACGTCCTAGCTCGCTCCCTGTCCACACTTGCAAGGCACGTAGAGCACTCTGACTCCACGGCTACAGCGCTGCTGGTACTCCACCTCGGCAAGTGGAATAACGTTTGCTGCACCCTCGCTGGAGCGCCGCAGCACCAGTGTGGACGAGGTGTTGCATTACTTCACCCTGATTGACCTCCGGAAACATCCATAATCCCCTTAAATCAAGTGGCCACCCTTGTCATTGTTGTGAAATCGGCTGCAGGAATATGGAAATGCCGGTTGAAAGCTCCCTTTCGGAGAAGCCGGCTACTTATCAACTCCGAGAAAAAGCAAACATTTACTGTTTGCTTTGAGTGAGCGAGAGAGAGGCAGGGGGAGGGGGGTCTGAACTTACAAGACAGCATGCTGAGACACTCTCAGCAGCCCAAAAACCCACTCTCTCTCCCCCCTACATACACACAACGCACTCCCTGTCACACTGCACCCCATCCCCCCATTTGAAAAGCACGTTGCAGTCACTTGCATGCTGGGATAGCTGCCCATAATGCACCGCTCCCAATGCCGCTGCAAGTGCTGTAAATGTGGCCATGCCAGTGTGCTGTCAGCTGTCAGTGTGGACAGACTGCAGTGCTTTCCCTGTTGCGCTCTCCGAAGGCAAGTTTAACTCACAGCGCTCTACATCCGCAAGTGTAGCCATGCTGGGCTACACCTAAAACTTAAGTCAACCTAGGGGGTGAAAAATTCTCTTCTGTCTCTGTAGCAAGTGTCTACGCTACAGTGGTGTAGCTGCAGCTGTGTAGACCTAGCCTCAAGTTCACTTTCAGTGAGACATAGGCTCCTAAAGGCAAGATTTTAGAGGTATTTAGGTGCTTAAAGATGAAGATAGGCACTTAGTGGGATTTTCTCAAGCACCTAGGAATCTAATTCCTATTGAGCTTAGGTATTTTAGAAAATCCTGCTAAGTGCCTGTCTTCATCTTTGGGTGCCTATTAAATACATTTTAAAAATCTGGCCCTAACTCATTTTTTAAGATGGGACTTAGGTGCTTTTGAACGTTTTACCCAATATGTCCAAATTACTATTTCTCTCCTAGTTGGGAAATGTTCTGTGTTCAGTAGCTTTAATCTGAAATATCTCAGAATTTAGTACTGAATGCAAACATACATTCTGTTTTACCCATGTTATCTAATGTATGAGAACATTATGCACTGTTGCTACTGCACTTTGGTCTCTCCAAGGGCTTAGGCACTTTCTTCTAGATGCAGAGGTGATTCCAAATGGAATTAACTGAAAATTCCTAGCTCCTAAAGAGAGTTACAAAGGATTGGTCCAGATCCTCAACTGGTGCAAAATGGTGTAGCTATATTGATGTTTCAATGGAATTGCATCAATTTACTCCTGCGGAGGATCTAGCTCTTTGGGACTTTGGCACTGTTACTATTGTAGAGGTGAAACTGGAACAGTCCCTGTGTAGTGGTATCTGCCAAAATCTACTGGAAGTGTCAAGTGAGGATAAAACCTTTGCTGTTGCTAATGTCTGAAGCATGAGCCCTTCCTGTTCCATTACCTCATTCAGCTACTTAAAGTCTAAACAGATTCTGATGCTACCAGTATTAATTTTTTAATTTATTTGCCAAAGAAAACACTGAAACACACCAATATGTCAGCTCAGTAACTTTCTCTGTGATTGATTTTTTTTTTTTTTTTTTTTTTACATTCAGAGTCTCTCTCCTACTTTTGGAAGCAAGGTTAAGAAAACGCTGCATGGTGCAGCAGTTTTGTGGGGAGTGATAATTTCTTCATGCACTGATTCCTATTAAAACAGGCCAATGTCCCCGAAGTTATCCAGGTTTCTTTCTTCTATTTAGTGCAGGAGGTATGTTTCATAGGCCAAATCTTAGCCCAGTCGGTTATGTGTGTAATTGATGCCATTAAAATATTAAAGCAATAATCTTTCACATCCTGATTCATTGTAATTTCCCTGCTGGAGATTATATACTGTTTGTTATAGTTGTATTTTCTCTTGCTCGCCTCCTAGCATGCTTTCTTGTTCGTTTCTGCAGACCTCCTATGGTATGGAGGTTACATGGCTGAGCATCTTATGTCAGGAACTGTGGTGTGTATGTTATAGTTTTCTATTTTGTGTATCCTTATTTACCAACCTGACGAGGGAAATTTCAAAGTTTTCCACTACTGTTAAAAAATTCTGCTAAAAATGTACTAGTGTTAAATTTAAACTTGAAAGTTCCTTTTGGTAGCTTTCCTGTTTATGATATCCAGTACTTCCTAATGCTGGTAATTCTTCTTCAAGAAGATATGTTAAGTATGCGGTGGCATTTGGGGCCAGATTTCAGAGTTGCTGATCACCAGCAGCACACATTAACTTTAATTAGAGTAGTGGTATCTACTTACACATCTGAAAATCTGGCCCTTGGTTTTGTCTTTGTCCTTAAATAAATTACTTTGCCCTTGAGAGACTGATAAGTTATCTCCATTCAAGTTCATCAATGCTATGTTTAAAATGATCACGATGGGTAATTTTAGAAACTTTGTATAATACATTTTCTATTTTCCCTTTTTATATGTTGACTTTTACATTGATTTTCAATGAAAGGCAAATCTCTTCATATTTTATTCTGCACTCATTTGAATTGCCAGAAGGCTCAGTTTCTGGATGGTTTGATGATGATGCCAACAACCATTGGATAAGAAGACAAAACAGCAAGTTGCAGATTGTTAAATCTGGCAGTTGTTTTATCTATCTGTAGACAAAATGAATTTTAACTAAACACTGTATTACCTCGAGATGGCCTGTCTTCATCTTCATACTGTGTGCATACTAACCATTCTGTCTTGACATTTAACCATTCTAGTTATTACACATGTACCAGTGAGCACGGAATAATTAGACATGGCTCAATACTGCTAAAAAGATTTAAATAGTTTTGTAAATCCAGAAAAAGAGATAAAATAAGATGCTCTGATGCCTGAGGTTGCAAGCATAAAATATATACCAGTTCTAAAAAACAAAAACACCCATGATCACACACCACCAGCAAGAAAATACTCCAGGATAGCATGAAACTAAAACACTTAAAAGAAGTAATTAGAGGACTGCCTTGAATATTTCCTGGTTAATATTTTAAAATCTGCTGCTGCTCTGACAATTTTGCTTCCTTGCCAAATCACGCACACCGCAGTGGCAAGGGATTGTGAAATAGCATGTCCATAAGAATCACTGGTGCTCCTTAATTCTGTTTCCATCTCCACTGACTCTCTGTGACATGGCAATAGGTTTCTTAATCTCTCTCTGCCTCAGTTTGCCCATTTCTAAACTGGAGATGTTTCTCTGTTGGATAGCAATGTTCTGAGAAGAAATGGGTCAATGTTTTTGTCTGAAACCCTTTTCACTGAAAAATGAATGCTGAGGTAAACCAAAACCTCATTTTGGAATTGATGTTGATTTCGGCAAATTGTTTTCAGTTTGGAAGAAAAACAAGTTGGAATGTTTAGACAGACCATTTTGACATTAATGAAATGTCGTGTTTAGATTTTTCCAGCAAGGGTTCACACACCACAGAGGAGGAAGTGCCGCCCTCCTTACAACTTTTTGTCCAGCGGTTAGGGCATGTGCCCCCTCACCCTCCTGCCAAATCCAGGTGAGTGCCCTAGCCACCTAGGCTATAGAGTCATTTTCTGTCTCTGGCCCAATGTGTATTCACATATTTTGTAGAAAGTGGGACAGCTTCAATAGGAGCGACTGAGAGACCCCCACCGCAGAATAGCCCACAGCCTGGTGATTAAGGTACTTACCTCTGCTCCGGAACAGGTATTCAACCTATGTCTCCCACATCCCAGTTGAATACCCTAACCACTGGGCTAAAGGTTATAAGGGCACCACGTCTTCCTTCTCCCACTGTGTTTTTTGTGAATCAAGTCCTTCATTTCCTTTGCTTTTAAAAATACACAAAATAAAATTTCTGACTTTTTTGATTCAATGAGAGTGCTGAAAAATTTCAGTTTTAGTTCAACCAAAATGATATTTTTTTTTTTAATTTTTCAGCTAGTGAACAGAAAAATCAACTATTTACCCAGCTCAGTTTGTGAGGTTTAATTAATGTTTGGAAAATGCTTTGAGATGCTGGAATGAAGTAAGCATAACATATATAAGTAATAGTAATCTAAGCTAAGAAAATTAACTGCCTTTGAAACAAGCATGCCAGGTTTCGTTCTTTATTTTCTTGTGTTGACACATTCTGTTTTGTGAATCTCCACCTGCCCTCAAATTTCAAAAAGAATCCTACGTCAGAGACCTCTGTTATGTCAATTTGGCTAAGGAATAAAGGCTTGTCTACACTTAAAGCACTATCGTGGCACAGCTGCACTGCTGTAGCGCTTCAGTGTAGACGCTACCTAGGCTGATGGGAGGGGTTCTCTCATTGGTGTGGGTGATCCACTTCCACAAGAGTGGTAGCTAGGTCGACGGAAGAATTCTTCTGTTGACCTAGCGCTCTCTACATACGGGGGCTTTGGTCAGCTTAAATCCATATCCCAGTATGGAAGTTTTCCTACCCCTGAGAAACATAGTTATGCCAACCTAATTTTGTAGTGTAGACTGGGTCTAAGTCTAATGAAAGCAATGGAGTTATACTGGTGTCAAGCTTCTGTGAGTGAAGACAGAATCTGGCCACTTTATAGGACAAGATTATTTTTAACTGTTCTGTATGCTGAGATCTATTCCCCTGAAAGATGAAATGCTAGAGTATGTAAAAGCAAGTCTGGAGAATGCAAGCATTCCAAGTGTTCAAGATAATACATATAGCTCTTACAACTTTCATTTAGAATTATATTTTTAATGGCAGATTTGGCTGTCTGCAAAATTGGACATAGATATTAAAGGTTATACAGCATCTGATACTCTGTTGATTTTTGAAAATAGTGTATGAAGTGCTAGGAGGCCAGGGTGAAGAAAAATCTCCTTGTGCTATGGAACAGAGTTAAAAAATCATTCAGCTGGACTCAGTGGTGAGAAGCTGGGGATGGCCTTAATTTTGGAGATTAATACTATTGGTCGTGTAACAGAGTGAGCGAATGTGAACTTGATGTGTTTGCTTTGGTGAGAGAGGGCTGCCTCAGTTCATCTACAGACCCCCTTTAGGATTTACGGACCCATATATAGTAAGGTGAAACTGACACAAGCCCTAGATTTTGTTTAAAGCAGTATTACGTGCTGCTGTTGTATTAACTAAGACTCAGGCCAAAATATATTTCAGTATAAATAAGTGATGAAAACCTTTAATACACAGGTGCATCAGTTACATTGCTGTGTTAGTCCATAATATGTATCCTTAATATGAAATCCTATTTTTCACATAATGTAATAACAATATGAGAGTTGCATAGTGATTGGTATTATAAAATGAATGGTGAGATAAATGCTGTTATTATTGAAATCCTATTAGCAAGTCTCCATGTACTGTACATGCAGCACAGATTTATTAACATACCCTTCTGTAGTTACTTTCTTGAAAACAGTTTTACCTCCTATGAAATACTGTGCAATAATGTCATTAATAAACGTATCTAATTGCAGTATATAACTGCGAAAGCCTGAATGGATTGAAATGGATTCCATCAGAAGCAGGATTATTGCAATGGGTATATTGAACAATATATATTGCATGTCCCTCATTCTTTCTACTGTTGTATGTCAAAAGAGAGATCATTAAGTGCACAGTCAGTTAGCTTTTTTCCCATTAACCTAGCTTTTTTTATAAAGAGCTGTCAGTAGATGGCAATGTGACATTTTATGCAGAATTTTTATTCCATATGTAGCTAAAGACTTGCCATCATTTGCCTTTGCTGCTTAAATTACTGTATTTTTTTTAAAGTGCAGAGCCCTTTTAAACTATTATTTAAATAATTGATAGTTACAACTGGAAATCTTAGCCCAGAATATCCAAAAGAGATCAAAGTTGTTTTAATTTTTTACTGGTCAGAGTTGAATAAAAGTTTCACATATGGTGGCATAAATTAGCAGGGGATTATTGGGCTGGTATCTTATGCTGCAGAAAGTTTAGTAAACCCAAGTTTTTACCCATGTAGATGCTTTTGGCAGAACTTGTCTGAAAGTGTCATATTTATAATGAGCAACAGAAGGAATAATAAATAAACGTTCTTGTTGTCCACAATACAACCAGCACAAGGCCTCTCAGTAACTTCTTCTCATCTCCTTACTTCAGTAGGGCTCTTCTCTGTGGCACTAATAGAATGGGAACACAAAGCTCAACATCTGGAGCTATATACTCTACTTAGTGTGACCAGATGTCCCAGTATTATAGGGACAGTCCTGATATTTGGGACTTTATCTTATATAGGAACATATTACCCTCCACCTCCTGTCCCGATTTTTCACACTTGCTGTACTACTGTAATAAAAGAGATTAAAAACAACAATGTACAACTCTCTCTAATTGTATACAAATATATAACATGTGTGTGTGATATATATAATATTTGAATTGTATAGTCTAGTTTTAATATTTTATATTACAGTAATGCAGAGAGCCCCAGTGTGTTAGGTGCTATACAAAGAATTCTGAAGAAGTGCAATAAAATTTTCAGAAGTGCATAAGTGAGTAGGTTCCAAAGTCCCAAGAGTTAAGACAAAGATTCACAAAGGTCTTTATAAAATGCAGATAGGTGTCTACTGGGATTTACAAAAGTGGCTAAGCAGGTTGGGTGCCTAAGTCCCATTCCCTAACTCTTTCAATGGGAGTTTGACACCTAACCTATTTGATTTTGTAAATCCCTCTAAATGCCTATCTCCATTTTAAGGCACCTAAATACCTTTGTTAGATTGCATGTTTATGGACTCTAAAAAGGGGAAAGCTGATGGACTTTTCATTCACAGAAAGATTGGGCAACTATGGAACTTGGAAACCTCCAGTAATGGAAATGACACATAAGAAAAAGAAATACCATTGCAAATTTGGTCCTAAGAGCCTAAGTCTATTTTGAAAATGTCACCCTGGATCATTGCTGCCAAAAACGCTCACTTTAAGTGAGTGTAACCCTCATTACAATGTTCTCATTTATAAATCATTTTTTGATGTTAAGCACAGCATGTCTCAGCTCATAGCATTCACATCTATGAGTCAAAAGGCTGTTGGTTCAAATCTAGTCACATTCAGTATTATGACTTGCACTCATAAGACCTAAATATTGGTTGGGGGACTGGAAAAAGGCATGTTAGATATGCCATTCTATATGGTTGATATTCAACCAAATCTCTGACTTGTCTCTGGTGAAAGTCTAGATTCCTGAGCATTTTTGCAGAACGTTGAAGAACAAATGTCATGACCGATCTAACTTTCCATCTTTCTGTTCTGTTGTCCAGTACTCTGTGTAAATGTGGCTGCTACAGTTTGCCTGTACTATCAGTAGGATTTCTAACTAGTTGCTTTGTGAAACATTTTGTGTTAGGTGCTATACAGGATCTAATTATCTTTTATTTAACATTAGTCACCTGTGAATGAGCAATATGCCTCTTGCATGGAGGAACTCAATTTAATTCTCCACTGCAGGCCTTGAGTGTCCGTGTAGGCCAGTGACACATTCAGGTGACCACAACTTTTTCATAACAAAGCACTACAACCTTGCAAATGAATCTACTGCACTCACACGGAGCCCTGTTGCAGGACTTTTAAGATTTTTTATGAAAGTGTTTTATGGAGTTGGGAGTTTGCTCAGTATAGTGAAGCCAGTTAAACATCTGTTACAGGAAAAGGCGTGTAAAAGGCTGAATTTACATGCATTCCTTGTGCATATTTCCACGTAGAGAATTAAGCTATCTCTCAGCAGAGCCTTCTGAAAAGTAACTGTTAAAGAAACAGACCCATTAAAAGGTTTCAGAGTAACAGCCGTGTTAGTCTGTATTCGCAAAAAGAAAAGGAGGACTTGTGGCACCTTAGAGACTAACCAATTTATTTGAGCATGAGCTTTCGTGAGCTACAGCTCACTTCATCGGATGCATACTGTGGAAATTGCAGAAGACATTATATACACAGACACCATGAAACAATACCTCCTCGCACCCCACTCTCCTGCTGGTAATAGCTTATCTAAAGTGATCATCAAGTTGGGCCATTTCCAGCACAAATCCAGGTTTTCTCACCCTCCGCCCCCCCACAGACAAACTCACTCTCTTGCTGGTAATAGCCCATCCAAAGTGACCACTGTCTTCACAATGTGTATGATAATCAAGGTGGGCCATTTCCTGCACAAATCCAGGTTCTCTCACCCCCTCACCCCCCTCCAGAAACCACACACACAAACTCACTCTCCTGCTGGTAATAGCCTATCCGAAGTGACCACTCTCCCTACAATGTGCATGATAATCAAGGTGGGCCATTTCCAGCACAAATCCAGGTTTTCTCACCCCCCCCCCCCACAAACTCACTCTCCTGCTGGCAATAGCTCATCCAAACTGACCACTCTCCCCACACTGTGCATGACAATCAAGGTGGGCCACTTCCAGCATAAATCCAAGTTTAACCAGAACGTCTGGGGTGAGGGAAGATCCATTAAAAGGATGCAGTTTTGCAAGAACATTGATGAGTGCACAAGTTTAGCAGTTGTCTAATGTATGTGAATTTTCCTAAGATTTTCTTTTGACCTTTTATATTTTAAAATACATTTTTTTACACAACTATCTATGACCCAATTGAATACAATTGTATCTAATGTTAGAAAAGGAATTATAGTCCTAAGCTATCACAGAGTTCATAAGTTTTTGGATGTGCTAACCATCTTTTCTGCAGGCTAAATGGAAGAAGCAATTAAGCTCCTTGATGGAGTAAAATAACAAACAATAGAAGCTACTGCCTAAGGCACATGGGAAGGCCTAAGCAAGAACTAACTGATGGAGAATAAAAGGGGTTGGTTGTTTCCCTGAGGACCAACTGAAAACACAGTGAATGGGGCAGAAAACAACTAGAAAGCAATCAGAAAACCAGAAAGGTAGTCACATGGATAAAGTAATTACATGCATAAGTGTTTTCAGGACAGGGGACAGTGTTCCATTCTTAAATAATACTAAAATTTCAACATAGTGTCCCATTTGAGTCATCAGTAGGAGAAGATTTGGGTACATCAGGGGGCAAGACACTATAAGTGAAAGCAGTGCTAGCTTGTCTCAGGTATTAAAATACCTTATGATTAGACAGCCTTAAGCATTTGAATATCATTTATTCAGATATAATCAGTCCCTGTACGTTGTGTTTTTATGATATTTGGGATTTTTTAATTAGAAGATGTATTTGACATATGTAATCCAATACTCTCAGTAAATCCCCACATTAAAAGTTTTAATACCAATCATGCAGGAAATATTTAAATATGACAAGTTCTCTTTATCATAAATTGTATTATAATAAAAGCAAACTGCCTGGCCAAGAAACTCAGAATATAAGCCAATGTATAATAATGCAAACAAACACTGCAGAAATTTCATGCAGAAAAATGTAAGAAAAAGCAAAAAAGCTTTCATTAGGAAATCACATTTCTCCACTCTCATGTTTGAGTTGGGAGATTAAAGATCTTTCCTTTCCAGAAATTGTCTGATTTTTATTTTGTCACAAGTAAAAATCAAACGATTCCCATTAATTCCAATATACATTTTAACTATCTGAAGAGGAAGGATTTTTTGTTTCTTTCTAGTTAAAGATTTCAGTATTTTGCAGCGTTTGAAGTTATTGAGTGAGAGAGATGCAAATGTAGAGAGTGGAAAAGGAAAGAACTACACTGTGAAACCATATGCAAATCTAAATGCATTTTCTTTGATCTTATATGAAAAATATTGTAGACTTCTGAAGGCTAAAAATGTCACAGATAAAATCAGCAACCTTCCTAATAGTAGGCTCTGCTTTCATCAGTTTCTTGATTTACTGGTATTCTGACGTAAGGTCTTCCAGTTCTGAGACTTGATTTCATAATTTACATATTTAGTCCAACAGGCATTAGATCTTGCCATTTCTCCAGTTGCTTTTTAGTCTTTAGATCTATCACTTAATGGGCAGAGAAGCAATATATAACATCTAAAGATGTGCTTAAAGGAGGAGTGGGAGAACTTCATTTTTTATTAGCGTTTGACAGCAAGTAAGGTGATACTTCAGTAAATCAGCCCAGTGAGTAAACAGCTAATATAGATCTCTCATTGCTTGGAGGAGCTTGGAATATTCTTCATAGTGTTCAGACTTCAAAGGGTGAATTTAGAGATCTATATTCTGCAGGATGACAGTTCTCAAACTTTGGTCTGTGGATCACTGGTGTTCCATAGAGAGCTAGTAAGTCATGAACTGGCTCCTCCTTTTCTACATCTTCCAAATTGCATTAAAAGAAACTAAAAATTGGGGCTGGCCAGAAAACAAGTCCATTTCATAACAAAATTCAAGGTTGCGAAATTTGGTTTCATTCCGATGTGAAACAGAAATGAGACCTTTCAAAAACTTTCATGAAAAAATGAGAGGGAGAGGGAGAGAATAGCCTAGAGTAGCTAATAGCATAGGGCCCTCGCCAGGATGTGTGGGAGACTGGTAGTCCACTGGTGCATGTGATGAGGAAGGGGAGAGGTAGTAACCCACAAAATATTTAACTAGACATGGTCACAATATACTAATGAAACATTTCTTCACTGGAATATTCATCAAAATATAAACATTCTATAGATGTTTCCTGTACTCCCTGCTGGGCGGTAATATGTCAGGATTCCATGCTTCTAAAACTAAACTGGCCCTTTATTAAGGGGACTATTTATAGAGATGCTGACACTGCAGCTCGCATTCAAGTACTGTACACACAGACAGCTTCCTGATGCCTCCAGGCTCTTCCCTTCTGCAACCTGTGCTCCTCCCTCTAGGTTCCAGGCAGATTGCTACAGCAAAGAAGGTTCAATATAGACTAAGTTGTGTTGCAACCCAGGCAGGTGCCTGATGGAACCCTGCCTGCCAGACAGGTTTCTGACAGCAACCTACCTCGCTTCCTGCAAGCTCACCTGCCCGGCTCCTCAGCAGTCCACTTGCCAGACTGCCCAGGAGTTGGAGACCCCAGGGTTTTCAGGAACTGCAGTTTCAGGGCAACCCATCAGGCAGATTGCCTCAGAGTTGGGATCCCAGCGCTTTGAGAGTCCCCAGCAGCCTGTCAGATGGACTGCTTACAGCACTTACAGGTTCTATGGCTCTGGGGCAGTCTACCAGGCAGACTCCAGCAATAGGAGAGATACCAAAGACTATTTTTTCCTCTCTCTCTCTCTCTCTCTGTTTCTCTTTCACACCAATTTCTAAAAAAGGTGTGATCCAGGCAATTATTGTCCCATAAATTGTAAATGTTATCCTTGGCAAAATAATTAAACAAATATTAGAAAATAAGAAGCAAAATGGGCTGATAAAGAATGAGAAGCAGATTCTCTCCTGGATCACTGGTGCAGCAGAGACGGTGGGGGGCTTCAGGAAGTTCCAAAGTTCTTAACAAGAATCTCTTCCCTGTTCCCCCTTATTTATTTTAATGAAGACCACAGTAGACCTTTTTGATTATTGATAGATTATTTTTCATTTTCTGGTACCTGCCTCAACATTTAAAATGCAGTTGATAGGACAGTACTTAAATCTACTGCCTATGGAATTTTTTAAGCGATATTCCCTGTAACTGTGAATAGTACTAGACTATTGGGTGCTAATGGACTGTTTTGCTACGAATCATCTACCAGACTGGCTCACACATGAGACTTAGGGGACCCTGGTTTGTGAATTGCTCTGGGGTTTAGGCAGGAGATAGGCATATGAAAGGAGGCAACTGTGCACATGCCTATAGGCAGAAACATAGGAAAGGTGCTTAGGGAATTTTGACTGCAAAAACTGAGGCACCAACTGAGTTTAGGCACCTGTAGGGTTCAGCAGGAGTTTTGTCAGTCGTAGTGATCACTTTCACCCAGGCTTAGGCACCTAAGTACTTTTGTGAATTCATGCCTTAGTTCTTAAGTCTGCCCCTGACCTCCCTATCATTGGTCACAATGCATGGGAGAGAACAGTTGCCATGGGGTTACTTCTGCTCCCATTCAGGAGGGTTGGCAGGTATGGGGAATGGATGGCGACTTGGATTTGCTGCCGTTATGAACTAGCCAGCTCAGAGGGGAAATAAGCTGTTTTGTGAAAAGGGCTGGTGAGGCTTGCTTGGCAAAAGAGAGCAGAGACTGAACTGTGACTTCCTGTGTGACGATTTGATCCCTACTCTGGTCTTGTGGAAGCACAGCTACACACTTCCCCTTACTCAGAACACATCACCAAATTCCAGTTTAACCCAAAGTAAACAGTAGCCTGATGGACATTGTCATAAATAGAAAGGGAAGGGTAAACCCCTTTAAAATCCCTCCTGGCCAGAGGAAATCTCCTCTCACCTGTAAAGGGTTAAGAAGCTAAAGGTAACCTCGCTGGCACCTGACCAAAATGACCAATGAGGAGACAAGATACTTTCAAAAGCTGGGAGGAGGGAGAGAAACAAAGGGTATGTGTGTCTGTCTATATTTTGTCTTTGCCGGGGATAGACCAGGAATGAAGCCTTAGAACTTTTAGTAAGTAATCTAGCTAGGTATGCATTAGATTATGATTTCTTTAAATGGCTGAGAAAAGAATTGTGCTGAATAGAATAACTATTTCTGTCTGTGTATCTTTTTTGTAACTTAAGGTTTTTTGCCTAGAGGGATTCTCTATGTTTTGAATCTAATTACCCTGTAAGGTATCTACCATCCTGACTTTACAAGGGGGATCTCAGCCATTTAAAGAAATCATAATCTAACGCATACCTAGCTAGATTACTTACTAAAAGTTCTAAGGCTTCATTCCTGGTCTATCCCCGGCAAAGACAAAATATAGACAGACACACATACCCTTTGTTTCTCTCCCTCCTCCCAGCTTTTGAAAGTATCTTGTCTCCTCATTGGTCATTTTGGTCAGGTGCCAGCGAGGTTACCTTTAGCTTCTTAACCCTTTACAGGTGAGAGGAGATTTCCTCTGGCCAGGAGGGATTTTAAAGGGGTTTACCCTTCCCTTTCTATTTATGACAGACATGCAATCTGACAGTCTAATAGATAACCGCTCAGAACTACTTTTTTAAAGAAAAAAATAACAATTTATTTTTAATGATTTTTTTCCTCATTTGTCAAAATGACTGTATGCTTAATGATGTGGCTTAATGCTGCCCATCTCACTCATATAACTAGTTGCATATCTGAATGTGACTGTGGGGAAGTAAGGTGAACTGGATTTATCCCATTGTCATAGAATTTCTACACTTGTGATCCTTTTGAGTGTCTTTCATCAAAAGGCAAAGACTGCTGCATTATTTTTATTAACATTATTAGGGCAGTGAACTTGTCAGGACAAATATGATTAACTCTTCCCGCCCCCCCCCCCCCCCAATAAACGTTGTAATGGCAAATCTTTATAAAACCACTTATTTCAGCACTTTGAAAAAGAGTGCAATGGAAATATGCTACAGTGTGTGTACTTAATATTGCTCATTGATTTCAGACCCTGTAAAACCTATGCAAAAAGAGACAAGCTATGCTCTGCAGTTTCTTTAACTCTGAATTTCCTTGCATTAAGGGTTTAAATCACACCCTTTTTGTCACTTTAATGTGGAGTGGGTTCTTTTCTGTTAATAAATGTAGACAAAGCTGTGATTTAAACTGAATCTTGTCAAGATAACTCTTTGTTAAATTGTGAGGAGAGACTTGGCTGTAGACCAATATTAATGGGAGAAATATTTTATAATAAAAAGCAGTATGTTAGTAATAGCGGATATGCTGGTTCTTGTAGTCTCCACAAGCACAAATTCTTGTCAGTTTTCACTGCTAATGCATTTTTGTCAAGTCTTACGCAATTAAAAAAATAAAAATAAAAAGACCTACCACTACCCCCGCTCTGCTTAATATTGTGGAAGACAGAAATTCTAATTTTATAAAGAAAGTAGTGAAAATAGAGATCTTAGCCTGGAGGAATAAGATAGTCGGACATCATCTATCAAAAAGAATAGTTTTTTGAAAGGAGGAGCCATCAGAAAGTATAGCAGTTTGAATATAAAAATGTATAAACCTTCAAACTCCAAGTATAAAGGGGTGTCAAATTACCAGTAGTTTTCTTTTTTCTTTCTTTCCCAGTTTTGTTAAGGGGACCCATCAAATGTAAAGCAATGACATGAAGTAATTTATATAGGATGATATTCACTATGTAAATGACTGCAATGCAAAAATGAAAGCCCATTTCTCTTATGTGTTTGCATATACAGGAGTTACTCATCACCTAATACTTATGGATTGGTTCTGTGATTCTGACAGCATATTAGGTATTTGAGGTAAAAGCACAAGGGAAACATATGAAAGAGAGAGCATGGATCTGTTTGAGATTCTGAGGCAGCCGAGATATAACAGATTTTTGGCAAATGCAAAAGCATCCAAAAGAATGGAGCAGTCACTAAGAAGAAAAAATATCTCATGCATTTTTTAGTGTAGTGATTTAAATTAATACCTTGAAGACGTAATTCTGGGACGTGGCAGGTACTTTCTGCTATTAAAATCAATAGGAGTTGAGGGTGCCACTTTTCACCAGAGGTGCCCAGAACCCAAATATGAGGCCCTAACTTTGCAAAAGGCAATCTGTTATTAATTCATCTTGATTAGAGCTGGTTCAAAAGTTTTCTGGCCAAACTGTTTTTCAAAGGAAAAGTGGATTTTTGACTCATGAATATTTTCGTGAAAAGTGTCTGTTTTCCACAGAAGTTTTTGACTTTTTGTCACACCCCGCACCTGCCCCAAAAAACAAAACAAAAACATAATACTTGAAAATAGAAGGGTTCAGCTTTTGATTGAAATCCTTTGATTTGGAAATGCTTGCCATTGTGGCTCATAGGAGTTGTGGTTGTTCTAAGGAACTGGGCATGCAGAAGAGAACAGGGACACGAGGAACGCGAACAACTCCCATGAGCACAATACTGGCATTTCCAAGCTGAATTTTCAGGTTTGGACCAATGGTTTTAGGTTTTCACTTTTGATTTTTTTTCTGAGGAGGAAAAGCCTCATTTCTCCACCAACTAGCATCTGGAGACAGATTTCTGTATACGGTCGTGTGAACATGTATCGGCCCATATTTTAGACTATGCTAAAATTGAATTCTGTTGACTTAAAATACACTTAACAGTCAGTCTTCCATACTCTCATACCTTTGTGCAGTGTTTTAGTGTGTGTACGGGCCAGATTGTCAACAGATGGTCTCATTTTATGAACAAACTGAGGGCACAAATAACTGCGGGCACAAAATATTACAACTACTGCTGCTGCAGTTTTGTGGGCACAATAGGAAGGCTTTAATAAAGGGAGGCTGAAAACTAGGCTTTAAAAGTTGTTTCAACACTTCAGGAGCTAAGCAGTACAAAATGTTTAGCCTTTTGTTATGTAAATATCAAAGTATATTCTCTTATGCAAATAGTTTTCTTGTGCATTTCTAGTTTTTTTTTTGTTACTTGTTATTCTCCCTAATTCAAGTGCTGCAATCTTCAATTGAATCCATTGGTGATTCAAAATAGATTTGATCTATTTCTAATTGGTCCTTTTCTTCACCGAGTAGGTTCTGTCAATGTTTTTCTAGAAGGTTTTCTTTATGCCTCAAGGCCCTTTGTCTGTCTTTCTCTTCTTTCTCTCTGCTAGTTTGACATAGGGCATGTCTACATTTACTAGGGATGGACACTGCAGCAATTGATGCACTGGGGGTTGATTTAGCGATTCTTGTGAAGACCTGCTAAATCGATCGCTCTCCCATCGACTCCAGTACTCCACTGGAACGAGAAGAGTAAGGAAAGTCGACGGGAGAGCATCTCCTGTCTACATAGTGCAGTGTAGACACTGCAGTAAGTCGACGTAAGCGACGTCGACTCCAGCTATGTTATTCACGTAGCTAGAGTTGTATAATTTAGGTTGACTTACCCTTGTAGTGTAGACAAGGCCATATTAGTTTTTGTACCTGAATTTGTGTGACACCTTGGACTTTAACTAAATGGATACAGACCTTTGGTCTTTCTAAGATGCATTAAGATTGCTTAGTCCTACTTACAGACCATTGGAATGTCCGCCTATACTTCTGCCCAGAGTTCTTTCTTTAATCAGCAATGGTCTAAACTTCAAAAGGTTCCAGTGACATCAGGTAAGCATACAAAAATTGGAAAGAGAATCTCAGTTTATTTTGAATCTTCCTTGTGTGGAAATCAGGCTGGAATTCTCAAGGGAACAGGCTTTTCTTTCTTATGAAATTTCCAATATTTTCTGGTTTTGACCAGATTGGAAATACCGTGAGAATAGCTTTGCATGCAGTAGTTCAGTGTTACAGTCAAAACCCAGATAGAACAGGGACACAAAATAATTTAATCAAACTTTTTGAATCTCAAAAAAAAAAAAAGTTATAGATTCGTAGATTATAAAGCAAGAAAGGACCATGGTGATCATACAGTCTGACCACCTGCAGAACACAGGCCATAAACCAAATCAATTTCCTGAATTAATTCCTGTTTGAACTAGAACATATCTTTTAGAAAAAAAATCCAATCTCGAAAATGGTCAGTGATGGAGAATCCAGCACAATGCTTGGTAAGATAAGAACGTATAGCATCAAATGCTATAGTATAGTGTATGTCCATTATAATTGAAGAGATCTAGGCAGGAAAAATGGGACAATAAGGGACCCAGATTGCCTGGGAAGGATCTTAAAGAGAGATGGCTAGAAAAGAAAGATTGCAGTAGTCCAGAGCAGCCAGTTAAGGGAAGGAGATCATCACAACATGGAATGGCAGGTGGAGCTATATGCATTTTTGGCCTGTTTTCCCACTCGGACTATTTTTGCTTGGGTTTGTGGGATGAATTACTCCAGTTCACCTGCTGGGACATTTGTTTAAGGAGTTTGATTTTTTTATTCCAGGAAATGGGAATATTCTAAGAGATTTAAAAAAAAGAAACTCATAAAGATCCTCTTTTCATAATTTAAAAGAAGAAAAATCCTATAATTAAAGACATTATAGTAATCTTATCAGGGATTTATAATTTTAAATATATTTCTTCACGAGAGCCACTTTGAAGATTGAAATTGAAAATACATCCATCTCATGATGATTTATTTTTTAGAAGAGACAGTCTTGTACTTAATCAGTGCTCTGACTTGGTGTTAGGGGGCACTATGCTGCTGGAGGTGCCAGCTTTCAGGTGATACGTAGAACAGGATCCAACAGCACACTTTTAACAGTTGGAATATCCTGCCCAATGCGTCCTGCCCCAATTTCACTTCAGTTGGATAAGGAATCTGATTGTCAGATCAGATATGCTAGTATAAATCAAGAGGCATTCCATTAAAATCAATAGAGTTACAGCAATGTGAAATCGGTGTGGCGGGAGAATCCGGTCTACCGTACTTTTTCTTCACTTTCTGTCTTAAACTTTTGTGCAGTGTTTCTCTGTGTCATTAAGCCACCTGTGTATTCCACACATGCTTGGCTCAATTACAATATCCAAGTGTTGCCTACCCCAACTATTCAAAAATTTGTCAGGCCCCTCAAAAAAACCATGAGATTGGCTTGATTCAATTTTTTAAGTAGTATAATTTTTGCATTCTTTTTATACGTCTTCTGGTTTTTGAAACTTTAAGATACACATGGGTCACATTTTCAAGCTTTTCTGTGCAATCATAGGTGCAAAGAAACTTTCTTTTTTAATGAAAGCTGAGATTCTCAAGTAATTACTTGATTTCAGTGGCTGGGGCTTCAAGAAAATCACTAAATATTGTGAAAGCTGCAATAAAATCACTAAGGTTGGCAGCACTCTGATCCTTATAACATCCTTACAACTTACTGTACTCTCAAGGGTGTGGGGGGCTAACCTACATTTTGTACAGTGCTTTGAGAACCTCTAATTAGGGGCACTCTAGTAATACAAAATATGGATATTTATTCTTAAGCTTATAACATCATTGCATGCCCATAGTGGTTTGTTATTACAGGATTGATCTAAATTTTAGGCTTTTGGTGAAGATTTTTCATATTTAAAGTACTTTAAAACACAACACATACAACGAAATGGCCTTCTCCTAGAGATATAACAAAAAAATGCAAAGCCGGACAAATTTATGATCTGCCAACTTTGTTCAGTGTTGCTTTAACTTCCCCCACTTAGATTATTTGTTTTGCATTTCCCCTTCACTGAAATTTTTGACAGAGACAACGACAAGCATGTGAATACAGCTCTTGATTTATTAATGTCTGCTATGACTCCTGTGACATGAACTAGCAAAGTGTGGTTTCAGTGAACATTTTACTTTCATTCCAAGTTGCAGTCAGCCACCTGAGTTGTCCAGAAGTGTCATATTACTTTACTGAAATAAAATCAGCACATTAATGCATTATTATGCTCAGCTACCTCTTACCTTAGAGTTGCTTGTCACATTAATATTTTGTCTAAGCCTAACCTTTAAAGAAATATAAGAATTCAAATCACACAGCATTTGTACCGCAGACTTGGTTCTTACATTCCAGTTGGAGCAGTGTAGGCAGGTTGCACATGTGTATTTCTGTAAGAGAAAGACTAAACTCCTAGCAATGATTTATTGATTTTTCTTAATTCTCAAATTCGATGGTATGATTACAGGGATAACAGAAAGTAATTGTTTTCATGGTGGTGCTTGCAATAGGACCTCTGCCAGCATGGTAGCCCACAGCTGAACTCTGAGTGACTGGTGGAGAAGAACAGCTCTATTAGAGTTGCATGATCAATTTGAAAGAGCAATTTATCTGGTGAACTTAGCCCTTTTCATGTTTGTGAATCACTAAAGAGCGGATGATATTTGCAATTTTTTTTTTTTGCTATTTTAAATTGTTCCATAAATTTGCTTGAACAAATTTCAGCCTGTGAGTTACTTAACGACTGTTTGCTCTGATCGTTCCTTTAACCAATACTCTAGCTCTGACTGAGCTCCTGAGACACACAGTATTGCTTCAGTTGCTTTGCTAGAGATCCTACAACCAAAATTTGGGAAAATGGCCACTAATTTTGGGTTCCCAGTTTCATACACCTTGGACCTACCTTACAGAGGTGACTTCAGGAGGATTTGTGTATGGTTGGTGTGATGCTCCTCAGGGGTATCCAGGTTTATAGTCACCTAATCACTTCCACCAGTCTCTCTCTGAGTGGAGTTGTAATACACAAACACTTCCTAGTATGCCAGTGACTCACTGGTCCTTGCAGATTCTTGGGCTACAGTGCCTGTCAGCTGTGCCACAGACCCACTCAGCACTGAGTCAGTTTCCCTGGTGACAGTGAGTTCGCTCTCTTGACCCCTGAGTCTGGCTATGGTGGGCTTGTACCTGAGCCCTTGGAGTTTAACCCTGTTTCATTATTACAGAAAATAACATATCAAGAAAAATAACTTTCCTCCTTTCCACAGTCAGAATCCTAGAACAACCTTTAGTGTCCTCAGGCTACAGGCAGAGTGATGGGGTCCATCATACCCCCACCTATTTATCCGCTAGCCCCTGATCAGGCATACCCTTATGTCCTTCCTCCTGGATCCCAGGGGTATGACTTGACCCTTTTCTTCTGTTTGAGCTGCCGGTGTTTGTCCTGGTCAGCTCCAGCTCTGCCTCTGCACTCTGACAGCTGGCCTCCAGCTTTATCTGTCTCTTCTCCATTAGCAGCCTTTTTCACTTCAGCTTCTACAGCTCTGGACTCTGGCTTTCCTTTACTTGTTCCCAGCCTTCTCACTTGTGAATCTCTCAGATTCTAATTTACCAGTGCTTGGAGTCTGATCCTTGGCTAACCAGCAAACTGGGTGTAAATCCTGCCATGACTATGCCACTGTGACACTCCCCAGAGTACACAAGGTAATATCGCAAGATGCATCACAACCCTGGGTACCCCTGAAAATCAGGCTCAAGGTATTTCAAATTAGGCATTCAGAATCATTGGCCTTGACTTTTAGAAATTTCTTCTGCTTCTATTTTTTTTTTTTCTAGGAATCAGGTACCTAAATCTCTTCGTGGCCCAAAAATTTATCCCAAAGAATATATTGAAACAAAAATCCATGTTGGAAATTTTATTGAATCTTGGACCAAATTTTCCATTGAACAGATGTAACCTCGCTTCATGTTAAAACCATCCTTTGGCCACCCAGGCATTTTCTGTCTGATTTGCACTGTTAATCTAGATCATACACTCTTTGGGGCCCTTCCTCTGTTCTGTACAGTACGATACCTTGCAGGTGCTCGGCAAATAAATTCAAATAATTTGGTCCTCCTCTAAAGAAACAATGGCAATAATATCAGACATATTTTTAAAAGTGGCCTCTAAATTTGCACTTACAAAATTGAATTTGCAACCTGCCATACTTGTGTATCCAAGTTAGGTAACTGTAAGTCTGCCTCCTTTGAGTGCAAGCATATGCCCACTCCGTGTAGGTTCTGCAAGTGCCAATAGGTGTGCACAGAACATTCATGCACAAGTTTACAGGTCCATTTCAGGATGATGTGTATGTCATCTTGTAAATCTGACTCCACTTAGATTTCAGGCAAGCAATGGAGGATCAAGATAAAAAAATTAGCTGTTCCTCAGCTGCACATAATCCTTAATTAAAAGCATTTCTGAAAGTGCCCTTTGCTTCTCCCCTGTTGTCGCCATGCTGTTCAATGAAATGCAAGTGCTTGCCCTAATGTCCTCTTAAAGCTGCTGATACAGAGCACCCTTCTGGAATGTGCACTTTACAGTCTGGGGCCCAGCAGTGGCTGCTCCCATCCTTCCATGGATCATTCTCTGGGAAGAGATAGAAGAGAGAGGCTGTTAAATTGACAGCTGTGAGTGGTCCACAGCAATGGAGTACATTTATTTTACTTTGATTTTATTTTCTCATATAAAAGCAGAACCCACCAGGTCTGGTATGGTCACTTAAAGAAGTAATCATGCAAGTCTTGAATTAAGAAAACTCCACATTATGCACTACTTGCCATTCTCTCTGCATAAACTTTAACAAGCATGTTTTCCCAAGGCATGTTCTGTAGGTGGGATATAGTCTTGTCTAATCAGCTGCATGAACTGGTTAAGATGATGCGAGTCCAGGAAAATCTCTACAAAATTTTTATTTATTTGATTATTGGAGGATCCCTAGAATCAGTACTCGCATAAACAAAAACCGCCTGCTGAGTAACAATCCTGATGCCTAACGATCCTCTTCAGCATTGTGACCTGCCTGGCTCCCCTGGCACAACGTTTTTGGGTCACAATTCTATCACAGATTCTTCTTTTTAAGCCACTCTAGTACGTGTGTTCCATCTTTCATACTATCATATATTCCATAAACAAATGATCTATTTCTTACAATTTATTTAACTCACATGATCAGCACATGAATCATAATGTTTAATATAAGTAGAGGGCGCATGCAGAGATTGACATCCTGTTTTGATCTCCTTTCCCACAGCCTCTGAATACACAGACTGTCTTGGCCTCTCAAATGGACACATAACTCCTATTGATTATAATAGGAAATGAAATCAGACATTTAATAGAATACACTTCTAAATATCCCACAATACCCAGGAAGAACAGGGTATATTAGATGTGGGCTGGCAGTTTATTAAGTTGTCACAATAATTATTTTGTATTTAGTGGTCATCCCTTCAGTTCTATTGTGCTTCAAGGCCCAGATTCTTGGTCACACTAAATGAGCAGATCTGCCAATGGAGATTTCCCTCTGCCCAGAGGAATCCCTCCGTCATATTTGGCTGCTGGAGTACTACTGACACCAGCCCTCTCTGATGCCTGAGGCTAGTTTGTTTTATGCCAGGAAATGGCTCAATGGTTGGACAGCCCCAGGATTGGGCTTGGAGCCCTTAAAGGTGGCCAAAAGACATCTTAACATAGCTTATAAGGAAGCAGAAGGGCAAAATACATTTCCGATAGAGCCCAGGATTTGGCCCACAATGTTCTTTCAACAATGTTAGTAGCCCTGTTGGCTCTTTGAACATTCTTTACACAGCCTTGTGTTGCACTAAAATGAATGTCAGAAAAAGACCCATCTTACCCCTAATGGGTGGATCTCAAGGGATTAATGGAGGTTGGATACTAAGATTCCAGTCTTAAATTATTCAGCTGTGCTCCCCTCCCTGCCACCAGAAAAGCCTATGCCAGAATGTCTCTTGTTCTAGACATGAAAAGATTTAAGAATGTTACAACTTTATAAAACTCACTGCCTTCATGATTCATATATTTTGTGACTAAAACAGTTTAGGGAATCTCAGGAATAGCACTAAAGCACTCATGTTTTAAATCACAAAATGGATGAGCTCTGATACCTGATGGACTCTATCACAGAACAATAAGTTGTTACTGTTATCTTCCCTAATTCCATAAATTCAAAGTGGGGACTGGCAGCTATTGATGTACCACTTCTCCTGGTAAAACACCTTTCAAACTGGATTATTTTGCATCCAGGCACAGAAAAAAAGGCATGTATCAGTGAGATAATTTTCTTGGCTATCCTGTAGAGACTAGCAAGGTAACTAGCAAAGTACAAGTTGTCTGGTTTCCAAGGGCGTACAGTACTATTAGCTGAACTGAGGACATCAGGTATAACTTCTCCTAGTACTTGTGAAAGCAGATGAATGCAGTGGGTGGGCATGCTGCTGCTGCTACCTTCTGACTCAGATGCCTTTCTCATAATAAAATTTAAGTTTGGATTGCTCACATGGTGCCATTTCTAACACATTAGTCTGCATCTCCGTGTGCAAGATGTGAGCTCAGATGTGGATTATTTTACAAACATGTCTTAATAAATATGCTAGTTATGAATCCTGGAGCTTAAAAAAAATAACATGCCATATTTATTTCATTCTGTTCTAGGAAAAAATATGGAATTAAAAAATACTTATCTATTTTTAGGCAGTTAGTCCTTAAAATGGAATAAGATATTTTCAACTTTGAAAGGTTTTGAAACTGCTGAGATATTTAAGTTAAAAGAAGCTATGGAAAATGCTTTCCTATTCCTTCATATTTTTTGCAACAGTGCTAATTTTGTATTCACTGTAATAGATTTAATGTCATCATAACAATCTCCTGAGCACGTCAATGTGAATCCACAGACATGATGTTACAATGTCACATGAAATGATCTTCCTAGTCTATGGAGAGATCAATGATGCAAACCCAAAGGGGATTATATTATGTCGAGAAGTTAGCAAATACTGTCAGTAGGAGTCTATGGAGTACGTTTTACAATGTAAAAATGAAACGAAGGGATGTCAATGCAATTCTACAAAGAGAACCATCCAATTATCAAGGTGATTATCAAAAAGAAATTGCAGGTGTTTGTGGCCCTATGTACACCACTATGTGTTCTATCTATTCAGCAAAGCATTGATCTGGCTTATCTCTGGTTACAAAGAGCTGGAGTATGCCCTTCCACTTAAATGTAATTACTATTGATGTGATATCATTCTGTCTTAAATATTGGGGCAATGTCAAACAGGGAGTGACATCATTAGAGTTTGGGTTAAAAAGAGTTTAACTAAAAAACTTCCATGTTAAACACAATTGCAACCGTAAGTGACTTTTTTTTAAAGCTTCAGAGTGGTAGCCGTGTTAGTCTTACCAGCAAAAAAAAGAGGAGTACTTGTGCTCCTTGGAGACTAACAAATTTATTTGGGCATAAGCTTTCATGGGATAAAACCCACTTCATCGGATGCATGCAGTGGAAAATACAGTAGGAAGATTTATATACATAGAGAACATGAAAAAATGGGTGTTGCCATACCAACTGTAACAAGACTAATCAATTAAGGTGGGCTATTATCAGCAGGAGAAAAAACTTTTGTAGTGATAATCAGGATGGCCCATTTCAAACAGTTGACAAGAAGGTGTGAGTAACAGTAGGGGAAAAATTAGCGTGGGAAAATAGTTTTTACTTTGTGTAATGACCCATCCACTCCCAGTCTTTATTCAAGCCTAATTTAATGGTTGCAAATTAATTCCAATTCTACAGTTTCTTGTTGGAGTCTGTTTTTGAAGGGATTTTTTTTTTGTTGGCAAGTCGCAATTCTCCAACAAAGAAACCTACTTACATTGTGTCACAGAGTTCCGTTTTAACAGCTGCTTTAAATCTTTATTTGACAAAGAAACTGAAACATAGAATACTCACTTGGAGCACTAATTGAATTTTTCTTGGTGATTCAATGAAAATTGAATTGATAGAGAAAGAATAGTAAGAGTTCAGAAATCTCCCCTTTTGATAATATTTTTTCCACATGCGTTGTCTCACTTTTTTTTGTACCCATTATGCAAGAAATCAAAACCACTCTGGGATCTGCCCTTTGGCCCCGTTGTTGTTCCTCTTTGCTGATTGCTAGAATGACAATCATACATCAGTAGTGTTTGTCTATAAAGGGTCATGTGCAGTGATGAGCTGCCAAAATCTTAACAACGGGTTCCCTCCTCACCCCACGAGGGGGTTGTTGTCCTGCCCCATCCAACCCCCCCACGTTCCTTGACACCCTCCTGCAGGACCCCTGCCCCATCCATCCCCCTTCCCTGTCCCCTGACTGCTCCCAGAACCAGGCAGGAGTGTCTCATGGGCCACCGTAGTGGGTGCCCCTCACAGCCAGAGGCACCTGCCCGGGGGCGAGGTGGGGAGTCCCAGCGGTGCTTACCTGGGGCAGCTCCCAGGAAGCATCCAGCAGGTCCCTCTGGCTCCTAGGGGTGGGGGACCGTAGCTAGGGGGGGAGCAGGGGGAGCAGCCGCTCCCCCACTGATCACATCAAAAGTGGTGCCTTAGGCACCGACTCCCTGGGTGCTCCAGGCCTGGAGCACCCACGGGGAAAAATTGGTGGGTGCAGAGCACCCACCGGCAGCTCCGCACCCGGCCCCAGTTCACCTCCACTCCCCCTCCGCCTCCTTCCCTGAATGCGCCGCCCCACTCTGCTTCTCCACGTGCCCCCCGCTTCCCGCGAATAAGCTGTTCGGCGGGAAACCGGGGAGGACTGAGAAGCAGGCCGCGGCTTCCCGCTCAGGCCAAGGGTGGCAGAGATGAGCTGGATGATCCCCTGTGTACCCCCCGCCCCGGTTACCTGCTGCGGCGCGGGTGGCCCTCCTCGTGCCCCCCCTCACCCGAGCTCACCTCCACTCTGCCTCCTTGGGCCTGAGCGGGAAGCCACCGCTTGCTTCACAGCCTGCCCTGGCTTCCCGCCAAACAGCTGATTTGCGGAAAGCGGGGGGGGGGGAGGGGGGGGGCAGAGAAGCAGAGCGGGGCAGCATGTTCAGGGGAGGAGGTGGAGGCAAGGTGAGCTGGGGCCGGGGGTGGGGCAGGGAGCTGCTGGTGGGTGCTCTGCACCCACCAAATTTTCCCCATCGGTGCTCCAGGGCTGGAGCACCTGTGGAGTCGGCGCCTAAGGTGCCACTTTGGGCCGGTTAAATTTAGAAGCCCTTTTAGAACCTCGTGGAACAACCGGTTCTAAAAGAGCTTCTAAATTTAATAGTCGGTTCTAGTGAACTGGTGTGAACCGGCTCCAGCTCACTACTGGTCATGTGTCAGTATTTAATACATTTTTAGCCATAATGGAAAGTATGTGAACCAAGGCAACCCTGCTGAATTTTACTTTGATGACAAATAGGTACTATTGTAAATGTTGTCTCTTCTGAGAAGCTAAAAATGTTCATTCGTATACATTAAAGAGACAAGGTAGGTGAGGTATTACAATGATCTCAGCAGTGGTAAGGCAAAATAATTTCCTGAATGCATGCAATGTGTCACAGTCTGATGTGCTGATATGTTGATATAATCAATATAAAAGCATATGAGGTCACTATGAATGTTGTGTGTTAGATTAAATTGGGGTATACCTGGCTATGGGGTGTATGATGGAGATGGAAGTGAAAGCTTTATGAAGTGTTGGAATGTGTTATCAACTCTGTTGTAGGCAATATGAATGTAACCCACACACCTCTAACGCATGAGCTAAAAGCCAACTGGCTGTTAGCTAAGCCTGTACAGACTCATTTTATCTCTCTCTCTCTAAGTGGTCTCAGTGCCACTAGATGGGACAGAACACCACACCCAGGAGGTGTGTGGTTCACATGAATATAGGAAAAATGCACAAGTCTTTCCCCTCAACTTCTTGTTTCCATTCTTTTAAGGTTTTGGATGCATGGGGTTTGTCCTGCCATAAGTTAAACTGTCACAAAAAATAGTTTTTGTTTGATATAAAAATAGTCAACATGCTGCTTTAACACTGGTTGAACAATCAGATGAAGACATTTTCCTTTTAAAAATCAGAATATAGAATCATAGAATATTAGGGTTGGAAGAGACCTCAGGAGGTCATCTAGTCCAATCCCCTGCTCAAAGCAGGACCAACACCAACTAAATCATCCCAGCTGGAGCTTTCTCAAGCTGCGCCTTAAAAACCTCTAAGGATGGAGATTCCACCACCTCCCTAGGTAACCCATTCCAGTGCTTCATCACTGTCCTAGTGAAATAGTGTGTCCTAATATCCAATATAGACCTCCCCCACTGCAACTTGAGACCATTGCTTCTTGTTCTGTCATCTGCCACCACTGAGAACAACCTAGCTCCATCCTCTTTGGAACCCCCCTTCAGGTAGTTGAAGGCTGCTATCAAATCCCTCCCCCCTGCACACACTCTTCTCTTCTGCAGACTAAATAATCCCAGTTCCCTCAGCCTCTCTTCATAAATCATATATGCCAGCTCCCTAATCATTTTTGTTGCCCTCCGCTGCACTCTCTCCAACTTGTCCACATCCCTTCTGTAGTGGGGGAACCAAAACTGGACGCAATACTCCAGGTGTGGCCTCACCAGTGCTGAATAGAGGGGAATAATCACTTCCCTCAATTTGCTGGCAATCCTCCTACTAATACAGCCCAATATGCCGTTGGCCTTCTTGGCAACAAGGGCACGCTGTTGACTCATATCCAGTTTCTCGTCCACTGTAATCCCCAGGTCCTTTTCTCCAGAACTGCTGCTTAGCCAGTCGGTCCCCAGCTTGTAGCGGTGCATGGGATTCTTCCTTCCTAAGTGCAGGACTCTGCATTTGTCCTTGTTGAACCTCATCAGATTTCTTTTGGCCCAATCCTCCATTTTGTCTAGGTCACTTTGTACCCTATCCCTACTCTCCAGTTTATCTACCTCTCCCTCCAGCTTAGTGTCGTCTGCGAACTTGCTGAGGGTGCAATTAATCCCATCATCCAGATCATTAATAACGATGTTGAACAAAACCAGTCCCAGGACCGACCCCTGGGGCACTCTGCTTGATACCAGCTGCCAACTAGACATCGAGCCATTGATCTACCTGTTGAGCCCGACAATCTAGCCAGCTTTCTATCCACTTCATAGTCTGTAGTAAGATGAGGCCCTGAAACATAAACCCTTGATATCCGAGGCCCAGTATGAGACCTCAGGCCCAAACTAAAGTAATGGTCAAGACTTTGCTAACATAAAACAAAGTGAAGCTGTGAGCCAGAGGCAGACCCTGCTCCCAAAAGTTGGCAAGAAGAAGGCTGCTAATTGGATGTATACCCATATCTAAAGGGTGTCAAGAACTATTAGGATAAACATGGGCCAGGATGGCACCAAACCAGTCTTGTACGAACACATTCCACAGAGATAATGAGGAACAGACTGACCCATCCTAAAAGACAGAGTCAAAAGGATAATATGATAAATAGACTTGTTTGTTCAAATCAACATGTACAAGGTGAGAGGTGGCACCTTACTACGTAGAGGGGTTGCACCTCAATACGTCAGGAATGATGTGTAACTTGTTTGTACCTGTGTATAAAAATGCATCCCTGGGGTGGTGTCTTTGTCCAGCCTAGGGGGCAGTGGAGAGTCCCGCCACTGACTGAGCTGTGTCCATTGTCAGTGGGGACATATTCGTAGTATGTCCTGTAGAGTCTGCTGGAAACTATTACTGTGCTTCATTTGACAATAAACCTGTCCGGGAGCCTTCGTACTTTATCGGAGTCTGTAATCGTTGGGGGTTCTCTCGGGGTCTGCTGTGTCAGCGATCTGCAGAGCCGGGGCAGCACACAGAGGGAACACATGCACGCAGCCAACTGTTACCAGCATTGAACAGAGCAGAGCACCGTACCGGTGACCTCTGACAACATAGTCCATTCATCCAATCCATACTACTTTAACTTGCTGGCAAGAATACTGTGGGAGACCGTATCAAAAGCTTTGCTAAAGTCAAGCTATATCACATCCACCGCTTTCCCCATATCCACAGAGCTAGTTATCTCATCATAGAAGGCAATCAGGTTGGTTAGGCATGACTTGCCCTTGGTGAATCCATGTTGACTGTTCCTGATCACCTTCCTTTCCTCCAAGTGCTTCAAAATGGATTCCTTGAGGACCTGCTCCATGATTTTGCGAGGGACTGAAGTGAGGCTGACCGGTCAGTAGTTCCCTGGGTTCTCTTTCTTCCTTTTTTAAAATATGGGCACTATATTTGCCTCTTTTCAATCGTCCGGGACCTCCCCCAATCACCATGAATTTTCAGAGATAATGGTCAATGGCTCTTCAATCACATCAGCCAATTCCCTCCACTGTCAATGTTTGCGTGATTCTTCTTCTGATGTAAAATCTAAGTACCCTTATTTACTATTTAGTTAAAGCCATATGAGATAAGCAATTTTTCCTTTTATTATTCTATCTCTGTGGAGTGGTGAGGACAGAAAGGATTAGGAACTTTATACAATTAACCTCTTCAGAGCTGCTGAAATTGCATGTGTCAATAGAAACATTAATCCAGTTGGAAGACTCATAGATATTAAGCCCAGAAGGGGAACACAACGATCCTGTAGTAAGACCTCGTATATAAAACAGGCCATAGAGCAGGTGTGGGCAACCTGTGGCCCACCAGGGTAATACGCTGGTGGGCCGCGAGACAGTTTGTTTACTTTGAACGTCCGCAGGCACGATTTTTTTTTTCAATGTAACTAAAAGTCTTTGCTGTTTTAGACAGCAAGGAGTTTCACGTCACTGTGGGCTGGGTGATTAAGGTTTTATTCTTCATTAATAAGAGTGAGAACAAGAGTTGGTCAGACAATGTGGGGTTTTTTTAATTGTTCATTTGGTTTTTTAACTGTGACTATTCATTTCAATTGGTAAATAAATTCGCTTTGGCTATGCTTATACCATTCCTGAGTTCTCTTTCTGCAAACATTCGCAAGATTGACTTTTACTGGTATAGATACTTCTGGCCAGTGAATTTCAGAATCATATTTTGATTTTTTCAGAGTAGAACTTCAAAGAAACAAAATGTTAAATAAATAATGTTTACAGATGATTCAGAATATATTATTGAAAAAATACTTATTGACTTCATTTAAAAACAAACAAATACAATGTAGAATATAAGTCTGTTTGGATATAAGTTAGGGCAGTAAAAGAGGCTAAATTCACTGAATAAATTATTTCCAACAAATTATTTTCAGAGTTCTAATAATCTTTTCTCTAATAGGTAACATTTAATCAAGCTGGGTTTTCACATTTAATCTGTCTTTTTATAAGGATAATTATATTTCTAAACAGACATCTTATATAAAATACAATGTCCTCTTGGATGAAAGATGCAGTGTAAAATCACTAATATTTCATTTTTCATAATGGGAGTTAATTGGTTCTAAAAATAAAACTAATTAGGTATGTGTAGATCCAAAGACCAATTTTAGTCAGACAGATTTAATAGACTCCTTAGATGGGAGAAAAATAATTTTCCAGGGATTAATTTGATTATAGCTGATAAAGAATTCAGCAACTGTTTATGTTGGCAATATCTTGTGGCTCTTTGCACTATTTTTATATCAAGGACCCAATCTTGCTCATATTGAAGTCATTGACATAATTTCATTGACTACAGTGAGAGCTGGATAAGGCTTCAAGTCCTCTTTACAGCTCCAAAACATGTATCTGTCAAATATTTGTCTGCAGTATAAATAATAAATTATAAGAAGAACTGGCACTGCTGTTGTTTTATTTAAATGGGCTTCTATAAAACTTTCCACACAAGGATGAATTCAATTACCTTCTTAAGACGAGTGCAAGGTGACAAAGTACTCATAAAATAACCATTTTAAAAATGGGGAGATTTGCCCAATGCGGCTTAATGAATCAGTGGCAGAGCTGGGCCAGAATTCAAATCTTCTAATTCCCTCTCCTCTGCTTTATGTGTGAGACCATGCTTCCTACAAACTAATCATGGAACACTCAATAAATCATTAGGGCTGACTGGAAAAAAAAGAATAGAATGAAACAATTTCCTGTTTGAAAAAGGGTGTTGTTGTTGAAGCTTACTGAGGGAAAATATTAATTTTTTTTGGGGGGGGGGGGGGGGTCCGGCATGCCAGGGGCTTTCCCTGAACAAGCGGTGGACCACAGTTGAAAACAACTGATCTAAAGCTAAAGGGGAGCCTTGGAAAAGGCTTTTGGAGTGGGAAGTGACAAGTGTTTTGCTTCCTCTCCTTGCCAACCACACTCTCAGCATCCCTTCTGCTTTGTCACCTTCCGTCTTTGTAAAATATCCACATGCCTCCTGGATGGTGCTGAATTAGTCAGAAGAAGAAGTGTGAGAGAGGAGCCAAACTAAGCAGCATTGTGTATTAATTATATTTGATTACTTAAGAATTCCCAGCTAACAGTGAGGTTTGGCAGGTTCTTTTCCCAAGATCAGGCCCAGTATTAGAATTACTATTCAGCTGGGATCCTCGATGTGAATGGTTGCAACACTCAGACTTAGGAAAAATCTTCTATTATTTATAATACTTTTATTTATACAGTTAACAAAGTTACAAGCACTCCAACCCAGCAAGGTAGATAGAGATAATACAGAATGTGCATCCGTGTACTCATACCATCCCTTGCAGAACAACCTGAAGTGTTAGTCATTATCCTCTTCCTCCTTCTCATCCTGCTTGTCTCCATCACCACCAGTGGATGTTATCCCGGTGTCTCCAAAGAGCTACATCTCCCCTGGCACACAGGCCAGGATGCAGCTTTTATTACTGGTTACGCTGATGCCACTATGCCTAATGCATGTTCAATAGGTGTTTCATCCCCTTTTCCTTATTTGTATTTCCTCACCCTACTAATATTGGGCTGCCCTTCTCCCATAGGATATATGTCAGTTACCATGGTATTCTTGTGGTCAGTCACCTGCTCATGTTCCTAACTTTAAAATATCCCAGGATGGTATAAACATCTTGTGGTTACCTGTCAGCAGTTTAGTCATTATAGAAGTCTGTCTTGTGATATCTTATGATCTAGGGTTATCCCCGGTTAAGCACTCATGCTAAGGCTTTGACTAATTTAGCTAAGCTATTGCCTTACAGGCCTCAAGCTTGTAGTCTCATTGCATTACTGCCTTCACTTATACCTAAGAATTACCTGGCATGTAGCCTGTAGGTACAGGTATTTGCTTTCACTACTTTGCAAACTGGTCCCAATCTGTGGGAGAAATTATGGGCAGCTGATAATGCCTAAGGCTGTAAGGGTGCTGCAGGCAGCACTAAGGCTGCGGGAGGGACTGTCCCTCTATAATAAGGCCGTGTCAAGGAATAGTCCCTCTCTGCAGCTGAGCAAAAGCCATGGGGCTTGGATCCGGGATGCCAAGCTTTCATGTTTCATGTTCCAGACTCTGACCATTCCTGCAAGTCTCTGAATGGAAGGGAGAATGTGCAGATTTTGTAGACCAGATCTGAAATGCAGCCTGAGGGAGAGAATGCACATGCAAAGGTGTCATTATGGCATCTTTGCAGCTCAAGGATTCTAGACAACTTGGAGGACTGGGCCAAAAGAAATCTGATGAGGGTCAATGGGTTGTGATCAACATTGTCGGACTCCCCGGGTAGTGATCAATGGCTCAATGTCTAGTTGGCAGCCGGTATCAAGCAGAGTGCTCCGGGGGTCGGTCCTGGGGCCAGTTTTGTTCAACATCATTATTAATGATATGGATGATGGAATTAATTGCACCCTCAGCAAGTTTGCAGATGACATTAAGCTGGAGGGAGAGGTAGATACACTGGAGAGTAGGGATAGGGTCCAGAATGACCTAGACCAATTTGGAGAATTGGGCCAAAAGAAATTTGATGAGGTTCAGCAAGGACAAATGCAGAGTCCCGCACTTAAAAAAGAAGAATCCCATGCACCGCTACAGGCTGGGGACTGACTGGCTAAGCAGCAGTTCTGCAGAAAAGGACCTGGGGATTACAGTGGACGAGAAACTGGATATGAGTCAACAGTGTGCCCTTGTTGCCAAGAAGGCCAACGGCATATTGGGCTGTATTAGTAGGAGGATTCGGCACTGTTGAGGCCACTACTGGAGTATTGCCTCCAGTTTTGGTTGCCCCACTATAGAAGGGATGTGGACAAATTGGAGAGAGTCCAGCAGAGGGCAACGAAAATAATTAGGGGGCTGGGGCACATGATTTACGAGAAGAGGCTGAGGGAACTGAGGTTATTTAGTCTGTAGAAGAGAAGAGTGAGGAGGGATTTGATAGCAGCCTTCAACTACCTGAAGGGGGGGTTCCAAAGAGGATGGAGCTAGGCTGTTCTCAGTGGTGGCAGATGACAGAACAAGAAGCAATGGTCACCAGTTGCAGTGGGGGAGGTCTATGTTGGATATTAGGACACACTATTTCACTAGGAGGGTGGTGAAGCACTGGAATGGGTTACCTAGGGAGGTGGTGGAATCTCCATCTTTAGAGGTTTTTAAGGCACGACTTGAGAAAGCCCTGGCTGGGATGATTCAGTTGGTGTTGGTCCTGCTTTGAGCAGGGGATTGGACTAGATGACCTCCTGAGGTCTCTTCCAACCCTAATATTCTATGATTCTATGACTGCTGTGTGGACCAGTAAACCACCAGCTTATGCTAGAGCAGCTAGTTTACAGTGGCTTCTCCACAGCCAGCAATGGGCCAGCAACCCACAAACTAACCACTTCCTTTCCTGCAGTCAGCCACTCTTCTGGTATGCTCCTATGCAGGGGTTACCCAGGAGTTATTAATTTGTTTTTGTAGGATAATTTATTGATTTTTTTTTTTTACTGTAAATAGAATTCTACATTCAGGAGAATCTTAGCAAAGCTTAGCTGGGGCTTCTTTTAATTTATTCAGTGCATATATATTGACTCAAACACAACTGTTGTAAACCTCTTAACAGACTATTTGCATTTGGCCTGAAAGAAAATAAATCAACAATTGACTGCTGTAGACACTGATGTTTACCACTTGATATGTGACAATGCTGCAAAATTAAATCAAAATGTTTCAGAGATTGAAATAACTTTAAAGCCTCAAAGAAGGTGGAATATTAAGGTCTTGATTTATGGCAAAAGAATACATATATAACAAACAATTAGGAAATACTCCAACTGCTCATAAAAATATTTCCTTGCATTAGCTTCTGTCTCTCCAATATTTATATTCTGAATGATGCTGCTAAGAAGTTGCATGAATTATTTGTTGTTAAATGTAATGTCAGAAAAGGTCATGAGAATAAAGTAGTGTGGGCCTGACAATACAATATTACTGTTTTGCTTGAAATATGGTTTAATGGAAAAGACGAGTAAGAGCCTTGTTTCAAAGTTAAACTCTGATGCTTTGAGTGAGAGATTTGAGTATTAGCATAACATTCTATTTGTATGAATTATGTCATTCTTTTGTCATTTTTTTACATTACAATGCAGGCAATAGCCCTGATTTATTACTGTATTTTTAAAGGGTAACGCTATACAGAAATCAGAGTCTGCTGGAGTTTATGATCACTGTCAATTTGCTGTATTTATAGGGGTTTCTTTAAAAGCAAGCTAATACAGGAACTTCAAACGTGAATGATGTTTCGCTGTTTCTCTGCCTTGGATCTTAAGTCGAAAAAGAGGTGCCTTCTAATATTTGAAAAAGGGAGCATAGGATTCTGCTCTCTTCACTTTGTCTCTATAATTAAAAATATATATTTTCCACCCAATTCAAGTTTCTCCTACATCAGGGAGATAATTGCTCCTAATCAAATAAACCTGGCTCTTTTTATGTCACTATCCATCTCTGTCTGACTCTAAAATCCTTTTCTTTTCAGGGTCAAGTGTGATTGCCACTGTGGAGGCAGAACAATAGGTGTGGAAACTTTAGGTGATGGGGGCATCCTTTGGTACCAGTGACTGCCAGGTCTGGTCCTTAGTATCACTAAATCAGGGTGTATATTGCAAAAACATGCATAGGTATTCCTCTGAATTTTAAATGACTGTGCTGATTTTTTTTCTTTCTACTATTTTTCACATTCTACTATTATTCTAGCAAATGAACTTTATTAGTGCCTAAGTAAAATGTTAACAAGGTTTGGATGCCAGGACTTTCTGCACCAAAGCACAAACCTCTACCACTTCATGTAAAGCAGTATTTCCACATCAACTGTCAGTAGTGGGCTGTTGTCCTCTCTGTGAACTAGCCACTAGCATGGGGTGTGACAGACTTTTTAGCAGCATGTTATGAGAGTACTTCTGAAAAGGAAAACCTTATATTTTAATGCTCAAATATTCACCAAAAGTAAATTTTTCAATGATATATTTAATAGTAAAAATCGAAATCATATGTTGGGTGATAGATCATCCAGATATGGAACAGAAAAAATACCATGTGAATTCTGTCACTAACCAACATAGCTCTAATTTTGAATATTTGTAATAAACTGTTCTCAAGCAATCTGCAGACGAAATATTATTTGCTGAAGAAATTGACAGATCATCTTAGTTAATGAGTAAATTCAGGGAAATGGCAATCTGCTTAGATAACTAACCAAAAATGCTAAATACATCAAATTAATCATTATTCATTCAGCTCCAGTTGTTAACATTGTCATTGTCAGATACAGGATATGTATTAATAAGGGTCAAATAGTGAACCCCTTACTAATAATAGTGAGCAGTTACTCACATGAACTGTGCCATTGAAGTAAAGTTTAGGTTCCATTACACACAAGAAAACAGCCATCTTTTTCTCATCAGTTATATTACTAGTAATTACCTACTGCTCCAGTCTCTCAGTATGGGTACGCCAATGGTCTACTGTGCTATCAAAAATTTTCCCCAAAGAGCCAGACCTATTTTTAACCCTTTTATTATTTTTATCTAAATTAGCAGTTAACTCAGTTCCAGGGGATGTAGGCTGCACTTTCCATTTTACTTTCATTAGGCATCTGCACCCACACTCTCTTTCACTATTTTCTTGGATTAGGATCCCATCCTCATTACTAATCATTGTCATCTGCTTTTAGCACAAAAAATATCAAATGTCCCATGAAGGAACTGCATGGGCACAGTGTGGTCCAAATAACCATGTTTACTAACTGTATAAAATGTGCAAAGTAAGTATACACTGCAGCTCTGGATGGGTTCGGATGGAGTCTGAAACAGAGGAAGTGAGGACCGCCAGAGGGTTCACAAATTGTGTAAAAGCGTTACTAACTAATACCTACACACTACAATGGTCATGTGTTATTTTGTCATCCCATGTTACTTCTATCAGTAGCATTTTGAATACCAGCAAAAAACACAGCCTCTTGGGTTCTGTTTGGAATGTCTTCTGCTTCTGTAGACTGACCCTCAGTGATGGCTATTTCATGTGATGTGAATGGGAAGAGTTGTTACACTGGTAATTTGCCAGCCCCTTTCTGTTGGAAATTTTAAAATTCTCTCCCATTTCACATGGGAGAGGACTGCCTGGCACTTATTTAGTACTGTTTCTGTGTATAGGTGAAATAAATTTCACCATCAGGGTATGTAGTGTTTAGGTCCTTATGAGAACCAAAGACTAAATTGGGGGAGTTGGTAATGCTTTTAGGTTGCCCAACAAATATGCACTCAGGTACTCAAGGGTTCTGGATCCATATTACCTATTGGATGAAAAAATAACATCACCAAAGCTAAGCTATTAATAAATATTAAATTAAATTAAAAGTAAAGCAATAGAACTACCAAATCAATATCAAATCAGGGTCAAATCAACAAAATTAATCTCAACACTGTATTGGAGTTAAATCAAAATTAGTTAAATCATCATATCCGTTCAAGAATTAATTAAGTCTCATAATTCTAAAGAGGAGTCTAAGAAGATGGCTGTCCATTTGGTTATAAACCACCATTATTTTTTTTTAACCAAATCTACTACTCAGAGCTGGTTTAGAGCTTAATACTGAAATCAAATTATCTAACTTCTGAACCACAAGCTTAGAGGCATTAAGTTTCCTTCTTAGAATTCAACCCTGGTGTGGTGGTGAATCCTTTTCTCCTTGCCCCATCAGAGATACAAACTTTAACAAAACACTTTTGTTAAACAAAGCTTGACAACTCTTGCCTACCAGAAACTATAGATGACAAGTTTCTTGTCTCGTAGGACTTTTCATGAATAACTTTGAGACTGTTTTTAGGTTAGTTGAAACTTGGGAAGCTTTCCTGCTGGTGCCTTCTCCGTGTGGACATTATGGGTGCTCGTGCACACAGCCACACTTTCACACACTAAAAGTAAAGCGTATAAAAAGGCTGGGATGTCTCCCATCAAATAAAAAGACAAAAGGAAGAAAAAGGAAAAGTAAGATACATGAGATAAAAAGGGGTTCACAAACTCTTCAGCTCTCACAGTCTTCTGGACTCCAGGAGAGTAGGAGCTGTGAGTGAACGTGGTCAAAAAGCCAGACAGTGGTGGTCTTCTGGTACAGTACATTTTGTTCATGGGCCCCCTTTGGGTACAGGACAGACTGGTCAAAGGCCACTTCCTCTCCCTAAAGTGATCAGTCACAGGCACTCTAGAACATTGTGCTTCCCTTGGATAGCTTCTTGACCCAAAAGACAAAGCTTCTCGGCCTTTATTTTTTGTAGTTTGCAAATTTAGCTTACTCAGCCTTGCAGCACCTCCCTCCAAGGTCTTCAGAAAATCAAGTGTAGTCTTCCTATCAGGTGGAGCTATCCAACTTGATCCAATTAGGTCATCCTTAGCTAGCATCAGTTTGGGAAAAGTCCTGTTTAAATCAGTAATTCTTAAAATATTTGGAGTTTTACATACCTCAGAGAATGAAAGTCTGCATCTACCCAAAAATGTCAAAAAGCAAGCCCCACAACCAGTTCTTGAGTAAATGGGCATAGACTTGTCAGAATGCAAGGGCTTATGATGAAAATCATGTCACCAGTTGATGGAAAGTTTAATACAAAAAATAATCTAAAAATGACTGATTTGGGGGAAAAATAGCCTAGCAACATAACCAGTCACTGAACCAATTGCTTGCCCAGCAGCAAATTTAAAAATAAATTGCTTGCAAATAATACAATTTATAATGATATTGAAACAAGACTATTTGTCAAAAAACTTATCTTTCCAAATTTGTTATCTTGATAGTATGACGTTACTTCAAAGCCTCTCAAGATAAAACTCAATTAAAATATACAACTTCCAATTTTATAAAGGGTCCATATTGTCATATAGGCTATTCCTCCCACAGTCTTGTGCAAGAGCTCTCTGTAATAATGCTGCTACTTAGCCAAACTGTTGGTCCTTGTGATTATCCTCATCTTGGACTTGAAATATATGCTAGGGGTACATTGTGGGCAGTACTTGTTTAGGCTATTGGTCTACTAGGAATTGTATATATAATAATGCAGTTTTACTTTATTCCCTGAAGCAGTAAAATTTTGTTTAGGTGAAGGTCAGTTGGTATGGAGCGTGATCTAGCTTATCTGGGAAGAATGACAGGAAACATAGATTCCAAATGATGATATATATTTTGGGATTACCCTCTACAGAGCTTTGTGCGTAGAGTGCATGTTGTCTTGAATATGTGGTTTCCTTGATATCATAAAGGAGGAAAAGGATACAGCTACTGATAATGGGAAACCCTAAACCCTAGTATCCCTTGAACGATGGCAAACTCTGTAATTGCAAGAGGCTTAAGTTGTGGAGAGAAAAAAGCTTGTTTATCTGAAACACCAAGCAACAGTGACAAAATGTAAACGGGATAAGGGCAGTTTCACTGAGAATAAAATATTCATGTTGATAACTTACATAAAACAAAAGATGGAGTGTTTTTTCTGCAGGGAAATTACTTTCTCTGATCAGCTTAATTTATGCATGATGGAGTTTTAAATTTTTGAAAACCCCTTTGGTTATTTTTCTTTCTTTCAATTCTAGTGGTTTTAATTTCAGGCTTATAAACAGATATAAAATTTCTTGCTAAAAGGGTCTTATTCTGTTTAAATCCATACTTATTACATTCAGCAAAAACAGAACTGCTTCTTACAATGACAATGAATACAACATCAATATTTAAGACTGCAGCCTCACAGATTTCATGGTGTGATGTGGGTACTTTTGTTTTAAACAGCCCTCTGATAAAATGTTTCTTCATTTACTTCCAGTTTATCTTTTAACATTCTTCACCTTAAGAAATATCACCTTAAGAAAAAGAAAGATTCTGGTTGTTGTCTCTAGTAACTGGTAGCCAGACAGTTGAAAGTGATGGTCTAGCAACAGAGTTTTTTCCTGTTCTGTGCCTGGAAGAGTGCATGTCTGTGTCTGTCCTGCAAACAACTACAGCTGAAAGTCAAAGACATGGTCATCATGAGTTGCAGGGAACAGTTCCATCAGGTAATCTCCATGGAAGCATTGCACTGGCCAAGCTACTATCAGGACTAAGCTTTTTCTCATCTCAAAGTCCTTACATGCTGCAGACTGTTCAGAGGAGAATAGGAAATAGAATAATACTAACCTCTGGAGAACAAGTTCAAATTCTGGGACAGGTCTCAAGAGAAAGCGATCTTAATAATCTGTTTAGTTTTTCTCATTTAACCACAACACAAAGCTGCTACACTTACTTAAACCAGAAATTCAGTCTTTGCTCAGGGATTGAAGTGCATTACCTGAGCTGTGTGGAGGAAACTTGAATAGTGCCTGCTCCATGACTGAATGTCTGGATTGAGTCAATACTCTCAAATGTAGCCTCTTCTGAAAGGGTACTATATAGTCATTTTACCTTTGGTAAATATATTTTGACTACTTGGATTCTTGGTAGCTTTAAATTATGCAATAATGTTAAATTATTCTTGGTAGCTTTACATTATGCAATAATAATAAATTATGCAATAATATTAAATTATTAGGAGTTATTCTTCAGTTTCTCTCCTGGGGAAAAAAATGTTGCATAGTTCTGCTATGTGCTGTTAAACGGCTGCTATGTTCCACTCCAGAGGGGGGTGCATCTTGGCAATGGGGAACTGATTTCTATGCAGCAGATGCTACTCTCTTTCTTATGTTGAGTGGCATGAGACTGCTTGGGGAATAAAATATTACTTAGTAGGCATGTTTACTTAGATACAAAATTACAAACATGTGTCCTAAAGGGAACAACTAGGTAAATGAGCAACAACTATTATAGCTCTTATGTGTTTGAAAGATATCTTTAGACTAAGTGGGTAAACAATTAAATACATTTATTCATTTGCATATAAGACATACAGCACAGGAGAAATGTGCTGCCTAGACTAGAGAATCAGTTATTGCTGAAAAGGCTCACTGGGAACCCAATTCTGTAGACGCTTTCTTGTGTGAATAAGTTACTCATGCAAAAGTATTCACTGGGTCAGGCTTATAACTGCACTGCATGCTTGACTTTTAAAACTTTTAAGTGACTATTGCAAATTAAGGAAATGGACCCTACCCTATTTAAAGCTAACATTAAGAGGGACTCGTGAGAGGCAGCTCCTGAGAGATTCAAGAATTCCTGCTAAAAACCCATTCAGATTTGGGGTAGTATGTATCACGTATATAAAGTGTATGTGTTCAGAACCATTGTTAGCTTGATTCCTGCCTGTTCTCACATGAAACTATGATCTAAACTGCAAAAAGAAAAGGAGTACTTGTGGAACCTTAGAGACTAAGTACTCCTTTTCTTTTTGCGAATACAGACTAACACGGCTGTTACTCTGAAACCTATGATCTAAACTGCTCAACTTCTTACTGCTGTGAAGATTCTAGTAGCAGAAAATACTGTACTCCGTTCTTCCCAACAGATTTGAATATATTGCATTCTTAATAACAAATCTGCCTTTTTTCCTTTCCCACACACCTTCTGGGAAAGTCCTATAGTATTAAATAATAGTAATTGGCAGTTCTTATATAGTGCTTTGCATCTGTAAATCTCAAAGGGGTTTGCAAAGGAGATACATATCATCACTGGAGTCAGTTGAAACTGTGAAACTCCCCAGGCAGTTGGCCCCACAGACTCCCTGACTTTTTTGGGCAGCTCAGGGAGACAACTGCCAGGAAAGGAAGCAGAAACATTCAATTTTATTTCTCCCAAAATGTAATATTCCCCCTGCAAAAACCTTTGCATATTTGATGTTTCCTCCCAATTCAGGATATTCTTTTTTCAAAAATTCAAAATTTGTCCTGGGTGTGAAATTCCCTTTCCTGCCATCTCTGATCATATTCCTTATTGTACATGTGGGGAAGTGAAGGCATAGAGAGGTTAAGTGAGTTGCCCAGTGTCACCCTGCAGGTCAGTGACAGAGCCAGGAGCTAGGTCTTCTAATTCCCCGAGTGTCTTGTGCTCTATCCACTAGGCAACACTGCCTTTGGATTATGAAGCTATAGGTGCCAAAATGTGGAGTTAGGAACTTAACTTTAGGATCCTATTACTGAAAATGTTGGACATAATCTAATTTATCCAGAACCAAATTCCATCTTTTCTGGTCTAATGAGCTTTGATAAGATTAATAGACATATTTATATTTTATGGTGTGCAATACTAATTGTGTACATGTATCCTCAATTTACAGAAGAATCTTTCCAATGATTTCAGTGGCGTTTCGACGATGTCCTTATCTTACATATTAATTGTTCTTCCCCAGGTTTGCAATATCAGTCATCTCCTATTCTAGTGAGAAAGCAGATTCTTTTAGCCACACATTTTAGATAACATTCTGTTTCATTTAATAAAATGTCATGGATACCGTAGTAGGGTAGTGCAGGAAATGGTGTTAATGATTCAGTAGCTGACTCTCTGAGCAGGTACACTACATGATGAATTTAATAAAGCATTTGATATAGTGTCTCATGAAATCTTGCTTTAAAATAAAGTCACATTGGCTTTGATATGAGCCCAGTTATATGGATTCAAAACTAGCTGAAGGCTGTTTATATCTGTGTGGTGGGATGATGATGATGATTGTATCTAGCCTTTCTGCTTTTCAGCCATACGTCTCAAAGTGATTTACAAAGGATAAATGGTAAAGTATCAAGCTATAGGGAAGTGGCTAATGGGATGACATGCTGACCTATTTGATGTTCATGCTTACTTGACATCATCTTCATTAAATATCTAAGAGAAGAAATAAATAGTGTGCTAATTAACATGGAAGATGATTCCTGAGTGGGAGGTGTTACCAAGACAAGGAGATGTAGAAATAATAGAAGATAGTGGTTTTCATGTACAGTCTTACAAGCTTTCATTCCCTCAACTACTCTGTACAATAAGTATCCTTATTTTACAGATGGGGAAACTGAAGTAGAGAGATTAAGTGACTACATTAGGTCACTGGGACTCTTAGTTATTGGGATGGGATATAAGGAGTCCTTGTCTTCCAATACAGTATTTGGACAACTAGTCTAAGGGCCAGATTTTCTGCTGTGTCTGAGATCTGCTCAAAGCAGCAGAGAGGGCAGGATTGTCAGGGAGCAGTTTGACTCCCAGGTTTTCCGCCTGTCTCAGCCACAGCACACTGAAATCTTGCCATCTGTTACTTTAGTGTAAATCTGGAGTAACTCAATTTACATTGGCGTGACTGACAGGAAAGTTTAGCAAAATACGTAGATGAAGTATGGTAATGTGCAAAGAAAAGAGGTAGTGTGTACTCTTCCTGCAAAGAAGAAAACATTCAGAGACTATTTTTAATCATTTATATCAAGAAGCTGCCACTTTCCGGAGAGGTAGACATTTTGTAGGAAATGTTTAGCCTTGAGGCAGTTCATTATTTACACAGATGTATAAGTAGTACAGCTCCTGGCAGTTTTTATCATTACTAATGAATGAATAAGCACATTAAAAAAAAATGTTTCACCAGAAGGACTCATGTTACACTGTTCTTATCAATAATTTTATGCAAGTAAAATTCAAGCCTGTGGAATAATATTGGTGCGTTTTTTATACAATCCCTTTTCTTAAAAGGAAAGTTCAGACAGAGAAGATAAATGATGGTTAAAAATTTTAGACATAATTAAAAGAAAAAAATTGATACATTCCCAAGTCCCTTTAACAAAGGGAACACAGACAAATACCATAGAACCATAGTTCGATCAATAATATTGAATTCAAATAGATAGCATACACAAAAATTAGGCAGGTTTATAAGAATTAGACTGACAGGCTTTTAATAGTCATGAGAATGCGATTAGTCAACCTATTTTTGTTTCCTATTTTAATTTTGGAGATCTGCAGAGCAAAAATTGTTCCAGAGCATAGTATTAAATATGTTGAGAGAATTCTGGTATAGGTAACTGAGAATATATTTCCTAGAGGCAAGCTGGGGATGTGTGAAAGACTCTTAATTGAACAACTGGGCTGATTTCTCAATATTAAAAATGAGAAAGAAGAACAAAAATCAGCAAACTAATTCTCTTCTGAAGCAACCAATGAGGGGATGAAAGTGGATTCAGTCATTTGGAGCTAACTTGGGGCTTGTCTTCACTATGGGGGTAAGTGGACCTAAGTTACGCTACTGTAGTTACGTGAATAATGTAGGTGGAGTCAACATAGCTTAGGTCGACTTATTGCGGTGTCTTCATAACATTGTGTTGACCGCAGATTTACCCATTGATTTACCTTAATCTTCACTAGACCTGCTAAATTGATCCCTGCTGCACCTTTGGAAGAATTGAGGGAAAGAGACCAGCTTTCACTTGGAACCATTAGGGTTGTCCAAGTGTTGGGGGAGGCATACTTGCAATGAGAATTACTGTCCTTAAATAAAAACATAGCCAATATTTTTAAAGCTAGAAGCTTAAAGCTAGGCACTGAAATCCATACTTAGACACCTAAATAAGGGATCTGATTTTCAAATGTGCTGAGCACTCAGCAAAATTGACTTCAAAATGAGCTTTTTGAACGCTTAGCACTTTTGAAATTCAGATGGTTCTGTGTTTTGATTCAATACTGGTACCAAAGACAGGTATCGCTTTTCAATTATAACTTTCTCACTCTGGGAAATTTGAGTATTCTTCATAACTGTTGACCTATTAAAAAAAGAAAAGGAGATATATGTATATTCATGTTAAAAAGTAATGAAATAAGATCAGAACTTCTTGACCTGGAAACAAACAGCATTGTGGTTTTGTTCGATGGAAAAATAAGATTACAAAATATCATCAATACCATAAGCTCCTCTGACTGCAGTGTAACTGCTTCTTACTTTTTGTACCATCTCCAGTAAAAGGTAATGTTTTTAAGTGGGTCTCAAAGAGAGCAACCTACAAATAGAAATAGATCACGACACGTAGTTACATTTTTCATCTGTTGTAATGCTGTTTGCATCCATGCTTCTAATGAGAAGCACAGCATAATGCTCATCATTTTTAAAAATGAATTCTCACTAAGGTCAGATGGTATGCAAGAAGCCTGAAAAAGAAGAATCATTTGGTTCAGAGTGTCAATGTCAGAAGATATATAGGTCATGAAATGTCATTCTTATACTTTCAAAGACACAGACCAGAATGACTAAGAGAAAACTGCCAATGCATTCCTCTGTGTAAAGCCATGTACTCCAAAGCAGGGAACACAGGAGTCTATTGGGAACCATTGTAACATGCAGAAAGTGGTATTCAGTTTTGGTGTAGTCTGCTTTTGCAAATCTATTTTGCTGTCACTCTGTTGGAAATATCTAGTAAGAATGATTTTCTGTTTTTCACCAATAAGTTACCATGGTCACCATGGTATTTGCCATTAGCCTCCATATATTGGTATCTACCAGAATTGTGCTCTGTATGTGGAGCTAACTGAGTGATAACATTTGGCAAGTGTTGACTTTTTAATGGCTTCTGCTATTTTCATTTGACATTTTAATAGGAAAATGTTGGCTATTTTGAATCCTCAATCTGTAGTAACAAAGAGCATTAATGTATCTAATATATTAATACCGCAATAAAAACTGAGTTCCCTGCTACTCTTCTACATTTTTTCAGTCTGGTATCTGCTGCAGTCCCCTCTGGGCTATAGTGATTCATCCTCAACCTATGTAACCATGCAAAATTAGCCTCTTACTCAACTACACTCAGAAATTTCAATTCACTGTGTCCTTTGAAGCTGCAGTGTATATATAACTGTGTATATATATAAAAAGTATGTTTCTTGCAATGTTGTAAACCTTGCCACATCCCCCTCCCTTTCCCCCCATACTAATATGGAATTACAGAAATAATAGCTAAGATAAGCATAGTGATCTGAGCAAGGGAGTCTAGCAATTCTACACTCCTGCAAATTATGAGGATCTAGTCATCTGTCAGCCAAGTATATTAGGCTTTTAAAGTACTTGTGATTTATGTATTGCTGCCATCTGTACATTACTATACATGCATATACGACAATGTATGTAATTTTACTTTTTCACTCACAGTGTTCCAGGACTGCTGTAGATGGAAATGCACCTGGAATATGTGAAAGCAGAATATTCTGAATATTGAATCCATTTCATGAACCATGAATGGTGGTAAAAAAAGGGGGGAGAAGCGATTGAGAAGGGGAAAGAGAGGTTATCAGTCACAAGAATCACGGAATCTTTTGTTTATGTGGATAGCTGTGCCCTTAGAGATTATGCCACTAGCGTTGACTCTGACTACTTGTGACACGATATGTCATTCTTAGGCAATTTTACTGAAATTTTAATTTTAATGAGAGCTAAAATAATAATCCATTTGGGTTTCTGTGAGCCAGGGGAAAATATATAATTTATTTGGATGGAGATTGGAAAATTACTCCTGACCAGATGGGTCAGTGACTCAAATATCCTCATCAGCTTTCTCTTTCTCTTTTTCTTGGCTCTATCAATAGAGTGCACACTGGAGAAGACGGTTTCTAGGTGGTTATGCCAGACCATCCCTTCTCATTGCTGCTATTTGGTAAAGAGAAGCAGGAGAAAGTTGCCGAGAGAGAGAGAAATGTTGGATTATAGTATCCCCCTTCCTGTAGCATATCACTTTATTTCCAGTTCAAGGAGTAGGCATAAGTACCAAGACCCTGACTCTGTTGATTGAAGACTGGGGTCACCATTGTACGAAATAACTGTAAAGGATTCAAGAAAGGTGTAACAGAGGATTAGGTAGCAAATGACTAACTCTCCCCATAAGTGTTGTAGGAGGAACAGATCCTCAAAGTCTAGGGAGCAGTATCCAAATGCAATCCTTCCTGTGGGCAATATGATGGCATTACCCAAGAGCACATGGCTCTGTGCTAGTTCATCTAAATTATGCTCTTTCATCTAAGTATGTATATGCCCAGAGTAAGGTGGATTTTCAAATCAGTCGTTGAGGTAGTATTAAGCAGATACCTTTTCCCAAACCTCAGGGAGAGAGAAAGGGAAGGATGAGACGTTAATAAAGAGACTGAGAAGATTCCAAAGAAAGGGAGAGACATTTCAATGTGCCCATCAGCTCCTGAGCAGAGGGGGCATCCCAATGGGAAAAGGAATCTTGTGAGGGTGACATTTTTTATTACAATGCAATGATAGTGGAATCTGTGTTTCCAGTGTAGGGTGTCAGTGTGCTGCCTCTGCCCTGAGCACCGCACATCGCGAGCTTCCTGCATAGCACTGTGCAGAAGGACAGACAGACCAAGGGATAGCATGGCTGGGATAGGGGAGCCACTGCTCTGCAGGAACCCATCCTCTCACACCTGGGGAAGGAGATACATAAGGGTCTGCAGAATTTGCTTCAGCCATTGGGCTGCAGTAGTCTCCCCAGAGTGGCTGCATAGCTGTTCCATGGACTGTGGACGGGGATTCTTCTCCACTTCCTTTTCCCCTTGTGCATCTGCTCTGTGACTACCCTGGCTATTTGGACCAGGTTTTACCACCATAAATGCATATTTGGTGGAATCTTAGGTGAGCAGAGCATGAAGCACAATTTGCACTGGAGTACAACCTGCAGTGTTTAGCAATATCCATTTCGTATTCAACAGTAAAATGGAGAGACTATACCAGAAGGGTGAAATGTGGATGGTTTTTCATCTCTGATACTTGTTCATTGGCTTTGCAGTCATCTTTCACTCCACTCATCATTTTCTCCTTTTTTATCCTATTTATTCTTACCTGTTAGATATTTTTCTATCTGCTCTTTCTTCCACAGTCTCTCTTGAGAGGACACAAACCCTATAACTTGTGTGTCTGTGGCGTTTTTTGTAATTAGGAACAATGCATTTGTCCATTCTCAGTGACAATAAAGTACAAGAAGTTTGAACAGATGAAGAGAGAGAAATGTGCCGCATAGTGGATAAAAAAGTGTGTAGGGAGAACAGAAAAAATGTTATGCCTTTATGAAACAAAACAAATATATTTTCTGTTCCTTTCTTTTTATTCTTATATCTGTCATTTGGCAACTGGCTGTTGAGTGAAGCAGTGTTAGATGAACCTTATTGTCTTTGCTTCCTTTTAGTGCAGCAGTGTACTGCACTGATAGAACAAGAATATAAAGAAGGAAGGAAATAATCAGAAATGGACATGCTCCTGATGGCAAAAGCTTGTAATTTTGATGGGCAAAGAGATCAGTGTATGCAGTGGGTCAGCACAGGATAGGGTAAAAGGCTAGCTAGCTATTTTAGTTTAACTGAGCATAAGAAAACTGTCAGTATGTCCCATTCTTTGTTAAATTACTGTGGTTCTTCAGTTAATGTACAATCTCATAGTACATGCATATTAACAGTTATAAAATGCATCAAGATAAGAGTCCAAAACATTCAGAATCCAGTATCAGGCAGCACTATGTAAAACTCTTGCACAGCAACTGAATCCTACTTCCATTCATCCGAGAGGTTGCAGGCACTTCACAAGACAATTGTAAAGTTCGTGCCTAATAGCTTTCTTGCATGCTCATTGGCTGCACTATAGATTATGAGTTCAATGAATAGTTCTTTATGTGGATTATCTCAGACTTTTTTTTTTCAGTGTGGATTTATTATACTGGCGGTAGTGCACATAAACCCAAGCAATAAAAGATGACTACTATAGTTCTAAGATATATGGATCTCACTCTTTTCAGTTGCTGCCATTCTCCAAAGTGGCTGAGGGGATCAGAATGGTGATAATCAGCTGGGTGTGGTCTGTGATCTGGGGCTGCTCCTGCAGTTTTTGAAAGTTGCAAGTGTGGTACAAAATCATCATATACCACTAAAAGTGACTCGCTTATTGAACTGAAAACAGAATATCATTAGAATGGTGCCTGCTTTCTGCCTCCGTAATTAAGGGGCTGTCAGTATTTCCATTATAATCCCTGATTTTCAAGGGTTTCCAATGCAAATGCAAAATTTTATTCTGCACTGAACCCGGTTAACTGTGGTGGACATCACCTAGAAAATACATTTATCAGCCAGCTTTTTAAAAACAGAAATCAGTTTGATCTCCTTTTTATGTGATAACAGTCCAATTAAAATCTCAAATTAAATAGTCAGTGGATGATTTAGATATTGTTTTGAAATCATGTAATTTTTTTTAAAAGAGCATTTTACATTCATAATTAATGGGGACCAAGAAACTTCTGGTACTGGAAAAAAAAAACAATTTTAATTAGTCTCTCAAATAAGGTCAGGATATTTTTATCACAGAAATTAGTGATGGAAAAGACCCATCTGCGTCTTTAGTTCTTTTGAGGGGAGCGAGTGGGTACAGATGGGGAGGAGTGTGGTTTATACAAGTCTTATTATTTTATATTTGTGTTGTCATGACACCTAAACACCAAACTGGGCAGTGGGCACATCATGCTAGGTTCTGTGCAAACATACAATGACAGTCCCTGTCCCAAACAGCGTCAATAGACAGACATTCAACCTTTTGTTTTGGCAATGGTGAATACTGCTTTATGCTAGTGTAGCAGAGATGCCTACATGGCAATGAAAGCTGCAGTTAAGATCTTTACTCCAGTAGGCAGCCCTCTGTCTTACATGACCACAAAATACTCCTGTGATGTTCTGCACTCATTACTTTGGGCAATCACCTCCATTAGGCAAACTCTGCTTAAGATGGGGCAGGTTGTACTATAGATTCCAATTTCTCAGTTCATTAAAAATTGACTTTGAAATTGTTACTGATGGATACCTGACATATTGTACTACTTAAAAAACAAACAAACAAAAAAACCCCACCCAAACGAACACCCTCCATTCCCCTGTTAAATCCATAACTGTTGGTGATTGTAAAGGGGGTGGCTGTGTATTATATAATCAATATGGTTTTAAGTAATGGCAAAGTGCCCAGTTTTTGTACAGTATCTTTTATGTATGCTTATAAACAAAAATAAACCAAAATATAACCAGGCAGTCCTGTTCATGCAAACATTGCCAGTGCAGGATTGCTCTCTACTGTCCACTCTCCAATGCTTTGACCAAGTTAGTTTTAAGTGTATCATTTCAAGGAGCATCGAATATTTCCTGTGACAGCATATGTCACTGTTTCATACACAACACCATTAGCAAATTTTAACGTTTATAACCAGCAAACATATATTAAATGTCACCTCCCTCTGAAATGTAACAAGCAAAGTCACGTAACACAACATCCAATATTAAAATGACACCCCCTTCATCAGCTTCTGTTAGTGAGAAAGACAAGCGTTCAGCTACACATAGCTGAAGAAAAGAGCAGGGTAGCTGGAAAGCTTGTCTCTCTGACCCACAGAAGCTGGTCCAGTGAAAGATATTACCTCACCTCCCTTGTCTCTCTAATATCCTGGGACCAACACGGCTACAAAAACACTGCATACCCCCCTCATCAGTTATATACTAGTCTAGATTTAATGTTAATCTCCAAATTCTTAATGAAGCTGCAGAAATGGGCACCATTACATGGCCAGATCATGCACCAGTGGAAGTAGTATTTGAAAGCTGGGATGGGTCCCAAAGATCAATTACTTTTTTGCTTCTCCAAGACAAAGATATGGCTGCAGCAGTTAAAGAAAACATTGTTCAATTCTTTCAGATAAATGTTAGACAACATACAAAGAGGCCTTCTCTGGGAGGCAGGTAAAATAGCACTGAGGAGCTAGCTGACAAGCAGAGCATCAAGTCCTGCCCACGTGGATGTTAGCCCCCAGTTCCTTAAATAGATAACTGCTTTTTCCACCAGCCCAAAAGCAACTGTGCAAGTTATTGTGGTTACATCTCGCCTATTTGAATTACATAGAGAGGGACTAGGCATTGCCTCCTTTACTTTTTGCATTGGCCATGGAGCCTTTTGCACAGAGGATAAGGAACAATGAATCTATCACAGGAACACTTTATTATATGCAGGTGATGTAACATTTATCTAAACAAAATATTTCCCTAAAATGAATATCGAAAGAAATCCATGACTTTGAGAAAACATCTGGTGTTAAAGTAAATTACACTAAATCAGAAATGCTAGCTATGATTTTGCCAGACTCTGAGAAGTCATTTTTCCAGAAAACATTTGGGTTCAAATGGGCAAAACATTCTGGAAGATATTCAGGAATTCACATCTCAAACAACGTAGAAGAGCTCTATGAGTTAAACGTCAAACAACTAATTCAGGAAATGGAAAAAACAAACAAACATGTTCAGTGCTGAGGAAGTATGAATTTCTTGGTTGGGAAGAATAGTGAGTCAAAGTGAACATTTTTCCAAGGATATCTTGCTTGTTTCAAACTCTTGGTGTAACCATCCCGGATAAAACCCTAGTGGGAATTCAGCCAATGTTGTTAAAATTCATATAAAATAAGAAAAGACCAAGAGTGAGTGCAGATACTTCAGACAGACCCATTAAACAGAGTCGACTAGCTGTTCCAAATATTCTGTGGTACAGTCAAGCCAACCAGCTCAAAGCAGTAGAGGACTGGGGCAGTCTAACCTGGCCAAACATTGGTTCTTTATTGAAAAAGAAGATTGTTGTATTGGAAACATCACTAGGCTACTATGGATTAATAAAAAAAAATCACACCTTTCAGAAATTTATACACATTCTTTAGTAAAAGCTACTCTATGGGTTTGGGGTAGAACTAGAAATAAGTTATTTTCCCTTGCCAATGACTCCCATTGCAAGTAATGTATATTTTCCCCCAAATCAAAAACCCGAGAGCTTTAAAGAATGGGACAGCCATAGAATACAACTGGTTGGCCAGCTATTTAGTAAAAAATCTTTTTAACTTGAAGATCAAAACTAACTTTAACTGGCCTATGGTACCAGTACTTTCAAATTAGGCATTATGTGTGTCAGCTTTGTAGAGTTATTTTTGAAAACTCGTGGCGAACGGGGGAAGTCCCAGATGACTGGAAAAAGGCTAATGTAGTGCCAATCTTTAAAAAAGGGAAGATGGAGGTTCCTGGGAACTATAGGCCAGTCAGCCTCACCTCAGTCCCAGGAAAAATCATGGAGCAGGTCCTCAAGGAATCAATCCTGAAGCACTTACACGAGAGAAAAGTGATCAGGAACAGTCAGCATGGATTCACCAAGGGTAGGTCATGCCTGACTAATCTAATAGCCTTCTATGATGAGATTACTGATTCTGTGGATGAAGGGAAAGCAGTGGATGTATTGTTTCTTGACTTTAGCAAAGCTTTTGACACGGTCTCCCACAGTATTCTTGTCAGCAAGTTAAAGAAGTATGGGCTGGATGAATGCACTATAAGGTGGGTAGAAAGTTGGCTAGATTGTCGGGCTCAACGGGTAGTGATCAATGGCTCCATGTCTAGTTGGCAGCCGGTGTCAAGTGGAGTGCCCCAGGGGTCGGTCCTGGGGCCGGTTTTGTTCAATATCTTCATAAATGATCTGGAGGATGGTGTGGATTGCACCCTCAGCAAATTTGCGGATGATACTAAACTGGGAGGAGTGGTAGATACGCTGGAGGGCAGGGATAGGATACAGAGGGACCTAGACAAATTGGAGGATTGGGCCAAAAGAAACCTGATGAGGTTCAATAAGGATAAGTGCAGGGTCCTGCACTTAGGACGGAAGAACCCAATGCACAGCTACAGACTAGGGACCGAATGGCTAGGCAGCAGTTCTGCGAAAAAGGACCTAGGGGTGACAGTGGACGAGAAGCTGGATATGAGTCAGCAATATGCCCTTGTTGCCAAGAAGGCCAATGGCATTTTGGGATGTATAAGTAGGGGCATAGCGAGCAGATCGAGGGACGTGATCGTTCCCCTCTATTCGACATTGGTGAGGCCTCATCTGGAGTACTGTGTCCAGTTTTGGGCCCCACACTACAAGAAGGACGTGGATAAATTGGAGAGAATCCAGCGAAGGGCAACAAAAATGATTAGGGGTCTGGAACACATGACTTATGAGGAGAGGCTGAGGGAACTGGGATTGTTTAGTCTGCAGAAGAGAAGAATGAGGGGGGATTTGATAGCTGCTTTCAACTACCTGAGAGGTGGTTCCAGAGAGGATGGTTCTAGACTATTCTCAGTGGTAGAAGAGGACAGGACAAGGAGTAATGGTCTCAAGTTGCAGTGGGGGAGGTTTAGGTTGGATATTAGGAAAAACTTTTTCACTAGGAGGGTGGTGAAACGCTGGAATGCGTTACCTAGGGAGGTGGTAGAATCTCCTTCCTTGGAAGTTTTTAAGGTCAGGCTTGACAAAGCCCTGGCTGGGATGATTTGATTGGGGATTGGTCCTGCTTTGAGCAGGGGGTTGGACTAGATGACCTCCTGAGGTCCCTTCCAACCCTGATATTCTATGATTCTATGATTCTATGAAAAGCTGCTTTATTCAGAAAGCTCATTTTAATTGAAGTGATGGTAACTGGTCAGTTAGAAAACACAGATTATAATTATTTTATATGAATCACATACCCAAAAAATGTCCATATATGACATGGTGAGAAAAGGGTCTAGCTAGACAAATTACCCCAGGGGAAAAGAGGACCAGCAACCTGTAGCATGATAAAAGAAACAATTTTAAGATACTGTTTCAATGGTAACTCACACCAGTCAGTGTGAGTTACCATAGATAGATAGATTGAATGAAGATAAACGTTGGAGAAGTTGTGGTGAAAGAGGACAGTCTATGCGTAAATAGTGAACATGTCCATTTGGAAAGTATTGGGATGCAATTTGTAACCAGTATCACAAACAGCTGGATATTGTTACCAAATGATCCTTCTGTAATCCTCCTGGGGCTTCCTAGTGGAAATGGTTTTCCACACACAAGGAAATGAAGAATTAATCTCTCACCTGCTAGTAACTACTAGCCTACTGATAGCTTCTTGCAGGAAAAAGAAAAATAATCCAAACTGTAGAGGAATTTCAGTATTTTAGAAAAACAACAAGGAGTCCAGTGGCACCTTAAAGACTAACAGATTTATTTGGGCATAAGCTTTCGGCAAAATCCACTTCTTCGGATGCATGGAGTGAAAAGTACAGATGCCAGCATTATTATACTGACACATGAAGAGAAGGGAGTTACCTCACAAGTGGAGAACCAGTGTTGACAGGGCCAATTCGATCAGGGTGGATGTAGTCCACTCCCAGTAATTGAGGAGGAGGTGTCAATTCCAGGAGAGGAAAAGTTGCTTTTGTAGTGAGCCAGCCACTCCCAGTCCCTATTCAAGCCCAAATTAATGGTGTTAAATTTGCAAATGAATTTTAGTTCTGCAGTTTCTCTTTGAAGTCTGTTTCTGAATTTTTTTGTTCAAGTATGGCTACTTTTAAATCTGTTATAGAATGTCCAGAAAGATTGAAGTGTTCTCCTATTGGCTTTTGTATGTTACCATTTCTGATGTCCAAGTTGTGTCCCTTTATTCTTTTATGTAGAGACTGTCTGGTTTGGCCAGTCTACATGGCAGAGGCTGGCACATGATGGCATGTATCACATTAGTAGATGTGCAGGTGAGTGAGCCCCGATGGTGTGGCTGATGTGGTTGGGTCTTCTGATGGTGTCGCTAGAGTAGATATGGGGACAGAGTAGGCAACAAGGTTTGTTACAGGGATTGGTTCCTGGGTTAGTGTTTCTCTGGTGTGGTGTGTATTTGCTGGTGAGTATTTGCTTCAGGTTGGGTGGCTGTCTGTAGGCGAGGACTAGCCTGCCTCCCAAGGTCTGTGAGAGTGAGAGATCATTTTCCAGGATAGGTTGTAGATAGTTGATGATGTGCTGGAGAGGTTTTAGCTGGGAGCTGTATGTGATGGCCAGTGGTGTTCTGTTATTTTCCTTGTTGGGCCTGTCCTGTAGCAGGTGACTTCTGGGTACCCATCTCTCTCTGTCAATCTGTTTCCTTACTTCCCCAGGTAGGTATTGTAATTTTAAGAATGCTTGATAAAGATCTTGTACGTGTTTGTCTCTGTCTGAGGGATTGGATCAAATTTGGTTGTATCTTAGGGCTTGGCTGTAGACAATGGATCGTGTGATGTGTCCTGGATGGAAGCTGGAGGCATGTAGGTAAGTATAGCAGTCAGTAGGTTTCCAGTATAGGTGGTGTTTATGTGACCCTCACTTATTTGCACTGTAGTGTCCAGGAAGTGGATCTCTTGTGTGGACTGGTTCAGGCTGAGGTTGATGATGGAGTGGAAATTGTTGAAATCCAGGTGGAATTCTTCAAGGGCTTCCTTCCCGTGGGTCCCTATGATGAAAATGTCATCAATGTAGCGCAAGTAGCGGAGGGGTGCTAGGGGATGAGAGCTGAGGAAGTGTTGTTCTAAGTCAGCCATAAAAATGCTGGCATACTGTGGGGCCCTGCGGGTACCCATAGCAGTGCTGCTGACTTGAAGGTATAAGTTGTTCCCAAATCTGAAATTTTATAAGTTTTAGTATTTTAGAAGTTCATTATATTAAAAATACAAATGTGTATGTATTATTGTAGAATTGTGTTTAATGTCTCTAGGGAGGAGACATGGCTAATATAAACCTTGGGAAGTTTTATGAGCTTCAAATGACTCTTCGAAACAATGTGCTAGACAAGTGGGAATCCTGGGAAATACTTTCTCCTCTCCTTCCATCTTTAAAAGTTATCCTGTACCTGATTTTAATTCACTTACTGTAGTTTCCATTGCATCTTATAGTTTGCAGGCCTCCAACTGTGATGAATCTTCACAAGCTTCCTGTTAATCTCTCACATGAACTGCTGCTTCTGGAAGGGATAATTTAGCACAATCTAGAAGATGTTCTGTTCTTGTAGTCCAGGGCATGCTCTGGGGACAGTTTGTCTTCAGGTTCAGTAACTTAATAAATCACTCAAGTCCTGTGCTGAAATAATAACTTTTATTGGCTTCAAATTAGAAGATCCAAGATTCCTACAAGCCGAGGAGAATTGCAACTACCTTACAGAAGGGTTACCAGACTGGCCAATATTCTGTGTGCTGTAAGTAAACCGTCTTCTGCTGGATAAGATAGTTTACACGCAATGGAAATGTACCACATAAGTAAAACTGTAGGTGGACTTGAGAAACAGTTGTCAGAAAGTGAATTTAAATTTGAGTTATACTTTTAAAGGTAAGGCAGGGAAGAATCAAAGCGAATGACAGGGTGGATCATCCAAGTTCTTCAGCCATAAATGCATTTATCCTGCCAATGCTCCAGTAAGGTAGAGAAGTGCTTTTATCCTCCATTTACAGATAGACAAATGAGGCACAGAAAGATTCGGGTCAAATTTTCAAAAGTAACCTTTGATTCTGGGTGCCTAACTTGAGACACCTTACACTGATTTTTCAGAGACGAGTACCCAGAAATCTCATTCAAATTAAAATGCTGGGTGCTGAGCACCTTTGGATCTCAGTGCAAAAGTCTAGGTAGAAGAAGATACCTACTCTAGATAAGTCAGTTTTAGACATTGTCCTTGGAAAAAAATCTTGCAGTTCTTTCTTTGTCTTTGTAATTTAGGCCCTAAGCCTGCATGGAACTTGGTGTGGCCAACCTATTGACTTCTTGCAGGATCAGGAACTTAGATAGCAAAAAATCAAGTGCTCACTGTGGAGCACTTTTTTGCAAAGGCAGCTAGTGATCTCCCCTAGAATGATCCATTCAGTGAACTGGTCCTAAGGAAGGATATTTAAGAAGTTTTCACACAAGTCAACGTTAGAGGATCGTTCAGATTTTTTCCCCCTTGCTCTGTTTTATAAAAATTTCAGGGTATGTATGTCATTATCTGTTTGAATCTGTCTCATCCTGGGTGCCACAAACCTTACATGTTTCTTTAATGGGGTAAGTTGTCAGTCTTTCTGATCCATCTAGCCTTTTAATCATTTCTAAAATTTTATTATTCCCCTCCTTAATCTTGCTCATAATCTCTAGAATGGAGTGAATCAGAACAAGCTCTTCCAAGATTATGGCTGCCAGGTCTGGCTCTCTTTAGGCCATCTTAGATAGAGACAGTGAACCAACTAAAGCAGGCATTCTCAAACTTTTTCTTTCTGAGGCCCCCTCCATATGCTATAAAAACTCTGGGGCCCACGTGAACCACAACAACTGTTTTTCTGCATATTAAAACCAGGGCTGGCATTAGGGGGTAGCAAACAGGACAATTGCCTGGGGCCCCTATGAAGCTACATTGCTCAGGCTTTGGCTTCAACCCCGGGTGATGGGGCTCAGAGCCCCAGGCTTCAGACCCATGCGGTGGGTCTTCGGCTTTCTGCCTTGGGCCCCAGCGAGTTTAATACTGGCCCTGCTTGGTGAAGCGTGAAGCCTTTTCACAGCCACCCCCGGACCCTTGGTTGACAACCACTGAGCTAAAGCAGGGGCAGACTGTTAAAGAGCCTTTTCACACAATCTGTTTCTGCAGTTTGGAGCTTTATTCTTTTCTTTCCTTTTAACAAAGAAGACTGTATTTACAAGCACAACATTGTTTCTCTCTGAAAAAGAGAAACCGAGAGTTCTGAAAAGAAAGAAACAGAGCTGTTTGCAGGTGGAAATGATGAACATTTACCTTGGATCAAATCCGTGAATGCTCAAAATATGTATCCATTTTTGTAGGCAAATACATGCCAGATTAAAAACTAAGTTTTCGACAACCCAAGCAATTGGGTTTTGTGTAGAGGGATTAAGATGGAGTTAAGTGTTTGGAATGTAACCCCTGTCTATGGTCTCTCTTCCAGCCTGTAGATGGTAGTTTCAGACCACTGAATCCACATAATCACACATTCAACAGCAGTCTATTCCTCAGCCCATCCTCCAAGCCCCCCTCTTTAGAAGCTTAATAGCCTTTATAGTACAAAAGGCACGTTGAGGCTTCCTTGCATGACTGTTCTGCCCATTGGCCCTGCCCCACCTCATGAAGGTTTAAAGCAACACTGCTTCTGAACTGGAGAGGAATGAATTTCACCCTTTTTTGAGCTTTGGGTCCTAATAGCCCAGCTCAACATAGTAAATTAGCCACTGCCAGTGAAATCTGATGGAATTTCACTTCCTGGTTTTGACAACATAACTAAAATTAGCTGCTAAGTAAATAAATCTTATACAGCACTTTGCAGCTTAACAGAATTTATGTTGGCGGTTGAAGGAACTGCTGGAAATGCTGTACTCAAGGCTCTCCAAAATGTAATTGGGAATGAAGACAAATCATTACAAAATGCATGATTGCACAGATTTATGTTTTGCACCAGACAGCCTTAAAGCATGCAGTAACTATAAATGGGGGAGCATCGTAGCATTATTCCACTACTGTAGCATAATAGAAAGGTGGACAAATGAGTCGCATATTTACTCTGTTGCAAATATCTTATACATATGGAATAATTCCTAGTGCCAGGTGCTTTAAAAGGATCATGTTAATTTCAAGAAGAGGAGAGAATACAATTCCATGAAATCCTCTGCTATTGGCTTTGAAAACAGATATAGAGAACTCAGTATAATAAGCAGAGATACATACAGTTCTTTACCTTGAATTTCAAAAGTTGCTTTAGAATATACCTAATGACAATGTTGTGCCATTTTGGATTTACAATATGAATTTCCATTACAAATCCCAAGGCAGCATAATTCCAGTGTAATGATCAATATGTTTTTTTTAAAGGTTATTTACCACCAGATTTATTTCACCAATGTTCCAATTTGTCATCTTAATATTATATGAGCCAACCATGGACCCAAGTGCTTTGAGTGACTATCATAATTGTTCTCGACAATCTATTTCTTAAACAGAAATTCTTTCATTTTTATTTAGTAGTAGTCAAAAGTAAGTCTGCTGCTGTGGAAAAATAACAAAGAATTATGTGGTTGAATAATGAGGATAAACAAAATAGGGATAAAATAACTATTGCACAGTGCACCACTGCAGATATTATTAATGGTACTCAGCAACTCATGAAATAAGATGTATTGAATCTGAAAGTGTGAAGCATGCACACAAATGTGCATTATATATTAAAGTGATTAAAGTGCATGAATTTCATGTTTTCATACTTGATTCGTGTTACCTTCAATATAATGTTAATTACATTTTATTTGTATCAAGACCAAGAAATACTTCACTTGCTTTATTTGTTGTGTTAATTTTCATGAAAGATGTCAATTTACTTTTGGACTTGTCTATTTTCTCAGTGATTGGCGCACACAGCTTCACTAATAAATTACATACCCAGATTAAAGAGACAGTAGAGTACCCGTCTCATGAACTTTATCCTTACATGAAAAGAGGCAGTACTAAAAGTGTACTAAGTGAAATACTAAATATATAACCCTACATAGTGTTTAATATAAAATATATTAAATTCATAATTCAGTGTTTCCTTGGATTGGGGCCTATATGAACGGTTCTTAGTCTAAGTGGTGTTTTGTTGACGGAGTAGTATCTTGTTTTGTACAGTATGTTTGTATTTACTTTCTCTTTTGTGTCTTGATTGTCAGATTATGTCTACTTTAACTCCAGTAGCTGGTACATAAAACATGTGGCATGAGAAAAAATATATACCTGTAATAAAGGGATTACTAGAATAAAATCATGAATGGTTTTACAATTATTGTAAGATGCATTCAATATTCTGACATGCTTTTTTTTCTGGGATTTGTAATATTTAGAGCAATTAACAAAGATTCACCTCAATATCAGACTTATTATTTGATAAGCACTGACAGTGTTCTCAGCACTGAGCAAACCACAGCTGCCTACTCCAATGTGTTTACAATTGAAATAGACAGACGAATCCTTAGATGATCACTAGCATTTATGGGAGTAGCGCCTCAGCTGGTGTAAATTGCCCAAGCTCCATTGATAACAATTACAATTTAAACTAGCTGAGAAGCTGGCCCCAGTTTACAATGCTGCAAAAATGTGTGTGTTCTGTTTTTTAAAAATATAGGCTAGCTCTGTGTCAGCATTTTGTGGTTTGTGGGTTAACGTTGGTAGATTCTGTGGAAAAAGTAAATTTTAAGGATTTGAACGGAAAGATAGAAGTTGCTTTGTTCAGAGGGGGTGGAGGGAGTCTAATTGTCAGTATGGAAAAGTTATGAGGCAGGAAGATGGGATCAGGTGAAGAAGGGAAATAAGAAACGAGAGTAGACATATGGGAAGAGGCAGAATTGCACAGAACCTTTAAGGGAGGGATTAGAAGCTTGAACCTGATGCAGAAGGCAAAAGGAAGTCAACAAAAAGATTCAGAGAGGGGCAACAAAGTCCAAGCAGTGGGAAAGGGAGAGACTGTTTCAGCTGTGAGCAGAGCCAAAGAGCAGGAAATTGCAATGGTAAAGGCGGGAAACAACCAAACATAGCCTAGCATTTTAGCCCGAGGGGCACAATGGAAAAGTCAAATATTTAAGAGCTTATGGATAAAGAACTAGCCTGATTTGGCCTTCAGTTTGGCTTTTCTTTAGTTAGTCTTAAGCATAGACACTATTTCTCAATGTAAACAGATATTACACATTTGGCCAGAATCTACTTACATTGAAGACAATGGTAGGTTTCCATAAATATCTTAGACAGGTAGGGACTAATCCTCATTTTAGTTACACTGCTATAAATGAAAGTGAGGAGGCCTGAGTTTTATTCCAGAATTTGTCATTGACTCATTGTGATTTAATCTTTGATTATTTGGTAGGGTTCTTTGAGATCTATGGATGAAAAGTGTATTATTGGCACAGTATTATTATCATTATACTGTGCTATGTTTATCTTTGGGTATTATGGGTCAAAACCTGGGATAATAGTAAACAAGGAGAAATATGGAACAGGAGAGATATATATAGAGAGAAGTGGTACAAGGATTGTTTTTATTCTTTTTTTTTTAATTTGACTTATTTATTTGCTTTATCTCAATGGTTAGCTTCTGATCACTTACTCCAGTGTAAATCAGGAGTAACTCAGCTGAGCAGGAGTTATGTTGTGTTAAGATGATATAAGTGAGCTCAAAAGCATGTCCACTGTGTATAGTTGAAGTTCTGCCAATATGCCTAACTTCCAAACCTTTTGTGGAAAAGGTTGTATTTAGGTTTGACATTTCTGTGATCTGCCCAGGACAACAGAAAAGGTCCGTTTGTCAGTACTCTTACTTCTAATTAACAATAGAGTAAAGAAAAAAAGTGTCCCTGAGCTGAAGTGTGCCCAGAGTCAATTTACGCAGGCTCTTTGCTTTCTTCTATATCTAAATCTTTGTACAGATGTTAAACATTATGCTTTCCATTATACTGATTGATTCTAGTCATTTTAAGAATATTCGTTTCAGTTGATGTCAGTGCAACGAGTTTTTGAAAAGTTTTTGTTCTGAGTGATGTTCATCAAGGGGAAAGAATATGATATTTCTGGGAGAACTGTAATACTTTCGTGAACTGTGAGATTAGTTGGTTGTGCTGCAGAGAAATATACATAAACTTGCAAATTAGGAAACCTTTATAAAGAATTCCAGTATGATCGGGGAGGAGGTGGGGGGAACCCTAGCTCAAGGAAGTCAGTTGGGGTTTTTCCTTTTTGAAAAAGTGATTCTTAATGCTTTTGTACTTTTCAAGATACAATGAAGGTCAATGTAGTAGGGGAAGTATCTCTGCTGTTTTAGATAAGTAGTATCACTTTGCTACGCATTCTGTTTTTCCTTTTACCCAGTGGAAAACTTACTATAGGATTTTACCTTAGTCTGTTAGGCAAAGTTCAATTTTTTCATGAGCCATGGTGGGTTATTAACTTGGCACCACTTTCACCCTTTAGGGCAAACAAACACTTCTACTACTTAAGAGGGTTTGTTATTCCCATACAGATGCTATAAATGCTCCAATTTAAATATCTAGCACTAGCAATTTATTCTTATAGAGTTTAATATACAAACCAGAACATACTCTGGTGAATTTGAATTTAGCATACAAAATTAAACAAAAACAGTTTTCCTTTCTTTCATATTTTATTGGTATGACCCCACAGTTCACACTCTGACCATTTTTAATAATACTACAGAATTCATAATGTCCAGTGGAATATTTAGACTAAAACACTGATGTACATATGTCATCACTGAATTTTATAGTGTGTACTTTAAGTTTTATTATGGCAAAATGCACCTTAAAAAGCCTCAAGGAGTGAAATCATAACATAAGAATGGCCTTCTTGGTTCAAATCAAGGGTGCATCTAGCCCAGCATCCTTTCTTCCAACAGTGGCCAATGCCAGGTGCTTCAGTGGGAATGAACAGAACAGGGCAATTATTGTGTGATCCATCCTCTGTCATCCAGTCCTAAAATCTGGCAGTCAGAGGCTTATGGACACCCAAAGCATGTAGTTGCATCGCTGACCATCTTGGCTAATAGTTATTGATGGACCTGCCCTCTATGAGCTCATCTAATTCTCTTTTGAACCCAGTAATATTTTTGGTCTTCACAACATCCCCTGGCAATGAGTTCCACAGACTGACTGTGTGTTGTGTGAAGAAGTACTACCTTTTCTTTGTTTTAAACATGCTGCCTATTAATTTCATTGGGTTACCCCTGGTTCTTGTGTTATGTGAAGGGGTAAGTGATACTTCCTTATTCACTTTCTCCACCCCATTCATGCTTTTATAGACCTCTATCATATCTTTGCTTAGTCATCTCCTTTCCAAGTTGAACAGTTCCAGTCTTTTTAATCTCTCCTCAAATGGAAGCTCTTCCATACCCTTAATCATTTTGGCTTCCTTCCTCTGTACCTTTTCCATTTTTAATTTATCTTTTTTGAGGTGGGGGCAGCCAGAACTGCATGCAGTATTCATGGTGTGGTTGTACCATGGATTAATATAGAGATGATATTTACTGTCTTATTATCTATCTTTTTCCTAATGATTCCCAACATTCTGTTAGTTTTTTTGACGGCTGCTGCAGACTGAGCAGATGTTTTCAGAGAACTATTTACAATGACTCCAAGATTGCTTTCAAAGCTAATTTATACCCCATCATTTTGTATGTATAGTTGGGATTATGTTTTCCAATGTGCCTTACACTGCATTTATCAATATTGAATTTCATCTGCCATTTTGTTGCCCCATCACTCAGTTTTGTGAGATCCTTTTGTAACACTTGGTTCACTCCAAAGCAGACTGCAATCTTGAATAATTTTGTAGCATCTGCACACTTTGCCACCTCATTGTTTATCTCTTTTTCCAGATCATTTATGAATATATTGAATAGTACTGGGCCTAGTGTAGATCACATGGGGAAACCCTGCTATTTACCTCTCCCCATTCTGAAAACTGACGATTTATTTGTACCCTTTGTTTCCTCTCTTTTAACCAGCTACTTATCCATGAAAGGACCTCCCATCTCATCCCATGACTGCTTAATTTTCTTAAGAGCCTTTTAGGAGGGACCTTGTTAAAGGCTTTCTGACAGTCTAAGTACACTATATTCACTGGATCACCCATGCCCACATTTGTTGACCCTATCAAAGATTTCTAATAGATTGGTGAGACATGATTTCCCTCTACAAAAGTTGTGCTGACTCTTCCCCCAACAAATTGTGTTAATCTATGTGTCTGATAATTCTGTTCTTCAGTATAGTTTCAATCAATTTGCCTCTTATTGAAGTTAGGTTTACTGGCCGTGATTGCTTCTGGAGCCTATTTTAAAAATTGGCATCACATTAGCTATCTTCCAGTCATCTAGTACAGAAACTGATTTAAGCAATAAGTTACATACCACAGTTAGTAGTTCTGCAATTTCATATTTGAGTTCCTTCAGAACTTTTGGATGGATACCATCTGGTCCTGGTGACTTACTACTGTTTAATTGATCAATTTGTTCCAAAACCTTCTGTTTTGGCACCACAATCAGGGACAGTTCCTCAGATCTGTCACCTAAAATGAATAGCTCAGGTGTGGGAATCTCCCTCACATCCTCTGCAGTGAAGACCAATGCAAAGAATTCCCTTAGCTTCTCTGCAATGATATTGTCTTCCTGGAGTGCTCCTTTAGCATCTCAATTGTCCAGTGGCCCCACTGATTGTTTAGCAGGCTTCCTTCTTTTGATGTATTTAAAATTCTTGTTGCTGTTTCTTTTTTGTCTCTTTTGCTAGTTGCTCTTCAAATTCTTTTTTTGGTCTGCCTAATTACACTCTAATATTTGACTTGCCAGAGTTTATGCTCCTTTCTATTTTCTTCAGTAGGATTTGACTTCCACTTTTTAAAGTATGGCTCTTTGCCTCTAACTGCCTCATTTACTCTGTTTTTTAGCCCATTTTTTTCGTCCTCTTACAGTTGTATTTAATTTGGGACATACATTTAGTTTGAGTCTCTCTTATGGTCTTTTTAAAAAGTTTCCATGCATCTTGGATGCATTTTACTCTCATGACTATTCCTTGTAATTTCCTTTCAACTAGCTTCCTCATTTTTGCGAAGTTCCGCTTATTGAAGTTAAATGCTGTTGTGGTGGACTTGCTTGGTATTTTCCCTTCAACAAAATTTTAAATTTACTTACATTATGGTTGCTATTACTGAGTGGTTCAGCTACATTCACTTCTTGCACCAGGTCCTGTGCTCCACTTAGAACTAATTTGAGAATTGCCTCTCCTTGTGGATTTCAGGACTAGCTGCTCCAAGAAGCTGTTATTAATGGTGTCTAGAAATTTTATCTCTGCATCCCGTCCTGAGGTGACATGTACCCAGTCAACATGGGGATAGTTGAAATCTCCCTTTATTACTGAGTTTTCTATTTTTATAGTTTCTCTAATCTCCCATAGTATTTCACAGTTACCATCACCATCCTGGTCAGGTTTTTGGTAGTATAATCCTAGTGCTATACTTTTATTATTCAAGCATGGAATTTCTATCCATAGAGATTCTTTGGTACAGTTTGATTCATGTAAGATTTATACTGTGTTTGACTCTATGCTTTCTTTCACATAGAGTACCACTCCCCCACCAGCACAACCTACTGTGTCATTCATATATATATTTATACCCTGGTGTTACCATGTCCCATTGATTATCATCATTCCACAAAGTTTCTATGATGACTGTTATATCAAGGTCCTCATTTATTATTATCTTCAAATCCTGGTTCTATTGAAGTAATTGGGACTTCTGTAATTAACCAATCCAAATTATAAAATAATTGAAAGATCAGAGCAAGATAGTGATTGTATCTCTCTTCAATTATGAGTTAAGTTTTTGTGAAAGGGGCCATACGTGCAGTGTTTATCCCAACCTTCCAAAATTCTATTTACTTGGGGCAAGTAATTTTGCCTTCCAGTTGGGTAAAATATCTTTTTTAAAAAAAAAAAATCATCAAACACCAAGGCTAAAGGAAAGGCAAGACTTTATATGTCTGGGATTCTAATTTTTCATTACAATCTTGCAAGACTGATTTATCCATGTAAGATGTAGAGTGCCAGCCATGGTAACTCAGATTACCAGAGATTTCACAAATACTCAGCATTATAGAGTTGTGTTGATAATAGGCAAATGTTACTTTTTAGTGGCTGTGACTGGAATCCCAGGGGAGCCAACTGAGGTCACTCATTTAGGGTGAACTGCAAAGAATGGGACAGGCAATCCCCAAAGCTGGTGGATATCCTAATACTTAGATTTACCAAACCAGGACAAAATAGCTTCTATAATACCTCATTGGTTACCCAGAAGCCAACAATACAGTTTCCTTAAAGCAACCGAACCTCAGGCCTCCACCCAGGCACCAAAGTCAAATATGATGAGGATTACTGAAAATCTTATAATATAAAAAACTTCTAACTATCCCAAAGGATCAGATACATTACCTCCCGGGTTAATGAATATTTCAGATCTTACCCAAATACATGCTTACAGCCAATTTTTATTAACTAAACTAAAATTTATTTAAAAAGAAAAGAGACAGTATTGGTTAAAAGATCAGTATACATACAAACATGAGTACAATCTTGAGATTCAGATTCATAGCAGAAATCTTGAGCTTTGTAGTTGCAAAGAGTTCTTTCAGATTTAGTTCATAGGTTATAGTCCAGAGGTGGGCAAACTTTTAGGCCTGAGGGTTACATCGGGGAATAGAAATTGCACGGCGAACCATGAATGTTCACAAAATTGGGCTTGGGGTGTGGGAGGAGATGCGGGCTCTGGGGTGGGGCTGGGGATGAGGAGTTTGAGGTGTAGGAGGGTGCTCTGGGATGGGACTGAGGGGTTCAGAGGGAAGGAGGGGATCAGGGCTGGGGTAGGGGTGTGGGAAGGGGTGCAGGCTCTGGCTGGGGATGCGGGCTCTGCATTGGGTCTGGGGATGAGAGGTTTGGGGTGCAGGAGGGTTCTCTAGGCTGGGATCAAGGGGTTTGGAGAGCGGGAGGGGGATCAGGGTTGGGGCAGGGGGTTGGGGCCTGTGGAGAGGCTCAGGGGCGCAGGATCCGAGCGGGCGCTTACCTCAAGCAGCTCCCAGAAGCAGTGACATGTCCCTTCTCCGGCTCCTATGCAGAGACGCGGCCAGGCATCTCTGCATGCTGCCCCTGCAGCTCCCATGGAGTTCTTAGGAGCCAGAGTGGGGCTGAGCCGTGTGGTGCATCCCTGACCCTGCGTCCCGGCCGGAGTGGGGCCAGCTCACGGGCCGGCTTAAAACGGCTTGCGGGCCGTAGTTTGCCCACCCCTGTTAAAGTCCAAAGTTTATATTCAAGGTGGTCCAGTCAGGACTGGGATCTCAGTCCTTATGGCTTAGGCTTCCACTGCATGAAGCTTCAAGCAGATCTGGGATGACAGAATTAGGACCCATGCAATGTTCCCTCTAATTTTTAACAGGCCGTGTGCACAAAAAATTTCTTCTGTGCCACCGCTGAAGAGCAAAAAAAAAAAAAGCCGCCGCCGAAGCCAGAGTGCGCACAGTGTTTCGCCGTGTGCGTGGGGTTTAAGAGTTGTGTGTGCGCGCATGCGTGCACAGCTTAGAGGGAACAGTGGACCCATGTGTCTTTTTTATACAGTTTCAGGCCCTCTTGTGACAGCTTGGAGTCCTTAGGCGAACAATAGGCACTCCTGGGGACTTTGAAGTGGACCAATTTCCTAAGCATCCCTGATAATTATCCACACAGATTAACATAAGGCAATTGCCTGTTTACCCACCATTCACAGTTGATTTGCTATATAGTTTAAAGAGAGATTGATACAATGATATCCTATGTTTACATTTTATTTAAATGTTAAGATGCCCTTTTGATCTCTGCATTAACAGAATTCAGCATAGACAGGGACTTTTGATTATATTGTTGACCTCTACCAATATGTCTTTAAGGGTTGAATTTGAGTCATTTATCCTGCAGGATGCTTAACCCTTTCTGGTCATGTGTCACAGTGGCTTCTTGTATATAGCAGGTACAGAGGTGTAAGCAACTCCATTCTGCCTTCTCAATAGATCTCGACACAGAATTTTAAGGTTTTCTTCTAAAGTAGTCTCTGGACTTCAGCTTTGACTTCAGTTGAATTGTACATGTTTATGCCAGAGCTGCATATTGTTGTCTGTGCTTACTCAAGTCTGTCCTTGTTTACAGCCAAGCTCTACAATACAATCGCATTTGCTCCAACCCCTCAGACAGAGATAAACACCTACAAGATCTCTATTAAGCATTCTTACAACTACAATACCCACCTGCTGAAGTGAAGAAACAGATTGACAGAGCCAGAAGAGTACCCAGAAGTCACCTACTACAGGACAGGCCCAACAAAGAAAATAACAGAACACCACTAGCCATTACCTTCAGCCCCCAACTAAAACCTCTCCAACGCATCATCAAGGATCTACAACCTATCCTGAAGGACGACCCATCACTCTCACAGATCTTGGGAGACAGGCCAGTCCTTGCTTACAGACAGCCCCCAAACCTGAAGCAAATACCAGCAACCACACACCACACAACAGAACCACTAACCCAGGAACCTATCCTTGCAACAAAGCCCGTTGCCAACTGTGTCCACATATCTATTCAGGGGACACCATCATAGGGCCTAATCACATCAGCCACACTATCAGAGGCTCGTTCACCTGCACATCCACCAATGTGATATATGCCATCATGTGCCAGCAATGCCCCTCTGCCAAGTACATTGGTCAAACTGGACAGTCTCTACGGAAAAGAATAAATGGACACAAATCAGACGTCAAGATTTATAACATTCAAAAACCAGTCGGAGAACACTTCAATCTCTCTGGTCACTTAATTAGAGACCTAAAAGTGACAATTCTTCAACAAAAAAACTTCAGAAACAGACTCCAACAAGAGACTGCTGAATTGGAATTAATTTGCAAACTGGATACAATTAACTTAGGCTTGAATAGAGACTGGGAGTGGATGGGTCATTCCACAAAGTAAAACTATTTCCCCATGTTTATTCCCCCCCCCCCCCCCCCCCCCGCCCACTGTTCCTCAGATGTTCTTGTCAACTGCTGGAAATGGCTCACCTTGATTATCACTACAAAAGGTTTTCTCCGCCCCCCCGCCCCCACACTCTCCTGCTGGTAATAGCTCATCTTAAGTGATCACTCTCCTTATAGTGTGTATGGTAACACCCATTGTTTCATGTACTCTGTGTATATAAATCTCCCGACTGTATTTTCCACTGAATGCATCCGATGAAGTGAGCTGTAGCTCACGAAAGCTTATGCTCAAATCAATTGGTTAGTCTCTAAGGTGCCACAAGTCCTCCTTTTCTTTTTGCGAATACAGACTAACACGGCTGCTACTCTGAAACTTGTAAACTCTGAGTGTCAGCAAAGATGAAAATAGTAGTAGTTGTGTTGTGGACACCTGCCTATCAGGGACTAGATTGAGACCATCTTGTCATTTCAAAAGGTCTCTTCCAAGCAGCTGCCTGATAACAGCTCCCATTCACTTTCATTTAGGGATGGATAACAATTAATGAATTTAAGATTAAATGTTTTGTAATAATTATTAGGGCTGGCCAAAAATATTTCTTTTATGTAAATAATTTGAATAATTTATTCAGTGATTTTAGGGATCTCTTTTACATATATTGCTGATAATTTTTTTTTCATTATTTGGCTTATCTGTGGTGCTGGCTGGCTATTTGTTAAATAATTTCGTCAAAGAATTTTGTGAAATATTTTGAATAATATATTCAGTAAATAATTTTGTCTTTCATTGTGCAAGTTCCAGCCATTTCCAAACTCCTGAGATCTCTATTACACTAGAAATACAAATATTTGTTACAGTACATGATTTTGAGCACAAACCTACTGATACGTTGTTTAAAGTGAATATGTGGGATTTCAAACTCACTTAGGGAATTTGAACTCTCATTGACAGGGCTTTGGATCAGGCCCTTGATGATGTCCTGCCACTGCCATGCAAGAAGCAGGAATGTTAGGGAAGAAAAATAGTTGCTCTTTAGCCTGCATTGAATCAACTTGACAAAGCTCCAAAAGTAGCTCTAAATTAGTGGGCATTTGTTGGATTCTTCAGCAGTACCTCCCTGACAGCCAATGAGAGAACTTAGTTTTCTCTAGATATCATTTTATTTGGCTCTTAAAGCTCTATTGCCATCTTTAATCAAACTCTGGAAGCTTTTTCACTGGCTGCATATGCTATGATCCTGCTTTCAGTTCACCCACAATATCACAGGATCATTTTTGACAGGGTACACTTCAGTTTTTAGATTGTAAAGTCCCTTGTGTACTTAAAGCAAAGACTCTGTAAACACAAGCTCATACATAACACATGTCTCATAAATAAAAATCTTACCTCCAGGCTAATCTTTCAGAGTACTTTTCACAGTGATCTAGGCTTTGCTCCCCTGAAGTCAGAATTATTGCAACAAGTTGTTACCTTAGTTTCACCCAAATATCCTCCAGAAAGTAAAGCTGGGTCCATTTACAGCAATCCCACCCTACAAAGCCCACTGTTGGAATCACACCACACTAATCCTCGAAGGCTGCTAGTCCATCATTGGTGATACTCTTTAGGGAAGACCCTGTGCTGACTTCAGTTTAACCCAGAATTAAATGAACATTCATTATGGAAAATCAAGAAAAAAACAAATGGATAGCAGTTTGCCAGAACCAGGTGAAAAAACTAAACACCCCCAAACAGACAAAGTAATAATTTAAAACATGGAGAGAAAATCACTTCCTACACAGCTGTGATTTCTTTTACTTATTAGCAATAGTGCTGGTGTCACAAATGTTGGTGTGAAATGTGCTATGCAATGGTTTATAATCCTGCAAGTATCTGAGATTTTTCTGAATAATTCTATTATAGCTCTTTATTTCTCAAGGGCATTTTTAAAGAAACTTATAGACATATTGCATGTTACAGTGTCTATAGTCAGTTTCTATTTATACTTTTTGAAAGAGTATGTTCCTGATGGCTTAAAACTACAATCATTGTCTTAAAAAAAATGTGTGTTCTTCTACGATTTGTTCATACTGATTTGTTTCAGGTTTACTCATGAGTTCTGGGCTCCTGGCTTTTGTTGTTTGTGTTATATATTTTAATAAAAGACTGTAGTGATAAATGAGCAAAGTGACAGATAGATCATAAACTCCTAAAGCCCTTTTGTCAGCTGTATTTCCAAACTCGATCCTGCACCATCTGAGGGAAGAGGATGGATTTTGTAACTGAACCTGACAGGTTTCTTTATGGTATTATGATGTATCTGCCACATTTTTCTTTGTTTTCATTTTTAGAGATAAGAGTGTTGAAGCATTAAAAAAAGGTGCATGATCTTTGCTAACAGATATGATTAAAAAGACAGGTCAAATGTGGGTGCTGCCAAAGTGAGCGTGCCCCTTTAAGGAACGTAATGAGAATCCCAGGGACCTTCATGCCCTTTGTGCATCTCTTTTCAAACATTGCGGTTTCCAGCCTATTTGTAAACGCATTAACGGTGTTTCCTTCTGTCTTCAAAGGTTTCAGATTTGGAAAAGCAGATGAAAGCCATTATATGGGACTGTTTGAGTCTTTCAGTCCCATCTTTGCCCTTGTTTTTTACTCTCTATAGGCAGCACAGTGGTAGAATGCACAGTGGGATACCTACTTTAAAGGCCTCATTTTACCCATAAAAGCTAGACTGCTGACAGTGCATTTTTAAAAAGGTCTGCTTGAACTGGTAAAAAGGGCTATATACTAAATAAAAAGACTTTGATGTCTTTTGTTGTCTTTCTCTCTTAAACTTTCAATGGAGGTGAAAGAGTCTGTGGATTCAATGACCTGTCCTATGAGGTAGCTTTTGTTAATACAGTATGTATATTTGAATGAGTTTTGTCCTCAATAGATTACAGTGGGTGGCCATTTCATAGAGCTACTGTGTAGATCCAGGCACATCCAGAGACACGGTTTTACGAAAATGGAGAAGTGTTACTTTTGACATACTTTTTTAGTTCATCATGTATTTTGAAATGCTCGGTATCTATGTGTGATGGTATTTCAGTTGTTTACAATGGAAACTGCAAACCCAAGTTGCACATAGAGAAAATTTGTCTCACCAATACATTTAACCCTTGCTGACAATATTTAGACAAATATTTGTTTTCAGATTTACCGTTCTGACAGTGCCTCACCAAAGATGTAAAATTTCTGTTAGGTTTAGGGTAGAGATATTGTAGGAATTGGCTCGATCAGTTGGGTGCTGTTCAAATGTAGAGTTGTTGTCAGCAAATGGTTAGCAAACCTCAAATGGCTATAAGGTTCCAGTGGAGTTGGATAAGACTAGAAAGGTTTGGAGGCTTGCTGGAAGTTTATCTGATCTATTTTGGTCTGGAAATTAGGTTGGAAAACAAATCTCATCATATTTCTAGTCCTTCTGATTTGGACCTGTAAAGACATACCAGATCAGTGACACCCAGGAATTAAGAAGCAAAACAAAATTCACGCTGAATGATAAAAATAGTTCAGATATGGATTTATTTCCATATTGGGCTCTTGGATCAGGTTGGGTCTTAAGTCCTGATCCTGCAAACAATTAAAACCTGTTTCAAACGTATAAGCAGCCCCATTAAAATCAAACTATGGATGTGGGTGATGCATGTGAATAAAGTTAGATATGTGTGTGTTCTTGCAGGATGATTCACATAATTCCTACTTGCTAATTATGGCTGAAGTAAGTATTTTACTACTGAATCATTTGCTTACGCCTGGTGGTGATTTAACCTAAGTCTGCAACCCAAACTTTTGGGTGGTTATCCAATCCAAACCTTTAAAGGTTTGCCTGTCACTAATTGTTTGGCTTTATTTTTAAAGTTGATCATCTAATGACAGTTTTTAGGTAGTTATATTACCGTGAATTTCAGCTGTTACTTAACTGTATATTACTAATGAGCTGGAATAAACAACTCAGCTTCAAATTCAATGGTGATAAGATTTTTTTCTAACTTGTATTTCCAAATTGAACATCTTCATTTCCCAAACGGAACCTTTCATGACCAAATATCTTGCAAAATTATCACAAAATACTGTACCTTTCTGATTTCTGTTTAATTTCATTTCGTGCTTTTACTTTTACTAAAGAATCTTCAACTAACTATCTTAACAGAATCTTGATTTTTCAAGTCTGTTGTCTTTGTGAAAACCATCTGAGTACTAGGGAATATAACACTGGAGCTACTCAGCAAACTTATTTTAGGCTGAAATTCTGCCCAATACCATTCCAGACTAATACTGATTTCATGCATTTATGCCAGTACTGAACATCCATATATAGCAGATGTTTGATACCCATATGTTTTAGTTTGCATTTTGAATGGCTGTTCCCTGCTACTGTTGTGTTTTCTGGCTCATAGTGTTTACATTTAATGGAAGAAAAAATAATAAAAATATCCTAATAGAGGATGCTTTTGCTAAATTCAGCTGTTTAATATTCTTCACAGCTAAGTCAGGCACCATGGTATTCATTTTAAAGCACTGCAAGCGATTATCTCTGACAAAGGCTGACATATTATATGTATTTGTTCCCCAAGTATTTTTAGATTACTAATGGCACATAGTTATTTTAGCACTGAAAAGACTGAGGTCTGGATCCAGCAGAGTGCTAAGTATCCTCAGGCCACGAAGGTGCTGAACTATTTAACACATCAGCCTCTGGGTTCCTCTGATTCACAATCATCGTATGGCATCATATCTATTTTCTAAAATTCATTTTGACATTTTGCAAAGATGATGGGAAGGCCATCTTTCATCCTGTTTGACCATTCTCCTACCTGGATGTAAGGTAGGTGAGAATGGGTCTCTTGGAAGTGAGAACATAGGTGGTAGGCTAAGCAGTCTTGAGTAAAGATTCCTAGGAACAGCCGAGGGATTTCAAATGCTTGTGAAACATCCCACAGAGAGTAGGTGAAGATTTTGAGCAGATGTTACAAATAAATCCCTTTAAAAAATGTGTACATTGGCTTTGTGCATATAGCGAGTGTAACAAAGACTGTAAGCTGCTCTATCTTAAAATGTGTTAAATCTGCAAATGGCATGTGTTTGTTTAAATACACAAAAAGAAAAGGAGTACTTGTGGCACCTTAGAGATGAACAAATTTATTTGAGCATAAGCTTTCATGAGCTACACCTCACTTCATCGGATGCATGCAGTGGAAAATACAGTGGGGAGATTTTATATACACAGAGAACATGAAAAATGGGTTTTACCATACACACTGTAAGGAGAGTGATCAGGTAAGGTGAGCTATTACCAGCAGGAGAGAAAAAAAACCTTTTGTAGTGATAATCAAGGTGGGCCATTTCCAGCAGTTGACAAGAACATGTGAGGAACAGTGGGGGGGAGGGAGAGTAGCGGAATAAACATGGGGAAATAGTTTTACTTTGTGTAATGACACATCCACTCCCAGTCTTTATTCAAGCCTAATGTAATGGTGTCCAGTTTGCAAATTAATCCCAATTCAGCAGTTTCTCGTTGGAGTCTGTTTTTGAAGTTTTTTGTTGAAGAATTGCGACTTTTAGGTCTCTTTAGGGTTTTTTTCTCTCCTGCTGGTAATAGCTAACCTTACCTGATCTCTCTAGTTATAGTGTGCATGGTAACACCCATTGTTTTATGTTTTCTGTGTATATAAAATCTCCCCACTGTATTTTCCACTGCATGCATCCAATGAAGTGAGCTGTAGCTCACGAAAGCTTATGCTCAAATAAATTTAAGGTGCCACAAGTACTCCTTTTCTTTTTGCGGATACAGACTAACACAGCTGCTACTCTGAAACCTGTTTAAATACAGTATCACTTATTATTGTAAACACTATTCAGTTCATGCCAGTTGCTTGCCTCTGAAGGATAGATGTTTATAATTAGTAGAGCAATGAGATTTTTCTCATGCAAATTTCCCAGTACTTATGAGTGATATAATGGGTAGCTTGCTTCTTCCTCCCCCCCGCTCCATTTTAAGGCTAGGTTTGCATTTCAGGCTGAATCTACTGTTAGGATATAGATATTTAGGCCTGTCTGTAAAGGCCTATAATCTAAGAATTTAGGTTATTCTTATCACTTAGCTAGTTCTAGAGGTATAAAAGAAAGAATCAAAATCACTGTCTGCGGGTGTAAGGGCCTTCTCTTACTGTGACAGTCTGAGGCCCTGTTCTTAGGCTAAGGCCCTTGGCTAAGCAGTAGAGGCAGCCATAAGCTGGGAAGCGAATGGTCACATCCTCGCATTCCAAACTAGTCACATTGAAAGAAGGTGCTATTGGGCTGTTAGGAATACAATCCTGTCCTGATAATGCCTATCGCCTCCAGAGAAAGGGAAGTGCCTAGAAGATGTAAAAGGAAACTTAGTTTGATAGCATCCTGTCTGGCAAGAACTCACTTATCAATAGCTGGGATGTGAAATCCTCGTTTCTGTGTTTGTTCTATCACTGTATTCCCCATTTCCCTATTGTTTGTCTGTATAATCTCTGTCTGGTTCTGTGATTGTTTCTGTCTGCTGTATAATTAATTTTGCTGGATGTAAACTAATTAAGGTGGTGGGATATAATTGGTTAAATAATCGTGTTACAATATGTTAGGATTGGTTAGTTAAATTTCAGTAGAGTGATTGGTTAAGGTATAGCTAAGCAGAACTCAAGTTTTACTATAAAGTCTGCAGTCAATCAGGAAGTGTGTGTGTGGGGGGGGATGGGGGGGAAATTGGAATCATGTTTTGCTAAAGGGGGAATGGGAACAGGGAATGGGGGTGGGGAAATTGGAATCATGTTTTGCTAAGGGCAGGAATGGGAACAGGGACCCAGGTGTAAGGCTCTGTGGTGTCAGAGCTGGGAAGAGGGACACTAAGGAAGGAAACTGGAATCATGCTTGCTGGAAGTTCACCCCAATAAACATCAAATTGTTTACACCTTTGGACTTCGGGTATTGTTGCTCTCTGTTCATGCGAGAAGGACCAGGGAAGTAAGTGGGTGAAGGAATAAGCCCCCTAACATCTACCAACTTATTTGTGTATTTGGAGCTATCCCATGATCTGCACTCACAAGTACATCAACACAGCCTGTCGAACAGATTGAGCCAAAAATGACTGCACATGTGCAATAACTTTGTCTCAAGACTGTGGGCAAAATGACATGATTTGGGGAATACCACTCTTATCTGCCATGAAACACATTTATTGACAGTAGTCACAGGGATTCTTTTTTAGTAATTTGGATCCACTTGAGAGGGAATATTCACTGACCTATGAGAAACTCCAAGGACCCTATCTTGCATATGCTACACACCTAGGAATCCTAATGGAGCAAATGCAGAGCAAGATGATGCAGGATCACGCCCCATAAGAATCAATCCAAGAACAGTGGATGTTACTGTAAAAATAAATACAAAAATTAAAAAAAATCAACATTTGGCAATACCTACTAGGTAGTAAAATCTCACACACCAGAATTTTCTCTTATTACTGTATTTAGAAAAGAAAATAAATGTGGTAACTGTGTGGTACCTGTTGGCAAATGATGACACCCCCCCCTCCCATTTTTGGGAAGTGTGTATATATATAATATGAAAATTTTCACAATTCCTAAAGGTGTCATGCATATATGAGTATCCGAGACATCTGAATGTGTGGAAAAGTGAGCAGTACAATAAATAAGATAGTTGTACAAAGCTCGGAAAGCAATTCCATAGGGCATGGCTTCCCCAGAGTGCCCCCTACTGGTCCAGTGCAGCAATATGGGCACTGCTTGCCTCAGTTTCTTTCCCTCCTCAGCTCTCCACACACCAGTCTGTGGTGGTGATGTGCCTTAGCCCTGAATCAAAGTTCAAACAAACTGCTTTTGGGGATGCAAAAGTCTAACTAAAACAGACAACCAAAAAGTTTCCTCTTCCCTTTGGGGCTTCTCTTCAGCTGGCCCCTTGGAGCCCTGTTCCCAGCCCCTCTCTGAGCTACCTGTGAGAGTCTTTATGGCATTGGAATAGAACACTTGGTTCCCAGGCTGGCTCCACCTGTCAGACTCCTCTCTCTCGCCACCATTTTATATAACCCAGGGGACCATTACTCTATTACCTGCCCCTCCTTAGTTTCGTCCCCTCAGACTGGGAAGCAGCTAATTTATTATGGCACAGGTGTGGCTGGCCCCATCTCTCCTTAAAGGAGCAAGTCACCATGTGACAAATGATAATTGCTGTCAAGGCTAGTTCCCCACTCTGGCACTAAGTGCAGAAGGTGGGGGCCCACAAGGATTCTAAAAATTAATATTGGCCACTCCAGGTTTGTATTAAACTCCAAGCTTACAGCTTCCCTCTGACCTTGGATTGGTAGATGCTGCCACCACCCAAGTGCAGAACCCCTTTGAGAGCCCAGGAAGGCACACTTGGGAATTCCTTCCTGTTGGGTACCCTCAAGGTCTTTCACCCCGCCTCTGGGGAAGAGCTGAGAAAGGAAAGAAAAAAAAAAAAAATCAGCTGTTGCCACCAGCTAATTAAACAACATGTGCACAATCTTCTTAAGACACACAAATCCAATCCTGTTCTTAAAGAAGGTTAATTTTATTAATAAAAAAAAGAAAATACATCTGGGAATGCAGGCTATTGCTAGATTTTAAAAGAGCAGCTACAAGAATTAAGCACCAAGAATAGCTTTCTTGAGGTCCAGCTTAAAGGTCACCAGCAAAACAAAAGCACCTGGGGTTAGCACAGAGGAATCCACAAGCCACAACAAAATAAAAGGGACAAACCTAATCATGTCTTCCTAGACATTTCCTGATCTACTTACATATCTGGGGTTTTAAATGAGTAGTTTCTAGGTACGATACTGATGATTTTTTCATACCTGGCCTAAGCTCCTTACAGAATAGCTGTTGCCCTGTCTGTCTCTCCCCTGGAGAACAACAACAACAGACAGACAGACAAAAAGGGGAGTCTTGTGTCGATTTTTAAAAGTTCTAGCCTTCCCATTGGCTCTTTTGGCTAGGTACCCACTCATTTCCTTTTACCTATGCATAGCAGTGAGACTTTTTATCCCTTTACAGGTAGCGCAATTAGAGAACAGATACTAAGAGGAATTTTATAGCCACTGGCTGCCTGGGTGTCCATTAAAGGGAGCTACTCCTCTCCCACCTCATTTATCACTCTTCTCAGCCCCTGCTGAACTCTGTTCCTTGCCTCCTTCCTTGCTCTGGTACAGAGCACTGGGCTCCCCAGTCCTGGTTCCTGTGGAGTACCCTGCAGACCCTAGCTCAGGGCCTTCCATAGGAACCTACTCATCCCTGTGGCTCCACCTGTCAGACTGCGCTCTCTCTCTCTCCATCATTTTATATGACCCAGGTGACCATTAATCTATTACCTGACCCTCCTTAGTTCCGTCCCCTCAGGCTGGGAAGCAGCTAATTTATTATGGCACAGGTGTGGCTGGCCCCATCTCTTCTTAAAGGAGCTGGTCACCCTGTGACAAATGATAATTGCCAATTTTATTTTTAAAAGAGTATGAATTATTTTCTATATTAATTAGTGTTTTGCTGGATGCTATTTGGGTTGGGTTTGAGCCACAAAACTCAGATTATTAGTTTGAAACACGCTCTGCAAACCAAAACCAAAAACTCACTTCTATTCAGATTTGGGGTTTTGGTTTGACCTATTATTAAAATAATTGCCAGATACAAGTTTCTAAGCTGGATCCCATGTCAGATTCCAACACCGAGATTTAGGAATGTTCAGATCCGGGATTGGGTTTGAGGCCACCTCTAGTCAGTAGATTTGTTTTCAGCTCCTGACATTAATCCAACCTTGCTGACAACCACTAACATCAGATACAAGGAGGATTTTTAGATGTCAGACATTCCTGACTTCTTGAATTTTTACTCTAAAATGAAATAAAGTAGAAACAAAATAAGAGAGTCACGTGACTGGGTGAAGGGGATTAGAGCCCACCTGGGACTGAAATGGGACTACAATCTCATTAACTGCTTTCTAAGCTACCAATTTGTTACCCACGTCTCCAAGGTGAAAGGCTACTAATTAATTCAATTCACTGTCTATTCTGAAGAAAGTTCCAAAGGTTAAGACTATGGAGGACTGATGATGGCAATCTCCTTTAACGTTTAAACTACTGTTTAAATTTGAATTAGATTCTAGGGTTGACACTTTGAAACTGACACAGATTTATATCTTTATCACATTCCAAATGCTGCCTTCTTGAACCTTTTAAAGGACTTCTTGAATAAGCAGTCACTGTGTTTACTGGACTATATTTTTTCTATTTAGGTTAGTAATTTCTACGTGACTGGATTTTACTATTCCTTTCCCATTCTCACATGCGGCTTCCTCCCCTGAAATGTGGAGGTGCTTTGGAACTTTTAAATTTATTCCCTGGTAAGTTTATTAGTGTCTGTTGTTCACTATTTTATTTTATTTGCAATCTCTAGACAGGAAAATAGGCAAGCTTGGTGTTTGTGAGCCTCAGCTAAGAGGTGTTACATAAAGGTGCCCATCCTCATCTCCACTAGGGGGAGACCCAGAGCAAAACTGCAGAGGAATTGCTACAGGGAAAAGGCAGGAGGAAGAAAAATGGAGGGTTTCCACTCTCTATGGAGCAGCTCTTTCAGAAGAGCACATGGCAGACACCTTGACTGGCATAGTTCCTGTGATGCTCCCCTCTTTTTAGCTATGATTGAGTTTTCCACACAATCTGTCAGTGTTGTTCCATTTTTTTGGCCATAGGCAAGCAGGTTCAACTCAAGGCAATGTGAGGTTCTCCCTCCCCTTCCCAGCTTCAGTATGGTATATGTTGCATTATCAGCCATCTCATATGGGGACCTTGATTTAGATTGTACATATGGCAGCATATTAGCATTTCTAGACTTGTGCTAGTCTGGAGAATTTGCGGAAAGTATACTGTAATTAAAACAAAGCAAGTGTGATCCCCAAGGAGGTAGTCCAAACTTGTCCAGCCCCCCCCTCGCCCCTCTCTCTCTCTCTCTCAGTATTTGATACTGTCTGCATGTTCAGAGCCAGATTATAGTATGGTCTCAGCTTCATGGCTAGTGAGGAGATTGCTGTACTAACCATCTTTGCTTAAACCTTTTTATAAAGAACAAATATTTTTCCAGAGTGATTTCTCCTTACCCCTCAACACCAAGGTCTAGCACCATTAATACATATTAATAAAAAAAGTAATGTCTCTTACTGTTAGCTATCTTTATCACAAGACTAAGCATACTGGTTGTGAATTAGTGCCGCATGCTTGATATGCCCCATGGATCATGCTGTTTAATGTTATCATTCATAAAGTGCTTGAGTTGTCATTTTGTATGCTCAGGCTTCAGTATCAAGGCAAAGATTTGCCTCAACATGGCATGAGTGATTCACAGAGAGAAACTGTATGTGCTATTTTAGTTAAAAAGGTTAAATGAAATGTCAATTGTTACTATGAAATTTCAGTCACTGGTTGATTTCAAGTATTCCGTCACTGTAAATAGCTCAGGGACTGAACTTTCTGAATACCAGCACTTTGCAGTTCATAAATTAGATCTTCTTAATGGTTTCACAGAGTAAAGAGACAACACAGTTTGCAAAGACATGAATGGCTGTTTCTTAGCAGTCATGAGATATATTCAGTTGAAAGAAAATCTCTGAACTTTTCTATTTGTTGCAGTTAAACAAAAGCCATAAAATTAACAATAAAATGCATACAGCGTTTATGATTATTTTAAACTGTTTTTCCTAGTTCTTAAAATAAACTCACGATGCAGCCAAGCCATAAGAAAATAAAGTCAGATTTCTGAATTGCACCCTAAAATGTAAAAAACACATAGATCAATTTTATGAGTGAAGAAAAAATTAACCTCCAATTATTAGAATAACTAGCTCTTGCATACCTGCCACTATGTCATTACCCTGTGGCTATTATAAGATACTTTGCTGATCTCATTCTTGAATCCTGGGGACTGGAAAGGACAGAGACATTTGCAGAAAGAAAAGGAGACTCTGCTTTCTACTACCACGTTCATAAGAAAGGAAATGTGATGTCTAAAAAACTCTCTCTACTAAAAGAATTCAAAATGTTTTGGTTTGACAGCATATTGATCTGAAACTAGAAATCTATGAAAAAATCAAGTACTTTGAATAGTTTTGCATAAAAAGATTTTAGTTTAGTTCATAATTATGGATCGCACAAGTCACCATTTAAAAGAAATGGAGGGGGAAAGAAAAAAAAGGAAGCATTTTTTAACTTTAGGCTCGCAGTGAAGACCAGCATCAAATCCTACGTGCTTTACTCGTACAATTCCCACTGACTTAAATTGGAGATTTTGTGATCAGAGTGTGCAGGATTTTGCCCCAAGTCTTGTGACTACCTGAGTCAGAGCTGTCCAGTTTGTGGGGAATAGTTCACTGGAATGTTAATTTTAAACATGATCTTTTCTCACTTTGGAAACCATCAGAATGCTGCCACTCAATAGCTGATAAGGTTGAAAAATTCTGCCATGAACTAGGGATATGGAGTTCCACAGTCATGATCGTTGCAAAGGGAGATAGGCACAAACCAAGAGTCAAGTGCTTAGTATCAGTCCCACTTGTCTCATTTGGGATCTCTTAGCCTGTATAACCATATGACAGTCTTATTAGTGTTACTCATCCTCCCTTCTCCTTTCCGATCCAGTTGTTTTACACATCACTGCATCATGTTTTATTTTAGCTTGTGATGTCTTCCCGACACAGACTCTGACTTCTTTTGTGTCTGTACAGTGCCGATTACAGTGGGGCTTCAGCTCGGGCTAAGGCTGTTGGATGTTGCTGCAATGTAAATAATAATTATTAGTAATCATAAAAATAGCTTTTATACAATAAGACTGGATTCATATGAATACATCCACCTTGGGTAAAAGTTATAAGCCCTTGGCTAGGATTAAAATTTGAGCTAATCAGAAAATGGAGCTTTTTTCCCCTTGGAAAATTTTGGCTTTTCAGTGAAAAACTGAAACCTGAAATTTTGATTAAAAATTCTGCTATGGTGCCTCATGGGAGTTGTAGTTTGGGTGCTCATTTTCCTCTAAGGTTCCAGTTCCCTGGCTGGACCACAAGATGCAACATGGTCTCCCTTCTTGCTGAGCCTCCACATTTATAGCATTTTACATTTCTTGCTGTGCTGCTATAATGCATCAGTGGAGTTCCATAGCGATGGAGCATGACCCAGAGAGGAGAACAGTGGCATGAGGCACCCAAACTACAATTCACAGATGGCACTGTGGTGGCATTTTGGAATAGAATTATTGTTTTTCAGGAGTTTTTTTTTTTTAAATGACAAGTGGTAATTTTTGGCAAAAAGCAGACACTTTTCACAAAAAGGCCCCTAAAAATCAATTTAATCAAAAACCCCCAATTTTCCTTCAAAAAACAGTTTGGAAATAATTTTTTTTACCATCCCTAGTTTAAATGGGAATTTTGTTGAGGCACAGTAAATTTGGCTGCACCTTGGAATTCCTGGTTGAACTGATGGAGCTTGTGTCCCCTTTGGCAAGGCTGTACTCAGGGACTTCAAAATTTATAGTTCACAATATCATGACCACCATGGCAAATGCAGGCCTGTCACAGCTGGGTTGTGGCTCAACTCACAAAACTAATGAGTGTCTGGTTTGGTTTTGACAGGAGATTAGAGCTGAAGAAGCTGATAAGGGTCTATACATAATGGTGTCACTATCTCCTTCCCGTGTTTTGTGTAAGTGGAGTCAGAGGGGCCATGTCCCCTGGTGGGACAGCAGGGAGGAGACACCAGGAAAACAGGAAATATAAGGGTTTGGTTGGAAGTAACTCAGCCACATGGACGCAGCAGTCCACAGTGTTTAATAAAGTTCCAGTTGTTTAAATTAACCTGCATTCAGCTTCACTCTTTGCTAATGACACATGGTGTTTGAGCAGTGAGTTCACTGAAGTGAAGATGTCATGGACTTTGGTAGAAAGCTCCCTGGATTTTGCCTGGTTGCTTTGGTTTCTGGGCCACTACTGTAGGAAAGACCGATGGTATGGGGCTTTCCATTTGCTCAATGATGTTGAGCTCTTCTAGGTGTACTAATTCTTCTTCCATCCGCTTTCTGACATGGAAAAAAAAATGTTTCTGCATAGTACAGATACTGGCTGACCCATGTCATTGATGATCAATTTTATTTGCTGTCCCTTCAATTTTCCTGTTCCTTTGAACATGTCCTCATGAAACTAGAAGTTGATTTAGCCTGCTAGGCTGTACCATTTGGATCATCTAAATCAGTCCTAGTGCTGTGGCATAACTAATAGTGTATCTGTGCCATTAGTCACCACGTACATCAAACTGGTAACAGACCTCTCCTTAAATACAATCTGGACTGAGAAGATACCACATGTTTTCAGTGGGTCTGGATTTCCATAGCTATATACTTTTACTGCATTGGTTGTAAAAGCAGTTTCTGTGGCATGGCATCATACACAGGTTGATCCATTGTATTCACTGATTCACCCGTGTCAATTAAAACTTCAGTTTTATATCGTTGTATGATGATGTGGCATCATGGTTGACAATGTGCCTAGAAGACTTTGTTCTTTTGGGGAATAGTGTGAAAATATAAGACCTGTTATTTTCTGAGGTGTCAGTTTGAAGTACGTTCACTAGATCTGGAAGGCTTTGTTGGAAATTTGTCTTGATCCGGGGGAAACAGTAGATCTACTGACTTTTGCACTGTGGTTTCCTTTTGCAGAGAACCCTCTCACTGGGCAATCACGTTAGTCTGGGTATGAGCCTCCACATTTATAGCATTTTACATTTGTCATCTTTCTGGCGGGACCTAGAGTATTCCAGGGTTAGTTTCTGTCTTCAGAAAGCCACATTTGATTCCTGATTGAGCTCTTAGTGTGGAGTGCATATGCCGTCTCTGTACTTCTTGCCAGGTTTCCTTGCTCAATTTGTTGAGCATATGTTTCCAACTTCTTGTTTGCTCAAGCAGTGTCCAGCATTTGGGGGTCTTGGAGAATTTGGCTTCTCAGCTGAGCTGACAAACATCCTTATCTAATCTGCCTGTTTATCTCTTGATTCACATTTGTGAACTCACCTGAACTCGCAAGGTGATGTGGCAGGCATGATATTCACCCATGTTTCCCCTTCTCGCTGATGGGTTTACTGTAATATATATTGTTCATAGTCAGGACTATGAGAAAGCAAAAACACTATCTTCAGTGTCAGGCAACATTTAAAAAATATGGTACACCTTACTTCCTGCAAAATGTAGGAGCCTAGCATGTTTTGTGGCAGAGTCATTTTCCTTCATTGCAAGAAATAGTTTTTCTACACTTTCAAGCCAGTGTTCCCATCTGGGTCTCAGACTGGAGTGAGATTCATAGTCCGAAAACTGAGGAAAGTTTGGGAATATTTTTTTTTAAAGTTAAGACTGCAGTATAGTGAAGCGTACTCTGTGAATTCGGGAGATAAGATAGAATCTTGATAGATTTGTTGTCACAAAACTTTGGTTTAGCAAGTTCTGTGTACACCGTTGTGGGTTTTTTGTTTTGTTTTTTGTTTTAACTTAAGACATACATATTCAGGCTTTCTGATGCAGTCCAAATGGCATGTCACACTCAAAATGGCTGCTGCAATACTTCTTAGCAGACAGAGCAAGGCACAATTACTGCAAGTGCTGAATACAGCATGGCAGGAAAACGCTGTGCAATCTAAAAATTTAATAGCTAGAAAGAACTAATACTCTTCCCCGCCCCCCCGCCCCCCGTTGTTGTGGTCTCTTCTTTTTTGTTTAATTGGTTTGGTTTCTGGTTCTCGTTTATCCTCATCGCCAATGTTGTGTCCTAACTGATTAGGAGCTTCTGGAATGGATCACGCAGACACACTATACAGTTTTAAAGTAAGATTCCACAGACTACTGGTTTAATCCTGCAGCTCACAGAACACATAATGCACCTTCTCCCTGTGTAGCTAACTCATCTCTCTAGCCAAAACCAAAACCTGGAATGGACTAACATGACCTGGTTGCTATTCTTCAATTCTCTAAAGACCAGTACACATCACAGAATGGATTCTTCATAAACACTACATGGTAAAAGTATCTACTGGATGTAGATGCATTCATTAGATAAATTTGCTGGGTTTCGTAGCAAATTGGTGGCTTCCAAAGTAACAGAGATGTGTCAGGGGGAACAAATGCTAAGTCTTGTATATGTGAGTTTCTGACAGTTTTTACTTCCTGTAGTTCTAAAAATGCTTGAGGAGTTCTAGGGTGTGAGCTGTGAGTTGGACCAGTGTTCTGCATGATTAATCATTGTGAAAGCAAAATAAAAATAATGGATCCAAATGTGATTTTGATTCTGAACGTCAATAATGAAGATGGAGAAAGCTTTTCCAAAATGATATGCAATATGAATTAGTCTGAGTGCACATAACAAAAGCCCCATACTAGTAATTTTGCATGATTAAGGTTTAAACAAAAGATAGCTGATGAGAGCAAGCTCTATCCTTTTGTAATTTTGCAAGTTTGATAATGCTAAAGAGGTTTCTAATTCAGAGGTAGTATGCCAGTGCATAAAGCTAGATGTGCTCCAAACAACCCTTATGATTCTAATAAATAACTGTATATCACACTGCATTACCAAGCCACATTATGTGTTAAGACTTGCATATTGCAGCTACTGTATATACTTTTGGTTGCATATTAATAGTTAAGATCCCAGCATTATCATATTTTTTCCTTGCTAAAAGCTGTATTTGAATTAGGTTTTATTATCTGCCACATCAGTTCTTTACACTGACATATATTACACATTCTTTTTATTGTCACATCATTTGCCTCCCTGGAATCCCATGAAGTACTGTGTCAGCAACGTGTATAGATACATTTGGTAAAATATTGTTAGAAAAATATCTTCATGTATACTGCTAAGAATAAAGAATGTTTCACTCAGACATTTGATATATGGAGTGCTATACATAATCTGAAATAGACAGCACATGCCCAATCTTTCAGGAAGTAGCATAAAACATAGTTCACCGAAACATTAGCAGTATCTAGTTTTCTTTGCAATAATGCACCTTCAAGTACATAATCATCTAACCTTTATAATACAGGTTTTAAGGTCTAATATATTGATTCCTAAATGTTTAACTATTAAGAGTTCTAAATGGCATTTAACGGCTTAAGGTCATGAGAGAGATCCTGTAACTTTGGGTGTAGATAAGCAACAGCTGGCAAGCAGAGAGGGAATGTTGAGTAATGTGTCTTTAGCTGAAATCCTGGTCCCACTGAAGTCAATGGCAAAACTTCCCTTGACTTAAATTGGTCCAGGATTTCACTCTTTGTATCTAGTTCTGAATTAATGTTGGTGCAAATCAGGAGCAATTCTGTTGAAGTCAGTAAATTTACACAAGCATAAATATTCTATAAGTGAATCTGGAATTGGTTGTGTCTCCTGATATGTATAGATGAAGTGAAAGGTAGCAGTTTAGATGGGATTCACAGTATTGGAGAATGTGCAGGTTTAGAATTAAGCAACAAAATGAATGTTTGGAGATATACACTGTTTAGCAATTGAATCTTCTTCAAGAAGCTATATAAATACTACAATTCATATTTTTGCCGTGGATATATGTAGGATATATTTATAAAATCCATTTATATCCCCCAACCATTTCATTCTACTCTTCTGAGGTAATTGTCCTTTCCAATTCATGCCATGATTTTCTATAGCATGTTTATATTGGTGATCGTTTATTCATACTAACAACCACAATGCACTAGGTGCTTTTCAGAGAGATGTCAATGTGTGGTGCAGCAGCACAGGCCCCAGCCAGCCAGGAGCAACTTTTTATGTCCTCATAAGATGGGAAGAGAGGGTGAGCTGGTAATGTTGGTGCGCAGCTCTATGTTACTGGGGAAGGATAGACAGAAGGAGAGAGACACTGGTCAAGTGTGTCATGTTGGTCACTGTAGATAAAAAGATGGAATCTTTCACATATGATAGACCAAAAAGAGTTAAACAGACAGGTAAAAAGAGAACATTTTGCACCACCTACAAGGGGAGAAATTTTGGGGAGTTGGCTAATGCCAAATATTTTTCTATGCTTCATGGGTCAGCAGAGTTCTGGTAGGTGTCTTTAGAAAAACAGAGTGTACATTCCGGCACATTCAGCACCCTGTTTGGGAGACACCGTTCCCCAAGAATGCCAGTTGTGTAGTGTTTGACACCCTGTGGTGTTTTACTGGAAAATACAATAAATGTTTGCTGGTATACAGGGTAGTAAGGTTTACATACCTTTTGACTTGGAGACAAACAATAGAAAAAGCACGACCAGCAGCTCCAACCTGTTTTGGAGAAAACCAGGGCTGATGGGTTAAAGCTAAACAAACAAAAATGTAAATTCCGTGTAACGGAAATAACATACTGGGGACAGATGTTAATGCAGAAAGGTGTATGGGGTAGATCACAGGAAGGTTGCGGCCATCACCAGCATGCCTGCTCCAACGGACAGGAAGGAAGTACCAAGATTCTTTGGAATGGTAGACTGTATAGGGAGATTTGTGCCTAATCTAGCTGCCTGAACCAGCAACCTGAGAGCGCTGATATGCAAAGATGTCCAAGGGACATGAGATACTAATCCTAATAAAGAGTTTCAGACACTGAAGGACGAGATTAAAGAAGCCCCAGTCCTGAGGTGTTTTGACAGTAAGCATAAAGCTAGGCTGTCAATGGCCGCCCAGGAGGGTATTGGTGCAGGCCTTTTACAACAGTATGGTCAAAATGGAGACCAGTGATGTATGTATCATGAGTACTAATAAAAACTAAGTGTCAATACTCTCAAACAGATAAAAAGACATTGTCCTTAGTTAGTAGGTGTAAAATGTTCCATGACGTTATTTATGGGAGGCCTGTTTTAGATTAAACTGACCATATACCACTTATTGCCATTGCCAAAAGGGGCCTGGCAACTCCTCCCCACCAAAAGTATACAGATAATTTTTTTCAATTATAAATGTATGATTTGCAATTTGTATACACACCTGGGAGAGATTTGGTGATTGCAGACACATTCCATAGAGAACTTGACCCAAGCGCAAACAATCTGTCCTCTCTCAGATGAAATGTAGATTGTGATAGTCAGCACTACTGCTCAGAATGAGACCCTGCAGAAAGTAATTAGAGTTATTAGCACAGGGTGCCTAGCACATCATGTTCCCAGTCCACATTATCAGTTTAAGGGAGAGCTCTCAGTACTAGAGGGGATTTTGTTTAAAGGCACCAGTATGATAGTTCTTAAGGTGCTACAGAAAAAGATATTAAAAAGGGATATGAGGGTCATTTAGGGATTGAAAAAATCTAAGAGAACGGCCAGACACATTTCATGCAGGCCTCAAATGAACAGCCACATTGAGGAAACTCTTAAGACTTCTTGTATATGCCAAAAATACAGGCCTGGTCAAGTGAAAGAGCCCATGCTGATGGCACTGGTAAACTGGCCCCCTGGAGCAAAGTTGGCATGGTAGCTTGCAGAAACTATGTCCTGGTCCTAGAGAATTATTCTCATTTCCACTTACTAGGACATACTATAGGAAAACAGGTGAGTGTGCATATCAGATCTATTTTTGCTAGATGGTATACCTGACATAGGAAGGTCTGGCAGTAGGTCATAGTTTAGTGGGCGTGAGTTTAAACAGTTTGCAGTATTGTTTTAGATGTGTAACTGCTAGTCCCTGTTAGCCTCAACCAATGGGTTGGTGGAAAAATGGTGTCAAAACAATAAAGTGCCTACTGAAAAAGATTGCTGAGTCAGACTCTGATCTGTAATTAGCACTGTTAAATTACAGAATGATGCCAATGAAGCATGGGTTGTCATCTGCTGATATTTTGTTCAATGAAAAACTGAAAACAGGAATGTTTGTGCTATTAGAAAATGCTGATAGAATTACTGAGGACTTGCAGATGTACAGAGAGAGACAAAGCAAAACAAAACAAGGAAATCAGTATGATTTGGGATCATGCAAACTTCCACCACTTCATGAAAAAGATGCTGTGTCTATGATGGGAAACAGTGGTCGCAAACAGCAGTGATATCCCAGGAAATAGCTCTCTGGTCATATGAGATTGTCACCTCAGATGGGCACACCTATAGAAGAATAGACACCTTCTCCAGATCCCACAAGGGAAGGAGGTAAGGGACACTGAGCAGGGATAGCATTTCAGATTTCATTGGAAGGTCAACTTTCAGTGGGGGTCCAGAGGCTGCTTAGGCATGCCACCCTGCAGAGCTCCCTGCTGCTGCTTTTCTCCCTGCTTACTACATCCCCGGGGGAAGCTCCTCCTGAAGAAGCAGTGGCAGCTCCTGGAGTCCCTGGAGCCCTTTCCCTGCCCCTGATCAGTAACACAGTTCAACTGGGAAGTACCCCACATCTTTCCTTTGCCAGCCTGGCCCCCAGCTATGGTGACGTGTTCCAGCTGTGCTTGGGCAGCTGGCCCGGGGTGGTACTGAATGGGGAGTGAATCATCTACTGGGTGCTCATCTGCCAAGAAGCCTCCTTCATGGACCACCCACCCTTCCCCTCCTTCCAGCTGGTGTCCAGGAGCTGGACTCTGGGATGTGGCATTTTTCCAAGCTGTGTAGCCTGCACCTTCTTCACCAGCAGTCTGGCCATCTGCTGCCTGCTGGAGCAGCACATATTGGATGAGATGCGGGTGCTGGTAGGCTGCTGTTGTGGGGCAGTGCGGGCACACTTTTCTGGACTCATTGCAGAGCTTGGAGGTAGCAATGGCCAGCGTTGTGAGTGCCCTGTGTTTTGGGTGCTGCTACAGTAACAATAAGTTCCTGTGGCTGGTGCCATGCAGGGGTGCCATTTAGGTTGGTAGGGCTATCGCGTGGTATGAAGGATGTGGGGGGTGGGGGAGGGGACTGACAATGGAAGCCCAGCACCTGGAACAACCAGAACAACTAAGTGGACTTGCCAGCTCCTGACAGTAATAATGCTCATGGTTCAGGGCCCTGCGGGTTCAAATGACAACACAGGGCACCTCAAAGACTAATTGAACATTGTTAAAAAGTTTAGTTATTAGGCTGGTTATGAGTATTTGCAATTGTGTGTTATATTAATGTTGATGTTTTGAGTTTTTTTGATAAGCTTTGCCTTGGAAGGGAAGATGTGGAACTGGGGACTGTGTTTAAGGCCTGAGCTTCCCAGACAGAGAGTCTGGCCCGCATGCTGTGACGCTCTTGCTGGTATGCACAGCCAGTAAGTACCAGACACAAAATAAAGCAGAGCTCTTGCAAGAGCTTTCACAGCCATACGTGATTATTGAACACCTCCCCATTACCAATTCTCTGAGCCATTCACTTCCACTGAAGTCACATATGCTTTAGATGTCAATTGGCTTATAGTGATATGACTTAGTTTTGTTTTGCTTTGCTTGCATATATTTTTGTATATTTAGATAGTAATTAAACTTTCTGTCTTTGCATAAGGGGGTGTTTGTTGCTCTTGCTGTTGTATCAGGCATAATTTCAGTTTTTTGGCTTCGTCACTTCCAGATAGCTGAATAAAAATGTTATTGTTATGACTGGACATTAACAAGTCCTTTTTTTAATAATACAGATTCTGATTTCCTGAGGCTGAATGCAATACAGAGAGAGATTATTGAGCCACAACAAGCAGTAGTCTACTTTAAACTGCAGTGCAAATATTTTAAAGCATCCACCTTTACTCTCCAGTTTACTCCACTCCCAGAGCAATTTGGAATAAGGGCATTTGTTTGACGCTGAGTTACAGACCAGCTGCTTCCATACACTGGTCTAATCAGGTGAAAAAGAAACTCTTCAATGATCTTTTGAGGGTATGTCAACACTCCCGCCAACTTCCAATGGTGGGAGAGCTAGCCACCCCCGGGGCATGCCCATCAGATGCTAGGTACTACATGAGGCAGCTAGCGCCTCCAGCTCCTATGTTCTATTTTTAGCCTGCTAGATAGATTAGAGCTGTTGTATGTCTCCTTCAGCTGTGAATTGCACCCCTAGCAGGATGCATAGACATAACCTGAGACTCTTGTAGCTCCTGCAAGAGTCCAAGCTCTGCCACTGTGACCAAACTCTCTCACTCAGTTCCTAGGTAAGTTTTTTGGGAAAAGGGAGAGATTCTCAAGGATCTTTAACTAAAACCATGTGCAAAGTCTGTGAAAAGCCTGAAACTTGCCTGGTCTGGGGTTTTGTTACAAAGCTAAAACTCTGACTTATGTCACAGAAGCCTATTTTAACCTATGCAGTGAACATTAAAGCTGGCTAAAATGTGGGGTTTCTGCTTTGTGGGAAATGTCATGTTTTTGAAATTTGGTTTAGTTACAAATTGGAACAAATCCAAATATCTTGAAATTTCCCTTGAAAAGTAAATCCCTCTGAAAATTTGTTTTGGAAACACTGATACATGGTGTTTTGGAAATGAAATCTGCAGAGACAGGAACTGAGCCCTGGTTAAAGCCAGAACTCGCAGGGCTTTCAGGGTGTGTCTACACTGCAATTGGAGACCTGCAGCTGGTCTCGGTCTTGTGGGGTTTGGACTGCACCTGGAGCCCTATCTGAATGTCTACACTCCAATTAAACAGCCCCTTAGCCTGAGCTCTGTTAGCCTGAGTCAGATGGCCTGGGTCAGCTGCAGGTACCTAACTGAGGTGTAGATATACCCTCAGTCTCCAGTACAGGGAGCCTGGATACTCTGGCATAGTGGGACTTCTGAGGATCTTGGAAGTCCCCAGCCTCGGGGCAGTCCACCTGGAAAGACTCTGTCTGCGTCCTAGACCTGTGGGGAGAAGCAAAGAGGCTGAAGGCCAACAGGCAAGCTTTTGTCAATTTCATTGGGGGAAAGTGAAATTGACAAGATCTTTCCAGGTAGGCAGATATATCATTTTTCTCTGAATGGTTTCAGTGCAAAACTGGGTTGAAACTCAGCAGTTTGATTGAATTTCACTTTGTGATGTTTTAATTTAGCTGTGAATAAATTCAGAGACACACACACTTCTGGTGTGTGTATGTGTGTGAGAGAGAGAGAGAGAGACTGACTAAAAGAGTGAGGACTGGCATTAGGTAAGGGCATGATAAATCCAGTCAAAATCTGATCCAGCATGTGTAGATAGTGGCAGTCCTTGGCTTTGACCACTAAATTAATTACCTTTGGAAGTACGGTATATCACTTGCTATTTTGAGCATCATTTCCAGAATCTCCATCCCTGGAATCCAAGTGAAATTCTGCTTTTCTGAGGCTGAAAAAACTTTCCTGGTGTCATCACCTTTTCATATAATTATATTATTATTATTATTATTATATTCTGGTCTGTGCATCTATACAGTGAAAGCATCTACAAGTGCAGTATGCCGCATGTTTAACAGAACTAATATGCAGAGTGGTGTCTAACTAGTTTTTTTTTTTAATTTTGTATGTGCAATGCTACAGTATTAATTATCTATGTTGATCTCAAGCATTTGCCAGTAAATAATGCATAATTAGCACAAATTGCTTCAAACTCACTTTCCAGAATAGGTAAGAAGTTTTCAAGTATATTCTTGAATATTCAATATTTTTTCATGAAATGTCAAGAGGAGCTGACAATTCAAGAGGCATAAGAATGCATTCGAGCAAGGGTGTAACCTGGCATATTTCTCAGAATAGAAATCAGTTAGATATTTGCAGAAATAATTACACGTGGCATTTTCAATTTGTTGTTGTTTCATCATTTCCAGAGCTAAAAATAGATGTTGTTATGATGAAATATAACTCCTTGACCTAACCTTTGTTTAAAAACAAGGCATGATATATTGTTCTTATAAAGTCAACGTCAGCATGATTTTCCTTACTAAAAAAGCTGTCTTCTCTTGAAGCTTAAAAAGGTATTCCCATTTTTCTTTTTATTTCTTCCCATCCTTAAGGTTTCCATGTCGCAATAACCCTATCTCTTGGCAGAGAAGGGATGGATGTCTCTCTCCAGAGTATCTTTATCTCTACTTACTTTAACCATGGTTAGGGTGAGATCACTTGGTTGCCCTACAAAACTCCAGTTTTGTTAATGGTATTTGACTCAATGCATCCCATTGCATCATGTCATTGCCAGGTAGAACTTGTCATATAGAGGAAAAAATGGTTAATGAAAACATTTGTAGATTCTGAATATCTTTCCAACTTGACCATGTTCATGTGTTCCTCATATTCATCTGAATGTTGGTGACTGTATTTTCATGTGAATAAGGCTAGCTGAGTACATATGAAGGTAGTATTTGCTATTTACTTTTTTAGGTTGGAAATGCTTAACCTCTCTAACAATTTTGATCAACCAGTCAAGGAGCAGAAATAATACGTGACTTTAGGTGGATATTTCATAGATAAATTGAAATAGAAAAAAGGACTGCATTTTTCAGATGTTGTTTGCTTCAAATTGCTCCACCCAGTTCTAATAAACACCACGTCAGTCTGTATCTAGAGCATTTTTTCCTTGGCTCATTAAAGGTGAGCTACTAATACATTTGGTCATGAGTGAAACTAGTAACAAATGAAATGCTAAGATTGTACTCATGCCCAGGTCTGGTTCTAGCTTTCGAGTTTGAGGGCCATGTTCTCAGATGGTGTAAATCGGCATAACTCTACTGAAATTAATGGAATTATGTTGACATATCTTAGCTGTAGATCTGGCCCAAGGTTCCAGACTAGATGATTTTGTTTGCTGGGAAGAAGAGGTGACTGCTAGGCTTAAGTCTATAGCTAGATATTCTATGACAAAAATAATGTTGGCACAACATTCTTTCAGCAGCATTAACCTGTATCAACAGTGCAGGGAGCTAAAAACAGTCCTGCATGGATGCCTGTGTTTTGTAGGCTCATCTGCTCTAATGAAAAGGGGAGATGTAAATCAGAACAGGTCCAGTGAAGTCAATGGAGCTATGCCAGTTTACACCAACTAGTGATTTGGCCCAAATAACCTGTTAATAAAGGGTGTGACCTCCTAAATGTGGATTGAAGTGTAGCATGAAATGAGTGAAGTAAATATTTGATAATAGACAGTTCAGAAAACTATTGAGGTGGTCTTAAATATCCTCATGCTGAATATTACCACTGTGGTGGAGGCATGCTCCAATGTGCAAGGAATTCACGTGTGACTTAGAATACATTTTAAACTTGTAAACTGATAAGGGAGAAAAACTGAAGCCCCTCCATAACATATGAGTCAATATATATTCCAGATTAAATAGATTTGCAACATTAGAATGCACCCAGTGATGAAAATAATTAAAGTAAAGCAATTGAGATATAAAAACAGAAATGTTTTAGTGAGAACAGTGTAGCATTCATTCTTTTAGTGAAAGATCCATAGCAGCCTTTGTCCTTAGAGATAAGGAGAATAGTGCCAAACCTCTAGTGAGGGCTGCCTAGCAACTACACCATCTAGTGAGGGCAATGCAGAAGTTAATCTCTTTAGTAAGCAAGTGTAGCTATTAATTTAATTAGTAAAGGCAGTGTAGCATGAATCATCTTGGTACAACAGCAAAATTTTTAATGAAGATTATGAAATTCTAACCTTGAATAGGCACATCAGGGACTTCCTCTGTGTTCTAGTGGGACAGTTGAAAACCTTATTAAAAATAAAGTACAGAAGACAATGCCCTAAAATGGGATCTTATGAGAGTTCCTGCAGAGAAACAAGCAGAAGAAATAAAAGTGACTTACTGAAATAATACAAAAGAATTTCTCTCTCTCTCTCTCTCTCTTTTTTTTTTTTTTTTTTTTTTTTAAAGCTGGGAAGAGAAGACCAAGGGTCCTGAGGTCTCCACTCGCAATGCACATATTTTTCCTCAATTTCTCTCTTCCATCTTTGGGGATTTATACTGTAGCCACCAGGCATCCTACCAAGGATGTTGACTGGAATCCTTTAGAAGCACTGACATGCTGCCAACATTACAATGGGAGCTCTCATAAAAACTTGCATCTAGCTTGAGATGAACTCTGCATACCAGGCATATGGTAAGTTGGCTGCAGAGGTGAGAGACTGGTGGAATCCATTCATTTGCTTTCTCATATAAACAAAATCATTTTCTTTTAACTATAAATGAGGAGGGAGACAACACTGCTCGTCAAACTAAGCTAGTGCTTTTCCTGGAACTGTTCATACTATGCATTCCTGAAAACTGCTGTGTGTAGATGGATAGTAAAGCATCATTTGAAGTAGGGGTTGGAGTGTGAAGACTTTGTAGGGCAGCCTCAAGGTCTCCCTCACTGGAAAAATTTTGCAAGATGCCTGACATTTGGTGTCCATTCAAAGCTGATCCATTCAAAAGGCAAAAATATTGGCTTTTCAGAAGCACTTTTATATGTCCCAGGGACAGGTAATTTTTAGCAGTGATGTGATAGGGGGCAGGAAGGGGATGGCTCTGTCAGAGAAGGGAAATCTCCACAACCTTCCTTTCAAATTAGTAGCAGAATTTTAACCTAGGTGGAATTTTTGTTTTTCCTTTTGGAGAAGCAGGCCAGGCTTTGCATCTTATTCAGCCGCTCAGACAGCAGGAAGGGATGAGGGACTGTGCCCCTCTTAAGACTGGGTGGAAGATTTTTTTTATATTTCTGTTTGGAGCATATATTAATAAAAAAACCGGACCCAAGGGCTGTTATTGGATGAGCAAGACTGTGTGGATTTTTGTTTAAGGAGACCGTGACTATGAGAGGCCCTTAGGTGGCAGCCAACCCTGTTGCAAGGAACCTTTCCTAATAGAAGAATGAAATAATTGGCTAGTTCCTGAACAGAACAAAAATCATTCTCTTGCATTTCTCCAACTAGTACAGTGAAGACTATTTAGTGGAAGAAGTCTGAAAACACTTGATTATAAATTTGTCTTGTAAGACACTTATGGTTTGAATTTGAACAGGTTCGGTGTGATGAACATTTCCAGAATTATGGGATTAAAGGGAAGGAAGAAGTAAATAATTGTGGTAGCAGGACTGAGTGTATGTATATGAACGCCTGTATGTAAATTCATAGTTGTTTACTACTCATATTATTTTCAGACACTTTAACACATAGTACAGGTTTTGCTGCTAATGGCATTTCTCGTATTTGCAAGTGGTGCAAATTATAGCTGATTAAACAGCACTAGCTATTCATATGCTTGGCTCTGTAGCAGCAACATAAAAGCTGCTCATCATCAAACCCGTAGATGTTTCCTTTGAGATTTAAATGGTTTTAAAAAGGTTTCAGATTCCAACATTATTATCTGTTGAGCTGCATATTCGCTCTGTCTGCATGTGTGTAAGCGTAATGTGTATACATAGGTGACAGATGCTGAACACCTAAAAGAAGGTGCCAAGAATTCTCAGGGACTGGATTCTTGGAGGTGCCAACAGCTCTCAGGGACTGGATTCTTAAGTGGGGCATTCAAATTATTTTTTACTTTTAAAAAAGAATTATTACAGTGGTTGGGGGATGAGTTTTTACTAATGTGGATTAACATTTGTGAGCTTTACGGAAGAGTTGAGTTTTAAGGATAGATTTGAATGAAGAGAGAGCGTATGTTCACTGTAATCTATGCATTTTAGCTGCCAAAATGTCAATAAACGCTAGGATTAAAAGAGAAAATACTTGAAGTATTTTACTTACTGATAAGTCAGTTCTTAAGAGACAAAATTTTTATTATACTTTCACAGTGTTAAGTGCTTTGAACAGGCTATGGGCCTGATCCATAATGCTGAAAGCACTGTGAGCATTCCAATGATCACTGGACTTTAGATCAGGCCCTATACAATGCTTTGGTGAAATTCTGGCCTCTGTCGCAGTCAATGGATGTTCACCCTGCATATTAGTAGTTTATGAAGAAATGTCATCTTTTCTTTAGCTCATTTAGTTTTCCTAACTGCAGTGTTCTGTCATATCGAATCATCTGGTGAGCTGAATGTGCTAGCATGGGAAAAGTCTGAGATATTTTGGAGTGTTTTGCTCTACAAACTATATATTGTGTATAGTGTTACTCCATACTAATTTGAACCTTAGAAAACATCCTAATCTTAATCAAGGAAACAATATTGTCCTTACAATATACCTGCTGTTAACACTGGAATGTACTCAATATTTATTGGGGTTAATATAAATACCCTAATGCTGAGAAACAAAATTTGTCCGGCATCCTTTTTGTTAAAAGCTATATTCACAAATACATCTTGGTTTATGACCTGTTGCAAATTGCTGAACACTTGTGGCACCTTAGGAAAGACAAAAACTTTATAATCATAGACTTTAAGGTCAGAAGGGACCATTATGATCGTCTAGTCTGACCTTCTGCACAACGCAGGCCACAGAATCTCACCCATCCACTCCTGTAACAAACCCCTAACCTATATCTGAACTATCAAAGTCCTCAAATCATGGTTTAAAGACTTCAAGGTGCAAAGAATCCTCCAGCAAGTGACCTGTGCCCCACACTGCAGAGGAAGGCGAAAACCCCCAGGGCCTCTGTCAATCTGCCTTGGAGGAAAATTCGTTCCAGACCCCAAATATGGCGATCAGCTAAACCCTGAGCATGTGGGGCAAGACTCACCAGCCAGATACCCAGGAAAGAATTCTCTGTAGTAACTCTGATCCCACCCTATCTAACATCGCATCACAGACTATTGGGCATATTTACCGCTAATAGTCAAAGGTAAATTAATTGCCAAAATTAGGCTATCCCATCATACCATCCCGTCCATAAACTTATCAAGCTTAGTCTTGAAGCCAGATATGTCTTTTACCCCCACTGCTCCTGGTCCAATGCTTTTTGATCAGCTTTTGTTTAATAGTCATTTTTACACCAAGTTTTGATGTATTGCTTCTGTCTGGTTCTTTAAGGCTAGCACCTGTCCTGTTCCCGCTCATTTACTACTGCAGCTTGCACGTATCTTTCCACTATCTGTGTAAACATGACACCACCTTGATAGTTTATAGATAGATAGAATGAAGATGGTAGCTCCCATTTCTAACTCAAAGGGATTGTAACCATGACTGATAGCATCATTTCAATTTAGAGGCCTGTTACTATTTCCATTATAATCTCCTCCTTCTAGGAATGCAGTATTTACTTTGGGGTGAAGCATGCCATAAAAAGTCACATTAAGGGAAGAAGTTTTTATTCTAAGTTTGAAAACAAAGCTCTAATCTTTTTCAGATAGAGGCAAGTTTTTTAAAAAGAGAAATTTTCAAATTTCAGACACTTTTATGTACCCTTGCAACTTACAACTGTACCTATTATGGAACTGTATGGCACAATAGGATTGGGAGAAGAGTAACAGTAATAAGATATAGAATTATAATTTGATTATCTATATTTAACCAAAGCTGATGGTGAGGTGACAAAATAAAGTAGGCTGAAAATGTGAAGTTTTTTTTAATTTAGGTGAAGTCCTGTTTTCATAGATGTAACAACTGACTCAATTTACTCTTGCAAACATACATGAGTAACTTTGTTCACACCACTAGTCCAGCTGAAGTCGATAGGACTACTCATGGGAGTAAAGGTACTCATATGCACAAGTGTTTGCTATTAGCAAGCCTTATACCTTTTCCGGTTCTTTCATGTTTCACATACATTTCAAACAAGACAATAGTTGGTATGACTTTCTTTTATTGAAAGCAATGATAAAACCACTGACATAGATATATGTTGTACAGTAATAAAATGTTAGATACAAATGAACCCTAATCTTTTGAGCTCTGGAATTAGGAGTGGTTATTATTCGTAATACTATTTCAAAAATACAATTTACTGAAACAAAACACCCTACAATCCCCTGCCCCCAACATGTTGCTAGTTACAGCCTCAACTAAGCTTTTGCCCTTAAATTACTATTGTAAAAATCAATTTGAAGGTTCTTCTGAGGTAATGACTGAAAGAAAAGACAGATGTTCTTATCAAAGTCTTGACCTTGAGATTTACTGCATCGTAATGCCTGACCAACTGGGAAAAGTCAGTGCTAGAAAATTATATTAGAGTTGCTGTAGAGCATTTTTACACCAGTATAATTTATGGCATCAATTCCACAGTAAAAAGGTTTAATCTAGTGCTTTAAAGAATGATCATCAAATTATCTCACTTATCCTTGTAAAAAGTTATTTTATTATTGCAAAGAAATGTCTTAAATTTTTAAGGAATACTGAGGTGAAAAGAGTGAAATTTCATAAGAGTCAGAAATTAAACGTGAAATCAATCTAACAATATTGTCTGAAGGATACAATTTAAGATTTTGAGAATGTTTAATGCTAGAGGTGTGGTCTACAAGGCCTCATAAACTCTGGGATCATCTAAATATAGTAGACCCCATACCTGGGTAGATCACACACTCCCACAAGACCCTCATGGCTGAACCTTCTTAATTTATCCTACACATGGGTATATGTGTGTATGCGTATTTGTATATATTCATAAAATAATGTTGATTGTAAGGAGCAAGTTGAGTGAGTACTTCAGCCTGTGTATTTATTCATTTTTTTCTTATCTATATTCACTTCCCAGTATTGTACCAGGCAGGCACATTACAATTTTTTTTAAATAACAAAATAATATCCTTTGCACTGTGTCCTGAAGTCCTCCAAATTCTAGTCTAACCTGAGGCAGCAAGTTCCAAAGGTGAGGACCGCAAATGAAAATATCTTTCTGCCAGTCCCAGAGAGTTTTACCTCAGGAACCAAAAATGCCCCAGCTGACTTTAATTGTCATGATGGAACAAAGTAGGGACAGACAGCTGCTCAGTCTGTCATATCTCAAACAGATATTCTGGGCTTTACAGAATGTAACCCAACATCTCGATTTGTACCTAGGACACATGGGCAACCAGGAGTAGGGTGACCAGGTATTCAGTTTTCGACTGGAACACCCGGTCGAAAAGGGATCCTGGCGGCTCTGGTGAGCAGTACTGACCAGGCTCTTGACTGTCCAGTTGGAAGCGCCACCCCTGTGCTTCCTATTGGCCAGGAACCACAGCCAATGGGAGCTGTGGGGGCGGCACCTGCGGACAGGGCAGTGCGCAGAGCCACCTGGCTGCGTCTCTCCTTAGGAGCTGGAGGAGGGATATGCGGCTGCTTCTGAGAGCTGGTTGATGTAAGCACTGCCCGGAACCTGCACCCCTGACCGCCTCCCATGCCCCAGTCTGAGACCTGATCCCCCTCCTGTCCTCTGAACCCCTTGATCCCAGCCCGGAGAACCCTCATGCACCCCAAGCCCCTGATCCCCAGACACACCCCAGCGCCCACACCCCCTGCCCCAGCCCTGATTCCATCATGCCTGCCAAACCCCGCCAGCCTGGAGCACCGTCCTACACCACAATCCCCTCAGCCCCACCCCAGAATCTGCACCCCCAGCCACCCCAAATCCCTCATCGCCAGCCCCATATCAGAGCCTGCACCCCCAGCCAGAGCCCTCCCCCTGCAACCCCATGCCCCAGCTCATAGCCCCTCCTGCACCCTGAACCCCTCATTTCTGGCCCCACCCCAGAGCCTGCATCCCCAACCGGAGCCCTCATCCTCTCTCGCATCCCAATCCACTGCCTCAGCCTGGAGCCCTCTGCCATACCCTGAACCTCTCATTTCTGGCCCACCCCAGCCCCCTGAGCCAGCCCAGTGAAAATGAGTGAGTGAGGGTGGGGAGAGTGAGTGACGGAGGGGGGGATGGAGTGAGTGGAGGTGGGGCCTTGGAGAAGGGGTGGGGCATGGGCAGTGCAGGGGGCAAGGCAAGGGTGTTCGGTTTTGTGCAAGTAGAAAGTTGGTAACCCTAGCCATGAGGCATTGGTGTTATTCGAACATGGCAGCTTGTCCATTTTAGGTATCAGCATTCTGCACCTGCTGATGCTTCCCTGAAGGTGCTAGCTGTCTGAAAAGGGGTGGGAGTGGTACAATGAAAGCAGAATGATGGCTTCAATTACTCTATGCTTACATCAGCAAGTGGAGCTGCTGAGGCATAGAGGAGGAAATATGTTGCATCCTCTTGAAGGATAGGGCAGCAACCACATTGTGGGAGCCTTCAAGACAAATTCTAGCTGTGTTAGTGAGGTGAAATTTCCTACTTGAGGTCTCCAGCTGCAATGTACCTCATCCACACCTTCTCCAGCAAGCAAGCAGAATAGAATCTTACCCATACAGTGAAAGATGCAGAACTTTTCACACTTTGCCTCTACATCAAGTTGGTTACTTCAAAATGGTCATCAAAAAAGGCCTCTTGAATTTTACAAAAGCTTGGTCATTGATTAGGGTGACCAGATGTCCCGATTTTATAGGGACAGTCCCGATTTTTGGGTCTTTTTCTTATATAGGCTCCTATTTACCTCCCCCCCCACCCCCATCCTGATTTTTCACACTTGCTGTCTGGTCACCCTATCATTGATCAACTGTGGGCAAGGTATTAAAACATCCGGGATTAGGAGGATTTTTGCTTTCACTTTTATTTATACTATGAATGTTTTTGTTACCTGTGCAAGAGATGTTGCTGACTCTTATTGATTTAAGATTCATATTAAAGAAAGGGATTGGGACCTGATCAATGCAACACCTGAGCTAAGACTTTAGTGAGGAGTGTGAATCATTTTTGACAGGCTGTAAATATTAAAATTGATTTGAACTGAGACACATCATTTTTTTTGTTAACTGGGGCAAAAGAACCAATGCAGACACAGATTAGAAATTGAGCTGGAAGTAGAATATCTTGTCAAGTATACTTTTCTTTGACTTACCAGACACATCTATAACTGTCTGTTTGAAATATGGAACTGGAATTATCAAGAGGAAAAGAATACTGTGCAGGAAGATGGTCTATTAAGTGTTATACAGGCGAGGAAGGGGAATCAGCAGTCACTCCCCACTCCCAAGCTAGTTACATCATAATGCCATAGTAATTTCCATATTAATAACACTTCATCTCCCTATATAGCTATTTGAATTCCCCTAAGACAACACTTACTTGGAATTTTTTTTTTTGTTTTTCAATGAAATGTTGAAACAAAATATTTCAACTAAGGTTCAATATTTTTTTTAATGTTCATTTTTTTTTTCATTTTGTGGGAAAAATCCTACTTTGTCTTATTAATTAATTCTGAAAAAAGAGGAGAACATTTGTTAAATTAGAAAGATTTTGCTCCCTTAAATGATACCAAAAAATCATTTTGAAATTTTTAGCTGAAAAACATTTTTATTGAAAAATATCAAGTGAAACAAAAATACTTTTTTGTAATTTTTTCACAAAACCTGTTTTGACCATCTCCATTTCTGATTGTGTCTTCAGTGAAGTGCTAATGGGAATGACTCTGGTGATGGCACTGATACAGATTCTCTGATTGCCTTACTTTTCCTTAAGTACAGTGCCTTGCAACTTGGTTGGGGCTTTTACGTATCACTGTCAGTCATAAATTAAATAATAAACAACTTTTATTTTGTAAACAGATCTGATGTATTTCCAGTATTTTACGTAAATATCCATGATTTCTCTGGTACCTTTCTTTATCATCATAAAGTGATCATGGTTGGTTGTGTGTGTGTGTGTGCTTAAGTAACAATAATGGGTATCACTTAGGCTAAGAGGGTCAGGAACTTGTATGTTGTTAGGTTTTTCCACCAAAGAGAAAAATCAGAAAGGTTTGCTCCAGTATGTATAATTTGGGGTGGTTTAATTGGAATACTATATGTGTCAGGAAGAGGTGGTTGGCAACACATTGTGCAAAGGATCATCAGTGGTATTCATTTATTTATCATGGAGAGACGTTGTGTATTAGGGTTAGGGCATGCCTGCATTGGTAGGTGGGACAATTGGATGATCCACAGCTTTCCTCTAGATACTTCTTGCAGATGGAAGTCAGCTGCTTGATTAGGAAACTAATAAAAACGTCAGTGAAATTCTCTAATCAAGCTACGCATAGGGAAGGTGTCATTAAACCCACTGACAGTGATTCAGTGAGTGAACCAGCTAATGATGCTCAGCTATTCAGAGGGGGAACTACTCTTGAAGAGGACTGTGAATTAGGCCTGGCTGAAGCTGAACAGTTTTGAGAAGAAAAGATTTAGCCAAGAGGAAGGAATAGATGAGTGCTGTTGATGATTTAATGTGGCAGGTAACCTAGAGTTTTGTTACTACTATAAATGAACCATGTTTTCACTCTACATTAAAGACTACTTTATTGGTTTTAAAAAGTGGACCCTAATTCTAATCTGTCAGTTTAACAATATTTATGTTTAAACCAGATGATTGACCAGCCTTATGGAAAAATACTACAGAATTTATTTGAATAAAACCAGTATGGTTCTATGGAACTTTAATAGGGTTCCACAGAAATTACTCTACTCTGAAAATCTGTTGCACTAAATTCATTCTTTCATTGTTATTGACAGTGTACCTTGAGTAGCACATTGAATAGCACCTTACTCCATGTCTAATCCCACTGAAATCGTAGAACTGAATAGGGCATGGCACCCTTTCTACAGTATGTGTGTGTAACCATTCTGTAGAACTCTATCAGGGAAATACATTACTGTTAAATTCTATAGGATTTGTTCATAAGGGAGCAGCTTAGTTGAAATCCATACTAAAATATTTGGACAAAATGCTGTATATTTGATCTTTTCAATACTTTTGTGATAGTTTATTTGGTAGTATACTACATGTAGGGAGGGGAGTGAGAATTCAGTAAATTAATAATTACTCATACTAGTATCTGTAGTGCTGATGTTCTGAGAGGTTTAAAAAAGGTTTGATCTGTATAACCTGTTGGAAGACCGTTACACTAAGAATAATGGTGAAATATAGTGAATAGGAAAGTGTGCAATTTTAGAACAGAGCTAGTAAGGTAACACTTAAATTGCTGCTTAAGGTAAAAGTTGTAAAAATAAATTATATAAAAAGAAATGGGAATGTTTAATAAGCACCTGAGTCAAGGTTTGACCCAAGAAAAGACACAGGACTTTCAGTAACTGCATGAATACTTAGCTCAGTCTTTGGGAAGCATACTGAGCATGCTTTGAAAATTAATTCAGTCATTAACATAGTTCCATATTGTTGCTCCATTATCTTATTACTAATGTCACTCTTATGCTATTACATGGTACCTATCCATGGCTGAATTGTTGTTGAGTTGTCTAGAAATTATAACGATTTATTAACTGAATAACATTTTTGATAAAGCTGATCAAAATGCCAAAGCAAACTTGAGAAAATCTTTTTTTTTTTCTTATGGCTTTTTATTTGTCAAAATTGCAATACAGTTTTTCAATAGAAAATTGAATGGGAACCTTTGAGCAGCTCAGATTTTGGCATTGTTTGTTTGAATGAAGGGGTGGTATATTTGATGAACTGGGAATATCTCTACAATTTATGAATTTTGTGTGAACTTATGAGCCCTATGTCTGTGTCAGGCTGCAAACTCCATTTTGAATGTCCAGCCTGTTACCTCTCCATGATCTATTTGCTTCCATGTTGGCCTAGGGTTGAAATTTCCAGAGGCTGGTGGCAAAAGAATAACCATAGAAGGTTGTTGGCTCTAAGTATCCAATTGTTGGAAATCTATTCACCCTAGACAAAAGACTTGTCCCTGCCCAGTAGGCAACGAAGTCACCTGGAAGGGGCTTGTGTTCATGTGGGGAGGCTGGCAAAAGTGTCACTTGACATAGGGGGCTGAAGGCTTTAAAAAGATACAGACTGGTCTGCTTGGGAATGGATCTGTTCTTCATTCCATGAGGGAAAAAAATATTCACCATGTAACAGACTGTGAGACAGGCAGGATGTCCCCTGCCTCAATCTTCCCGAATTGGGGTGGTTACCCAAAAACTCTGAAGGGAAGGATGAGGTAGGAAGTGAGGGACTTTGCAGTTTTAGATATTTATTGTTTTGTATGATATGTAATCTCTTTTGTATGATTAAGGGAAAAAAATATAAAGATGTGTTTAGACTGTGCAAAGTATGTGCGTAGTGACTGCTTCTCAGTTGCTGTGTGCCACTGAGTTATTCTGTAAATCAGAAGGTTCACTCCTGTTGGGTGGAGTTCTCTGTACTTAAAACACCCCCTGTCCCAGGAGTCAGTGCTGCACCGATAGCCCTCGGCATCTGGACAGTGGTTCCAGCACTAGCAGGGAGTGCCAGAAAGAAGGTCTGCACCCTGAGAGTGTGTCTAGGGACCTTGATATTGGGGCAGTGTCTGGACTCTATTCAAGTTCCAGGACCTTTGGATCCCCAGGGTATTTTGAGCACAGAGGCTGGGATTCCACTCAGCAGTCCTAGTGAGTGGCTGGCAGCGGGCACTCACTAGGATCTGTGCCAGTAGGTAATTGGATTATACTCATCTGAACTTTTAAATATCTCCTAGATCACTTATAAATACATTGCCTTAGCCAAGCTCCACACAAATCTATGAGCATAGGTTCCTTTTACATATCCTATATGTATCAAGAATGTCCTTCATGTCATCTCGGTTTCTAAAAGTTACTGAGAATCACCAGAATAGGTGATTGTACTGTTTGGGTAGTGTGACTTGCACATTCTCCAGCTCAAGTCTCCTGCTTTGCCTTCTCCTCTTGTGTTTGTCTGTCACAGCCCAATGGCAACACAATTCACTGGGAATGGACACCTCTGCCCATAGTGCATGACCAAGACTGACCTGGGGGATGGGAGGGGGAGGGTAGAGATTCCAGAAACTCTTTATTCTTCAGCCCGTCTCCATAAACCATAAAGGGTTGTCTTCTCTTTGGGGATGTCTGCATGAAATTACCCATAAACAGTAAACTTAATAAAATGATTAAAGAGAGAGAAAATTGAATTTAAAAAATGAATGGTTTGCTTAATAGATGTCGATTTATTCTTCTCAAAAGTAAACTAGGCAAGGCATTCTCCACTAATTACATAGAGAGAGAGAGAGACAATCCCCATGTTGACCTTCCTCGGTAGACAGCACCCCATTACTATCTAGAGAGTTTTCCACTACACCCCATTATTATTTCCCCATTTTCCTAACCAGTTTTCTCCAGCTCCATATACACACAATAGGGTTAGGGCAGTAGTTCTCAACTGTGGTCCACTGCTTGTTCAAGGAAAGCCCCTGATGGGCCGGGCAGGTTTGTTTATCTGTTGCGTCCGCAGGTTCGGCCAATCGCGGCTCCCACTGGCCGCGGTTGGCTGCTCCAGGCCAATGGGGGCTGTGGGAAGTGGCGCGGGCTGAGGGATGTGCTGGCGTCCTTCCTGCAGCCCCCATTGGCCTGGAGTGGTGAACCATGGCCAGTGGGAGCCCTGATCAGCGGAACCCGGGGACGCAGCAGGTAAACAAATCAGCCCGGTGCGCCAGGGGCTTTCCCTGAACAAGCGGTGGACCACAGTTGAGAACCACTGGGTTAGGGGAACAGATGCAAAACTCACCTTGTAGGAGATAGCGAAATGAAGAGAGGATAATTCTTTAACAGTGATTAACAGCCACTTCTCAAAGGCTTAGTGACCTAGCTCATTTACCACATTTCACAGATCATTTTGTAAGTAGGTTCTCTTCTCCCCCTTCCCAAAGAACTATGAGTTATGGACCGAGGCCCAGACTCTCTGTCAGAGGTAGCCTCTCCTCTTAGGAAATGATTAATGCAATGGGTCTGGAGGTGCTGATTCAATGCAGATCTAGCATTAACAAATATGGAAATGACATCCTTCTTTCTGAGCAGATGTATCTAGAGTTTGCTGGGATTGTGCACCTACGGTTCTGGTAAAACTGCATGCACTCAACCTGATTAAAGCTAGATGATTTTAATCTGTTAGGTCCCTTTAAGGGAATATGGTTGAGAATTTTGACTTTGTAATGGATAGAACGTATTGAGAAAAGCCATATATGTGAAATTGGTAGTTAAAAAATGATTTATATTTGGGCTGCTAATGTTTTTTTTTTTTCGTTCTTGCTATTAATGCCACTTTGGGGGTGTGGAAAAAAATTTGGGCAGGTTCAAAAGTGAATAATTGAGGCAGAAGCCTGCATGGATAGGAGCACCCTCTATAATCTGACAGATATAAAAATATTTAGATTTGGCCCAAAGTTACACCCACAAAAAGGTGCACATGAGCGCAGTCATGTGCCACAACCGGAGACTAAACAGAAAGGAGATGAATGCACATGCTAACATGTGAAATAGCCGCTTGATTTCTTCCAACAGGAGCAGAATTTGTTTGCATTCACATTTTTTGTGGCTATAATTTAGGATCTGCATTTAGACAAATTGTCCTATATTGCTAAGGATATCCGTGTCAATTGGGTGGAGGATAAGGCTCGATTTATTTATTTTCTGGTCTGTAAATGAGTGAATTCCTTCTCTTCTTTTGTTTAACTTTTTTTTGAAGGTCAGTTACATTGCAGTCAACAGGAAAGGAGGGTTATTAAGGTTGAACTTTCAGTCTGGAATTGGGTAAAATGGAAAGTCAGCACTGGACATAATTGGCAATGCTGAGTGGTCTGTTTCATATAATTCTGATAGCAATCACAATGTACAGCTTAGTAATCACCATGTGGCCTGTGAAATACTATACCTTTAACTGTCCTCTGATGTTTAAGGAGGATTTGATCTTATCCTGGCTATTATTAAATCACATTTGATGTGATGGGGAGTGAAAATGAAAACTCTCAGATTTGTGGTTCTAGAGCATAACTTCTAGTCAGCTTGTGTTTTTAAAACATTAAAAATTTACAGTTTCATTAAAAATATTTCCTATGGTATTCAGATATAATTGAATCCTATAAATGACACAGAGAAAATACCCAATAGTGACAAGCTGGAGAATTAAAGAATAGTAAATTACTGGACCTACAATGTCCAGACAAGGTCATATGAAATCACACTGAGCTCAGCAAGGATCACCCATAGCTAATAATAATTTGCACCTAAGGAAAGTTTTAAGTATACCTCAGTTAATCCATTCTTTGATTATGCAGCTGAGCTTTGTTGATGCAAAATATATTACCACGGCTCAAAGCAGATTTACTTGCTGGTGATATGGAACATTAGGCCTTTCAAGATTTCCCTAAATTAACTAAGGTAAATTATACACTTTATTTGTTAAATATGATTCTCATTTGCTCATGTGTCCTAAGGGCAAAACAAAACCTTTATAATTTAAAAAGATAATGTTGTTACGGTTTTTGATTTAAACTGCAGACTTCTCAGCTTAAAAAATATCACCGGTAAAGCCTGTAACAGGGATAAGCAGTATTTGCATTTGAGGTATGTGGAAACATTTGCTAGGGTAATATGTACATGTCAAGTTTAGATCATTGTAGGAAAAATAATAGCTTTGACCCATATGTATTTTTGTATGGATCTGGCTGACACAAGTAGGGTCAAAGCTATTACTGAGGTTTAAAAAAGAATTTGTACATCTCCCACTACCATAGTTTGAGAACTTTTTTTCAATACTAAAGAAGGGAAAAAACCCTTCAACAATAGTAAAAATTAAACTCAAAATTAAGATATTAATATAGGAGGCAAAAAGGAGAAAAACAATATTGCACAGTTTTGATAGGACAACTAATAAACAGATTATGCATCTAAACTTGAGAAAAACAAATTTTTGACCTAATCATAAAAAAACAAAGGACTTTAACTGACACTATCAACTGATAAGACAAAAGAGGGGAAAAACTGTCAAGCACAATATGCGATCAAGACCACATAGTTGAAAGAAGTGACTGGTAGCAGGCCTCGTTAGTACAACTTTTGGGATTGATACAGGCCAATTTTATAATTGTATACTTGTGTTTGTTTATTTATATGAAGTTTATTTAAGTTGCAAAACAAGTTTTTATAATGTTTTTATATAAAAGAATGGATCTGTTAATAAATAAAGGTGTACATCATGCCATATCATTAATATTATTAAGCAGTGCCATGGAAATGTCCCTAAACTTGATGTGCAATTCTGACAAACTAGTTGACAAAAGGAACCAGCTTTCTTTAAGTTAGCATCTCAGAAGCATCCAAGAAGAAATTTTCCTCAATTGTTTATTTAAAAAGTATAAACTAAAACTTTGACTATTTAGAAAAAAACAGAAACAAGTACTTCATATACTGTAAAGTGTAACCTGTGAAAAGTCCCAAATAAAGCCAGACTCCAATATAGAAGAATGATGGGTGCTTGAGTGACCACAAAGATTCTTGGCTCTTCATTTTTTCTAGCTATTAGTAAAACTGGAAAAAAATGAAATCTACAGACTCATTTGTTTCATTTGTCTTGATCTCTACCTGACAAACATTGTCCGTTGTAACACGCATTCTTTATGCCTACATAAGATTCTTAGTATTTGGTGATAGTACTTTTCCAAAGATCCTTTTCTCATCTGCTGTTCTTGTAATCTGTCTTTCTCCCTCCTACAATTTATGCCCAATTTTGATGGCCTTCCTGTTGCGTTCTAGGTTGCCGCATACCATAAAACTTTTCTGGTATTTATGCCTTGAAGGGGATGGTGCATTTTTTATGAGGTGAGTTTGGCTATTTGGGCAGGGTGAGGACAAGGGTGCATGGGGTGGAGGTGTGATGGGAAGAGTCAGGAGAGTTCTGGAAGATGACAAGCTATAATTGTTACTCTGAGTGGGAGGGATTTCTAAACTTCAGATGGGGATATAGTTTCAGGATTGGGATTAGAACTGAGTAAGGTACGTACAGAGACAGAAGTAATCTGAACCTGGAAAGTATCAGGTTTAGTTTGGAGGCATGGATGAATGTGCACAGTTCTTTCCTCTTCCCACCTGTTCTCAAATCTAATTAGAACCATTGCTGCCATCCCAGGTGGAGATTTAGCCTAACTTGGGGACCCATCTAGCATTAACCAGAGAAGACTTCCAGCTTTCTCTTTCCAATAGTCTAAACTGTCTTGCTGAAAGCAAGAACAGTTCTCTATGCACTGTAGCTGCTTACTGGTTACTTCTTTTCCCCACTCCATTGCTCAGTATTGAGTTCTGCCCTACTTTTCAAATCAAGTTATTACTGAAAATTCATCTAAAAGGACAAGGAAAAGACCAAAGGGTCACTTGCTTGGGGACAAGAAGATAGCTAGGCTGGGAGATGACTGAGGAAATTGCTAGGCTAGGAGGGCAGAGGTTGACTTGCTGGGAAGTGAAATAGAGGATCAGTTGACTGGGGGGAAGGGTGTTAGGGTGCCTAGGATCAATGGGCTGGGGATGGTGGGAAGGGGCAGAGAGCAAAATGTCTGGAGACAAGGATGAAGGAATAATTGGTTCTAGGAGAAAAGAAGCATGGTGAACTGGAATTTGCCTAGGAGAGTAGAGACTCAAAGATTGATCACCTGGTGGAATACAGAAGGCTGGTTGGCTTGGGCAGCTGTAGGAAAGTGAGGATGAATTAGTTTGGGGAAATTATGGGGAGAGTCAATGGATAAATTTACAGAGGTATGAGAGATCAGTTGACTGGGGGGAGCAGCAGAGAGAGAGAGAGAGGATTTTCTGGAGGCAGTAGATGGAATTCTTGTAATATTTGATGACAAAAGGTGTATTTCTGGAGGGCGTAAGATCATCTGATTGTGGGTGCTTACGAGTTTAGTCTACACTTCAACAAAAGACCCTCAGCATGGCTGACCCAGGTCAGCTGACTTAGGTTCACAGGGCTTGGGTGGTGGGGCTAAAAATTGTAGTGTAGACGTTCGGGCTTGGTCCTGGGCTCTGAAAACCTGCAAGAGGGAGGGTCTCAGAGCTTGGGCTCCAAGGTGAGCCAGAATTATCTAAACTTCAGTGTTTAGCCCTGTAGCCCAAGCCCAGTGAGCCCGAATCAACCGATCTAGGCTCTGAAGCGCAGTGCCATGTGTTTTTTTTATTGCAGTGTAGATGTACCCTAAGGGACAGAGGATGGATTGAGTGGGGGAGGGGACAGAAATTAATAAGAAACAAAAAGAAATATTTTTCTGCCCAATACATAATTGGCTTATGGAAATCATTGCCACAAGATATCCTTGAGGCAATGAGCTCATTAGGATTTTTTAAAAGTATTAGACATTTATATGGATAATGAAAACGCCCACAGTTACATTAGATGGGATAAAATTAATTAGGCTATAACCCCTCATGCTTCAAGTCATAGACCAGCTTCTGGCGATAGGCAGAAACATCCCGAAAAACAGACTAGCTGAAATCTAAAATCTTGTTCTTAATAGGTCATTAACTTAAATCTTAGGCAGACCAAACAAACAGATGCTTCAAGGACCCTATCTAATAGAAGGCCTGTTGGAGTCACCAGAGGTGATAATGACAACAATCTGAAGTTGATAGGTAGGCATTGCTAATCAATTTTCCACTTTTCTGGTTGAACTAACAACTCTCCAATTCATTTAAAAGATCTAAATGTTATGTACAGACTATTAATTCCACAACAAACCAAAAGACATTTAGATGATATAAAGGACACAGAGTTGGGAGAGAGAGAACACACTCGTTTCCTATATTTGCATTACCTTGGAAATCTGGGCTTCAAGAATCAATACATGAAATGAACACATGCTTCCGATATATTTAAACATATTGCTGATAAATAAAATCTATAAAGAAACTGACACTGAAACATTTTCACTTAAATAGTAGTGGAGAGTTACAGTTTTAAGAAACTTTATCAGCCCAGTTTACCCATAATTTATTGCTCATGTATTTCCTCCCTTTAAATCTAATACCATTACCTCTTTCATCAGATGACATTATGACACATTTTAATAAGACTTTGTCTTGTTCTTTTAAGACATGCACATATAACTGATTTTACCTCCTGGGAGCAACACACTTCCTCCTGACTACAATATATTGTTGTCCCCAGCATGTCCTTAAAAAGCCAATATATTATTAGCATGCTGGTTTGTGGTGGTATTGGATGCTTAATTACCCAGTGGCTGCAAAAATCAAATATTATTGCTAAAACATTTCCAGTTTTCTAATATAAAACAACCTTCGACTCAAATTTTGCATTTCAAAATGTACAATCACTTTTAATGTTTTCTAGGTTTTACCTCTGTTATTTCACAAATTAGATGACAAAATAGCTTAACCAAAGGACTGTAACAAAATGGATTCACAAAACAAGCTCATAGGAACTCTTTTTTCTTATTTATGAGTAGAAATCCTGTGGGAAAATGTTAAATTCTGCAGATTGTGGCAAATCAATGGGACACAGTAATACCAGGGTACAAAATATATCTGAATGACAGAGTAGATCATGCTGATGGTAGAGTGACATTATATTTGAAAGAAAGCTTAGAGTAAAATATAGTAAAAATCTTAAATGAATGAAACTGTACCATTAGAATCGCTATGGATGGAAATTCCATCCTTGAACAGTAAGAGTATAGCAGTAGAAATATACTACTGACTACCTGACCATGATGGTGTCAGTGAAATGCTCAAAGACGTTACAGAGGCTACAAAGGCAGAAAATGGAACAATAATGGGGGATTTCAACTATCCCCATTTTTACTGGGAATGTAGTCACCTCAGGACAGGATGCAAAGATAAAATTTCTACATATCATTAATGACTCCTTCGTGGAGCAGCTTGTCCTAGAACTAGGGTTGCCAATTTTGGTTGGATGTATTCCTGGAGATTTAATCACATAAGAATGGCTATACTGGGTCAGACCATAGGTCCATCTAGCCCAGTATCCTGTCTTCTGACAGTGGTCAATTGCCAGGTGCCCCAGAGGGAATGAACAGGACAGGTAATCCTCAAGTGATCCATTCCGTCTCTCTGTTTCCCAGCTTCTGGCATACCATCCCTGCCCATCTTGGCTAATAGCCATTGATGGACCTATCCTCCATGAATTTATCTATTTCTTTATTTGAACCCTGTTATAGTCTTGGCCTTCACAACATCCTCTGGCAAAGAGTTCCACAGGTTGACCGTGCATTGTGTGAAGAAATTCTTCCTTTTGTTTGTTTTAAACCTGCTGCCTATTATTTTCATTTGGTGACCTCTAGTTCTTCTGTTATGAGAAGGAGTAAATAGCACTTCCTTATTTACTTTCTCCACACCAGTCATGATTTTACAGACCTCAATCATATCCCCCTTTAGACATCTCTTTTCCAAGCTGAAAAGTCCCAGTCTTATTAATCTCTCCTCATACAGAAGATGTTCCGTACCCTATATCACATGACATAATCTTTAATTACAGATTAATCTTTAATTCCTGGAGATTCCAGGCCAATCCTGGAGGGTTGGCAACCGTACCTGGAACCCACAAAGGGTGAGGCAATTCTTGATTTAGTCCTAAGTGGCACACATGATGATTGTGACGATGATGATAATAATAATAATAAATAGGAGGAGGACCAAAAAAATGACACCATGGCGAAACAGCAGAATAAAAGAGGCAGTTAGCATCCTTTAAAAATTGAAAGTCAAATCCTAGTGAGGAAAATAGAAAGGAACATGAACTCTGGCAAGTATGAGTGTAAAAGTGTAGTAAGTCAGGTTAAAGAAAGAACATGAAGAGCAACTAGCTCAAACTTGAGTGCCTCAAATGTAATATCCAGCCTTGTTTTCATAGCTACTCAGTGATTTTTAGATAATATTCAAGACTTAATATGTAACCAGCAAATATCTCAAAGGAAGAAAATCTGTTGTTACAATGGAAAAACGATTCAGTGCTAAATACATGTAGGAAGATTTGATCAAACGTTTTGCTATCAAAGAGGTTCTTACAAATTAAAACTGAGAGTTGGAATAGTTCTCCACATTTTAGCAACAACTTTTGGACCATTTAATGCTAAAGATTTATGCTTCTGCATTAAATAAGACCAGTGATGTATTCTCATCTTAATTGAGTACATTAGATTTAGGTACCTGCATTATTTCACAGAACTAAGGCTCTAATATGGTCTTTTGGGTGTTCTGTTTTGAGGTTTTCATTATTTAGGGAAATCAGGATCTTCTATGACAATATATTATTGTCTCACTTATTATATATGTGATTACAATATTTGATTAGCCTATTGAGTGTCATGGAAACATGTATTGTTATTCGTCTTTGATTATAATAATGGAAAAATATCACAGTTAATTAGTATAGAATCATAGGCATTAAAGTTGGATAAGCCCTATTAGGTCACCTCATACATCCCTCTGCCATTTCAAGATTGTACCCTACAGTATTTCCAGTGTTTTTGCCATTTTAATTTTATACATCCTGATCATGTGAAGGGTCTGTGACAGGGTGAAATCCCATCACAGGTGAGAAAGGTGTAAAGGCTCAGATAGTCCCATTCATTTTACCTGGGAGCTAATTAGGTAGTTATGTGGCAACTAGACAGGGTGGGACTAAAAAAGGATCAGGTGATAGTTCAACAGACACCCGAGCCTTATAAATAGGCTGACAGTTCAATGCGGGGGGGGCGGAGAAGAAGCAAGAGCCGCTGCCTGGAGTTGACAGGAAGGCTGACTTGCTCCTGTGAAGGAGCAAAGCACCAAAGACTACTGGAGGCTACAGGACTCATGGAGACTTAGTGCTTGCTGTCAGAGTTGGGGAAAGTCAGTGAAAACCCAGGAAAGGGTTGAGTACAAGGCCCCACAAGATAGGTTGATTGTTTCGGACACTGGACTACACTTGGACATTTTGTTACCCTGGAAGGGGCTTGAACTAGCCACTTCTTAGCTGCAGGGCTGAGCCATGAACAGAGACAGATGGCCTGTTAGTGACAATGTCCTGCAACCCTGCCCCCCAAACACAAGGATGCACCGTTGCAGGGTCACATAAGCATCACTGACACCAGATCCTAAAAGGAACTGTTTATTTGGCACCTTCCATTGACTTCAGTTAGGCTCCACATGGCTATAAGGGTCAGTCTACTCAGAGCTCCTTTTGAGGATATGGGGTTAAAATGGTAAACTCAGTACATCCCATGAAATAACAATTATGTTATCCGATGAAGTGAGCTGTAGCTCACGAAAGCTTACGCTCAAATAAATTGGTTAGTCTCTAAGGTGCCACAAGTACTCCTTTTCTTTTTGCGAATACAGACTAACATGGCTGCTACTCTGAAACCTGCAATTATGAACATTGTTTCATACTAGAATAGTGTAAAAATATTCAGAATGTCTCTCCCCAGGAGGTCCAGCCTAATTATGATGATGTCAGAAATGCAGCCCAACATTTAGGTTCATTAGAAAAGCAAAATATTTTCAAAGCTGTTGCTTGTATTTAAATGCTTATCTGTGTTTCCTGTGTCTGAAGCTATGTCATCATACTGTTAAGATGACTTCATGTTTGATTATTAACCCCTCACTAAATGTAAGCATTTACATTTTTGTAGTGAATTGCTCCTTTGTAATTGTATGAGGTGATTGAAATATATTTTATGTCACATTGCAAAAAATTCTGATATTGAATTCAGTTTGTAGTATTGTTTAATTATTCCACTTGAAGTTCTTTTTCACTTGACTGTGCTTTTGTGTTACTTGAAAGTTTAAGTAAACAACAATTTCCATAAGCAAAGATCAGAAATAATCATAGAAATCCTTTAATAAATCTACAGAACCTTCTATTTTCATTTTAAAATACAAATTCACAAAAAAAGTTTACCACCACAGAGAGAATCTTTTATAGACAGCAGTAACAGACCTGGTTTGCCTGACTGATGGGCCACTTCCTTCCTCTGTGCCACTTAGGTTCACCAAACTATTAATACCTGCTGAACCTTCTCCCCATCAGTCATCAATCATGAGCAATCAGTCAGCTACTTGATAATTAACAGTGAGGGGGGAAAACACTTCAAAAGCTAAAAATATTTTCTGTGGTAGCTTCATGCATAAAATCACACAATAAACCTTTTCACTGTTAATAACCACTTCAGTGCCTGCATTCCTATATGATAGACCTAACAAAGAGGAACCTACTGGCATATTTAACTTACAGCCCACACCATTACTTGGTCATTCATTTCAATAGGCATGTGGCATGGAAGAGGAATTAAAAAAATAAACACTTCTGATTTGAGATGAAGAAAATGGAGCCCTTGACAGAAACCCATGGCTGTGCTAAACATCTGTGGTTCTTGATGAAGATTTAGTGGACTATAGATAGAGAAAATGCATTCTGCCAGTGATGCCGTGGATTCTCACTACACTCTGCCTATCCAACCTGGAAGGAGTGGTAGTGTACTGTGAGGAAAGGAGAGGTGAGGAAGACACTGCCAAGCCCAATTTCCATCCTAACCACCATCCCTTGCCCCCATTGTCTGTATGTTGTAGATAGAGAGATGAACCAAAATTTCCTGATTGCCTTAGACAGCTACGTTCATTTTGCTGTATGATAACATTAGTATTTGCAGTATTGATGGTATTCCCTATTTATAACTATATGAAAATGCACTTTGCATGGGTCTCTGAGAGAAACAGAACATGAGGAGGACAATAGGGCAGGGGTTCTTTACTTCCTATGTCCCTCAATACCCAGTTATGTCAGCAGTATTCAGGAATAGTCATCTGAAGTAAATATTAATATTTGTTCTTTTCATAAAATATTTGATTAATAATATTTGATTGATTAATCCATCCTTAGTTGTGGGTGTTGTCTTACACATACTGGGCTTGATTCTCAGGTACATTAAGGCCCCTTTATGCCACTCAGACAGGAAAAAGGGGCTTTAAAGGGACAAAAATGGCCATCTAAAAATATTCCCTGGTACAGGGAGCCTCTTCACTTGGTGTAGAGTTGTACAGGCTCTCCTTTGGTCATTCCACCAGTCTATGGCTGTAGCCAGATTGTACTGCCTTACAGCAATTATCTGCTTCCTAGTGTAGCCTTTGATTTAGATATTCCAATTAATATGTTTCAATGCAAAATTAAAAATATCAGCCCAAGATTCACTCCTTGATTTGGTTACAGGTAATTTATTTAATTCAGTTTAAGAACCTTGAATGACACAATGAGTGATGACATTCAACATTTTATTATATAATAAAACCAAAGCAAGCATGCATAAAAGAATTACAATATAACAACTTAACTCTACATTTATACTCGCATACCTAAAATGAAATAACACCAAGGGGTGATCAGTCCTTTGATGAAGGAATGGTGGTAGGATCCTTCCTTTAAGCAGTGTATGATGCTTTATGGAGTTACCCCGTAAATTAGGGGCTACCCTATTTATAGTAAATTATAAAAAGCTAATTAACATTTAATCCACCTTTTCACCATATCTATTCTTCTGCTCCCATATTTAATCTTCTGTATCCCTAAACCCAAGTGTCTTTTACTTCTCTATTGGCTATTAATATCAAACATCATTCTAATTATCATTTGCATCAATGAAAATTCTGCAGTTAACAATATTCCAAAACATCCACAAATTCCCTTACATCACTTGCTACAACCAGTTAAGACAAAAACATTTACTACTCTCACCCATGGTTATACCTTGAGTCACTTCTATTAATCTCTTATTCACTCATACTAACAAAATTAACTTTAGTTAATACGAAGCCTTAGCTTTAGGCCTAAAGGCGTCCTCCCTACTTTATTGCACCAGTGCCCAGTGCCTCCTGCCAAACAGGTAGACAGCAGGTATTGCAATACCCTTTAAAAGGGCATCTCCTTTGCTTTTCCCAAATGGAGCCAAGACTGGTCCGGTCCCTCTCTTCCCACTTTGAGGAAACTATCATCTCTAAGCTTGACTTCAGTGGGAATTGGCTTGGACCTAATGCAGTGGAAAGATTCCAGTGATTTCATTGTGTGTTAGATTGGACCCATAGTCCCTGAATTCTCTGAGCAAAAAGATACACAGGTGAAATGCCTCTGTGCAAAGGAGCAAATCCCCTTGACCACACTCCTTCACCTTGGCTAAATATTAGTACTGGTACAGTGCCTCTTATGCCATCCTGATCTTCCTTCTAGAAGACATCATTCCTCAGTCATTTTAGTAATGATTTTTAGAGTGAGTTGGGAATTTTTTGACAAAACAGTTTTGTTTTATTCTGTTGGAACATGCCAATTCAGCAAGAAGGTTTCTCAGACCCTGGATGAATTTCTGGTCAAAATAAGAGAAGGAGAGAGACCCACCCACTGTGGAATACTCAATAGCCGAGTGGCTAGAGCATGCACTGATGATGTGGAAGATTCAGGTGTGGTCAGATGTTTGACTGCATGCGTGTGTTCTTTCTGCATGCTGTACTGACTCTGGCCAGATAGCCCGTACAGCAGGCTCTGATCGAACTGCCCAATAAATCCACAGACTTGGTTCGTAGCGAAGAAACTTGGTCAGGTTTATTGCCGACAAAGCAGGGTGCTAATGCCCCGGCTCAGTAGTTACAGGTACACTAACACATGTATGCCTGTGAGAATGGAGCAGCTCAGTGAATGGCTGAACTTTCCATTCTCCCCTCAGCCAGACAGAAACATTCTCTCTGAGACTCCATTTTATACATCAATACAAACAAATTACGTACTGTTCCTCTGACATAGTTAGTTGACACCCTCTGACATAGCTGGTTACCACCCATCACCTTGTACATCTCTATCCATCACTCTGTCATCCTGACCTGATCTTTGGGATGGCTCAGTGTGTTGGTATCAAGGTGTTCTAGTGCCACCCTTCTGGAATGTGTTTGTGTGAATGCTCTGTGCCTAGCACCTCTTAGGAATGTGTATTTTTGCAATATCAGTCCTGTTCTTGCCAAATTCTGAGCAGGGCCTTCCTCTAGCTCACAGCCTGAATTTGCTTTATATCCGCAAAGTTTTGACCACTAGATTAGCTCAGGCCTCATACCAGGCCTCTGATACAAGGGCTTATGTTTTAGACCCTCTTCCTGCTACATCGGGTTCAAATCCCTGCTGTCCCTTGGCTCTGCTCTGTCAGTATCTCTCTCTCAGGTCCAATAAATGTTTGTTTATGCAAGGGGAACAGCTCCACAGAAAAGACTAAGAGAGACCCACACTAGACTAGCAAAGAGGCTGATGGGTAGGGCACTCACCTGGCTGCCTTAATCACCAGGTTATTGGCTGTTCTGAGGTTTCTCTCTCTCTCTCTCTCTCTCTCTCTGGCTCTGATTATTCATTAAAAAATTAGAAACATCTCTGTTTCATCCAGATGCACAATGGGGAGTAAACTGAAATCTCTAAGAGTTTCATAGGTTTCATTGCTGTTTCTCACAGAGTGCTAATGATTTTACTATTGATAATAAAATATGCTCCATATACTACTTTTTCATACAAGGAAGACATGAGACCAGTGTTTCTGGGACATTCATGGCCAGATTTATCCTCGTTATCATTTTGCTGGAATAACTGTATATATAAAAAGAGTGTTAAAGATAAGAGGCCTTATGCTTCAAACATTGATTTTAGTGGTACGGTAAGATCTGCAAGACCATGCCCAAATCGAGTGTCCAGTTTTTCCTAGCAATAATATAATGCTTGATTTCTATAGTTTTTGTGTTTATTATACAAAAATAAATTACTTAACTTTCAGAGGAGTACTGCTGAAAGAAAGCCCATAGGAATGTGTATTTAGATTTGAAGCCTTTTAAAAAAGAATAAAACTTTAAAGAACATTTAATTTCAAGTTCTGAGGTCTTGATGCTTTTACGGATAACAGTTAGACTTTGTGAGTGGCTAAAGGTGTCAGAGCTATTGGTGTGATTTCAAATGGATAACTTTAATTAGAAACCAGTGCTTAAAGGTCAATATCTTTTATTCTAGGTTCTAACTGTGTGGCACACATACGGTGCAATGATTTCAGTCTAAATATCAAGGCTTATTAAACCAGAGAGTGAGGGTCAAGCCCTGCTTACCTGAGTCATAAGAGCCATTTTATTGATTCTAATGGAACTGTTTGAATAAGTCAGACGAGCAGGATTTGACCCTTGCTTTTGTGTCTGTCTCCCAACCCTTTCTTACCTTCCCCTGCCGTAAAGGCTGTAGTAAGCAGACAGATGTATAGCACAATCATTTACATAAGCAAGAGTTAGCACGGGCATTTTGTAGACAGTTTCAGTAATATGTTGGAAACTAATGTATTTAAGAAAACGTTCAGTATTTGAGAGCCGAAACCTTGCTTATTAACTCCCTATTCAGTTATTGTTTTTCTCAAACTGAGGGCTCTTACATTACCTTGCTGATGAGCTGTGTCAATATTTAGTGGTGAAGACTTCAACTGAAATTAGGAAGTTAACTTCTCTCTTGGCTTAGGGGTAGCAGATTTCTTTGGCAGTGGTCTTCAGATAGGTGAAGCCTGTGCACCAGCTAGAGGTGGGAACTTTTTTGGGAAGTGCAGGATTCTGTATCTGTGTATTTTTAGTGAACGCTGTAATAGTTCATTCCTTACCAATATTTTTGAAGTCTGCTTAATATTCTCAGTTTTTATGATAATGGCAGGAAAAAAAACTGGGGAAGTTTAGAGTCTTAAATTAATATGTGCCTTCATCAATAAGGCAGGATGGCCAGCTGTCCCTCCCTCAGAACTACCGTGGAAATTTTGGGCTCCACCCCTAAAATTAGACGCAGGAAGCTTCAGATATGCATGCTCCCTGCTTCATTAATCATAAAAGCAGAGTTGGGTAAAGATTCACAGAACTTCACCTTCTCAGTTTCCTTCCACCCACTGCTATACAAATCCTATTGCCACCTCACCACACCTCCTCCAGACCCCTTTGCATTCTGTGCATTGGTATACAGTTTGATCTGATTTTGCTCAACATTTCACTCAATGAATCAATCAAGTAATGTTCTCATTTTAAAATGCTAATGTTCAGTTTTATATGGCAGTTAGTTGAGACACTGTGACAATTCTATTTAGCTTATGTAAATATTTCAGAAAAAAAATCCCTTGCCTTAAAGCTTAGTAAACTGTCACAGCAGATGCAGCTGTGTAAAATGGATTTGAAATCCTCTTTACTTCTCTTTAAATATTTTCATTTCTGGCTTTACATTGTTCATTGGTTGTTTAAAGCGCCTTTCGATTTCCAACACCTCTGTTAAATATCATGAATCTTAGTCACAAAACTAACTAATGCAGTTTAAATGTTTAAATGAGCTTCGGTTTTCATTCTGAAACTTACACAGTGCTCTAAGTAACTGGTGGGACCTTTCAAATTCTGGCCTATTATATATTCCCGCACAGTGGAATCATATAAAAGCTGTAATGGAGATCTGATGAGGGAAGGGAAGGTACAGAGGCATTTTCAAAAGGAGCAGTCAAAACATTAGCTTTCGGATCATGAAAAGTTTTACTCATGGTAACTCTGCAGTCTTAAACAATAAGTGCTCATATAATCAAAGTAATTATGATTATGGTATCAATGGGCCAGCTGGCTCTAAGTAGGCATTAATCTGTGATAGACAATGCAATAGTCCTGGATATCGGCACATCTAGATTGCACATTCACCATGGGGTACATTTTCAAGTCCTCCCAGCTTGCACAATATCCAGGAGTTCCATGTTGTCAGATAAGAAAACCACATGGGTGAGCTACCATGAGGGACTGAAGAGGGGAAACATGGTTGGTTGGGATCTAACGGACCTGTGTGCAGGGAATAGAAGGGGCTAATGGATTTGGTTGGAAAGAATGAGAGGACTGATGGATTTTGTGTGGAGAAAGACTGGTGGATTTTTAAGCAGTTACATGGGGGTTGGAGTTGGAGAGGTTATTTTATCTAGGGAACATCACATGTATTACTGAATGAGGGAGACATTTTTTGAGGAAGCCCTTTAAGATTTTGTCAACTACTAGGAAACTTCTCATTTAAAAAAATAAAAACCTTTGGGCTAGCTTTGCTTAGTAAAAATTGAAAGTTGTAAATGTTATTGTTCATGGCTGTGCATGATGGGAGATATGGAGCAATAATTACTGATTACAGAAAGCACAATGCCTCAATTAATTAGAAATTTAAACAACCCATAGCCCTCCTCCCCAACCAACGCCTCACAGTGAGATGAAAAAGCTTTTTTAGAAAGGAATTTACCTATAACAGACTTTAATAGTTTTTTAAAACATAATTGGAGTTGGTAGTGGACTATGGTTCTTTTCTATTAAGCCACCCAAAAAGCTGAAACTCATGCTCTCCTTTATAATTCGTTTTTACTACTGTGTGCGAAGACCTGTTAGAGTAGAAAGCTGTTAACAGCATGGATATTATTTCTGGCGCATTTCTCCTACATCCACATGTCTTGTACTGTCTGAAGGTGCACAGTACTGAACATGCCATCGTGCAGCCTGAAAAGTCCATCTGTCCGGCAAGAAGCAAGGGTATCTTTTTTTTTTTTTTTAAATAGGAACTCAGTGTTGTTCAACGGAATTCATCCTGCATGAAAAAACATCCACTTAGGGAGTGTGGAATTTTAAAGTTGTAGGACTTTGCATGGCATTAGTTTGAGCCTTTATAGTTACACTTGATTATCTCTGATTTAGGCACTATTTGGGTCCAGGGTGTGAGATTTGTCCAGTATTCTTTAAAATAGTGAGATAAGTCCCTATTTAAATCCACGTAGGGTGACTTTAGTTCGAGCTGCATTTAGCTTCTTGGGGGGAAAAAACATGACCAAGGAAGTAGAATAATGCCATTCCGCTACACGCTTATCACTGTGCAATGTTTCAGCAGCAGTGTGTGATAGAAGTGACATATTATACAGCTTTTCATCGTATAACACAAAATTACAACAATGTTGTTTGTATAGCTGTAGCAACTAGGAACCCAATCATGGATAAAAACTCTCATTGTGTGTGAGGTACTGCATAAATACAGAATTAAAAGATGGTCACTGCCCCAAACCATTTGCAGTCTAAGACAAGATATGACAAATGGATACAACAAACATGAGGGGAGCAAAAGGTAACAATGAGACATTACTGGTCAGCATGACAAGCAGCAGTCACAGCACATCAATTATCTACCATTGTCGAGTTTTATTTAGGCACCAGGGTTGAGGGCAGTTTTAAGGAGGACAATGATATGGCCTAATAGATATTTACAGGGAGATCCTCTGACACACAGGGCAGTATGGGAGAAAGTGCAAAGGAGCTTATTTGAAAACTCACCAAACACGTGGACAAGGGTGATGCAGTAGATATAGTGTACTTGGACTTTCAGAAAGCCTTTGACAAGGTCCCTCTCCAAAGGTTCTTAAGCAAAGTAGACAGTCATGGGATAAGAGGGAAGGTCTTCCCATTGATCTGTAACTGGTTAAAAGATAGGAAACAAAGGGTAGGAATAAATGGTCAGTTCTTGCAGAGGAGAGACGTAAATAGTGGGGTCCCCCAGAGATCAGTACTGGGACTAGTTTTGTTCAACACGTTTATAAATGATCTGGAAAAAGGGGATAAATAGTGAGGTGGCAAGGTTTGCAGACAACACAAAATTACACAAGATACATAAGTCTAAAGTTGATGGCAAAGAGCTACAAAGGGATCTCACTAAACTGGTGACTGGGCAACAAAATGACAGATGAAATTCAATGATGATAAATGCAAAGTAATTCACATTGGAACACATCTCAACTATATATACAAAATGATGGGGTCTAAATTAGCTGTTACCACTCAAGAAAGAGATCTCGGAAACATTGTGGATAGTTCTCTGAAAACATCCATTCAATGTGCAGCAGCAGTCAAAAAAGCTAACAGCGTGAGGAACCATTTGGAAAGGGATAGATAATAAGACAGTAAATATGATAATAACATTATATAAATCCATGGTATGACACATATTGAATACTTGGTGCAGTTCTTGTCACTTCATGTCAAAAATTATATATTAGAATTGGAAAAAGTACAAAGAAGGGCAACAAAAATTATTAGGGGTATGCAACAACTTCCATATGAAGAGAGATTAAAAAAGATTCTGACTGTTCATCTTAGAAAAGAGATGACTAAGGGGGGGTATGATAGAGGTCTATGAAATAATGAATGGTGTGGAGAAAGTGAATAAGGAAGTGTTATTTACCTCTTCGTATAATACAAGAACCAGGGGTCACTCAATCAAATTAACAGGCAGCAGGTTTAAAACAAATATAAGGAAATATTCTTCACACAATGCACAGTCACCTGTGGAACTCGTTGCTGGGTTCAAAAAAGCACTTGATAAGTTCATGCAGTATACCTCCATCTATGGCTAGCCAGGGTGGTCAGGGATGCAACCCCATGCTGTGGGTGTCCCTAAATCTCTGACTACCAAAATCTGGGACTGGATGAAAGCCGATGGATCACTCGATAAGTGTTCTGTTCCATTCATTCCTTCTGAAGCATCTGATGCTTTAAGAAGACAGGATACTGGGCTAGGTGGACCATTGGTCTGGCCCAGTATGGACATTCTTCTATTCATATTCACTGGGAGCTATTATTTCTCTTTGTCTATCCACAAAATCATTCATATGCATCAGTTCATATTCAATAGATTGTTAATATAAGGGCTAAAAACTTTTTTTTTAAATGAAAGTTTAAAGTCTGCAAAAAAATAAAAAAACCCACCAGAGCCACCATAAAAATGTCAGCATATCTGTAAGTACCAGCTCAGTCTGACTCCTGAACTACGGTAAAAGCATGTTACGTTGCTTCTGAGATTAATGGGCCATATGCTTAGCTGACATAAATCAACATAGTTCCATTGAACTCAAAGGAGCTAAACCAGTTGATATGAGGCGGGAATCTTGTCCAAAATGTAATTGAAAGCATAAAAATTTCAATCATGAATGAAGGTTTATTCAGATTATAAATACCACTGTCCTTGATAAATTCACTTATATAGAAGTTATCCCAGTGTGAAAGCAGTAAACAATCTGTTGAATTGTTAAGGATGATGCCCTATGTTGTCACTGTCTTCAGGTAGATGTTGTTGATTATGATGTTACTGAGACAGCTAGGGAGAAATCTAGCTTTTATCTTACATTGAGTAAGTCAGAAACAAAAATTCTGAATTGACAGTTCTAGGTTTACAATATATCTGCAACTCTTTCAGTTTCCCTATATTAAAGGGCTTCTTCAGTCATTTTGGGACATATGGGATGACAGTCAGATCTGCAAAGCTCTGAAGGAGCCAGAGTTTTATTAACTACAATGTTGAACGGAAGATCTATAATGACATTTAAATTACTTGATAGATGCCCATTCAGATGTGCCGAATTTGGAACTCAGGACTACAGCCAGATGTGCAAATACAAATTCATTTTTTTGAAGGGCATGATTTGGTAGAATTTCTCATGCCCTCCAAAACTTTACACTTAAAGGTGTTTATTTTTTTAAACAAAAGGGCATGATATTAATTTTTCACTTTAAAAAATGACCATATTTGAGAAGTGTTAAGTGAAAGTACAGCAAATGAAGTCAGTTAATAGTTTATTAACAAAATCAAAATAATCAGTTATTCCCTCAAGCAAAAGTTTGTTTGAATAAATTACTCCAGGTCCAGGATGTTAGCAGACTCATGGGTACTTATCTGGGAGTCTCACGCACAGTGCTATGAGAACAAAATCCTGCCCTGCAAGATGGAAGGCATGCAATGGAATGGTCCCAGCTGCATATCCAGAACAAGAAATTTCCTTCAGGTGCTGGGCAGGATGGTACAAGGAGGAACAAAAGATTCCCTGTCAGGTGCACCTTACTGCTGCTTTGAAGGGGAGCAACATGCTTCATTGGTTGAAACATGCTATTGACCACAGCATAAGCACTAAGGCCCCAAACCTGCAGAAACTTAAGAAAGACATAATCTTAACTTTATGTGCTGTGAGTAGTCTCATTTTTAGACATGACAAATCTTGCATGTTGGTAGGGGGTTAGATTGGATGGACCTTCTGGTCCCTTCTAACTCTATGGTTCTATGATTCTATGTTTGAAGTCAGTGGGACTCCTCATATGCTTAAGTGCTCTGCTGGATCAGGGTCTAACTGTCTGGGAGTACTAGAATGTCTCCTTAAGGCTGTGGTGTGGCAGCTGGCTCACCTTAACTCTAGAGAGAGACCCTGCCACACTAATTGTGGGGGGAGCACAAACTCCCTGTGCTGTGTCCCTATTACTGTCAGACAAGTTCACCAGCCATGCTATTTTGTCCAAAGTTTAGGAGAACACATCAGACTAAGCTGTTTGTAAACAGGAAGGGAGAGATGATATTACCAGCAGTGAAAAACTTGTACATGACACCAATCTAAATCCAGATTTCCAGTGATATGAATATGAATTTACTTAGTGCTTGTAAACATCTCTATACAACATTAGTGCCATGAAGCTGAAAAACATTTTGAAGATATCCTTGATGACAGTATGATGTAAACTAAACCTGAACGTGTTACACCATAACACAGAGCTATAATTGACTTTGCTATAATTGGACACTGGTTGTTGAATATACAACACTGAGGTGATTTTTAGATAGAGCCCCTGTTTCCCTCCTTCTGGCACATAAAAAAAAAAAGTCTTAAAGATATTATTCGGATTTTCCAGTCCATTGTATCACAAGACCTGTTTGTGTGCTATGCAAGTAGTTGTGTCCCTTTTTTAAAGTGTTCTAATTAATATTTATATTTTTCCAAATTGTTTTAACTTGCTACATCTTGCGTTGATTGTACATGTTTTGGAGTCTGCCCAGGCGCATTCTAATCACTTACATACTGAATAACTATGGCAGTATTTCAGACTGCAAACTTAATGTCACTGTTCCTAGCCTGGTGTCTAAAATTAATGTGACTACTGAAAAGAACTACATTCATACAAAAGTCCCCACATTAAAAGAGTATTAAATTTACTGCAGAAAAGTAAAAATCATAGTTAAAGGTTATACTATTCTATGAAAATAGTTTATTCTTTTTGCATGATAGTTAAAGGATACCTTTTTGTATTTCTTTCAACTTGGACAAAGGTGTTCATTTTGTTTCTAGTCAATTTCAGGTTCTTACAAACCACTAATGCTTCAATACTTGAGTTTTGAACACATAGAGGGTTGTTCATTTGTGTTACCAAAAAAAAGTCCATTGTAAAAATAACATTTCCATTGACTTAAGTTCTGCATAATATTAATTTTGCAAAACCTAAATTCTGAGACACATTGACTTAACACTGTCTCTTTTAATCAACAAACTTTGGTCCCAGTTCAGGAAGGGATAGTCCCATTGACTTCAATGGGGCTGCCCCCATGCTTCAAGGTAGGTATGTGCGTAAGTATCTTGTGAAATTGGGGCCACATTGATGCTAATTTTGCAGATATGTTTCAATAACACTGCATTCAAAGAATATTCTTAATTACACAAGGCCATATTCTGAAATGTTCACCATGACATTTCCAACAGGGCATGCTTTTTGGAATTCAGATGTACAGCAGTAGGGTACAAGGAATATTCCAAGAATTTTAATATACTGCATATACACTACACTAAAAATCCCCCACTGAATACATGATTCTTATCCTTGCCACTGATAGAATTTTAATCCAAAATAAATGTGAACAGTCACAACACTACCAGTCTTGTCACTCAGACAATCTTGTATTTCATAGTGTAGGTCAAAAAGAAAATGTCTTTGAGTGAGATGAAATTTGTATCACGTTAATTTATAGCATAAAGGAACATTACTCAATATGGTCCGAAAGAGCATCACAAATTGTTATCACTTGCTTTTGGATTAGATATCTATTTTCAATTTGCATAGAGGATACCTCTTCTAAATGTACTGCACTGAAGACAAGTGAGTCAGACATTTTCATGGTTTTGCTGGCTGCACGTTTCTGCGTACCAATTTAGAGAAAGTATACATAAATTTGCTGTGATTAATCCTAGCTTGAGAGAGAATGCATCATTTCATTCAGTAAGAGACCATGCATGCATCTTGTTGCATCAGGTTACCCATAACGGTTATAGATATGACACACTGTGATATAGTCTAATGCAAGGCATCCTACTTTTTATCAATCTTTTATTCTGATTTAGATTTGTAAGTATCCCTAATGTGTCTGCTAACAAGATATGTGCCAAGGAGCACAGCATTCAAATGAACCCCCTCAACCATCTTCCCAGTCACCCAGGCTCTCAGGTTTGTTTCAAATTGCATTCCTTACTCTTGTCCCCCAACATCCAGGCTGTTGCCGTGTTTTCTTCCGTAATCTATCTAAAATTTGACCATTCTTTTCCATCCCTGTGGTCAAAGCTCTTGTCTATGCTCAGTTTATCTCCTGCCTTGATGACTTTCTCTCTAGCATGTCTTTTGTCTAGTTTACTCTCCCTTCAACCCACCCAAAATGATACTGAGAAAACGTATTTCCCCCCATCATTCCTTCAGCCATGTGTAAAGGGACTGTTGCCTCCTTACTAACATTCAGTGGGGGTGTTTCGGTTGGCTAGCTCCCAGTACTAAAAGGGGTAGGGTCTATGGGAAACCAGGACCCTGAGACTGATAGTACCCAGGAACAATAGGGAGAGGCCAATGCACCAGGTCAGCCTGAATGACAGGGCGGGCAGGCTAATCAGGGAGTCAGGAGGCCAGAGAGGTCCTGTCCTCCGTGTGAGCTGGGATTGCCTGGGTCAGACAGAGTGGGGCCAAGCTAAGGAGAAAGCAGGGGCCCAAGCTGAGCTGGGGAGCAGAGCTGCAGCCCCAAAGCCAGAGGCACAGCCCAGAGAGAACACACTTGCCCTGGGAGGAGAGCTGCAGCAACCAGAGCCAGAGGGTCCAGAAAAGCAGCCCACGAAGCAGGTCAGTGCTGGGAGCAGAGTCAAAGAAGCAGCCTGCAGAGCAGACCTGTTCTGGGAGCAGAGCTGTAGCAACCGGAGGCAGAGGGGCCAAAGAAGCAGCCCAGGGAGCTGGAGGCAGAGCAGCAGAAGCAGCAGCAGTGCTGAAAGAGTGGTGGAGCTGGGGCTGGAGCAGTCCGGAGCTGGGTGCGGTGAACAGCTGGGGAGAGCGAGGGGGACCCTGGGCAGCAGGCCCAGCACAGGGAGATGCCTCAGCCAAGGGGCTCTGCAGGCCAGGCTTGGATCGTAACCCCGACAGGGCGGGGGCGACACTGGGAAGAAGGGTCCTACCACTTAGAGCCTGAGAGCTCGTGGCCACCACCAGAGCAAGTGTCCAACCCACAGCATCCCTGCAGCACAGCCAGGGCCTGAGAAGAAGGCCTGGGACTTACAAGGAACAGACTGTGAACTGACCTGACATTCCAGAGACACTGTGTGTGATGTTCCCTGCCACGGAGCAGGTTGATGTATTTCCTTTAACCTTTCCCATTTTTCCTTATTCTTTTTAAAATTAATTGTTGATTAAATAACTAGCATTTGCTTTAACTTGTACGTAATGGTTAGTGGGTCAGAGAAGTGCTCAGGGCAGAGAGAGTACCCCGGAGTGGGGACACCCTAGCCCCTGTCCTAGGTGACCACAGCAGGGTTGGTGGTCGAGCCCCCCAGGAATCCTGGGCCCAGCCTTGTTGGGGTTACGAGGACTCTGCCAGACAGGAGAGTGGAAGGGGAGTCCTCAAGGGCAGGGAGGCCACTGGGTAAAGGAAGTGGGAGCGAGGACTCAGATCCTTTCGCTAGCCCACTTCACCGGGGTAGTGCAGAAGCCAGGAAAGTTCCCCACAATAGCGGGAGTATTCCCCTGCTTATATATGTCACTACTTTTTTCAAATCTTCCTTCTCCCTTTTTCATCATTATTTTGCTTATTAATGCCCACAAGCATTTTACCTAAGAATGATTTGCAAGTTCAACATAAACTTTAGAATTCTGTTCACTGTTATACAGTAGCTTGCATGTTACTTTCCCTTCCTCATATTTGTATTTGGTTTCTCTTTTGGTACTTCTCTTCAAAAGTGAACTGCAAGTATTTTACCTGCAAAAACCTGAGTTCATTTTCTTTTAGTTCTAGATGATAAATGCTCCTCACTAATATTTACCTGTGCTGTTTTAGTTGTTAGGATGTATTTTTATAAGGCATCTTATTTGGATTTTCGTTGTTCGGCGTTTGTCTGATAGTTCCACGTAGCTGGGTACGTGATACCGTCTGTATTTAAGAAAGCATTATTCATAATATTTCAAATTCAGGATTCTCTTTCTTTAGTCATGTAAGTGAACGAGGGACTGAAGGTTTGTTTTACAGTGGTGCATGTGGTATAGCTGCCTATGTAAGGGGAGCAAATGTCCCCTTAAAGATATATCCTGGGTCATGGTGCCAGGTCCCTCTGCTCAAAGGACCACAGAAGAGTTTCAGGCTGGCTGGAGAGGATGATGGATAAGATGGTACCTTCCCCACCCCTTCTTATGATTAGTGACAGGGGCACAGGACATCATGAGCAAGGGATCCCGTGGGAAGGAAAAGGTGTGGTCACTAGTCTTTTTTAGAGCTGAGGTGGAATCAGGGAGAGGTCAGAAGGTAGCCAACTGGAAGTAGGCTGAAGGTACACTGAAAAGAGCGGCAGTCAGGGTGCAAGGCAGCAGGCGCAACAGTTGGAGCTAATCAAGAGGGCATTAAGTGCCAGATCTAGATGGGGATGTCACCTGATAGGAGGGTGGGACCTGAAAGTGGAAAATGGGTGCCAATGCATAGAGTCAAAAAACATCCTGAGGCAATGCCATATCAGCAGCATATCCAGGCCCAGGAAGAAGACACCGGACTTGTATATTTGTTATAGCTATAATGTTTATTGCACTTTAGGGGACTTCTGCATTGAACCTTACCTACAACATTTCTTCACAGTGCTTGCATGTTTAAGTGAACTGCCGTGATTATCGATTAAAAGAGTAACAAGTGAGTCAAAAGTGTCCTTGAGTAGGGGCACCCTTGTCCTTGTCTTGAGTTACTCATAGAAAGATTGAGGTAAACCCCCAGTAACTCCTGGGCTCAGTCATCCCTTTATGGCTCCTACTGGGAAGGGAAGTAAAGGTGGGCAGGTATAGGGGCGAAGTGAATAGGGGCAGGGACTCAGATCCTTTCATCACTCGGTTCAGCTGGGGTACTGTATACCCAGAGAAATCCCCCTACCATGCTGGGATAAATTCCCCACTCACACCTAGATAGATACTGTGCATAATATACAAGGGCATGGTGCTTGGCCAATTTCATGTCCATATATGACATTTTTATCTTGCATTTCTTTAGATACAGGTATTTTAGTGCATTCTTGGTGAACAGATGGTATTCCAGGAGTCTTCCAGATGCACATATATTTACTGATGTGTGCCTAGATATGGGTCTAGCATAGTGAAAACACTATATGCTCACCAATATTTGATCTGTAGTCCAAAAGGATGTGAATTCAAATTTGTCTTCTCTACCTTCTAGTTAGTAGACAGACGTTTACACAGGTAGGAGGATATAGGCCACTGATTTTAGACATTTTGAGTAAGATATATTTTTTCTTAGACTCATAGACTTCAAGGTCTGAAGGGACCATCATCATCATTTTATCTGACCTTCTGCACATTGCAGGCCACAGAACCTCACCAACCCTCTTCTGTAATAGATCCATAACCTCTGGCTGAGTTACTGAAGTCCTCAAATCACGATTTGAGGACTTCAAGTTACAGAGATTCCACTGTATACACTAGTTTAAACTTGCAAGTGACCCATGCCCCATGCTCCCAGGTTTTGCCAATCTGACCTGAGGGAAAAGTCCTTTCCAACCTCAAACACAGTGATCAGTTAGACCCTGAGCATGTGGGCAAGACCCACCAGCCAGACACCTGGGAAAGAATTCTCTGTAGTAACTCAAAGCCCTTCCCATCTAGTGTCCCATAACCAGCCATTGGAGATATTTGCTGCTAGCAGTTGCAGATCAGCGACATGCCATTGCGGGCAGTCTCATCATACCATCCCCTCCACAGGGGATTGTACATATGTTTTTGATCACATTACATCCTTATACATTTGCCCAAGGAATGTGTGATATTTTACATATACATGATGTTCCTGTTTTGGGATCTCACACAGCGTTATTTTTAAAACCATGTTCAGTTCACTTTTAAAAGATAGTAGTACTTATTTTATTCAGTGATAAAAAGCTCACATGCTAAAATTTTGCTGACTTTAAGATTCAACTTGCATTATAAATAAAAAAATACCTGATGGCATGGTGTGGTGTAAATGTTTTATTGGCATGAGTTTCAGATGTAGTACTCAGAGGTGGCGAAGCCATGAGTTATGCAGGTCACCCAAAGTGAGAGGCAGTAAAACTTCTCTAATCCTACTATTGTGCTTTTGGTATATGCCACAAATTTTACAGGGGAAAAAGCCCTATTATCAATATTTTAGAAACTTTAGATTTTATTTCCTTATCCTATTGTTTCCATATTTCCTAATGTAAGTCCAAATACATAAACCTCAGAGGGAGAGAAAAATATAATTCAATACATTTGAAGAACGGCTAAAATTGACCTTAAAATATTTTCTATGAATAACAATGTCATGATTATAAGATCTTTTATCTTGGGGCCTTCCATAGCTAGAAGTCAGTCCAGTGTGTCTCAATAGAATCTGAGAAAACTAGGCTTTCCTCTGAAATAAAATACCTACTGGGTTACAGATATTAGACCTTAAACCTATTACTTGCCTAGGGGTGGAATATTGCTCAGCCTGAATATTATGTTTTCCATATAGAAAGAAAAAAACATGCACTTTAATCTTATGTGACTTTTGTCTTAGATTAAGGAAAACCATTGAAGAAACATAACAAGGATATCTAATCTGCATGAGAGAGAACGCAGAACGTTCTCTCTTTCTCTCAGATATTTTATCTTCAATCCCCTCACATCCCTGCCCATTGCATTTAAAGGTGCACTGATGAAAAACAGAATAATAGAAACATGAAATGTAGGACTGGAAGGGACCTTAAGAGGTCATCTAGCCCAGCCCCCTGCACTGAGGCAGGACCAAGTACACCTAGACCAGGGATCGGCAACCTTTGGCCCGCGGCCCACCAGGGTAAGCCCCTGGCGGGCTGGGCCAGTTTGTTTACTTGCTGCTTCCACAGGTTCAGCCGATCGCAGCTCCCACTGGCCGCGGTTCGCAGGAAGAGGTGGTCAGCACTTCCCTCGGCCCGCGCCACTTCCCGCAGCCCCCAATGTCTTGGAGCGGTGAATAGCGGCAAGTGGGAGCTGCGATCGGCCGAACCTGCGGACACGGCAGGTAAACAAACCGGCCCGCCAGGGGGCTTACCCTGGTAGGCAATGGGCCAAAGGTTGCCAATCCCTGACCTAGACCATCCCTGACAGGTATTTGTTTAACCTGCTCTAAAAACAGGGATTCCACACCTTTCCTTTGAAGCCTATTCCAGTGGTTGACTATCCTTACACTTACCTAAATCTCCCTTGCTGCAAATGAAGCCTTTTACTTCTTGTCCTATCTTCAGTGGACATGCAAAACAATCACAGTCCTCTTTATTACAGATCTGATCATATCTGAAGAGTATCTAGTCCCCCCTTAGTCGTCTTTTTTCAAGGCTAAGCATGCCTAGCTATTTTAACCTTTCCTCATAAGTCATGTTTTCTAAACCTTTTATCGTTTTTGTTGTTCTTCTCTGAACTCTCTCCAGTGTGTCCACATATTTCTCAAAGTGCATTTTCCAGGACTGGACGTAGTATTCTAGCTGAGTCCTCTCCAGTACTGAGTAGAGCAGGACAATTACCTCCTGTGTCTTACATGCAACACTCCTGTTAATACGCTCCAGAACATTAGTGCTTTTCATAGTTGCATCACATTGTTGGCTCATATTCAGTTTGTGATCCACTATAACCCCAGATCCTTTCCAGCAGTACTACTACCTAGCCAGTTATTCCCCATTTTATAGCTGTGAATTTGATTTTTCTTTTCTAAGTGTAGTACTTTGCATTTGTCTTTACTGAATTTCATCTTGCTGATTTCAGACAAGTTGAATTCTAACCCTGTCTTCCAAAGTGCTTGCAATCCATCCCAAATTTTATAAGCATCACAATGTCATACACCATAGAATATTAGGGTTGGAAGAAACCTCACGCGTCATCTAGTCCAATCCCCTGCTCAAAGAAGGACCAACCCCTACGAAATCATCCCAGCCAGGGCTTTGTCAAGCTGGGCCTTAAACACCTCTAAGGATGGAGATTCTACCACCTCTCTAGGTAACCCATTTCAGTACTTCATCACCCTCCTAGTGAAATAATGTTTCCTAATATCCAACCTAGACCTGACCCACTGCAACTTGAGACCATTGCTCCTTGTTCTGTCATCTGCCACCACTGAGAACAGCCCACCTCCATCCTCTTTGGAACCCCCCTTCAGGTAGATGAAGGCTGCTATCCAATCCCCCCTCACTCTTCTCTTCTGCAGACTAAATAACCCCAGTTCCCTCAGCCTCTCCTCATAAGTCATGTGCCTCAGCCCCTAATAATTTTCCTTGCCCTCTGCTGGACTCCCTCCAATTTGTCCACATCCTTTCTGTAGTGGGAGGGCCAAAACTGGATGCAATACTCCAGATGTGGCCTCCCCAGTGCCAAATAGAGGAGAATAATCACTTCCCTCAATCTCTTTGCAGTACCCCTACAAATGCAGCCCAATATACCATTGGCCTTCTTGGCAACAAGGGCACACTGTTGACTCATATCCAGCTTCTTGTCCACTGTAATCATCACAGTGGGGATGAGGCCAGTATAATTTGGTGGGTGGAATTTCAAGCTGGGGGAAGAAAAAATGAAACATGTTTCTTGGAGGTTGTCTAATATTTTTAAATGGCTGCTCTTTGAAGCTCTTTGGGAAGTTAGTATAAGTATAAATGAGGTGGATGTAACTGTCGACTAGTGGGTCTCTTGCACCTTCCTCTGGTACCAGCATCTGGTAGCAGCCACTATCAAATATGGGATAGTGGCTTTGAGAAATCAGTGGTCTGATTCAGCAGAGCAGTTGTGTTCTTAGGGTGCAAGCAAGGCAGCTAATGGTGCATGGTAAAGGCTATTTTCCATATGCCCTATTTTTCGTATATGCAGTCAAGCATGATGTGATTCTATATGAATCTAGTTAAATAGACAACCACTTGTATTGTTCCACCTATCATAAATATTAATTAATCTTCAAAATGCCTGTGTGCAGTACTTTTTATTATTTATAGTCTGTCACAGAGTACGTATTACCATAGCATCTGAACACCTCGAAAATTAATGCATTTGTCCTCACAACACCCTTATGAGGTAGGGAAGTACTTCCCCATTTTCCAGATGGAGAACTGAGGCTTAAAATATTATATCAATTGTCTGAGGACACAAGGAAGTCTCTGGCAAAGTCAGGAATACAGTACAGATTTCCTGAGTTCCAGTACAAGACCAATAGAGGATAAGTAAATGGAGGAAAATAGAAATTAAGGGCTCAGTCTCACTCCTCATTTAAGTCAATAGCAGTTTTGTCACTGATTTCAATGGGAGCAGGATCAGATTCAGGGCCGGCCCTAGGTTTTTTGCACCCCAAGCAAAAAAAACAAAAACACACCTCCGAGAGCGCAACTGCCAAAGCAAAAAAAACAAAAAAACAAAAAAACAACCAATCACTCACCCAGAATGCTGCCCCTGGAATTGTGCAGCCCCAAGCACATGCTTAGTTTGTTGGTGCCTAGAGCCGGTCCTGATCAGACTCCTACGTGACTTCACTTGTAGAACTAGGGAAAGGAATCTGATTTTTCTAAGCTCTACCCCTGAGCAACACTTGGGGGCTGATCTTATAGTTTGCACCAGCCTCTTGATGCTGCTCCAATGGAGTAAAGGGGGAAGAAATATCCGCCAAGAATACCTCTGGCATAAGAGGGCTCCCTATATGGTGAAAAACTGACTGAACAGTCCTGGCACCATCTCCCCACAACCGCTGGTGTAGGTTTGTGAACTACTTTTCAGCTATTCTTGGTCACAGCAGACCATAAGTTATAGCAGCCTGGGTAGGGGCCCCAAACTGCCCCCTCGCCAGCCTTAGAACCCAAAGAATTTAAAGGTGGGTTCAAGCTGCCTTTGCATCCCTCTCCTCTGTTCCTGCACTGAACACAAAATCCCTCATCCCCCACCCACAAGTAAATTTAAACAAACTTGCTCTCCAGGCAGGATTTATTCTCAAAGTCTCCAAGCTCTAATTTATTATTGAAAAAAATCATATGCATTTAAATTACCTATGGAATGTTTTAGGATTGAAAGCTTTTTTTTTTCTGTTACCTACTCTGTGCTTGTTATAAAAGACAAACCCCTATTATTCTATCGAAAAAGTCATAATTTAAATTACTCTTCACACATTGTAATACTTTTCTGCATTGTTCCTAATGAAGGTTGGGTCTGTGAGATAATATGGCTGGTTTCTAGCTGCTTTGTATGCTTTATATGTATAACAGCTCAAGAAGAAGCAATTCATTTACATAGAAAGTGCTTTCCCATAAGTGAACCAAAGCATGTCCACAACCATATATAGAAATGTGTTGATGGATTGATAACATTTTGCCAGTGGTAAATTTTAGAAATATGTTCTTAAACATTGATTATTAGGAATAATAACAAGCATTTTCCAGATGGAAGGGACTTTCTTTTTTTTCTCAATAACTACCCTGCTTTCTCCACAAGGTAGACAGGGTTGCTTTCGACACCTGCCAGGACAAAAACAAAACTTCTATGGCCAGGACAGATATAAAAAAGACCTGATCTTTTTAGCTAAAATGCAGTTGTGAGAATGTACATACAGAGGCACAGACTGTAATACCCCTAGCACATTGGGTACCATTTGACTTGACAAGATGTACATTTACTTTATTGGGACTATACTTGGAATAATGGGCTACTCAATGTCAGTAGGAGTTGTAATGCTGGCAGACCAGATGCCAAGCCCTGCTCATATTTGCAGGCAGTAGCTAAGAACTGACAAATCGTAGCTGGAGACCAGACTAGTTCACCTGCAAGTTAGTTTTGCTTAAAATAGATATTAGTCTTATAAGAAGGTATTTAGTGTTTAGACTCTACAGTGCTTGTAAGTTGTTGTATGCATTAATCTCATTTGTAATGTCTGTATTCCATGCAATAAAAATATGTAAGTTTTGCTTTATAACTTTGAAAATGTTTGCTCTGAACTTGTGAACCCAGTCCCTCTGCCGATCCAGCAGGACTATCAAAATGTAAGTGGCCATTATAAGACAAAAGCTTTGAGCTATCACCCAGGTTTAACAACTGCAAAATTTAGATATCTCATAGCATTCAGATCTGAAGATTTAAAATATCACTGAGGATTTCTAGGTCATCTTGAGGATGAATGATTTATAATTTACCCAAAATGTGAAGACTTAAAGTTTCTCTTTTTTTAACCTTGTGACAGTCGTCATAATTAGAGCTGTGCAAAAAACAGACTTTTCAGCTTGCTGTCAATTAAAAAAAAATGGAAAAAAAAAAGTGCGGTCAACCTGAAAACATAATTTTTCAAAATTTTCAGTGAATCAAAAACTAAAAGAAAATTAATTTCACATCAAACAAAACATTTTGTTCTACCCAAAATTAAATGTTTCATTTTGATCTCCAGCATTTAAAAAATAATTAAATGAAATTGACAAAAATTCCAAATTGAAAAGTTGTTGTGACTAACAAAATCAGACTGTTCAATTTAGAAAATGTCAAAACAAAATCTTTTGACTTTTTTCATCTTTTTTTAACACAAACAATTCAGCAAAATTGACATGAAGTCATAAAACATTTGTAGCTGAAAAAAAGTTTTGGCTGAAAAGTTTCACTACGCTCTGATTATAAACCAGGTTTGATAGTTTTTTATCATGTAGGCTTCTGTATCTTTTAATGAAATTCGGCTATACAGAACATTCCCTGGATGCCTGGGTAATTCTCAGGATCAGTTGGTATTATACCTTCTTTGAGAGAAATGATTGATATTGTGCAGTTTAGTAGATTTGTGCTTTATACATATGATTTCCATGTATAAAAATGAACCCATAAAACCATGGGAGAGTACACAGAAAAGATGTCTTGAGGAAGACACTCAAGGCCAGATCTTCAGACCTGCTGCAGCCTTGACTGCAGTCAGGTGCAGTCTGCAGACTACTCTAATTTGCTCTGAGAGCTGAACTGGTTTCAGCTGGCCTTAGCGTCAGGAGAACACATAGGTGGCATAAAGCCACCATTGCTGGGGTCTGATGCCAAGCACAACTCAGCCAGACCTATGATGGGTCTCTGAGTTTATCTGTGACTGTTGAATTCACACTATATTTTTGTACTAGAATAAATGTTAAAACATTTAGTAAACAAAGAGACTGTTAAAATTAGTCATGTGGTCTTTGATGGCGACCTATTTTTTCTATTACAAATAAACGAAGAACCTTGGGCCTGAAGTTCTTCAGTAAGATCTGGAAATATCAACAAATAGCCTGAATCTTCACCCCTCCCCCCAGTATTGCACACCAATATAGTTTTTCTTTCTTTATACTTATGAGAGTATGTTGTTAGTTGCCCAGATTATGCATATTTGTTGGCCAACTGAAACACAAGGTATGACTTTCTTACTTGTTTTAATGAATTACTTTGCATTGGGTTCATAGCATACTGTCAATTAGCTATATTTATCAATAGGAGACCCAGAATGATAAATTGCCTTAAAAAATTCTTGTAAAATCTTTGTCCTCCCTTTTGCATTATTTTTTTAATGCTGTTTATTTGCATGCTTCACAGATACTTGCTCTACAAAAGATATAATCTGTAGTTCATGATCTCTTATCAGCTATTTGCTGAAGACATTTCTCATTGGGAGTTGCTCTTCTCACCATCTGGAAGATCCATTTAGCTTCATGGAACTTGTCTTTGATATATGGTTAGCCTTTACTTGTGATTTGAAAAAACAGAATATTCTATTTATTTTCTGACAAGGTTTTCCTCTGGTGTTACTTTAATTATAGCTGGCCAAAACTCAGAATTTCTACTTTTCAGGAAATTTTGACATTTCAAAATTTGGTTTCATTCTAATTCAGAACAAAACGAATTTTTAAAAAATTTCCCATGAACTGGAAATGGTGTAATTTTTTTCTGAAATACTCCCCAAAGACTCTGGCAAAAGCTGACTAAAATTGACATGATTCTTGGCAATTTCACAGCTGCCGCCCACTAAATAGCAGCCACAAAACTGACAAAAAATCATGTCAGTTTCAATTGGCAATTACCAAGGCTTCCGGGGTCTGCAGCTTTATGTAGCCCTGGCATTTGGACTTCCCTGGGGCTGGAAAACTCAGGACTTCCATACTTCCAGGCTAGCTGGTCCCCTGACCTGTCCGACTCTCAGGGCAGCTGGCTCACCAGACTGTGGGAGTTGGGCATCACAAGAAACCAGGTGAATGTGGAAGTCTTTAGATCTCTGGGCTAGGGGAGTCTGTACTGTGGCACTGACATTGTGCCACAGACTGTGGAAGGCCAGGCTCCCCAGCAGCCCACCTGATGAACTGGCTGGAAACCTGGCAGGTTTGTGAGAGAATTCTACCTGTGGTTTGTTGAAAAGTAAATGAAGCAGAAACATTTTCATCAAACGTTTTGGAGTAAATTAATTGGCATTTTCTGACCAACCTCTATTTTGCTGGAAGATTCTCAATCAGCTTTAATTCTAATGGTATTTGGCATTAAAACATAGACTTCATAGACTCAACTCAGTAGTACTATTACTGTTAATACCCAACTACTAAATATTGTTTTTTCTATATTTTGCTTCTGTAGTGTCTGGCATATACTGTTTTTTGACAGACTGTTTTAAGACTGTCCTGAATAGACCCTTTCTCATCAGTTCCAGTGTGATTTGTTTTCAAATATGACTGGAGATGAAGTTGTGAGAACAAAAATCCTGATGCACAGGCTTCACTCTAAGATTATATAAATAGTATTAGAAAATCTTGTTCAGGATTTTGAGGGCCAAATCCACAGCTGGAGTAAATCATATGAGGATTTGGTCCTAATTAGAGTGCCTGTGTAATCTGATTTCTAGCTCCATTTCAATGCATGCCACATGCATTTCTACCAGTTCCGAAATAACATCTTTCATATAGCTATTTTAATGGAAAATGTGAACTGTAGGATGCATAAATTGTAACCCAACAATATTCAAACAAGTATATGACATTTATGCACAAAATACAGCTCTCTGATGCACCAGGTTAGAAGCTACTGCTATACCCAGAGGACACATTTCATCATGCACCCAATTCCATAGCGCATTCTGTATTTTAATGAAATACTAGAAAACAGTGCTGCCTATGCCGAGTCTTAACTGCATTATGGAGGAACTGAAGTTGGCATTATGTTCTCTTAGTTTTCTGATCACAAATTCAGCTCCTATGCTTCATACATAAGCCAGAATTTATATTTAACAACATTTCTATGGTGATAATTTTAAAGGTGTTCAGTGTTGCATATGAAATACATAAAATGCAAAACAAATTAAGATGGATTGAAGACAGACAAATTGAATGAGGATCATGTGGCACTAGCAATGCATGCTTGATGTTCAGCATGTGAGCTTCACATGAGTAATTTAATTAGCTCAGAGTTGTTAGTGACTTGACCATCAAGGCAAAAAGAATGAAGGAACATGTCATAGCTTTCAAGATAGAAAACCATTCCTTATATTTTACTTGGAAGGTCATATCAAAACAGAATCAAGGGGACAGTCAAAACTCTGTCATTTATCTCACTGAAGCATACCTTAGCATAGTACTATGATCAACATACTGATATATTTTAATGATGTGAGGTAATTAATCATTTTTTAAAAATTGGGTCAAGCTTACCACCATGCTACAGTGTATCACTGCTTTATGTTCTGCCACTTCTAAGAAGTAGACTTGAACATCACTCACTGATCTCTACCCAAATAAAGAGTCTGAATCCAATTTATTAAAGCAGGATGAATATAACCTTTAACGTCTCTACTGAGATACTATTGTTAATTAAATCAAAGGCCTATTCCTAGTCAGTGCTAACAGTTCTGGCCTCACATCCATTCTCCAAACCGCATGTGACATTGATGGATAAATGCAATTAAAGCTTGGGCATTAGAGAAGTTGTGCAGAGAGCTGAACTGATCTTTACCAATCTAACTTTAAAAATTGCCATAAATATTTCAAAATGAAGCCTTCATAAATTATGCTGAAGATACATGTTTGTAAGATGGGATGGAAGTTCAATACAATTACTCTAAATGAGTTTACTTTTGGTTAGGAAAAAGCATTTGTTTTCCCTCCAATTATCAGTTATAGTATTTTACAGCTAGATTAAAAACTGAATGTGACTAGGGCAAAACCCACTTCCGCATCTTCTTCAGAAAACAATGAAATAGACACTGGGATTCAATATATCTCTTGCCATTTGTCATTTTTACATAGCATGAACAGTATCTACATTTATACAGTAATTGCTGTTAGAATTCACTTAGTTCTAATACAGAACACAAGGACTTAAAAAAAACAACCCGTGCAGCCCATCTGCCCCCAGAAAATTCCAAATAAATGCAACTTTAATAAGCTTCATTACTTCCTCTAAAATTGTAAAGCTGTGTAGCTATATATGAGGGGAATTGCATGGTTAAATCCTCGTGCACTCATTTGAAAATTTAGAGGTTCAACGAGAGCCCAGCATGTAGCTTTCCTTATAATAGGTCTTTGCACAGGGCGGGCACAGCTTATCTGTGCACTGTAGCTACTTTGTGCTATTTCAGTGGGGGCTGTAAAACTGTCTTAACTAGCCAGTTGAGGATTCCTCTAGCATAGAGGGAATGGCTAGACACAACAGGGCATAGCTGAAGCACTGCTGCACTCTGCAGTCCCTGTCACCCTGAATGGGCAGTTGGGGCCATGGACAGCCAACCAGATGTAATGAAGAGCACTGCTCTGAATTGCTATGTGGATAGCTCCAGCATTGAGGTACTACAGAAAGAATGTAGCGCCCCTTTTACTTTTCATGCTGGGAGCTGTGCTTGGAAGAGCTCATGATGGACCAAAGAACTGGGCCCTGATTTGTCTGAATTATAACCTAAGGCTGTTTGTAGTTTAATAAGTTTTTGTTAGCACCTCTTGTTTGTTCTCACCCCCAACTGCGGTGCCATGTAGAAATTCTACATTGCAAACTCTTCAGGGCAGGCATCTTGTCAAACTCTGGAGGGGAACTAGCACTCCTAAATAATAAATAGCCACCACGTCTGCTTGCCTTCTTTGCCATGTTAGCTATTGGTTACAATTTAGAGTAATTTTTCAGCAAGATCATTGGCACCCAATTTGCCTGGGGTGCAATTGAAGCTGTTGACTTTGATCTATGAACCCCTAATTAATTTTTCATGGCATTTTGAAGGACCGCCTTTGTTGCCAGGCAGGTGGGAGGGACTGAAATATGATCCCATCCTACCTGGGAAACAGTAAGAGTTGGGAAGAGTTTAGGTTCATTGGAAGGGAAGAAGGAGCTGAAACCTGAGACTTACCAAGAAGTCAGCTGTTAGAAAAGAGGGCTTTTCTAGGGAAGGTCCTTGCTTCTAGGGAAGAATATGCTTAGACTGCTGGAGCCCAGGCTAAGAGCACTCTAGTGTGGAATTAAATGGCAATTGTAGTGTTCTTTGGAGAAACATGCATTTTTTGCAGTGAGAACGTTTTCAGGAAACATTTAAGACAGTCAATGAGAGTAGTCCTTGGTATTTGAACCAAGTTTGACTGAACCCTGGAGGTCTTGTTGGAGCTGTCACACCTCCATAATTCAAAAGGGAACAGATTTTGATATTCCAGTTCTTTCTTAACTCAAAGTACTTAATGGCCCCCCAGAATTAGTACCCTGACATTATAGGGCAGATAAACAGCACTTTGAAAAGGTGTCCCCAAATGATTATATTCTTTTTTTTCAACAAGTTTATTTTAACATGTTTATACAGAGTATGCCACAGTTTACTACCCATCTACTTTTAAAAGCGTATCATGGTATGGGGGTGTGTGTGTGTGTCTATAATAGTAATAGTCCTTCCTTGGCAGAGGCTCCAGCTGGTAGGAGCAGAAGCAGCCAAAGCCGGGACTGCTGCACTGGGGGAGAGAGTAAAATGGGGCCCAGCTGGGGCAGCCCCTCCCCCCGTCACCTCCCTGGACCTAGAACTGTGCAGGACAGACCCCGCCCTACTCTGAGGGTACTAGGACCCAGATGGTGTCTTCCTCCCATCACCACGTGACATTGTGGGTAGGGTGACCAGATGTCCCGATTTTATAGGGTCAGTCCCTATTTTTGGGTCTTTTTCTTTTATAGGCTCCTATTACCCCCACCCCCTGTCCTGATTTTTCACACTTGCTATCTGGTCACCCTAATTTTGTGCAAACTGCAGAGAAGAGTCATCCAGAGACTGCAGCTGATAGTAGAAAAGCAACTAAAACAGGGACCTCTGGACATACAGTTTTGGCTGTGCTGATTAATAGTTTCCTGTCCCTCCCTTCTCCCCCTTCCTAACAGTCTCTCCACCTCAGCTCCACTCCAAACTTGCCCCTTTTCCTCCCCTGTCTTGTCCTCTTTGCCCCACTTTCTTCACTTTTCTTTCCATTTACTGGATCCCCTTCTAACTCCCCACCACCAAATAAATAAATAAATATGGAGCTTTGCTGCCATCACATGGTTCACTCTGCTTGTGTGTTCTATCCTTTCCCCCACCCTGTTTCTGTCGTGTCTATTTAGATTGTAAGCTCTTCAGGGCAGGGACTGTGTTTGTACAGTGCCTAGCACAATGGTGCCCTGTTCTTGATTGATCTTTAGGCACTACTGAAATACACATGACTAGTCACTTCAGTCCTCCTCTCATGAGGTTTAGTACATTCATTCAAATTCCATGTGTGTTAGTCAAGCAGTGACTAGCCTGGCCATTGGTGTTAGGAAAGATCTAGGAAAGGAAGGGAGACTAGAAGCTAACCACTACATATTTTAAGCTATATTTAAAAATAGATATTTTAGTTACTTTGGAAATAATTCAATTAACTCATTACTACACTGATATCTTTATTAGAATGTAATTGCTGCCAAATTATTAATTGCTTAAACTACAAAAATATAAATTATAAAATAAAGGTTATTTTTATTTAAAGTCACTTTTTATTCAAGAAAACTTAATTTCACTTTGAATATATTGGGCCAGATGTTTTTAGACTATCAGAAAAGGCAGATACAATTTTAACATTTCCCCCCATCATTAGCTGTAGCCTTTCTAAAATGAAACTTTAAACATCTCTGCATGTGTGATAATGTACTGTATTAAAATTCCTTTACCCTGAAGATTTGGGTGACATGATATTTTTAATCTACTTATTTCATCTGACGGAGGGGTGCAATTGAGACTTATATGCCTAACAATTCTTGTTAAACTAATATGTGTGCGTCATCACATTTTATTTGGAAGGATGATCTAATGAATAGGGCATTAGTCTAGGACTCAGGAGACCTGGGTTTAATTCCTAATGCAGCTGAAGACTTCCAGTGTGATCTCAAGCAAGTCATGTGCCTCAGTTCCCCATCTGTAAAATGGAGATCCTACTTCACATGAGTTTTCTGAGGCTAGATATTCATTAATGATAGTGAGCTCTTTAGCTTCCATGGGTGATGGGAGCAGATTAAGTATATACATAGATACTGAAATCAGATGATTTGAAGAGGCACCCATATGGCAATTGTGCCCATGTTCTTGACAGAAGGCTCTGATATACCTAATGATCACATTTTAAAGATGATGATGGGCATTCAGAAGAAGGATTTCTGACCAAAGTTCAAGGTGTATATCAAACCAGACTCATCCTTCTGTAATCTGTTTAATTAAATTGTGTGAACAAAATAAATGTGCATGAGAGACTAATGTCAATGCCAAACATGAAGATAAAAACCAACCTTTTTTGAGTTATCCAATGCTGAGTCCATAGATTTGGGATACCAGCATGAGGTAGGAAAAAAAAATCATTTATTTCCCTGCCAAACCAGGCCTATTAATAGATTTTAAGGAACCATTATGACTATCTAGTCATTTAGTCTAGTTCTTTCAAAATTAACTTTTACATTGGGTTACAAAAGATTCCTAGAGATCTTTTTAAGACACAAGCTCTAAATAGCCACACTAGCACCATATTGTCACTTTCTGAAAAAGGAAGGTGATAACCATTTTTTCACACCTTTTAAAATCATAAAACATTATGAACAGGCACACAAACCAGTGAGGTCAGGCTAGATTGCCTGAACCTTCAGCTAAATACTCCTCTATTAAACAAATAGCTTTTGGGTTCTGTTCAGTTATGTGGATGCTGGGTGGTGTTGATGTCCTTTACAGAAGGTCAGACTAGATGATCTGGTGGTCCCTTCTGGCCTTATATCTTTTTCTCCCATTGGGCATTGTCTTGGATAATCAGTTTCAAAGCAATCTTTTTTTTCTTCTTTTTCCTGCATTTTTCATTCAGCACTACTTGTTGGAGTTTCTTTCCCACCCAGTTCCAATCTCCCACTACCACATCTCTGGGAAGTCCAGCGGGTCCGCCTTGAGATTTTAACCTACTCCTCCAGTACCCTGGCAACCTCCTTAAATTTAAACACTTCCACTGCTATTGTTAAACTGCTGGGTTGCAATCCTTAACAGTAAAGCTAGATGTATAATAGACCATATGTTACCTGGTCCGGGCACATGGATCCGATCCAAGTCATGACACCACTATGTTGGTGTAGCTTTTGAGACCCCTTCCACTTAGTTCCTGAAGAACTCACTGGTCTCCTTACTCAGGTTCCTTTATTTGGCATACAGTAAAGCTACACTGAGATAATCAGCCTAAACGTAGGGGGTGGGTATAGGGTATACCACCCATCCAAAGTTACATAGCAAACTTCTTATTTTGTACACGTTTACACATCACATTGCATTTACTATTCATTGCATTATGTATTTTGGAGTTGACTTAGTCACTTTGTAGAAACCACTTCCTGTACAGCATGCTCTGTCCACACACTATCCATGCACAACTTACTCTTTACCTCATCTCACTTTCCAGGCTTGTCCATTGTTCTCTTGTCCATTGTAAATGATTCCCTTGGTGTTCCCCCTTATTTTAGTTAGTATAAGACATTCTGTTTTCTGCCATTTATCTCCCTAACCCTGTCTCCCAAAACATGAGGTCTCATCCATATCAAATTACTTATGTCAAGCCAGGCCTGCATCTACGAACAGAAGATGAACACGCTTTCTGTGAGTTTCTTCTCTTGCTGGAATTCTGGCAGTGCTGGGCCTGAAGTGGGTGAACCACACTGTGCTTTTCCCAGGAATATGAACAATAGAAAAATGAAAACCAAAATCACACTAGTCTCATTTGGAAACATTGTTTGCTAGATAGCAATCTGTTTGATGTTTTCATTTATAATAGAGTAACCAGAGCTTTGTGGACTGTTTCTGCCTCAAAACAGACCACAAAGCATCTGGTTACTCTTTTAGAACCAAAAACGTCAGACAAATTGCCATCTCACAAATAGTTGCAAAGTCTCTGACATGTTTGTATGCATGTCTAGAAACTCTGTTCAATTTGTATACCGTGTTATTCTGTTCCTTTTAACAAGGCACATGTTACAGGATACCACTCAGATGGAGACTGTTTTTTGAAGGAGAACTGCTCTTAGATTACAAGAAGATGAATCAGGTGGGGGTCACAGCATTTGGACTGATAATTACACAGATCGGTCAATTTATTGGACTCTTTTTTTCTACAGTACCAGAAATTTGGATTGCTCTGGAGCTCCCATTATGTTTTTACATAAAGGTTTTTTTTTTGGTTTGACGTAGTCATACAGCGTACCTTGCTGGTACAGGCTCATTTATCTTGGTCACTGCTTTTTGCCCTTTTAGATCTGTTCTGACCTATGTCCCATCAATTTGGCTTAGAAACTGGATTTTGTCTTATTATTTATTATTATTCAAAGCCCTACCTTTTTGGTGTGCATAAAGGGCACTAGGTTTATTATGCCATGTTACCATCCATTTGGCAAAAGGAAAATCTCTTCCAGGCTCCTCAACAATTGTAATAGTTTTCCATCAAAAATATTCAGGGGTGAAGAAATGCCAGAAAAAGCTAATTGAAGCCTTCTAAAATATGATTCAAGTTTTCATTAATCTTCATGGTAAGCCCAGCTATATCTGCCAAAATCCTGATATTATTTCTGTATGATATTCAATCCTAACCTAATGAACCCAAGCACTAACAGAGGTCTTACCTTTAGCTCACAGTTGGCACACTCTTCCTTTCCTGCATAACTTTATTTAGCCATCTGATGTCTCCTACTTCCTTTCCTCTTTCCTTTATACGAATTTTCCAGTTTCCCATCTAGATCATTTTACTACTATAACTAGACTGACAAGAATTGTAATAAATGAAGGTCAGAATCTGATACACTTGACATGAGCCCTAGTACCTTACTCAGTGAGTCGCCTCATTAATTTCAATGGGACCAATCATTTTGTAAGGTACTAAACAGAATGAGTAAGTGTAGCAGATTCAGGCCATATATAAATAAAAGGGGGAAATGTTAAAGTTATTGAGAATATAATTTTACTTTGTTTACCATCAGGCTTTGCCAAGTGCGCCACAATCATAAAATAACAGACTTCAGTAACGATAGGTTATATGGTATGCTTTTGCACTGCTATCCAACGTAACCACCTCTTTTTTTCCCTTACAAACTGCTCTATTGATAGAGTTTAATGAACAATAGTGTATTATGCAACACAAAGAAACTGTGTATATATATATATAGGAAACTTCTTTCCCTTATCCTGCAGCGACAGTAACTCTCAGAAGACAATTGTTTGATGGAATTTCAGTTTTGTGTTTTTCTTGCTATTGTAAAATGAAAATGGAAAATATATAGTGAGGTGGATTCACTTAGCATTGCTACAGAGGAGTCAGTTCTTTGTGTGTATCATTTCTTTGTGCCTGTTATAGAAAAATACAAAAATAATTCTATTTACTGTTTTGACAAAAAGGGAATATAACAAAATAAGCAAGAGAGGGAGAAATTCAGGAACAGTTTTAGAAGGGAACCCGAAACAAGGCCCTGATTCTACATTCAGATAAGTGCACGGGGTGCCTTTTGGGTCTGAAAAGCCTTGTTGACTTTAATGGGGCTCCATGTGGGTGCCAGGGTCCACCTGCATCAATCTAATTGCAGAACTGGCCTTCCTGAGTCCAGTCCTCTAACCATTAGGGTTATCCAGAATAGGATTATCTATAAAGTAAGAACCAAGCCTCTTACTTTTATTACATGATTTTTTTTTTAAATGGAGTGTAAATGGCCTGTGGATGCTACATCATCGAAGGCCCTGATGCTATCATGAGTTCTGCATGCACCGACCTTAGATCTGCAAGGAGCCTGGCTGACTAATATGCCAAGCTTAATGTTAACTTTTGGCATATTCATACGAGTCAGTATAACACCATTAGTGTAAAATCGAGGGTCATGGATCAATGTTCACATTGTGCTCCCCATCAGCGGCATGGCCGGGGAAGCTAATGATCCAACCAGTGGACCAAATTTGGTGATGAATCTAAGGCTTTGGCTACACTTGCACATTATATTGCAATAAAGCCTCCCAGAGCACTCTACCTAACTCCCCGTCCACACTGGCAAGGCACGTAGAGTGCTCTGACTCCCTGGCTGGAGCGCTCCTGGTACTCTACCTCCCCAAGAAGATTAACAGCTGCTGCGCATTGGTGGAGAAGCTCCAGCTCCAGTGTAAACAGGGAGTAACATTATTACGCATGGATTGACCTCTGGAAACTCCCCATAATCCTTTTATCTGAAGCGTCCTGTCTTGTTTTGTTGTGAACTCCGGACGTGGAAGTGCCGTTTCAAAGCTCTGTTTCGGGGACTGCTTATCAAAAAAACAAACACAACTACCGTTTGCTTTGAATGAGTGAGAGGCAGGCAGGGGGCTCCGTTTGGAATGCCGACAGCTAATGTTTGCTTGAAGAGAGAGGCGGCGCGGGGGGTTGGGGTCCGTTTCGGTGAGCGGCTGCTTATCTCGTCTATGAGAAAAAAAGAAACAGCTGCCGTTTGCTTTCAGTGAGTGAGAGAGAGGCGGGGGAGGGAGAGGGGTCTGTACTTACAAGACAGCATGCTGACACACTCTCAGCACCCTAAAAACCCACTCTCTCTCCCCCACACACTCCCTGTCACACTACACCCCACTCCTCCCAATTTGAAAAGCATGTTGCAGCCACTTGAATGCTGGGATAGCTGCCCACAATGCACTGCTCCCAGTGCAGCTGCAAATGTGGCCACCACAGTGCCCTGGCAGCTGTCAGTGTGGACAGACTGCAGCACTTTCCCTACTCAGCTGTATGAAGGCGGGTTTAACTCAGAGCTGTACATCTGTAAGTGTAGCCAAGGCCTAAGGAACATTGCACGTACGCTAGGAGGAAGTGTTAAATCAAGCAGCCTTATGGCCCTGATGCAGAAAAGCATATAAGCACCTACCTAACCCTAAGCACATGAATAGTCACATCAATGCCACAATTAAAGTTAGGCTTGTGCTTTAAGTGGTTTACTGAATCGGAGCCTGAGTATGTTTGCATCAGGAATTCAGGATTGGGCTCTGTGCAGAAAATGAACCAGAGAGACTATGCAGAGGCCTTGCAGCCAGAAAACATGAAAATCAAATTTTGAACTACATAAAATTCTTAAGCAATCAAAAGGGTGAAACTGATTATTACTGATATTTCATATAGCCATTGTATGTAAAGAGGATTATGTAATGAATAAAAGATAAATGCTCCTGGTTTAAAAAAAAAAAAAGATTTACATGAAATTTGAAACCTATTACCATATGAAAGTTATCAGGGCACATACTCCATCCCAAATGTGCTTGAAGCATGATTGTCTAAAGGACTTAAAAATACATGATCACACTGAAGAGAAAGCATTTATAATTTAAATTAACATAATCAGTACTTGTACCGGTAAGTATTCAATTTTGCTTTTAAGTGCTTTTAATTATTAAATAGAATGAAATTTACATGGGAGAGAAGTTTCCATAGAAACACTAGATACAAATAAGATTATACAGTGCATTAGAATTCAAAAGAAAAAGTAAATGCCAATTACTGATTAGGTTACTTCATACATAATTTTCAAAGAAAACAAGTAGGAGCTTTTTCCCTGCAAGTGACCCTGTTTTTTTATTGATCTCCTGATTTTTTACTTCCTTTCTATTTTGAAGAATTGCTCTGTGTGTCTGGTCCCTTTAATTTCACAAAGTTTTTCATCAACAATAAAATGAAACTAACAAGCTCAGCACCAACTATTTTAAATTCTAAATAAATAGGATGTTGTGGCAGAAGTCCCACTGCACTTAATGGGAGTTCCAAACATTTGGAACATTCAGTTGGAACAGGACTGTGCATAACTTGCTGATAATTTGTTTAGCTAGAGATTCAAATGAGCAATTGCAAGTTAGTATATGGAAAGGGAGAAGGCATCTTCCCAGTAAAAAAGATAGAACACTTCTGGTTTCCTATCCTCCAGCTTTTTCCAGGAAGAGATCTTAAACATATAATAGATCCTAGAAAGTGTTCTCATGGTAGAGTTAGTAATCACAGAAATCACTGGATTTTTCAGCAGTTCCATGATAACTTACGTTTTTGCACCCCCCCCCGCCAACTCAAAGCTAAGGAATTACTGGAATAATATATGCAAAAATATCTGAAGTTCAGGAGCCAGTTCATTCCACTTCCACAATATGCATGTGCTGAGTAGAGCAGGTCAAACTCTTCTTTGCAAATAGCTGTCCTGGGATTTGATTCTCCTTTCAGTCTATGAATTATCCATGATCTGTTAATGATTTTTATAAATGTTTGTTTTATGTAGTTCAGCAAATATTCTTCAAATCACATTTGGGCTTTTGAGAGTACTCCTTTGAGTATTCACTTTTCAGAATTTTTTGTTCTAATTGATTACCTATGTCATGTGACATGGTTTCTACTCCCTTATTGGATGACCTAATATCTGTAAATAACAACAGTGCCTGACAAGTTCATTGGATCTTTGTAGCTCTGAAGGCAGTGGCGGGGGGAGAGAGAGAGAGGTAATCTAGTAGGAGAGGAACAACGCTAGGGAATTTTAGGACATTTAAAATCTTTTCCTGTCATCTTTTGCACCAAAACAACATAGCTACATACGTGGAGTGTATATTTAAAAATATTTAAGTTTCTTTCTTACAAAGTGAGGCAGATATAAACCAGATTTATTGGCTGTTGAGCAGACTTCCATTTAATTTTCAATAGTCCCATTAATACCATATCATTGCTGCATCGGACCCCTTCCTTCCTGACTGTCTTTGCAGTATGTTAGCCTCCATTTCTTTTTCACAGCCAAGCTAAAAGTTGCTTGTTCCTGTCAGATCAAATTGTGAGTCATATATAACAAAAATGGTGATAAGTAATATCCAATATTGCCATCCCCAAGAATTCAGAAGTCATGAGCCAGCCCTCCACCCAGATCATTTGAGAGGCTTAAAAAGGTTGAGGGATTTTTTTTAATCGTCTTCTGGTTTTTGAGCCTTTAGGATGCACTTAGGTCACATTTTCTACCTTCAGAGGGGTAGCCGTGTTAGTCTGGATCTGTAAAAGCGGCAAAGCGTCCTGTGGCACCTTCTCTTTGCCATTTTCTAGCTTGTTGTTCATAACCATGAAAACTAGAAGCTTTCCCCCCACCCTTTTTAATGAAAACTGAGTGTGACAGGGCACAGCCCTCCGCTCCTGTCTTTTTGTATAAATGGCTTTGACATCTCTGGATTGTAACCACCGCTATGTGCTTTGTGTTTTATCAACCCTACCTCTTAGAATCTCAAGCAGCAATTCTATTTACAGTGTCATGCAATCATAAGAGAGAGAGAAGAAATCTCTCCATGCAGACACGTCCTTTTACCCTGGCCAGCCTGTGTGTGCGCACGCACACACACCCACCCATATATATTCTTTTTTTCTCCTCCCCCTGCACTTCCTTCCTGAGCTCCTTTTCAATTCTTGCAGTTAATGGTCTAGTAATTAGACATTTCTTCCTTCAGTGAGGCCTGCTCCTGGGGAACTAATTGACCTGAGTGCTGGTACAGCTTCTGGTTTTCAGCACGGTCACACTGAGATTTTCAAGGATTCACATAAGTCCAGGAGTTGGGATTTTGAGAAAAATTCCATTTACTGTGAGACTTATGATAAAAGCATGAGAGTTGGCAACACTGATTTTCACCCAATCTAACTATTCACTCAGTTTGAGTTTCAAGTCAGATAGATAACCTGAATATTTCAGGTTTCAGAGTGGTAGCCGTGTTAGTCTGTATCAGCAAAAAGAACGAGGAGTACTTGTGGCACCGTAGAGACAAACAAATGTATTTGATTCAGTTAATGGAATATGACTCTATGGCTCAGGAGAAGCACAGAATAGCTGGGGTTCACAAACCTTCCTTGTCTGTGACTTGTATTCATCCTCTCTCTTACCAGCCCACCCTGACTGGTAGAGGTACTCGCAGGGGCCATTTCCACCTGTTTTAATGCCCCTTTGTACCATTAGAGCAGTGTACACTGACTTAGTGGAATAGCACATTAGCCCCACTTGGGGTAATGAAACAAAGAAAGATGGAGACCAGCCAAGATGGTTGTTGTATACAGCACAAGCATTCTGAGTTTTATTTAAAATTCTTTAAAAAAAATCACTTCACATAAATTCAGGTAACACCAGTTTAAGTAAGAGCAGCCCCATATAAAAAACAGATTTTGCTGGGAAGATCTGGCCTGAAGAGACCTGACATCTCAACTTTACGAGCCTATGATTCCCACCAGCTTTTGGCTTCAGCCTATAGACCTCTCCACCTTTCTAATTAATTCACCATAGCTTGGTGTGCATCCCTGTGTGCAAAGGGTGTTCACTCCCTCCTTGGAGCAGAACTCATTTCCGCAGCAGTTCTCTACATGCCAATGTGCAGAGGGCGGTTAGGGACATGAGTGGGGTTCTAAAAAATCCAGTTCACAAAGACCAGCCCCTGTGATACTAGCTGATACAGCTCCCCTTTCACATCACACAGAGGGACTGAATAGGCTACATAAAGAAAAGCTAAGTTTTTGAACAGGGCTATTTTTTAAAAAACAATCAACTTTTATTTAAAGTTAGGAAGAAAGCTTTTCACAGTGAAAAATATTAGTCCCTTTGCACAGAAACATATTACTGAAATTTAGTTTGTTAATAAAGTAGGCTTTTGTACACAGTTTGATTGAAAAAATAGTGTTTTATATGTAAAAAACTTTTGCAGAGGAAACACATTTTAAAATCATCATTGTAAGGTTAACTCCAAGATGGTGGCACATCTCTAAAATCCTTGTGTGAGACGTTTGCTTTAGTAACAGAATGTTAGGTTGTTATAGCAACAGAATCATGTGATGACTTCATGAGTAGAACTGAGTGACAACAGAATGACAGTTTGGGAACAGCTGCATGTTAGGTTTTGAAAGAGAGAAGAATGGTTTTGCTGGGATGAGTGTGTGTGAGGATTTCTGACTCTAAAACTGCTACGTGTATGAAGTACTAAAAATGCCAGCCTCCTGCTAGCCATCACAGAAGAAAGAGGACACCAACTTTATGCTACATAAAAAATAGGAAAGCACCCAAAAAACAAGCATATTGCCATTTTTCCTGTGAAGCTGCAATACTGCATTTCTGCCATTCCCAGAATCTCAGGCCCACTCATCTGATTCCAAGATGGCTGGTTTCAGCAGTGAGTAAGTACTACCAGTTTTTCTTGGGGCCCTGGAGCCAGAGAGAGACCCAAAGCAGTAAGGAAATTCCAACTCAAGATAAAGAGACTCCATATCTGAGTGGAGGGGAGCAGGCTTTGCAAATTACACCATGAATTTGGTGTCGTCTTCTCTGTCACTTCCCTGGGCCATCTTGTGCTTCAAGGAAGAGGGTTGATATTACAGAATGCTGTTTCAGTGTAATCTTTCAGTGGTCCTCTCCCTGGTGTTCCCTTTTTCTCAGAGGCTGATTGCTCAGTCACACATGCGCTTAGAGAACACAATGTAGCCACTGTGATTGCAAGTGATTTTTTTCTGCTATTTCTCCTGATGATGTGGGTACGCTCATCCCCTTCCAGATTCCCCCTGACCCAAAGAGTAAAGTGTCTGCTCAGTGCAACTCACCAGTGTTGAACCCCAACTCATGATCCTGCTTAGCCAACTTCTATGTGCTTATGGAAGTTTCAACCCTTTTACAACTTGATCCTGCAAAACTTCTTATTGCTTGCCATGATTATTACCACTGTGAATTCAGTGGCATTATTCATGGTGATAAGCACTATGTGGTCTAATGTATGGAATGGGTACTAATTTAGTACACTCTGCTTATTGATGATTTGGTGCAAATACCCTAATAATCTATTTCAGTTTTCTTATCTTATTTTTCATGGCCACTATTACAAACATACCTATTTGTGGGGTTGATCCTATAGGGGTGCCGAACACCTATGCTGAGGTCAGTGTGGGTTGAGGGTTCTGGGCACCTCCCAGGATTTGAAGCCTTTAGTTTGTTCTGTATATTAGTTTACAATCTGCATGTGAATCAAACTAGACTTTCCAAACAAAACACAGTGATGTTCAGTTGAACGTTGCTTAGAAACACAGACAAATGTGTGTGTGCCAAATAGAGAAGGCATTAAAACAAAGGAGAGTAAAAAATAATAAAATTATAAAAAGTTATTGAGAGTATCTTTAAAATATTAATAGGGTACTAAAAGTGACTGACTCGTGTACAGTACTTACTGTCAATAGCAGTAACCTGAAATGACCACCTTCTGTCACTGCCAGTCTTCAGAGCACTTCCCCTTTACCTTCTTGTTCCCTTTGATGTGCTCAGTGCCTGTGGCTACTCACAGAGTGGTTTGGTAGCTGTAGAGTCCCCTCAAGCCTGTGATCTATTTGTTAAGAAATGGCATTTTATTCCTCTGAATGGCACCCTGCTGGGGTGTTTTCTCAAACCTCTTGGATGGCTGCTGGTTATTCTCTAAGTCTAGACCTGTCCTGTTGGCTTAGTGCAGAATCAGATTGGTAATAGCTGTGCTTCAACCCCCTTTTGATTTGCCTTCCATTTTTAGGGTTATACTTTCTTGTACAGAACAATAAAACCTGGTTATAATGTCACTCAGCAGGTTATAGCCATTTGACATTGAATCCATATTGGAGAAAGGTCAGAAAATCAGCTTGCGTACATTACTGTATGGAATTCTAATGTGATTCTTTGCCAGTTCCAACAGGTTGAATGTTATATAAAATACCTGTTGCATGGTAAAGTGAGGTCACAGAACCACTGGGAAAGAAAGAAACAATGCTATATCCCTGGGTGATAATAGAGATGTACAAGGTTTACAGGATAGCTGATGCTAAAATAAAGTTGCAGAGCTGCAGGGGAAAAGAAATGAGCCTGTGAAGTCATACAGTTTCCAAGCACAGCTGCTGGATGGAAGTCTAAGTGAGCAAAAGCTCTATTTACTTAACTCTCTGGGACTGATAATCATAAAGTAACGCTTGTGGTAAAAGAGAAAATGCAAAGGCAAAACTCTCACTGAGGTCCTGCGTAAAGACTGAGCAAGGACTTAGGTTTCTAGAATAGTGATTTTGGCTAATTCCAAAAGGCTAGCTGTAGGAAGGGAATTAGTTGCGTACTGAAGGAACACAGACCTCTGGATACAAGAGACTTCTGGGAATTTTGCAAATTATGACATACTGCAAAAAAAAAAAAAAATCACCAGACTCAGCTCATTATAGAAACTGTAAAATTCTGCAAATGTTACTTGGCAAGGAATGAGTTGTAAAACACATTTTTTGTTTGGTTGTTGAATATGGGCTAGATCAGTGGTTCTCCACCAGGAGTACATGTACCCTGGGGGTACGCAGATGTCTCCAGGGGGTACATCAACTCATCTAGATATTTGCATACTTTTACAACAGGCTACATGAAAAGCACTGGCGAAGTCAGTACAAATTAAAATTTCATATAGACGATGACTTGTTTATACTGCTCTATATACTAGACACTGAAATGTAAGTACAATATTTATATTCCATGGTAAAAATGAGAAAGTAAGCTATTTTTTCAGTAATAGTGTGCTGTGACATTTGTATTTTTATGTTTGATTTTGTAAGCAAGTACTTTTCAAGTGAGGTAAGATTTGGAGGTACACAAGACAAATCAGACTTCTGAAAGGGGTACAGTAGTCTGGAAAGGTTGAGAGCCACTGGGCTGGATTATGCAAGTTTACCACCCATTTATGAGCACTTACTTGTGCAAATAGTTCCATGGATTTCAGTAGGACACAATATAACCCTATATAATAGCCAGAGAAGAAACAGGTTGCAATTATAACCTCTGAACATAAGACGGAAGGCATAAAATTGGCAAAGCTCAATTACTCCATTTTTTAAAATCATCACAGGATACCAGTGGAGCTTCCACACTGCAAGAATATTAAATATTATTTGTGTTGCAATAGTGCTGAAAGGCCTCAATCGGGGTCAAGTCCCCATTGTACTAGGCGTTGCACAAATACACAAGAAGACATAATCCTGGCCCTGAAGATCTTACAATTTAGATTGAAGCAAGTGAGTGTGACAAAGAAAAGAAAGGAAGCAGGAGGAAGGCTGGCCAAGAGTAATGAAGATAAGATTGCTCTGTTTCATGGATAGATATTGCACAACTTGGCACTTCCAAATAATCTGTGAAAGGTTTTTTTAAAAATATATAAAATCAGCTACTCTGACTGCTGCACAACCTGGGCATCGGTGTAGACTTAGCTGTAGGAATCACAACAGAAGTGGGTTCAAAAATAAGCATCAGTGTGTGTGCCCTGTATTTTTTAAAAAAATCCCTCCTTCCAGCATATTGCCAAGTCCAGCTTGACCCCACAAAAGGTTCTAGGTACCTTTCCCTGCTACCTGATCCTCAACGTGCTCGACTAAAAAAGAGCTGGTAGGAGAAATAATGTGTATTTTGTCTGTACTGGGGGGTTATGGGAAAGGAGAGAGGCAGATAGTAAAAAATCATGGCCCCTTTTCAAGATTTGTTTGCAGTTCCAGTGAACCCAGTGTCTTGGTGTTCTCATGCTTCTTTGTTTTTTAGAGATGAGAAATCCTCATTCTGTATATCTGAGGTTTGGTCTATACCATGAAAATTATTTGTTGACAATGGATGGCAGCAGTGAATTGAGTACCATTTCAGCTATACATGGTTTGTCCCCTTCCACACTTGCTGTTACACCATCTCCAGCACCATTTCTGCAATGGTGTTTAAGACTTCTTTTCCCGTTTACACCAGGCCAAAAAGTCAGCCCTGAGGAAATGAACTCAAACTGAAAATCCTCTATAAGAACTGAATGTATGCAACATACGCAAGCAGGTGCATTTTCTGCATGTAAACTAAAATGCAATTAATTTGTAATGTTTGTGCTTTTTCTCTAACATGCAACTTATAAAAGTCTCCATTTTTTTCCACACCAAAACTTTCTCCATTTAGCAGAACAAGAAATGACTTGTCCCCCAATAATGCATTTAGCAAAAACATACTTGACATTGGATTTATTTTCTTCCACGAAGGAGCGTGCCTAGTAGTTGGGGATTAGTCATTTAAGCTTTGTAAATGCAATTTAAATTGCAAATGTAAACTATCAGAAAGAAACACCTGTAAGTGTTAAATCAGGCAACTACTGATTTTCAACTAAATCAATAATTTGTACCAGAACAATGAATTTGTACCATCCAATCAAAACAAATAGCCACTATCTTCTTATTATCATAAAAGCAATAAAAAGGCTTGCACAGCATTCTTTCCCTAATTTGTCTTTCATTCTGCACCATAAAGATAACAAAGTGCAGCATTCTCATAGAATGTATTGTTTTATTCTGTATGTTTTTCATCACTAGAGTCTGGAGAGTATTGTTTTTTAATTTGCTGATGGAAACCATCACTTAGAATTAGCATGAGTGCTGTGGGAGGATAATGACAATGGATATGAAGGGAACAGAGGAATATCTAGCATAAATTAATGATGCATTTATTGTGCATCTCATTGACTTCGTTGCAAGGCTTATTCTGTGAGTAAATAACTTACGGTTGTGTCAAAAGCTGGAAGGGGAGGAGGATTTGGTTAGGGAGCCATCTAATTATAGTCACTCATGTTAGAGTGAAGGACTCAACTTCTTTGATAAAATCTGATGAAAAGAACCAATAGTTTTCCAAATGTCAACAATCTGTGTGGAGTCACAGACTGTGTGAAAATGTTCTGACACCAGTGTCATGCACCAAGTCTGTCTAAAGCTAGCAAGACTTTCTGTCGAAAAAGGTACAAAAATAAACATCAACAAGTGCCATGGTTCTCAAACAAAGAAAGGAACTGTCTTAACCTTTCTAGTAGATCTGTAGGTTCTTTAATTTTTAAAAACGCTTTCTTTGCTGGAGTTGCATAAACCTATATTTCTTAAATTTCAAAGAATTTCCAAACGGGGAGGGGAATTATATAATGTGCACTCAACAGCCCAACTTGGCAGCAGGGTTTACTGGGCAAGGTTCTCTGTCATGCTAAGGGTATATCTACACCGCAATTAAACACCCGCAGTAAAATTGCTGTGTAGATGTTCAGGCTCGGGCTGGAACAAAAGCTGTGGAACCCCACGGGGTGGGAGGGTCCCAGACCCCAGGCTCTTGCCCATGTCTGAATGTCCACACAGCAATTTTTAGCACCACAGGCCGAGTCCGGAGAGCTTGAGTCAGCTGACCCGGGACAGTCACGGCCATGCCGTGGGTCTTTTATTCCAGTGTAGGCATACCCTGAGTTTCCGCTTGCCACAGCAAGGGGTTCCATTATGGAACTAGTTAAGACTTCCCAATTCTCTGCCTTGTCATGTGGTCAGCTCTAACCTGCAGCAGCTGGCAATGAATGGTCTTCAAGGGTCATCTGGCACTGAGGATAGTTGGAAGAAAGCATTCTCCACCCATGCCCTCCTTGCCCTTTATATGCCCCCATGCTGTGGGCTACAGGGGAGTGTGGTGGTGTAAAAGCTGTCTGTCCCAGCTGAATACTCACTGAGGCTTATATACGTATGTCTATTACTTACAATATTTTAGGAATTTGGGATTTAACTCCAACCTTTTTTATTTGGACTTCTAGGAACCCATTTAAATAATTCTTTTTTCCTTAAGTATAGAAGCTCCCAAAAGGACATGAATGCTGAATTTCATTTTGGACTAAAATGGCCTTAAAATAGTTTGTCAGCCGTGGAAAAGGTGTTGACTAATTATGGTTTGTACTTTGTGGAATGCTAATATAATACCTTCCTAAATTCAGTGTAACTTATAACGATATTCTTCCCTTCATGAAAGAAGGGTGAATTTTAAAATATTTAAAATCTGACAACAAAAGAAAAATAATTACGTTTTAATAAATCTGGGGAAATTAAATTAGTCAGATTGAATTAAACCAGTCAGATTAACATGGTGCCCTTTCCCATCTGCTGTACAGTAAGTATATAATTTTTAATTAATGTTTAAAATGCAGTTCACTTGTACTTGATATTTAATTTATAGCTATAAACAAAGTATGTAAGTTGATGGTAATTTGAATGATTTCTCCATGAAAGAATCTGCCTGCCTAAAATTATGGAGGAAAGCAAATACAAAGAATGCTTTGTTCTATTTGTAATAAAAATAAATATTTCAATATCTTTTTGTTTCACCTTGAGCTAAATTAAAATTTTATACAAGACAAATTCAACTAAATAACTGAGGCAGCAATATTCTTTAAATTGAAACTTGCAATACGTAAAGTCTGAGTTATACAAGAGAATTTCTTGTAGGGTTGAAAATTTAAGCATTACTTTTGAAATCAAAGTGTATGACTATGATGCCAGAAACCCTGACTCAATGATGAAGAAAATGATCTCCACATGCTTGAAAGTAATTTAATCGGGATGTGTAAAATCTGGGTCTGATTTACTTGAAGAAAGCTAAAAAGATCATTAGCAAAAACCTCCAGTGGAACAAAAATTATTGATTTATTCAAATGTATAACTGCATTTATTTAAAATTCTAGGCCTCTTGGATAATACAAAGAACACAATTGGTTTAATAAAAACAAAACAAAGCCAATTTAGTGATAGAGAATACATATTGCTCTCCTCATGTGAAAAATGGCGTAAACCCTTCTTTAATTTCACATCTGTTCATTTGGAGAGAAGATAATTCAGACCTATAGCATTTAAAAAATATACAATCTGCACACATTTGTAGTCTTCTCTCCCATCATCATGTTGATTCAAGAACACTGACTTTGCGATTACAGTACATTACCTTTGTCATCCAAGGATCTCAAAGCCCTTTACAAATGTTAAATCTCATGAATCTTCATAATACTCTGAGTCCTTCCAGCACCTCATGTGCTATGTACCATAAGTCTGAATGGCTTTGCATGTTTGTACTGAATTGCAAGCTCTCTGGGCTAGGAAGAGCCGTGTCTCTTGATCTGTTTGTTCAGTGCTGAGCACACTTTGACTCTTGATAAACAATGAGAGTCAGGTTTTCAAAAGAGCTGAGCAGCAAACAGGTCCAATTGTTTCCCATTTCCAGCCTCATATTGGTATCTCTGAGTGCCTCTTCTACCTTGCTGCTCTGTAGTAGTTACTTGATTTAAGCACTTCTTGAAGGACCACGATAAAGGAACAAGAGGGAATATTAACTCTGGGCCCTATACTGTATTCCTCTCTGTAAAGAACTCCCAGTAAATTGTAGAATCAGGCCTTGGCATGGCACTTTAAAAACACAGTAGCTAACATTTTACTGAAGCAATATGATCCAGTATGGCAAAATATTTTATTTTATGTTTAAATGTATTTTTCTAGAAGTCTAATTAGGCAAAAAATGTCTGGAAAATATCTCTGGTTTTAAACATTTAAAAACTGTGAAATTTGAAAGAAAGTTGATTTTGATAGCAGGCTGTATAGTATAAAGAGAATAAATAATGAGAGCTGTGCTTAAGTGGCAGTTCTTGGGTTCACTGTCTTTCACATAATGACAGTTAGCACATATTTCTAGTTATCTACCACTAGAGAAGGCTGGTGACCAGTCCCTGCTGTCTTTTCACAATTAGCCACAACCTTGATTGAATAATTGATATACAGGGTGAATTTTCAAATGTGCAAAGTGATGGTTGCCAATTTGTACACAGAGGCTAGATAATCTGTGCACATGTTCCTGTGATAGAAAAATACATACACAAGGGAATAAAAACGTTTGAAAACTAAGTTTTATCCTCAATGGACGGGCACAAGAGTAACTGCACCCATTCAGATTTTTCAGAAGCCTCCCCATAGATCTCATAAGGCAGTGGAGAATGAGGAAACTAATTCATAACCATCAGCAGTAGAACACACAATAATAACAGCTATTTCTTATACAGTAGTTTTTATCAGTACAGCTCAAACTTCTTCTTAGTCTTTAATGTATGTACCCTCACAACACCCTTGTGACACCATTCTGGGTTGGTGGGGTGTCTTGGTATCTCCCGTTCAAGTTGTTCCATGCTGTATAAATTAAGTATTCATTGGAGTAGGGAGTGGGTCTTCTACCTCCCAGAAGAGAGCCTTAACCACTGGGCTTCAGAGTATTCAGGGTTGTTCTGGGCCAAGGTGTTCGAAGCACCGCAGGCCGGCAGAGGTACTCTGAAAAACGAGACCCACACGCAGCTAAGCAGTGAGTTACTGGCTTTATTGAAGGTTAGTGACACACCCGCAACGGGGACTCCAAGCATTGCTGTCACGGAGGCGGAGAACCCAGCACACCGGAGCTTTGCCTGGGAAGGAGTCCAACGAAGGGGTAAACAGCGAGCCCTAATAAACAGTACACATAATCAGTTCATGAATATATAATAAGGTACTTCCCAACAGGGCAGAGAGAACCGGCCGAAACCGGTTAGAATTGGTTCCCCATGTCCTACAGTGACCGGGCGGCCTCGAGAAAGTGGAAGTTCCCTAGCTAGGCCATAACAAAATCTTCCGCAGTCCCTTACAAGGGTGCATGTCTCTGTCCTGTGGAAGCTGTTCTGTTTTGTATAAAATACCTGAATATAGCCATTGGGCCTTAAAGGGAGAGTGAAAATTACTGTGTAGCCTGGTGGTTAGGACTCTTCTTTGGCAGGTGGGAGACTGAAGTTTAACTCCCTGATCCAATGACTATTTAAGTGTGGAACAACTTCAACAGTAGAGATTTATACACCTTTCTCCCGTAACCCAGAATAGCTTATAGCCTGATGGGTAGGGCAGTCAGATAGGCAGGGGAAGACCTGGGTTCAAATCCCTGATGGAGAGTTGTGATTAAAACCTGGGTTTCCCACATACAAGCTGAATGCCCTAACCGCTGGGCTAAAAGTTATAAATTGGGTGGAGGCCCTCCTTTCCCTGGCTGTTTTGTGACTGCACAGCTCCTGTCAGTAAATATATATATATTTATATATATTTAAAAGTATATAACATTTTGCAGTTAAATGAACCAAGATTTATTGTATGCATGCATCCATCACATGGGTATCACATGTTAGGGCTTGGAAACAATTGCTTAGTTCACACCATTGTAGTTTTAGAAGGCTAAATTTAAATAGCTCTTGTGTCTTTAAAGATTCTACCAGGTTGAGAGAGATCCTCTCTACTTAAAACCAAAGAAGCTCTTAAAGTTCAACTGCTACAGCAGCCTGGCCATAGGTCATACAAACAGAATACTTTTAAATTTATTTTTCAATAAACCAATCAAAGTCTAGTAGTAAGTACTTTCCAGAAAAATAGAAGATACTGTCCCTGTCCTTTCACAAATGCAACAAGAAAGACAACAAATTAAATAGTTTGTGAAGGAGAGACCGGGGATTATACAATAAGGAGCAATTTGAAGGACAATTTGCTAACTCAAAAAGCGTTGCATGCAACACAGGAATTCTACTTTACTCCTCATCTAGACAAATAAAGAGGAATTGATTACAGAACTAATATTTGTGGTTGCTCAGGAGGAAGTGATAATGACTTGGTTACATTTCTTATATACAAAGAGAATGAAGTCCAGATCAGTAATAAGTACTTGCTGCTTTAAAAGAGTCAAAGTTGAACACAACTCTGAGCCAGATCAGCTGGGAGAATTTAAACAGAAAAATATGAATGATGATTGGGAATTGTGTAAGAACACTTTACTTGATGGCTAAAAACCTGCAATTTAGAAAGAAGTCTACACTGCTTAAAAAGCAGTGTGTCTCAAAGGGAAAGAAGCCATAAAAATACCACTGCCCAAATATATAATATAACAAAACAAAAATCCTGAACAGTAGTATTGGTCCATTACTAGATGGAAATGTTAGAACTGGCAATAATGCTGAAAAGGCAGAAATGTTCAATAAATATTAATGTTCTGTATTTGGGGAAAAAGCCCGATGATGTATTTATGTCATGTGATGATGATGAAATAATTTTTATTCCAATAGTAACTAAGGAAGATGTTAAACAGCAGTGAACTGAAGTTAGCCATTTTTAAATTAGCAGATCTGGATACCTTGCATCCAAGGATTTTAAAAGAGCTGGTTGAGGAGCTCTCTGGACTGTTAATGTTGATTTTAAATAAATTTTGGAACAATGGGTAAGTTTCAGAGGACTAGAAGAAAGCTAATGTTTAAATATATCAATATTTAAAAGGGATAAATGGGATGATTCAGGTAGTTATAGGCCTGGGTAATCAGAGGATCGCTGGCAAAATAATGGAATGGCTGATACAGGACTTGATTAATAAAGAATTAAAGGAAGGTAATATAATTAATGATAATCAACATGGGTTTATGAAAAATAATCTAATCAAACTAATCTGATATCTTTTTTGATGAAATTACAAGTTTGGCTTATAAAGGTAGTAGTGTTGTAATATACTTTCACTTCAGGAAGACATTTTACTTGGTACCACACAGTATTTTGATTAAGAAACAGAATTATACCAAATCAATGTGGCACAGATTAAGTGAACTAAAAAACTGGTTATCTGATAGCTCTCAAGATGTAATTGTAAAAGCGGAATCATCATCAACTGGGTGTATTTCTAGTGGGGTCCCAAAAGGTTTGCTTCTTGGCCCAGTGGTAGTTAACATTTTTATCAATGTCCTGGAAGAAAACCATAAACCATTACTGATTAAGTGTGTAGATGACACAAAGATTGGGGTGATGGTAAATAATGAAAAGAAAAGGTCACTGATACAGTGAATTCTGGATCATTTGGTAAGTTGGTGCAAGCAAACATATATTACAATATGGCCAAAGTATGTAGGCCATACTTCTACGATAGAGGATATTATCATAGGAACCAATGACTCTGAAAAAGACTTGAGGGTCATGTTACATAATCAGCTGAACATAAGCTCTCTGTGTGATGCTGTGGCCAAGAGGGGTAATGCTATCCTTGGATGTGTAAACAGTGTATATTAAGTAGCAGTAGAAAAATAATATTACCTCTGTATTTGGCACTGGTGTAATTGCTGCTGGAATACTATGCCATGCTCTGGTATTCACAACTCAAGAAGGATGTTGAAAAATTGGAGAGGTTTTAGAGAAGAGCCACAAGAATGATTGCAATATTAAAATGGTTAAAATATATGCCTTATAGTGAAAGATTCAAAGAACTTAATCAATTTAGTTTATCAAAGAGATGGCTAAGGGATGACTTGATCACAGTCTATAAGCACCTCAATGGGTAACAGAAATTTGATAATGGAGGACTTTTCAGTCTAGCCAACAAAAGTATGAGATCCAATGGTTGGAGGTTGTAGCTAGACTAATTGGCTACAAATAAGGCACAACATTTTAATAAGAAGGATTATTTATTATTGGAATGATATTGTTCATATTATAATTCAGGAAATTATTAATTAATTCAGGGAAGTCCTATGGCCTGTGTTATACAGGATGTCAAACTCGATGATCACATGTGGCTTCTGGCCTTAAAATCTATGAATGTGAAATGCGTACATGTGTATCTTTCCTCCTCTTACTGCAGAGCAGCTCACCGGATCTCAATGATCAATACAAGTGTCTCAAAATTAGTTCAAGTATCTAGAGTATTGTGGCAGGGTGTGGAGGTTTGTAAAATGCTGCCCAGACTGATTTTTGCAGTGAATAGATTTTGCCATAACCTACGCAACTACGCTTTAGTCCCAAAACATGTGCTCTTATCGATAAGAGTTTGGTACCTTGTTCACATACACATCACATATAGTTCTATATTTGTACCGGACGTATGGCATAATGCTGCACCTTCCAAGCTGACAAGAAGTGCAAAACAAGCAAGATTACATGATTTTTTTCTGATTTGGCATTTGGAGGAGAAAACTAACTATATTTACAGTTTGATACTATATGTTGCTGATGTATTTCAACAGAAAAAAAAATCTAATTTTAAAGCTTTGAGAAGACCCAAGAAATCGCATGATCATTTTTTGAGTAGTGCTTTTAAATGTAGATGTGCAAAAGGTCCTAAAATACCTACATTTTTGCAATTCTATGTATCTTGCATGGATAATTGTACTGAATAACACAGTTTGTTCTTTTCTTTTTTTTTTTTTCCTTTTTGTTTAAATGGAGAGACATCCCCTTCTGGAGTGGTGGTTTTATAGCTCTAGGATTAACACCCTTGAATGTAGTTGAAGTAGTTCAGCACTATTGCAAGATGCACTATAAGAGTAATTGATGTGTGGGTATCAGCCTTTAGAGATCTTGCAGAGTGGTTATTTCTGGTGGTTGTAAAATTCCTTTTACTTGATCATTATGTTTAGAATTCTGATTTTTCATGGGAAATTTACATGAGAGCTCTTGGAAAAATAACTGCAGATGGATAATAATGCTAGTTTTGCTTGATTAAGAAGTGCAGGACTGGGATTTTGGGATTTTAAGTTTTTTGGTTTTCTTTATGAATTTTAGATTGTTTGGGCCAGTTCAGTCCTTTTGTAAGTATTTGCAGTTTCCTAAGAGAGCTGTGTTTGCTTTCAGCGTGGGCAAATTCTGTTCTTAATTTATAGGCTGAAACAAGTGGGTTTAGGACTAATAAAATTGGCAGAATCTTACTTAACATCATCATGGCAAATTCCAAAGGGATGTAGCCTTCTTGCAGGTTGAATGCCACTTGGATGACCTCTAGCTAGGTAGTAACATTCTAGGCATCAACTTTACATTTGCCGCCAACCTATAGGATACTGGAATGGCCCTTTCACAAGGTTTCATTGGTCATTTTTGTTTCCGCAGCAGAGAAACTCATGGCTGTTTCAGCTACAAGGACAATTGACCAGATTATCACAGGTAATCAGCTTTAGTATAAACACAATCGTGATGGAAACTTACCAACAACAGTGGGCATTTTACTGAGATCCGCCATGGTTTTTTTAATGTACTGTAGAGGTGTAATACTCCTTTTAAATATTCAGCTACCCTCCCAAAAATTTAGTGGAGATAATCAAAACAGTATAGATACCAATTTAAATAGCACAGTTTTTCTGAAATATTTTAGTGTTTGCTTCTCTACCAATATTTAATTTGATCATTAACATGAGAATCTAAGGTTTCAGAGTAGCAGCCGTGTTAGTCTGTATTCACAAAAAGAACAGGAGTACTTGTGGCACCTTAGAGACTAACAAATTTATTTGAGCATACGCTTTCGTGAGCTACAGCTCTGATGAAGTGAGCTGTAGCTCATAAATGCTTATGCTCAAATAAAATTGTTAGTCTCTAAGGTGCCACAAGTACTCCTTTTCTTTTTATGAGAATTTAAGTATTTCTGTGATGAAGAATAATTTATTTCCTGTTGTCTGGCAGGTCAATGTGTAGGCACTACACTGTAGATCGGCACATTTCTTTCCTTTCTCTTGTACTCATTAGCAGGGAGTCTTAATCTCTTATTTCATTGCTTTTCTGAATAATCACAATATCTCACTGTCCCAGTGGGACTCCATCGAAGACTGAGTAGAAAATTAGAATTACATCAGGCAGGTTTATAATAATTCTGAAGAACTAATGTAACATAAAAAATAAGACATTTCTGCTCTACATACGGTTTTAATTATTGTAGGTTCTGCAATGTAATCCCAAAATACAGAAATGTTTCGTTAGAACTGAAGTCTACAGATCTGCTTCATTCCTCTTTTTTAAAAAAACAAAACAAAAATAGTTCCTTCAGTCCAAATGTGCTATAAACACAACTACTATAACACAACACTTTAAAATGAAATAAGAACTTAAATGAGAGGTTCCCAGGAGTTTTATTAATACTGATTTGTGAAGTTCCTGTGTTGGTAGCAACATGTGCATTTTATGCACAAAATATAGAAATATTCTGAAGTTTAATCAATATTTGTAATTGTTTAAATGGAATTGGTAGTCTGAAAACAAACTTTTGTTATAATTGTTGAAGGAATTTATTTATTTTTAGCTTTTTGCTGATATTTTTTTAATTAGACCTGTGAATTTGAACCCAAATCTAAAATTGTATATTCCCACTTTGTCCAAAATAAGTTCAAATCCAGTGTGTTCATAACTTTGTATGAATGTTTAGGTTTTATCAGACTACCTCAAGTCACCACTCCATTTGATTTATGATTATAATTAACTCCACTTGCACCAAATGCCAATTAGATTGACGCTAATCATATGGTTGGAGTGTTTGCACTGATTTAATTGTCTCTTAATTACACAAGGCCAAAAATAGGAAGAAAATATTATTTAATCCAATTATAAAATGATTTAACAATACTGAATTGCTTTATTTTTCATTTAAATTTCATATTGCATTTTGGTTGATGATAGCATACATTTCCCATGGTACAGTTTCTGTATATTTTCTTGTGTAACAGTAATTGACAATGGAATTTAATTTGGGGAAAGCATAAAAATATTTCACAATTTTGTTTCAACAAACATTTAAGCAAATTCTGCTTCTTGCTAGTTGTACTTAAGCAATCCTTGTCTCAGTCCACAGTAACTGAAATCTGGTAGATTTTTTTGCTGGTTGAAGTTTTGGTTTCCTCTGAAGAGTAATCACAGAGCACATGATGCATTGTATCCTCTGCACTGAAGTCTGTAGACTCTATCAAGTTCAGTGGCCTTTGGATCAGAACCCAAATAAAAGCACTTGTATTGTACATGCACCTTGTATTTCCTTTTAGAGTTTAATACAGTTTCATATATATATGAAAGTTATAGGATGTTTGTAAGCAGAGACTAGATTGTTTGGCTTCATATAAAATGATATAAGGTGGTGATAGCTTTTCAAACAATATACATTTTTTGGGAAAACTGCTGGTCATACAGGGTATGGTAGTTGGAGAGATCATTAACATCAAGTAATCATTTCTTGAACAAGGGATGGACCACGGAATGTCTAAATGTTGTTGGCAACTTGCCTTCTCTAAAGAAGACATTATCATTAAATAGACAAGAAAGCCTAGTATAAATGGCAGTGGCATCTATACAGCCAACAGCACTTGCTTCAGCTAAGGTGGCAACGCACTAAGGCTTTGTCCACGTGCAACGTTGCAGCAGTTTAACTAAAATCATTTTTTAAAAGTCAATTTAGCTACACTCCTACAAGCACTTATATGGACGCTCACAAATTATTTTGCAAAAGGCATATATTGGCTTACCTTACATAGATCTTTTTAATGATTTAAACTAAATCAAAATAAGCCCATTGTAAACCAGTGTGAGAGTTTACATGGGTTTGCACTATTTAATTACATTGATCTGAAAACCAGTTTTCGCTAAATCAGTGCTACTTTTGTGTTTAGACCAGTCTGAAGCAAGATTTAACCAGTTTACTTATTAACAACCTTTCACACACAGAATTTTGTACACATTGCAATGAGCTACATCCCGCATATTTCTAGTCTCTTACACTCTTCCCCAACATCCCTGATGATACTTAACTTCATCACTTCTCGTCCTTTACCTTTTTTGTGTATAGAACATCGTCATATACTGAAATAGCCAATCATCAGAAACATTGAAAAACAAACACACCTCTCAGTAATATAATGCTCTAAATCACCACTGTGTGATAGTCTGATTATAATACACACCAGCAAAACTGGAAGAACACATGTCAATTTAGTGGAGTTGGTCACTTCATAAGATATTAGTGATAAGCTCAGCAGTACTGTACCTGGGAAAGAATCTGCATGTTTGCAGTGAGATAGTGCAGACAGCCTTCCTTTCCAGCATTCAGACCATGCACCCACAAAGGTCTTATGTGGGAGAAGTTTGGAAGAGGCCACTGAAATGATGTATTTCCCTTTTCATGTCTCTTTGCATGGGAATTGCAGGTCCCAGTTCTTCTCTGCTTATACTCTCAAAGCCTAGGATTCAACAATGATATACAAATAAGTGCCCACAAAATCAATCCCACAGTACTTACAGAGATATACTCGATATACTAAAAGGATACTTTTCTTAATGGATATCTTTAACAGTTCTCAAAAGAAATGTTCAAAAGAACTATAAATATGTCACAATAACCTAAAAGACGCGATAAAATTCCTGCATTCATGAAGAAAAACTGCAGCATTTTTTTTTCTTTTCACTTGGAAGCAAATAGCAACAATTTTCTGCAGTGTATGCAGCAGTACCAGGGGAAGTCCCATTTTTAGTAATAGACTAAATATAATGGGCTCTCTTCTAACAAGTGTTTTACATTTCAAAGACTCTTCACTTTGTAGAGCAAAGAGAACCAAACCTTTTTTTTTAAAATACAAAAGGCCAACGGTATTGTCTTTGTCTATGAAATTTTTTTTACCACAGAGGATGATTGGGCACAGAGGTTATAGACTGCTGATTTCAGTTCCACTCAGTTCACAGGTTGCAGAAAAGAAAACAGCCTTGAGACCACATGCATTCAGCTTACAGCTTTTGTACCGAAGGGGCACCTGGAAAATTAGAAATGACAAAAGCTGTTTCTTTCAGCTAGCAAAACAAAAGGAGACTAAAAAATGGACATTATTTCAAAAGTTTTTCAAAACACAGCCATGCTTTTTAGGCCATAGGTAATTTCCATGATTGCACAATTGAGTAAAATTGAATCTATATTCCATCTTAGGCAAATATATATCCTTGAATTGTGTTCGATCAAGAATGGAAGCCCAGGCTTTCATTATAAGTAAAGCAGCATCTAGTTAGTATATTCCTTAGTATTCTAACAGGTCACCATAGCTTATCAGGGTATGTCTACTCCACAATTTAATACTTGTGGCTGGCTTGGACTCATGGGGCTCAGGCTGCAGGGCTGTAAAAGCATGGTGTAGGTGTTCTGGCACGGGCTGGAGCCTGGGCTTTGGGACCTTCCCCCTCTCACATAATCCCAGAATCTGGGCTCTAGCCTGATCCCAAATATCTATACCGCAGTTTTACAGTCATGCAGCCCGAGCCCCGGTAGCTCAAGTCAGTTGACATGAGCTAGCCACGGATGTTTAATTGCAGTGTAGGCACTCCCTCAGTGACCTGAAAGAGATTAAGTAGGAGGGAAGGAGACTGGATCTTCAATGGGGAAAAGGTGAATGAACCTGGCTGGCTAAGAATCTGATTGTCATACAGAGTTTTTATGGTCTTGTGATGTGGCAATTGTGAGGAATAGCATGCATTTCTTTTTTCTCTGCTGTAGCTTTTCAAATTCTCAACCAGCACAACTGCTTTGCTTTCTTGGTATGTGATTAACCTAACTGTGTCGAGTTCCAGAGTGGAATACTTTTCATTGTCAAGGGGTTTCATCCTATTTTACAGATTAAAAAAATAATTATTATATTCAGTGGAGTTTCTCCAACTCCAACCAAGTTGTGGCAAAACACAAGGCACAAATACACTGCCTTCCCTGTTAGAATTTTATTAAGTCTCACAATTGGAGGTTTTCAGAAGGGAGACCCTTTCCATCATCTACAGAATGAACACTTGCCCTCATTGTTAGCCACTCTCCTCTCATCTTTACTGAGTGGGCCCACCATCGCTTAAGCATGTCCTTTTGGCTGTATTTATACCACTTCTATTTAACTGGGCTTATTCATCTGATAAATGTTGTATTTTTGCCTGTCTAGGCATTTGTGAAACACCCAAGCATTTGCTTTTGTTTCCCACCTTTTGAGACAACAATGGATAAATCTCAGAGCAGGGCTACTCAGATTTTATCTGCTCCAATACCATAAGGTGCATAATGGCAGTTCAAAGCTATTGTCAATCAAAGCAAATTTAATGCTAAAAGTCATGTAATTTTGTGTAATGGGCTAAATGCTTGATCTTGTTTGGTGTGAAAACTCTTCTGCCGATAAAACAAAGTGGAACTACTCACATGTTTGAAACTAAGCATATGTTTAAGTGTTTTGCTGGATAAGGACCATTGCAACTTGCAGATTGAAGCCTCAAATCCATAAGCATATAGTGGTTTTGTCATCACAAGACACTTATTATCCAAGTAGCTTAAAAGAAAACAAATATAATGAGAGAATAGGCATAAAAAATCTTACTTTGAAAGGCTAAAATATTTGTTTTTAATGAACTGACACATAGAGTCCATGACTCAGCACTATGAAATTTGGATATATTTTGTGTCAGGATTGTGGTACTCAGTGAAACTCCTCTTAAGTAATTCTGAATTTTAACATTGAACCAAAGGCGGAGTACGCCAAGGGTGATGGAGCCTGTATAATTTCCAACCATTTCTAATTTCTCATAGCGCAGAATTCAAACCAGTGAGCAAATCTGCAGAGGTTTATTAATGTTTTTCTATCTTTCTAGTGTAAAACCTGTTTTTGTAATCAAGAAAGAAGCATTAAAATTGAGATTATAAGTCACAGACACTGGAGAAATATAATGGAGAAGTGTTTTATTATTACACCATCTCTTATATGAATACAAAAAATCCCAAAATGGCTTGATTTAAAATATAAATGTATATATTGTGACAGGGTCGGGCCGGATGGCTACAGGAGAGTAATAGAAGGCAGATATATTAGCCCCAGGTTAAGTAGGTCCCTTTTCCCTGGGTAAGGTAACAGGGAAGGTTCCAGAACAATCCGGAACCTTCCGGGGACAATTAAGACAGACAGGCTGATTAGAACACCTGCAGCCAAGCAAGAAGCTGCTAGAATCAATTAAGGCAGGCTAATCAGGGCACCTGGGTTTAAAAAGGAGCTCACTTCAGTTTGTGGTGTGCGTGTAAGGAGCTGGGAGCAAGAAGCACTGGGAGCTGAGAGTGAGAACACATACTGTCGGAGGACTGAGGAGTACAAGCATTATCAGACACCAAGAGGAAGGTCCTATGGTGAGGATAAAGAAGGTGTTGGGAGGAGGCCACGGGGAAGTAGCCCAGGGAGTTGTAGCTGTCGCACAGCTGTTCCAGGAGGCACTCTAGACAGCTGCATTCCACAGGGCCCTGGGCTGGAACCTGGAGTAGAGGGCGGGCCTGGGTTCCCCCCAAATCTCCCAACTCCTAGTCAGACACAGGAAGAGTTGACCTGGACTATGGGTTCACGAAAACGGCCAAACTGAGGGCTGCCGTGAAGCTCCAAGGCGAGCAAATCCGCCAATAAGCGCAAGACCCACCAAGGCAGAGGAAGAACTTTGTCACTATGTATATATATACACACACACACACACAAATGTGACATACAGGTAGGATGAAAAATTAAAGAACTGAAAAGAAATGATTACTCAGGATATTAAAGTAACACCTGAAATAAAAGATTGCAAAGGAGCAGCAAAGATGAATATAGTTTGCAGCTGAAGTGAACAGAATAGCAAAGAGACAGCAGGGCAATTGAAAGAATAAAATTCTGACACAATTGAGGGCCAAAATGAATTCTTTATCCTAGTGATTATAAAAGATGGAGGTGGTAACATTTCAGGAGGTGAAAGCGATTTCACTCACATTCTTTCCCCTTCTTTCCCAGAGCATAAAACATTAAAAGGTTTTATCATTGCACGAGAGCAGATGATAAGGAAATTTAGAACTATCAAAAGCAGACAAAGAACCAGGCCCAGAAGAATCATATATCAGAATTCAGAAGTAAGTAGCAAAGGGGAAAATAAAATCTTTTGCACAAAGGGTTGCTAGATGGAGTCAATACTAGGGGACAGAAATAGGTGGCTTGTGTACAGTAGTTCAGTTATTTAAGGAAGGGTTAAGGGAGACACCAGTAAAATTAATTTTCTCAGATATGGGAAACGCTGATAAAGGAGAAGATTACAGGATATTTAGACACGTAGCATATAATTTAGTAAGAGGCTGTTGGCACTGATTCATATAGAAGACATCATACCTGTCATATATGCTGGGATCTGAACCTTACTAAATTAGTAGACAAGAGTGGAGCAGCAAATAGACACAATTGATTGTGGTTTCAGGAAATCATCTAATATTTGGATAGATTTACAAAGTCAGAAAATATCATACAAGATGTTGAAACAGATTAAAGACTGGGTATGCTTTTAACAAATATTCTGTAAAAGGGAGCAGTGTAGAGTAGAAAGTGGTAATAAGATTGGTATATGCTCTTTGACTATTGTGTTCATGGATACAATCAACCACACTTTAGAAAGGGTGCTCTGATGGGGTAATAGAGGGCAAACAAAATGATTCTCCAATTTTGGAGAAGCATTGCTCCTGGGGAATTAAAAATTGTACACCATGGATGGACTATATGAAATATTCAGTCCATCTATGCATTTCTGATGTTTACTCCTGCTTCCTGCCTGCGTCTACTGTATATCTGCATCATCTCAATGAATCCCCTGAAAGCTGTAGGTCATTTGGAGAGGTGAAACAGCACAGGTGATGCCCTCTGGGATTTAGAACAGCTAAGAATGACAATACAAACAAGTACAGTGTATAAATATACACTGAATTGCCTCTGATTTTTTTGCCTGCTCTTTTTTATATCCTAGTACCTCAAGATGAATTATTTCATACTACCTACACTCCTTGTGTGGTCTTATTGCTTCATTAAATTATTTCATGTTTGTCAAAACCTATAGGGAATGGCATCACATACTAAAAGTATTATCTCCTGGTAGGGGAAAAGTGAAGGGTAACATTACTGTGATTCGTTTTAGTGCTGGGTAATACTCTAAGATGCATCATTAATATATTTATTATAGCAGTAGAACAAACCCACACACACAGAGCAGAGACCTTCTTGAAGAATAGCATAAGATATACGGTACAGTACATTACAGTTGTGCTGCTATAGTTAAGACTCTGTTGACACTTCTCATTATCTTACCCCAGTTCTAGGTAGCACCTAGAAATCCCAGCTGAGATTGGGGCTGTATTGCACAATCATATAGTGAGAAATAGACTCTGCCCTAAAGAGCTTATAGACTAAAGTGATGAGAGACAAAAAAGGTGAGGAGGAGGTGTGGTGAAGTGACTTGATCAAGGTCACACAAGAGTTCAAGTGATAAGGGATAAGAATCCAGGTTTCCTGAATCCCAGTCTAGTCCCCTCTCTATTAGACAATGCTGCCTGTCCCATTTTGAGGGAGTTTATACGTGCCAAAAAACTTGGCTAGAGAGCAGATTTTTTTAAAAAATGCATTTTTAAATCACTTGGTTGCTTATTTCTGGGGGGAAAGTAGGTTAAAATATGAATAACTCTATTTATAATAAGAAGTGTTGCCTATTGGACGGGGTTTTTATGGGGTAAGGTACTCTATGGAACATTCCTCAATAAAATAATAGGTTTCTACACAAAATAATACAGAGATTTTCTTTTGGTTGTTTTCAAACAAAGCACCAGGTGTTTTAATCATGATATATTTGTTCAAACATATTAGGCCAAATTCCTCACAGATGTGAGTGGGCACAAATGCATTGAACTGAATGGAGTTATGTTCACTTACACTAGTGGTGATACTGTGGTACCCAGCCCTAATTGATCCCTTTGGCTTGTTGCTTCCAAAGACACAGGGGATAATCAGTCATAGAGCCCGTAACAAATGTAAGTATGGATTTGGTAATAAAAAGTAATTTGTGAGTGATCTAAATACAGTGCATATAATATGTGCAAAGTGATTCCAGTTAATCATTTTTGACAGGTCTCCTAAATCTTGGTAAGCCAAAGCCCTTGCTTTTACTACTCAGAATTTCCTGGCTTTCCAAGGGATGATTTTACATTAATCCTTTTGGTCCTGATCCAGCAAAGCACTCAACCACATGCTTAATGTTAAACATGAGTATTCATATTGACTTCAATGAAAATACTCATATGCTTAAAGATATGCATGTGCTGAAAGGCTTTGCTGGATCAGGCCCTAAGTGTACATCTTATTTCATTTTAATTTACATTAATTATTGGCCCAAAATACTGTTAGGCAATGTGGGGTTAATACTAAAACATCAAAACAAAATTGAATAAAATCCATTAGTCTATTATACAGTATAGATTTGCCACACTGTTAATGAAAGGTTGAACAAGATTAATTAATTTGAACTCATAGGTGGTTATTTAATAGTTTTGATGGGAATTACATGCCTCATTAATCTTAAAGTTGTCAATCTGAATGCCTGAGTTAAGTGTATGCGTTTTTGGGGAGCATTAACAGTTTAAGCATTCTTCAATTACAATCCGTATAAAATATATTTACTAGTCTTTTATTGGAGCTCAAATACCAAGGTGAGGGTCATATTTGAAATACCTAGATGAATAGAATAGTATAATTATAGAATAAGAAAGGAATTGGTTGCAGATCTGAAGGTGGAAGGCAACTTGGATGAAAGTGAACATGAGATGATAGGCTTCATGATTATAAAAAAAAGAAGGAGTGAGAGCAGCAGAATAAGGACAATGGACTTAAAAACCCCAGACTTTTACAAATTCAGAGAACAACCTGTATTAGGTAAGGTCCCATTGGAAGACAATTTAAGGGTAAAAGTTGTTCAGGAAAACTGACAGTTTCTCAAAAAGACAATATAACTATCCCATTATGAAGGAAAGATACGAAGAATATGGTTTTATCAGGAGCTCTTCAGTTACCTGAAAGGAATCCTACAAAAAGTGGAAACATGGGCAAATTGCTAACAAGGGGTAGAAATGAATAGCAGAAGTATGTAGGGACAAAATCATAAAGGCAAAGGCATAAAATGAGTTACACTAAGCAAGGGATTTAAAGGAAAGTAAAAAGAGGTTCTATAAATACATGAGGAGCAAGAGAAAGACAAAGAACAATGTAGGTCCATTACTTGGCAAGGAAGGAGAACTAATAATGGATGATCCCTAAAAGACTGATTTTTTTAATGCCTATTTTTCTTCAGTATCACTAAAGAAATTAATTGTGACCAGATGCTTAATACAGTTAATATTAATAAGGGGGAAGGAACACTAACCAGAATGGGGGAAAAACAGATTAAAGGATATTTAGATAAACTAATGTATTCAAGTCAGCAGGGCCTGTTGAAATTCACTGTAGTATATGTAAGGAGCTAACTGAAGCAATCTTGAAACCATTAGTGAGTATCTGTGAGAATTCATGGAGAATGGGTGAGGTCACAGAGGACTGGAAAACTGCACACACAGTACCTATTTTAAAAAAAGAGGGAACAAAGAGGTCTCAGTGGATAAGAAATTAGTCAGATTGATTTTGATACGTGGAAAGATATTGGAACAAATTATTAAACAATCAATTTGTAAGCACCTAGAGCACATTAGGGTGATAAGTAGTAGCCAACATGGATTCGTCAAGAACAAACCGTGCCACACCAACCTAATTTCCTTCTTGGACCGGGTTACTGGGGAGAAGCAGTAGACTTCATAGATCTTGATTTTAGTAAGGCTTTTGACACAGTCCAACATGACGTTCTCATAAACAAACCAGGGACATGTGGTCTAGATGAAATTACTATAAGGTAGGTACATAACTAGTTGAAAGAGCATAGTTATTAGTGTTGTCCTGTGAAACTGGGAGGATGTATCTTGTGGGGTCCCACAGGGTCAGTCCTGAGTCCGATACTGTTCAATATTTTCATTATTGATTTGGATAATGGAGTGGAGTGTAGGCTTATAAAATTTGTGGATGACACCAAGCTGAGAGGGGTTGCAAGCACTTTGGTGGGAAGGATTATAATTCAAAATAACCTTGAAAATTGGAGAATTGATCTGAAATCAACAAGACAAAATCCAATAAAGACAAGTGCAAAGTACTACACCTAAGAAGTTAAAAATCAAATGCAGCACAACTACAAAAGGGGAAATAACTAGTTATGTGGTAGTACTGCTGAAAAGGATCTGGGGGTTATAGTGGATCACAAATTGAATACAAATTAACAATGTGATGCAGTTGCAAAAAACCCTAATATTCTAGGGTGTATTAAGAGATGTGTAGTATGTAAGACATGGGAGATAACTATCTCACTCTATTCAGCGCTGGTGAGGCCTCAGCTGGAGTACTGTGCCCAGTTATGGGCATCTAACTGTAGGAAAAAATATGTGGACAAAACGGAGAGTCCAGAGGAGAGCAATACAAATGATAACAGATTTAGAAAATGTGACCTTCAGAAAAGAATGATTTGAGATCTGTTAACAGATCTGGGAGCTAGAGTGGATCACAAATTGAATATTAGCCAACAATGTGATGCAGGTTTGAAAAAAAGCCAATATCATTTGGAGGTGTACTAACAGGAGTATGTAAGACATGGGAGATCATTGTTTTGCTGTACTCAGCACTAGTGAGGCCTCAGCTGGAATAGTGTGTCCACGTTTCAGTATCACACTTTAAGAAGGATGGGGACAAGTTGAGAGAGTGTAAGCATTGCTTGACATGAGTAATTAAACATAGGGAAGGCCTCATTTCATGGAAGAAAGGATTAGGGAGGAAACATCAGCAGGCTGAAAATTGAATGTTTGTGCTAAGATAAGTAAATGGTTCAGTAAGCTAAAATACAGAATGTCTGAGATAGCTAAGATAAGAGGGAGAACATCAGGGAACCATTTACTAAGAACAAGATAACAATGGACAACGGAAGTCTGGAGCATAAAAATGAGGTAAAGAGTAAAGTCGAACATGGACAGTGTGTGGCCAGAGCATGCTGTACAGGGACTGGTTCCTACAAAATAACCACACCAATTCCAAAACATGTGATGTGATGTAATGTGATGGGTAAATGTATATAAAGGAAGGGGTTTTCTGTGTAACTTGAGATTTGTGTTATGTCCTGTACTCACCCCAACTGAAGTGTAGTTTAATTGTATGCCAATACAGAATTCTCAGTGATGAGTTTGGAGTTGAGCTAAGTTCTTGGGAAGTGAGTGGATAAGGTCACAGAAGCCACCCCAACATCCTTCCAAATGAATAAGATCTCAGAGGCTACCCCAATACAGAGGAAAGCAACAAAAATGATAAAAAAATTAGAAAAATCTGATCTATGGGGAAAGGTTAACAAAAATGTGCATGTTTTGTCTTGAGAAAGAAGGCTAAGGGGGAACCGAATAACAGTCTTCAAATATGTTAAGAGCTGTTATAAAGAGTATGGTGATCAGTTGTTCTCCGTGTCACTGAAGGTAGGACAAGAAGTAATGTGCTTAATCTGCAGCAAGGGAGATTTAGGTTAGATATTAGGAAAAAACTTTCTAACTATATGGATAGTTAAGCTCTGGAATAAGTTACCAAAAGAGGTTGTAGAATCCCTGTCAGAGGTTTTCAAGAACAGGTCAGACAAACACCTGTCAGGGATGGTCTAAGTATACTTTGTCCTGCCTCAGCAAAGGGAGATGGACTAGACAACCTCTCAAGGTACCTTCCAGCTCTGTGATTCTAAAAGAGCAAGATATATGCACCTTCCTATGCTCCCCCTGCCTTCCCAAACCAATAAGAGCAACAAGGTGAAGCAACAGAAGTTTAGCTACAATATGTTCTACATTAGAAAAGGGAGGTAAAAAAGGTGATAGTTGCAGAGTCCTAGCCAAATTATAATTATTTTCTGCCTAGCTGAAGTTTCCACTACTAGTTTAAATTGGATAAGAGATGCTCCATTGCCTGACCCAAACTGCTATTTTATGTAACCCTGGAGATAGTCTGTCCTTTTATCAACCACTCACTCCAATTGTTCTCCTGGTTTATTTCCCAAGTTCATGGAGGTCCTGAGCCTTCTATTTGCAACAGTTTAGGAGCTGTTTAGGAGATTGGCCAGAGTCGTTAAGACTGTTGGCTCCGGCATTGTCTCTTAACAAGCTGTAAATGTGAGCTGTTAGGTGACTATTGAAAAGGGCTTTCTCCCTCTTTTCTTAGGGGGTGTGCTCTACTACCCAGGCCTGTAAATTTTGATGGCTTAACTATTTCAGTTAGGAGTGTGAAAAATCACTCCCTCACTGACATACCTATGTCAGCAAAACTGCTAGTGAGATGCAATTATACCAACAAAAAAGTCCTTTTGCAAGTATTGCTAATTCCATATGGGGAATTGGTTTAAGATAGCTAAGTCACTTTTTTTTGCCAGTCTGTGTCTCCACTATGGAGTTTGCTGGTGCAATTCTACTGCTGTATCTATCCTGGCGAACCCTGTAAGTGCAGACAAGGCCTCAGACTGCTCAGGTGAAATGTCCACCCCCACATGTGATACCGAAACACCATGCTAGTGAGAGATCCAGATGCGATATTAATACTTACTAATGAGCATCCACATTTGTCACAGCAACCAAAAGTCCAGATACTTATTTTAACTGGCTGAATCTGCAGAATTGGGATGGATTTTCTCACAAGGTTTCCAGTACTTCCTAATTCCGGTCATGTCTTTTTCTAAGGTATTTTGGCACTTTTGCTCTCAGTCCTGGCTAGAAAGAACAGATGTGCATGAAAATAAAAATAATTGGGTGAAGCTGAGAAAGTACTTTCTTGCACTTTGGTTTGTAATTGGTGTGAATTTTGGTTAAAACTTCCTGGGTAGTAATGGGAGGATTCTTAATGAATCAGAAATAGTTCATCCATCTATACACTCTTCATTGTCCTTTTGTTTTAGTATAGTGGAGCCTAATAAATTGAATGAACTGACCCAATATAAAAAAGAAAAGGAGGACTTGTGGCACCTTAGAGACTAACAAATTTATCTGAGCATAAACTTTCATGAGCTACAGCTCACTTCATCAGATGCATGTGTGCTGTAGCTCACGGAAGTTTATGCTCAAATAAATTTGTTAGTCTCTAAGGTGCCACAAGTCCTCCTTTTCCTTTTGCGGATACAGACTAACACGGCTGCTACTCTGAAACCTGACACAATATAATGACTTTTCAATATCATGCTCTTTCCCATATTTTTAAAATAAAAAGGCTAAGCCTAAAGAAAGCAATTTTAGAGACAGTCTAGAGGATTTAAAGCTTCTGTCTGCAGCTCTGCTAAACATTTTCTCTACAGAAATATTTATAAATTGTGTCCATATAAGCAGTGATGATGGACACATGGATTAGGGCTAGTAATTTTAAAAAAGAGCTTTGGCAGTTTTCTTGCTACTTGGAGATCAAACATTGAGTTGCCCTTGGAATAAGGAGATTGGCACTATCAGGTGTTAACCTGGGGATAAACATATGGATACATAATAGTAATATGCAGAGCAGCCTAGATATAACAACAATTAGCTTTATGATAATGGAATGCAGACCATGTGCTAAATTCAGAAAAGCTGTGTAAGAAGTGTCGCTGCCCTGCACTAGCTAAAACCTGCATGCTGGAACAGAAATTCATCCTAGCGGAGGACAGCTGGTGGTACTATCACTGCCTTTTCTCAGGGAGCAATTTGAAATCCATTGGAGCTCTATAGTGGGCACTGAGAGCAGGGACTGAGTCATCATGCACTGCAGAAGATCTGGCCCACTTTTCAGCCAGCACTACTGAGGATCCGGGGCTGTACTAACCTCAGTAGCCCCTCCTGGTGTCACTGAAGTTTAGGATGACTTGCCCCACTGTGGGCTCCTCTCTGCTGACTCTTCCACCACTGGGAACATCTGGCATTAACGTTGGTCCCATATGATATGTGGTGGTTATACTGTAGGAAACACTCCTTCAGGAAGATTGGAGAAGGTAGTTTACAGTGCCAAAACACATCCTTCAGAAATGTCATTGATAGTCTCAAACCATAATAGAACATATTTTTCCAGTTGTCTTTCGCTCAGTAGAGCATTGAGGACATTTTCCTGCAATGGATGAAGGAAAGGTAATTTTGTCAATTTGTGGCTTTTCACTGCACATTCAGCTCTAAGTTTTCTATTGTCAAGTATAAAATGACAGGTATATGCACAGAGGTTTTTTATGTGTTGTAAGTGACAACAGATCTCTCATCATTTTTTAAAAATTTGTGATGGTTATTTGGAATAAAGGCAGAATGCAACACTTAGAACTCCTATGGAAAGCTTGTTTAGTGTATTCTGAAAATGCAGAGTGGACACCTTAACCCTTGTTAATAGCCATGAGCCAACAGAAAATATGTATGGCCTTCAAGGCCACATGCGAAACGAAGGCGACAGATTTGTTCTCCACAATTAGTTGATCTGTCTAGAGTAAATGCTGGTCCTCCACAAAAGGGACAACAGCAACATGCTCTAAGGCCACGTCTTCACTATAGAGCTAAATAGGCACTGCTGCAATCAATGCAGTGGCATCAATTTAGTGGGTCTGGTGAAGACATGCTAAATTGATGGGAGAGCGCAGTCCCATCAATTTCTATTCTCCACCTCTCTGAGAAGCGTATGGTAAATAGGCAGGAGAGCATCTCCCATTGACACAGCATGGCGTAGACACTGCAGTAAGTGGATCTAGCTATGTCGACTTCAGTTATGTTATTCACATTACTTAAGTAGTGTAGCTTAGATCGATTTACCATGGTAGTGTAGACCAGGCCTTACGGTTGAGGACAGGGAGAAGAGCCTGTGATCTCCCTGTCTCTCACACTTCTTATTCTCAATTCATCTGGTTCCTAGCAAATACTAGGGCATTACAGCCCAGAGAAGGTTCCACAGTCCTTAGCAGTAGAGTAACTCCCCACGGTATGCCTAAAAACAGAGATGGCTCACACCAGCCTAGCCATCCCTAACAAAAAAATAACCCTTACCTGTGGTAGTAGGAATGGTGCTTCTCAGCCCCTTCATTGCTGAGTAAACTTGGGTGGGGAGCTTCCATCCCATATCATCATTGTGATAGGGATTTTGAAACTTCTATCTTAGTTTGGGGGGCGGGGGGAGCTGGAGGGGAGAGATGGAATAATCTTCATACCTGGCTCTCCCCCGCCCCCTCCCCCCCGCCACCCCCGAGCCACAAATCTAGCCTTGTCTTTCTGTGCGGTTCAAGAATTGTGACTGAGGCAGCTCTATGGACCCCTGGGAATTTCTCAACCCTGATTGAGAACTATTGCTATATACTGTAAAGCAAGCAAACATAACTTGAAAAGCATATTCAGTATATGGCATTCCTATACTGTAGACAACTGATCACATTTTTTACTTTGTCTCACTTTCAAGGCCCTTCACAACTCCTCTCCAGCCTAATTCTCTGAGACCAATTTTGTTTGCCCTCTAAGGTTCCTAGTATATCTCATCTTCCCTATATTGTCTTTGAGACTGGAAATCCTCTAGGGCAGGGACTGTCTTCATTTTGGTACAGCTCCAAGCACATTGTCAGTGCTTAACAAAGATTAAATAATAATACAACCTTGGACCTTAATTCAGCAACACTGATGAGAGCATTCACAGCATGGCTACTGAGGGGTTACAGAAAATATACTTTGTGACAATATTCCTGAGGCATGAAGGGCATAGAATGTTCCTGATTTTCTTTGTTCTCTTAAAAGTGAGGAAGCATTAACTTACCACCCTGGCATTTCCCCATAACTTCATCTGCTCATCATACCCTCAAGTAGTGAGTCCAGTGTCACATGACAGAAAATAATTCTTTCATCCAGTTGAAAAATGTGAAATGTCTACAACAGAGTCAAAGGTAAAAATGGGAGGATTTTGAAGGGAATTATGTACTGGGGTGTTCAAGAAGAGATGGGAAGAGAAAGAGAGGCCAAAGTGCTGGCTAAAGACCAAAGTGTGCTTATTTTGTGAATTCTATACCACAGATTAGAGGGTGTTTGGGTGTGGTGTGGTGTTGAGGAAGGTGGCAAACTGGTTATCCTCCCACTGGGCAGGTAAAGATGCGAAAACTGAAATAGCTCACCTACCTGTCACTTCTAGCCTTATCTAAGTAGTTCAAAATTTTATTTCTGGTGTGCATCGAACCAGATGGCAGAAAAATAGTAGTTAACTTTATCCAAAAAAGAAAAAAAAAAAAAGTGAGAGTGAAAGACATAGGCATTATAGGTAAGACCTTCTGATTTACCAGATATTGAATCAACTTAAAAGAAATGTTAAATTTTCCATCTCTATAGTACCATCAAACCCATTGGGCCTGTGGGCCAAAAGAGGAAACCCATTTCCTAAAACTGTGATGTTTTATACTTAGCCATGCTTACTTACTGACATTATTTTAACAAAGCTGTTTGTTTTGTGACTAGAACTGAGTTGGAGGCTCCTTTGGAAAGTTCTTCTATGTCAGGATTTTTTTCAGTTCCTGAAAGATCTTATTTTCTTTCTAATCATCAAAGATATTAGAGCTGAACTAGTTTACTTGTGAAGCATTCAGAGGTATAGAGCTGCATTTTTATACTGCTAGTTAATATTTTTCTCAAAGACTGAAGGTATTCATCCCTTCTCTGCCCAAGATTTCAGTAGAATTCAATCACAAAATTAAATGTGGAAATTACACACAACACCTTGTTGAAAGTGAGGGATAATAATCTTTACTAACTCCACCTTCGTATCTTCTTCACCAAAATAGGTCATTCATTAGGTTTATTGCCCCCCTTCCACTCTAAAGTTGGTCTTTATGACCAAGCCACCAGGAAAACATTAAAGTTGAGGAATTTAACTGATATTACCTTCTAAAGGGGAAATCCAGCCCTTCCCCCTTTCTATAGCTGCGTGAGCCCCCCTATTGTGGAACCAATGCAATACCAATCCATAAGGGCTTGCTGGAAGTTTCTCAGCTGTGAGTGCATGGCAGTGTTCTGGCGGCTGGGGAGGGGAAGGCTAGAAGATGTATTGCTACACACATCCACCTGTCCTCCACCCACCTCACAGTGATGGGAAGGGGCAAAAAGAGATGTATAAAGGGGGTGGTTAATTCCATAACTTCTAGATGGCCCAGGGAGGAGGATTCCTGTCCTCCTTCCCTTTTGCCGAGTGGCTGGCCTGGCTACTTGTTCTGGGTGCTGAAAAGAGGATATGCCCCTTACTGACTCAGATGTGAAGAGAAACTTGACTATGGACTTTCCTGGAAATTATCTCCATCTTGACTGTTGTCAATGATGACTAATTGCACAGTGGGGCAACATTGTTGGTACTCAAGTGTGTCAGTAGCTGTGAGGCAGATAAAAGAAAAATAGTACAAAAGAAGTTTATCTTTCTGTCTGTTTTTTCCCTGTTTTTATTATTCAAAAAGCGGTATAATAGATTTTCTGGCTCTGCCTTTGTGAAAGTTTTGTCTAGCTATTGGTACCGTTCACACAAGGCCATACTCTGTCCTTGAACTTTGAACAAATCTCTTCTGGGCATAGTAGGAGTTCCATGTTTAAATGAAGGCAGCATATATCCTTCATCTCTAGGATTTTTCTAAAAAAAATCTTTATTATATGTTAAAGGAATTGGCTGTGCCTTGGTATTACTGATAATTGTTGTATGATATTACTGCTGCAAACTATTTAATGCTAGTTCAACTGTTGTGAACAGCTAAAACTTTTTTCCAGTCTTCCTTCGTTATGGGCTAAAAGTCTTGTCAGATGGGTTTTTTTTAGGTGCAGGATAACAACGTATGGTTAGAACAATTTTAGGTCCTTATAGTCTGAAGGATTTTCCCAGGGATGCACAGAATATTTACTACCCCTCATTATAGCCATCTAATATTTGATTGAATGTAAATTTTGGGACAGACTCAGTGTACATAATGAACAGACTTATTTTGCTTTTAAACTCAGAATATAAATTCTGCCTTTGTCTGAATGCAAAGGATTATTTCAAGTGATGACTATGACTGGAGCTGGTAGAAACATTTTGAATTTCACAATTTTCCAATGGGGAGAGGGGAGGTGTTTTTCACAAACATTTTGGTGAACAAATGTTTTCATTTTTTTGATCAGCTCACTTTCCGCATTTCTATGTTTAAAAAATACTGCCCCTTTGGCCTGCTTTTGCTCTTTTTACATCCAGTGGCAAAACTCCTCCTGACTTCATTTGGAGTAAAGGGCAGTGGTGAGCTGGAGCCGGTTCGCACTGGTTCGCGTGAACCGGTTGTGAAATTTAGAAACTGGTTTAGAAACAGTTGTTAAAGAGGTGGGCAGACTCTGGCCCGCGGGCCACATGCGGCCTGCGGGACCGTCCTGTCCATCCCACCTGGGCTCTTGGCTGGGGAGGCTTCCCTGTGAATTTTTACTCACCTGGCGGCACCCTGAGACTTTGGTGGCGGGTCCTTCAGTGCCGCCGAAGACCTGGAGTGACTGAAGGACATGCTGCCGAAGTGCAGCTGAAGGCTCGGAGCGACTGAAGGAACTGATTCTTCAGCTTCTGGCAGCTCATCACTGGTAAAGGCCCATAGAGTGGATGATTGTATAAAGTCATAAATATGAAATTTCCAATTTTAAGACAAGAGATGGAATTGAATTTCCAAAGAAAATGAGTTCTAGATGTATTCCCTTGGTAAATGAGAGACAAAACTGATATAAACATCTTGTGTATAAATACATGGAGAATTTTAAACACTACCTCAAGAAGTAGTGTACCATAAAACTAGAGAACAGAATGTTTTCCTTGCCATTTACTTTAATATCAGTAAAAAGTTTCTATACAGCTAAATATCAAGTTTTATAATTTATATGCAAAGTTTTTTTTCTTATTTTTGTAAAGGATAGAAAATAATTTCACTACCAGAAAACATAGCTGGTGTTTTTTGGGATCAATCATATTGTGCCAAAAGTAAAAGTTTTAAAAAATTTAATATTGAGCACATTGTTAGTGCTCAACAAATACTGTTGTTAAGAACTCAGTGGTATCATAATCTTTAGAATGATAGGTCACACATGGGGAAATTAAGGGAGGGATTGAGGGGATAATAGGTGGGTTATTGATTTTTGGATGGTTTCCTTTTATATGTATAAAGTGATACTAGGCATTCTGGACCAATTTTCAGACTTGACATAATCAGGTACAATTCCCGTTGATTTCAAGGATTTTAATGGGAGATCAACCTGCTTATTTTGGAGCTGTCCATGGTAGTTCCAAGAGTTGTGGGGTGCTGCCAAATAGCCTCTTCATATTTGGAAGTGACAAATAAATATAGACAAAAAAGTGACCTACACTATGCTTGAAGAGGTAATAGTTAAAAATCCAGACACAGTAGAAACCTTTGCTTTGCTGCTGTGCCTCAAGTGCAAGCCTTAGCTGGGTCTCCTTGTAGCTTTTACTCCCTTCTTCCCTAGTCCATCCTGCCCCACAGTCTCTCTCTCTCTCTCTCTCTCTCTCTCTCTCTCTCTCTCTCTCTCTCAAAGTATACTTCTAGCCACTTCATTTTTTTTCTCCTAAAAGAAATAACCCACTTATCGGGTCCAAATAGATAAATTTTTTGGTGCTGTGACAATATTAGATCAGCACCTGTCTCTAAAAAGACACATAATGGAGACATACAATTTTAGTAGTCTTGTACTGTACTAGAAATGTAGAGTACTGCCAGACTGTGGTGGGGCGGTGCCCCACCCCCCTGCCAGATTGGGCTACAACAGGCCAGAGCAGCTGCGCAAGGTGGCAGCCAATCAGGGAGGGCCTGTTAGAGAGCCAGTCAGGGCCAGTATTATAGCCAGCCAATCAGGGCTAGGCTAGGCCCTATATAAAGGCTGCCCAGGAAGGGAGCAGGTAATCTCTCCCAGGTCTTCAGAGGGTGAAAATTTCAGAGTAACAGCCGTGTTAGTCTGTATTCGCAAAAAGAAAAGGAGTACTTGTGGCACCTTAGAGACTAACCAATTTATCTGAGCATGAGCTTTCGTGAGCTACAGCTCACTTTCCACAGTATGCATCCGATGAAGTGAGCTGTAGCTCACGAAAGCTCATGCTCAGATAAATTGGTTAGTCTCTAAGGTGCCACAAGTACTCCTTTTCTTATTGTAAGGAGAGTGATCACTTTAGATAAGCTATTACCAGCAGGAGAGTGGGGTGGGAAGAGGTATTTTTTCATGCTTTGTGTGTATATAAAAAGATCTTCTACACTTTCCACAGTGTGCATCCGATGAAGTGAGCTGAAGCTCACGAAAGCTTATGCTCAAATAAATTGGTTAGTCTCTAAGGTGCCACAAGTACTCCTTTTCTTTTAGAGGGTGAAAATCTGTCTCCCGCGTGAGGAGACTAGCACCAGGGACAGTGCAGTGCTGGGCAGGTAGGGGGAGCAGAAGGGAACTCTCGCCTGGTACCTGCCGGGCTGCGGGCCCTGAGAAAAAGGGCCTAGCCGGTGCAAAGGGGCCAAAGGGGAAATGGCCCAGGGAGAGAGACGGACAAAGGGAGAGAAGGAGGGAAGGCTGCTGACAAAGGGTCCCTGGGTCGGGACCCATAGTAGAGGACGGGCCTGGGTCCCCCCCTTGCACTTCCACCTGACCATTGGAGTGGCCATCACAGACTGCACCAGACCCCTGCCAAAAGGGGTTAGACTTTGGGTTGTGGTTGGCCATTGTGGCTGGGGCGAAGAGAAGGACTGCTGATAACACCAAACCCCCGGAGGGGGATGAGACTGGAGCAGTGAGCACTGCTGGAGGGCAGTGTCCTGAAGAGGATGCCGCGAGCTGGGAGCAATGCGGTTTGAGACGCCAATCTAGGGCGAGAGACGGATGGGACACCACCAGCAGAGGGCGCTCAGCAAGAACTAAGCTAATTCCCCGAGTGAACAGAAGGAGGCGCTGCGGTGGTGAATCCCAACCCCATCACACAGGCCCACAGGCAGAGGGGATAACCTAGCTTTATGCTGCCTGGAAAAAGAAGAATTTTTTTTTCTATTAAGCAAGTGATCCTCAACTCTTTTGTAGATAGCAAGTCCTGTCTTTAAAAATATGACATGAAATTTCTGCTTTTAGAAAATACAATTAATCTATCTTGTTTGTTTTGGATTTATTTTGATGGTGATGTGGGTAAGGTAGGTGTTTCTATGAGCTCCTGCTCACAGCCTCATTCTTCTAAGACACCTTTAGACATGCACCGAATTGGAAAAAAATGCTTTTTTCCCCAGGATGCTTTCAGATGATATGTCACTTTGTGATTTTTTCCTGACAGCAGCTTGAATCGGTTTGTAATTTACCCTCATATTTTGGAGTTGTTCAGTAATGTTAAGGTTTCTGTTATCTGTACATCTTAAGAGCTTTTTACATATGTAATTTAGGAAAGGACCCACAGTAAATATGGAAATCATCCAATTGTCTGTCTGTTATAGTATCCAAAATTCTAGATAAATAGTGATGCAAGTTCACTAGAATTTGTAGATAAATACAGGTGACATGTATTCTTTTATCCTTCCTGGCAACTTTCTAAAGCATCTCTCTTCCCTCTTTCACTGATTAGGTAAGTTATTAATTTCTTTTCATCCAGAACATTAATTCTCCATATATTCTTCCTATTGATGAAAAATTTCATGAGCAGTGAGGATGAATACTTCTGCTAGGAGAGGAAGTAATTGTTTCAATCTGTTAATTAATTTGCAAACTCAGCTGTCAAAAAATACCCTCAGAGGAAACAGCATTAAAACTGTTTTCAGTTAGACTTGTGTCTCTGTGGCAGTGCTCTGGGCAGCTGTGAAAGAGATTCCTTCTTTTCTAGATCAGGCAAATCACAGAGGTAATACCTTTGGCCCCTGAGGGAAAGAAGGGGAGAAGTCAACTGTAACATACCTTTTTGGATAGGTCAGTCACAGAATATCATTAGTTGAGATGACTGCAAGGGTTGCTCTTTCTCAGCCAAAATTCAAAGGTGGAGAGCTGAGAGGAGGGAGAGGAGTGTGTGTGTGTGGTGGGGGGGAATCCAGCGGCTCCAGTATATATTATTCCACATTATTTTGCATGATATTATTTTTCTGACTCTTTATGAGGAATGGAGAGAGATTTTTTTTTTCCATTTTACAGCTATCAGAGTTAAAAATCAAAATAACTTTTGTATACATGAAGAATTAAGTGTTACCGTTGCTTTAATTTACGCTTATTTCAATAATTTAGTACTTTGTATGGGAGCAAATGGGATTTCATCAGGTTTAGAGGCAGCTCTTCGTGGCACAAGAAAACACATTGCCAGTAGGTGGCAGTATAGCTCTTTCTTTCCAGAACTTCACAAAATAGCATAAACCCAGCATTTACAAAACTACTGCCATTTCCAGATGCAGGCCTCAGGGCCATAGTCAGTCCTGCAATGTATTTCTCATTGCTGGGGATGTCTCATTAGGAGATTAACTGTTTAAAATGCAGTGCTAATGTGAAAGTTTTAATTGGGAAATCCTGTGCATGTTAAATTAATCTTAAGTACTTTTATCTAGAGTGCTCGCTTCCTTTCCACAATGCCTTGTATTTCTAACTGCCTCACATTCTTTTACATCTATATGAATGGAACTTTAAATGGACCAAGAATGCTTTTTATGTTACAGTTTGTTGAAATAGCACTTAAAATCTGGTGTGCGATGCCTCTTGAATTGTTAAATACATGGTTCCTGCATACGATAATATTTGAATGATAACAATGCTATAGTATATTTTTGACAAATCATTTGTATCTGTAGGAGAAACCTAAAGCAAAGATTTTAGCAAAACAGTTTACTTTACTTGGCTAAGTAAGGAAAATCCAGAGATCAATTAGGATTGGCAGCTTGATAGAAAACAACATAGTAATTTGACAGCTAAACATTGAGGCAGAGATTTTTATAGGCCTGGTCTACACTTGCGGGGGAGGGGATTGATCTAAGTTACGCAAATTCAGCTACGTGAATAACGTAGCTGAAGTCGACGTACTTAGATCTACTCACTGTGGTGTCTTCACTGCGGTGAGTCGACTGCTGACACTCCCCCATTGACTCTGCCTGCTCCCCTCGCTCTGGTGGAGTAGCAGAGTTGACGGGAGAGTGCTCGGCGGTCGATTATAGATGCGATAAATCGACCACTGCTGGATTGATCCCTGCCTGCCGATCCGGCGGGTAGTATAGACAAGCCCATAGAGAACTCCGGGATTTGGAGGCCCAGTTCTGGGCTGCTTTGAAAATTCTTAGCTCCCCTTTGCCCTGGGAATGATAACTCTCTGAATTTCACTCATTCTGTGCTGAAATTGTAAGCAGCTCAGTACTGTGCTTGTAACTTGCTCTAAAGGGCCTGCACACCATGTTAAATAGCCTAACTGTGGATTTAACTTCCTCACTTGGCTTTGTTTGTTTGTTTTTTTTAATGATTTCTATTACCAGTCTGATCTACTAATCTTTCACTACTTTCTATTACATGATATTTAGTTGCATCATGTGGCATACTGTACACTTGGCTTCATGACCTTGAATATGATTATTTATTTGTTAAGCACTATTTGCTTGGTACTCTACAGAATACGGAGGAAGACATGGCCAAAGGACCCTAAAGGTAAAGGGCAAAAGGAAATCCTACAGTATTACATGATTGAAAGATGGAACTATCACTTCAGCAGTGTTATGGTAGAAAGTACTATCATTTTTGCAGGTGTTGGACAAACACTGATAGGATTAAGAGAAGATGTCATTTTTTAGAAGAGATTTGAAAGAGTACATGCAAATTGCTTGCAATTTGGACAGTTACAGTTTCTCTTTAGTCCACATCTAGATTACTCAACATATGAAGGAAAATAATTAGTCTGGTCCTGGACTGAATTAGGCTAAACTCTAATGAGACACAATGGTTCTGGATAAAAATAATTAACTTGTGTTGACCTGAGACTCTAGGACAAAAGTTTTAGCTTCACCTTTGTTATAGAATACTTTATTGGGGAAAGGTTATGAAATCCACCCTTTAGTAGAAGAATCTGAGCAAACATGTCAGTGTAGAGGTCTTTGTAGTGCTTTAGCAGATTATATTTAAAATTCAGCTACTCTTGTTTGTTTGTTTGTTTGTTTTGCATAATTCTAGGAATGCATCATGGTGAAATGTGAAATCTGACATTGTCACAGAAGACACGAGAACACATCAGAAGGCATGATTCATGCCTCGTATTTGTGTTTTCACAGTGTAATGTCTTTCTAATGTGAAAACATAAAAATATTTACAAAATGAAAACAATTGGAAATTAATTCATTCTGCTTATTGGTTTTAGCATGTGGGTTGTAGGCCATGGTGGTGATCAGTGATATACAGGAGGGATGGTGGTCCCTTCTGGCCTTAGACTCTATGGCTCTATTAATGACTTTATCTTTATGCTATGTACATGTTTTTAATATGCTATGCAATGAAGATGAATGTGCTCTTCAAAATAAGTGGGACTAAAGAGGTCCCATTTTAGCTGGTGTCAAATGACACTGCCATGTTAGGTACCTAAGTCCAGAATCAGGTCCCAGTGCCTAAACTCATTTGGTGTCTAAATTTTGGCACTAAAAGCTGCCTAGGTTTGTATCTCTGGACATGCAGACTGCAACCTCACATTACCCAACTGAATGCCTAAGCCTCAGTGCAGTGCACAAAGTGGGGAAAGATAAGCATTCCTCCTCTAGCTCGCTTGCAGGGCCAGATCTGGTAGGCAGGATCAGAGTGCGTCTCCAGGATCAGGCCCTTATAGGTGAGCTGACACAAACTCGCTGAGAGGGGGAGGAGGCAGAAGATTACCTTCCTCATAACTTCTAACCTAGTAGTTAGGGTACATACCTGAGATGTGGGAGGTCCCTGGTTCAAGTCCCCCCTCTGCCTGAGGGGGAGAAGGGATTTGAACAGAGATCTGCCATCTCTTAGGTGCACTCCCAAACTACTGAGCTATGGGATATTCTAATGTCTGGTAGGAGAGGGAGTTTGTCCCTCAGTTTCTCCTGAAGTTTTCCACTTTGGGGTTAAAAAAAGGAGTCATTGGGTCAAAGAGAGAGAGAGCATGAGAGCAAATGAGCAAGAGGGCTGTAGCTTGTTGGCTAGAGCACTCACCTGAGAGACAGGAGACCCAGGAACCCTACTCCCATGACTTTTTAAAAAATATTTTTCCACAGTGGAACAGCTTCAGCAGGCAAGACTGAGCTGCTCTTCCCAGCCACCCCTGCTTTCCCCAGCACGCACGCTCGCTCATGCCCACACCAGAATAGCCCATAGCCTAGTGATTGGAGCCCTCTGCTGGCAGGTGGCAGATCTCTGTTCAAATCCCTTTTTCCACCTCAAAGGAGGGTCTCCCAGATCCCTAGTGATGAACCTGACCACTGAACTAAAAGTTATGAGGGAACTGTTGCGGCAGTGATGGCAGTGCCTAACCCCACTAGAGGCTATGCAGCTGAGAATCCCAAGCCAGGCAGGCACCTTTCTGCAGTTTGAATTTAGGCGCTGAATTTGAGAGGAGCAGAGCTTAGAACACACCCCTATTTCTTTGTTATCTCCCAGTGGCTTTTGTGAATCTGATTCTGAGGTGTCTGTCTCTCCCCACTTATTGCATTATAGAGACCTAACTGGGACTTTGTGAATTCCAGTGATTTTCTAAGCACCTAAAATTGTATGTAGCGATGCTGAGGATTGCCTTACCGAAATTCTTCTAGCCTTTCTGTCAGTGGCAAATAATCTGTTGGAATCATGTTACTTCATGGTAGAGTAACGAATTGGATGTGAGAAACAAGAGGATCTCAGATCACTATTGTGATGAGAGGGCAGTATAAGAACCTATATGGAACAGAATAGAATGGAAACAATCTTTCACAATGGGATCATATACTTACTTTAGAATTAACAAAATCTATTATTTAGCAGCATCAGCTCACTTCTGTAAATCATACTAAGGTAAATATTTAAATATATATTTATTCTGCCCAATTATCTGCTGGTGTAAACTGGCATACTTCCATTGATGTCAGTGAAGCTGCACCAGTTTACATCAGCAAAGGTTTTGTGCTGTGGGTGCGTATGAATATAATACTCCTAAAAGGTGCCAGATTGACAGCCGTGGAGATAAAAGTCCTGATGTTTATCTTCTGGAAAAGTATAGTGTGGGCAGTCACAGTGCACCCATTTACCTCAGTGTGCCTCAGTCCTGTGATGGGGAGGGTGCTTAAAGAGTGATTCAGTCACCATGGTTACTCAGTCCAGGGACTTTGCTGAGACTTCCAACACGGGTGCTATGTGGGGATGGTTTTAGTGGTGCGGGGACTTATCCATAGAAAACTGGACCGTGACTGCCAACCTCATTTGACCCAGCCTTTGTGACATCAGACCCCAAACAGCCATTCTAATGATAATTTACAGTCACTCTTAACTCAGGCTGAATTTGAATTGGTAACCTAAAAATGAAAGGCTTCTGTATTCTATTACTACTAATTCTCTGACCCATTCAGTCGCCTTGGTTGTTTAATCGATAGAACATTAATAACCGTCAAGTTAAAGTATCATCTGGCTCCGTTCTGAGACAGTTGAACAGCTGCAAGATATTGACACTTTTAGTCCATTTAATTAAGCCCCAAAGTACAAAACAAATACATTTATTGATGTGTGTAATTAATGATAAAACATTGAACATAAAATTTCTATTTCTACAACATATACTAATAAAATCAATTTTGTCAAGAGCTGTGAGGACATTGAAATACCATGTACTGTAGACCATGTAACTTGTGGATATTGGAATAAACATTAGTGATGAATTCTGTCCTCACATACAGAGTTTTCATTCAAGAGCCTCCTGGGTGTATGTGGGGGAAGAATTTTCTCATTGGGGCCAAGATTTTCAAAAGTGACTAGTGAATTAGGTTTCAGAGTAGCAGCCGTGTTAGTCTGTATTCGCAAAAAGAAAAGGAGTACTAGTGGCACCTTAGAGACTAACCAATTTATTTGAGCATAAGCTTTCATGAGCTACAGCTCACTTCATCGGAAGCATTCACTGTAGCTCACGAAAGCTTATGCTCAAATAAATTGGTTAGTCTCTAAGGTGCCACTAGTACTCCTTTTCTTTTAGTGAATTAGGGAATTTCAACTTTTGGGTGCCTAACTTGAGACACCTTAAAGAAGCCTGATTTTCAGAAGGTGGGACTCAATATTTTCTGAACATTAGGCCTGATAAGATGTCTGATTGTGCATCCAAAAATCAAAGTATCCAACATCTTAAGTGATTTTGAAAATGTTGACATAGACACTTTAAAAAAATGATTAATGAAAACTGCAGTTTTAAACAAGTTTTAAAATATATCACAGGCTAAGAATATGAAACTCTTCCATTCTAGGGACTCATGCTGAATTTACAGAGGACTTACAGTATGTGACATCATATTATTTTTTAATCTTCCAGTCTTGACACAGCAGCAAGTTCTGTATCCAGCTCTGTCAAGTCAGCTCTCCATTATAAATGGAGATTTTGAGTCCTTAATCTGAAAAGATTTTTAAACGAAAACAATTTGATAAATGGTGATGTAAATTTCACATTAGGTGAAAACTTAGAAGGCAGATGAACAGTAAGTAGGAAAGTAGTATCACTTTCATAACTTTGGCATTTAGTAGCTATAGAAAATTAATGTAACTCTACTAATTTGATATACTACAGAGGCCAAATCAGCTGCTGGCATCAGTGGGAGCAATTCAGAGGCAGTTTTGTCTATTTTAACATAGGCCAAACATGTGAAATTTGTGACACAAGTTAATATTTGTGGGAATGATCTTACACCCTTTATTAAATGATTTACTTGCTTTCTCAGCTTACGGAGCATGCTTATTTTGCCCATGTAGGCCCCAATCAACAAAGCATGTAAATACATGTTTAACTTTAAGCATATAAGAAATCTCATTCCTTTTCAGCAAAGCATGTGTTTAATCCTAAACACATCCTGAAATGTCTGGCTGAATCAGGGCTCTAAAGCCCCATCCTGTTCCCACTGAAGTTAATGGTACTTTCCTTTTATCTGGCTTACCTCAAGTCATTCTCACTGACTTTTTCTTGGAAACTGGACTACTTTTTCCGAAAACGTTACATAATATAATTTTTAAACAAAAAATGGGCAATTTTTATGGAAAAACATTCAGTTTTGAGTGGTTTTTATGTTTGGTTCCAAATATTTTGTATGTCTTTGTGATAGGATTAACAACTTTATACTCGCACAAAACCGAACACACTTACCCTGCCCTGCCACTCCTCCAAGGCCCCGCCCCAGCTCACTCCATCCCCCCTCCCTCTGTCACTCGGTTTCCCCACCCTCACTTGCTCATTTTCACTGGGCTGGCGGAGGGGGTGAGGACTCTGGCTGGGGGTGTACACTCCATGGTGGGGCCAGAAATGAGGAGTTCAGGATGCAGGAGGGGGCTCCAGGCTGAGGCAATGTGTTGGGAATCAGGAGGGGGTGAGGGCTCTGGCTTGGGGTTTGGGCTCTGGGGTGGTGCCAGCGATGTGGGCAGGGGGTTGAGGTGTGGGAGGGGGTCACAGGTACAGGCCCTGGGTGGCACTTCCTCAAGCAGATCCCAGAAGTAGCAGCATGTTCCCTCTCCGGCTCCTATGTGGAGATGTGGCCCTGAGGCTCTGTGCACTTCCCCATCCACAGGCACCGCCCCCACGGTTCCCATTGGCCATGGTTCCTGGCCAATGGAAGCTGCGGAGCCAATGCATGCAGAGCCCCATGGCTGTCCCTGTGTGTAGGAGATGGAGGAGGGACATGCCACTGCTTTCAGGAGCCGTGGCCAGCATGGAGCCTGCTTTAACCCTGCTGCGCCACCAACTGGACTTTTAACGGTCTGGTCAGTGGTGCTGACCGCAGGCGCCAGGGTTGCTTTTTGAATAGGCGTTCTGGTTGAAAAACAGACACTGGGTAACTCTACTTTATGATATAGCAAATTCTCACCTTACAGAACAACTAGCCTGAACATACTATCACAGTACCCAGTTTAGGCCCCAATCCTGCAGGCACCTAAGCAGGTGCATAACTTTTTGCTCATATGAGTACTCCTGTTGGCTCCAGTGTGACTATTCACACACACAACTTACTTTATCATTTGCAGGATTGGGGCCTAAATTGTGAAATGTGATTGATTTCTACACGGGCCTTATATTTATGAAGTCTCCCATATCCCCAATATGCTTGGTTTCTGACCCAGTATAATAAATAAAACAAACATGTTAAAATAAAAAGGTAACATATTCTTTTGCTAACTAAGAAAAGTGTGTAGGATAAAAGTCCACAAATAACTACCACACCAACATGACAGGTTTCAGAGTAACAGCCGTGTCAGTCTGTATTCGCAAAAAGAAAAGGAGTACTTGTGGCACCTTAGAGACTAACCAATTTATTTGAGCATGAGCTTTCGTGCGCTACAGCTCACTTCATCGGATGCATACTGTGGAAACCTGGATTTGTGCTGGAAATGGCCCACCTTGATTATCATGCACATTGTAGGGAGAGTGGTCACTTTGGATGGGCTATTACTAGCAGGAGAGTGAGTTTGAGCGTGGGGGGGGGCGGAGGGTGAGAAAACCTGGATTTGTGCTGGAAATGGCCCAACTTGATGATCACTTTAGATAAGCTATTACCAGCAGGACAGTGGGGTGGGAGGAGGTATTGTTTCATGGTCTCTATGTATATAATGTCTTCTGCAGTTTCCACAGTATGCATCCGATGAAGTGAGCTTTACCTCACGAAAGCTCATGCTCAAATAAATTGGTTAGTCTCTAAGGTGCCACAAGTACTCCTTTTCTTTTTACCACACCAAATATGCCGTCAAAACTGCACTATCTAATCACATTTTAACTTAAAGGGAAACAATCCTATAGGCATTAGCATGGCTACATTTATATGAAATGGAAGATGTAATTTAATATATTTTATTTTCAAATGTTAAATGTGCTGCTTGTATGGATGCTGCTTTGGGGATATCGGGCAATGAAGAAAGTTTTGGTTTTCAAACTACTGTGTCTTTAAAAAACCCAGGTTGTAAATGCTGCTACTACTAAATTTTAATTCCCCAGAGTACAACTTGGGTTTCCAATAGTCTTCATATCCTTTGTTTAACCTTATATAATTATTTTTAATGAACGGGCTCCTCCTGTACATTTAAATAAATTGGCCCTTCTTTCAATGTTAGTTTGTATTGAGTCAAATTAATCACACTCAAACAACTTTTAAAAACTATGCCTCAAGAGTTTTCAAACTATTAAATATTTTTCTATTATAAGGGCTCAGAATTGTTCACTGCAGAGAATAAAGTACCACTTTTGCATACATTACGCAAACACTTCATGCTTTGTGAAACCACAATAAATTTTCATGCTGATTACTCATGTAATCTAAGGATCTCCTGCTGTTTTATGGAGAGTCTTATTAATTTAATTCAAGCAATAAAATTAGCACCTGTAGAGAACCGTTTATTATTTCTTATCTTTTATTATATAAGTAATAACCTACTTCATATATCATGTAACAGCTGCTTTATTTTACCATCAAATGTATTAACTATTAATTCTTGTTTTTAATGAGAAAACAAGCAATATATTGAAAACATTAAGTTGATCATATTGACAACGTTATTCAGAAATGGCACATTCAATGTGACCACCAAATCTGAAAGTTGGATCTTGTGACTTGAACATCTGCGAGGTAAAATGATAGCTTTTGGACTGGAAGTGTGATGACTGTACTCTATGACCCCAATCCAACTTCTGTTGAAGTCAATGGAAATTGTATCTTATATAAAACACCTACTGGCTAGTTCACAGGGTAGCAACCAATTTCCTCATGGAAAGAGTCACCCACTTATTGCGGGATTAGATTGTACAGTGGCAATAGATAGTAGCAATGGTTTCTGGAGTACAAAAAACAAACAATGGATCTCAGAGAAAGGCAACAACAGGACCCTGTTAAAATCAGCTTCCAGCTGAGTCCATATATGCACAGTGAGGTAGAAACTGCACCTCAAACTCTACCTTGATAATAAGCAAGTTCTACCAAAAGGTCCACACAGGTTTTTGCCATCTGCTCTGCATTATATATTCTGTTTATTCTGAGATCTGTTGATTCCCAATAACAGTAATAAGAATCAAACCTATAATTAGTCTCAGACTAGACAGACAGCGCAGCAAGCATTCTAACAACGAGGGCAATACGTTTAATAGGCCTGAATGAACATAAGAGGACTTTGTATTACTTTCTACAAAAAAAAGACAGTTACAGGGAGGAGAAAAGTATTTTTTTAAATATTATCCCCTTTCCATGAGCTAACTAAAGAGTGTTGTAGCTCAGCGACATTTCATTTTTTACTTTGAAAATCTTGTGTCTAGGGTCAGTGGTGACTTCACAAATTAATCAGTAACTCAGAGAGAGAAGGTTTTAGGTGACAAAATACTGACTTCAGTATGGCCAAACAAGCACAAAAACTGCTTCCCCAAAAGTTAATCTTGAAATAGTTTGCCATGCCATTTCAATTTAAATTCAACTAGGCTTGCAAGGGGTTTAGGACTCCTTTCTGCATAGTCTCAAAAGAAGAATTGCTTGCTCAGAGAATAAGAGGAACTGAATGGAATGGTTTACTAATATGCACAGGCAAAGTGATGAAATGCCTGCTGTTGTTTACATGGTAGTTTGTTATTTCTAATGAAAACATTTGTAGAAAAGCTATTTTGTATAATTTCACTTGTAGTGTGGGTGCTGGAAAAGATTTATTGTTATCCCAATTACTCTATAACTGACAAGGAATGCACGATAAGTTCCTTTCAGTAGAAAGCATTTGTGATAAATGAAGCGGGGGGTGTGGGGAAGTTCCCTTTTATGGACATCTAGCCAGCCAGTTAGCTACAAAGTCCCTGTTAGTAGTTGTTCTCTACTTGCTTTACCTGTAAAGGGTTTTAAAAAAGCCCAGAGGTAAAAGGAAGGGAGTGGGCACGTGACCAAAAGAGCCAATGGGAAGGCTAGAACTTTTTAAAATTGGGAGAAAACTTTCCCTTTGTCTGTCTCTTGTTCTCCAGAGAGAGGAGATACAGAGTAGCAATGCTGTAAGAAGCTTTAAACCAGGTATGAAAAATCATACCTCGAAACTACTTATCTGAAACCCCAGATATGTAAGAAGATCAGGGAATGTCTAGGAAGACGCAATTAGGTTTATCTCTTTTATATTTTTATGGCTTGTGGACTCCTCTGTGCTAACCCCAGGTGCTTTTATTTGCTTATAACCTTTAAGCTGGACCTCAAGAAAACCATTCTTGATGCTTAATTCTTATAGTTGCTCTTTTTTAAACCTAGCAATAGCTTACGTTCCAGATGTATTTTCTTTCTTTTTTAATAACATTTACCTTTTTTTAAGAACAGAATTGGATTTTTGTGTCCTAAGATGTTCATGCATATGTGTTTAAGTAGCTGGTGCCAACAGCTGATTTTCCTTTGTTTTTTCTTTCTCCCTGGAGGGGGGTTGAAAGGGCTTGAGTTAGCCCACTGGGAGGAACTCCCAAGTGTGCCTTCCTGGGTTCAAAGGGGTTTTTTGCATTTGGGTGGTGGCAGCATCTACCCATCCAAAGTCAGAGAGAAGCTGTAACCTTGGGAGTTTAATTCCTGCCTGGAGTGGCCAGTATTAAGTATTTAGAATCCTTGTGGGCCCCCACCTTCTGCACTCAAAGTTCCAGACTGGGGAATCAGCCTTGACAGCATTAAAGGGGTATTACTCTGTAAAACAGATAGGTGTTTGATTTTCTTGCCTATCATTTTGGAAGGAGATCACAGAAGATGGAAATTTAAGATTTCGTATGTTGATCTATGCTACGCTAAGATGTCTACAAGAAAGGCTGGTCAGCCTGGAACTCCATTAAGATGAATGTGACTAGGCCCTAGTGCTGCTTCGGAGAAGCTAGATGGGAATCATCCTGACAGAAGTGAGACAGGACTTGGGTTACCAAAGAGGAGAAGTGAGGTTCTGAGAGGAACAGGATCAGGGATCTGATTTGACAGAGTTGAAGTCAGTGGGAACCTTGTCATTGACTTCAATGGCAGCAAAATCAGGCCCCAGATGAGGAAAAAGAAGCTGGGGCAGTCTGGAACTGCTCTCAGAGGCCCAGACCTGTATGTGTGTTGTTGATGTTGTTGCAGAGGATGGGAGGTTCCATCACTTGGCAACTTGGCCAGACAGTTTGGGGGTGATCAATGGGACAGTGGAAACTCCTGTCTCATAGAATATCAGGGTTGGAAGGGACCTCAGGAGGTCATCTAGTCCAACCCCCTGCTCAAAGCAGGACCAATCCCCAACTAAATCATCCCAGCCAGGGCATTGTCAAGCCTGACCTTAAAAACTTCTAAGGAAGGAGATTCCACCACCTCCCCAGGTAACGCATTCCAGTGCTTCACCACCCTCCTAGTGAAAAAGTTTTTCCTAATATCCAACCTAAACCTCCCCCACTGCAACTTGAGATCATGACTCCTCGTTCTGTCATCTGCTACCACTGAGAACAGTCTAGATCCATCCTCTTTGGAACCCCCTTTCAGGTAGTTGAAAGCAGCTATCAAATCCCCCCTCATTCTTCTCTTCTGCAGACTAAACAAACCCAGTTCCCTCAGCCTCTCTTCATAAGTCATGTGTTCCAGTCCCCTAATCATTTTTGTTGCCCTCCGCTGGACTCTTTCCAATTTTTCCACATCCTTCGTGTAGTGTGGGGACCAAAACTGGACACAGTACTCCAGATGAGGCCTCACCAATGTTGAATAGAGGGGAACGATCATGTCCCTCGATCTGCTGGCAATGCCCCTACTTATACATCCCAAAATGCCATTTGCCTTCTTGGCAACAAGGGCACACTGTTGCCACATATCCAGCTTCTCGTCCACTGTAACCCCTAGGTCCTTTTTTGCAGAACTGCTGCCTAGCCATTCAGTCCCTAGTCTGTAGCGGTGCATGGGATTCTTCCATCCTAAGTGCAGGACTCTGCACTTGTCCTTGTTGAACCTCATCAGATTTCTTTTGGCCCTATCCTCCAATTTGTCTAGGTCCCTCTGTATCCTATCCCTACCCTCCAGCGTATCTACCTCTCCTCCCAGTTCAGTATCATCTGCAAACTTGCTGAGGGTGCAATCCATGCCATCCTCCAGATCATTTATGAAGATATTGAACAAAACCAGCTCAAGGACCGACCCTTGGGGCACTCCACTTGATACCAGCTGCCAACTAGACATGGAGCCATTGATCACTACCTGTTGAGCCCAAAAATCTAGCCAGCTTTCTATCCACCTTATAGTCCATTCATCCAGCCCATACTTCTTTAACTTGCTGGCAAAAATACTGTGGGAGACTGTGTCAAAAGCTTTGCTAAAGTCAAGGAACAACACGTCCACTGCTGTCCCCTCATCCACAGAGCCAGTTATCTCATCACAGAAGGCAATTAGATTAGTCAGACATGACTTGCCCTTGGTGAATCCATGCTGACTGTTCCTGATCACTTTCCTCTCCTCTAAGTGCTCTCCTTGCTGTTTGTCCTGCTTTCTTAGTATGAGGCAGGAGCCCTCCCCTCTCACGCTCTCCTACTCGTGCTTCCTCCCGGTATCCCACTTCCCCACTTACCTCAGGGCTTTGCTCTCCTCTTCCCCCAGTGAACGTAGTTTAAAGCCCTCCTAACTAGGTTAGCCAGCCTCTTTGGTATTAAACTGAGAAATATTTTATTTTTAAGTCTTTATTTCTATATTGTTTGTTTAGGGGTATTTATTAGATTAAACAGTTTGATTTGTTACTTGCTCTACAGAATGGCTTGTAGGGTTCTAAGAACAGTTTCCAAAATCCTTTCTGGTATAAGATATAAGTAGAGTGCTGGCGTAAAATTGGCCCTTATAGATTGAAAAGAGTTAAAACATTAGAAGAGTGAATACAATGATTGTACATTGTTCTAAAATATTTTTTAAAATAAAAACTGCTTTTAGTTTTTCCTTAGATCCTTGAATAGCAAAATTGGAATGCAAAGTGTTTCCGTTTTAGCTATTACCTCAGATGAGTTACTCTCAGTCCTTAAGTTCTTGTTTAAACATAGACACGACAGCCTCCATTTCCCCACCGCACCTCTAGTGGGCCATTGGGAGAGTCACTGCACTACACGCATGATGTGAAAGATTTGTCATGATCCCCAGATTCCATGGTGTTGGAGGACATTCTTAATAGCTTTTCTTGATAATCAGTGGCCTGTGTACCCCTGTAATTATGACGGAAATGATCACTTATCTAAGTTTAGATTCTTGCATATAATTAATATTCTTTTTTGTTGTTGACTTAGTTGCTTTTGCAGTTTTACATCAGTCATTTTCAATTAGCCTAGTAAGCCGGAGGGTTTTGTAACTTTGCGGGGAAAGATAAAGTTAGAACACGTATGCTAAATTGAACTTTTTATCTCGTAAAATTATCATGGCCTAAATTAAGAATGAAAGAGTGATTAGCATGACTGAATTATTGCAAATGGAATCTCTGTGGGAAAAACCAGTCTTTGAAACCTGAAGAGGAGACACAACTATCAAACACAACTATCAAATTTCCCCCTTTCTTGTAAAACTACAATAATTTTAAAATTAATAGTTCTAGGGCATCCATCAGATATGCTGTCTTGTGTACAAGAAATAGTCTGATGATTTATGTTGCTATGATGATGGGATCAGTAAATATAGACTTAGAATTTCAAATGATTTTTATTTCATTAATTATTTCAGTAGAAAGAAGTCTAACTGATTTTTTCCCAGACTTTTGGAGACTACAGGATTTTAGTAATAGTCTCACCATGGATAGACTAAATGGCTGGGATTTGAATCTGAATAATACTGGAGGTTACCAAAAGCAATTTTGTGGCTCAGTCCGCACAGCTGTGGAAGGATATAAGGAGGTGTGAGAATGCTCTAATGCCCCTGCATGGCCTCCTTCGGTTTGAATGTTAGGGGAAAGCAGGTACTGTGCAGCTCCTACAGCCCTTTACCTACCCTAGTGAGTGGACCAAGAGGGGTTGGAAGCAGGCCGAGTCTTGACTCTGATCCCTGAAGTGTGTTGACAAACACAACCGAGGAGTAGTAATTTGCAACTGGTAAGGGCCCATAGCAGGTTACTCACCTCAACAGGAGGAGCAGAAAAGAAAATTGGACCTCTCTGAAGCATGTTGTCCTTCCTTTTACAAGGGCAGATTGTATAAACGCAATGGAGTCCAATGCAGAGTGGAGTACCTACACTTGGCTGAGGAAAAGACTTAATACCCTTTGAACTCCAGTTATGTAAATAGTACTGGTTCTTTAAATAAAATTATCCTGGTAATCATAATATAATTTCCTTTATCAGCTTCTCTAACCTGAGCTGCACGTTCTCTCTCTTCATATTAACTCACAAAAATATTTTAAAATCCTATATTTGGCCTGCAATGGCACCAGGGAATATAATAACCATGAATAATTATCAAACCTTTTACAGAAAGCATATCAAAGGAATCCAGTAGAAAATCTGAAATATTTCCTTTCTTTTGTGGAATATCATTATATCATACTTATTACATTACAAGTCTCTTGTGTCAAGCATTTGAAAAACACTAAAATGTACAAGGAGGCAGTGTTGATGAGTTCAACACTATTAACACATTACAAGTTTTGGGCCTATAGTGTAACTATATTAATTAAAATGGCATTTTAATTTTCACCCAAATGCCATTTCAAAATTCAACAGTCTTCATAAACTGAGGATCGGTGCGAGAGAACCTCACTCACTGGATAGCGGCAATTCTTCAGTTGTTAATTGGATGCCTAATTTTATTCAGTTTTGTACAACTCTGCTAATATGTATCAGTAGTAATATGAGATTTAAATTAATAATTTTATATTGTATTTATTCAAGCAATACTGCACCCTGGTCTGAGACAGATTTTGTTTTTGCTAGAGATATTGTTTTTATCAAGAAGGTCCTTCCCATTCAAAGGTTGTTGGAAAATCTTTGGGAAGTAATTTCCTTCAGTATTTTTTTTAAATTAATTTACTACTTAATTTACTATTTAATGTATTTCCTGCTTACATTTACTGCAAAAGTCTGACTCCTTGCTCTGAAGCGCCAACAAGATGGGAGAAATGTTTCCATATTCAGTTTTTGAGGGACACGTTTTAAAAGCCACCGAATCCAAAAAGCACAAAGCATCCAGGATGCTAACAGGCTGAATGGTTTTTATTTGCAATAAATCTGTTAGATGTAAGGATGTGGCATAGTAAAGCTCTTCCTGCAAATCACCATCAGAAAGATGATAACTTCCATGACTTCCTAGATAATAAGGACACTAAGTCTCAATTGTGTCATTTAGACATAACCTAGAATCGGGGTGGTCAAACAAAGATCCACTCTGGAAATTGATGCATATTGTGGTACTCCGTGCAGATGGCACTCTTCACTCTGAGCTGGTACTGAATTAATTCCCAAAAAAGGTCCTTAGTGTCACTGAATCCACAGTGTTAGTGAAGATAATGGGCCAGATTCTGTTCTGATATGCCAGTGTAAATCCAGAGTACTAAAATCAGTGGAGTTATTCTGGATTTACATCATTGTAACAGAATATGGTCTGTTGTCATTCAGGTAACAGACATACAACGGTTCTAACCAGTGCGTTTATTAAAGATCAGCTACAGAGAAAACACAATTAATCCACAGAATATGTGCTGACTGACCCCACTAGCCAAATTGCTCCTTGGGTTCAGCTCAGAAGTAAGTTTCAACTAAACTTAAAAAAAAAAAAATCTCTGAAATTGTCTTGTCAATTTCTGCTGAAGATCACTCAAACATCATTGTAGGACATCACTGAAAACATCAATCTTATTGCAATTAATGAAACCCACTGGGCATACAATGTCAACAAATACATTGTGGGATATATTTGAGTAAAATGAAAGAAGAAGTCACAATGTAATTTCTCTTTCATCATGCACCTACGTGCAAGACTATTGTTTGCTGACAAAACTCCTTTTGGTTTACAGTGAAAAGTCACAAAATAACAAGCACTGGGGAAAAAAAATCCCACCAGGTCACAAAAGCTGCATCTGCAAATGTTGACCATTTTGCTTTCTTTATTAAATGTGTTTGGGTCTATACTATATATCCACAATCTCTGTTGTAAATAGACTGTTCCTATGGCACTGAAATGAACTGGACTGTGTGATGATTTCTCACTGAAATAAATATTTTACAATAATTGGTTTTAAAAATGTATAAAAGGATCAGTGAAGGAATTTAAATGCCAGTAGTTATATAATTCTTCTGATATGAATAATTTTTTGCCCCAAAATTAACTTACTAATTACAGCAGTTAAGTGTAATTACTCTACCTCTTCAGGTTCTTTATTATTACTTTCTAACCCTAAGACAAATTCTGCCAAGGATAATTACCATAACAGTAATTTAGTGCACATTTTGATCTTGTTAGGAATACAATATAATCTTCACAAAATGATCTTTTCCATGTTAATCAGTCATTCATGAAGCTGTCTTTCCTGTTGCTGACTCCTCTTAGAAGCAGTTTGAAGCCCAATAATTGGTCATGCGGGAAGGGCAGCAGAGAATATATTGCTCTGTTTCAGGGCCTGGTTTTGGCAAAAGCTCCCATTTAACTTTGTACTCAGAGAATCTGAATTAAGCTTCAGTACAATAATAAAAATATAAGAAGACTCAGTACTTTGAGTTAAAAAAAACCCTCAAATATTTGAGCTCTCTAAAGAACCAGTATATCAATCCATCACCAGACCAAGTTTACACCTGTTTTTAGGCCTTGAGGCAGCAAAGCACTTAAACACTTTGTTAGGGTTCCTTCCCCACTCTGAACTCTGGGGTACAGATGTGGGGACCCACATGAAAGACCCCTTAAGCTTATTTTTACCAGCTTAGGTTAAAAACCTTCCCAAGGCACAAATTCTGCCTTGTCCTTGAACAGTATGCTGCCACCACCACGTGATTTAGACAAAGAATGAGGGAAAGGACCACTTGGAGTCCTATTCTCCCAAAATATTCCCCCAAGCCCTATACCCCCTTTCCTTGGGAAGTCTTGAGAATAATATTCTCACCAATTGGTACAGGTGAACACAGACCCAAACCCTTGGATCTTAAGAACAATGAAAAATCAATCAGGTTCTTAAAAGAATAATTTTATTTAAAGAAAAGGTAAAAGAATCACCTCTGTAAAATCAGGATGGTAAATACTTTACAGGGTAATCCGATTCAAAACACAGAGGATTCCCCTCTAGGCAAAACTTTAAAGTTACAAAAAACCTGAATAAACCTAGGAAAGGGAAAATTCACAAGTTGAAAACAAAAGGTAATCTAACGTGCCTTGCCTTATTTACTTACTCTTTTTGTAATATCAGAGACTTGTACAGAATGGTTTATCGGCGAAGGAGTTTTTTGACCTGATGCTTCTCTGCTTTCCCCAGAGAACACACCAACAAAGCCTCCCCCCCCCCGCCCCGATTTGAAAGTATTTTCTTTCCCCATTGGTCCTTTTGGTCAGGTGCCAACGAGGTTATTTGAGCTTCTTAACCCCTTACAGGTAAGGAGGAATTCTAGGCTACCGTTAGCTGTATGGTTATGACACACTTACTTAAATCCCATTAAAGTTAAGCATATGCTTAACTATTTTGCTGAATTGGAACAAACTTGCTACATGTTTAAGTGCTTTGCTTAATCTGAGCCTTAGTGTATAAATTAGTTGGCAGCCAATATTTCATGAAATACTAATCCAGAGGTTGAAGTGCATAATGTTTTATTGCATTGATCGCAAAATCAGTAGAGGCTTATCTTGATGGATTTGAAAAAAAAAAAAAGTGGTTTTGACCTGGTTTTTTTGTTTTATGGCAAAAGGCAATTTGTTAGTGAAAACTGTGATTCTCCCACACCCTCAGCTCTGAACACCTCCCTCCCCGACATACACACCCAAGTGAAGGGAAAAAAAATATACAAGGCTCACATGTGAAGAGTCTGAAAGGGACTTTTAAAATCACATGGTAGGATCTGATGGGTAGTCCAAGGCCCCTTAGAGCAAGTTTATTAACATTTCTTTAGTCTGGGCCTCACAGGCATAAGGGGGAATTGAGAAGAAAAAGCAAATGCAAACTTTTTTTACCTAAGGTGTGCCACAAAGCTTCTGGTAGGAGATAATACCATATTTTATAATTCTGGCCTTCAGCCCTCTAGTGTTCTTGCCAGTGACACTTTCACCCCAATGAAAGTCTCAGTGTGACTTTTTTTTATTCTTTGCAATAATGTACTAGGTGGTGTCTCAGACTGGACCCAAAAATCTCCAGTTGCTTTTGAAAAACTTTGCAATGTCTTTGTTGATAAGGGCCAAAGTGGTCTAAATTTGAGCAGCAAATTTGTGCACATAAATTGGCTGTCTAGCTGCCTGATCAAGGTGTGTAAAAGCCATATATGAGCTAGACTGTCAGTGAGTGCAGTTGGAGCACTTGGATTTGGAAGCTGGCTTGGCGTTGCTGAAATTTTTGCCATAAAGATCACATGGGAGTTCTGAGAATAGGAGTTTGCTCAATTGTCCTTGGTGAAAGTTGCTACTTTCCTCCACTATGGAGCTGTGTGCTGGCTAATGTTCTCCCTAGATGTGGCCATGTTTCAGTGGCATCTGTAGTGATTCCTGCTTAAAACACTTTAGGACTGTTTTTATTTGCCCTGAAAGACACATTCAAGGAGCAGGTGTTAGATGGGTTCATCTCAGATCATTAGTCAACGAGACATCAAATAGCCAATAGCCAAATAGTTCAACTGGTTTATTAAGTTAGATTGCTGTAACTAAAGACAGATCAATACAATACAGAAAAGTGATACTCACCAGTCCAGGGTTCAGAATCTGCAGCTCCTACTGGTGCAAATTGGTTTACAATTCTAGAGGTTTTACAGACCACTTGTTTATTTTTTTTTCTATTATTTGTGGTTAGCTATGCACCTCATATCACCACACGCCATCATATGTCACCTTTATCAATGATCTAGACCAGTGATGCTCAGACCTCAGTGTTTTAGGAGCCAAATTAGCAATCAACATTACCCCAAAGAGCCATAGTAGTGTGAATTCATTGTTTCATTTACTATAACTATATGTTATTCTCAAAGCAAAATTATTGATCAAGTATTCTACAATTGGTTAATAACATAGTAAAAGCATCCTGGTTAATAACTTAGATTGGTTAATAATTACATCACACAGTGTTTTAATATCATGTGCTGCAAAGAGCTGAATTAAAGAGCCACTTGTGGGCTCTCAAGCCTCAGTCTGATCTAGACTGCATAGGTTCCTAGTTTCAAACCTGACATACTTAACATTTTGGCCCGATTAACAACAAATACAATATTCGGTTGCGTGGTAAGCTGCTTAACGCTTTTTAACCAATCATTTAATTTTTCCCTTTGGAATTGGAACTCCATATGCATCTGCAAGACTTCTTTCTTTCTTGTGGTTTCGGTTATAAGTTCATAACTTATTATTCAAGCAGTCAGAGCCGTCGTAAGCATAAAAACAACCTTAAACAGCTGTGAAAATAAGTCATGCCTTAGACACAAAATACTGCAGGAGGTGCCTTGTCTTTTAGGGCACCTCCTACATAAGTTTAATAAGCCCAAAGCCAAATATACCTTCTGGTTCCTTTGATGTAATTGTTTTGGACGATGGGCCCATATGGCAACACACATAGCAGGTCACTCACTTCCCAGTCATGATAAATATCTGTTTATAAATTACAAATGTGTGAATAGCTGCACGACAGGAGACAAAGGTACATAGGCAAAAATTTCTGGGACATTGTAGAGTATTCCCACCCCCTGTCTGACAGCCTCTGTGCTGTTAAGGAGGATGAAAGTCTCACGGAAGCTGGAGCGGAAGGAAACGATCCCATAGTTGGGTCCCTCCTTCCAAATGATGTCATGGTATCCTCTCGAACTGAGGATACCTCTCTGGGAGAGGGACCCCTGGTATTAGGAAGAGACAGGTAATAGTAAAGGGGAATTCAATTATTAGAAATATAGATTGTTGGGTCTGTGGTGACCAGGAGAAATGCACGGTGAAAATTGCCTGCTGGGTGCGAAAGGTGCAGACTTCTCGAGACATCTAGATAAACTTATGTGCAGTGCTGAGGAGGTGTCGGTGGTCGTGGTTCATGTGGGGACCAGTTATATAGGGAAAGGTAGGAGAGAGGTCCTGAAAGCCAAATTTAGGCTGTTTGGTAAGAGATCAAAGTCTAGGACCTCCATTATGGCATTCTCTGAAATGCTTCCAGTTCCACGTGCCAGGACAGTTAGACAAGCAGAAATGCAGAGTCTCAATGCATGGATGAGACAATGGTGTTCAGAGGAAGGATTTAGGTTTTTAGGAACAGGGGAACCTTTTGGGAAAAGAGGAGCCTCTGCAGGATATATTGGTTCCATTTAAAGCAAAACAGAACCAGCTTGCTGGCATGTACAATTAAAAAGGTTGTAGATGAGTTTTTAAACTAAGCACTTGGGGAAATACAACAGGTACAGAAGAGCACACAGTTCAGATGGACACATCTTTTGGGGGAGAATTTATTAAAGGGGTTGCTCAATATCGTAGTAAAGAGGAGAGGATAGAAGTTGATAAAGTACAGGTAGGAACTGAAGACAAACAGTCAAAGGAAAGAGAGTCCCATTCAGTTACATCACATGAAGGCAGCCAACTAAATATTGACACATTTTATAAGTGTTTGTATATAAGTGCAAAAAGTCTAAATATTCAGATGGGTGAATTTGGCTGTCTGGTATGAAATGAGAGTATTGATATAGTAGGCATCCCAGAAACTAGGTGAAATGAGAATAATCAATGGGACATGGTAGTAGCAGGGTACAATATATATAGTAATGACTGAGTAGGGAGTGGCACTATATGTGAAAGTAAGCAGAGTCAAATGTAGTAAAAATCTTAAATGAATCAAACTGTACCATAAAATCTCTATGGATTAAAATTCCATGCTTGAATAGTAAGAGTATACTACTAACCACCTTACCAGGATGGTGGTGATGGTTTTGAAATGCTCAGGGAGATCAGAGAGGCTACAAAAACAAAAATCCAATAATAAGGGTGGATTTCAACTATCCCCACATTGACTGGGAATATGTCACTTCAGGACGGGATGCAGAGACAAAATTTCTAGACACCACTAATGACTGGTGTGACGTTGCACTCAATATGAGTTTATAAAAATACACTAATTAGTGTGAATATAATGTAACTGGAATATGCTTCATGCAAAAGGTCTCTTGTAAGGTATCATTACAAAGCTAATAATCTACTGAGTGTGGTTATCCTATTTGTATAAATGTATCACTCTTGTATCTGAAACTAGAAATATGAAATATAACTCTGAGGTCCTATTGTAGTTATGCAAAGTGTGCGCCATTAATGGTGGTTTGGAATCTTAATGTCTCCCATTAACCAAGGCAATTACCTGTAGATGGCTCTCTTTTACTTGTAAGTCTTCCTGTATACCTGTGGGCTGGCATGTGCGTGATGAAGTCTTACAGTGAAATGTGATCATGTCACCTGAACTGGAATCCATCTTCAGCCTGGTGCTTTTCCATTGAGAAGGAGGGGTGGGAACCCAGAGGGACAAATGATTCCTGCCTTATGGAAAATATAGATAAGTGGGTGGAACAGAACAAACGGGGTGGTCATCATGAGAAATCCCCTAGCTGCCACCTGAGCAGTAACAAGAGCTGTACCAGGGGAAAGGATTGTGCCCAGACTGGAAAGGCATCCAGTCTGTGAAAGAAACTTATTGAAACATCTCTGAGGGTGAGATTTTATCTGTATTCAGTTTTATTACTGTACTAGACTTAGACTTGCGTGTTTTATTTTATTTTGCTCCATAATTCACTTTGTTCTGTCTGTTACTACTTGGAACCACTTAAATCCTACTTTCTGTATTTAATAAAATCACTTTTTACTTATTAATTAACTCAGAACATGTATTAATACCTGGGGGGGGAGGGTCAAACAGCTGTGCATATCTCTCTATCAGTGTTATAAAGAGCAAACAATTTATGAGTTTACTCTGTATAAGCTTTATACAGGGTAAAATTGATTTATTTGGGGTTTTGGACCCCACTGGGAGTTGGGCATCTGAGTGTTAAAGACAGGAACACTTCTTAAGCTGCTTTCAGTTAAGTCTGCAGCTTTGGGGCACGTGGTTCAGACCCAGGGTCTGTATTGGAGCAGACTGGCATGTCTGGCTCAACAAGACAGGGTGTTGGAGTCTCAAGCTGGCAGGGAAAGCAGGTCAGAAGTAGTCTTGGCACATCAGTTGGCAGCCCCAAGGGGATTTCTGTGATCCAACCCAGCACAACTGGTTCTTGGAGCAGCTAGTACTGGAACCCACAAAGGGAGAGGCAAGTCTTGATTTAGTCCTAACTGTCACACAGATCTGGTCCAAGAGTTGAATATAGCTGAACCACTCTGTAACAGTGACCATAATGTAATTAAATTTAACATCCTTTTAGGGGAAAAAATACCACACAAAACCACCATAGTAGTAGCATTTAATTTCAATAAGGGGAACTACACAAAATGAGGAAGTTAGTTAAACTGAAATTAAAAGGAATAGTCACATTAGTGAAATTTCCACAAGCTGCATGGAAACTTAACCCCCCCCCCCATAGAGGTTCAAACTATATGTATACTTCAAAAGAAAAAAAAAAGGCAAGAGGACCAAAAAATGCCACCATGGCTAAACAATAGAGTAAAAGAGGCAGTTAGAGGGAGAAAAAAATCTTTTAAAAATTGGAAGTCAAATCCAATTGTAGAAAACAGAAAGAAACATAAACTTTGGCAAGTCAAATATAAAAGTACAATTAGACAGTTCAAAAAACAATGCTGAAGGACAACTAGCAAAAGACACAAAAACTTAACAATTTTTAAGTATATCAGAAGCAGGAAGCCCTACCAAACAATCAGTGGGGACCACTGGATGATCAAGATGCTACAGGATCACTCCAGGAAGAAAGCCATTGTGGGGAAGCTAAATGAATTTTTTGTGTCTGTCTTCACTGGAGAGGATGTGAAGGAACCATTCTTTTTAGGTGACAAATCTGATAAACTGTCCAAGGTTGAGATGTCACTAGAGGAGATTTTGGAAGAAATTGATAAAGTAAAATGTAATAAGTGACCAGGAGCCGATGGTATTCACCCAAGCATTCTAAAGGAACTGAAATATGAAATTGCAGAACTACTAACTGTGGTATATATCCTGTCATCTGGTACAGAAGCTGATTTAAATGATAGGTTACATGCTACAGTTAGTAGTTCTGCAATTTCATATTTTAGTTCCTTCAGAACTCTTGGTTGAATACCATCTGGTCCTGGTGACTAGTAGATAGATAATGTAACACCTATTTTTTTAAAAGAAGAATCCAGAGGTGATCCTGGTAACTAGAGGCTGGTAAGGGTAGGCCTAACTTCAATACCAGGCAAATTGGTTGAAACTATAGGAGAGAACAGAATTATTAAACACATAGATGAACATGGTATACTTTGGAAGAGTTAACGTGGATTTCGCAAAGGTAAATCATGCTTCAACAATCTGTTAGAAATCTTTGAGGGGGGACCACATCTGGGTATGGAAATTGTATGGTGGGCCATAAATGCTCACAAAAATGGAGGCTGGGTTGCCTGAGGGGGTGAGGGCCCAGCTGGGGGTGTGGGCTCTGGGGGCCAGAAATGAGGAGTTCAGGGTGCGGGAGGTGGTTGGGGCAGGGGGTTGGAATGCGGAAGGGAGAGAGGGCTCTGGCTGGAGGTGTGGGCTCTGGGGTGGGGCCAAGAATGAGGGGCTTGGGGTGCAGGAGGATGCTGTGGGCTGGGGGTGAAGCATAGGGGTTCAGAGTACAGGAGGGGGCTCCAGGCTGGGGCAGGGGTTGGGGTGCAGCAGGGGATGAGGGCTCTGGCTGGGAGTGCAGGCTCCAGGCTGGGGATGAGGGGTTCGGAGGGCGGGAGGGGATCAGGGTTGGGGGAGGGGGGTGGGGCTCAGGAGGAGGCCAGGTGTGCAGGCTCCAGGCAGTGCTTACCTCAAGCAGCTCCTGAAAGCAGCGGCGTGCCCCCCCTCCAGCTCCTGTGCCCGCAGATGCCATCCCTGCAGCTCCCATTGGCCATGGTTCCTGGCCAATGGGAGCTGCAGGGCTGTCACTTGGGGCGGGGGCAGCATGCAGCGCCCCCTGCAGCATGCAGAGCCCCCTGCCCCTATGCATAGGAGCTGCAGGGGGGACATGCTGCTGCTTCCAGTAGCCGAGTGGAGCCACGGCACACACGGAGTGGGGCAACCCCCCCACCTGCTCCCCAGCAGCAGGTCGAAGGCTGGATTAAAAGGTCTGATGAGCCGGTTGTGGCCCCTCGGCCGTAGTTTACTTACCCCTGGGATAAAGTGTACTTAGACTTTCAGAAAGCCTTTGACAAGGTCCCTCACCAAATGCTCTTAAGTAGTCATTGGATAAGAGGGACAGTTAGGGGTATGGAATAGCTTCCATATAAGGAGAGATTAAAGAGTGGGACTGTTCAGTTTGGAAAAGAGATGACTATGGGGGGATATGATACCAGTCTATAAAATAATTAATGGTGTGGAAAGTGTCAATAGGTAAATGTTATTAGCCCCTTTACATAACACAAGAACCAGGGGTTACTTAATGAATTTAATAGATGGTAGGTTTAAAACAAACAAAAGAAAATACTTCACACGATGCACAATCAACCTGTAGAACTGATTGTTAGGGGGTACTATGAAAGCCAAACATATAACTGGTGTCTAAAAAAGAGTTCGATAAATTCATGGAGGATAACTCCATCAATGGCTATTAGCCAAGATGGTCAGGAACACAACGCCATGCTCTGGGCATCCAAAACCTCTGACTGCCAAAAGCTGGGACTGGATGATAGGGGATGGATCACTTGATAAATTGCCCTGTTCTGTTTATTCCTTCTGAAGCATCTGGCACTGGCCACTGAGGGAAGACAGGACATTGGCTAGAGGGACATTCGGTCTGTTCCAGTATGGCCATTTGTATGTTATGTTCTTATCATTTTAGACAAGTTTACAGATACATTATGGAAAGTTGTGGGCAATGTGATATAGAATGACTACATTTAATATATAGCACAATATTTTGCCTGTCTAATATAGCAGGAATATTGCTGTTGCATTAACAAAATAACAAAAACTCTGCTGTCTGGCTGTGGCATGGTGAATGAAAAAGTTAATATATGACTAAAATGCTGATAGCCTGTATAGTGTCATTATTTTATTGCTATAGGTCTACCAGTTTATTAAGCTTATAAATACATTGCTCAAAAATCACATTTATGTAAGGCTTACTTCTGGTCATTGCAGCACTTATGTTGCGCATCTAATTCAAGATTTTTGGCTTGTTCTGTTCTAGTCATTCACCGACCTCTTTTGTAAGGTTTCTAATGTATTTTCTGTAGGGGAGATTTTGGTCAGCCAGCAAAATGCCTGGACCACAACCGATAATTGAAATATTGATTATCATACTTATGGTCAAAAGCAGCTAAATCAGTAGCTCTTAGCAAGCCTCTGCTCTGGCCTAAGCATATCTAAGCAAGAAGGCAGGAGGTTGTGGGGGGAGCCCACCCTGTGTCCTTCCTGATAAGATCTTTTGTTGAAATTGCTGATGTATGTGTTTTAGAAAAACAGGACGTTTATCTATATCTGCCCTTTGGGATGTGTTTGTCAGGGTCCTCAAAACTTGCGGGCTCTGCAGAAATATACCTGTCTAATTAATAGTTTGAGGAAACCTCTTGCTTAAACTTTAAAATTGTTTGATTAACAAGTTTGTTTATTGACATGTTATTGTTCACTAACCCAAATAAATAAAGAGAGAAAGTATGGGGTAGGTGGACTCTGCAGGGATACTTTAGGGACAGGTAAGGCAGCTGAAAAGACTGGCCAATTGGATGCCTGTCGTAACAATCGAAGACTACTCCAGACTTTAGTAATTAGTGATTTTTGGGGTGTTTTACTAACCTGTTGTGGACATGTGTAAGTGCTTGAGACTAAAATAAAGTGCAGTTTTAAGTGAAGGCACCCTTGTGTTATACTGTTTGTGACAGCCACCTCATGTCTCCTTTAATTTATTTCTTGCAATCGCCTCATCAAGAGTAATAGTTACCAAGAGCTTTGGGTTTTTAGAAGCATGATAACATTTCCACTACAGAGATTTTCATAGGAATACAGTATGGAATAATACCTTACTCTACTGGAATGTGTATACACACAATACATTTTTATTTGGGGATTTGTACAGAGCAGCTTTCTTAGTTTCACAAATTCTGTATGTGTCTAGACATTTTTCTTTGTGATTTAGAAGCAAAATATATAATTTAAAACTGAAGATTGGTTGTGGGTTTTTTTTCCAAAAGTTCTATAGTCTGAAAGCATTCTTTTTTCTTCCATGATTGTCCACCCAAGGATATATGCTAATCAGAATTGGCTAATAACTTTACCTGAGAATATGGAGCCATTTAAAAAAAAGTTTAATTTTAGCTAGGCTTTTACCACAAGAAATTTGACTGAAGAACATAGCTTGAGCAATCCATCACAGATGTCCACAATGGTATTAATCATCTTGTGGGGAACACTGTTTGTCTTATTTTTCTCTTTCAGGTTAGGTATTTAAACATTCTCTGCCAGCAGCACCTCATATAAATGAATGCCATATGTTAGAAGTTTTTAATGATGCCAAGATGTTTATGAAAATGTTTTTTATCTGACTAGGATTTTTTGCTCATTACAATATATTTATAATTAGATCTGTGGGAGAATGGAATATAATAATTCTATGGTATCCTGAAAGCAAGTTCTGAAAGTTGTTTTTTCCCTCAGAATTCTATAACATAGTTCTCAAATGACTGGAAATATGAGCCTCAGTTAAACAGCTTACCTCTAGTCTAGTTTCATTTCTGGACCACTGGTCCAGAATACAGGCACTCCTATGATATGTTTGTGGTTGGTAGTGTAGTCTTTCCCGTGGTACCTTAATTATAAGTCTCTGTAGTGCTCCCCTGTGCTCCACAGCTGCATACAACTTTGCCTGTTTAATGCACAATGGCATTTTGGCTATGAGACAGAGCATTGAAACAGCTTAAATGTATTTCAGATCAGGCCATACACAACCCTGTAAGCTCTATTAGGCATTGACAAGTACAGCTGTGATGTTAAGGACAAATTCTGATTTCATGTAAATGGGTGTAAATCCCAATTGAATGGACTTGCAGATTTGCCTAAATTTTAGTAGGTCTACCTGGTTTAGGGAAACTCAAGGACTAAACAAGTGGCACAAATGGTGAAATGAAAACTGGTTAGCAGGAAAAAAAAAAGAAAAATGTGTATAATCTAGGATAGGTGTTCTCAAACTTCATTGCACCACGACCCCCTTCTGACAACAAAAGATACCACACAACCCCAGGAGGGGGGGACCAAAGCCCGAGCCCACGCAAGCCCACCAAAACCCTAGCCCCACTATCTCGGGCAGGGGGCCCAAAGCCCAAGGGCTTCAGCCCCAGGTGGGAGGGCCTGTAATATGAGCCCCACCACCCAGGGCTGAAGCCCTTGGGCTTCAGCTTTGGCCCCGGGCTGTGCGGGTCAGGCTTTGGCTTCTGCCCCAGCAAGTCTGATTCCATCCCTCGCGACCCCATTAAAACAGGGTCACGTTACACGTTGGGGTCCCGACACACAGTTTGAGAACCGCTGATCTAGGATGTTCGCAAAACCTTGCCTGTTTCCAAATATATGACTTTTCCTTTCATTCCATTTTATATTGTTTAATATCTCCAGCAGCACACAGTCAGCTCAAGTATTCCCCACTCTACTACCTTAAAAAAGACTTTTGTCACCTTCTTTTAATTCCCCCTTTCTACCAAGGAAATACCATATTTGTAAAGTTATAGAAAAATGAGTAAATACATTTGAGAAAAAAAATCTGCCCTTAAAACTGTACATCTCTTCTACCTACGCTCATTTGTGCCCCTTTTCTCCCATCCTGTATCTTTAGAATGTAAGTTCTTCAGGCCAAGGATTGTCTTCTTACGTATGATATAGCACTGAGCACACTCTGGGAATGAATAATACAAATAATTCATATTTACCTCATTATAAATATAGTTATGTGTATATGGCATTTATAATAAAAATGTACACCTAAACCGCTTAGAAATGTCATTTAACTGAGATGCCTCATGGCAACTAAGGTTACTACATTAAGGCCCAAATCATTCTCATCTTACTCAAATGAGTGGACCATGTTGTGCCACTCATTTTTTTTTTTCAGCATATCTTTTTATTTAAATTGACAAGATGGCAAGGACAAATAGCAGAAAAGTAATCTTGAAGTATAAAATCCGGAGCCCATTGACTTTTTAGTGGGGATGGGATTTCACCCAAAGTCTCTTTGGTAGATGTTATATGGCAGCCAAATCAGGATATTGCAGATAAAGTTTTCTCGCACATTCCCTGAGTAGAAAGAAATATCATGACAGTGCATGGGTGATGGATCCTTGTGCCCTCCTATACTCTTTCTTGGAAGATATAAAGAGTCTAAATTGCTGTCATGACTGAAGAGAAAGTGATTGGTTGCCCGTCGGTTTAACCTATTCCTGGGACAATAAAATAATGTTAGTGGGTCTCCTTTAGCAAGATAAATCATGTCCTGAACACTACTAGTACTAAGACTATATTCAGGGTATGAGGATGTCAGCAGATTTGGTCGGGGGAGGGAGTTCAAAAGAGGTATATGAAAATTTGGACATGAATAGCATTCCACAGCTGAAGACTTCAGTGTCTCCTAGTAAGACACTGGTAAGACTCTGCATTGTGCCCAAGTAAGCGTTAACATAGCTCTGTTGTTCTTTATAGTAACTAGTGTGGCTGGAATTGAGTTTGATACACCATTAGATTTTAAATAAAAAGAAAGCCAATGATATTTCAAAATAAATATATCAGAAATGACAGAGAGATGAATGGAGGAAAATTCCTTGTTATAACTTGAGTATCAGACACGTCTAGAAATAATGAGATGTGATAATACTGGGATGATTATCTTTTACTTTGAGAGATGATTCCAATGAGAAAATGTCATAGCTGCACTAAAGTAGAAGATATTATGAAATATGATGTTATATATGTGCTGAACAAGATACAGAATTAAATACGTGTTCACATTTAAATCTCTTGTTTTTAAGAGTTAGAGTTTTTTCTTCAGTATAAATGAGCATGTGAAGGGCAGATATTTTGCTTGAAAGACACAAAGCCACATTGTGTACTCTGTATTCTACATCGGTCAGTTTTACTTCACTGGGGTTGAGGGTTACAGCATAAATTAATAACCAGACCTTGGGATGTGGAGACTGCAAAATGTTTGCATGGCCTAGTGGCATTGGACTGGGATTTAGGACTGGATTCTGTTCCCTTGCTGTGTGACCTTGGACAAGTCACTTCCTTCCCCATGCCTCAGTTTCACCATCGGTATAATGAGGATAATGTTTCTGATCTCCTTTGTAAAGTGCTTTGAGATCTTCTGATGAAAAGGTATCATTATTATTTGCTTTTCAAAAATAGCAATAGGGCATTTGTCATTTTTAAAAGAATTACTAGAAATAGCTCATTGCATATATTAGTCAAGCAAGTTAGTAACACATCAATCATTTACCTTCATTAAACATTCGAAACATACATATACGCTCGCACACATGTGGACATGCATGTGTGTGCATGTCCACACACACAACTAATACAAACACTTGGAGAATCACCATGGCTTTGTGAGAATTTTACCATTGACTACAATGAGAGCAAAATCAGACCCACAGTGAGTGTCTGGTTATCATAAACAAACATATAAAGCTATAGCATATGTTAACAGCAGCAATGAGCCTTTAAGATACATTCTGTACCCCTCAGCTTCTTTACAGCTCTATTGTAGTTACTATGAACCAAATCCTGCTGTCAATTGATTAATTAACAAAGCTCCTATTGTCTTCAGGGTGAACAGGATTTGGAACTGTACCTAAATTGTGGGATTTTCAAAAGTGCTCAGTGTTGACTGAACTGTTCCCATTGAAATCAATATTAAAACTCCCATTGGCTTCAATGGAAGCAGAGTTAGGCCAACACTGTGGGCTTTTGATTGTCACACCCACTACTCTCTACTTTGCTTGTATTCACTGGAATGGCATCTGCTGTTACTATAGACAGAAGACAGAAAATTAACATCTAAACTGTCATCTTCAATGAGTAATCCAAACTCAGTAACTGGAAATACTAAATGCATGTAGAATAATTACAAATGAAAAGACATAAAAGAAATCTAAGTTCCTCCTCATCTGATTCCAACAGAAAGCACCCAAAAGAAACAACAATTTTACATAAGAGGGAGGAATGTGGGAGGAAATAGCCTATGTGTTTTTTCCTTTTGGTTCAAGGCCAAATATATGTTGTTCATTACTTCCAGTAATCTATCTTGGAACCTGTGAATGAGTTGAGTCCTTACTTTGCTCTCGCTACACACACACATGCATGCGCACACACACACACACTTGCATGTTTGTAAGGAAGAAATTTTGTTCACTCACTCATGCTGAGACCACTGCCCACAGCTGGAATACCAATTGTTATGCTTATTGCTGAAAGCAGCTAAAAGGAGGCCTTTCTGAAAGCTTAGCACAGCTAACAGACCAGGAGGGGAAGGAATAGTGAGTGAGCACGAGGAGTAAACACAACCCTCTTCCCTCCTGACTTGTGCTTTTTTCTGAAGCATATGGTTTTGCAAGATGGAAAGTCTGGTAATAGTTAACTGTTGCTATGTGAAATACAGCTGGTTAACTGATGGAAAACTACAGGCTGGAAAACTCCACAATTTAACTTATTTGGGGTGCTCTACTAGCCTCTTGTACATGTGTGTAAGTGCTGGAGACCAAATAAAGTAGAAGCTTTGAGTGAAAACGCTTTTGTTTGCTTGCTTGCATTAACTATATATTGGCCGGTATGCCACGTCCCCATTATTTCCTGCCACCGCCGTGCAAAGAGTAAAGTTACTGTTAGGATATAGATATTCAGCCCTGTCTGTAAAGGCCTATACTCTAAGAATTTAGGTGTATTCTTATCACTTAGCTAGTTCTAGAGGTATAAAAGAAAGAATCAAAATCACTGTCTGCCAGTGTAAGGTCCTTCTCTTACTATGACAGTCTGAGGCCCTGTGCTTAGGGTAAGATCTTTGGCTAAGCAGCAGAGGCAGCCATAAGCTGGGAAGCGACCGCTCACATCCTCACATTCCAAACTAGTCACATTGAAAGAAGGTGCTATTGGGCTGTTAGGAATACAATCCTGTCCTGATAATGCCTGTTGCTTCCAGAGAAAGGGAGGTGCCTAGAAGATGTAAAAGGAAACTTAGTTTGATAGCATCCTGTCTGGCAAGAACTCACTTATCAATAGCTGGGATGTGAAATCCTCATTTCTGTGTTTGTTCTATCATTGTAGTCCCCATTTCCCTATTGTTTGTCTGTATAATCTCTGTCTGGTTCTGTGATTGTTTCTGTCTGCTGTATAATTAATTTTGCTGGGTGTAAACTAATTAAGGTGGTGGGATAATTGGTTAAATAATCATGTTACAATATGTTAGGATTGGTTAGTTAAATTTCAGTAAAATGATTGGTTAAGGTATAGCTAAGCAGAACGCAAGTTTTACTATATAGTCTGCAGTCAATCAGGAAGTGTGTGTAGGGGGGGAATGCGGGGGATCTTGGAATCATGTTTTGCTAAAGGGGGAATGGGAACAGGGAATGGGGGTGGGGAAATTGGATTCATGTTTTGCTAAGGGCAGGAATGGGAACAGGGACCCAGGTGTAAGGCTCTGTGGTTTCAGAGCTGGGAAGGGGAACACTAAGGAAGGAAACTGGAATCATGCTTGCTGGAAGTTCACCCCAATAAACATTGAATTGTTTGCATCTTTGGACTTCGGGTATTGTTGCTCTCTGTTCATGCGAGAAGGACCAGGGAAGTAAGTGGGTGAAGGAATAAGCCCCCTAACAGTTACCAAGAGCTTTAGGTTCAGCAAAACCCTGGGTACAACCTTACCTGGGGTTTGACTTTACTGTCAGCTGCAAAAATAACAGATACAAGTCTCAGCTTCAACTTTCGCCTGGGCTTCGCTTGTTCCCAATGTCCGCGTCTGCCCTTAGTTCTTTCTCTCTCTTTGACACCAAACTCCTTTGTATGCCTGTAGCCATAGGCGCCAACTCTGTGGCTGTTCTGGGGCTGGAGCACCCATGGGGAAAAATTAGTGGGTGCTCTGCACCCACCAGCAGCCAAGCTCCCCTCCCCTCAACCCCACCTCCGCCTCCTCCCCTGAGCACGCCGCATCCCCGCTCCTCCGCCTACCTCCCAGCGCTTCCCACCACCAAACTGCTGTTTGGCGGTGTAGCAAGTTCTGGAGGAGTGGGAATGTGGCACGCTAAGGGGAGGAGGCAGGGAAGAGGCAAGGCCAGGGTGGGGAAGGAGTCGGAATGGGGGCAGGGAGGGGGCGGAGTTGGGGTGGGGACTTTGGGGGAGGGGTTGGAATGGGGGCAGGACAGAGGTGGGAGGGGCAGGGTAGGGGTGGAATTTGGGGCCAGAGCAGAGGGGGTCGAGCACCTACCGGCGCGAGCAGAAGTCGTCGCCTATGCCTGTAGCTTGCTGTTAATAGCACTTAGCTCGTCAAATGAGTCAGCAGCAGTAATTAAAAATCTCTATGCATGGCTGAGCGCTGGAACCCCTGTCATAGACCTAGATGTACTCAAAAAATTACTGCTTTCCTTTCCTTACAGCCAAACCCTTTTACATATTTTTAATATAAAATTTTTGGCCATTAATATTTGACAAACCTTCTCCCCTCTCCACAATACTCTAGAAAAGTTCAATAAACCACAACATCCCCATAATAGGGATTTAACCTTTTCTGCAAATCTCTCATTTGCACATGGCCAGTCTAGCTGAGATCTAAATTAAATTAATATTAAACCTCTTGAAACACTTATATTGAGAAATCCACAAACAAGTGTATTTAACAGTCATCTGAAGCACTTGGAAAGGTCTAGCCAACTTACAGGTGTCTGGGAAAGTGACTGCTATGAGGAAGCACTGTGTGTTTTGGTATCCATTGTGAAATCATATATTTATATGTTTTGCTCACCATGCCAGCTAAATTTTCCAACTTGTTTATAATTGGATTTTGCCCAAGGGTAGCTTAAAGATATGATATAAAACATATGACAGGACAACACAGTTAAATTTTGAGAGGCAAGTACCATATGCAGCATACACGTCAAGTATTGTGCTTCATGTAGTACAGAACTGATTTAAGTGAACAACTTTAATAATATGTACAATATGTATTCAGATCTCGGGCTTAAATCAGAGAGTGGATGCAAGTTATATATATTCTAAACAATACTAATTAGAGTATTTGTGGTTTAGTCAAGCTTTGCTTTAGCTATTATGAGTTGAACGGATTTATATCCATTATCCTTATTTCCTCCTCACTAGTGTTATCTGTTTATAGCCACCTCTTTGCCAACCCCTCCTGCAGCTGCACTGAATAGATCAGAGGATTTGGGTCCTATATTTTATCATTTACATCTGCAGTCATTTGCACGTACAGTATTGCACCCCAAATGACTGTGGACAGGAAACAAATGGCAGGCACAAAATTACAGTTGGTTTTTGAAAATTTAGTGCAATAGGCCTCTTTGTCATGTCACATGTCAGTGTGAGTTACTAACTAGCATGTATCAAGAGGGAGAAGGGAACCCTTTTCTTACACTGTAAGCTCCTTGGGGCAGAGGCTTTTGTGAAGTGTTGTACAGTGCTTAGCTCAGTGGGGCTCTTATCAATGATAGGAGTCCAGAGACCCTACCACAATACAAATAATTAATAATAATGGCCACCCTTGTGTATCTATCCCTTCCCTGATTAGTATGGAACAAAATTTAGAACTCAGATTATTACACTTTTAAAGGAAAGACTTAAACCCCTGAATCACAGCGTTAACCATTTGTAAATCTTATAATTTACTGGAGAAGATTATTTGATCGTATGGAGGGATGGACCTAAACTCTAAATCTGAATACCTCAAAACTTTGGGGAAGTTTGGTCTAGGATATGAAATGTGTGTTTGAATCCCTATGTTGTGGAGATCACAACAAATTTTATTGAGTTCCAAAATTGTACTGTGTCCCTTATCTCTATTACTATGCTTTCAGTCTTTATATTCAAATAATGCAGGTTCTAGTGAGCCAAACATCAGTCCTGATGTAATATGAGGCAGTTTAATATGAGATAAAGAAAGAATGTCCATCTTCTACCAGGCAAGCCTAGTGCCTTCGAATTCCAGCTGTGCCGCAGCAAAAGACTGTCTCTTGTTTCAGGAAATCAATCGTATTCAGTGGAAATCACCCAGGGCAAAAAAAAAAAAAAAAAAAAAAGCCACCTGTGTTACTGTTGGAATTGTAAGGCTCCAGGATTTCAGCAGATTATTTACTACAACTCCTGTTCTCCAGAAATTTCTGGCAATAGTGATGCTTGGATTGGGGACAGACTCAGGAGGATAAATTCATCCCTAGTTTAACTCTGCTGCCCTCTGCGGAGTTTACATCAAGAACAAATTTGTCCCACTCTGCCCAAGAATTATTGGATTCATCAGGCTTTTTTTGAAATTGCACCCTTTGAACTGTTCTAGCAGGGAAGGTTTGGATGAATTAAAAAAGCTAAACAAAAAAGTTCTGAAGAGTCAGTAGTTTACGGAAAGTTGAAAGAAATTACTGCTTTGAATTGCCTTTACCAAAATATTTAAAGTATCAAGAAAATGTTTTGGATTTTTTAATGATTTTCTCAAATTTATTTATTTGAAGTTACTCACTATATTTCCACTACTAATTCTTGATCTGTAGAATTTGGTATACAATACATTGCAAATATCTGATATTTTAAATCCGAGCTGTGTTGATTGGACTCACAGGTTACACAGTATGTTTCAGTTCCTTGATTGGATGAATGTATCTCTTAGAATCAGATTTCTGATGTAAATACTTGTGTTTCCAAATGACCTCAAAAGAGCAAACACTCATCTGAAGCAGATTCAAATTTTTATTTAAGAGAATGCATGCAGAAAATAAGATTTTAACCAAATCTATTTTACATTAGCAGCTTTCAGGCTGCTCTTTAACTCAAGCATAATCTTTAGATTAAAAATATAGGTGCAATCCAAAATATGAGCTGCAATAGTATATCACTTTTTATTTTTCCCATGTACTTTCATCAAATAGAAGCAGAACAACTTGCATGGGCCCCAATTTGGCCCAGTTGCATTCACTGTGAGATAACTAATGGAAACAATCAATTTGAAGTCCTATCAATTTCAAACCTTAAATAGTTTCAAGTAATGCACCTGCCTCTGAATTCCCCCACCCTCTTTATCATTTTCAACCGCATTTTTCTATGATTTAAAACCAAGTTTTATTCCTCCATTTTGTGTGAAAAACAAAAATAGGAAAGATGGCTCTGGTGAAACAAGGAAATTGTATATAAACTGTTCTCATATACATTGAGTAATCAAACTGAAATATATTTTCCCTCTAATATCTTTCAATAATAGTAATTTTAGGTCTTAGCTGTAACAATAGTAGGTAAAAAAAGGCAAATATAATCTCTAAATTGATTGTCCTTTTAACACTTTAGTCAGTGATTAAGTGGTACAGAGCACATATCTAACATAAGTGCTACTGCTACAAAGACACTGAAGAGCGGAGCTAGGTAGGTGTTGGCTTTCTAGTGCCTAGGAACATGGTGCAAGATGAGAATTAAGGCACTTCACATGAAGTAATAGGAGTGAAAGAAGAAGGGGGAAATGAAGAACAAAAGTTTAATACACAGTAGAATAGTTCCTAGTTATAACTTGTGTTTCCCTGATGTTGCTCCTTTAGGGCAGCTGAAAAAGTTCAGTTTCATTGTTCCCTGAGTATCTCATGAATATTTCAGTTCCAAATGGTTGAATGTTGTTCTTCGTAGTCCATTTAAATTGCATCACAAATAAGTTTTCCTACATGTGGCTGAGATGTGGAGTGAGGGAATATTTGTGGCATTAGATAATAAACAAAAAAGGAAATGCATCATGTACAGTTCAATACAGTTGTAGCAGCTGAGTGCTTTTTAAAGTTCACAGCAATAGTGCATCACAGATCTCAGACTGGACCTAATGTGCCATTTATTTTATATTTTAATAGTAATTTATTTCCAATTGCCTGCTTTCTTCACCACTGCAAAATCAGACTGTGAGCTAAAGACAATTCTGGTATTGCCAGTTCTTTTCCCCACACCAATACATTTCTGAGTTTTCCCCTCTTGTGCTGTCCTAGCCATATAGGTGTGCAGCCTTTAAGAAGGCAGCTCCATTGACCTGGAGTGGGAGGGCATTCCCAAAACACATCTCTCACGAGACGAACCGTGAATGTGGTTACTTATTTATTATTCATATAGCACCCAAAAGTATTCTAGGTGCTTTACAGAAAGTCATAAGAGAGGTCCCTGCCTCAAACAGCTTACAATCTGAATGGCCAACAAACTGATAAAAAATACCCCTGGGGTGCCAGAGTACAGCTATCATATATAGCAACAGAAAAGTTTTTATTCATATTTTTCCATTTTTACTCTTTTCATTTTTACTCCCTTAACTACTTGCTTATTTTGTTTTGTAATACCAGGACAGAGAGGAGTCATCGGGTCTTTCCTCTGCCCAGCTTTCCTGCAAGGCAGTACAATGAATGGGCAAGTGCTACAGAGCTATTTCAAAGGAGACCTTTATTTTTATTTTTAACTGAAGGTAGGGTGTTAGATTGAAAAAACTCCCCTATATGATACAACCAGCTAAAATTTAGCCCAGAGCAGTTCAGGTTAGATACTGACATTCAGTCTGAATAATTCTAGTTAACCAAAATGAGGTGAAGATTCCCATGGAGTGGTTTTAGCAGTGGGGATGTCAGATAATGACAAGATTCAGAGGCCAGAGATTGATAGATGCTGTTCCAGCGTCCAGAGGTAGCAGTGCTGCTTCTAAAATTCCCTCTGGGTCAATAGAACGTAATTAGGTTGTTGATGGATTGCCTAGTTTGCTACATTGACCTTGATCTCTTTTGGCGCTTACATTTTGATTCAGAGGTATTAGAAAACCTTTGTCTTGGATTGGAATAAAATGTTGTGTGAACCTCCATGAGATTTATGCACAAGATCCTTCTTTGGTAAGCAATCTTCACCCTCTCCTCTTCACCTTTCCTATGCACAGTAGACTGGCATTAGGGACACGTAATGCTCATCCACCAAGCATCATCAGTCTGAAAATTGGAAATAAAAATCACAGCACCTCTGTTACAGAAAAAAATCATCCAGATTTTAATATGTACATGCATAAGTTAATTCTTTAGGAAAAGAGCCTGAAGCCATAGATTTACGTAAAAATGAGCATCAGTGGAATATTGTTACTGGGAATCAAATCAGATGTTTCTGAAGTGTGTCCAGCCATGTGCATTGGAAAGAATACTGTTCTTTCCTCATTTCCTTTGCTGGCACAAGCAACAGTCTGCTGATTTGCAGATAATTAAGGATTGCATGATGAAGGCAACAGGCATATTATTTGATAGAAAGGCCGAGATGAAGGTGCCAACTAAGTCTGGAAGATTCTGTAATTTGATGAGACTGCTGTCAGGAACACAAACTTGCTGAAATTAGATCTAGTGGCTACCATCAGAGTAGTTGGTGAAGTGAAAAATGTACATGCAGGGCTTTGATGGGTTTCCTGAAGTCTCTTATTATATATTTTCATACATTGCTCCAGGGCTAAGCTGTAGAACATTAACCTTCTGTGTACCAAAGCTTACAATTTACATTTGATGAAAGCCTAAAGCTGCAACAGCTCTATCTCTTTTGGAACATGAGTGCCAAAAATCACTCTCAAAAATTGCTTATATCTTGTATTGATCTAACAGCATCACTGATAGCCAGCTAGTGATCACAAGCATAAGTGTGTTCAGAAGGTTTACAATTTTCTACAATGTTGTGTATCTCTGATTCTCTGTGTGTGCATGGAGAGAGAATATCCAGTGTTGTGTGATGTTGAATATTCCTTTATTTTTTTGAACAAAAAGGATTGAAGGTACTGGCTTGCTATCCCTGTAATCTAAAGTGATACACCTGACCAAAGTCCACTACTTATGGATTGTCCAGGTAGGGCAAGGACAGAAGGAAGGCATTATTCTTCTGCCACATTACTAGTCCTGAGCTGGAAGGATCACCTCTAGGAGTGGCAAAGTAGAGTTTCCAGGTCCACTCAGTCCATGGCTTATTTGTTGAGACTGCCAACAAGGGTGGAAATTTGTCTGTTTTTGAGGGGCTGGTTTCGTGCTGTGAACACCCATCCACTGGGAAATAGACTGTGACCACCACTTTGGGCACTGAGCAGACTCATCCTGCCGCAAAGTTAAGTCATTGCTGACCTTGGCTGCATTTAATCTAATGACCTGGAAACAAAAGACTCCTCATGTTACAAGTCCTCAGTCCTTAGGCAGCCACCAGTTTCTGGATCTAGGTATTTATTGCTATAGGGTCAGGTCCATAAAGGGAGTTAGGTGCCTAAGTCTCAGATTTAGGTGCCACTGCCATCCATAAAACCCCCTTTCAGCTGCCAAATAACCCTGTAGGCACCTAAACTCACTCAGCTCCTACATTTTCATTGTAAATGTTCCCTAGCTGGCTAAGTTTCTGCCGCTGGGCATATGTGCTGCTGCCTCAAACAAGTGTCCAAACATGCCTAAGCCTCAGCATGATCCTCAAACCAAGTTTTTCCCCACCTATCTTGGCTGAAGGGCCCAGCCTTGTGGGTGTGCACCGAGTATGCCTACCTGCACACAGAATGGTGGGAAGGAAGAGGCATTAGCTTCTCTTACAATATTTAGCCCAGTGGTTAGGATACTCAGCCAATTCAGTTCCACCCCTCTGCTTCACTAAGAGAACCTATTTGAACGTGGATTCCCCCCCTTATAGGATACTTTGATGTGGGACTCATTCAATCTTTCTTGTTGAAGCTGTTCCACTTTCATTAAATAGTTAAATATTAATTGGGCCAGAGAGAGTGGGAATGACTCTGTATAGAAGGGATTGACAATTTGGTCTCTCGTCTGCTCCTGGGGCAGTACAAATATATATTTATTACCCCTTACTCAGGGCCAGTGGTAAATCCATGACCTATCCATAAGCTTGCAGAACCTCTGATATGCATTTTTACCCTGAAGGTTCGCTAAAATGTGGAGTCCTTTTATTGTTACTGCAGAAAATGAAAACACTCTTGCTTCTTTCATTGTTAGTGTTCGTATATTGTAAGCAAAACTGGCGTAAGGGAAATTATCTTGCAAAGTTTTCTTTATAGTACACAACTTTATGAGACAAATATTTGTTTTGAAATTAAATATTTATTTGTCAGTGAACTGCCAGTAGTCTTAAATAAAGTGAGGACAACTTTACAAAATTGAATGATGTTTTATATCACCAAATCTTTGGGAGGAAAACAATTCTAGAGCTATTCTGATACCTGAAACATCACTGACTTCTCCATTCTGGAGGAAGAGACTGTATCAATGCACACAAAACAAAAGCTTCTTCTTTGGCATGGAGTATGGTGGGGATGACTTTAAAAAAAATTAAAAGGCAGATCGCAAAAGTGCAAAAAACTGTCCATTAACTCCCCTAATTAGTAATCTCAGAGACACATATGGCTGTGAAGTTAATGAAGGCAGTGAAATATGTGCAATTTGTATGTAAGTTAATTACAGAGAGACACTGCAATTTCCCAAATATATTAATCTTAAGTAAGCTGATACAGAGAATATTTGTAAAATAAACAAAAAAAAACAAACAAAAGGGATAAAACAGGTTAATACACCATTTAAATTCTTGCAAATGTTTGTTTTGTGAAGCTCCATTTCACCCTAAATATTTGTATGACTGATTTGTTTAGGCTACTCTGGGGGTGATGGGGGAGGGGAAGAGGGGTTAATGTTTACAGTATGAAGGCAAGATCTGATTTTCAGGTTCTGAGGCACATAATCAGTATGTAGTTCAAGGATGCTGTCATATTTACAACTGCATAGATCAACAGCTTGCCAATAAAGCGTGCAGGTTACAGAAACAAACTGTTCTGTAATATAGTGTATCTGGGACATGATGTAGTTTTACAAAAGTTGTTCATGACAACTGCATCTCTTGCTATTGCTTTTTTCCGTTGCTGTATTTTTTTCTTGTGTATTTGCTGGTTAAAAATAATATTTCTTTGCTCTAAATCAATGCTAATATGCACACAGAATGGATAAAGGTCCCTTTCTTCTCTTGAAAATTAATAGGAGAAATACACCTATACAAGGATGGAATTTTCCCTATACTTGTAGATTTCAGAGTCTGTTTTTATTAGAATGTGCAGTTGTAACAGAGAGTGGGGTATCTGAGGGGCAAGTGTAAGCACTAGAGCTGATCTCAAAATGGTTAAAAATGACAATTAAAAAAGTTTTACCTCAAATAATAATAATAGCATTATAGTCATTGTTAACTGTAATAACAGTATTAATAAATGCTTCTGTAGCTGTCCCTAGAGCACCCAGAGATGGGGAACTGTACTGGGGCTATGCTATCTGTGCAGGCTGGGGAATGGGATGCTCCATTCAGTCTGCCGCCTCTCCCTCTGCATATACTCAGGACCTGGGGAGTGCCTTCCATGAGGTTCAGAGGAGGGGAGGATGGTGCCACAGGTGAACCCTACTTCCATAAGGAAGCTCTGCACTCTTGAGAATGTCTTGCATTTGTGCTTCTTGGGATGGGAGAATTCAGGCCTCGCCTAAGTCTAACATTTTTGTAGTTTACTGGAAAAAAAAACATTACAGATGATTACAGAGGAATAACTAACGCAAAAACAATTCCAAACAAAAGGTTAATAACCTTAAGGAGACTGAAAACATGTTCCAGACATTCTGATTTATATATACATTATACTAAACATGGAAATGTAACTGGGTAGTTCATTAAACTGTATATTTTTAAAATTTTTCTTGTTAGGTATGCCATTGAGGCAGATGAATTCAAACATCCTCCAGGCTTGGGGAAATTTGGAACTAGTAACTATTAAAATGACAAGCAACTTGCCAGATGGAGTCAATGAAAGCAACCGTTTTCCTAAACTGAAAATGTAGCACACAGATTAAAATAATGAGTCTCAGCTACTGCACTGACTATAAGAGATCAGAGTTCACACTGGAAGGAGGGCCCCATGCATATTGCAAAAATGCCTTTTCATCACATTGTGAGAATACATACGTTGCAAAGAAAGGAAAATAGAGGGGGCTGGCCTGGATTACACAGCTAAAATTCCCAGGTATGTTGACCATTTGAGATCAATAGTGAAACATCTGAGAGAAACACATTGTTTTAATTATCTTTTATACTTGATTTTACTTTTTTAATATTTCATATTTTAAAACATATTTTTATAATTAATTGAAATATTGATCTTGGTGAAGTGATACTTTATAAAGTGACCAAAATGAATGGACAGAAATGTCACATTCAAATCACAGGCAACGTTAATTCTTTGCTTAAGGATTGTCTTTGTTGTATCTTTAAAATTAAACCTATAATATTGACATCGTGATTATTATTTCTTTTTTTTTTTTTTGCTTGTCAACACTTGTGCTTTTTTATCTGTTTCTTTACCAGTGATAGCCTCAGCAGTAGAGCTGGATGAAATTTTTCATATGGAAAGTTTTCTCATGAAAAATGTGCTATTGCTGGAACTGAAAATTTTCATGGGGAAAATGTTAATTCATAACTTAAAAAATTAAGTTGTTCCCTTGGAAATTTTTAAACAAACATTTTCATTTGGTTTTGAAATTTCCACTTAAAATGGAAATTTTCATTTCCAATAAGTTTGAAGCTTCCAGTGGAAAAATTGATATATTTTTGACTGAAACATTTTGTCTGCAAACTTCTTAATTTAAAAATTCTAATGGGAAAAACTCCAGTTTTCCAACTAGCTGTACTTGGAAGCTTATTGCTTAAGAACTTATTGCTTAAACTAGATAGATTACAGTTACTGTCAGTGTGGTAACAAAATAAATATTTAAAGAATGATGGTACAAGTGCAGTATGATACTTATACCTATAATCACCTGTCACCCCAATTTAACTTTCACATATATTACTTTTATTACATTAATGAGATCTGCTCATTTCCTGGGCATAAGGAAATTCAATTTTGTGTGATTTAATAGAAGGTGCACTAATATATTATTACTGTTCGTTAATGTGTGGGCCACATTCTACCTTGATGAAGTAAATGAGTTTGTATGGGTATAAGTGGTCAGAATCTGGCATTGTGGGTAAAATTATGCCATGAACACAAGGCCCTTAGAATGTTTATGCTGATTTAAGTCCCATTTAGCCCTCAAAACAGAATTTATTTATGTATTTATTTATTTTTGTTTAAAACATTTAAAATAGCCATGGATCAGCTGTGGATTAAAAAGGCTACAAAATACATATGTTCTGTGTAGTACATTTTAATTAATTTTATAATAAAAAAAAATCAACCAAATTTTTCAGTGCCTTGAGTGCCTAAAGTTGAGCACTTCGATCCGTATCAGAGACCAGTACATACTTAAATACTTTAAGAGACCATTCAAAGTGAAGCGGCCAGCTAACAGTGGCTGGTTTCTTAATATGTGTTAGTTATTATTCGTGTCATACAACTCGCTTTATAAACAGGAAGAGTCTTTTTTAATGTGTTCAAATTATCCATGAGTATTTGCAGTAGTTTGAGTCTGTTGTGTGAATAATAGAGATTGTCTAAATGTCTGAGGGAGCAATTTCATTGCAAATGTTCTCTCAAATGTTTCTTATGCCTGTATTTGTGGCGCTTTTGTTTACATGAAATTTCTGGCTAATAAAACTTCCTCACCTGCATGAGCAAATAAAGGGGTCCTGGATAACAGTGAAACAAATTAGCAGGGATATTCACAAAAATATCTGTGAAGTTTTTCCTGTATTGTCATTTTTATCTGGTTCATTAGCTAATCAGATCTTGAAGTTTGTTTTCTGGTGTTTTATTGATGTTCTATTCTATTTTCAGTGCCAAACATTTATTGGTCAACATGAGTTCAAAGAACTGTTGTATAACTTTTCTATACTATTTAGTAGTAACAGCAAGTAAGACCAACATTGTCAAGTGTAGATGCCTAAAATTATGCTCCTAAATTTATTTAGGAGCTAGATTTAGGCTAAATAAAAGGTAGATTTTCAGAGTTGCTGAAGTCTGTGAGAATTGCAGGTAACCCGTACCTCAGAAAATCAGAGTTTAAACACTGATCTTATAGGACTCCAACTTTAGGCACCCAAACTAGTACATTATGGTCAATGTACATAAATATCTGGTGTTTATTATGGAAAGGAAACATTAAAGAACAAGTTTGGTTTATTAAAGAGAAGGCCTCAGTGGCAAAATTTTCAAACATGTTAAATGGGTTTCAGAGTAACAGCCGTGTTAGTCTGTATTCGCAAAAAGAAAAGGAGTACTTGTGGCACCTTAGAGACTAACCAATTTATTTGAGCATAAGCTTTCGTGAAGTGAGCTGTAGCAAACATGTTAAAATGACTTGAGAGCCTAAGTTCCATTGAAAGTCAATGTGACTTGGGACCCTAAGTAGCTAACTTATTTTTGAAAATGGGACTTATGCGCCTATTTTTCTTAGTCTTGGGTTTGCTTTTGTCCAAAACTAAGTGGTTGCATTTTAGTTTACTAAAACAAAATCAAAATCATCCCTGGTATGTATTTATTTTATATTTTCCAAATTGTAAATCAGATAAAAGTAGTGCTTTCTGTATAACTGTAAGGCATTGTGGCAAGTCTTGAATTGTTTCAACATAATTATATGGTGTCCTTAGCAATTTTTTACTCAATATGATTTCAGTAGACCTGATAAGTCAATGGAAATGTGTGAGCACCTCCTACTGATATCATATGTTGGCCCATGCAACCGCAAAGTGTATACAGTATGGATCACTAGACATGCACTCCAAATCCCTTATTTACTACAGTGTGAAAAATGTAGGGGAGGAAATCTAATGAACAATATCAGAAAAGTGAAAAATGTGCAGACAGCCTCTGAGAGTCAGATGATAAATGTTCTTGACAAGTTAAGTAAGACTTGTGAAGGTTAATATAAAGCATTATGCCTGACTTGAACAGACAAGCAAGAAACCTTGCACTCTGTCTTGTAAAACGAATAACATAATAAATTACAGAATAGCAAATGAATGGTTAATGACTGAGAAAATTTGATTGACAAACACTCAGAGTGTGAATAAAAGAGAAATGAATAAAAAAGGCACTGTATTACCCTAGGTAAAATAACAAGGAAAGAGCCACTATGTCCTTTTCTCTATGGTCCCATCTCTCCTGGCCTTATGAAGCTGATCTGTGACAGACAAGAATTTGTGTTAGTATTTTCTTTTCATTTCAGCTGAACTTCCAAGGGAGATAGTGACAGATTTACACATGCGCCTCTAAAAATATACCCACAACATATGGAGGTGAACCTATTAGAGCAGAAAAAGCTTATGGTTGACATCCTGGCTCATTGGAAGTCAATGGCAAAACTCTCATGGACTTCAATGGATCCAGGATTTTACTCCTTGATTGCACATTTAATAGGCATTGTCCATTCATAATAGGAAATTGTATGCACAAAAGACCCTAGGCATATGTATATACTCACAAGGAGGCACTTGGGTTTTCCATACACAAACAAATACACCCACACATGTCTGGGAGCAGTTTTAAAGGCCCATTAAAAAATTAGCCTACAAAATTTAGGGATAGTTAATATTCTTTCCATTAACTATAAAGAACATAAAGTTTAATCAATCTCTCTCTGATCTGTTATTAACAGATATGAACACTTAACAAGGTTCACAAAATTCTACAGAAAACCAAAGCAAAGAAGTTTCAACACTTACAATTTTTAGGCGTATAGACATAAAAGAATTAAAAGCTAGAGAAGAGTATTGAAAATAAGTAACAAGTTTCAGCAAAGCACTTCATGATCCAATTCTCCCTGTTATAGTCAGAGACTGTCAGGCCCAAAAGCTTCTCATCTGATCTCCTCCTTTAAGTGAACACGTCTATTTAGTTCATGAAATCAGAACTAGGGTGACCAGATGTCCCAATTTGATAGGGACAGTCCTGATTTTTGGGTCTTTTTCTTATATAGGCTCCTATTACACCCCCCCCCCCACACCCCCATTCTGATTTTTCACATTTGCTGTCTGGGTTTATTTTAAATATAATAATAATCTCATGAATCTGACTGCAGAACTGTGGACAACAAAATGTAACCACAAACCCCTACATTCTGTTGAGTTAATTTTAAATTAAAGCATTGTTGTATAGAAAATTATCAGAAACCAAGGTTGACATTCTGGCCCCATTGAAGTCAATGGGAGTTTTGCCAATGATTTCATTGGGAATAGGATTTTACACCAAATGTTTGACAGTCGGGACATTCATATCTAAGGAGTCCAGTAGTGCTCCCATTAGAGTCAGCAGGGGAGTTACTGCATTAACTGTAAGTAGGCTCAAAGCAGGCATCTCCCCTGCTGTATTATTTATTAGTTGTATTGTGGTAATGTCTTGAGGCATCAACATGTCAGGGTCTTATTGTACAAACATCAAGAAAATGACAGCCGCTGCCCCAAAGAAATGATGAGACAACAGGCGGGTGAGACAAATAAGCAGGAAGAGGGGACAGAGGATTAAGTAGCAGTTCTAGTGGGATATTTGAGTACAGATGAATTGTGTGTACAACTTATACATGTAATAAGACAATCAGTAGCAGGAATTACATCTCTCTATTTGTTATCATACAACTTATACATGTAATAAGACAATCAGTAGCAGGAATTACATCTCTCTATTTGTTATCATGAGGCAGGGTTCTGTCTGAGTTGCAACAAAGGTGGCTTTTAAGGATGGACTTGGAGGAGAGCTCCAATGGTAGTGCTGTGGATTTTAATGCACGTTACGCATAAGGGGCAGCCTGGGAGAAGCAGGCAATTGAGGATAGTTGACAGAACAAATGTGGAAGACAATCTTGTAATAAGAAAGTATGATGTTTAGGTGGGTGGGTGGGGGGTTAGATTGTGAGGGACACTGAAGGTGAGGACAGAAAGTTTGATACAGTGGAAGACAGGGAGCCCATGGAGGGACCTGAATGGGGTGTGGGATGGGATGACATCGTCAGTGTGATGAGTGAGAAAATTATCTTAGCAGCAGCAGCATATTGAATGGACTTGAAGGGCCAAGGTGGGCAGTAGTTGAAGTGAGAAAGGTGGAGACTGCAGTAGTCGATGCAAGTTATGGCAGTGTAGACAGAGAGAAAAAGCTGTATCTTGGCGATGTTGCTCAGGAAGAAGTGGCAAGCTTTGGATGTGACCTTTGTGCAAAGTAAATAGAGGGGGCCAACTCAAAGATGAAGCTCAGATTGTGTGTCTGAGTGACAGGGAGGGTGGAGATAGAGAAAGAAGTGGAAAGCTACAGTTTGGGAAGAGAAAGATCAGGAGCTTAGTTCGGGCCATGTTAAATTTCACTTGAGATTGGTATGTGGCAGTTCTATTGGTTCTGTCATAGCAATTTCCACTTCTCTTCCATCTTTTGGACTCCAAAGGATGAGGCAGGCTCCAAGTAAGTGGTTCAGTTGAGGATGCAAATGACTTTAAATCAGCTGGAACAAGGAAAGCAAGTTGGAAGCTAAGGACATCATGGCTATTCTTTATTTATTAGTGCTATAGTTTTGACAGCAGGGAAGCCAGCCTGTTTCTCACTCAGCCTTCCATACGTCACTGATTTTTGTGATCTGTACAATATTAGAAGTAAACTGAGCAAACATGCAAACCCCAGCATTTAGAAAAAAGTAAAAGTTACTACAAGCTAACCTCAATAGAGCAAACGGTACAGTGATCTAAGGATGGGAACTAAATAACGGTGAGGAGGCTGTGAAAAATCATATTTTGGAAAGTTCAATCAAATAACTGAACTTAGGGGTGACCCACTGAGTCACATGTCCCTCTGTCCCTCAACAATTCCCCTCCAATGCAACCTTATGATTTCTGTTTGCCGTTAAGGACAGGTTGCCTCTAATGCTTCTGCCACCTTTAATTAATAGACCATTCTCCTTTCCAGTCATGGGCAATCAGGCAGCAAACAGTAATTTGTCACTCCTATATGTGTTCATCTGGAACCGTACTATAAATTCTCATTGTTGCTGAGAATTCATCGTAGGTCTCCTGATGAACTGCTGCCATTTCCTAAAAGTACCCCCCGCTTCCCTGCAGTGCACAGGGTAGTCCCCACTTAAAATCTACAATCTGACCCAAACTATGTAACTTCAGTGTGTCATTTCAGTTATGATTCTGACAAGTCTGACCATGGCATACAGAGTTGCATTACACTAACACATCTATTTGCAGAACAGTTAGAGAACTGAGTTCAGAACTGTGAAAACCTGCATGCATAACTTGAATATGTTACCTCCGCTGTGATCTTAGATAGGACCAACTATTTTGTGATATTGGTAAATTGCAGTCGTGTGCCATAGAAGGAAAAAAAAACCTTACTGATTGGCTTCCACCTAAAAGAGAATTGGCATAGCTTACAGCCTACAGTTTAGGCCATATCCTAAACTCCTGTGTGTTGGCATAACTCTGTGGGAGTTAGTGGAACTACACCAATTTACACCACCTGAGTAGCTGGCTCATTGTAAACAGGCTTCTTGCAGAACTGTGAAAAAACTACAATTACAATTTCAGTAGGTCAGTTTCAGTCATGCTTTTGAGATGGCTGACTGGTGAGGGAATGTATTTCAATTACTCTGCACAAGAACATCTTTTTGTAGAACACTTAGAGAAACAATGGCTTCAATTATAGTGGTTTGAAAAAGCAGGCTGAACTCCATGTGTCCTTTTGGGAGGTCTTTTTCAGAATTCTGTAATCTTGTTCATGAAACTATTAACAAATCTTTTCACCACAGTTCAGCTCAAATTGTACACTGAATCGTTTTATTGCCAATACATTATGTCCACACCTCTGTATATGTCTGTGTTTCACAGGTGCAAAAGAATCATCAGATTTTAATTGTGAATTCCAATAACTTGAAGAGAGAACCCCTGAATATTTGCTTCCTACAGCATTTTTATTGAGATGTTGTTTTTTTGTTGATAATGAAACTGACCGATGTTATGTCAGGCTCTGAAATATTGCCATAGAAGATGATTCCCTGTTCTACTATAAATATTGATTTGTATAATTCATTTAGGAGTGTTTGATCAAGGAAAGGGGAATATTATTTTATGCGAAACAACATCCTTGAGTGATACCATATCACTACCAAATGTTCAGGTTAACATTTGCAATTGATTTTTGAGCAGCTATAAACAGTCTGTTCAACTGGTGATTTGTTGACTCTCTACACAGCATCTAAGGGTCTGATACATATATATATTTCCAAAGTAAGGTTGTGACTTGAGGGCAAAAAATATTAACAGGAAGATACATTTCTCTTACTTACATCAAGATATTAAATCTTTAAAGTTTGATGTTAATAAGTTGTTTTTAAGGAAGATTAGAAAATCTTCAGCTAGTAATCATATATCAAGAAACCCGCATTGATAGTGTCTCAGTGTGACTATCTAATTGCTATCTTAATCTCAAGATATATAGTTTATGATTTAATTACAGCCTATGCAGAGAAAACAAAATATTACTGAAAAAAATTAATACTGAAATCAAGCATTTGAAATATTTCATTTTGAAGGATTTTTTTTATTAGATCTTCAAAATATTAAGTGAGATCTTCTAGATTTCTCATCAACATGCTATGCCTCTGCTTCAATTCAGGCAGGAATGTAATTAGCATGTGCCTTCTATTGAAAGAGCGTTTGAGAGATCCATTAATTATTGTTAAATATTTAATAATACTTAAAGTCACTGGTGTGGAAAGATTACACAGAGGGAATAATGAATCCACAGATGAAGCCCATGACTATTTCATAATCCACAGATGGATTCAGTAGAGGAATAAAACACATAGCAGAAATACTGCAGCTGAATTTTGCCAAGATTTAAAGGGACATACGTCGTGGTTGTTAGGCCCCAAATTACACCAACCTCAGTTTAACGATTACACTTGTCTCTGAATTTTTTAAAATCTGCTTTAGTTCTAAAGAGCACCAAAGAGTCTAAAAGAGATTAAAGGGAAAAAATCTTTTCTGTTTACTATATATATTTGACAGTAGTTTGTGTATAATCAGTTTGGGTAAAATATTCAAAAGTGTCTAAATCACGTAAGAGGCTAAATCCTAGTTACTTCTTTCTTCTAGGAAAACAGCATTCTCCTGCTGCTCCCTAATGCATTTAATTAGGGAGTTCAATTGATAGCAGTTGGTGTCGTAGTGCTAAAGGTTCTGGGGTCAAACTATGATAATGGTTTATAATGGTGGGCATAGTTACAGCTGCACATAATAGAGTTTTTAATCTTTGAAAAAAATATCCAAATCCTAGGAAATTACATACAAAAAAATTAAAAGAACATTTTTGACATTGTTGGATGTTTAATTCTTACAGTTAGGAAATATGAGATTTAATGTTGCCCAGTGGAACCTTAATTCAGCCTCTTGTGTATACATTATGATACAGTCTTTTATTACATGATCACATACTGTTTTTTCCCCAGGCTCTTTGCTTCATTCATGGCATGGCATGAATGGACCAGTGGGTGGAATTAAGGTTGTATGGTCAACTCTAAATCTGGCACACTAAGTTCTTTCTTGCTCTTATGGTTTAGTTTACTAGAATATTATTGATAACTTCACATGTAGATAATATTTTACTCATAGATCCACATTTTTAATTGATCACAAACTAGAATATGATTTATAGTTTTCAGAAGTGACTCGGGGATGATAGAATGGCACATCAGTCCCAGAGAAATGGAGGTAATGAAATAAACCATCTATAAACTTAAACTATCCATGAATAATTTAACGGACCTATTAATTATCTACACCACATTCTGTAGCTAGCAGTTATCAGATCCTAAACTAATTCATTGTTCGGCTGTGCTGGAAGAAGGACAGGAGATGCTAGATATGGTTTAATTAGGCTGCAACTTTATTTGTAAATGTCTGGGAGCACCCGGCAAATAAAAGTGTACAGTGCTGATAATTAAGGCTACGTTTTAGTTATGGGTATTTTTAGTAAAAGTCATTGACAGGTTACGGGCAGTAAACAAAAATTCACAGCCTGTGATCTGTGCATGACTTGCACAGACTAACTAAACCTTGGCCGGGGGCACAGCAGGTGCTGGGGAGGGGGCAGCCTGTGGACACCGTGGGTGCTTGGGGGGAGGCAGCCCAGGACCCCTGCTGGTGCTGGCAGGGGCAGGAAGCAGTGCGTGACTTGGAACCTCGCTGGTGCTGGGGTGTAGGGAAGGATTGCCGGGGATGGCAGGCTCCCTTCCCAGCTCCATGCGGTTCCCCAGAAGCAGATGGCATGTTCCTGCAGCTCCTAGCGGGAGGGAAGGCCAGGGGGGCTCCACGTACTGCCTCTCCCATAAGTGCTGGCTCTGCAGCTCCCATTGGCCAGGAACTGCATCAAAATGGGAGCTGGGGGCAGTGCCTGGAGGCAGGGGCAGTGCACAGAGCCCCCTGGCCCCTCTGCCTAGGAGCTGCAGGGACATGCTGGCCACTTCTGGGGCGCCCTGCCGAGGTAAGCACGGCCCGGCACCCCAACTCCCTGCCCCAGCCCTGAGCCCCCTCCCACACCCAAACTACAGCTGTCGCTGAGGGGAGAGGGGACATGGTGGCCCGAGACTGTCCCAGCACCAGCCAGTGAGGCTGGCCCAGGTGTTGCCCGAGCAGGTCGAGCAGCCCCGGAGCCAGCCACACCAGCTGATGCAGAAGTCACAGAAAGTCATGGAATCTGTGACCACCGTGACAAACTCGCAGCCTTACTGATATTTCCATAATCATTTCAATATATATCCAGGGCTTCTTTCAGTCCTCTCCCTTACCCATCCTGGTACCCAGTCAACCCTCTGCTGGGATCTCATTTTAATGAAGATTAAGGGAGGGCTTATAAAGAAGAGGGGGTTGGCTCCCTGCTGTACCACTCTTAGGAGCTCTGAACTCCCTCTGTTCCCGCTCCTTTAAAGCCTTTACCAAACCACTTTATCTGATCACAGTATCCCTTCCTTATGGAGTACCTGCACTGGACATCCACCACAAAAAGACACCAGCAATTAGCTTGGCTGTCTACCTTCCCATACCCATCTGTGTTCCCAGACATCTCCTAATAGTCCCCTTAATATCAGACAAAAATGTTTCCATTCCCAACTCTAACTGTTGGATCCTGAATAATCCATCCACCCTGAATAATCCTGGGTGCTCCATATGCTATGTCCAAATGTGAAATTACCAACCTCCCAATTACACCTATAAATTTGGCCACCTCCCTCTTCACATACTTCCCAGCCTTGTCAACCTGCGGGGACATCACAGCTCCCTGACACACCTTATTTTGCAGCATATCTCACCACACAATTTTTCCTCCTAGGAAAAAGTTCCAGGGTCTGCTCCAATTCCCTCTTAACACTGAGCATTCCCAAACTTTACACATTCCCAAATCATTTTCTCCAATGTGAACTACTATTGTATCCGGTGCCACTCACAGGTACCGACAGTGTGCAGAAGGGGCATTAGCTCACCCCATAACATGCCTCTGCCCCCATGCCAGCTCAGGACCGTGTGACTAGTGATGCCCGGCTGCGAACCTACAGACAACCTGGAAGCTTGCCTATGCACCCAGTAAACAATACTGTGCCCTTAGATCTACACCACTGTCTGGAATGAAAATTAACACCAATTCCCCTCCTGTTTTCCTCCATCTACATCTGGGGCAGAAATTCTATCCCATGAATTTACATTCCGTGTCAATGGTGAATTGTAAGGTGTCCAGAATTCATTCTCCATTAAGGGTTCCTACCTCCTGGCAAAGGGTCTGCGCCACCTGACTATCGCCTGTCTTCCCAAACTCGAGCTCACGCTGGATTTCCATTGTAAAAGAGGGCTTTTCCTGCACCATCATGGATCTATATATTTCCCCCTCTCTTCCGTCCCATGCTGACCTGGTCTGCAGCTGCAGCAGTAAGTCACTCCCTGTCTCTTTTGCCCTTAAAGGGGCACATTCCATTTCTAACAAGCCAGACTACTGCCCCTACTGCTTAATGTGAGGTGAACTCATTTCCCTTTGATTTAGGTAGCATATGTGCATTGCATGACGAACTTATTTCCCTTTGATTTAGGTAGCATATGTGCATTGCATGACTTATTTACAAGAATGCTGATTTACATATTATAAACTATAAGCAATGCTGAGAGATTATTGAAGAACTCTGGCTAATGAACAGAGGATTAATTTTCCAAAAATGCTCTGCACATACGAATGTAAAAATGAATTGTCTACAAAAATAATCCATGTCTGTTTTATTTTTCTTGCTTACTACAGCAATGATAAATATAAAGTGGAGATGGTGCAGATAATCAAGGTCTCCAGGGGAAACAGGCGTATGACCCACTGACAGCTTGTTATTGACCCTCTGGACTTTCCCTTTGCAAAATATCTTGGGTTTTGGTTTTCTGATTTAATGTAAAAATTAACAGTTTATAGCAAACAGCCATCTTTGGCTGAATCCATTTCTGTAGAGGTCTGTGCTTCTTTTCCACTCAACTTTAACCCTATCCCTCAAGTGTATAATTAAAAGATACCTGCTGCTGGCATGCAAGAGTAAAGAGACACAATGAACTGTCAGAAAAAAATCATAGTTTACATTTTTCCACATACAACATGCAATATTATCTTTGAACTGTGACAGTCCCTTTAAAAACAAAACAAAACACCTTACTATGCTATACCCTCATGGTTTGCATTCCAACTAAAAACTAACCCAGTTGCTGATTGAATTATACAATATGTAATACTTTCATATTTCATATTTATAACATTCTTTTATTTGCTACTCTTCCTATACTATGTCCTATAAGGATCATGGCACTTCCATAATTGGAGGTTTTTAAGAACAGGTTGGACAACCACTTGTCAGGGATGGTCACGGTTTACTTGTCCTGCCTCAGCACAGGGAGCTGGACTTAATGACTTTTCAGAGTCTTTCCAGACTTACATTTCTGTGATTTTATGTCAACTTCATAGACCTCTGAGTAATCCTCCACATATGGCTTAAATGGAGTTTCTGCTTTAGTCTTTACTAAAATTGATATATATTCTACAGTATAATAAAACAATATGTAGATTTATTTTAAATCAGTGGTGCCTTAGGCTAATTTAATCGACCCAGTAATAACATTTCAATTGACCTGGATAATGTGATCCTCATGCAGCGATGCTGTACTCTTCTCTGCAATAGAATTATCATTACATTTTACACAGCAGCAGCAAAGATGATGACATTAGGAAACTGACCATTAAATAGAGCCCATCTGCAATGGACTGAAATAGGTTTTATTGGTCATAATAAAAATTACATGTACAATGTTTAATAGCTGCATAAGGTGAAGTGATCATTAAACTTTTCCAGTGCCGTGCACGGGGTTCATTGGCAGAAAGAGCTTCTTTTTATCAATGTCATGGTCATGCATGGCATGGTCTATAAACCTCTTAATTCCTGGAGAGAAACTGTTTCTGTCAGACACATTTTGTGTAGTTCTGCATGTCCTATATCACTGAAGTAAAAAGAATTAGGGGCTAAGCTGGTTAGTTAGTAACATTTTTGAAGTCTGGAGTCTCTGAAATGGAATCCTAAGCATCATTTGCTATTAGCAGATGTCCTTTATGGATCGTAAAAGAACTCGTTGATGCAGTGTGGAAAAATATGAAGGGTCATAATTAACAAACAAACAAACAAAAACAAGCCTTTACTTGAAAGTAAAACAAAAAATGTGCTTCAGGCAGCTATAAACTTCTGCAGTTGAAAGAACTGTAGAGGTGTATGGTTTTGGAGTGATACAAAGAGTGGTTTAAGGAAAAATGGAAATAATACTTTATTTTTATTAGTATTTACCTCAATTCAGAAATAGCTCCAGACACTTTTTAAATGGTACTTTACCTTTTAATATTGGGGATGTCATAAAGATTTCACAACAGCAAATTATCAAAAACAAATAAACAAGTGAAATGTCTGTAACTAAAATTTATAAAATTGTTCCACTTAAACTGACAATGGTGTTTTTTGTTGCTATCAGTTTTTATTCAGTATTTATTGGTGGTTGAGAGACATGGTTCCTTTTGGGGACTAGTCCTGTGTTCTGTAAAATATATAGCAACAAATTCTACCCCATGAATCCAGTTGCACTGGGGTAACTGAGATCATAATTTAGCCTAGTGACTGGAGGTAAAGTTAATCATGAAAAATGCAGCTTTGAAAACTAAAAAGTGACAAGATTGGTATACCATGCCCAGAGCTGCAGATTGATGCTGTAATTGCCTATTGACAATCATATTTTCTACTCAAGGGACAATATTCTAGCATATACTGTAAATTAAGCCCCCATTCGTGCAATTTGCTGCATGCAGGGGCATCATTGTCCTGTGAGTAGCCTAGCTGAAGAAAATAGGGCTCTATTAGGGTGCACCCACACATAGAAAATTGCAGAAATGGGGATTTAAGCTTCATCATGTATGTTTATTAGAAAATATGCTAAAGATTCAGCTCTAAGATATTTTAATTACAGGTACAGTGAGGCAAATTCTGGCTACACCTAACTGCATAAAGCCGAATTTAATGCAATATATCCAAGCAACACTTACAAAAGTCAGTAAACAGAAAAAACATTGTGTTGTATTTTTTTTCAGAAACAGATCTACCTGACTACTATTCTCTGATTACATTATTGCAGGAATATTTTTCACATAATAATTTTTGAAGTACTCAATCACCTCTACACTGATTTGACTTTTTTTTTCTTTAGTATTCTACTAATTCCAGTGAAAGGAGAAGGTATTATGGTATATTTCCTTACCTAGGACTTCTCTGGATAGACTGAATATTATTACTGTACATAATGTAGACAAAAAATCTAGATAAAGCTCTATGAGTCTGCTTTTGTACCTTACTAGAATCAAAGTTTTCCTTGCACACTGTAACTAGACACCATCCCTGTCTAATCCGGTGAGAATGACAACCTCTGTCACTCAAAGTCTAGTTGACTTGCTGAACTCAGTCACAGCATTTAAATTCAATTTACCTTTGATATCTGCTGCTGATTCTTGTACATGATATATGACTGTATTTCCTACCTTTGCAGTTAGTTCTAGGCTATTTTGTGAGACTTGTCTGAATTTACATGTGCAGAACCTCATCTTGCTCCTCCCCATCTATAACCAAAATTCATCATCTTTGTGTACGCACAAAATCATTCATTTTTGCTGCCTGCCTGTGGATCCCACATCTGTTTGTGAGGCTCTGTTGACCAGCCACCACCCCAAACACACACATGAACCAGTAAGTCATGAGGAGACACTGTAGTGTGTCTTTCTCTGTGGGCGTGATGGGGTGTATATCCCATATACGTGATGAAGGAGCCAACGGTAGTTGGAGAGTCTAAACAACCCACCTGGTCACACCTGGAAGGTGGGCTAAGCCCAATTAAAGAAACCCAGATGGGGAAGGAGCTGGCTGAATACTATAAAAGAAGGAAGTATGTAGCAGAATGGGGCTGTAGGGAAGAACTGCAGTCACTCTCTGGGACTGGAGACTGGAGAGACTAGGCAGGTCAAGGGGGAACCCCAGGAGAAATTTGGCTCTTGGATCCTCTCCTAAGTACAGAAGTCTAGTAAGCGGACAGTAGTAACATGGAACAGCCACTGGGGGTGGAGCATGCTCCAGTGGTGAGTCATTATAATAGGGCAGGGTCTGGACTTCAAAGGGGATAGCCTTGGGGAATGTCCAGTGGAGGACCAGAGGTGAGGAAAGTTAAGAGTCATGAAAGTTTGTCTAAGGTGGGCAGATGTTGGTACAGGTTTATACTTTTGGTTTGGGATTTACTGCGGGATTTCAGGGAAGAGTCCTGCAAATTCCAGATCTCAAAAAAAGGGTGAATTTAGGCTGTGGGAAAGACCTGCTGAAAGACTTGGTAGGAAAAAGTCTAGGAAGGTGGTAGCAAGGAGTCTGGCACAGAGAACCTTGATTGCCTGTCCTTTATAGAAGGGGCGGGGGGCGGGGCAGTGGTAGATGAGTTCCCTACCAGCCAACTGGTAAGGCAGTGTGAAGCCCCTGAGAAGGTGTTAAAGATGATTGAGCCATGAGAGAGGGATACTACTAGTATGGAGCCTAGAGTTGGGACTAAAGAAGTTTTGTAAGGATATTGGTTTGTTTTCTGTTGGACTTGCTATTTCTTCTGATGGGGTGGACTAAAGTGTGTCCTGACTGGAAGGCCCACCACGGGCCTGGCACAACCATCAGAAGGGAGCTCTAAAGAAGAGAAGAAGTGAAGAAAGAGATTGACAGAGCCAGAAGAGTACCCAGAAGTCACCTACTACAGGACAGGCCTCACAAAGAAAATAACAGAACGCCACTAGCTGTCACCTTCAGCCCCCAACTAAGACCTCTCCAATGCATCATCAAGGATCTACAACCTATCCTGAAGGACGACCCATCACTCTCACAAATCTTGGGAGACAGGCCAGTCTTTGCCTACAATCAGCCCCCTAACCTGAAGCAAATACTCACCAGCAACTGCATACCACACAACAGAACCACTAACCCAGGAACCTATCCTTGCAACAAAGCCCGTTGCCAACTGTGCCCACATATCTATTCAGGGGACACCATCACAGGACCCAAAACATCAGCCACACTATCAGAGGCTCTTTCACCTGCACATTTACCAATGTGATATATGCCATCATGTGCCAGCAATGCCCCTCTGCCATGTACATTGGTCAAACTGGACAGTCTCTACGTAAAAGAATAAATGGACACAAATCAGATGTCAAGAACTATAACATTCATAAACCAGTCGGAGAACACTTCAATTCTTCTGGTCACGCGATTACAGACATGAAAGTTGCAATATTACAACAGAAAAACTTCAAAAAAACCAGAGTCCAGCGAGAGACTGCTAAATTGGAATTCATTTGCAAATTGGATACAATTAACTTAGGCTTGAATAGAGAATGGGAGTGGCTAAGTCATTATGCAAGGTAACCTATTTCCCCTTGTTTTTTCCTACCCCCCCTTCCCCCCGTTCCTCAGAAGTTCTTGTTAAACCCTGGATTTGTGCTGGAAATGGCCCATCTTGATTATCATACACATTGTAAGGAGAGTGATCACTTTAGATAAGCTATTACCAGCAGGAGAGTGGGGTGGGGGGAGAAAACCTTTTGAAGTGATAAACACCCATTTTTTCATGGTCTGTGTGTATAAAAACATCCTCACTGCATTTTCCACTTTTATGCATCCGATGAAGTGAGCAGTAGCTCACGAAAGCTTATGCTCAAATAAATTGGTTAGTCTCTAAAGTGCCACAAGTACTCCTTTTCTTCTAGAGAAGAGAGTGTCTGCTACATCACACCCCATCAGGTGGAGTATTCTGCACTAACCTAATAGCTGGTGCAAATTCGTACTCTGCCTTGTCCAGGAAGCAGAACCAGTGAGACTATTTCTCAGGCAGGCACATTCTCCCTAGTACAGCTCTATACTGCCCTTATTTAGGATTTTTGGCTAAGTGTCACATTGCATCCTAGTGAGAGGGAAATGATAATAGCTTTTTAGCTGCTGGGTCAGGTTTATACTTTTGATGTGTTGCCCCTGGAAGAGGAGGTGGTCCCATCAGGCTGTGCATAAGGCCTAAGGCTGCCACTGTACATCTGAGCAGATATCCTTTAGAATCGGGGTGGGGAACTTTTTTTCGACCAGGGGCCATTGACCCACAGAAAAAAATCTGTCATGGGCCACACACAGCCCCTTGGAGGGTCACTGAGGCTCGGGGCTTCCCCCTGCAGCAGGGTGAGCCGGCGCTCATGGCTTCAGCCCTGCCGGGGAGGGGGTACTGAGGCTCAGAGCTTCCCCTAGGCTCTGGGGTGTCGCCAGAAATGGGGGTTCAGGGCCGAGGATTGGGGTGCAGGAGGGGGTGAGGGCTCCAGCAGGGAGTGCGGGCTCTAGGGATGGGCTGGGGATGATTTGGCATTCAGGAGTGGGAACTGGGCTGGGCCAGCGGATTTAGACTGTGGGAGTGGGCTCAGGTCTGGGACACGGGGGTGGGGTACAGGATGAGGTTTGGGGTGTGGGCTCTGGGAGAGAGTTTCGGTGCAGGAGGGGGCTCAGGTCTGAGAGAGGGGGTTAGGGTGGAGGTGCAGGGTCTGGGAGGGAGTTAGGGTGTGTGAAGGGTTTCTGATCTGGGGCAGGGGATTTGGGGTGCGGGCTCCAGCTGGGTGGTACTTACCTCAGGTGGTTCCCAGTCCGCGGTGTAGTGGGCTAAGGCAGGCTCCCTGCCTACCCTGGCTCTGCGCTGCTCCCGGAAGTTGCCAGCATGTCCGGCTCCTAGGCAGAGGGACCAGAGGTTTCTGCATTGTGCACACTGCCCGTGCCTGCAGGTGCTGCCCTCTTCAGCTCCCATTGGCTGTGGTTCCTGGCCAATGGGAGCTGCGGAGCTAGCACTGGGGGCGGGGGCAGTGCACAGAGCTTCCCTATTCGCCCCTGCTTCTAGGGGCAGCAGGGACATGCCGGTCACTTCCGGGAGCTGCATGGAGCTGACCGGACTTTTAACAGTCTAGCAACCCTACCTTCCCCCTGCAATGTGGTGGGCTGGCGCACGCAGCGTGCTGTAGCTTGGGGCTTCCAGCCTGCGGTGCAGAGACATGCCACAGGCCAGATGAAATGAAGCAGCGGGCCAGATCCAGGCCGTGGGCCATTGGTTCCCCATCCCTGCTTTAGACAAATTATTTTTTTTAAATAGTTGTTGCTACAAGTTATTACTTTTGGATCACGAATACTATTCAGCATGAATATTGGCTATCACATTTCTAAACCTCTTTGAAATACACTTTTTAAATATGTTTGACTTCCAGACATTTTCTTTAGTTGATCAAAGTTTCCTGCCTCCTTTGAAGCTTTTAGATGTGCTACTGTTAATTAAGGGCATCTGTCTCACACCTATTCTTTGTCTGTGACCCACAATGAACTAATATAATTGAATCTACCATAAATGGTATAGTCTGCTAGATTGAGCATAGTACAGCACTGTGAGCTGTAAAGTCTTCTTCTAATCCAAACGTTGCCTATCACTTCAAGCAGGTGACTCAACCTCCCTGTCACACAATTTCCTCTTCTATAAAATGGGGGTAATATATCTGACTACCTGATAAGGGAGTTCGGAAGATTAGACAATGTTTGTGCAGTGCCTTGAAATTGTGACTCATTTAAAACCATACTTTCACAAGTGGGTGTTTAAATTATTCCCACAAGCATGAGGAAACACAGGATGAACTGGAAAATAGTTCAAGAAGCATCATAATGTATATACTGGGCATTACAGAGGGGTTGGAAGGCAACACTTTCATAATTTCCCATCAAAAATGCATGCAGAGCTCTTCACATTATACCCATAGTTTCTTCCACTTGATATAGAGAAAGCAGATTGAGTTTGTTTTTAAAGGTGGGGAGATAAACCCAGGCATTTAATATTTTATCTTTTGAAATTTTATGACAATCTTCTAATAATTAATGCAGCTCGGAGACTGGGAGCACTGAGAAACAACAGTGTCAACATGTCCATTTTTTCAGTCTTTCAGAGAGCAATGTTCAAGGTGGGATCCTGTTTCTACTGAAGTCATTGGCTTTGCTGGGAGCAGGAGCAGGTCCAATATGGGCCAAAGCGGGTACTCAAGGGAAATCATGCTATATTTATCATGGATTTGGTTGCTTTGACCAAATTCTTCAAGACTTCATCTGAAGGATGGCTGGTAATCAAGAAACCCATACTTGAACTGGCTGAAAACAAAAGAATTACAGTCTGAATTAAAATCTGTAAAGTAGGATTAACTCATTGGTACATATGTGCCAAGTAAATATGAAACCTTTGTTTTTGTTTTTTTTTCTTAGCATAAAATGTGTAAGAGAACAGGTATAAGAAGACCCCATTACTGCTAACACTTATGAATGTGCTAAGCTTTTCTCATGTGAGTAGCTTGAATGAGGCTATGTCTCTAAAGTTATGGAGAAACCTGGACCAGAGGGTGAAACTGAAGTTTAATTTTAAATGAATGACAAAACTGCCATTGACTTCAATAAGACTATGATTTCACCCAGAATATTTTCCCAGAGAGAGGAAAATACAACACATTTAGTAGTTAATATATTCATTATATGGGAGTCTTTGCATTGATTTCAGTGTTCTTTGGATCAAGCATCTGAGCCCTGGTCTACACTGGTGGGGTTGGGGGGGAATCAATCTAAGTTACGCAACTTCAGCTACATGAATAACGTAGCTGAAGTTGACGTACTTAGATCGACTTACCCTGGTGTCTTCACCACAGTGAGTCGACTGCTGAAGGTCCCCTGTCGACTGTGCCTGCACCTCTGATGGCGCGGGAGTACAGAAGTCAATGAGAGAGCACTTGGGGGTCGATTTATCGCGTGTACATACCCTAAGTAATCCCCTTAAGCTCACAGGGACTCGACACAGGAGAAAGCATTTGCAAGAACAGGGCCTAAATCTGCAATGTTACCTCCTTTGCTTGTCTGGTATTTAATTTTTTTTTAAAAAAATTACTTTAATCTTGTACTTAAAACAGCACATGTAGTACCTTCATTGGCCTTAACTGGGAACTTTTTTTTCTGCTTTACAAATAAAAGAAAGAGAATGAAAAGAAAATTGAATAACCAGATTCAAGTTCCAGATGCAGATTTGTTAGTTATGCCTGTTTTACAAACATGAAAATTCCGCCCTTTGTAAATACTGTGCTACCTGTTCAGTAGTATTTTTCAAAACATACACATTTTTTTTTCAACTTGCCATACAAAAGAAGTTCAATGTCAATGTCCAGATTTATCATGCACTCTTTGGCTTCTGGTGATATGGAATGAATCAAAGCTGCTCCTCCAGAGGAGGATCATACAGGGCAACAGTTCACTAGATGTTTCATGGTTTGGCTATCTTCTCCACATTCATATATCAGGCTGGCCATCATTTTCATTTAACGAAATAGGTAATTGCAATGCCCCCACGAGCTTGTGGTTTTGTTCACTGTTACTCATATCCTATGTAATTGGGTCTTAATTCTTGACCCCATTGTTTTCTCATGCTCTCCTCCATTTTGGTGACAGTCCTGAGGTTTTGGGAGTTTTGGCTGCTAAGCAGTGGGGGGGTTCCTGGTCTTACGGTGGCATCTTTGGGGGGCTATGGAGATCTTCATAGATGGATAAGTCTGGATTCATATTCTCATATTATTGCTGCTTCTCTTTGGAGGGATGGGTATGATATGCATTAGGATGCGAAGCCAGACTATAAGTATTGGCTTCAGCACTCCTGTGACATTTCTTACAGCAGTGTTCAGTTGCAGGTCAATAAGTTTCATATGTACACTACCTGTACATACTGTTGCACAATATTCAACTGCTCAGAAGACAAGAGCCAAGGTGGCTGTCCATAGGTGTGAATGCATTCTACCTAATTGGTCCCAGCTAGTTTGTGGATGATATTGTTCCTAGCCTTTATCTTGGCAGTGGTCTTTATCAGATGGTGGTATGTGAGGCTATAATCCAGAACCACTCCAAGATATTTCAGGAAATACTCATGCCTGAATTTTGTGTCACAGAAGGTGATGTTCAGGTACTTCTTTGCATGTTGGTTGCTCAGGTGGACTATAACCAGCAGTACTCTTCCAGTTTTTTTCAACTTTTCTATGAGGATGCATTCAGCTTGGATGAAAATTATGACTTGGATGGTGAGCGTGAGATCATCTGTATATCCACATTTCTGTTACTGGGTTGAAGGCCTGTTGATAAATATTAAAGAATGATGATGCCAAGATGGATCCCTGAGGCGCCAATTTTGCAGTAGATGAAGTCTTTCTGTCTGTTTCATTAGAGGTATATGAAACTTGCGGGTTGGTGAGCATAACAGTCATAGGTCCAGTGCTGTTCTGCAACATGGGGTACATCGACACTGCAAAACAAAACAAACCCACGGCAGTGAGTCTCAGAGCTCCGGTCAATTGACTCAGGCTCGCACTAGAAGGCTAAAAACAGAACATTCTTGCTCAGGCTGGAACCCGCTCTCTGAAACCCGGCAAGTGGGAAGGGTGTAAGATGCCAGTGTGAGGGCAGCCTACCTTATGGGTAGAGCATGATCTTGTCAGATGGCCGTTTGGAGAAGTGGTGAGCATAGATCAAGGAGTCAGGTACCGGACAGAGGGTAAGCCAAAGTCAAGGTCAACAACCCAAGCCAGAGGTCGGAACTGGAGTCCAGATTGGGAGTGGGACAGGGCAGGGAGAAAAAGACGAGATTGGGGAAGATAGGAGTGAATGGGACTGGAACAAGGCTGGAGGAAGGCTGGAACTAGGACTGGAATCAGGCTGAAGCAGGGTTGAAACAAGGACTGGAAGCAGGAGCAGGGTGAGTGTAGCTGTGGCTGTAGTATGCATTGAGCAGCCACTGTGCTGCTGCAACTGCAAGGCTCAAATAGCAGGATGCAGGTTCTCCAGCCCAATCAGGGATCACAAACATTTGGATAAGACTCCTTGGGCCCTGCTGAGCTTACTGGGGTTGCCTAGCAACCGGCCTGGGACCCACCTGTTCTCCTGACAGAGAGTCTCAGAACCCATGCTCCAGACTGAGTGGGAACATCTATACTGCTGTTTTTAGCTGTGTATTGTGACCCTGAGTCAGTTGGTCTGGGTTCTGACACTCACTTCCAGGTTTTGGGTTTTTTTTTTCTTTTTGTGTGCAGTGTAGCTGTACCCACACTATTTACAATACTTTTAGAAGTAACCCATTCCATCAAACCATGTTGTATTACAGAAAGGCTACTGCTGTTTTGAGCTTGTGTTGATAGCTGTCTTCAATATAGATCAGCAGTGCAATTACCTGATCACATGTGCTTTGTGCTGGTTTAAACCCAGATTGCTCTTTAGGGGTGTATTCCTCAAAGATCGTAGTAAATCTCTGGAGTAGCATCCTTCCCAAGAGCTTGTCTGTTACTCATTTTAATTATTGGATCCTTATCTGCTTTCCCCAGTTTTAAGATGGCAGTGACCTTTGCCTGTTTCCACACCTTGGGCATTCGGCCGAGGGCATGCACACAAATAAAGAAGTGCACCAGCCAGTCACAGCCATGCTGACCTAAGTTCTTTAAAATTTCTGGGAAGATGACATCTGGGCTTCTTCTCCAGTGAATGGCTTTGATGGAGTTCATGTTGCTGGGCAGTCAGATAGAAAGTGATAAAGCTCTTTCTTCACTTTCCACTTGTGGTGATGATGATGGAATTCAGGAGCATTTTGATGATGATATCATTGGGTGTAAATGTGGTACTCTACTGGGTGGAGGATTAGCACCACCAAGATTGTAGAGAAGACTCCAGGCTTTCCTGCTTGAGTGGGTGAAATCTAGGCTCTGTGCAGCCTTTAAAAACATACACTGGGCATTATTTGTCCACCATACACATTAGTTTAAATAACTCTATTACCTGGCTCAGATAAAAGACACCTCTGTATTATATTTCACTCCCTGCTTAATCAACTTTCTAGTTGTCAGAACACTGGGGCAAAAAGGGGATAAACTCCCTTGAGGTATGTTTTATTTGCAAAAATAAAAAACTACTAGAAAAAAGTAAGTAAAGCATGAATATAAGGCAAAAAATGACCAGCCATCAAAGGAAATCACAGATAATCCAGCAGGAACAGTTATTTTTAATGAAAAAAAAGTGTGTAATATTTTTGTATGTGTATATAGCTACAGAGATTTATAGAGTTCATTAATTAATTTACATGTCATATTGAGTGATAAGCTGATGTATTTTAAATACTGAATGTGCCCTATAAAGAATACAATATTGAGAATTTACTGTATGTTTTATAATTACCCCATCTTCCAAAATTATAGTAAGTTGCATTTTGATTTATAGTTCAAAATTTAGCAGTGATCACACAATAATGGATATAGGCACTGATCTTGTAGTGTGCTCCACACAGACAGATGTAGGCACTCATATAGAGCCCCATTGACTTACATGGTAGTCTGCCCACATAGAACAGCTTATAGAATTGGAGACTTAGAGAAAGTCCACTCAAAAGCTACCTTTTCTTTTTCACTGTAATGTTTATGAAAGAGGATAAACTAGGCTTAAGTTTAATCAGAAAATTCCTGACCAGCTATAATAAATATATAGTCAGTTCCCATAATATTATTTCCCCAAAAGACAGTGGTTATATTCATTTTTACAACTCATATAGTTTAGGCCTCTGGAGGACTGCACCGATGTGAATTCTCCTTGAAGTCACAATCTCATTTTCATGATGATAAAGAGCTCTGTGGCTATGGTAGTAAAATGAAACCCCTAAAGTATCAGGGTGTTGTTGTCCTTGGCACTGCAGGAAGACAGACAAGTCACCAGGAATTTGGTTTAACTAGGCCATAACTTTATTAAACAAACATCTGGGAACTATCTGTATGGTGCAGGTGCTGGTCATCCTTCCTTTTTAATCCATACCAGAGGGGATGGGGAGAACTGCCCTGAGACCCTTCATCCCATTGACCTTGTCCCAGCACCATTGCTGGGACTCCACTGCCCTCCCCGCATGTCTTATCACTGTTATCAGATATGAAGACCTAATCCCATGCCCCTCTCTCTTTAGGAGATGTTTCTCCAAATACACTTCCACTTCTGCTTTATTAGGGAACTTGACCTTTATTGAACAATTGCGTGCACTGAGTACCTGCCCAGCTGTGACAACATGAATTTTAGAACCTCGTTTACTGACGGGGTCCCAGGACCGCTGAAACAAAGGTGAAAAAACCCACCCACCCAAACTTTGTCAGGATAATTGTTTTGCAGCCCCCGAAAGGCAACTAGCATGATGCCCACTGCAACATCCTCAACCCCCAAAATGGTCTAATTCTAATCCCAAGCGGGGAAGGGGAAGCCCTCTCCTTGGATGTGCAGGAGCCAATAGGATTATGTTGTACCCTTCTGTCCCACCAAGCTGCCGTAGAGTCCCCTCACTCCTTCCCTCTTCAAGTCCACAAGGAGGGGAGGTGCAATCCTAAAGGGGCCAATGGGCTTTCTTTCCCCATCTGTCACAGACAAAACCTTCACAGTTTTGAAGCTGCCAGGGGAAGGGGGAGGCATTGCTGTTATTGCAACTAGAGATGAGCAAATACTGCATGAATAACTTGCAAACATTCATCTGATTTAAAAAAAAGAAGCTAATTCACTGTGGTGGTTTTCACAACCTCTGGTGTTGACTTACTGTAAATGTTCTTATGAGCAAACTTTTGTTCCTTAGAAGCAGAAACTGTTGCAAATAGTAATGCAAATATTTGCCTGAATATTCAGGCAGTAAGTATTTGCACAGCCATCTTGAAAGTTCTCTGTTGGTTTAGAAGACATCCAGTCAAGGAGCAGAATCAATATAAAGTGACTTAAAAGAATAATCAGTCTGTGCAAATGGAAAATTATGAATAGTGACGATTTATTAGGAAAAGCCATGGAGAGGCCATCCAGAGGCTGATATATGTTGACATAAACAATTTCATAAAAATTGAGGTCTGTTCATGGATTATTTGCAAACAGGAAAAAAAAGAATAATTAATTCAATGAATTGTTCATTTTTAATAATTCATTCTGCTCTAATCACAACCCTGCCTGGTTAGTCCCTCCTCCTTTTAAATATGAAGTTTCCATACCCTTGTTTTCTAACCATCCTCCAGCAAGTCTGATTAAGTTCTCCTTTCCTTCACTATTCTGCTTGGTGGGACTAGCCAAGGTAAGTGTGGTAGAACAATAGGAGAAAGGAGTTAGAGGAAATGAACTCATGCTAAATATTGGACCTTGTATTCAATCAGATAGCTTTGCAGGGGAACCTAAATGTGCGTGGCCAGCCTTGACCTGTGAACTTCATATGTTGTTGAACTATGGTTCATTTTATGTGAAAATATTTTATAGTAGTAATCTTTATTATTTCAGTAACATTATTTTAAAATATAAACCTGCATGAGCATGAAAGTAATGCTTGGTTTTTGGAGCCTTTGTTTGTTTGGTAGATATAGATGTTAAAAGACATTGCAGATCTTTCTAAGGAATACTGTTACATTAAAGGGTTATTTTTTTCCCAATATACCTTGAACTCTTTTTAGCAAAGTTACAGTTTTAATGTGATAAATGCTTGTGAAGAGACACCCCCTTGCTCTGGAGGAGAAGAGACTAACAAGGTCTTCTGGGTGGGTTCAACACCAGTAAGGCACACCTGCAAGGCTTGTCCTGCTTGGAATGGTGTTTGAGGGGGTGGGAACTTAAAAGGGAAAACCTGCCATAGAAAGGGGTGGTGAATAGGGAGGTTGGCAAAAGCTGCCCTTCCACAGACAGTTGAGCCAGGCCGGCTGAGAGGGAGAGTGGCAGGCCCCGACTGCTACCAAAGCTGCAAGATCCAGCCTCAAAGTAGTATGCTCCAAGAGAAGGGGTGGAGGTAGACCCCGTTTTAGATTAAACCCAAAGGGCTGACCCAGGAAAACTGTTTCTCTTTGTTTTCCTACAATGTCCCATTTCTCATAAGGAAGAGGGGAGAGGGCTTTTCTTTTGTTTGCTTGGGCATCTGTGGGACATGGGGAGAGAACGACATTATAAAGTACAAGAAAGAGGTCTGAATTGACTTGAGGGAGCCCCTTTCCCCCACAGTGCTACTCAGCTCTTAAAAGGTTACACAGCACAATTACCATTTTAAAACTCTTTGTTTTTCATTCCGGCAATACATATTTTTTTTTGCAATACTACTGATACTAATCTGCTTCTATTACAGGCTTTTTAGTAAAGCCAGTTTGGTCACTTAGGAACAGACTTACTGTCTCCTTTCCTTGTTATCCTGAGATGCTAAATTTATTCATATAGGCTGTTCCAAAGGGAAGAGTACTTTAGAAATAATTTCCAGTGACTTTACTCAGATTCATCAGACTTCATCCTTGTATGACTTGACTGAGAAAACAAAGGCCTCAGCAGTGCTAGAACACCAAGGAATTGAAGCAAATCTGTCATTTTCTCATAGATATTTTTCATTTAGATTAGACATAGACTCAAATTACTTTTAATGAGTTCTTCTGATAAAACCATACATTTTTCATTAAAGATATGCCACATTTATGTCTAGAAAGTGTCACTAAAGAAAGGACAGACTACGATTGAAATAATTTCAGTGATTAGAAATAAAGTGATTTTGCTTTCTTTGGCAAGTCCTTTTTTCTTTAAAATTTTAAATCAACTGGATTTTTTGTTTTATTTTAAAGATTTTAATAGAACATTTATTAACTAACTTTGTTTAGGAAATCCTAAAATTCTTATTTTAAAAATATTGTGTGGAATTCTAAATACAAGCATTTGCTTGTTTGACTTATCTTGTATAATACCCCACCCCCTTTAATTTAATAGTATATATTTTAAAGTCCAATAATTTATTTCCTATCCCTTGCTTTTCATAGAATTCTCACCAGTCTGCTAGCTAATTAGAAGCTTTGCTGCGATATTTTTGCTGCTGTTCCTGAAGTTACTCATCTCATCATCTTTTTTCATTCTGATTGCTAGCTCATGTTTTCTTATCATCATGGGTGGGGGCTTGTTGCTTGCCTAACACATAAGTGAACTTGCAAATCACATCTCCTCTCTAATTTGTTCTTTTGGAATACTAACCTCTTGACATGGAAGGGAATTAGAATGCTTCCTAATTGAAACAAATTACTCCAGAGACATTATTCATTTATGCAGATTGCTACAGAGAAGACACCAAAGGGGAAGCCATATATATGCATTGGTCAAAGTTAGGGCTATGTGAATGCTAAAACTGAAATTTGTCTGGTTACGTATTCCAGTGAGGACTTGAGTTGCTTTCAAGGCACACAAGGGCACTGCTAGCACCATAGGCTGCTTGAGCATCTCTGTTCCTTCACACAGACCCTATAACAGAACAAGCAGTGGGACAATCTTATCTTAAATTGTTATAGTGGAAAAGGCAGTGGCCTATAATCCCATTCTTTCCTAATATCTTCAGTGGGCCATCTGATCAACTCCCCCTACAGAGGATCTCTGTCGTGAGTCTGGACTCTAAATTGACTGCTCCGCAGCATACTCTTTGCATGTTTAATTTTTCTCTGTTACTGCAGGGTGAATTCTGGGATACAGAAAGTCCTAGAGTGAGGTGAACAGGCTGTAAAAAAAAGAACATTTCCCAGTTCTGCTGCTGTGGAACTGGACATTAGGAGAAACACAAGTTAATATCTTGCTCCTTGGATAAATGATAGATTGGGAGACAGCTTGTCTACTACCCACCCCTCAAAGACTCTACATGGGACAGAGGATTAGCCAGATGCTTCCTGAAGATGGTGAGAGAGGGGCTGATTGTCACTTGGTCCCCAAGATGAAAAGGTAAAAAGGGGTAGTGGGACTGCTGGGCATGAGATTTTTTTTTTCAGAGGGTGGAAAAGGCAAGAGGGGTCAGGGGTTCAGAAAAATCCAAGAGAAATTTGGTTCATGAAACTCAGGGGAAACAAACCTGCTAGTTTGTGTGTGTTAAAGTAATGTAAGTCCAGTGCAGAGTTGCACAGCTTAAATGTCAGTCTCCTCTCTTACAGAATAATGGTCAGTTAATTGCTCCCCCCTCACTCTTAAACACATGTACACGTGCACGTGCAGTGCCTCCCCCATAAATTTCAGCTTCCTCTGTTAAAGGCTTTATGAGGTACTTGTATTCTTTCATGGCCAAACTGGTGAACCATCTGTTTTATATTTACTGCTGGCATCATAAACTGATAAGAATCCTACCTATTCAATAGATACAGTTCTTCTCTGCCCCTATCCCGAAAAAAGTATGCAGCGGGTTAACTTATTAAGAAATGCAGCAATTATACTGAATCTGTTTGGTTTTCCAAGTTCAGCAGCATTTGGTTTTGGTTATATTTTGCCATAAGATACAACTGTTCCTTTAAATTGATGACTTAATATAGACTAAATATTATAGCACTGACAGAAAGAAATAAACCTTTATGGAATACATAGAACTATTTGTAAACCTTTGGAAAGGAGGTAGTTTAGCACAGGATAATAAGCAACAAAATTTTGAGAGTAAATTATTTTTTTAAAAAAGCAAGAGAGGCTTCAATGAAAGCAAACTTAATGACTACTTGCAATACATTCTCTGAAAGACCAAAACAAAACGTGCCAGACATTTTGAAATGTCTGTTTTCTAAGCTGTGCGATTTCAAATAGTCAATGAAGCAAGTGGCAGTAAGAGATTAACTTCATTTAAATATCTGACTGCACATTAATATGTGGCCTCCTTTTAAGAGGTGCCGAGCATTGACGACACAAATGTGTATCTCTGAAAATGAGGTCTATAGTTAGTGTGTGCATGTGTGTGTGTGTACGCACACGTGAGTGAGAGTTAAACAGATAAAACATACTTCTATCTTTGCCACAGTAGAAGCTGTAAGAAAAGCTTAAACAAAACAGAACAAAAAAAACCTAACCATCCATATGGCCTGAAGCTGTTATTATACAAAACTAAACAGAATGCAAAGATCAATCCCATCAAAGAATAAAGGAAAGAATAGGGAATTTTTTCATTATTTTATTGGTCACTTTTAGTCTCAGCGGTTGCAATTTCTCTCTTCCTACACCTGTATCCAAATTTCCTCTGAAGCCATCTAAAGCACAGCCAGAGTATTAAATGCAAACCATTACAGTTCAAACTTGTTAAAGCTGACATTGCAGAACTAAAAAATGAAAATAGAACCATCTCTGCACAGTTAGGATATGCCTACACTCGAGTTAATTAAAGTTAGTTAATATGTCCGTACACTCCACTCATGTTGGTTTTATGGCATCAACATATGGATGTACTCCAGGCTGAGCCTGAAGTAAACCATGGATGTATTTGGCATGGGGTTAAGCACAAATGTGTGTGTCCTGAACCAAAGGTTAGTGAAGTGTCCAGACTAGTATGAACCAGTACTCGTACTGGAGTTAATTGGCAATAATTTCACCCGGATTAAAAATGTCTAGTGAGTTAAAAAAACACAAATGCTGTTACCTTGTTTCATTTTCTCTTATATTCTACATTATTGTTCTACACAACCTGGATTCTGAATATGCAGGGTACTTTTAACCACCTCTCTGTGTTAAATGTGTTCACTATCTTTTTATTTTTTTTTCCTTTTAGAGAGGATGGGGTTTTTTTGAATGAGCCAAAAAGGAATAATTTAGCAGTATCTGAGATAAAATGTATTAAAAGTGACAGACCAAAATCCTTAGGCTCTTTTTATCAGTGAGAGGATTATTACTCGTGTATATTTATGTGGGAAAGCATTATAGGGATAGTTATATAAACATCCTCTAAAGCATTCTCTGAGTCTGAGGAAAACACAGGCTTTTATGGGTTGAAGTTTGTTTCTACTTGTTACCAGACAAAGACTGAGCCCATCACTTTCATGGATATTTCAATTCTTAAATCCCTTTCTGTTTGGTTCTGTGGATTTTGCTTTTGGTTATCTAAAGAAAAATTGCAAATAGAGTGCCAAATTTTCAAAAATGAGTAGCGATTTTGGGTGCCTCCCATTTTTGGATGCCCAACTTTTCAGGTACTTTAAACAGGACTGATTTTTAGAAGGCAGATGCTCAGCAATTTCTGAAAATCAGGTCCCTTTAAGGTGTCTTAGATAAGCATGAAAAAACCAGAGGCTCCCAAAACTCATGATTCTCTTTTGATAATTGGGCCAGGAGAAAGATGGAGCCAAATTCTGCACTGACGTGCACACACAGATGTCAAAAGTATGCCACAGGATGTAACTGAAGACATAATTGCCCATTCTTTTTATGTGATGGACAAACCAAAATAGTTTCTGCCTTACCTACTGCAGAATTTACCTTATGGACAGTGAGTGACCTGCTGTTAGGAACCTGCTATCTGGAGGTTTATTCATAAGTGCACATTTAATTACAGCTAAAGATATCAATAGAAAAAGGCTGTTTAATACTGGAGATGGAAATATACTATCTCCCTCTCATCTCTCACACCATACACACACACACACACACACACATACAGATTTTTGAAAACTTAAATAAGTGAGGTATGTTTTATTATTTAAAAAAAACAGTCATCTGTGTTCAAGGTTCCTTAATTGGCCTATGAGTCCTGGACGAAGTGACTGTAAAATACTGTAGTAATACATGACATGTTTACAATTGACAGTGCAGGACAACATCATCAACAGTTTACTTTTCTTCTATGTGTGTGCCAGAAGGTCAATCAGGTGTTTCCAAAGTTTGGAGGGGAAAAATAGATTTGTTTCTACTTCCAATTATTATTTTTTCTCTGCACAGCAAGTTGAAGCCTGTCAGAAGTAAGGCCAGCTTGTCCAGTTTTAATTCTGTTTGCTCTTTTTTATCTGAATAACTTCTATTCTATTTCACTTTGTCAGAATAAATTATCCTGTTATGGATGCATGAAATTATGTATTACTGTTTACGGCTAGTCTGGGAAACTGAACTTGGAGGAAATGCCCAGTTAACATGTTCATCAAAAGTATCATCTGAAAATTAAAGATACTAGAAAATGACATTGAGGAGAAGAAATTAACCTCACAATAGGAGAGGAAGACCCTGTGGACTTGTCTGCAGTAGCAGTTTTCTTCAGATTTCCCACCATTGCACTGTCATTAATGCAGTTCCACTAGCCATAGCAATGGAAGTGCTAGAATAGAGAAGCTGACAGTGGCCACTAGTATTTTAACTACTATACCATGTCTTCTAGATCTACACTGAGCAAGGGTTAGAGACCACACCGGGTCAAAATACTAGCAGCCAGTCTATGCTAGCATAGCACCAGTGGAACAATGGCACATTTGAAGAAAAAAGCTAGTGCAGACACAGTCTATAGTTTGGAGGATCCATTTCGAATGGGCACTTTTAGGAACTATTGACTAATATCCATATAGGGAGAGGAAAGGGACAGACCCTTACATATAGGCAGAATATGTGATGGCAGGATACAGGGGCAACAGAAACTAGGAATGAAAAATAGGCAAAACCTTTTCCTGCTACGGCTGTTTCCATCTCCTTCTTGGGGTCCTAGTGTCCTCTAACACTTTTCTCTCTGTACTCCTGCCCCCTGAGTAGGCCAATACTACTGCCTTCACTAGTCCCCTCTCCCCTACATGACATCACCTACAGAGCTACTGCTAAATTGCTAATTGAAACCCAAATGTGTCTCTTATCCCAAACTAAACCAATTAATGTATGCTGCTGAGTTCTGATCAGTGCACTGAGCCTGAAAAGCCAAGTGAATGTTTTTTACTCCACCCAGACGGAAAATAAAGAACCTGGTTGTGACGGGTTCCCCCTGGGGTGCCACCTGGAACTGGGGTACCACTGAGCCCTCTGACCCACTGTCCTGGGCTTCCCCACAGACTGTGCTGCTGTGACAAGCTGCAAAGCCCTCCAAGCTTGCACTTTCACCAGCATTCCCACAGGAAGGGACACACCCAGCTGCAGTTACATGCAGGCTCTCTAACCACCAGAGCAGTACCGTCCTGCCCTGGTCAAATCTGGCCAGTAATTGGGTTTAATACCCGGTCCGCCATGCCGTCAGGGTGAAGAGGACCATGCACACTTTTGGTAACCAAGCTGAGATTTTCACTGGTTTGGATTAAAACATAAAATAAGTTTATTAAGTACAAAAAGATAGATTTTAAGTGATTATAAATGATAGCAAACTGATCAAAGCAGATTACCTAGTAAATAAACATAAACTCAAACTGATCTTAACCTACTAGATAGATAGGATATGAGTGAGCAAATTCTTGCCCTGAGTGATAATCAGGCTGGCAGATTCTTAAGGCACAAGCTGCCTATGCTTTGCAGCTTGGGTTTCCCAGGTTTTCATACACAGGCTAAAAATCCCTTTAGCCTGGGACCATCACTTCCCCCAGTTCAGTCTTTGTTCCTCATGTGTTTCCACGTGTGTTGTTGTAGGGAGAGTCCCATCATGATGTCATTTCTCCCTTTTATATCTTCTTTTCACTTGCTGGAAAGCTCTTTTCCTGTGTCCTGGGTCAAACAGTTCCTATTGTATAGTGCTATCGCTGAGAGGTTTCTATTGTACACAGCTCATAGAGTAATCCTTGTGTTTGTGTGCATTTCCTCAATAAGCCATTAAAGTTGTTTGGCCTTTTACTGTTGTACCTGAAAGGCTGCTTATGGGTGTTTTCAACCTCACAACATGTTTCAGTGACACATACATAGCCAAACTTCAAAACTTCACCTACGATGATAGCACCTACAATCCAACGGAATATTAATGTCTAGCAGATCAAGACTTTTAGAATGATACCTCAGAAGGCATACTTCATGCAAAACATATCCTAATTCTATGACTGTGGTGAATAAGGGGGTGCAAGGGTGTCACATCTGTATTCTCCCCCTCACACATACATACTTTGTCCCATAGTTCTCTCCATTTGGGAGATGCAAAATAAGGAACATGAATGCACAGCAAGTCTGAGTGGATTCCTGTATGTTTGGATGGGGGCAATAAATGTGAACTAGCGTGTGTGTGTGTGGGGGGGGGTTAGGATGGTGATATTGTTTTTCTCTGCCTGGAAGGGGGTCAATGAGCGTGTGCGTGCATGCATATGTGTGTGTGTGTGTGTGTGTGTGAGAGAGAGAGAGAGAGAAGGACAGAAGAGTGAGTGATTAATTGATATGTGTGTGTGCAGGGTTGTGTATTTAAGTGATGGGGGTGTCTGACAGGGAAAGGGAAAAATAGAGGAGGAAGAGTGATTGATGGGAGAGAAGAGATTGAAAGCAACAACACAGGAACTGAGGAACAGAAAGGAGTTGGTTGGTGAAGAGAGAAGGAAAGGTGAAATAATAAATGCTATAGTAATATAAATTTGAAGGGAAAACAGGGACTTGAAGATACACCAAGACATAACTGCTAACTAAGAAAGAGGAATGACAGGAAAGCGAAGAAAGGACAACTACAAAGGAGATGTGAGAGTTTAAAAAATGCCTTCTTAATCAAAGCTTTAGGCCAATATGTTAAAATAAATCTATTTTAAAATGTTGGCATGGAATGGGATAGAACAGAAGAATGGGGAAGAGGAGATTCCAATACTGTAATCTGCCTAGGGGCAGCAAAGTGCCCAAGGCAGACTTTAATCTGGAAGAAATATTAGTTAACAGAAACTGGTGTTTTGCAAAGGAATATGTTTTGTCTTATTATTAATTTCACTCCTCAACAGTAAAGAAATAAACATCTTGGTCTGGGCTGGAAGTTGTTGCAAATTCCAATTGACATTTCTATTGCCAGAACGCGTAGACTATTTATAGATTCCGACGTTGTACTGAGACACATCTTTCTGGGACATGTGTCTGTAATGCAGAGGGCTGGGAGACGCTTCTATGGTGATGAGTGAGGTTTAAAGACCCAAACAGAAAGGAGATGATTTTGTTGACCGTGCTACTGAAAATATTTTGTTATCCTGGTTCAAATGTGCCCCTAAAGCTCTGTACTATTCCAGCTCTAGGTCTGAAAGGAATGAGCTGAACCATTTTAAGGTGGTTCTGTCCAGTCCTACTGGGGCATGCATTTGTTATCTTGTGACTGGCCACACTAAAGGGCTCTGAAAATTAAATAGTACCAGCTGTCCAGTGGACACCATCATAGAATCATAGAATATCAGGGTTGGAAGGGACCTCAGGAGGTCATCTAGTCCAACCCCCTGCTCAAAGCAGGACCGATCCCCAATTAAATCATCCCAACCAGGGCTTTGTCAAGCCTGACCTTAAAAACTTCTCAGGAAGGAGATTCCACCACCTCCCTAGGTAACGCATTCCATTGTTTCACCATCCTCCTAGTGAAAAAGTTTTTCCTAATATCCAACCTAAATCTCCCCCACTGCAACTTGAGACCATTACTCCTTGTTCTGTCATCTGCTACCACTGAGAACAGTCTAGAGCCATCCTCTTTGGAACCCCCTTTCAGGTAGTTGAAAGCAGCTATCAAATCCCCCCTCATTCTTCTCTTCCGTAGACTAAACATCCCCAGTTCCCTCAGCCTCTCCTCATAACTCATGTGTTCCAGTCCCCTAATCATTTTTGTTGCCCTCCGCTGGACTCTTTCCAGTTTTTCCACATCCTTCTTGTAGTGTAGGGCCCAAAACTGGACACAGTACTCCAGATGAGGCCTCACCAGTGTTGAATAGAGGGGAACGATCACGTCCCTCGATCTGCTGGCAATGCCCCTACTTATACATCCCAAAATGCCATTGGCCTTCTTGGCAACAAGGGCACACTGTTGACTCATATCCAGCTTCTCGTCCACTGTAACTCCTAGGTCCTTTTCTGCAGAACTGCTGTCGAGCCATTCGGTCCCTAGTCTGTAGCGGTGCATTGGATTCTTCCGTCCTAAGTGCAGGACTCTGCACTTGTCCTTGTTGAACTTCATCAGATTTCTTTTGGCCCAATCCTCCAATTTGTCTAGGGCCCTCTGTATCCTATCCCTACCCTCCAGCGTATCTTCCTCTCCTCCCAGTTTAGTGTCATCTGCAAGCTTGCTGAGGGTGCAATCCACACCATCCTCCAGATCATTTATGAAGATATTGAACAAAACCGGCCCCAGGACCGACCCTTGGGGCACTCCACTTGATACCAACTGCCAACTAGACATGGAGCCATTGATCACTACCCTTTGAGCCCGACAATCTAGCCAGCTTTCTATCCACCTTATAGTCCATTCATCCAGCCCATACTTCTTTAACTTGCTGGCAAGAATACTGTGGGAGACCATGTCAAAAGCTTTGCTAAAGTCAAGGAACAACACGTCCCCTGCTTTCCCTTCATCCACAGAGCCAGTTATCTCGTCATAGAAGGCAATCAGATTAGTCAGGCATGACTTGCCCTTGGTGAATCTATGCTGACTGTTCCTGATCACTTTCCTCTCCTCTAAGTGCTTCAGAATTGATTCCTTGAGGAACTGCTCCATGATTTTTCCAGGGACTGAGGTGAGACTGACTGGCCTGTAGTTCCCAGGATCCTCCTCCTTCCCTTTTTTAAAGATGGGCACTACATTAGCCTTTTTCCAGTCGTCCGGGGCTTCCCCCAATTGCCATGAGTTTTCAAAGATAATGGCCAATGGCTCTGTAATCACATCTGCCAACTCCTTTAGCACTCTCGGATGCAACGCATCCGGCCCCATGGACTTGTGCACATCCAGCTTTTCTAAATAGTCCTGAACCACTTCTTTCTCCACAGAGGGCTGGTCACCTCCTCCCCATGCTGTGCTGCCCAGTGCAGTAGTCTGGGAGCTGACCTTGTTCGTGAAGACAGAGGCAAAAAAAGCATTGAGTACATTAGCTTTTTCCACATCCTCTGTCACTAGGTTGCCTCCCTCATTCAGTAAGGGGCCCACACTTTCCTTGACTTTCTTCTTGTTGCTAACATACGTGAAGAAACCCTTCTTGTTACTCTTAACATCTCTTGCTAGCTGCAACTCCAGGTGTGATTTGGCCTTCCTGATTTCACTCCTGCGTGCCCAAGCAATATTTTTATACTCATCCCTGGTCATTTGTCCAATCTTCCACTTCTTGTAAGCTTCTTTTTTGTGTTTAAGATCAGCAAGGATTTCACTGTTAAGCCAAGCTGGTCGCCTGCCATATTTACTATTCTTTCTACACATCGGATGGTTTGTCCTTGTAACCTCAATAAGGATTCTTTAAAATACAGCCAGCTCTCCTGGACTCCTTTCCCCCTCATGTTATTCTCCCAGGGGATCCTGCCCATCAGTCCCTGAGGGAGTCAAAGTCTGCTTTTCTGAAGTCCAGGGTCCGTATTCTGCTGCTCTCCTTTCTTCCCTGTGTCAGGATCCTGAACTCGACCATCTCATGGTCACTGCCTCCCAGGTTCCCATCCACTTTAGCTTCCTCTACTAATTCTTCCCGGTTTGTGAGCAGCAGGTCAAGAAGAGCTCTGCCCCTAGTTGGTTCCTTGAACACTTGCACCAGGAAATTGTCCCCTACATTTTCCAAAAACTTTCTGGAACTACAACTACTACAGTTACTCCAGTTTCTATGCATGACTCAGTCTGAAGGCTGACTAGATGATTGCAAGGGCTAGGGATGGTAGGAGTTGGTCCTGTTTCAAAATATCTGTCCCAATGTTTTCCTTTACATCCCTGCCTATTACTGTTATAGGCCTGTGCATGATTTGAGGACCAGCAGGTCCTGTGCTCATGATTCAGAGTTGTTCGCTCCATGCACATTTAAGTATCCCAGACTTATTAATCAAGAGTAGTGGTTGTCAAATGTTAGCAACCTGAGGACCCCCATTTTGATTTAAAAATTTTCGCAGCTCCCCTCAACCCCCTGCTCAACCCCAGGCTTCACCCCCACTCCACCCCTTGCCCCAAGGCCCCACCCCCACCTGTCTCTTTCCACTCCCACTTCACCCCTGCCCCTCCCCTTCCCCCTCTTTCTGCCCTCTCCCTGAGCACACCCCATCCCCGCTTCTCCCCCTCCCTCCCAGCACCTCCTGCACACTGCTGAACAGCTGATCCCCAGTGTGCAGGAGGCACTGGGAGGGAGGGAAAGGGAGGAGTTGATCAGCAGGGCTGGCGGCCCCAGACATGATTCCACCCCCTCCCCCAAGCGTGCCCTGTCCCCACTCCTCCCCGCCTTCCAGGTGCCTCCTGCATGTGGGGGAACAGCTGTTCCCCAGTGTGAAGGAGGCACTGGGAGGAAGGGGGAGCAGTTGAGGGAGGGAGCAGGAGTGGGAGGAATTGATCAGTGGGGCCCACAGACCCCCTGGAGTACTCTTACGGAGCCCCAGGGGTCCGCAGACCGCAGTTTGACAAACGCTGTTCTAGAGGACTCCATTCCCAATGCGAATCTTCCGGTGAGCAAGGGAAGGAATATTTGATGGCCTTTCTCTGTTACAAAATGCAGCTTTCTTTCACACCCTCAGAGTTGCACAAATGCATATGTTTGCAAAAGGACCAGGAGCTAAATTCAAAGCTGTGGGCACATCTTTGTCGTATTTAGCAGAATTGTTCCTACTCACAACCAGTCTGAATTTTGTCCTATAGTTAGAGGCAGAGTTCAAAATGATTTATTACACTAATTTACTTACTTAAATATGTTTACAAGGGAAGTTGCTTATTCTCTCTCTTCTCTCACTCCGTGTTTGTTAATTTATTTCCAGTAGAAACAGATATACTAAAATCACAGTTTTGGGTAACATGCTAATTACAATGAAGTCCCCAGTATATTGCACAATACCCTCATTGATACAAAAATTGTTAATCATTACTGTTTCCCTATTGAACACCTAAGTAATTATTATACTAGTGCATATTACTGCCTTGGAACACAGTGGACATATTTTTTTCTGCTCAACAGCATAGTCAGCCAGATAGCAGTAAACTGCTGCCATGCCTCAATTCTGTATTCAGCAGCATAATGCCTTAACCCAGATAGAAGGGAAATATATGTCACATCCTGACAAATGGCAATGAATATGCTGAACAGAGAGAGAATAAATTACCACTTCTCCCTTTCTCTGCCTCTGTGTTATAAAAAAGCATATGTAGATGATAGTATTACCTAGTATTGCTTTGTTGCAACTGCTACCGTATGTTTTGTGTCAGCATCGCCAGTCCCACGTTATGCTCTATTTTCATTTCTCATTTATACTGCTCCTAAAACCAACACTTTTCTCTTTATTAAAATGCCCCCCTCCCAATAGCTAGACTTTCCCCTCCCCCAAAAAATTACAGTAATTCAAAATCTATAATTCATCTTTAAATACATAGTACTGTGGCAATATAAAATTGCCTTTACTTATTAAGCTATTCAGGTGTCAGTACAGTTATCATCACCCAGGCTGCATTCATCACAAGTCATGGCTGGTGTGTAAAAATAAGTTATGCATCTCATTATAGTTATAGGATTTTTCAGGCTCACAGTAAAGGCACATTTAATAATCTTGGCATTAAAATTGTTTTGCTCTGTGTAAGATTGTGTTAGCAACAACCATCTCTCAGCGCTTTATGAAGGAAGTTAAGTTTGATTAGGTCAATGGGCACCCATAAGTTAAGCTGCTTGCCCCAACTGTATTTGGATCTGCAAAATTCTGCTAAGAGAGCTGAGGAGCAGATTTTTTGGCATTTCCTGTTTCACAGGCAAGAACAAACAAAAGGATGACTTTTCCTGCAGAAACACTGCACTTCAGATTCCAGTCCTGGCCAGAACCAGGACGTGAAGAGGTAAAGACATGAAAACGTTTTTTTTCAAAACTGAGAGAGCATTAACTTTGGATTTGGTTTGAATGTTGATGGAAGGTTGAGGTCATTTCTTGATTGATCCAAATCTTCTCAGTCAGAGATAAGTCCTATAAAATACTCAGAATTAATTATTTAATTAGTATGATTTTATATATCTGCTTCTTTGTGGTAGCATACACAATGTGCTAAGCACTTTGCAGACATAAAAAAAGGAGCTCACGGTCTAAGGGTGAACAAACAGGAAGACAGAGCTCAGAGACAGAGAGTAACAAGAATCTGGCATCACTTTTGACCATACGCTTTCAATATAAAAAAAAGAGAATATGGTATGGAATTGTTTTCTTCAGTTGCACAATAAGACCAAGCTATGTTGTTGTTTATGCCATGATGCTTTGATTCAGAAACATAGGCCTTGTGATGATGAACTTTGATTACTATAATTTCCATCATAGCAGGGCTTCTGCATCAATTGCCACTTGTTCAGAATGTAGCAGAAAGTTTATTCACAAGCTTCAGCTATATCATACTGATTATATTATGCTGGTAGATTCAGTGTCAGCTGGCACCATTGCTCTTGAAAGCCTGTACTGATATAGGACTAGGCAAAACTTTAGACTCATACTTAGAGCCTTGATCTGATTGTGTCTGCAGTCAGACACTACTTATGGCTTAAGGGTCTCACCGTAGCATCATAGATCAGTAAGCAACTGGTTGTTTGTTGTGCTGGGATATGGAATTAAATCCTCATCTTTGAAATTCATCTGCCGACATATTACCACTTTTTAAAAATTCGTGAAATATTTTTATTCCAAGGGTGTTTTGTGACTGGTCTTATATTTGTTATCTTTCCCTCTCCACTGTGCTTGCTTTTACTCATCCTGGTTCCTTTGGTTTTATTTCTTGAACCGTTAGATGGTTATCTTCTATTATGTGGTTATTCTAATATGTTTAAAATTGATAGTATGTGGTGTACCAGCATCCCAAACTCCTCTAAAAAGATCCATAAGAACCTGGAAGAGAGACTTACCATATATATTTTAAATCAGATAAAGTTGATATGGGAAGACTTTGTCATACATTGGTGTCCAATTTTTAAATATATTTTGGCCAGCTATTCATAAGCCACTAATAATTGTATTGGTTGCTTACAAAGCATCTTTGGAAAAAATACAAAACATGGAAATCCAGAATAATTTCATTCTATAAATGGCCTTCCTAAAATGCATAAGTGTTCCATTAAACTTTGCAAACCCATTGTAAGAGTGACCCAATGAACATTACGCTTCAGGGCTATCCAGCTTTCTTTTTTTCCTGACTCGAAAACCCGTAGCACATGAACAATTGAAAACTCATCAATAACTTTTGTTTCACTGATTAAATGGAAGATAGTAAATATGCAGCCACTTTCTGGAAAATTGCAGTATCTCGAGTGTTGAATCACATTCCAGTTTCCTCATGAGTAAAATTATGGAATATAAATCCAGGCAATTAGATAGAGTTCCTTCATTATATGGTTATGGATCCAGGGAAAATAAACAAGATTTTAGAGATAAGTTGTACAATAACAAATGACCAAATGTGTGCACCATCCTCCAACATCTTCCTCCTTCTCCCCACCTTTCAAAAAAATGTATTTATGCTCTTTGAATTTAATATAATTCACAAACATAGTATTTAAACACTACAGTGTTATGGGGAGAAACAACAATAAAATATATAGGCATTGCAATGCGTTAGTAATGGATTCCAGACAAATGGTTTAGGCTAAAGAGCAATTCTAGCTATATGGTATTGTAATGATCTTGGAGTTCATTAAATAACAAACCAGTGAATGAGAAAGGAATAAAACTTTAATAAAACAACCTGGAGAGCTTCTGCAGTGAGCTGCTGCACACAGCCATGTGGTATTTCCAATCCCTGCCTTCAGGGCACATCTCCAAATTCCCACACTCCCAATACTGTTCCTTATGAGGGAGCATCTCCAAATCAAAATCTTTCATAATCATATCTCTATGTCTTCCCTCTTAAAGAAGAACAAATTAAATCTTATATACATATACGTAAAGGTTAACAACTATCTAATAACACATTCATTAAATTCTCAACCCATCTGGTACATTTCCATAAACCCAATATGTCAACTACTTAGAGAGGAGAGATTACCAGCAGATCACTCTCGAGTGAGTCTTTACCACTCACTTTCCTCCTACACCTCTTCTCCAGGCAGGTTAGCAAGTCTCTATGAGTCTTTCAGGACATTCAATCTCCTGCTCTAATTTTCTAAGTATCAGCCTTTCATAAGGGCCTTGTTTTCTTGTTCCTTTTCAGTTTCTCCTTTATGCATTGATGATGAAGGATCAGTCAGATGGGAAATGCCAGAGTCCACATCTACTGTCAATGTGTTGGAACTTTCTAGGATTACTCGTAGATCCCTTTGATTACATCGCCAAATCACAATATTTCATAAACATATCTCTACGGGTATACTCCTGGCTATACTCCGAATAGCATTGCGGACCTGGATTTAATTTGGATAATGGGGTGTTCACGTAATCCAAAAGGCAGGAGTGGTAGGGCAGGGAGCCTCTGGCCTCTCCCATGGATGATGGGGGAGAGCAGTGGTCCTCTGCTTTATTATCAACCCCTCTGCATTATTTGAATCCCTTCTGTGGGGACAAGGAAGGGATTTGGATAATGCAGAGATTCGGATAAAAGGGTTTCGGAAAATCAGGAGTACCAAAATTTACTTGATTTTGGTCTGCCCTCTTTATTGAGAAAGAGGCATGGTATTAGCAGGTCACCTGAGATAAAATTTATATATCTAATAAGCTAAGCAGTTCTGCAAAATGCTATAGTTTTCTCCTCTGACTTTTACATACTTTTTTTTTAAAAGGGCCTTATGTGAGCAGAGTGTAGGTAGTGAAATCTAGCAACTAATGGATGTAGGGGTCAATGAGAGAAGGGAATGCTGCCTCAACAATATTCATTCCCCCTCTCTGATCCTACAGAAACCACTCCCCATGTGCTCCATTGAAATTGTGACCCAGGGTTAGGAGAGGGGACAAGTAAGGGGGCTGTGGTTGTCGAACAACCATTTTCAACAGTATTGTCCCCCTTTGAACCCTGAAGGGAGTTTGAGTGTGAGTTAATTAATGCTAACTAAGGTGCTCACTGTATTAAGGAACAATCTCCACCAGAGGGCTGGGGGACAGCGATCGGGGAAGCCCGGAAATCATGAGTAACCTTAAAAAAGAAACAAAAATACCCCCAAACCTAAAAAACAGGACACTAAATATTACACAACTAGCATCCCAGTGCAGAAGAACATGGGGATCACTTGTATCTGGCAATGAGTTTCAGTTGGCTTGACCAATTCAGCGTACCTCAAATCATTAATGTCATAAACTGAATCTGATATGTCACGTAAGCATCATTGGAAAACTAATAACACACTGATCATTAATATTCTGGTATGGTGTATATCTGATAAATTCCTAAGGGACCATACAAATATGAAGGAAATATGGAACTAAAATATATTTACCAGAGAAATCTGGGGAGTGGATGAGGTTTCTCATAGACAAAGAGCAGGCCAACACCTCCACCAGGTGCCATCAGAGCTGAGTAGCAGTAACCACTCATTTCAATTTAGCAAACTCCAGCAGGGGGTCAAAAAACAGCATGGAATTTCATCATCAGCAAACTCCACGTCTCCTTCCTTACAGCTTGAAATAACTTTACTTTGTTGAGTAACTTTCTAAAGAATCCATTTCAAAGGTCCACCGGACTATAAAAGAGAGGGGCAAAGAACCCCAAATTATCTTTCACTTAAGAAGCCTAAGGAAACAAGCTCTTTGAACTTTGTGGGTCCACCCAGGGGATGTGCAGCCATCTTTCTGGAAAAAAGAGTGGTAAGAATCTTACCTTGAATCAGGATTGTAGTTTTGTTAAGTTTTTAGTCTGTAGAAAGCATTTCTCACTTTCACTTGCTTGTGACCATTCCAACTCTGTCCTTTACAGTTGAACTCATTTAAAATCCTATCTCCTTTTGTTAATAAATATGTTATTTTTAATCTGAACCAGCCCTGTGCTGAGTTAAACCAACCCTGTGTTGAATTAAAATTGAAAGTTAGCTACGGTTAAAGCAATAAGCTGTGCAATTTTTCTCTTAAGAGGAGCAAACTTACCTTATTATTTCTGTGAATGGTCTAGGGAAGGGCTGGACATTGCAGAGCACACAGTTTGGGAACACTGTGGGGGAGGGACAGCTCAGTGGTTTGAGCATTGGCCTGCTAAACCCAGGGTTGTGAGTTCAATCCTTGAGGGGGCCATTTAGGGATGTGGGGCAAAAATTGGGGATTGGTCCTGCTTTGAGCAGCGGGGTGGACTAGATGAACTCCTGAGGTCCCTTCCAACCCTGATATTCTATGATTCTATGAACATTTAGGACTGGGGGGTGTTGGGGTCCTCTTGCTATCTTGCCAAGGCTGGTGGAGGCCAGAGTGTGGTTGCGGTGCAACAAGCAGGCTGCTGGAGTCACAGCTGCTGGTCCAGAGCTGCTTATCACAGGCATGCAGTGCATCCATGTATGCTAGGCTGGGAGCATCCAGACAAGGGATCTACGGCAGGAAAGCATTTTAAGGACTCATGGTTACAAGGCAAGGGATAACACAACTCCTCACTGGTTTGGCTTGCACCCCAGAATGTGACATCAACCTCAAACCTTTAAAAAAAAAAAGAGGACATGAAATATTATGCAACTTGCAATAAAATCATGAGTTGGCAACTCTGCAAAATCACACTCTTGTGCTTTTGAAACTACTCAGAGTCTTCTTTATGTGGCTCATAAAGAGCTTGGCCTTGGCAGGACTGGTTAAGTGCAAATCTGTTCCATGCTTCTGTTATACTGAGGGAATTGACTCAGTTCTCAGACATTTTAGGTGATGGTATTTCAGTGAAAGTTTAGACTTCTACTGCAGTGGCCTTTATCCCCTCTTTATCATTCACATGCCCTAAGAACTGTATTTTAGTTTCTTGTAGCATATAATACACTCTGAACATGACAGAGGACTGGTAGGGATATACAGCCACAGACGCTGAACAGAGCTTTAGTGCTATAAGACTTAAACAGCCTCCTCAATTTCCCTGGAAGGCCTGTGCTCTTTGTACAGAGTCCCTTTAAACACTGATTTACTATTTATTTTGTGAGCAGAGATGAATGGGATCATAGTTCTAGGTGAATGTGGTAGGAAAAGGGAGAGAGAGAGACCTTCTACTGAAAGTCCTTCACTGTGAGTCAATTCTACATGTAAGGTTTCTTGTGTTCCATAATGTTGGCTATACCAATGAGAATATGAGATCATTATATGATGACAGCATTCCATCATGGATTGTTTCCACCAGTCTTGGTGAGTTACCGCTGTTGCACAATGTCCTATTTTTGTGGCATCTTCTACATTCTGCCCCCTTTGCTGGACTTTACTTCCAAACGTCGCTCACTGCCTTGCCACATCTACAGCTTTTCTGTTCTTCACTATTACAAAGCTGCTTTGGTCTCCTATGTTGCAGTGGTACAGTACTATTACATTGAGAGCACACTTCCATTTCTCCTTTCACACTTGTCTTCCTCATTTCAATGTGTTTCAATGTGATCTGATGTGGTTTCTCCACTGGAGCTAGCATATAAATTACACAGCAGATTTTTTGCACTATTAATTGAGTTATAGTTTTTACAAGCATAATATTTGGGTCTAACTGAAGAGACTCTGACAACTTGCTATCCCTTATTCCTATGACTGTTCTGTCACTTATTAATTCATCTTTATAGGCCCCATTTTCAATGTTCAGCAAGACCATGACCTGATATGATAAAAGCCCCAGCTGTTTCCTCCTTTGTCACATCTGCTGAAGTTATTGCTCTTAAGAGACATTTTCTATGATGCTTTCTTTCCCTCTTGCAATTTTTTTATTTACTGCTTCTTGCTGTATACTTCTGTTTTGTTGCTGTATGAGTTGCATTTTCACTAGTTCTTTCCGCTATGCCAAATTGCACCATTTGTTTATGATTTAGCTGAGATATAAACTGTAATTTTTCATAATTTTTCTTTTTAAATTCCAACTACTAGATAATTTATTTATCCTTTCTTATTGATACCAAAGTCACAACACTGTGTTTACATTGGGCCCTTCTACACTTTCTCTGGAACTCTGCACTTTTGGTAAAAGCATGTACATATATTACATTCTTTTTCTGAAAGAAATGCTCATTAAACTTTTAAAGAACACTGTTGTAATTATTCTTATCTGCTTTCTTATCCAAAACCAACTGATTTATAAATATTTTGGGAAGTTTGGCCATTGGCTTCAATAGGAAAAGAATATGCCTTCACCTTCACCCTTCAGCTTTATTCCCCAGTGAATATTATAACAAGCTGACTTCTATCTCACCAGTCTTTGCATTAAGTTTCCTTGTGGTTCAGAACCATGTGACATGTTCACTCGTCAGACCATTCTTTGGGCTTATCAAAATGAAAGTCTTGTAGAACTTTAGCATTTTCTTGTTCTCTTATGTTGGCTCAAAATTAATCAATTTTTGACACCATGTCATGTGACAATGGTAAAAAATTATTTTAATTCTAAACAAGAGCCTTTGTGAAATCAGTATTATCCCTTATGATGTTGTGTGTGTGTATGTCTCTGAATCACCATAGAATTAGACCCTCCCCAGTTCCCTCCCTCCTGGCTTCTTGCTGAAGTTTTAAAGAAACAGTACATATAGCCTCACACCTCCCAAACCTAGATTCAGATCTCGATCCAACCTTTATGATTCATTTATATGTCTACAGAGTTTCAAATTGGAATACCAAATTCAAACACCTTTTGTCAGGTTCCCTCCCCACTCTGAACTCTAGGGTACAGATGTGGGGACCTGCATGAAAGACCCCCTAAGCTTATTTCTATCAGCTTAGGTTAAAACTTCCCCAAGGCACAAATTCTTTGCCTTTGGATGGTACGCTGCCACCACCAAGTGATTTTAACAAAGAATCAGGGAAAGGACCTCTTGGAGTTCCTATTCCCCCAAAATATCCCCCCAAGCCATTACACCCCCTTTCCTGGGGAGGCTTGAGATCCTAACCAATTGGTTACAAAGTGATCACAGACCCAAACCCCTGGGTCTTAGTACAATAGAGAAATCAGTCAGGTTCTTAAAAGAAGGATTTTATTTAAAAAAAAAGTTAAAAATCACCTCTGTAAAATCAGGGTGGAAACAGGGTAACAAAAGATTCAAAAACACAGCAGAACTTCCTCTAGGCTTAGTTTCAAAGTTACAAAAAACAGGAATAAACCTCCCTCCAGCAAAGGAAAAATTCACAAGCAAAACAAAAGATAATCTAACATGCCTTGCCTGGCTTTTACTTACAATTTTTGTAATATGAGAGACTTTTAGGATGGTTTATAGGAGAAGGAGTTTTCTGACCTGATGCTTCTCTGCTTCCCAAGAGAACACACCAAACAAAGCCTCCTCCTCCCCCGGATTTGAAAGAATCTTCTTTGCCCATTGGTCCTTTTGGTCAGGTTCCAACCAGGTTATTTGAGCTTCTTAACCCCTTACAGGTAAGGAGGAATTCTAGGCTACTCTTAGCTGTATGGTTATGACACCTTTGTTTTCAGGAATTTCAGTGTTAAGTCCAGTTTTTAGATGTGTAATTTCATCACATGGAGTTTTTATGGCCTTTATTTTTATTTTCCTCTTAACAGTTAGCAAATGCTTTCTAAATTTCATTAAAATGAGCTAGGGTATTCTTTAAAAAAAGCTCTCTCTATATACAATTCTACATTTTCTTTAGCCATATTTTTGAAGGATTATTCATTCTTTTTCAGTGATCCATGAATTGCTTTTAATATTAGAAGTGTGGAAAGGGTGACACAGGTAAATGCTGTTCTTTTTGTCTGAAAAGCTAAGTAAAGAAGGACCCATTTCCACAGACCTAGTCTTCTGAAATATGAGAAGAAACAGATTTTTTTTAAAAAGAAAACTTCAGAAGGCTAATTTTTGACTGTCTGGATCTTAAAGCAAAAAGCACTCTTAAGAAAAACATCTTAGATGAACAGTGCACCTGAAATTGCAAATTGAGAACTCACGTTACAAAGCCCCTTTCCTTTTCAGAACTTTATGCAGAAATTACTGTGAACTTTGACGCATTTTTCCTTTCTCAGGTTCTTTTTGAAGTTTTTCTTTAACTGGCTGCTCTGCATCCTGACTGAGGTTCTGCACATTTATATCCCAAAGAAATCACGTCACGGCTAAAAGCAAATGACATAGCTTCAGAAGACTACTGCTTCTTACAGAAAAAATCATTTTTAAAATCTGCTTTTGATCTTCTAAAAAATTGAAGAATTAATAGTATTCTTTAAACCAAAAAACCCTTTTAGTTTCTGGCTTTGACAACTGTATGAAAAATAATATTTCAGCTACAGCTCTCTCCAACGTTTGAATGAGACAGAAGACTTAGTTACACTTTTAGTTCACAAGTTCATTTTTTGTTATATGGGCATAAACAAAATGTTACCTATAAGTTGAAACATAATAAAAAATATACATTTGTTTTTCCTCTACATTTTTTAAATCAAAGATAGTACTTGTGACCCTGGAGTAGAATTGTGTGAACTTTTTGACCTGAATCTCAAAAGCAGTGCCTGCATATGAACTGTGTAACCAGAATTTGGTTTGCTCAAAAGTTATTTTGCTTCTGCAAACTCTATAGAAGTTTTAAAAAAAAATATTTCTTTGTTTTTCTATGTCTGCAAACTTTGTCAGCCTGATTTTCAGGGTGAATTTACAGCTCAAACCTGGTTAAGCAAGATAGGTCACATGGGAAAATGGCGGCGATCCCATATTATTTCTCCTTGTGATCTGCTTATTGGCTGAGCCTGTCCCATATGACCTGAAGGCCCTCTATGGGATTGAGTCAGCTATCTGAAAGACCACCTACCTCTCCATGATTTCCACAAAATTATATTCTACTGGAATAATGACTTTGTTGATGAATTGTGGGAGACTTCTGACTGACTTCATAGGATTTTCAAAGGAGATAAATCAAGACTATGGAACCTATTGTCAGATGAAATAAAAAATGATGACTATCCGCACCACAGCTAAATGCACGATCCATCTTCTAGCGAAAACTTTCACTTAATAATGCCTTTAAATACCAACACTAGCACACTTTTATATAAAAATAGTAGATACTAAGCTTTCTTCTTGCCAGCAGGGAAGGAAGAGAGAAATACCTTTGTTGTAGTTCTTACTCTTGGGATGTACTCAGATACTTTGGAGATGAGCACTAATGTAAAAACCTCGATAGATAGTCAGCCCAGATTTGTAGAAGTTATTTTAAGTGGTTTATCATTTGAGAGGCTCCATTTCAGTTGAGCGGTATGATTCAGCTGAACAAATCTGGAGAAACAAAACAAACATTTTCTCCTCAGAATAGTCCCCTGTGTCTGTTTATCTCTAGCAGCCAGTGGCCCGACTATATTTATTACCTTCTGTAATATCTTTGGGAACTGTCTTTTATATAGAGATATAGATATTTGCCCTGAGATTAGTATCTCACAATTTTACAGAGGGAAGTTTTTAGTTATATTGAGATGAATTCTCTTGTGGTCAGATTGAGGTCTATATTGTATTGTTCCTGGACAGAAGCCTATCTCTTCACTCTTTCGGTAATTCTACCAGTAAATGGGAACTGACTTTGCTTTATTTTATTTTTTTAATATTTTACCCCACACATTTGTTTCCTAGTTTTTCAAAGTGAATCTTCAACATCCGAGTCCTCTTGTATCATAAGGAATGCTATGTTGCTGAGTCAGATAAAAAGACAATTGCAGAGGCTTTGAAGTACAGCATCTTTTGCCAGCAACACTGCCAGCTACTGTGACATATCAAGTTTGTCTGGCTCTGTCCTTCATATTTGTTTTTCTGTAGGTTTAATAACAAGATGAATACAAAGCTGTGTTTTATATTCAAAAATTACTTTTGCAAATGGGTTTGTGATGGGTATACAAACCCCACTTTGGGGAATAAGGAGTTAAGGAGCTGCCCTGGGCTCAGCCCGCCCTTCTCTGCCACACCAGCAAGAGGTGCATAGACTGGAGGGGATGTAAAAAGGGAGCAGAACTAACTTGGAGGGAGGCCAGGGAAGATAAAGTATCATCACCTTGAAACTCCTGAGAGAAAGGACTGATGGAAGGGAGGATCTCTCCTATCCACAGCTGCCTGAACACCCTCCCTAGGGAAGGGAGGACCAGCTTCTGATAGATCCTGAGAGGGAGGCATTTTCTGCTGTCACATACTGATCCAGTTTATTTGTCTTGATTCCCTGTGCTTGGTTTGTGGACTACCCTGAGAGACTTGGAACTAACCTGGCCGGAAGGCCAAGGCATGATAGGAGGCAGCCGTTGCTCCAAGAGAGAGTTACCATGCCACGCCCGGGCACATAGAGGTGCCAAGCACTGAGCTGGCACCCTTCATGTTTCCTGTACAGACTGCGAATTCTGGACAATAGAGAAGTGGTAGGAAGTAGCCCAGGGAGGGCAGCCTTAAGGCACTCCAGGGTGTCAGACCCTTTTGTCACCCTCACAGTACCCTGGGCCAGAGCCTGGTGGATTGGGAGGACCCAGGTTCCCCTACCAAAACTCCCTCTGTAGGTGAAAGGGACTAAACCCTGACCACTAGGCAAGGCTCTCCATGAGCAAAGACCATCACACCATTGCATTGTTTTTTCTTTACAGTTTCCACAGGTGAAATCCTGACCTCACTGAAATCAATGGCAAAATACCCATTATCTTCAATGGAGCCAGAATTTCACTCTATGAGTTTACTTTCACATGTTGCATGTGTTCTGTTAATGAAACCCACAAAACTCTCTGAAACATCATTTGAATGTTTTGGTTTTCCCTCTTTAATATTATCATATATATTCTCAAATGTTGTCATCAGCATATTTTAATACTCTACTATGAAGAAAATATTCTTTATAAAGCGTATCAATTTTTACTGTAAATCTTTGGGTAAGTGGAAAAAAAATTACCTTTTCTCCTTCTAAGGAAGACTAGCTGATGAAAATCCCAGGATGGTTACACAAGATAGAAATATGCTAATCTAAAGTCACAGTGCCTCCTGAAGTTTATACAACCTTAAAAACTTCCTAGCCATGTGTGCATTTCCTCTGGCTTTTCCAAACACCATTGAACTTGGAAGTACAGTAATGAATGTTAAATAATTAATAAAGCAAATACATTAAAATTAAAGCATAAAAATATCAGCCTACTTTAGGTGACACTGTGGTTAACTGCAGTCTAGGGTTGGAGAATCAGTCTATTCTACCATAAAAAGAAGTGAATTCTTGCATATCCTTATTAAGCAAGAATCACAGTGGTAGGCTTCTCTAATTGATTATGCTTCCCTGTAGTGTCACAATCAGTGAAAAGGGGCAAGGAAGAAGTTAAGACTCAGTGCTGAACAGTAGACATCACTGGGCCCCACACATCAATAGAAACCAGAAGTCCACCAATTCATGCCATAAAGCACCCAAAGACAGAGACCACCTGGGCTGGATGAAAAGCGTACCAATGAAACCTGCACCACTCTCACTTCGAAATTGGACCCTAGGCCTTTCAAAATTTGGGCAGGCTCAAATGCAAACTGCTATAAGATAATGCATTACAGTCTCTGGTCCTCACAACAGCTAATGCCAAACAGTCTGGGGGAGGGAGTGGGTTGTATTGTGTCTATTTCCTTGTAAAGTACATTAGATTAAGTCTCTGATTTGTCATATGGTATGTGATTGCAGCTTAAGGGAGCTGTCAGGGTCCCAGTTAGTGATGTAGGCAACCCTTTGGAGAGAACCCTCTGGAGAGCACTTAGTTGAACAGACTCTTTTGCTTTTCTCAAAAGTGATCTCTCATTGATTTTAAGGTGTAGTACAGATGGCTTTGAAAGGAGTCACGCTGAGTCTTGGTTAGCATTGTGGTGAGGAAAATGGAGAGGTGTAGTTTAACCTCAGGGCTGCAAGAAGAATGCAGGGCGGGACCGGACAAGGAAATATAGTCTATTCCTGTGCTTCAGGAAAATCTGGCAGTTGAAGTTGTGACTTCCACTTATTTTGGATGATGAAATCACTAAACAGACAAGAAGACAATATTTTTTTAGGCTTCTTCCATTCCAGCTGGCTTCTGGGATTCCAAATGTATCCACAATCTTCCTGTATTAATATGAACAATAATATATAGTTGATTTTGTTATGGAAATAGATGAATGTAAATTAAGGAACACTTAACATTGTTTTTCTCTTATGGACTGAAATGGAAAAGAAAATAGATAATAAATTTTAAACCAAGCATTGCATTACTGTTGTAGAATTTCCTATTGTAAAGACCATTTATTTATTTTAAATTTTGTTTGTCCATCTCCTCCAAATTTTAATAATTTCTATTCTAGCTGTGCATTTATTAATAGAAACCTTAGGGCAATAGTAATTTCATGAAGCATGTTTATTTTTAATAAATCATTAGCCCTGTGGATAGTCTTTTTTATGGAGAATTACAGATGTAGTCTGTGGTTGTATTTATATGCTAATGATTCTAAGAGAAGAAAGCAGAATTAACATATAATGCTTAATTAAAAGAAAAAAACTGGCTTTAATCCTATAACTTGGAAGTAAAGCACAAGCTATTTCTGGTATGTAGTAGAGGATTTAATTATGCACTTTCATCTTAACTATTCTTAAATAATGGTTCTGGCACTGGCAACAACATAATGGAAGAAAATCCCAGTGAAATCTATTGCCTATCAAAAGAAATTAATTATATTCTATTACAGTTTTTGAACGCTCACCTCTAATGGTTTTGATTGTGTTGTGTGTATGCTTCCTGGACAATGTTCCCTCTAATTTTTGACAGGCCATGTGCGCAAAAAATTTCTTCTGTGCAAATTGTTGTGTTTCTGTGCAAATTTTTGTGCGCACGGTGTTTCACCGTGTGTGCGGGGTTTAGGATCTGTGTGCACGTGCGCACACGCGCACAGCTTAGAGGGAACAGTGTTTCTGGAGCTGAATATTTCCTCATTAAGAATTTAATCAGTAAAGATTTAATTCCTCAGGATACTGAGTGCCTTCAGTCCTCATTCTACCAGAAAACCACTATATCACTCTAGCTTGGGATTCCCAGACATGAGGAAGTCCCTAGCCAGCACAGAGCTGCCACAGTCAGCTCCTCCATATCACCTCTCACAGCCTTTTAGGTTGGAAGCATGTCAGTGGTGACAGAGGGTACTGCTGGAACACTGCTGCACTCTGACTATTCAGACGGACATAGTGAGTTGGGTCCCGCAGGGATCATTTCTGGGTCTGATTCTGTTCAATATCTTCATCAATGATTTAGATAATGGCATAGAGAGTACATTTATAAAGTTGCAGATGATACCAAGCTGGGAGGGGTTGCAAGTGCTTTGGAGGATAGGATTAAAATTCAAACTGATTTGGACAAACTGGAGAAACGGTCTGAAGTAAATAGGATGAAATTCCATAAGGACAAATGCAAAGTACTCCATTTAGGAAGGAACAATCAGTTGCACGCATACAAAATGGGAAATGACTGCCTAGGAAGGAGTATTGGGGAAAGGTATCTGGGTGTCATAGTGGACCATAAGCTAAATATGAGTCAACAGTGTAAGGCTGTTGCAAAAAAACCAAACATCATTCTGGGATGTATTAGCAGGAATGTTGTAAGCAAGACACGAGAAGTAATTCTTCCCCTCTACTCTGCACTGATTAGGCTTCAGCTGGAGTATTGTGTCCAGTTCTGGGTGCCACATTTAAGGAAGGATGTGGACAAATTGGAGAAAGTCCAGAGAAGAGTGACAACAATTATTAAAGGTCTAGAAAACATGACTTATGAGGGAAGATTGAAAAAATTGGGTTTGTTTAATCTGGAAAAGAGAAGACTGAGAGGGAACATGGTAACATGATAGTACGTAAAGGGTTGTTACAAGGAGGAGGGAGAATTTTTTTTTCTTAACCTCTGACAATAGGACGAAAAGCAATGGGCTTAAATTGCAGCAAGGAAGGTTTAGGCTGGACATTAGGAAAAACATCCTAATTGTAATGGCAGTTAAGAACTGGAATAAATTGCAAAGGGAGGTTGTAGAAGCTCCATCATTGGAGATTTTTAAGAGCAGGTTAGACAAACACCTGTCAGGGATGGTCTAGATAATACTTAGTCCTGCCATAAGTGCAGGGGACTGGACTAGATGACCTCTCAAGGTCCCGTCCAGTCCTATGACTATATGATTCTCTTGAAGCAGATAGCCCAGCAAGGGCCCTTTGCAAGCACCATACTTTGGAGACGTCCCCAGGCACAGCAGAAGACAGAACTCTATTTGTATAATTACATTAGCCAGTTGCAGGAACTGGTCTATGGAGCTGAAAGATAACCATGAGTCGATTTACTTTAACTCAGATGGTAGAACTCAACAAAAGTGAAAAAGAAATCTGTCAGGTCCTCTCACAAAGTTTATGTGTCAGTTTTTTGCCCCTTTGTTGCAGACTGAAAAAGACTGAGGAGAGCAGAGAGGAAGTAAAGGGCCATATCCTGTGACATGAGTACTTCTTGTGTATTTTGTTGATTTATGTCCTAATTTTCTTACTAATAGACTAGTACTGGGATAGCACCAGCAGTTACTTAAAAGGATTGTTTTTATTGGTATGAAATACCAAACAGTATTTTCACCATCTTCGTCACTTTTGCTACAAAAGTAATTATTTGCACAGGGCAGGCAAACATACATACTCTGTTTTTACCTCTCTCCCTCCTTGAACCAAACTTTTCAGAAAGAAAGTGTTTTTTTTTCCTGAGCAGCACTGAGCAGTTCGCAAAAAACATTGATGTTACAATTAAATAAGAAAAGCCTTTAAAAATTAAACTGTCAGATCTTGCAGATTCAAGGCCAATATCTGCTAATAGGGAAAAAAATGATGAAAAGCAAAGCAATCTCTAACTCAGTGTGTGTTCAGATTTTACTTTCTAGATCAGTGGTTTTAACACTTTTTTTCTGGGGACCCAGTTGAAGAAAATTGTTGATGCCCATGACCCAACGGAGCTGGAGATGAGGGGTTTGGGGAGTGAGGGGGGCACAGGGCTGGGGCAGAGGATTTGAGTGCAGGGGTTAGGGCTGTGATGTGGGGCCGGGAATGAGGGGTTCAAGGTGTGGGAGGGGGTTTGGGTGGAGGAGAGGGTCAGGGCTCTGGGGTGGGGCTGGGTATGAGGGGGTTGGGGTACAAGAGAGGCTCCGGATTTGGAGGGGGCTCAGGGCTGGGGCAAGGGGTTGGGGTGCGGGAGGGGATCAGGGCTCTGGGCTAGGGGTGAGGAATTTGGCATGGAGGAAGGGGTTCTGAGTTTGGGGGCAGGCTCAGGGCAGGGGATTGGGGCATGGACTTACCTGCGGCGGCTCCCGGACAGTGGCACAGCCAGGATGCAGAGGCAGGCTTACCGCCTGTCTTGGCACCGCAGACCATGCTGTGCCTGAAGCAGCCAGCAGCAGGTCCAGCTCCTAGGCGGAGGTGCGCAAGCAGCTGTATGCAGCTCTCATCCGCAGGCATCGCCCCCCCCGAACTGGCCAATGGGAGTGCGGAGCCGGTGCTCGGGGCAGAGGCAACGCACTGGTCCCCGTGGCCCCTCTGCGTAGAGGCAGGACCTGCTGCTGGCCACTTCCGGGGCACAGCGCAGTGTCGGAGCAGGTAGGCACTAGCCTGCCTTGGCTGGGCAGCACCGCCAACCAGACTTTTAACATCCCAGTCGGTGGTGCTGACCAGAGCGATCCAGTGCCTGGCTCGTGACCCGAACTTTGAAAAACACTGTTCTAGATTGTGTGACTGAGCTTGAAGATAACTTCATATAGAGAGAGATTTTGAAGAAGTCCCATCTCTCAGCTATTTCTCAGCACACAGTCCTATGAAACATTTTTCACATCTATGTAGTATGCTGCTGTGATACTTCGCTCCAGGCATTTTAATACTCTTCAGTGGAATTGTGCCCATTTACTCCAGCTGAAGATCTGGATCTTTGCTTTTATGGGATGCTGTGCTTTAATCACTTTCTATATTCACTGAAGTAAAATTTACCCTATGTAGAAGGCCAGCACAAGGCCTATGCACCATTTAAGTCCTGCATAAACCCTGCACCAGTTGAGAACAGAAATAAATTTCACCTCAAAATACAGTATTAAACAATTAACAGCTTTATATATAAAGGGTTTGCACCTTCTTTGCATCCATAAGTTGGAAAGAGTATGCTGGATTGGAGGAAACATTTGTCCCTTTAAAAAAAAGAAAAGAAAAGAAAAGAAATGGCTGTGTTCCTAGAACTAAAGAAGCAGCCAGCACTTTCCAGAAAGATTGTAAGTGGTAAGTGAAACAACTTCATTTGTTGTCAAAGCTATTAAAAATTAGAATAAAAATTTTATACCTAACTGCAATGAAAGGCCCTGATCTTCAAAATGCTCAACATCTTCTGCAAAGTGCGGATCATCCTCAACTCCCATTAACTACCCTTGGAGTTACTGATGTTCAGCAGTGTAAAGGAGGTGTTCGTAGATATATAGATGTTAAGGCCAGTAGGATTCACTATAGTCATCTAGTCTGACCTCTTGTATAGCACAAGCCGTAACTCCTAGCTGAGCTAGATCATAACTTTTAGAGAAAAATGCAATTTTGATTTAAAGATCCGTTGCTAAATTTTTCCAATAAGCCAACTTTTCCAAGCAATCGAGATTGTACTATATAACTGACTTGTCCTTATCATTATTTAACATTCCACCAGTCTTTCTGTCATCTTCAAGCTCTGACAACAGTGATTTTATTTTTTCCTCCAGATGAATAAGCAGCATTGATAGAAGAACTGAATCTTGTTCAGGACCTTATTGGACTGAGCCCATAAAGTGACACATAATTTTATTGGTCATATTATTGTGTACAAACCCTCACTGTCTATGCTATAGTTAGGGATGATTTGAGTTTTCATTCTACAGCCTTTTTTTTCATTTGCTCATAATTTTCTGACACTTTCCTTTTGGACTGAAATTTCCCATGCTTCATTTCAGTCCAGAGGGGATTAAAATGGTTGAATAAAGTTGGTTGTCACTTTTAAATTATATAGGCATGAAAATGTACACAATTACCATATATATTCTGATCAGAAAATTTCCCCTCAGATAACTCAGAAATAGGTGCCTGCAAAAGTCAAACTTGGTGCCTGGTAGATTTTACTGAGGTTTCAAACTTAAACCAAGTATGAAGAAAACAGGTTCCATAGTTTTAAAGATAAGTGTTTAAATTTGACAATCTTCTAACATATGAATAAGGATTTTAATTTCTATTTATACATTTTTCTTTTCTTTTCAAGCATATTTTAAAGAAAAAATTAAGAACCTCCCAAAAAAGACCCCATTTGTTCAGATTCATAGATATTTAGGTCAGAAGGGACCATTATGATCATCTAGTCTGACCTCCTGCACAACGCAGGTCACAGAATTTCACCCACCACTCCTGCGAAAAACCTCTCACCTATGTCTGAGCTATTGAAATCCTCAAATCGTGGTTTAAAGACTTCAAGGAGCAGAGAATCCTCCAGCAAGTGACCTGTGCCCCATGCTACAGAGGAAGGTGAAAAACCTCTAAGGCCTCTTCCAATCTGCCCTGGAGGAAAATTCCTTCCCGACCCCAAATATGGCAATCAGCTAAACCCTGAGCATATGGGCAAGATTCACAAGCCAGGTACTACAGAAAATTCTTTCCTGGAAGACACATTTAAAATGCCTTATCTGAGGCAGGCTCCTTTTAGGTAAAGGATGAATTAACCTTCAATTTCAGTTAAGATACCAGTTAGGTAGCTTAAGAATGACTGAATCAACAACAACTGTTTTAAGGTCATCAGGGTTAGGAGGGTCTCTCTTTTGGATGGCTTGCTCCAAAAGGCATGAAGCCAAAAAAGCTCCAGTTCAAATAAATTATGAACTCCCATCCATTATAGTTTAGATTCAAGGAATTAACATGCTAACAGAAATGGTGTGGTCTACCAGATGAATAGCTCAAAGTTTTTTTTCCCTTTAAAACCAAGGCAATTAAATTAATGTTAAATACACCAAAATACTGACAACGTGAAATACAGATTGCCAATATCACATTCCAAAAGTCAGGATTTCCAAAAGGTAATGTTGCTCCAACATTGAAGGGTCACAATCAATTTAAAAATCATGCTACTGACTTAGTACGTTTCACCTATTCTTGTTACACATTACACACCTAAAACTACATCCATTATATACATTACTTAGATTGCAAAGTTAAACACTCCAAAGCTGGACATGCCAGAATTAAGGTTGCCTGTGCATACACATGATACAGTTCTAACTGCATGATCACATACCATTTTTCCGTTGGACTCCTACCTCATTCGGTGCACAGAATGGAATCAGGCAACTTCCTCCTCCATATTGCCTAGGTGTCAAAAAGTGGAACAACGAGAGCACAGGACAGACAATCTTCAGGATTTCAGTTCTGGTCTTTGGGCCTGGGCTGTGGCAGCCCAGAGCTGCAACTGAAGGGAAGGTCCTCGTCAGGCCCCCTATAACCTGAGTTGACACACACTCAGTGTGGATGAATCTTAGGGGAATTTCCCTGGGAAACTCTAGAAAGTCTCTACTGAGCATGTGCAAATCGTGATCTTTTTCAAAGGTTTATAAATTGCCAGATTTGGGGCAGATTTTCATGGAGACAGCAAAAGCACATCCCTGACAGAGAAGCCATTTCCCAGTACCAGATTTCAAATCCCTGCTCTAAATCATAGGTGCACTCCAGCTTTTCAAAGAAAAAGAGTCACCAGAATTTCTTCACATGAGTAAAACAATGTATTTTTTCATTCTCAGAAATGGCTAAATTATTTTGACCAAAATTTTCCAAAAATATTAATAGGGAGTGTTACCAGCCCTGCCGGTAATAACTAGGGATGATCTAATATTAGAATTTCCATCCCATTAGAAATTCTGATATTTTGACTTTTTTCTCATGGATTAAGGACAAAAAGTCAAAATATTAAAATTTATCATAGAACAGGACGAGAGAGAAGGGTTGCATTTATATTCACTGGAAGGATGTTGTTTTTGTACTGAAAAGAGATTGAGGGAAACTTTAATTTTGTTAAAACTTAGTCTTTGCTTATTTCTTTCTCAGCTACCACAATGTTCTAGGTACTTTAAAGATGTGTAAAAAGATGAACGTTTTTCTCTTGAGACATCATTCGGGCCCGGATTTCACCTTGTTATCTCTGTTGCTGTGAATTTACAATCTAGGCAAGTCACGTGCAGATGCAAAGGAGAAGGAGGGAGGCAACATGAATGCGAATGAACAATGGGGTGTGACATTTGTCTGTAGTTCCTTAGATATCTTTGTTCTTCAGGTAGTATTAACATTCATCCCCATAGGAGTTCCATGCATAGGGTCAGATCCAACACCCACTGAAGTCAATAGGAGGCTGCATTGACTTCAGTGGGCATTGGATCAGGTCCATGGAGAAGTTGTTAAAGTAGGTATGGGTGGAGATTTAAAAGGGAGGTGGGGTGAAGAAGGGTGAAAAAATAAGCTTTGTATTTGCTAATAAAACCTCTAGTATAAAATATATAGCTGGGGATCTTAATTGAGGAAGTGGGAACCTATTTTCATTTAAATAGGTACAATACTTGGGAGAATAATGTGGCAGTGTATTGGAGAAGACCGATTCTCTGCTTCTCTGATGATATGGGAATGTAATGCGGAGGGGGCAGGTTCCCTCCTGCAGAACACTCATTTTATAAAGAACAGCAAACTTTTTTACAGGGAACAGGCTCTATTCCTTTTACAGTTTTTCTTTCTAAAGTAAGTACTGTATTTGCACTGATCACAGCTCTGCCATGCCTCTGAGATTATGAGAGAGAAAAGTGCAAAACCCAGCAAGATCAACAAAATGTCTTTTAGTGTGTTTGTAATGCTTTTTAGGTGAGCAAATCAACTATGAATACAGTATATGCCATTAAAAAGTCAGTATTCAGTGGCAGTGATATTTCAGGTACTGCAATGTTTCCATGTACTTAGAGTTGGCATTTACTGCAGTTGCTCAGATACCAGTGACGGTTAAAGTTGCCTTTTAAACGACGCACTGAAAATGGAGCTGAACTGTGGGATGCTTCTGGACTGCAGAAGCATAGGACCAATGATCCATATAATCAAGTACTCTGTATCTGACAGTGGCCAATACCAGAAGCTTCAGATGAAGGTACAAAAACCACATAGTTGACCATTATGGAATAACCAGCAAATAAGGGAAAGTTTCTTCCTAGTTCTGCAGCTGGCTTATGCCCAGCAGCTTGACATTTTATAGCTCTTAAAATAATGTTTCCTATAAAATGTAAATGTGGTCTCATTACCCATGTAGATGTCTAATCCTTTTAAAAATCCTGCTAAACGCGTATCTTCTCAGATATCTGTGACAGAGATTTCAGAGGTTAATTAGATGTTATTAAAGACATATTTCTTTTTAGCAGTTAGCAGTTTTTAATTTGCTTCCTTTTTAAATTTCATTGAATGTTCCTTGTTATTGTATTAGAGAAACAGTAAGCATAAGCATACAATTTACTTTCTCTACACCATTCATTATTTCCTCTGTATTATATTATATCATATTCCTTATTTATCTTTCCTCTAAACCAAACAACTTCAATTTCTTCTTCTTTGGAAGTCTTACTATGCTCTAATCATTTTAGTCACTCTTCTTTGAACCTTTCTATTTGTGCATTATCTTTCCTTATCTGACTCTGCATCTGCTTACCCACTAGTTTTTATGCAGCAATTCTCTTACTGGACTACAAGAACAGTCACATTTTGAAATATGAATGGAAATCTGTTTGGATTGCATAATATATGTATAAGTATCTCTTCCTGGCTCTTTTAAGACACCAACACTGCATTTTAATTATTTGTTCCTATATGTTATTGTTTTAAATAATTATCATGTGATTTCTGCCTTTTCAGAATGTATAGGTAGTCATATGTACTATAGAAGGGGCTGTTAGCACCATCTCTTATTAAGGTTGCTTGACACTTCTCAGTATAAGATGACCTTGTTTTCAGTTATGGATAACTATACTAAACTTTAACCACTGAAGCTAAATTTTTCCATGGCAGGTGTCTTCCTCAGACTGAATTTTTTGGGAAATATTTCAGCCAAAACTCTCCAGTCATTTCCAAAAACAAGGGTAGGGACAAATATGTTTTTCCATGTTAAAAAATCCTGATGACTTTATACTTCAAAAGCTCTAGGACCCTCATGCTTGAAATTTGGCAGGGAGCACTGGCCTTTGTGTCAAGGATATCCCTTTTGCAAAGTCAGGCACTCAAGAGTTAGGAAATCTTAGAATTAAGGTTTCTGTAAATTCTAAATTTCACCCGCTGGTGTGTATGCATTATTATAGCCTTTAATTATATGATCATATGCTATCTTTAATATTGTAGCCATACCACTGATGCCAGTAACTGTTAGTAGATAGTGACTCTTGATAGCCATGGTTAATGGTTACCACACTGTGGCATCAGCAATACTGCAGTCACCATTGTGTGATAAGTGTTGGCATGTACTGAACTTTTTTAAAGCCACTCTTAACCTTATATTTATTAGAATTCCTGTTGTGGCTGGACCACAGGGATTATCAAGGATATTTTTGGTAAAGGTACAGAGGTCACCCCTAGTGACTTCTTAGTGGCTTCTGTCTAAGTGTCCCCAACATTAACTATCAGAAATATCTGAATTACAGAAGCAACCATATCTATGTATCTAAGACAACATTTTCAAGTTTTAAAACAATGGGTGTAATGGTTTTTTGGTAAAAGAAATTTTCTAGTTTGTATCTGAGGCTTTGGGGAAGTAGGGACACAATTGTTGTTGCAAGAGTAAATATGTATAACTGTATTCATGATTCAACTGAAAAACAGATGGAGCAGGTCCTCAAGGAATCCATTTTGAAGCACTTGGAGGAGAGGAAGGTGATCAGGAACAGTCAACATGGATTCATCACGGACAAGTCATGCCTGACCAAACTGATTGCCTTCTATGATGACATAACTAGCTCTGTGGATATGGGGAAAGCGGTGGATGTGATATATCTTGACTTTAGCAAAGCTTTTGATATGGTTTCCCACAGTATTCTTGCCAGCAAGTTAAAGAAGTATGGACTGGATGAATGGACTATAAGGTGGATAGAAAGCTGGCTAGATTGTCGGGCTCAATGCGTAGTGATCAACGACTCAATGTCTAGTTGGCAGCCGGTGTGGCAAGCGGCGTGCCCCAGGGTGGTTTTATTCAACATCTTTATCAATGATCTGGATGATGGGATTAATTGCACCCTTAGCAAGTTTGCAGATGACACTAAGCTGCGGGGAGAGGTAGATAAGATGGAGGGTAGAGATAGAGTCCAGAGTGACCTAGACAAATTGGAAGATTGGGCCAAAAGAAATCTGATGAGGTTCAACAAGGACAAGTGCAGAGTCTTGCACTTAGAAAGGAAGAATCCCCTGCACTGCTACAGGCTGGGGACCAACTGGTTAAGCAGCAATTCTGCAGAAAAGGACCTGGGCATTACAGTGGACAAGAAGCTGGTTATGAGTCAGCAGTGTGCCCTCATTGCCAAGAAGGCCAATGGCATATTGGGCTGTATTAGTAGGAGCATTGCCAGCAGATTGAGGGAAGTGATTATTCCCCTCTATTCGGCACTGGTGAGGCCACACCTGGAGTATTGCGTCCAGTTTTGGTGCCCCCGCTACGGAAGGGATGTGGACAAATTGGAAAGAGTCCAGCAGAGGGCAACAAAAATGGTTAGGGGACTGGGGCACATGATTTATGAGGAGAGGCCGAGGGAACTGGGGTTATTTAGTCTACAGAAGAGAAGAGTGAGGGGGGATTTGATAGCAGCCTTCAACTAACTGAAGGGGGGTTCCAAAAAGGATGGAGCTAGGCTGTTCTCAGTGGTGGCAGTTGACAGAACAAGAAGCAATGGTCTCAAGTTGCAGTGTGGGAGGTCTATGTTGGATATTAGGAAACACTATTTCACTAGGAAGGTGGTGAAGCACTGGAATGGTTACCTAGGGAGATGGTGGAATCTCCATCCTTAGAAGTTTTTAAGGCCCGGCTTGAGAAAGCCCTGACTGGGATGATTTAGTTGGTGTTGGTCCTGCTCTGAGCAGGGGATTGGACTAGATGATCTCCTGAGGTCTCTTCCAACCCCAATCTTCTATGATTCTGTGACAGGATATTTTAAAATATCATTCCCCCCACAGAATCACAATGATCTGGTCAACTAGTTTAAAACACTCCTGATCTTTCCATAGAGAATCTATAAGAGGTTGAGGCCTTGAAGAAGGTGATTTGTATTTATTAGTGATGACAATTTGCAAGGCTGGGAGCTGGAATTGGATGCCAATCTAAAATCTTGGGCGTATTCAGATTCAGTGTGCTAATCAAACCACTTATAGAAAGGGATCCCAGACAAGATCCCGGTCTGAATATGCCCAAAGTTCAGTAGTGCAAAGGGGTCAATCCTGTGCTTTTGTTTGGGTGCCATGTCTAGTATTTAGAGGGCCCCTACTCCACCTCTACCTTTTCACCAAAACCAACATTTACAGGACCCTGAAACAAAAGGTAGATTGTTTCATCCGCTATTTAAAGTCTCTCTTTTGCTATTTTCCCCATCACAATTCTCCTTCTCCACTGCTGTCTTTTTTCAGTCCTTCCTCACAGCAATCACGATTCTCATCATCTCACCAAATGGCTGAATCAGGCAGGTATTGAAACTGGAATCAGGATCCTGTATCATTGCTGAAGAAAATGGTGTAGTTATCTCACCAACAGCTAACTGTGAGCTTTTGCCATTCTCCTCTGCTAGTGATCACATTCCTGCTTATATGCATATGCCAGTCTCTGCCAAGGCCTAGCTAAAACTGGGACTGGATTAGTGCCTATACTTTTCCCAGTCTGACGACATTGCTAAGAACTCTAGCCTGTCTGAGTTTGTTCCTCTCCCCTAGGTGGAAATCATGCTACAGCTCAGCAATCACAGACACTGCTCTCCCTGCCTGCTTGATTTGTTTTCCATTTAGAAATATATTTAGCCTTCCAAAAAGGTTCATTTAGGAATGAGATTAGTACTAACCAATAGCAGGAGCAAAACAGATTGGGGAAACAAAGCTTAGGAAAAAGACTTAAATAAACCAAATGAGCTGTGTACCCTTCATTGGTTCTTCCTTATTTCAAACTAATATAGCATTTTGGTTATTTCAAAAAAAAAAATACAGTTGAATCCCAATTATCCAACCCTCTAGTATCTGAACCACTCTTTCTAATGAACTGTCAGCATTATTACTCCCTATTGTATTGGCTCTCTGACTACTGACTCACTATTACCCAAACTTCCAATTATCCCAAAATATTTGGTATCACCCAAGCAGTTCAGGTAATTGGCATTTTAAGGAAAGAAGAATGTTTAAACAAGAGGCTTACTTCAATCACACCCCACTAAATAGCAGATCTTTTAGGACTTGAACTCAGGAGGACATCATCCACAGTCTTATCAATTGCTAGTCAGAAGTGCCCGCATCTAATTTCTACTTCTCATCTGCCATTTCTCTCTAATAGTTCTAGTCTGTCCCTTCAGAGACGGAGATAATGCATCTAAGTGCCTAGAGACTCTCATACATATCTGACCTTTATGTCTGATGGAAAATGTTTAGAATTTAAATTGTTTGGCTCGAGAAATCAGCTATAGCCTGCTCCATCAGAGCTGATTTCCAGTGCTAGCCAGGTCTTTTATAAGTGATGCATGAGACAATTTGTAGAAGAAAAGAGAGTTTTGTTTTAGTGAAACAAACCATCTTTAAAAGTGCCTAGAAAAGTATCCAATAGGACATAGTATAGTACAACTAACTGAAATTTTCTATTTATTACATAAGATCAATTAGTGGTATAGTCTGAATCAGTATGACATAAAATAAGTGCAGCCAAATAATAGATCAGGTTTTATATATGTATAATGATTCTCTGCAAAAAGACAGGTAAAGTATCTTAACCCTGATTCAACAGAAAGAGCAGCGTGATACAGCAGTAAGAGCAGCTGTATCAAATTCTAGTGTAAATTCTCAGTTAGAATACCAACTTTGAATTACAGAATTGAAGAAAAAGCAGAGAGCAAAATATCGGTCCAAACCTACTACATAATCCTATTTTCCTTCACAGCAATGTTTAGTAATGATATATGCTATGGGACAGTGTACTTGTCTATATCTGTGACATTTGTAATGACTTGCCTCCTTTACTTTGTCACCTCACCTCTCCCTTTGTCTCCTTTCATTCTCTTCCTGCCTTCTCCCATGCTGCTCCTATGCCTGGAATTCCTCCACTATCTCAATACACTATGCTATTAGCCTTTTAAAACCCCTTCACTGAAAATGCTCTGGCCCACTCATTATATGAAAACAAATGGAAAACCACTCAAAGAGAACTTTTCTCAGATGCTCCCAAAGCTTTTTGTGTTGTCATTCTGTTTAGGCTGAAGGATTCTCTGAGCAGGGACCACATAGTCCTTATGTCTCATACAAGGTTGAGTATAGTATTTGCTCTTAGTAAACAATAACTAACTGACTCTGGGCAATACTTGATGGTTTCGAGGAATGTGAAAAGCCCAATAATATATACATGGCTAAATGTGCAAAACTGTTCAAGAAAATTCTATCTTGATCTCTGCAATGATCTGTTTGAACCCTAAAGCATGAAATTTTATCTGCTCTCATGGCAGATAAAAGGTTAGTCATAACTCTGTTTCATTTTACTTTATTTTATTTCATGAATTTGGCACCAACAACCTAATTCAACTATCACTGAAGTCAATGGGATTTTTTCTGGGGACTTCAGTGGAAGTTGTATTAGGCCCTAGTTGCCATAGCTCCTAAATTCATCCATGACATAAATTAAAACAAAACAACACATTAAATTAAATTGCCCACAATAGGCAGCATAAAGGACTCCGTCTTGGTATGGGTCATTATAAGAAAAATCCTCTCAAGGATAACTCATGCTCAAGCAAATGATTTACCAAAAAGATATGCCTTATCTATTATTCTGAAGGTTAGTAAATTTGGGCTCTGGTGGATGACCAAAGAGTATTAGATGGGGACTGTTAGGGGCTTATTCCTTCACCCACTTACTTCCCTGGTCCTTCTCGCATGAACAGAGAGCAACAATACCCAAAGTCCAAAGGTGCAAATAATTCGATGTTTATTGGGGTGAACTTCCAGCAAGCATGATTCCAGTTTCCTTCCTTAGCGTCCCCCTTCCCAGCTCTGACACCACAGAGCCTTACCTGTGTCTGTGTTCCCATTCCCCCCCTTAGCAAAACATGATTCCAATTTCCCCACCCCCATTCCCTGTTCCCATTTCCCCCTTAGCAAAACATGATTCCAATTTCCCCACTCCCATTCCCTGTTCCCATTTCCCCCTTACTTCCTGATTGACTGCAGACTATATAGTAAAACTTGCGTTCTGCTTAGCTATACCTTAACCAATCATTTTACTGAAATTTAACTAACCAGTCCTAACATATTGTAACATGATTATTTAACCAATTATATCCCACCAACTTGATTAGTTTAGCACCCAGAAAAATTAATTATACAGCAGACAGAAACAATCACAGAACCAGACAGAGATTATACAGACAAACAATAGGGAAATGGGGACTACAATGATAGAACAACACAGAAATGAGGATTTCACAACTACATCTATAAAGACATAAGGGTTTCCCAGCTGTGTCTATTGATAAGTGAGTTCTTGCCACACAGGATGCTATCAAACTAAGTTTCCTTTTACATTTTCTAGGCACTTCCCTTTCTCTGGAGGTGATAGGCATTATCAGGACAGGATTGTATTCCTAACAGCCCAATAGCACCTTCTTTCAATGTGACTAGTTTGGAATGTGAGGATGTGACCGTTGGCTTCCCAGCTTATGGCTGCCTCTGCTGCTTAGCCAAAGGCCTTAGCCTAGGAACAGGGCCTCAGACTGTCACAGTGAGAAAAGGCCTTACACCGGCAGACAGTGATTTTGATTCTCTCTTTTATACCTCTAGAACTAGCTAAGTGATAAGAATACACCTAAATTCTTAGAGTATAGGCCTTTACAGACGGCCTGAATATCTATATCCTAACAGGGACACTCCATAATATATGTCATGTTTCCAGATATGCATTTCAGCATCCACTTCTAGGGACTGTCAGAAAGAGTGTTTTAATGCCTCCTCTTAACCTTCCGAAGGGTGCTCGGTGAGAGACGTGATCTGTAAACTTGCTAAACCTTGTAAGGCTCTGCAGATTAAAACCAGGTCAGTGAATTGCCCCTGGAATTAGAAATTAGATGGGAAGTCAGTTCAGTTCATGGAGCACACATAACACATTCTCTGGTGGACCTACTCAACTAAACAGTCATGCTGTTGCTGCTACTTTAGTGGAAGCCGGGACAAAAGAGACAATCACTGTGAATGCTGAATTTCCCAAGTTAGCCTGACTCCATCCAGACCTCTGAAAAGCTTATTTTGGCTCAGATGCTGCAAAGGGGTCTATTTGAGTTGAATCTTGTGGACTTCAGTGGTACCCCATTGGGCCTAAGGGTCCATATGATCATATTATTTCTAGGGTGGTGCCTTAGCTAGGTCAGGAATACTGTGGAATAGCAGAGCAACCTCTTCTTAAAATCCATGTATAGTAGTTAACTCTAATTTTATGATGAGTGAATTCCATTGGCTATCAGTCTATGAGTGCGCAAGAAATAAGTGTGTGTGTCTTCCCTTTCACCTTTTTGTCCTGAAATAAGTGTTGTGGATACATTCAGTAATGTAATGCAAGTATAAATATTGTATACAAAATTTTCAAAAGGGCCTCAAACTAATCTATAAGACTTGGCCAATTTTCAACACATACCAGAAATCCATGTTTTGTCATGTCTCAAGTTTTTACATGAAAAATATCTAGACGTGTGTGTGAAAATTGCATTTGGCACAAATATCAAATAGCATAAACCATGGTACTAATTTGCATACACAAATATGGTCTCTATGCTCACACAAGTTTTTGTGTATGCAAAAACTTAGATGTGAAAAGAAATGCAAATGGTCAAAAATGCTAGCACAATAACAGTGTCTGCTCTGGAAAATTTGTGTGATTGATTTGTTTTTTTCTTTTATGTGGGTGTTTGTTAATTTCCCCCTTTTTTATTATTATAATGTACTTTTCAGCTCCTCAATGGAGTACAAATGAAAACAAACAAACAAGCAAACATAAAAACAGTTAGTGCTTGAAGACCCTCCTACTACCGCCCCCAAAATTGCAAATTATGCTCTCTCTCTTTTATGAAAAGTTATTCACAGATGTTAAAAACTAAAACAGAGGCTATTAAAGTTTAAATTACAATCAAATGCAAAAACTAGAGAAAAATACTTAAATGTGTTGATTTTGTTCTAGGCTGTTACAGTCTTTCTTTCCCTATGGCTGGTCTTGTACTCATGTAAAACAGCAGAGTCAAATATATGAACATTGGCAGCTTTCAGCCTTAATTTTTATCTTCAGCCTATGGCGATAAGTAGTAAGTTCACCAGCTTTCCAAAGCAAGCTTGGTTAGAGCCTGAATCTTTGCCAAACAGCTCACTGCAAGGTTTTTTTAATAACAGCATAAGATATTAATGTGAACCAGCAGAGCATTCCAAATATTGTTGCAAAATATAACAGCTTGTCTCATAATTTTAGTATATTTGTCTTTTTGTTTAAAAAGTTCACAATCTGAAACTTTGGCAGACTTTAGTTGAGATCTCAACTTTATGTAATAAGTATTTTGAATCTATTTGAAATTCATTGTCATATTTCTAACAACAAAAATAAAAATAGAAAAGTTCAAAATACAGTTAAATAAAATAATTAATGAATTCTTTGTAAGATCAAAAGTCCTGATGCAGCAACTCTTAATCATTTAAATGTTTATTGACCTCAGGAGGGAATACTTATGGAATCAGTCCTGCAAGTTGCTGAGTCCTTTTGTTCCCGATCCAGCAAAGCACTTAAGCATGTTCTTAACTTTAAACATATCTGTAGTGCCATTGAAGTCAGGGAGACTTCTCACATATTTAAAGTTAAGCCTGTGATGTGGATCAAAGCTGGAGTGCTGAGCAGTTTGCAGGATCAAACTCCATATGAATAAGCGTTCTGAGATCAGGCCTAAGTTTAGTAGGCCCAAAGCATTAATTTGATCAAATATGATTAACAAGGCAGAAAATTAAAAATAACAATCTGTATGTCATCTCTGGATAATATCTAGAAAAGGCATTTAAAATAT